>NC_134539.1:4827500-6077500 GCF_050624435.1 Tenrec ecaudatus | reverse complement strand
ACTATATCAGCCAAGGAGTTGGGGGTTCTTTGGCTCACTGCATGCTGAGCGAACCGTTGTCTTCGCATGCTGCGTGCATACCTGCACAGCCCTCCAGCCCTCTTCCACGGTTGCTCTCTGCAGCAGAGCTCAGGCCCAGGAGGACAAGGGCCTCCCGTATCCGTGAGAAGCCCCGACAGGCCTCCCAGCTTCGGTGTCCACCGAGAACAGCAAATAGACCCTGCCTCGGGTCCTGCCTGAGGAAGAGAGGCTGGAGGGCGAGCAGAGAGCAGCGGTCACCTGACATGCTGCTCTAGGCTGGGAGTTGGTTCGAGCAGGATTCTGCATGCACACCTGGGAACCCCGCCAGCACCATCTCCCAGGCTTGCCACACGCTTCGTAAAGAAGCGAAGACTGGGAACGCTGGGCCATGCCCACATCAGAGGCCCCAAGGACCTTTCCGCTTCCATAGAGACTCCAGACTTGGGCGTCCACGTTTATGAAAGGCTGACCTTTGGCCTGCCACGGCGGGCGGCTGTCACGTTGGTGGCCTGTTAGAGGACGAATGTCCCACGAGTGTCACAGCGAGTGTTCCGGATTTCTGCGTCAAGAAGCAGCTCCGTCCAGCTTCCTGGGCTCATGCCACGTTGCCCGTGGGTCTGGGGTCTGTTCTGAGCCACCCAGACTGTAAACCAGACTGTAAATCGTGGCACCAAGTACCACACAGTTCACCTCAGGGGCAGTGGGGGCTCCATAGTAGAATCCCCACCTTCCATGTGGGAGCCCGTGGGTCCGAGACCCAGCCGGTGCCCCTCAGGCGAACCCCCATTCCCATCTGTCAGTGGAAACTTGCAGGTCGCTCTATAGCCACATGGGTTGTCGGGCAGCTTCCAGGTGAAGGCAGACTAGGAAGAAGGGCTGGTGACTTTTTCCCTCCAGGGCTGCCTGCATGCAAGAGTGGGTCCCCAACGACGGGCCTTCCCAGATGCTGACAGCTGCCCTCACATTTCCCCCCAGGGATAAATAAATCCATGACAGATGACGGGACTCAGCCCGTGTCGTGAACACATTATCTCCAGGTCCAGTGGCTCCACTCCTGCCTCTCCCATCCAAGACTCCTTGCTGAAAAACAGCAGACCTTGGCAACAGAGTAGAGCCGCTCCCGAGGCTCTCCGAGCCTCCTCAGAGGAGGATAGATAAGCCAGGTCTTCCTCCCGCAGAACAGCTGGAGGGATTTGAACTGCCAACCTTGTAGTTAGCTGTCGTGCACTTAACTGTTGCACCGCTGGGACCCCCTCAACAGACCCGATGCCACCGGCGTATGGCTGTCGAGTGCCGCTGCTTAGAGGTCTTGGTCACAGGGCCCTGGTTAGAGGTCTTGGTCACAGGGCCCTGGTTTACGTCCACTCTGATGAACAAGGACACCTGTCGGTGACAGGTGGCTTGCATCATGCCTCAGAAGGGTGCTCAGGAGCCAGGCTCTGGCTGCTGCCCGGAGACTCGGGTGACTCCCTTGGGGAGCAAGTCCCCGAAGGAAGGCTCCAGGGAACGCTTTAATGAGGCAGAAATGTTGGTTAAAAATAGCGGTGCTAATTAATAACGAAGTTTTGGCGTCAAGCAAATCATGTTCCATTTAACCCTTCGCCAATAGCACAGATTTGGGGTTGGAACCAGCTGCCTGGAAGCTTCTAATTTAAGCTGACTCCATGGGAGACCAGCTCTGCTTCCCAGCTTTTATGAAGCTGGGTGGTGATGGGAGCTATTGGCAGGGGGGTGAGAAGTCACTGTTGGGGGCAGGTTGTCAGCCAGGGTGAGTAGATCGGTCCCTTTCTGGGCAGGTCAGAGGCACTCTCAGGGTGCCAAGGGTGGAGCACTGCCCAAGTGCTTCGCAAGAAAGGCCTAGTGATCTGCTTTCAAAGGGTGACCGTTTCGATAAACCTATAGAGCCATTGTCCTCTGCACACAAGGGGTCACACACATTCATGGAACTCAAGAGCCAGTAACACCCCCGCCAATGGCTAGCACCCCTCAGATCCTAGTTTGGAAAGCATGCTTTTCCCCAAAGTGTGTTCCTTGGAAACAGCCCACAGGTATAAGGAGGTTGTTTATTGACAGGCATAAGGAGTCCTGAGGATGCTGTCAGGTAAACGCTGAGTCAGCAGTTCAAACCCACCAGCTGCTCTGAGGGAGGAAGATGAGGCTGTTTGCTGCTGTAAAGATTGACAGCTTTGGCAACCCGACAGCAACCTGTGGTCAGGAGAGGCCAGTCCCTGGAGAAGGACATCATGCTCGGCGAAGTCAAGGGGCAGTGGAAAAGACGAATGCCCTCGAGGAGATGGGCTGACACAGTGGCTGCAGCAATGGGCTCAGCCAAAGAGCAATCGCAGGGATGTTGCGGGACCGGGCAGCATTTCATTCTGTTCTGTACCAGGTCGCTGTGAGTCAGACCGACTGGAGGGTACCCACCACCAACAACAACAGCAACAGGAGCAGAAATGGGCAGTGATGGCAGTGGGTGGACATGTGTGGGAATATTGGGCTGAACACTATTTAACTGTCACACACACACACACTGTCATTAAGTGGACTCTGACCCATGGCTCCTCCAGGAGAGTCCGAACAGAACTGTGCTCTGCAGGGTTGTCAGTGCCTGATGTTTGCAACTAGATCACCGGCTTTCTTCCTCATTTCATTGGTATCCACCCTCACCCCACTTCTAAAGTCCCTCCTGGTAAAAGAGAAAGAGGGGTCTCTAGCCCTGCTCTGACCCGCTAGGTAAGGACGCAGCCCCTTGGGTACTTGCTGATGGGGCTGGGCTGCTCCTCCCGGCTTTCAGGACTGATTGGCAGTTAGAAGCCTACTAGGTGCCGCCTCCTCTCTCACTCCATTTTCCTGCTCCTTGAAGTGATTGGTTTGGAGAGGAAAGCGCCAGCTCCTTCTAAATTTAGTCTTCTAGACTCTCACGGGTGGCTCACCCTGCCCTCCATGAGCTGCCCCACTCACAAAGGGTTGCCGCCACCCCCCACCTCCCACCCACCCGTTTAGTCTTTCTTGCTCCCCCACCTCCCCACCCCGCACTTTCAGCTGCAGGAAGGCCTTGGATTCGAAGCCCCTTGGTTTGTGTCTGGACTCTGTCTTGCGAAGACATCTTTCCAGGGTGACAGCACAGCAGGGCTTGGTTCAGCCCAGTGCAAACGCATCGAGGAGCATGATGGACAGGCGGCTGCGCCTTCCCGGAAGGAGTGTTTGCGTTGGGCACCAGGAGGTTCTGGGCTACCTGCCCCTTTTTCCATTTTCTCCATCTTCCCAGCTAGCATGGAAGGTGGACTTGGGGCCCGGCGGTGGAAGGTGAATCAATTCCATAAAAAGCCTGGCTGCAAACGGTGAAAATAGGGAAGCCACCCAAAACTCGGAATCTAGGGGACTGTATAAACGAAACCCAGTCCTCCCACCCAGTATGCATCAATAAAACACGACAACATGCTCTTCAACACCACACGTCATGGGCCAAACTGGAGAGCAGTATGCTTAGCAAACTTAGTGCATCTTAGAAAGATAAATATTTAATAACACCAGTGTAAGGAAAAACAAAGGGAAGAAAATACATGGTTTTTACACCAATATGTTAGCCTTTGAAGAGTACGAGGAGGCCGGGGGTGGGAGCAGACACGGAGAGGGAGGGACAGGGCATGACAGAGGGACAGAGGAAGGCTGTGAGCGGGGACAAAAGAAGGAGAACCGCATTTGGGGGGTGGGAGGTTAATGGGTTACCATTACAGATTTTGTTGAGATGGACTGTGTAACTATTCAATATGCTTCTTTAAAAAACAGACTGAACAAATGAAAGTGAAGGCTCGCAGCATTAGAAAACAAACAAACAAACAAAAAATTCCCTCTAGATTCCTAATGCCTGGGACCTAAATATTGGCCTAAGTGGCTTAAAAAAAAGAGGCGGGGGAGTAAAAGTGAAGTGGACTGGGAATCTTTAGTGACTTACAGTCTCATTTCAAATCTATTTTTTAAAAAGGGACGACTGGTGGGTTTGAACCATTCGGCGTCAGATGAAAAGGGACACAGAGAGGAAGGAGGGCACAGCTTGCTTGAACAGTCTACAGCCCACCCACGTGTCAGCGTTTGCCCAGAGAAACTGAGCGGGAATCTGGAGACAGGGAGGGGGGTTGAGATGAACCAGTAAACCATTAACTCATGGCTCTGCCAACAGCAACCAAACCCACCCCCCTCTCTGCCATCATGTTGATCCATCTCACAGAGACCCTATAGAGCAGGGTGGGACTGCCCTGTGGGTTTCTGAGACTGTAGCTCTTCTAGCTCTGCCTTTCTCCCGAGCAGCAGCTGGTGGTTTTGAACTGTGGACTTGATGGATCGTAGCCCAGTGCATTACCACTACGCCACCAGGGCTCCTTACGCCACAGGATGCAGACCCAATAAAGGCCGACTGTTTCTACTAGAACGACCCCTGTCGTGCATGAAGGGTTTTTTAAGAGCGAGAAAGTGGATCTTGACATTTTAATAAGTTGGATTTCCCTTCTGCAGATGACTCCATTGGTTTATCTGTCCCTCAGAGAGTTTAGCTGGTTAAGAATAATTAATGGCAAGTGAGATGATGAGACATTTGTACCGGATTACGTATCCACCCTCCTCCGGCCACACAAGAAACACACGTGGTCCGTGTTTATGTGTTTGTACAACCTCTCCCAGGCAGCCTGAGTTTCCTCGTGCCTGTTTGCAGGGAGAAACATCTGTCCCATCCTAGGGAAACCCCTGATGGAGTAGTGGGTACACATGATCCGCATGGTCGGCAGTTCAAACCCACCAGCAGCTGCAAGGGAGAAACACTGGTTTGCTACTGTAAACTGTTACAGTCGCTGTGAGTCAGCACTTACTGGGGGGCAGTGTTTCGGTTTGAGTGAATCGTTCTCCTGGTCTACCAAACACGGTGCCACGTGAGTGGGAGACGCGTGCGTGGGTGTGGACTCCACTCAGGAATCTTTATTTTTAGGCCAACTTGAGACCTTTGTTCCCCAAATTTATCTTTTCTAAATTGACATGAGATTGGCCCTTTTTGACTCACGAGTTACTTGTTTGGCTGCTCACTGCAAGGTCAGCAGTTGGTTCGAAACCACCAGAAGGATGAACACTGCAGTCTCAGAACCTCACAGGGGCAGGTCTGCTCCATCTTACAGGGCCGCTACGAGTCAGAATCAACCGAATACAGTGGATATTCTCCTCAATATTCTAATTGTTTAGAGTCCCAGTGGTTATGCGCCGGAGCACTAGCATTTCCGAGATTTACCACCTTATGTCCTTTAAATGGATTTATTCAGAGCATTCAAAACTTCAAACTCACTGCCCTTGAATTGATGCCAGCCCACCGAGACCTAACGGGACAGGGCGGAACTGCCCCATGTGGGTTTCTGTTTAACACCATCATCAGTAGAGTCTAAGATCTGTGATCCGTGTTCTTTGAGAGTGCTTTAGCCAGTGTGCTTTGGCGACATGGAGCCAGTGATCTTTAGCTAGATCTATATTCAGAGAGAGAGAGAGAGAGAGATTATTCAATTGAAAGATTGATTTTTAAGGGATCTGCTCATGCTGTTATGGGGCAAGGAGTCCTGATGGCATAGTGAGTTACACATTGGCCTGCCAACTCCAAGGTCAGCAAGTTCAAACCCACCAGCCATCTCCGAGGGTGAAAAATGAGGCTTTCTACTCCCAAAATGAGTTATAGTCTCAGAAACTAAAGGGGAAGTTTCACCCCGTTCTATAAGGTCACGACAAGTTCCACTTGGTGGCAGTGCCTGTGTTGTTTTTAATGGGAAACTGACAAGTCCCCACCCTGCAAGTCTGGGAAAGAGTGAGAGACTTCTGGCAAGGTGTGCGTTTATATCCCAGAAGCCAAGGGCTCCCTGGAGAGACTTCACCTGATTGGACGAGGCCCACCTAGATTCTGGAGGGCAGTTTGCTTTACTTGAGACCAAGTGCTTAGATCACATAGAACTACTCCATCAGAGACTAGCGTTTGACCCAACCCCAGGGCCGACACATAAGATCCACGGTCACAAATAGGGATGGTGGACATAGTCATGACTGAGGGAGGATCTCATGTTGCCTGTGTTCAATACTTTCAGAGTTATTTTTTTATACACTGTTGCCTTGTTTTGTTCTTCTGGCCTTTAGATCCAGGATATGGTGGGTTTGGGGGTTGGGTTTTTGTTGGTTTGTTTTTTTTTTGCCTATTCCCACTCTACTTTCCTTCGTTTGTTTTTGAGAAGTGAGCGAGTTTAGAAGTGGGGAGGAAGCCAAGTATGATGCCCAGAGCTGGTATGCCGTTTTCCTAGGAACCCAGAGGCCTGCAGATGTAGCCAGAATTCCTTAATCCTGCTTAATGCAAAGCCGTCCATTAAGCCTTGACACACTGTTTGCAGTCTTGGCATTCCACAAAACGTTCTGGGGAAAGATCATTCCCTGGTTGCGCAGTGCAGAGCCCTCTTTATAAACCCAGCAACGTGTCCTGTGACATCTGAAGTGCCCACTGTTTATACGCGGCGCAGAGTAGACTAACTTTCCAGTTGACTATTTAGGGCCTCTAGAGGGTAGCTGCCTTAGTGGGGCTTGGACTACTCTTTGAATTAGAATGGAGAGACATCATCTTCCCCCTGAGGGTTGTGACTGGGCCTCCGCTGCTCAGCCACAGAATACAAGCTGGGAAGAAATATAAACCCCAAACCAAACGCCCTGCCATTGAGTCATTTCCAACTCATAGCTACCTAAGAGGACCGGGTAAAACTGCCCTTGTGCATTCCCAAGACTGCAACTCTGCATGGGAGTCGAAAGCTGAGCTGCTGGTGGTTTCAAACTACTGACCCTGTGGTTGGCAGGCCAGTATGCGACCACTGAGCTACAGGGCTCCCTCAGAATTACAGAGGTCCTTAAGTATCATGACCGTGCCCAATCCCACACCCTAGTCTGAGAATCACATTTAGAAAGCTCCACCATCATCTAAGTTATCCTGGGGGTAAACAATAAAACTTAACTGCTAACCAAAAGGCTGGAGTCCACCCAGAGTACCTTGGCAGAAAGGCCTGGCAATCTCTCCTTTTTTTGAATTAATGTCCATTGAAAACACGACAAAGCCCAATTCCACTCAGAAGTAGTGTCAACAGGAGTCTAAGTCAACTTGATGACAATTGGTTATGACTTTTTTGTGTGTGTGTGGCTCTTTTGTTTCGTTTTTAATGAACTCGGAGCCACCTGCCCATTGTAATTCTCTTTCACGAACTGTCATGATGAGCTTTTCCCGTTCTTGTGCAGAGCACTTGTGCCTTGATCCGAGGTGACTCCTGATATACATCAAGGACAGTTAGGGTTCTTTGTCAGACACACTACTAGCCTTAGTCCTTTTCCATTTTAAAAAATGTGATTTACGATGTGGGTGGGTTCTTTCACCATAAAATTCACTTTAGATTTATTTTATAAACTCAAGCCATTTATGTTTCCTTCGTAGTTTCTATTTTGATGCCGCTTCTCAAGGCCAATTACATGCTTCATCGTTCTCATTAAGCACCGGCGGTCCCCATTTTCATTAAAGACGTGTTCCAGTAGTAGTAATTCCTGCTTGTTTCTAGTCAAAGAACAAGAAGGCTTCGGCAGGGCACCTGCCCAGTGCAAATCTCTGATGCCACTCTGGAGAAAATGACTCTCCTTTCGAGTTTCAGGAGCAAGTGAAAACAGCCTGCCTCCATAGTTGTAGGAGCCATTGAGGCCAGGCACGTGAGTCGTGTGAACGTGCTTGGCAACAGAGTATCAAGCCCCAGGACATAGGAAGTGCTCAGCAAATAGTTTTCTCCTGAACTGCGAGGACACTTCCCCAGGACCCTGTCTGTGTAGCACTGGCAGTGTGTTCTACATGACAGACAGCGATACAACCCTACACCTTATTGGAAGGAGTCATGCATTAAGCCACATGCACATTCAACAGGGAGCTATGGTTTTCTCAGAGTGACCACTCAGAAGCATGTTACAGTGTTGCCACCCAAGACCAGTAGTTCTTAGCGCAGAAGGTAAAAATCGCCACAATGGGAAGATTCCCTTATTCTCTCTCCAATGACATCCCTGGACCAGCTTCCTAAGACCCAGTTCCCTGAAGGTGGCATGATTATGTTCCAGGGGAAGGGCCTTGAGCTTAGGGAACCTACACCTTTTAGAGTGGATAGTGAGTCTGCTTGCCTTTTGTTCAGTCTTTCGTGAGTGAGCGTACCCAGCATCCTTGCAAAGATAGTATAGCCAGCGCTTTGGCTCTAAAGGCATGCAGAAACCCAAGAGACCCATGGAGAACTTTCTTTCACCAGCAGGTTCCTGCCGCAGAGTGGCCCTGACTCGTCAGGATAGCCTTCAAATTACAGAGATTTTCAAAAGAGAAAACACAAGGGACCGTGGGTATTTGAACACATCCCGAAGCTTGTCCATTTGTAAAGGATCCCTGGCGGCGTAGTGGTTACGCGCTAGACTGCGATCTGCATGGTCGGCAGCTCAAAACCACCAGCTGCTCCGTGGGGGAAAGACAGGGCTTTCTTCTCCCACGGTTACAGTCTTGGAAACCCACAGGGTGTCACTATGAGTGGGTATCAACTCCATAGCTGGGAGCTTGGTCGGTTTGGGGGTTTCGTCCATTTGTAAGCATTCTTTGCCATTTCTGCCCACATTTCTTCCCCTGTGGCCCTGCCCAGGGCTGCCCCCAGCTATCTCGTGGTTTGATGTAGAAGTTGCTGTTCTCTCGGTTAAGCATTGTTGCTAGTTGAGCACAGTGACCAGTGGTGTGGACACACTAGCTACTCCATGGGGAAGAAGACCTGACGATCATCTTGGATAAAGCTTACAGCCTTGGAAACCCTCCGGGGCAATGCTCCGTCCTCCGGGGTGCCACTCAGTGGCACGCAACAACAAATGATCGATCCCAGGGGCTCCTCTGGAGGAAGATGAGGCTGTTTGGTCCCGTAAAGACTGACAGTGTCAGCAACCCTATATGGGATCTCTGTGAGTCCGTCGGAGTGGGCTCGATGGCAGTGCTGGGAGGTTAAGTTATTAACTTGGTGGTGGGGAAACCTCCGCGTGTTTCCTTTCCCCGGTGGTGGGTGTAGGTTGGGACTGGGACATTGCAGTTCTGGGCATGTTTTTGCCTTCAAAGTGCACCGTGGTGTTGCAGCGTTTGGGAAGCTCCCAGGAGCCCTTCGTCTTCCTACAGATCCCGGCGTGTAAGCTGGAGTCGTTGTCCTCCAGCCACCTCCTTTTGCCCGGCTCCACAATCTTCATCTCCCACCGCACACTTCCTGGCACTCCCCGTCCCATCTTTTGATTAAAGCCGTCCCCCCTGAGGATGCCAATAAAGGATGAAGAGGAGGAAAAAAAATCTTTTCTTTACATCGAGCCGCTGCTTCCGAGAGCAATTGAACTTAGACCACCCTCCCTATTGTTTTCCACAAAGTCTCATTTAAAATATTTTATTAATGCACAAAGATGAGCATTCGGGGCTAAGGACCAGTGAGCAGTCACCATGACAACCAGGAAGCCATTTGGGAGGAGAGAGAGGGAGGGAGGGGAAAATGCAGTGGAGAGTAAGTGTTTTAATCCTTAACTTTAATCCCATCACTTCCTGTTCTCTGAGTGAAATATAAATCAGGCCCCATGGAGCTGCGCAATCTTCCTCTGAAAGGGCCGTGGGCCGAGAGGATTAGCAAGGGACAGGCGTGCTGAAGGAATTTAATCAGATGATGCGTTGCAAAACTTTGGAGATCATGAGTGACCAGTTCCTTTGAGTGGCGTCAATGACAACTGACCGTGCAGACTTTGAAACTGATTAGGCCCTTGGCACCAGGGGGCGGGGGCTCCCGTGTTTGCTGGCATTGTGACATCATTTCAGATCACGGGCAGGACAGGAGAACCAAGGAATGCACTTGGTGCCCCAGTCGGAGTGGATGGGTAGGAAGCAGAGGGTAGGTGGCTTGCTGGTTGAATACTCTTTTGATCTTTAAGATACCGGTGGGAAATTAAATTGCCATTATTTCACATGACCAAGCATGATGTCCTTCTCCAGGGACTGGTCTCTCCTGACAGCATGTCCAAAGAAGAAATCTCGCTACCCTTGCCTCTAAGGAGCACTCTGGCCGTACTTCTTCCCAGATAGATCTGTCTGTCCTTTTAGGCATCCAGGGTAATTTCAGTATTCTTCTCCAGCACCACAACTCAGATGCATCTGTTCTTCAGTCTCCCTTATTCAATGTCCAACTTTCACATGCCTCTGAGACGCTTGCAAATACCATGGCTTGGGCCAGGCGCATTTTAGTGGAGGGGCAGCGACAAAGAGGAAGGTCCTCAGGAGATGGATTGACGCATTGGCGGCAGCAAGGCTCAAGCATAGGAATAAAGGTGAGGAGGACCCAGGACCAGGCAGTGTATTGTTCTGTTGTGCTTAGGGTCCGCTATGGGTCGGAACCAGCACAGTGACTCCTAACCACAAAAACACATTTCACATTCTTCCCTTCCTTGATGTTCGGTCACAGGGGACTGTGACAAAGGCACTGGGTTGTCACCCGACTCTCCAGTTTCTCTGGAAAGCACAGAGAAAGGGACTTCCGGAAGGATCTTGTGGGCAGGTGGCTCCTGGCAACCCCACGGAACAGAGAACAGCCTGTGGGGATTTCTCGGTGAGCTTCTTTACAGAAGCATCACTGAGTCTTTCTCTCACAGAGCCATTGGGTAGGTTTGACCCACCAACCTTTCAGTTCACAGCCATGCATGTCATCATCACACCACCAGGGCGCCCTGCTTGGGAGGATTCCTGCTGGGCTGGGCCGCCGAGGCCACACCCATACAGGGTGAGCCTGGAAGGAGGGGTGACTGTCATTCTTGGCATCTCTCTTGAGTTTCTAAGAGCAGCTTGTGTGCAGGTAGCAGGACTGCTGACTTGGCGGCACCCTCTGTGTTTAAATACCTAGTTTTCTTGTCCATAAAGTCAGGCCCAACATCTGCACGCATGTGAAAGGTTGCAGGTTTGACCCCACAGCGTATCTGCCTTCTCTTGCTTGGGGGCTTCTTGGGGACAGAGGGAGTGCAACAGCACAAACCAAACTCGATGCTGCTGACTCACAATGGCCCTGCCACGAACTGCCCCCTGTGGATTTCAGAGGCCCTACATCTTCACGGGAGGAGAAAGCCTCATCTTTCTGCCTGGGAGCAACTGGTGGTTTCAAACTGCTGACCTTGCAGTTAGCATCCCAACTTGTACCCCACTATGCCACCAGGGCTCTGAGAGGAATACATAAACCCCCCTTTTAAAGTGTGTGTGTGTGTTGTGTGTGTGTGTGAGAGAGAGAGAGAGAGAGAGACAGAGACAGAGACTGTGTACACCCCTGGGTAATGTTCTGGCTACAAACCGAGGGGTTGACAGTTCCAATCCGGAGGCTTGGTTGAAGTGGGCTTGCCATGGAGTAGCTCCTGACCCACAGCCACGCTCTGTGGCCTCAGAGAAGAGCCACCGCTCTCCTTGGCTGCGCTCTTGCTGGGAGCAGACATCTCCTCTTTTCTTCTGCAGGGACCCTGGTGCGTTCCAACCACTGACCCAAATGTTTGTTGAACAGCCAGGTCAGAAGAACCAGGGCTTGGAAGAAAGGCCAGGCGGTCTCCCTTAAGCACCCTGGGGCACAGGTCTCCCACGGTCCGCATGGGGTCATGGTCCGTGAGCACTGCCCCGCTGGCCATCATGGTAACAGTTATTCCTGGGATACGGCTGACTTCATGGATGGAATGCTGCCCGTGCCCAGGACTCTTAGAGAGAGCCCAAGTCGTTACAGCATGTACTCGCCTCCTGCCGAGCCCGAATGTGTAATGATTTCCAATAATAGCAGCTACCCAAAGGGGCGCCGAGAATGATGACAGACAAGCACATGAGGCCCCGGGTGCCGGGGGTGGAGTTAGAGGCGCAGATCGCTGAGTGAGGCACTCTGGGTCCACTCGGGTCCACACGCACACGAGACATCTGGGTATGAGAAACAGCCCCTGCCTCCAACTCCGAGACAGTGCTGGAGACGCCTGTTTCTGCCTCCTCTCTGGTGACATGGAGGGTCACCCGTCAGCATGCTAACAGCAAGGTCAGCGGTTTGAAACCACCAACCACTCCTTGGGAGAAAGGTGAGGCTTCCCCCTCCCCTAATGAGTTATAGTCGTGGAAAGCTGGAAGAGCAGTTCTCCCCTGACCCATATAGAGAGTCACTAGGAATCAGAACCGACTCAACGACAGTGTTTGTTTGGACTCTGTGAGAGACAGTGCTCCTCTGATGTGCGTGGGGTCCCCAGGAGTCTGAATCTACTCAATGGCACTGGTTAAGCACCCCCAATTCCTAGTCTAGAAAGCCAAGTTTTTGTTACAGAAGCACCGGGTGACTGAGGCACGCTCCTTGCACGGAGGTGGGGGAAGTGGCTTTTAGCAACATGCCTCTGTGCTTGGTAGACAATAACACCCCCACTCGTCTCCTCCCACCTTATGACCCTGTCTCCAGAGGGAAAAGGCTCTGGTGTGTGTGAGAGACTGAGGGACAGGGACAGGGACCAAGGCCACGTGCTGGCCACGTCTTCAACCAGGACAGGGTGGCGTTCTTGGCTTGTCAGATCATGAGGCTGGAGCATGTGTGTCCAGGCCCACTCAGCTAGAAATTCCTGCATTCTAACTGCTCAAATACAAGGGAGGCGTTGGAGCTTAAAAGCAAGGCAGGCAGTTGGTTGTGACCGGAGCCTTTGCAGATGAATGAGAAGCAGGAAGGGGACATGCAACAAATCAGCACACCCTAGCGGGGGCAGAGTGGTACATGGACTGTGGACTGACCGGAGCACGAACACTTTGTATGAGGAAGGACAGCCAGAATGCTCCTTAGAAGCAAGGATGGCGAGACTTCACCTCGTGTTCTTTGGACATGTTAGCAGGAGAGACCAGTCCCTGGAGAAGGACATCATGCTTGGGAAAGCAGGGGTCAGCCAAAAAAGAAAAGAGGAAGACCTTGAAGCAGGTGGATTGGCCCAGTGGCTGCACCAGCAGACTTGATATGAGCAACCGTTGCGAAGGTGGCACTGGCTAGGCAGTGTCTCGTTCTGCTGTGTTGCTATGAGTCAGGATAATGGAGGGATCGAGCATCCACCCCTTCCTATGGGCGATGTGTCAAGGAGAATAGTATTATCGAGAGGAATTTGACATTCACGTGGGCTGGGTATTATAAGGAAATAAACTTCCCCCACCATTTTATTTATTTATATATACACATAAGATCGCCCTCGGTTGTTTCATCCTGTTAAGATTCTACGTGGTAATTTCATTCTTAAAGGCGCCTTTAGGCTGACTGAAGCTGCTCAGCCCACGTGTTCATGGCACAGTAAGGAGACATTATTTATTAGCAAGAGTTGGTTGACCCCCTTAGAGCTGTTGGTTCAGTTGTTGCCTGTCCATTCATGTGTTCCACACATCCCACTAACATTTCCTGCATCCGTTCCGCAGAAGAAGCCTGTGTTCTGCCCCACAGTGCAAAGAGCACGGGTCCCTTTTCTTGGCACAGTTGGTGGTGAAGGGTACTTAGTGAAACATTTGCCACGTCAACTGCATTCCATGTCCCAGTCAGGGACATGAACTGCGGGCATCCTGTTGTGTAGTCATTGCCACTGTCCGTTTCCAAAGTTTGTCGTTATCCCTAACAGAAACTCAGTGGGCCGGAAGCAATACCTTCCTATGACCCCCTCCCGTGGGCCCCGGTGGCCCCAAATCAATGCTGCTCCCCAAGCTTTTGTCTCTTCTAGATCGTCCCTAGCTATGGAGCTCTGGTGGTATAGTGGTTACACGTGGGGCTGCGATCCGCTTGGTCGACAGTTCCAAACCACCAGCAGCTCTCGCGGGAGAAAGACTGGGCTTTGATCTCCCGGGAAGAGTTGCACTCTGGAATCCCACAGGGACAGGTCCACCTTGCCCTGCAGGTTGGTGTGGGATAGAATTGACTTGATGGCAGTGAGTGTCATCATTCCACATCGGTGCTTTGGTAGCATAAGCACAGTGTTTGATCAGCTGCCAATTCAGCCAGAAGTGCCACAGAAGAAAGACCTGGCAAGCTTCTTCCATAAAGAGGAGGGTCAAGTATACCCTGGGGGGCAGTTGTCACACGTAGGATCTCCGAGAGTCGCAATCCACGCACTGACAGTGGCTGTTAGACAGCAGCGAATGCCACAGAGGTCCCCAGAGAGTCACAGTAAAGCTCCCATTGAAACCAACAAAAGGGAGACTTGACAGCGGAATGGAAAAGGCCAGGTGGGCTTCCCAGCAGAGGCGACACTGGAAAGGGAGCTTGGAGACTGTGGGGACGGTAGACGGGTGACCTCTGGAGAAGGAACTGGATGAGGAAGACTATGAGACTAGGGTCCCAGGGAGACTGTGTGGCTGTGTGCCCCGTGGAGACGCAGATAGACAGGGCTCAGGACCGTGGGGAGGGATGTGATGGGGAGCCGTGGACCCAAAGGCTTGTCCAAGCCCTTGAGCCTGCGCTGGAGGTCCGTTTTGGAAGCAGAGAGCTCAGTGAGAGGTTTTGAAGCCGGGTGACATCGCCAAAGCGTCACTGCTGCCCTGGTGCCCGCTGAGTGAATTTGGACTCATTGTGGTGCCACGTGGCAGAGAGCGCTGCCTGTCTTTGACGCTGATCTCGACTGGAGCCCACTGCCAGGCCTTCCTTCAGCAGAGCTGTGAGTGGGTTCAACCCCCAGCCTCCGGGCTGGCAGCTGCGCCCTTAAAGGTTTGTAACCCCAGGGCTCCCTGGCAGAGAAGCACCCGAGGGCGATGGAAAGAGCTTCCGAGTGCAGGATGGATTTCCAAGCAGAAGCCTCTGGCTCGCCACTGAAGGGACAGGCAGCTCACAGGTACGGGGAAGCAGGCGTTTATTAAAAAGTGTCCAAACGCGTGTACTTTAACATCAGCTTGAAATCCTCTTCCATCAACCTGTTCTAGTTAGATGGAAGGAAGGTCGTGAAAACGAGCTCTCCCGGCGTCTGCCGTTGACCTGGCCCTGCGCATCCTATCCTCTGCAGTGCAGTCAGGGGCTGATGCCAGCTCCCTGTTCCAGGGGAGACAAGACGAAGCAGGCGAGATGGGCTGGGACCTAATTGCCGCTTTCATTAAACCTCGAGAGGAGTCGAGTGGCAAGAACAGCTGTGCCCTGAATGCAGAGGGCGGGGTTAGCATGGAGCTGCTGATCTGCCTTCCTCTGTGTTGACAGACCCTGGGGCTGGCCCCCCTGGGTGAAGGAGGATGCTCCCTGGCTATGTGGAACCCTCCAGGGGTGCAAGCACTTGGCTGTTAACTGAAAGGTTGGCAGGTCCAGTTCACTCAGAGGCACCTTGGATGGTAGTGGCCGTGGTGTTAGGCTCGGTCGGGTCAACTCCAATTCAAAGCCACACAACAGAAGGAAGCATGGCCGGGTCCCGCACCGTCCAAACCATTGTTCTCACGTTTGAGCCCGTGGTTGCAGCCATTGCGTCGGTCCATCTTGCCAAGTGTCTTCCTCTCTTTCACTGACCCTCTGCTTTCCCAGGCTTGCTGCCCTTCTCCAGGGCTCACCTCTCCAGAGCACATATCCAACGTACATAAGACCAACTTTCACCATTCTTGCTTCTAAGGAGCGTTCTGGATGTACTTCTTCCAAGATTGATTTTCTTGTTGTGTGGGCTGGCCCCAAAAGAGTCCTTTCTTTGCCACACCGTCATCCAAGTGTATTGCTTCCTCTTTGGTCTTCTTTATTCCGTGTCCAGTCTCCACATGCCTAGGAGGCGACTGAAAATACCATGGCTGGGCTCAGGCGCACCTCACTCCTCAAAGCAACATCCTTGCTTTTCAACACTTGAAAGGGGTCCCGTGCAGCAGGTTGACCCAACGCAATGTGTCCTTTGGTGTCTTGACAGTCCACTAACTGTGGATCCAAGCCAGAAGAAATCCTTGACAGCTGCAGTCTTTGTCTCCATTGATCAGGATGTTGTCGATTGGTCCAGGTGTGAGGATTTGGGTCTTCCTGGCATTGAGTCGTCATCCATCCTGAAGGCTGCAGTTCTTGACCCTCGTCAGCAAGTGCTTCACGTCCTCCTCACCATCAGCACACAAGGCTGTGTCATCTGCACGTCACAGGTTGCTAGTAAGCCTTTCTCCCATCCCGATGCCGCGCTCTTCTTCACATCAGCCAGCTTCTCCGATGCTTTCCTCCGATCATCAGCCTGCCCGTCTCATTCCCCAAATCAGCTGTGGTCAAGCCCCATGCAGTGCCGTCCTTCTGGCACGCCTGGAACAACGCTGCCTTGAATTTGGTCGAAGTGAAGTGATGCCATTCCCTGTGACTAGCTTAAACCGAATCTAGCCTTTGTTTTGATGTTCTACTTTGGAGACGTCCCCTCAGCTGAGGCCTGAACCCACAGGGACGGTTCCTACCGTCTCTCACTTTCCTACGGGGTGGGGGGGGAGGGGGGAGAGTAAGATTTTTGGTGTCAGCTTCAGGATAATATTGACTTAGGAGGAAAAGGGTGTTTTTCCAAATGTAACAAACACTCAGAAAACCCAAGTGGCGTGCCTTTCTGACGTCAACTTCCTTTTGGACCTTAGCTCCCCGCCTCCTCCAGGAAGGCTAGATGGTGACACAGATGTTGTCCAGGAGTTCACAGAGGTGAAGGGCTGGAATCACCAAGGGGGTGAAAGGGTTTGTGGTGTGGGTTTGTGGTTTCTAATTTGGTTTGGGCCGTCCCAAGAGAGCGGGCGCTGGCTGCACTCCTCTCAAAGAGGATCCATGACATTCGCCCATGGAATTGAGCTCGTACCTTCACCTGGCCAGGCCCCGACCCTCCATTCCCGAGGCTGAGCAAGACCTCAACGTGTGACTCCAAGGGAGCACGCCTAATGACCTGGACCAGTCCACTGTTCCTTAACTGGTTCCTGTGAAGGAGCTGGGAGCTGGCAGGTCCCACGATTGCTTTTATTCTCAAGAACTTAGCTAACCTCTCAACGGCTTACCCAGTTTACATCATTTTTTTACACCCTTCATCCTTTTTATTGCATCTTATGTTCTTCTTCACCCCAGTTAACACCTGTCTAAACCTCTAATCCAGTGGTTCTCAACCTGTGGGTCGTGACCCCTTTGGGGGGGCAACGATCCTTTCATAGGGGTCACCTGATTCATAGCAGTAGCAAAATGACAGCGATGAGTAACAACAAAAATAAGTTTATGGTTGGGGGGCACCACCACATGAGGAACTGTATGAAAGGGTGGTGGCATTAGGAAGGTTGAGAACCACTGCTCTAGAAGGTCTGCTGAAGCCTGGCGACAACACGCAGCCTCCACATACAAGCAGGTGGGGCTGCAGATGTAGCCTGTGGGCTGAGAATCCAACTGAGTCTCATGCCTAAAGGGTAACAGTTCTACCCCGATTAGACACCAGTTCATCCGCAGTGGTGGCAATGCCGGTGATCTCTTTCCTGTTTGCTGTTGGGGTGTATATGAACATACCCTGATGTGACATGAGTACCACCCCCAATATTTTAGCATCATCATTATTTAATCAGCGTTAGATACAATCTTGCCCTTTTAGGGTTATGGCAAGGAGTACTGGTGGTATAGTGGTTTCATGCTGGGTTGCTAACTGTAAGGTCAGCAGTTTGAAACCACCAGCCAGCTGTCTGGGAGAAGACGAGGTTTTCTACTCCCATAAAGAGTTACAGTCTCAGAAACTCGTAGGGGCAGTTTTGCTCTGTCCCATAGAATTGCTATGAGTCGGCATTGACTCCAAGGCAGTGAGTTTGATTTGAGAGTTTTAGGACCACTGCTGATCGGGGTGCCCCCATAGAACAGGACTTCCTGGTCTCCCCCCCCAAATTTCTCCCAGCTCCAATTTCCTAAGTCCCTACCCTAATTTCCCTCCCTCTTTGTAAACTGGACTTCCCAAAGGAAACCAACATGATAGCAGATTGTTGGAGATTAATTACCTACCCTATGCCAGAGCCACCGCATAAATGTCAGTGCTCGGGAACCCGCTCGAGAGGGAATTCTTAGATTTGACTGGAAATTAATTGTAATTAATATAATAGGTTAATTCACAGTAATTATTTTTGAGCCTTTCGGCAATGAGCTAATTCCCCTAGATCCTCCTTGCTCCAAGTACCATAAAAAAGTAAAATAAAAATCGCAATGAGAACACTCTGGTAATAAACCTTAGCTATCTGGGCGGCAAAAAATAACCTACTGGTCTTTCTTCCCGGCTGAGTCTCTTTCTTCACAGTCGTTTCTCAGATAGACCTCGCTCTTTGGAGGATGAGAAAACCAACACTAGGCTTTTGACCGTTCCTCCCTGGACTGCCTGGAAGCCTGTCCTGCTTTAGACTACCAGAGGGCTCTTGTTTCTGGAGCCAAACACGATGGAACAGAAAAGCAAAAATCTGCGCCCTTTCCCCTTCCCTAATTATTTCCACTTGATTTGCTTAATCTTGGACGATGATTCTATCATATCTGAAACTGATGGGAGTTGAATTTCCATCTCTTGTTCCCAGAGCTTATACACATTAACAGAATAATCTGGAACAAAACAACCAATTCACATCGCCGTGCCCGGCACCTTGTTTTCAGAGATTATAGAAAATCCCCACATTGTTTGGGAAGCAGCTCAGATTTCCGAACACAGGAGCCTTGTCAGGCCTTGATGGGTGATTTCATTATTGAGGCTGGAAAAAAACTATCATTTGGAGCAGATATTTCATAAAGGGAGATTGTACAGAAGCTAAGGAGCCAATTTGTTTACTTGCACCTGGGCAGCCCACAGAATTAAACCTTGAAATGGCTCGTTGGAGACCGGCATCATTCACCTGGAGACTCTGAGGCTGACCTTGGAGACTGTCTGGCTCCTTCCTGGCAGAGCTTCCGGTCAGTTCTTCCCAATCAATCAGGTGGACGATGTGAAACCAGGATGGACTTCTATTTGTCAATGTGGATGAATGGGGACCAGAAAGGGAAACATTATAGGTTGACTCCTTGCTGGAAATGCAGTCTCCCTTTTTGGAAACAAGGGCAGCATGCATGCTGCATACCAACCAAACATCTTGATCGACACAGTCAGACACCATGGCACCCAACTCAAAGACGGTAGTCCACCACAGTCGAATCATTTTGAATGTATGGGAGTAATCCAATCTCTTCTATCAGGTCCCTGAAGGGACTCAGTTCACTTCTGATCAGTCTTTCCCTCTCCAAGGATCCCACTTGTAATTTGTCCCATCTCACCGATCATTCTGCTTCACCCAAATTTAAAGTTTGGGTCTTTTCCAATTTCATTTTGTCCACCATGACTGGACTGGTTCCGGCCTGTTTGATGCCCAGCTGCCTGGCTATCTATGCACATCTGTGACTAGAGCAATGGTTCTCAACCTGTGGGTTGCAACCCCCTTAGGAGTGGAGCGACCCTTTCACAGGGGTCGCCCGATTCATAACAGTAGCAAAATGACAGTGACGACGTAACAATGAAAATAATGTTATGGGGGGGGCACCACCTGAGGACCTGTACTAAAGGGGCGCAGCATGAGGAAGGTTGAGAACTGCTGGACTAGTGGTGAGCTGCTGTCCTCATGGATGCACAGAGCTCCATCAGGGCTTGAACTGCAGTGGGACTGTCTAGAATTGGAGCTGATCTGCCTGGGAAAGCTGGGCAGTGAATGAGGACTGCTCTGGGCAGCTCCCTGATCATGTGTCCTGAGCTCTACCTCTGTCTTCCAGGTGCCAGCAGGTGTCCTTCTTCTAGAGATCTATGGTCATCCCAGGGTCAAACCAGCCAGTTGCCAGTCAGTCGATTCTAGCTCATGGTCACCGCACAGGTGTCACAGTAGAACGGTGTTCCCCAAGGTGTTCAATGGCAAGTGTCCTGACTCGTGGGGACCATGGGGAACAGAGGAGAACTGCCCCATAGGGTTCCTGAGATGGCAATCGCTCTAGAAAGGAGCCTTAATGATGCTCGGGGTTAGGTGCTGGGCTGCTAACCGCAAGGACAGCCGTTCCAACTCACCAGACACTTCTTGGGAGGACGACGAGGTGGTCTGTGTCTGTATAGACTTACATGCTCAGAAACCTCACCTAGGAATGGGATTGATGGCAGTTGGGGTCTTTATGTTGTATGTTTGTTTTTTTTAAACATTATGAAGGAGACTGCTGCGTCTTCACCTGTGGAACAGCTAATGGATTTGAACCACTAACCTCTGGATTAGCAGAGCACTTAACTACAACGTCGCCAGCCATATCGATTGCCAGGCCTTCCTTCTGAGGCGCTGCTGAGTAGCCTTGAATCGCCAGCCTTCGGGCAGTAGATGGGCATTGAAGGTGCCGCCTAGGCACTAAGTCTACAAGCAGGAGTCCTTCAGGACCCAAGCCTGCCCCGGGTAGCCTGTCAGACGCCCTCCACCATCCCTTTCCCCCAAGTCAGCCCTTCCTACTCCAACACCTCTTCTACCTGGGGCCATCCCTCCCCGGCAAGCCTGCTCCTGCTGGCCTTCTTGTCTGTCCGTGTTCTTCTTGTAGAGCACTCACCACCTTCGGTGCAGCCCAGTTCGTTGGCTGGCTAGTCGGCTGATGACCTCCGTCCTCTGCAGTGTGAATTCCTCAGCGGGGGTCTCCTTTCTGTTTTGGTTGCCGCTATATTCCATGTGCCTGTCGTGTTGGTTAAAGCCCAAGAAGTAGTTGTTCAAGGAAGGGGGGAGGCAGGAAGAGAAGATAGATGGCAAGTGGGATGAAAGAGGTCAGGGGAGAGGACAGCTACTCTGCGCCCCCAGGTCTCTGCTTTGGGCGGCCGACTGCAACAGCTGGGGTGCCCTTCACGTAGACGACGGTGTGAATTAGGGTCCGGGATTTGGGCAGCACCAAGCCAGCAAAACTCACTGCTATTGAGTCAGTTCTAACCTAGAATGGCCCTATAGGACAGAGTGGAACTGCCCCTGTGACTGGACATCTTCATGGGCACGGACACCCTCGCCAGCCTGAGTTAATGATCAGCTGGCCCTGGGGTGCACTCTGATGCTGCTTCTTTCCTTAGGGGTGGGGGGAGCTCAGGCAGTCCTTTGCTTTCGGTGGTTCCTCTACGAATCCCCACAGGAGCAAGTTAGGCTTTTGCAAGCTCGTTTTGCCAATACAATATGCCATTGACTTCCATAGGAATGGACCATGGGTCCACTTAAAACTAAATTTTTGAGGTCTTCCGTCTTCTCAGATGATCATGATGTTGCTCCTTGGTCCTGTTGTGAGAATTTTTGTTTGCTTTCTCTGGAATGTAATCCATACAGTAATTGCTTCAAGACCCCTTCACTGTCAACAAGCAGGTTGATAGACAAGACCGAAGAAAACTTGATGGGTTTGAACAAGGGGGCTAACAAAGAAGACTGAAAGTATTATGGACAAAGGAACAAGCAAGCCTATCTTGGAAGAAGGATGGTGAGAATGCTCCTCAGAAGCAAGCTTGGTGAGACGTTGTCTCACGGAGTGTGGGCATGCCATCTGGAGGGGCAAGCCCCTGAGGAGGACGCCATGCTTGGTAAAGTAGAAGGTCAGAAAAAATTGAGGAGGGCCCTCCAGGAGCTGGATTCGGCCAGTGGCTGCAACAGTGGGTTCAAACACAACACCGAGTGTGAGGATGGCACAAGACTGGGCAGGGTTCCCTTCGGTTCTGCATCGTGTCACTGTGTCTCCTTGGCACCTACCATCATCAAGACTAAGTGTGCGTGCGGCACTGTGATGGCGTTCATGTTGCCGTGACACTAGAAGCTATGCCACTGGTGTTTGAAACACCAGCAGAGTCCCCCCCCTCCGCCCCGCCCACCACCACCACCACCCACATAATGAACAGGCCTTATTAGAGCTTCCAGACTAAGACAGACTAGGAGAATAGGCCTGGCAGTATGCTTTCAAAAATTAGTCAGTGAAAACCATGCGGAGCACAGAAGAATCATGCTGCACAAAGTGCCGAAAGATGAGCCCCAGAGATTGAACGAGAGACTGGAACCAGACAGTGGACTTGAGCCTCAACCACAATGCAGGAGGTACAGAGTCAGCCAGCTTCTCCCCCCGTGGAACGTGGGGTTAGCCTGATTGCACTTACAACCCTACCCAGAGCAAGTGTTTCACCCGCGGGGCGTCTTTCCGTTTTCTTTATCTCCGTGAAAGAAAACTGCCGTCCAATTTGTTCTTAAGATATAGACTTCAAGTCATCATTACCATGGAGCCTGAAGGAGACTGCCACGGAGGCCCACGGAATATGGCCGCTAAGCACCTTCTCCACGGTAACCGATTGCTATGTAATGAAATCCAACCTGTCGCGGTTGTGTTGGTGCAACCAGTCCGTAGGAGGCTTCAAAAGTTCACGTGAAAAACGCAATGAAAAGATACCGGGATTGTGCCCAAACATCTTGAAGCCCAAAGACTGGGCTTTCTACTCCTGTAAAGAGTTACAGTTTCAGAAACCCACAGGGTCCGTTCTACTCTGTCCTGTCGGGTCGCTGTGAATCAAAATCAACCGATGGCAGTGAGTTTAGGGTTTGTTGGGGATTTTTTGGTTTTCCACAGGGGCAAGGAGCCCCGGTGACCTGTCAGGGACGCACTTCTCCAGATCAGCTGCTATGAGGCTGGGCAATTATGGTGCATGACCTGGTTAGGAAATCTCTGTAGCCGGGAAGCGTCCTGCTCTTGTCATTGACACCCTAATAGCAAAGGAGATGCTTGGAGGTACATGACACACAGCTTGTTTCCTAAAAGAGTTAGACTTTGAACTTCCCCTATAAAACTGTATGCTGCTGAAAGGCAATTCGTCCCTCCTTGGCCGTTCTACACTTGCTAGACGAGAGAGTGTCTGTGGTTCTTCATTAATACTGACGGCCGAAGTCTTTGACCTTCGTCGGTCGGTGAGTGCATCAAGTACTTGTTGTTTGGAGAGAAGAGCCTGCGATCAGCAACCTTATTCTGCTTGGATCAGTCACCAAGGCCCTTGAAGGCAGCAGTCGAGAAGGCAAACAGGATGCCGAGAGTCCAATTGCAAGGAAAGAATGTCGTGTTTGGTCAAGTGGCGGGTGCGGGAAGGCAAAACCAAGGTGGCCCTCCAGGAGCTGGGTTCACGCGGAAGTCACAGCAGTGGACAGGAACGCACCCAGGAGCGTGAAGATGACGGGCAGTGTTTTGTTCAGAGACGTAGGCTGTCACTAGTCAGAGGCAAGTCCGTGGCAGTTAACAACGTCCTGAAGTCTCCCGTGGGCTCCCTCGCATTCTGGCGACCTAGATGAGAGCGCAGTTCTGAGAGCGGTGATTCTCTAGCGCAGCGGTTCCCAGCCTTCCTCCTGCTGCACGCCCTTTCATGCGGTTCCTCTGCGGTGGTGACCCCGACCATACATTGATCTTCACTGCTACTTCATAGTTGTAATTTTGCTACTGTTATGAATCGGGTAACCACTGTGAAAGGGTCATTCGACCCCCAAAGGGGTCACCCCCACAGGTTGAGAACCGCTGCTCTAGAGCTGTCGGTAATGGGAAGCAGAGAGGAGCTCATGTCTGCACTGAGTCGATCATGTGCATCCCAGACTCCACTCTACGGTTGGAAGACAAATGAAAAGCGATCACGGGGCTCATTGTGAGCCTGGGTTTGTGTTCAGTTGTTCTCTCGTGTGTTAGTTTGGCACCAAAAGAACAGGCGTGCCTTCCAAAGGCCTTCTCTGACATGCCAAGTCAGAGATTCCAAAGGGCCACAGCCAAGGACATTGTAATAGACTCGTGTCTCTCTGCTACGTATGTTACATGTGACCCCTCGAACCAAGGGTCTCTGTGCCATTTCACATCCCCGAGCAAAGACCTTGTTGAAATCCAAGCGATACTTGCTACCTAACTGATGGCTAGGTGGGTGGTGTCCGTTCATAGAGGTGCTAGTCATCAGAGGCAGCAGGAATGAGAACTGAGCCTTGGTGACACGGTGTATTTGTTGGGCTGCCGTACACCAGGGCAGCCGTCTGAAACCACCAGCCACTCAGGAGGAAGACAACGCTTTCCACTCCCCGGCAGTTACAGTCTCAGAAACTAGTGAAAGCCGAGAGAGAGAGAGAGAGAGATAGATTGATTTTCATTTGATGTTGAGTACATCGTAACATGGGAACTAATTTACGAAGGAGCCATGGAAGGGAACCCTATTATTAGTTGGGGACTGCCTGTATACAATTTTGTGCATTGGTTGTATTATCATACACATCATTTATTTTTAACTTTTTATTATGGATGAGGTGAAGATCATCAGTTTTCCATTCAATGATCCATGCACATTTTGTTTAATCTCATCCATTGCAATCCTGCGATGTAGCCTTTCCTTACTTACCCTCCGCCTCCCTGAGTCTCCTGTTTCGACTCCGCTTTCCCTCCTGACCCCGCTGAACTTTGCTTGGACAAATGCTGCCCGCTTCATCTACAGTGATCAACGATTCTCAGGTGCACACACCTCCCTAGTCTTACTGTTCCCCTTCTGGACCTGTCTGTGTTTTGGCTGAAAATTGAGCCTCCCAGGGTGAGTTCAGTTCCAGGCCTGAAGGATGATGGAAGGCTGTAGTCGCGGGAGGGGTGGGGGCATGCGAGTGGGCTCCCCCGTCTCTTTCCGACCAGTGAGCCTGGTCTCATTTATGTTTTTGACATAAACACCATGTTAGTGGGTGCACAATTTTCCATCTAAGAGGTGGAAGCTCATTTACTAGCCCTAACTGTGGACATTTAGAACATTTCCCAACATTCTGGCACCACCGTAAATAGTGCTGTCTACCGTGACCTTGGGAAGTCCCTGGGTGGTGTGAACATTTAAGACAATCACTTGTTATCGGGAGGGTTAGGGGTTCAAGTTCACTCAGAAGAACCTGGGAAGAAAGACCTGGCAGTCTACTTCCAACATGCCATCTCTGAGAGCCCGTGGGGGCGCAGTTCCCTTCTGACACCAGGGGAATTGCCATGAGTTAAAGCCAACTGGATAGCAGCTGCTCTGTGTGCCTCCCCCCAGGGTCCGAAGTCAAAACCACAAAAACCAAACTCACTGCTATCAAGTCAATGCCAGCTTTCTCAGGATCCTGCAGGACAGGGTAGAACTGCTCCTGTGAGTTTCCAAGACTGTCATAAAGGCAGTGGCCCTTGGGTCCCGAAGAATATCTACTGCTCAATAAATACTTGTGAGTCAGTACACCGACCCCAGCCCTGTTCCTAACTGTTTTCATGTGGCCACAATAGGCTCAGTTGTTTTGCTCTGACTGTGGAAGCACATAGCCAAGCTTTCAGTGCTCGTGACAAGTGTATTCCTAGATGGTTTTCAAAGGACCATGGGGTTGTACACGGAGAAAGTGAGGATGTTCGCGTCACCGAATCTCCCATTGTGGTTTTCGTTCCTCGGTGGCACTGAGCTTCCACAATCTCGTTATGCTCAGAGATCAGACTGTTTTCAGCTCTCCTGACCCTGGTGTGGTCAGGCTCATCAGTTCACTTGGGACGCTTGTGTACTCACAGGAAGATCGAAATGGTGCGGGTGCGTTTTACCTGGCCGTCCATGCAATGTGCTGTTGAGTCTCTGTTGTGGTGGTTAATCACATCGCTCTGCTTCCTAATAGTGCAGTATTTGAACTGAACTTGTGTTGTTATCTCTGACCCCTGTGAGGACTCAGGTCTCCCTGGATGCATCTTGATTATCCTGGAGAACGTTCCATGGCTCTGTCCCCATACTGTAAAAGCACCTGCCAGCTTGGACTAAAATCCAATGGTGTTTCTTTTGGTGCCATGACACAGCGCGTATAACGGCATAGACTAGAAGTGGGGTTCCCAGGGTGGGAATATTGAGGGCTGAAGTCAAACCTGCCTCCTGCCACAATGCCGGTTTTGCCAGGTGGCCCAAAGACCGAAAAGTGGCCCTTTGTCAACCCTGGGGATCGGGGAGGGTGCTAAACTCAGAGGCTGACCCTACGTGCTGCTTGATGCGCAGTGGTGGGGCGAATTACCTTGAAGCGTGTATTCAATGACCGACCTTCTGTTTGGTTTTCTCCTTCCCTTAGTTGCGATCCAGCTCGGAGCTCCACCCGGACCTGCTTTCTGACTGCCTCACTGTGCAGCCCCTGCAGCCGGCCACCTCCCCTCGAGATGCCACCGCCACCGTGGACAGGGCCCTGGGGTGCTCCCCGGGGCCAGGGCCCGACCTCTATTCAGGTAACCGCAGCACAGGTGGCTCAACTCTGTGCCCTATGCTTCTGTTCCAGGCCTGGAGCCAAGAACGTTCAGGGGAGCAACATACTTCCTCCCATCAGCTGTACTGGGCTGCATGCAAGGAGCCCTGGTGGTGCCCTGGAACGAGCACAGAGCTGCTAACCACAAGGTTGGAGGTTCAAACCCACCAGCCTCTCCTCAGGAAAAAGATGAGGCTGGCTGCTCCTATAAAGACGGACAGTCTCAGAAACCCGAGGAGCAGTTAGTTCTACTCTGTCCTGTAGGGCCACTGTGAGTCGGAATGGACTCCATGGGTGTGGGAATGGGTTGATGATTGATTTGTTTCGCTGTGAGCTGCAAGCAGGCCCGGAGTGGTGGAAACGGTTAACACGCTTGGCTGTTAACTGTAAGGTCGGTCATTCTAGTCCATGTAGCAGTGCTGCCGAAGAAAGGCCTGGTGATCTGCTTCAAGAAGGGGAAGCCTGGGGAAGACCCTGCAATTTCCACACTGCACACAGGGCTCTTCCTGATCAGGAGGCACTGGGCAGTGTATGCGGTGAAAGTACTCAGCAGCTCAGCTCATCATAAAGTTGGTGGTTCGAGTCCACCCAGAGGGCCCCCGCCAGAAAGGTGACATCAAATCTAACAGCCACAGGCCTCCAGAAGGCAGACTGTGGGGTGGTGGAGGGACTGCTCACCAACTGAGGACATTCAAGGCGTAAATACCTGTCCCCAAGTGCTCACAAACAGCTCAAGTCAAAGCCGGACTGCAGATGTAATCAACCATGACCTTTGTGATTGGCGCATCCAGGTCCAGGGCAGCTGGGGCATTGGAGTCTTTCAGACCCCACTCGTCACGTGAGGAACTGGACTGGGGCAGGGGTGCTCATAGGAGTGGAGGGGTTCCTCCTCGTCCCCCTCCCACTGGGCGAAAACATCGTCCGAGTCAAATTAGAGCTTAGCAACATACTGACTTATTCCAATTTCGAGGGTAACGTTAGGTTTTTCAGAAAAGCCAGGTGAGAATGTTTTGTTCCGTTGTTATAGGGAATCGTAGAAAGGACACAGATTGTTGAAGAGCAGGCAGCTTGGCAATCTTACTGCTGGGTGGTGAGAATATTTCCTCCTTCCACGTCATCCCTTTCTGTGATCCACGTTGCTGTAGCTGTTGTGAGTTGTCATCTACTCAGGCGGCTCCGACCTTACACAGCAGGACAGACCCCCTTCTGGTCATCGGCATGGGCGGGTGTGTTGTCTTGGCTGATGTGTCACTCCATCCCGTGGAAGAGTGCCCTTATTGTTGCTGACTGCCTCCTCTGCCGACCCCCATGTCCCGGATGGTCATTGCCAGTGATGCCACATCCAAAGGAAGGCAGCTGACCTCTCACCCTCCTTGCTTCTGAGAACCATCCTGGTGGTAGTTCTCCTAAGACTGGTTTGTCCCCAGTATCTTCATGGTATCGAGTGGATCGAACCAAAGGACCACTGCCATCGAGTCGATTCCGGCTCACGGTGACCTTGGTAGGATTTCTGAAGTGGTAACTCCTTATGGTAGCAGGCAGCCTCACCTTCTCTGTGGTTGGCAACCCAAAGCTGACCCCACAGTGCCCCCAGTACACCTGCTATATTAGTACCATGTTCGACCCGTATCAGATTTAACATATTTCATGAGATAGCAGATGATGCATTACAGTGTCAGATTGCAGATATATTTTATTATTATTGATTTTTTAAATTCTATTTTGCTGCATGATTATGTTGAGTCTGTTTGCTATCTTGGGGCAGCTTGCATGAATCAAAAGTATTAGAAATCAGTTTTTAATCAAAATAGTATAGTATGCTCTGCCCTTCAGAAGTGGTCCTTCATTTGGGGTTGATTAGAGGGATCTAAATGTGGTTATATATCCATTTCCGTCCAGGTAACCTTTGCAGGAGAACTGTGGACATCAGGTAACACCTAGATAAAAAGCTGCCTGAAAGGCCATCGGTATCCCGCGATGTACCGTCACAATCGCCGCTTTTCCTGGGAACCACCAGGGTGCACAGGAAATGGACCCGGTGGACTTGGCGGACAGGGCAAGGGCAGAGAGTGATTGATGGACTTGGGATTCTCCCTGGCATGGAGTCAATGCTGACTCCCAGAGACCCTATAGGACAGGGTAGAACTGCCGCTGTGGGCTTCCAACACTCTTTGAGGGAGTTGAAAGCCTGGTCTTTCTCCTGCTGGTGGTTTCGAGCTGCTGACCCTGCGGTTAGCAGCCCAGTGCGTAAGCACTACAGCCATGCGCCTCCGTGATCTTCCTCACCCTCTGCTCTCCCACCTGCCGCCTCCTCTCTGCAGCCCTTCTTCTTGTATCTGTGGTTTCTGTCTTGTTGGATGGAAGTGTCAGCAAGGCCGGGAGCAAAACCCTTAGTTCCCTGTTGTGGGCATTGATACCTTTGTCATACTGATTATTTTGCTGAGCTGCCAACCCAAGGGTTGGTAGTTCAAACCCACCCAACAGCTCCATGGAAGAGAAGTCCTGGCAACCCCCTTCTATAAACACGGCAGCCAAGAAGTGCACCTTTACTCCATCACACATGGGGGGTGACTCAGGGGTAGCTGACAACAGTTACGGCCTTAAGCGCAAGCCTGGGTAGCCCGACCGGTAAGCCTTCTGCTAGTGGACCCTGACCTACGGCATAAAACTTGCAGGCTGAGCATGCCTTCCACAGCACCTGCTCCCCTGTCTCACACACATGCAGTCATCCTGCGTTGGTAAGGGACTCCGTGGCAAGTGGCTTGCTCTAGGCCTACACCCATCCCCACTTATTCCTTGAATCCCCCTTGACACCTTGGGAAGCTCTAGGTGGCCGAGCATGAGACTCGGATATCTGATTCAGCAGGTCTGCGGAGCCCTGATGATGTAGTATGTCAGGCTGTGAACCACAAATTCAGCTGTTCAAAACCACCAGGTGCTCCTTGGGAGAAAGATGAGGCTTTCTAGTCCCATGAAGAGTGACGGTTCTACCCTGTTCTCTGAGGTCACTGTGCGTCCACATGGACTTGATGGCAGTGAGTTTGAGCTTTGTTGTTGACGACATCTTACATATACCCTTTGAGAACCCCTGCCCTGGACTCTGCCCTGCAGTGGGTGGGACTTTTAGCCCAACGTGATCGGGACTTTGGCGAGCGGGAGTCACATCCGGAAGGTCCCTGTGACGTATGCTTCCACATCTTCATGCAGAAAACGTATGGAAGGACAGACATAAGGAGGTGACGCCTCTCTTCCCGAGCCGGCGTTCTGGGGACTCGTGTTTTGATTAAGAGTGAGATCTTAGGGCTCCCAAGTGAAGAAAATTGACACTCCAATTCCCAGGCAGCCCTGAGCACATCTGTGTGCGTGTGCCTGACGTGAGTGCTGGAACATGTTTTCCAGCCACTTAAGTTGGTGCTTCAATTTTCCACCGCGAGTTGCTCCCTTTTTATTTGGGCTGGTTTTTCACGCAAGATTAAGCCGAATTATTACGTTTTACAATATGGACTCGTTTTTTTTGTTGCGAATTCATTCTTTTTTTTTTTTTGTCGGGTGAGCTCCACTGGCCACGGCCTGGTTACTCCTCTCCTCCGGCTTCTCTTTCTCCTGGTGCCTATCACCTTGCCAGCACCCGAATGGGATGTGATCAGAGGCTCGGGTCTCGGAGGAAGCTTCAAACAATTCATGGGATAGATCCCATGAACTCCCCACTGTTATGAAACCCGAGAGGCCCATCATCCTTTGAGGGCAGCCTCAGGCCGGTCCGAGAGATCATCTGGATGCCCGGGCAGATCATCCATCATTCTGGAGGGAAGAGCAAGTCATGGAAATGTCTGTGCCCCGGGCCTGACTCTCTGCTTTCAATCGGAGTTGGCCTTCCGTGAAAAGAAATGCGTAGTTAGAACAGCACTCCTCTGACGGAAGAGGGAGGATAAGGGATGTGGTACGTCCAGGGTGCTGCGAGGTAGAGTGAATGCTGATTTTTTTATACTTGCATGAACACCATCAAACTCGTTTTAAGGGCCTAATTGTCTTGACGTGGACGTCCTCATAGGGTGTTGCTATCAGCAATAATAATAACAACAGTGAAGTGTGCTTATCCAAGGAGCCGGTGGCACAGTGGTCATGCACCAGGCGGCGATCCACAAGGTCTGCAGTTCGAAACCACCAGCCACTCTGGGAGAAAGACAGGGCTTTCTCTTCCAGTAAAGAAGTAGAGTCTCGGAAACACCCAAGGGCACGTTTACCCTGCCTTACAGGGTCACTAGGAGTCAGCATCCGCTGAGGGCAGTGAGTTGGAATGTGGAGACTATGCGTATAGGGTGCCGGATACTGAGAGCATTAAGGAGCTTACTCATTCTGGGGGGTCAGCAGACCGCTGTCTCAGAAGACGGGTGTCCGTGGCATCTTCCTCGGTAGAAGCGCTGGTGGACTGCGGACCACAAGGTCCATGGTTCCAACCCACTGGAGAAAGATGGGGCTGTCTAGCTCCGTAACGACTTCCCATCTCAGAAGCCCACGGGGGCAGGTCTCCTCTCTGCCTCTGCTCTGTAGGGTCGCTATGAGTCGGAAGTGGCGTGATGGCAGTGTGTTTTGAGTGAGTCAAGTGTCAACCGCGTTGCTGTGAGTCGGCATCGGATCCACAGCAGTGGGTTTTCGTGAGGTACATGAGATATGGCCGTGAAGAGGAGACTCGGTCGTGGGGCGTGCTAGGTAGCCTGGCTGAAGGATGAAGCCAGAGCAGTGAGCTTGTGAGGGGGAGGGACAGGTACAGGCGGGGGACGGCGTTGTCCTGCCCAGGTTCTTCTTTCAGCTTTGATCAGAGGGGACTGTGGGCTCTCCTTGAGTCACTTAGGAAATAGACACACACACCCTTCCCCCGACCACACGTCTGTCCTCCAAACACACGACAAGGGGTGGAGGAATGGAACCTTGGCCATGTGCCTCCCTGCAATCGCGTTCGCAGGTGTGGAGGACAGCCCCTGAGTCTTTTTAAGGGTGGTTTTGTTATGACGACTGTCCAGACTCGCTGCCCTCCAGTTGATTCAGACACACAGTGACCCTACAGGACAGAGTAGAACTGCCCCCGTGGGTTTCCAACCTTGTGAATTTTTACAGAACCAGTAGGTAGGGCACAACTTTCTCCCACAGAGCGACTGCTGGGGTCAAATGGCTGACCTTGTGACTTACAGCGAGCACTTTTTTGTTAACCTACCACACGGCACCAGGGGTCGTGTCTTGCCCGCGTGCCCGATCGACCTGCCTCCTGTGTGGGTGCCCGGAGTCCAGGATCCTGTGAAATGTAAAAGGCTTCACAAGAGCATAGGACAGTGTCTGCCGCCTGCAAAGTCTGACTCTCTTCCTCGCTGACCCTACGCAGGCGCCACCTGCCGGCCCCTGCCTATTGTCCCCTTACCTGGGGGACATTGCTCCCTGACTGAGGGACATTAAGGAAGCAGGAACGGGGCTTGATTCAAGAGGAGTCTGCGTGATGAGGTCAGAGAGAGTCTGCCAGTCCGGCAGGTTTATCGGTCTCCACTTCTTAGGTTGAGCAAGCAGTTAAGGGGCCCTGGCGGCCTGGGGTGCTAGGCTGGGGCTGCTAACGGCAAGGTCAGCAGTTTAAACCCACCAGCCACTCCGAGGGAGAGGTGTGGCTGTTTGCTCCCATAGACCCAGAGCCTCAGAAACCTTCGAAGCCCTGGTGGGGTCGTGGTTAAAAGTTGCCCTGCTAACAGCTGTCGCAGCAGCAATGGAGAGAAGCAGACCTGTTCTAGAGATGCGGCGACGTCCGATAAGATCGAGGTGGGGTGTGGAGGAAGCATGGTTCCAGGCCTGCCCCCTTGCCTGGGGAGGTACTGGGAGGACTTTTATTCCAAAGTGTTGGAAGGTTCCCATGGAGCTGCTGGTGAGGCATTAGTGTGGCCGTAGGGCTGGGGCTCAGGGCAGATGGGGAGGCCTACTTCACTCTCTCCTCTGAGGGCCGACAGGAGCAAGCTGAGGGCTGGGCAGTGAGGTGGGAGGAAAAATCAAAGCGTGTGCTGACCGGGCGATGCTGACTCAGCGATCCGTGGATGGCAGCACTTGCTTGCTGCTTTCCACCCACTCGCGCCCGGAGTAGAGGCCAGCGAATCCCGCAAACCAGGGGCACGTTCTGGCCTTCGCCCAGGGTGCGCCCCAGCCTGTGCAGCTCATTGGCATCCTTTGATGGACATGCATCCTGTGTCACGGGCTCTCCAGGACGGGTGAGCCAGGAGGGAGGTCGGTGAGGAGGCAGGAGGAAGCCAGAGAAGGCCTGCTCCGGAGACAGGTGAGGGAAGTCAGGCTCTTTCTGGCAAGACCCGAGGAGGCTGCATGAAATGTGGGTCCCAGAGAATTTGAAGGGGTGGCCAGCCCCGGACAGAGCGCGTCTACGTGCCACACGATGGCTGTGTTCTGCGTGCAGATGGTTCCAGAGCCTGGCCTCACAGACGACACCTGACGCCTGGCATCTCGGCCTGCTTGGTGCTGGCCTTTGCGTGTGGACGGATGACCTCTGCCCCTGTCTTCTCTCCCTGGTGTCGCAGTGTTCCAGAAACAACCCATGAGTGGGCTTCCGAAAGCTGATGGGACATAGTAATGCCAAGATGATGGAGTTGTCCCCGCAGCTTTCGGAAGCCCCCTCAGGGTAGACCCCCGGGTGAGGATGGGGGAATAAGATGGGATAAGTTTTCAAGTCTGTAAGCTCTTCCACACACGAATCACTTCCTCGCTGGCTCTCAATCCACGCGTGGCGCGGCGATGTGACGCTTGGAGCTCGTGGGGGCAGGCCTGTTAGTCAGAGAACGGAATAGTCACGGAGTGTTCAGACGGAGAGGGGCTCTCGTGTCCCCCCGCCCCCGGCCCCAGCAGCGGGTTCTGTTCTCGATAGTAGGGTCACCCTGCCCCCGGCGAGGTGCCGGCTCTTCAACACCAGGGCACTCTGTGCCATGATTCAGTAGCTTCGGGAGGCGGTGGTGAGCCGCAGGCGAGATGGGGGCTGGAGGGATCCAAACTCCAGGTACCCCCAAAGGGATTGTTTTCCCCAGAATCACTGAACACTGCGACTCTTTCCTTCTGAATTCTGAACATTAAGCAAGGCTCACTCAGGGAAACAGACCAAATGGAGCGCTGAAAATGCTTCCAGATAAACGAAGAAGCTTCGAGAGGAGCCGTTGTGTTGACATTTTAGTCACAGCCCATTTTCGCTCCTTAATGAAGTGCAGCCATGCATGGAAATGGCTCGTTAGCTTTCCAAAGGGGGAAACAGCGCGTTATGGGCCGTAACTCAGAGGTGTGCACCCTGCCCCTCCCGCCGCAGAGAGCACGCCGCCTTCACCCCGTGAGGCCTCTGCCGGGCCCTGAACACTTCACAACAACAGCCTCAGATGTTGCAGGACAATTAATGTGTTCGCAACTGTGAAGGGTAAACTGCCAGTGTTCTACAAAACGCCTTCGTTGGAGGGAACCAGGAGACGTCCCTTCTGGGACACCTGTGCTCTGTGTGTCCCAGTTGAATGAGAGGTGAGCTCCACGGGGTGTGCAGGGTTGGGGCCTTTCAGGGAAAGACCACCAGACCTCTGGATGGATTCGAACCACCAGTCTAGTTTTAACCATGTACACTACTCCCATCCTATAAATAAGGGTAAGAGTGACCTTGGATTTGCAGGAATGGCATGGGGGTTGGGGGGTCGTGTCTGCCCTCCTCCGGCTAGCCAAGGGGTAAGGAGAAGCCAGCATCACACAGTTCAAGACAGAAGTCAGACTGGCCCCCACCTTCCATCCTTCTTGATCGGATTCTCACACTGACCGGCCCACCCACGGCAAGCCGCTTCTCTGGTGGGCTCTTTGATTCACTGATGGCTACACGGCACTCACAGACAATGCTTACCATTTATGGGGGTTACCAGGAAAGTCAACAGGTTACTGCAAGTTAGGATCAGAAGACAGTAAGGATACAGCTCTGTGGGCCACAACCCCATCTCTCCTGAGCCATGCTGGTTGGCACACCTCTTTCTGGTCCTCAGCCTGCATGCAGCCTCTTGGTCTCATCTCTGCTTGGACAACTGCTACAGAGCTTCTTTAGATAGCCGGAGGGCACACCACTCTGCAGCTTCCTGCCAATGACACTTGACTTTTCTTGTTCTGCGGGCTCTGAAGCCAACCGCTCTGCCCGTGGCTCCCCCATGTACTGGGCACTGCAGCCTCTGGTGCCTCCACCAATTCAGGCAGGGAACTTAGTGGCCGTTCTTGCTCCACTGGTTCTAGAATTCCTCCCCCCGCTTCCAAGGGAGGGCTCACTCTTCCACCCCGTGGCAAAACTAACCAGATGGCCATGTTAGAGCCCTCTGCCTTATGTGCGTGATCCCACCTAGTCGTCTGGAAGTTGGACGTTGAATAAGGAAGATTGAAAACGAATCGATGTGCTTGAGTGGTGAAAATACGGGATCCGGTGGACTGCCCGAAGGACAGACAAATCTGTCTTGGAAGAAGGATGACCAGGGCGCTCCTTAGAGGCAAGGATGGCAAGACTACATCTTCCATGCGTTGGACGTGTTATCAGGAGAGACCAGTCCTTGGAGGAGGACATCACGCAAGGGCCAGTGAGAGAGAGGCAGGCCCTCGACAAGACGGCTTGGCACGGTGGCTGCGACAGTGGGCTCAAGCATAGGAACGTTTGTGAGGATGGTGCAGGACCAGGCAGTGTTTGGTTCTGTTGTGCATGGGGTTGCTATGGGTCGGAACCGATCCAAGGGCACCGAACAGCAGCCACCCAGTCATCTGCGATGGTCCAAAGGCTGTGGAGAGAGAAGTCGTATCTCATCACTTTCCTTCACCTCAGGGATAAATGACCCCAATGACCCCAATGGCAACGAGCATCCGCCGAGCACTTCATTACACGGTCAGCACTTATTCTGCATCGTCTAGACGTTAAATTCCTCCCCACCACCCTGCGAGGTGCTACGCCTTTCCAGATGTTGAGGTTTAGATACTGTTCTTCCTGCCCTTGAGGGAGACCCAGGTTCGATTCCTGGCTCATGCACCTCCTACGGGGCTACCACGCATCTATAGATGAGGCTTGTGGGCCTCCCAAGGAGGAAGGACTAGGAAGAAAGCCATGGCCATCCACTTCAAAAATCAGCCCATGAAAACCTCTTACAGCACTACGGTCTGATCTGCAACCTTGATCACGGGGGATGGGGTAGGGGGGGATGGGAGGGTGGGGGTGGGGGGTGGGAGGGTGGAACAAATGTAGTTAAACAACAGCAATAACAAAGGAAGGGTGTGCATATCAGACCCGCTTCCTTCTCGCCTCACGGTTCCATCGATATGCTTCTGACCAGCATCGTCTGAAATCCTTATCTGGGAAAAGCCCATTTCCTTCCTACCAGCTGTTTGTTTTCCAAACCAAATCATTCCGCTAATTTCCTGCCTGAGTGACTTTCCGAGTTGGCAATGCTCTCTCCTGATGCTAAGATGCTAACGTGGTAGTTTCCCAGTGCTTTCCCTCTCCTTGCAGGCTGAATCACTCACCAATCTGCAAGCAGATTACCAGGCTGTCCTTTCAGAGTGCCTGGGGGTGAGTTCTGACCACCCCACTTTCACTTAGTAGTTGAACAATTAGCCCTGTGTGCCATTGAGGGGCTCCATGGTACACACTGAGGGCCCCGTAACAGTCCACTGCTGATGCTAGCCACCATCTCTGTGTCTCGGGGCCACGCGATAGTGGCTTGCATGTTGCTGGAAGCAATGCCCACAATATCTCAAATGGTAGACAGGCTCCAGCAGAACTTCCAGGTTAAGACAGATGGGGAGGAAAGGCCTGGAGATCACTTCTGAAAATGAGCCAATGAAAACTTGATGGATTAGAACAGTGCATGGCCTGACTTCCTTGACCTGGACCCATTACCACAAGGGATTGGTCACTGCAGGAGGATTTCACATTTGCTGAAGGAGAGGGCCAGCGAGGGTGCGGAAGACCCTCAATGATAGGGACTGGCATGGGGATCACATTGAGGCACGTGTGCAGCCCAGAGACCATGAGGATGGGGCAGGAGAAGACTGTGGCCCCGAGAGTCAGAATCAACCCCATGGCAACCGTCTCTTGATTACAAGACTTGGGGCAGTAACAACAACAACCAAAAAAGGCAGCTGAGGTGTGGTCCCGCCCTGCTACTCAAAACACACCCCCTGATCCACAGCCTGAACATCTCCAGGGAATGTGTTGGAGGCAGAGAACCCCTGCTTTCCCACTCCCCCAAAACCTGCTGAATCAGAAACAACATTTATCCCAGCGAGTGGCTCACCCAGCTAAGTGTGCGGAGTGGGACTCTAGCTGTGATCCAGATTCCAAGCAGGAAGGTGCTCTCCACGTGTACCCAGCTTGGCGAGGGGGGCCTTCACTGCCCTCCCACATGCCAAACAAGGAGGCCTGCTAGAGCGAGGGATAAGCTCTTAGCTACAAACCCGAATGAAGCCGGGTGACTGGAACTCACCCAGTGGGAGGAAGACCTGCTGGTCTCCTCCCATAAAGATCACCGCCTGGCAAACCTATGGGGCAGTTGCCGTGTCCCATGGGATCGCCAGGAGCCACAAGCAGCTGGACAACAGCAACAACATGGTGCATACCGAGACCCAAAGGCAACGCCCGAGGTAGCCTGGCTAGGCTGGGAAGCAGCTCACCCTCCATTCACACAGTGGATTTGTCACTGGTGCCGTAACCCCACCAGTGCCCTGTGCACATCCATTAGAAAGATGGTGTTCACAAACATTGAGGGAGTTACCTATTGACCCAAATTAAGAGGAGCTGCTTACAGACCAGTGGGCTCCTGTCTTAATAGTCAGCGGGTGGCATCTAAGAACCACTGAGGCCAACAGATGCTGCATCTACAAAATTCTAGCACCCAGCTGAGCCCTACCTCCACCCTTCCAGAAGATGGCGGGGTGGAGGGCTACAGTGAGCCAGACCCTGGAGAGGTAGAGACCCCATAAGGCAAGCTCTTGTCCTCTGCTGAAGGCAAGCTCCCCAGGTCATCTTAGACCAGGTTTTTGTTTCCTTGGGGAGTCCACCACCGCCCGCGGCAGAAGCGATCAGAATCTCCCATCAGTCCCTCCGCCATGCCTCACAGATGTTCCCATCACAGCCACATCTGGAGGGTCACGGAAGAGTCCTCTGGCAACTTTGAAAGGAGCAGGGACCCCATAGGTGACACCAGACGAGGCCTGCTGCCACCAGCATTTCTTCCCTCGTGGCACCCTGTGCTGTTCATCTGGCAGGCTTGGTCCCTAGCGTTGTGCGAGCTGTCTGCCTGTGCGCGTTCATGTTGTGAATGAACTTACAGTTTCCCTCTCTCTTGGGAAGCGTGTGTCCCCTGTGGTTAGAAACCACTTGGAAGCATACATTGTGGTGAGCAGGTCGATGCATCCCTACAGGTATTCAGACTTAGCCTGGATGAGATTATCACCTGACGTCCTATCCAGAGGAACATAAAACCACCCCAGGTAGGTGCCCCTGAATTGACGCTGATCTGGAGTAGGACATCTAAACCAACCTTGGCACATTACCTATTTTCATTTCCTTTTCCCATGAACTTTTTGAAGCCCTCATGTATTCACAAGGACAGAAAAGGAACATGAGGCCAGCTACCAAGGCTGCTTATACCTCCTGGGATTTGGTTTCTTGGTTTGGAGGGTTAGGGTCAGGGTTTCATGGGACACCCCAGTTAATTGGCCTAATGATGTGGTCCCTGTTCTGTTCTACTTCCTGCCTGTGACGTAGTGCCTGGGTGCATTTTAAGCATCATGCTTCAGGGTGTGCAGGCGGCTGTCTGAGGTCCAGGGATAGCGCTCTATTCACTCCAGGTAATAGAGCAGAGGTTCTCAACCTTCCTCGTGCCGTGACCCTTTCAGATAGTTCCTCATGTGGTGGCGACCCCCAACCATCAAATTATTTTCGCTGTTACTTCATCACTGTCATTTTGCTACTGTGATGAATCGGATGACCCCTGTGAAAGGGTTGTTTGGCCCCCAAAGGGGTCGCGACCCACATGTTGAGAACCGCTGCACTAGAGGAAGAGGGAGAGTCAGCAACAGGAGGGAATGAAATCTGTTGCTAAAGGTCCCCATGAGCCACGGTCTCCTTTGACAGGAGACCAGAGGGACTCCACACTGCCCACTATGCCTGTAGAAGAATCTTGATCAAAAGGAAGGGTGTGCAGAATAAGAATTCCAAATTCCCATGGAAGTCAGACTTTCCGAAGCCTTGGGAAATCCCAAAACTATTGGCCTGAAATAATCTTTAATCTTTAAAACTTGAACTCAAAATGTCCCCCTGAGATCTTAAAAACCAATGCCAGTTTAGCTTACCTTGTCAAGAATGTTTGCTCTGCGCAGTGTGCTTCTTTAAGATCTATCTTTATGGGAACAAGTTGACAACAGAAACTCAAAATGAGATAGGAGCCACAGGGGGTTGGGCGGTGCCTGTAGGGGAAACGCAAGTGAGAAGGGGTACACAACTCAGTGAGTGTCATGAATGTCGCTGGGTTGCCTGTGTCGAAATTGTTGAATTTGTATGTTTTCCTGTGTATACTCAGCAACAACAATAAAAATTAAATTATTGTTAAAGGCAAATGATTAGAGGATGAGGGGTGAGTAAATGGATAGATTGGATGGATGGGTAGGTTAGATGAGTAGACGGATGAATAGGTGAATGGGTGGATAGGTGGGTGAGTAGATGGATGGATGGATTGTTGGGTGAGTGAGTGAATGGATGGATAGATAGATGGATGGGTGAGTGGGTGGATGGATGGATGAATGATGGGTGGGTGGGTGGGTGGATCAATAGGTGGGCAGATGGATAGATGAGTGGATGGATAGGTGGGTGAATGGATGGATGGGTAGGAAGCTATATAGATGGGTGTATGGATATTTGACTGGATGGATGATGGATGGTTGTTTCTTTCTATGAAATGGTATGTTGAAGAGACTCTTCACCCAGCAGGCATAGCTTTCAGTATGTGGAAGATTCTAAATGCCACCAAACGTCCCACCCTAGTTCATTGGACCGAACACCCAAAGAGCATGTGGTAGATCTTTTGTGGACTGAGGAAAGCACCACATTTTCTGATCCACCGTGGTGTGGGCTAGAGTGTGCACACACAGCCTCCCCACACGCACACATGCGTGCACATATACAAAACGACCTGCAGAGGAGACTTAAGTGGTGGGTTCATTCAGCGAGGACAACACCCGCAAATAGGCGTGCTCACATTTCTACAGTGGGGGAAATTAGCCATGTTTCCACAGCGTCTCCGTGACCTCTGATTATTCTATTAGTTTTCTGAATCGTGCATAAAACCCTGAGCTCCATGCTGACAGACACTCGTATTGAAACGATTGCCACAGTCGATCCAACCCTTCTCCCCTGGGCAAAATTATTATTTGGAATACAAGCAGAATTGTGTTTTCCCCAAGCCAGCTGAGCATAAATGAGGGTAGTGATTCATAAGGTGACTCTAGCGAGTTTGCAAACATGCAACTTGTGCGAAGCTGACACACACAGAGCTGGGTTGTGCCTTTCTGGCTCGTAAGCAGTTTTTCTAGCACCGTGGCCTCCCCGGAGCATGGAGGGCTGTGGAGGACGCAGGCTTCTGAGGATGAGAATTACTTGACAGAAGGCTGATCTGCTAGGAATAAACTCTTTCCGTCAAATCACACCCCTGTCAGTAGCATTTTGAGAGGGCACATGGTAATTCTGCCTCTTTGCACGCCCCTCTGAGCTCTTGAACTCTTGTCACATTGGGTTAGACTGTCGGGGGCTGGGTCATCTGGGGTCTTGCTTCCACCCTGGAGAGAGGGTGAGGAAAAGTGTACTGGTCTAAAAATACAGCTCTCTGAACTTCTCACCCCGCAAAGCATTCTGATAACGTGCTTTCTCCTGCTCAGTCCTGAACCTGATTCCTTCTTCCTCTTCTTCTTTAACCCCTTCTTCTTCAGTGCGAATGGCATCGGTGTAAAGAGAACAAGGAGGTGCCGAGCTGGGTCTCGGGAGTCAGCGTAGTGATGGAATGAGGTGTCCACAAAGCCCCGCTGAGAGACTCGGATGGCAGGGGGACAATGTCCTTGGGGACATTGGACGGGTTATCCCACCTTGCTGGGCACACAGCATGTTTGAGGTCACACGCAGTTCTCAGAAGTGAGGCTGCCCCGAGGGCCTAGGCCAGCGGTTCTCAACCTGTGGGTCCCAACCCCTTTGGGGGGTCGAACGACCCTTTCACAGGGGTCGCCTAATTCACAAAAAATAGCAAACTTACAGTGAAATAGCAATGAAAATAATTTTATGCTTGGGTGTCACCACAGCATGAGGAACTGTGTTGAAGCGTCGCAGAATTAGGAAGGCTGAGACCACTGGCCTAGGCCGTACATCATTCTCCACATCAGGGGAAGCCCCCGTGAATGAAGATGTGATGTTGGCAGAGACCTTATTAAAGATAATGATATTTGTCTGTACTCTTGGGGAAGCCTCATCCAGAAGTGTAGGTTCGCGCTTAACAATTGCTACACAAATTGCTCAGTGACATTGGTTACTTCTTCATGACGTGTGAACACCACTCTCAGGGGCTCTGTTCTGGTTGTTCCGTTTCTGTTGTTCTAGTTTCCCCACCACCTTGCAGTCTTATCTTTGCTTAAGAGTAAATGGTGACCATTTGGTCTCACATAGATTTCTCTTTTCTTAAAGGAACACAGCGATGGTCTTAAAAAAATTTTTTTTTATTAATCCATTCTGTCTTGTTAGCTAAAAGGTAACCTCAGGAGCTGGTTTGGGTGAATTAATTAAGCTATCACAGGCAGTAGTCTCAGAGTCCTCCAGTGTCAGCTCCGTTAGTTGTTTGTAAGGCCAGCGTGCTCCTTAGAGGCAGGGGTGGCAAGACTTCCTCTTAGATACTTGGGACATCTGGTTAGGAGGTACCAGAGCCTGGAGGAGGACAGCATGCTCGGTAAAGTAGAGGGACAGTGAAGGAGAGGCAGGCCCTCTATGAGATGGATGGACACTGACTGCATCAATGGGCTCGAGCAGAGGAAGTTGTGAGGACGGAGCAGGACTGGCCATGTTTCCTTCTGTTGTGCAAGGGGTTCGTATGGGTCAGAACCAACACCAATGGAACCTAACAACAACAGACGTGTGTGTGTGTGTGTGTGTGTGTGTGTGTGTGTGTGTAATTCAGGGTTCCATCCCACGGTTTTCTCCCCTCCTATCAGGGTCCATCTGCTACGTTCCTGATCAGAAGAGCTGGTCATGGAGGCTGGGCACCGTCTAGTTCCTCTGGTCTCCGCGTAGATGAAGTCATGGGTTAGGTGAACTGTGAGTCCTGTAGACGAGTTTCCTCTCTGAAAGTTGGTGTTCTTCATTCTCTTTAGCCTTGTTGAGTGGGAACCTAAACTGCTGGGTAAATCTCACCAACAAGCCAGTGAAATCTCATTTACAAAGAATCCTCGGACTTCCTAAACTGTTAAGCCGTAGATGCTGTTCACTAAATGAGGAGACAGACCCTAAACCTGATGAACTATACGGATTATGCCAATGGACTGAGATGAGGGGACTCATTTTTTATGGAAACCAAGTCTCTTTGGAGACGGGACTGAGGCGTGTCGGTTGAAAACGTGCGGCACGGGCATCTGTGCTTGGCTCGAGGACGCTCTCTTGTCCTCACACAGACCCTGCAGTGGCTTGGGCGGAGTCTGTGATGGCAGGGGGAGACCCCGGTTGACCCGCATTGGCTCCCTGAGGTGGAGAGGGGGGCAAGACGGCAGGTGCTGTGCCATTCCTGGTCAGCCAGTGGGCTATTCAGGTCCTCGACTCCCCTCTCCCATGACAGAGCAGACCGGAAGTGCAGAAGTATGCCATGTGCAGAAGTATGCCATGGCAGACTGACTCGCGGCAGCACACTGACCACACAGCGGCTCAGCAGGCAAACCAGGAATGGCAGCTCCCAGCAAGCCTAGCGTGTGTCTGGGGTGGCAGTCGCGGCCTGGAAGCCCAGGAGCCTGCCCCTGCAGGAAAATGAAAGCTGTGTGCCTCCCAGGGGGGACAGAGGGTCCCCATGGAGCCACCAGAGGAAAGTCAGCAAGCCTTGAAATATGTCCGCTGTCAGCACTTGAGCTGAAACCATGGCTCAGCCGGGGTGCCTCTGACGCTTGTTTTTTCTTGGTTTCAGCCCCTCTCTTCTCTAGCAATCACTCGAGCCGAAGTGGAACAGCTGCCGGGGCCGGGCCACCCCCACACGCTGTCACTCACCCTTCTCCGGGACATAATGTACAGGGGAGCCCCCACCACCCCCCCTCCCAGTTACCTCCGCTCGCAGCTGTGGACGCGGGAACTGAGAGGTAAGGCCATCTGTCTCTCTCTCCTAATGGGTGTCGCCGCCAAGCCTCCCTGCACAGCGAAGGGATCTGACAGTTGCTGAATTTTATTAATAATCCGATAGTGGGTTGAGTTTTACCCAAAGGTGACATTTTCAAAGTACACACACAAAGCGTGCGGAGCAAGTATCTCATTATCTGGTTTATTTTTCGGCGGGGGCTGGGGGTGGGGGAGGGGATGGACGCCACAGGCTACCAGGGAAGGGTCTCCATGCAGGAAAGGCAGTAGAATTTCCCAGGGTTCCCCCTTTGCTCTCAGTGTGTGGGGAAGTGGATCTGACCAGGTTGGGTGTGGAGGAGAAGTGGTCTCCCTGTGTCGGGAGACACACTGTCACCCAGGCTGGCAGGGTCAGCGTGGGGCTGGGGCCGGTAGGAGGGGGCGGGGGAGGACCCAGCAGAAAGGGCAGGCTGCCCCTGAGAAAGACCTTCCTGCTTGGGAGAGCCAGGGGTCTGTGGGAAAGGAGCAGACCTTCAAGCGGATGGGCAGACACGGTGGCTTCCACAATGGGCTCAGGACAATCGGTGAGAGGCGGGGTCCTACATGGGGTCCTTGTGAGTCCTCACCAACTCAACAGCACCTCCTGCCTCCACCACTCTCCTGAAGGGCTTCTGGGGAAGAGACTGATCATCGTCGTTTTACTTGGGAATTTCCCTTGGCTCCAAGATCTTTCTCATCCTTCCTTTCAGGGTGTGCTAGTCTGGGTACGTTAGAGAAACAAGTCCACAGAAACTCATATGTATATAAGAGTTCTATATAAAAGGTAAGTATACATTAGGAAAGCATCCCAGCCCAGTGCTGTCCAAGCCCATAAGTCTGACATTAGCCCATATGCCCTACACCAATCCACAAAGTCCTCCTCCAACTCGCAAATCACACTCTGATGCCAGCTGCAGGAGGAAAGCCGAATCCGTGAGTGTGTAAGCATCTCAGCGCTGGCAGGGGTCCCCACTCGGCTTCTCCAGCACCCAGGGCTGCATTGGGGTATGTCCACATGGCTTCTCCTCAGGGATGTCTCACAGGAAGTGAGCCTTGCAAGCTGAAGCAGGGAACTGGCTAAGGCAGCCGCACACTGGTCTGACCATGAGAGAACAAGAGGCCAGAGAATAAGAAAGGTGAGGCTCACCGAGCCATTTATCGCTCCTCCCTTCAATTAACCCCACGTGTTCATTAGCCAGGTTGGCACAATAAACCTTAACTGTCACACAGGGTTGCTCATCCTTCCTTCTGTTCCCTCCAAGCCAAACACCAAACTCACTGCCATCACCTAAGTGCCGACTCATGCGACCCCCTGTGGGTGTCCAAGACGGTAACTGTAACTATTGACCGGAGTAGAAACCTAGTCTTTCTCCCGCAGAGCTGCTGGTGGTTTTGAACTGCCGACCAGGAGGATCACAGCCCAGCACGATACCACCAGGGGTTCCGGTCCTTTTAAGCTTTCTGATGGCTCACACACCAGAACCGAAGCCCACCCCCCTTGACTCTGTCCTCCCCCACTTTCTTTGGAGCAGGTCCCAATGAACGTGGACCTGGATTACCCAGTGTCTGACGGCATCAATACAGGGGACTCTGGTAGGAACCTTGACCCTGACTCAGGCCCTCTCTTGGGAAAGCTCAACCCTTGTTGGTGATGGGTGCCATCGAGTCAGTTCTGTCTCATAGCGACCCTGTGTACAACAGCACGACTCCCTGCCCAGTCCAGGGCCATCCTCACCATGGCCCTTATGGTCGAGCCCACCGAGGCAGCCACAGTGTGAGTCCACCCGTGGAAGGTCTGTCTCCCTCTTGTTTAGTGCCCACCTCCTTCACCAAGCAGGCCGTTATAGGCTCGTTATTAAGAGTGAGATAGAGTCACACGATAGACAAAGGCTGTAGTGACCAGGTGGTGCCCCACTTGGAGCTGGAGGCAAGGACCAGAGGTGAGGAGGACATCCAACCTCAGAGGCAGTTCAAACACCACCAGCTGCTCCAAGCGAGAAAGATGGGGCTTTCTACTCTGGTCAAGAGTTACAGTCTTGGAAACCTACACGGGCAGCTCCATCCTGTCCTCACGGGTCACCATGCATCCGCATTGACTCAAGGGTGGTCAACTGAATGCACCAAAAGGCTGGAAGTTCAAACCCATTCGTCTCTCTGGAAGAGAGAGACGTGGCAGTCTGCTCTGGTGATAACAGCCGCCTGGGAAACTTCAGTGGGGGCAGCCCTGCTCTGTCCCCCAGGGTAGCTAGGAGCCAGAGTCGGCTCCATCGCATTGAGTTCAGTTTCTTTAAAAGCAGCTCAAACACCGAGTACCATGGAGGGACTGAAGCAGGCATTGCTGGGGGCACTTGGCCTGGCAGAGAGATACAGGTGTGGCAGCCTTGTGAGAGGATGGCAGGGTGGTAAGATGAGTAACCATGAGGAAGCAAGGAGAGGAAGGGCAGGAGGCAGGTGGGACACTCTGAGGAGGGAGAGTGAGGTCCACACTGCTCCACACCTGTTGCTTTGCCTCGCGATGGGCCCTTCCCAAAGTAGGTGTGCCTGTCCCCATGCCAGCCCAGCTGGGGCCTCCGACCTGAGGTCGCTGATCTCTTTGGTTGCGGTGAACACAGGACCAGAAACAGCCTGGAATGATCCACCGTGTTTGCCTTCGTGTCCAGCCTTGAACCCACTCGGAGCAAATGTACTTCCCTTCCGCATTGGGCTTAGATCTCCACCTTCTCTTGGCTCTGGGGACCCTCCCAGGACAAACTCCAGCAGGTTTCTTAACGGAAGCTGGTTTTATCACCCTTTGAGATTTTCACTGGGAAACTGGCTGGGGGGCTGTCCTACTTTGCAGGCCGTTGATTCATCATTGACTTAGCTTGAACTTGTTAATCGAGTGGCCTGAGTCACCACCAGCAGGAGCCCCGGTGACACCTCCCCAGCTAGCACCAGGCTCTTTGATCCTTGCTGTCATAAAACAAAATAAACACCAGTTCTCTCCATTTGAAAAAGTTCCACTTTTATTTTCAAATATTATCTGGATGGCCTGCGACTGGAAGCAGGCCCCTAGCCCCTCACCTGCTGTTGATTTAAGCTGATGAGGGGAAGTGGCGGTGTCCCACACCCCGGGGAGTTTATAGCAGTGGTTTTCAGGAGAGGAACTTGGCACCCTTGGACATGTTAATTCACTGGGTTTCTCAGTATGCCTGGTAGACCAGAGAAAACAAAAATATTGAAGGAGTCCATTTGGGGGATGAAGGGATCTTGAGGTCCTGGGAGGAAGTAGCTGGGCTGTGTTGCCCGTTGTACCCAGGAGAAGGTCAAGGGCCTCTCCCCAGGCCTCGGTTCTGAGTGAGACCTTCAGCCGTGTGCTCGGTGCCCTGCGTGGGACGAACATTACGGGGATTTAGGAAGAGACCGAGGGAGAGACTTAGAGTTTTCTGTGGGTTGGAAAAGGCTGGCTGTAGGACAAGGACATGCTTTCCCTGAAGAATAAATGAGCTAGCCTGTGGATCCATGGCAGAGGTTGGGCATCCTAATTTTTGGAGAAAGTTGTCCAAGAGCAGGACCAATTAAAGAAGGAAGGCCAATGTCAGGAGGCCAATGTCAGGAGTCCCCGTTGGGTATTGGAAGTGCCCTGGCGGTGCAATTGTTAAGCACGGGGCTGCTAACCGAAAAGGTCAGAGGTTGAGTCTACAAGCTCAGGAGAAAGATGTGACAATCATCTGCCATCAAGGTGGCGGCAGCCTTAGAAACCTGCGGGGGCAGTTCCTCCCGTCCTCTAGGGTCCGTCAGCATGGGGAGCAGCTGAGCCGCGGTGCGCCGGAGTTGGAGTTGGCTTCATGAGGTGTGGGAAAGCCCTCCTGATTTCCAGGTGTGACATTGATAGCATCCTGGCTGCTGGCCGCTGTCGCTGACTCCATGCCCAGTGAATCAGCTCGAGGCCCGGCCTTGCTCCATCTCCATGATCCATTGCAGCTCAAAGGAGGCTGACCCACAAGGGTTTTCAGAGGTAGATCACCAAAGCTTCCTTCCACAGACTGATGGGTGGTGGCCGCCCGCAAGCTGCATGGACTGGGGACCCAACCTGGGGCCCTGTGTGGACGGGGAGACGTCTTTTCTAGAATTCTACATGCTCTGACGTTTGCAGGTTCTTCCAGGGCCTGTCAGGAGCCAACACCGACTTCCGGGGCCGTTTTAAAAGCCAGCATTAGGAATACGTAAGGCTGCTTGCCTGGATACTAAGGAAATGAGACTGAGTCATTGTCCATTTAATATCTTTCCATTTCTGGAAGATTCCTCAGCTCTAGTCAAACCAGCCTGTTGGCTGCCCTCTGGCATGGCTGGTTTCTACATCTTAATTGCTGCTCCTCCGCTGTGCTTTTCTGGTCCTTCCTCTACCTACTTCCTGCCCTTCCTCTACCTACTTCCTGCCCTTCCTCTACCTACTTCCGGACCTTCCTCTATCTACTTCCAGCCCTTCCACTATCTATTTCCTGTCCTTTCTCTACCTACTTTCTGCCCTTCCTCTATACTTCCTGCCCTTCCTTTATCTATTTCCTATCCTTCCTCTACCCACTTCCTGCCCTTCCTCTATCTACTTCTTGTTCTTCCTCTACTTCCTGCCCTTCCTCTACCTTCTTCCTATCGTTCCTCTGCTTTCTTCCTGTCCTTCCTCTGCTTTCTTACTGTCCTTCCTCTTATGTACCTCCTGATCTCCTCTATTCTTCCTGTTCTTCTGATGAGGTTTGTTGCCACTCTTGACTAAATGTTACCCAGTCCTTGTTTCCAGCTAAGTTCTCTTCCCAGGAAGCCTTCTCTGACCCTCAGAACTCAGAGAGCCTGTCCACTCTCATTCATTGCCATTGCCAGTCTAGGTACTAGCTCTTTGATCGCAGGCGCCTTACATTTTCACAAGAATCTAATAAGCTCTCAGAGAGCTGAGGTTTGTTATGTCAAGTTTGCCGCCACACGCATACCTCAGAGACACTGAAGCTTCGCGTCTCGATGGCTGCTCTCATAAACAAGTGACGCTGTAGAGACAAATGCTCTGGTTCCCTGTGCGTGTAACTGTTACGTTCTCATGCAGTGATTACGAGCTGGGCTGCTCACTGCAAGATCAGCAGTTCGAAAGCACCCACTGCCCCTCTGGAGAAAGACTAGGCTTTCTGCTCCCATGCTTCCATGAAACCCGCAGGGCGCCCTACCCTGTCCGAACGGGTCACTATATGTCAGCATCAACTAGCTGGTGTTGAGCTTGGTTTGGGTTTGGTGATCGCTGAAGTGTGCCATTGTGTTATGAAAAGGGCTGAAATTGCATGAGAATTAACCAAAATGAGACAAAGAGATACAAAGTAAGCCATGCTTGGGCGGGCGAGGTGGTGGGGAGATACGGTGGGGAGATACGTAAATAGACTCGCTCCACAGGGGATTGCCTCAGACTTACATTTGCAAAATTCACACTCTGCAAAGCACAATGGAGCAAAGCACACTACAGGGAGGTAAGCTTTTGTGCCCAGCCTGTACCCTCTCGGGGTCGATAGCAGCCAGGGTGGTGCCGTCAGATCGACACTGGACTGGCAACCATAAGGTTGCTGCTTCAAACCCGCAGGAGACTCTGAGGGAGAAAGACGAGGCTGTCTGCTCCCGTGAAGATTTACAGCTTAGAAAACGGTAGAGGATGGCTGTGGGTCTGCGTGGACTCGGTGCCGGTAGAAATCCGTGCTGTGGGATGAGTGAAGGAGGGAGTTCTGCGTGTCGTGGTCTTCACCTGCCACGTGCTTCCCGGGTTGAGGTCACGGGGTGGTTGCGACAGGAGCTCCACGGACGGAGCCCCTCCACTTGTGGCTCAAAGATTCCTCCAACTCAAGTGGCTTTCCGCGTGATTCAGTTTCAAACGTGCTGGTGTTTCATTTTCGAGGAGTTGCCATTGTGCAGCGAAAGCCAGTTCTTAGAATGACTGAACAGGAAATCTGTCTTTGGATTTGGGGGTGGTTGGGTTTCTTTTTCAGCTAAAAAGGTAATTTCAAATCACCTCTGCCAAAGCAGCCATCTCTCTTTTGTTCCCACGTTCCCAGCAAACCGACCTCAAGGGAAGGCCAGGACGGTGTTTTCTTAGTCCCTTGGATTTTTCTGTCAGGAAAGTGACTCACAAGAAGGTTTGGGGTGAAATGGAATCCCTCTCCTCGTGACCTCAGCGTCAGCCTGTGTGAGCATGAAGCAGCATGGAGTCGAGACTAAGCCATTGTGTTATACCACTGTGCCAATGTGATGTCTTTTAATACGCTTCCTCTGAAATAGCCAGTCCTAAGGAGCCAGAATTCCCAAAGTGAAAACCCACAAGCCGGTCTAGCCAGAGCCAAGACGTCCACATAATACAAAATCCATCCTCTGGGACAGACAGCAGGGCATTCCCAGGAAAGCCTCCACTGAGTGTTGTGACCATCTGATCTGGAAAGCCACATAATCTTTTCCCCCCTAGGTGAGGGCCCTTGGGAGACTTGGGTGCTAGGAGACTGGAATGTCGGTTATTTGTAACAGAGAGATGCTCCGGAGACTCCTGAAGGGAGCAAGAACCACGAGTCCTTTGGGATGAGCTTCCGGAGTCCTCTTCTGAGACACAGTCTTGGCTGCTTCTCTGTCAGTTACAAGGAGAAAACTCCCACAGCCCCGCAGCAGTGTTCCTGTCCTCGGAATAGACGCTGAGGGTCCTGCTCGTCGACGGATGTCCTTCCTCTGAAGCCGAAGCCTTTCGTCCAGGGCAAAAGGAGTACCCCACTGGGTATCCCACCCAATTGGGAAGATGTCGCCTCTGACTCAGGGGGTCTCAGCCTTTCAAACAGTTCCTCGTGTGGTGATCCCCCCAACCATAAAACTGTTTTCGTTGCTCCTTCATCACTGTCATTTTGCTACTGTGATGAATCAGGCAACCCTGTGAGAGGGCTGAGCACCGCTGCTTTACCTGGGCGTGGAGATGGGCTTCGTTTGGGAGCTGGGTCAGCTGTGGAGACCAGACTTGGCGATGATTGAGACTCAAGTGTCTAGAACCGTGGAGTGGCCTGTAGGCTAGTCTTCAACAGCAACAAGCAGCCACCGCACCTTCGATGTGTACTCTGCAAAGCGCTCTCAGAGGCGCTGGGGTGCCGAATAGCAGCAGACATCTGAGCTTGTCCTGTGCTCTTTCCAAGCCAAGAGCCTTCCCCGGTGGTGAATTCCCAAATCTGTGCCATTGCCTCCAATGCATCACTCTGGCCAAACATTGAATCCTGTCTTCCAGAGAAGGTGCAGAAAATTCCTCCGGGCTCACTGCAGTACCCTGACATCCTGCAGATTGAAAAAGATTATGCATGTATCAACAGCACATGGTAATCCCTTCCAAAGCCTCCTCCAGCTCGTTTCTTTTCAAATGTATGGATTAGATGTACTTTTGAGGTCTTCTTTGGCCGTGGCCCACAAAGGCACCGCATAGTATTTGGCGGGAGTTCTGTGTTGAAACGCGATTCTGAATGTTCTTCGCACCGCTGTCTTCGATACACTCCTACTTGCAGTTGCGTAGCCTGAAAAGGGGTCGGAGATCGTCCTTGTATTTTGGTGTGTGTTTTTTTGTTGTTGTTTTAAATCTACATATACATCCCTTTCTCGTCAGCCCTCTGCATCTCTTCTATAACTTGCTCAGTCCCCTCTCTCCTCGGGTCGTTTTCGGCCTTGCTTGGGCTGCGGGGCAGATGGAAGATCACACCTGACACGTGAGAGAAACTCCTGCACTGCCACGGGTCCACGCGTGCACGGCCTGGTTTTTGCACGGCCTGGTTTCCCAGGGCAGCCTAAGGGACGTGATCATAGCAGATGGCCCGTCCAGAGCAGAAACCCGAGCGTCCAGTGTCTCGGACCCCCCTAGACAGACTTTCTTCTGGTTGGTGCTTTTCTTATTTTTAGAGGATTTGGCAGATTCTGACTTTTCACCCTTGTCTCCTCCCATCACATCAGAACCTGAAACAGACAACCAACTCAGTCACAGCCATTCTGCACTCAAGAAATCCTGGACCAGGCTGGACTCTGGTGAAGATGTGTCCTGCACAGTTCTTGTCGCCCACATAGCCTTGATCTCCTTCCCACCTCTATCAGAAGGGGGACAAAATGTGGGTGACCTGGGCTCCGCCCCTGCTTCTCCAGCGAGAAAACACATGTGTATGCCTTGGATGCTGATGATTGTGTCTTCCCAATCTGTGTGCCTAGCTGCCCCACGGGCCTCAAACACTCTGCCTCTTCCCCGTCTCCCAAACACCCTTTCATCACAATGCACGCAGGAGCATTCTTGAAACTCCTGGTCATCTCCTCATAGAAACCCAGCTGCCTTGGGTACCCAGTGCTACCCCAGCCAAAGAGATCACAATCCGGCAGCTCTAAGTACCCCGAGGACCTTGACATCTTCCTCGCTCTGGAGACGAAAGGTCCACGTCAGGCCTCAGCTGTGTCGCTGCTTCCTGGGACCTGTCTCCTCGTTTCTGGTGTTAGCTGGCGAGCCCTGGCGTCGCCTTGCTTGTCGCCGACCCCTTGTGGTATCCGACTCCTCCTAAGGAGTGTCTGTATCCTTCTTCCCTTTTACAAGCCACCTGGCAGAAGCGATTAGGTTTCAGACCCACCCTACTCTGGTTGTAGCAGTGGTTGCTAAGGAGCTGTCAGGGGACTCTGACTCAGGATCAAACTCACTGCCATGTTTGAGTTCATTGTTGCACGTGTCAATCCATCGAGTCGAGAGTCTTCCTCTCTTTTGTTGACAAAGTTGACCCTTCTCCAGGGTCTGGTCCCTCCTGATAACAGGTCTACGGCACAAAGGACAAAGATCTCACCATCCTGGCTTTTAAGGAGCATCCTGTCTGACCTCATTAACATAATAAGGAAAAACTCATTTCCAAACAAAGTCATAGTCTGAGGGATGTTTCCTTTTGGGGGAACACAACTAAACCATGCAGCCAACTTTGTGACTGTCCCCTTGCCATGCCTTGTGGAGGAGCAGGCAATCATTGGTTGAGTCTTGGTCTTGACCTTCCTCGGGAAGTATTTGTAATCAACGTTGGCGCAGGCTGGAGCAAGGATGAGGAGCGGTGAAGGCCCCACCGAGGGATGGACCGAGCTCTTTGACTGGTTTGGGACAGACTCCTCAGCCAGCCGTACAGCCAGTGGCTGCTTGGGGCCTGCCCGGGTAGAGAGTGTCTCAATGGCCCACACTTCCCAGCGGCTGTTTCTACACGATTGAAAGCTGGTGTCGGTTGTTTCAGGAGCAGAATTCAATTTGCCGTTCCCCCAGTAACGTGCTGTGATTCATTCGTGGACAAATCTGGATTGAACCGAGTCCAAGTGTCTCTTTTGTGAGACAGAAAGGAGGTATAAGTAGATACTATAGTCACCAAGATGAGGCAGCCAGGAATTCATGAAGTGATTCAGAAATCGCTATAAAGACCACGAAAGTCTACTGAAACAGAGTGCTGTCTTGCCATACAAAGTGGGGGATTATCATCAGGGGGTGGTTGTTAGCTGTTAAATCAGATGTGAAATCCTTAAAACTGTGCTTTTCTTTGGGGGTTTTGAAAAGGATTGTTTTTTCCTTCCCCGCTGCCGTTGGCCAACTGCTAAAGCCGTTTCTCATTGATCAGCTTTCACAGATGAGTTTGAACCACCCCTCACCCCCACCCCCGAGATGAGACCCCACAATTCTTTGGAGGGCTTTAAAAAGAAAAAGAAAACCACCTCCCCAGATCCACCGCAGACTTGTTATTTCCCTTCTACGCAGCAAATTGACAGGATTTTTTTTCAGGTGAAGACAGAGTCCAGCTGTTTGAATGTATTCTTCCTTGTTTGGGAAGCTATATGAGGGGCTTGACAAAGTTCGTGGAAAAATGGAATTTAAAGATCATAGAACTTTTCCAAGAACGTGTTGACATCCGCGCGTCAGAGAAAGCGTGTGCGGGGGCCAGGGGCCGGGAGGGGTGGCCGTCCAAAGCTCCCAGCAGTCACCACGTGGGTGCTAACTCCCAGGGCACACAGCCTCTCGCAGCCCCAGAGGCTTGCTGGACCTGCTGACATCTCAGGTGCAGGGAGGAACGGAAGGCGCAGTTATGCGATGTGCTCGCCTTGCAGCGCAGCTTATTAGTAAATCTTCTTGGAGGAAATGAAACTAAAAATTGCACGGAGCATTGTGTGGGGCTCATAGGCAGAGAAAAAAGCCCTCTCGGGAAGGAGTTAGCCAATAAAAAGGTTCACCAGGCAGACCTGTCTTATTGTTTGGCTGAAAATCAAGCCATGGAGCGAGTTCATTTCCAGACCTGACAAGTGACCAAGGGTCAGTCTTGGGTTCCGCCAGTCTCTGTCTGGCCGCTCTATCCAGGACCTCCCAATGGCATCCTTAGCTGGGCTCCATCTGGTTCTTCTGGTGTCTGGGCTGTGGATGCAGATGCCCCTGTGCCCCATTCGTGCACTGGATGAATGGCTTCCGTGCATCTTCTGTTTTCTCCACTCTTTCCTCTGAGGAGGGACAGGTCAATAGGTACACCTTCATTCACCTCTCAGCAGCTTTGACAACTCCAGTTGCTACTCACCAAAGTACAGTGAGGTTCAACAGTGTCCTTGCGGACCACATTATGACCATTGACCTTGATGTGCCCCGAAGCTATGGTCATGAGCCACCAGACCCCATATTTTGGTTATATCACCGACGTTTTCATAACATATTTGGTTATATCACCGACGTTTTCATAACTTTGCCCTTCCTTTTCTTTCCAACATTGATGGCTATATCTTCAGGTAAACCCAAATATATTCATTCAGCATAGTTCAACTCTCCCTCCTCACCCTGTGTATCTGTCTATCCCTGCAGCCATTCATTTAAAAGAAAAATGATCAAGGCTTCTAGCTACTAATTAAGCAACTCGACAGCACCAAACAACATTGTTCAGTTTAGTGGCTCGGTGGTTTAGGCATTGGGCTGTCAACTGCAAGATCAGCCCTTGGGACTCACCAACCCATTTGTGGAGAGAGATGAGGCTTTCTGCTCTTGTGAAGATGTCGAGACTAAGGGACAGTTCTGTTCTGTTCTGTCCTGTGGGGTCACTGTGAATTGGAGTCAACTTGATGGCAGTGAGTATGGTTTCGTTTCAAGATTATCTCAGGGCAATATAGTTGGTGATTCAGCCAGCTTCTGTGGCTTCAGACAATCTGAATTCCATGAAAAATTGAAATTCTGTTTTTCATTTTTTCCCCCCTGTTGTGAATCAAGATTCTACTATAGAGACTTAAATCAAAATGGTCATTCAAATAGCCGGGCACCATCCAAATCCTCTGGTCTCATGGCAAAGGAGGCAATAGCTGCTTCTTGAGTGAACCAAAAAATAGGTTACCTTTGACTTTGCAATTCCCAGTGAGAGTTGAGGTTATCTATATTTTGCAGCTGCCACCCAGATGTTGAGTTGATTGAGAATCTCGGGTCTACGAGGTGCCATAGTGGTTTTGTTGGCTAAGAATTGGGCTGCTAACCACAAGGTTGCCAGATGAGGCTCTCTGCTCTCATAAAGACTGACCATCTCAGAAACTCCACACAGGGTTGCTATGGGTCAGAACCAGGTTGAAGGCAGTGAGTTTGGTGTGTGTTCAAGTCTGCGGTGACATTATTTCCCAACTCTAAGGAAAGTGGGACTTGTGGCTTCTGGAGCACAAATGGTTTCTTCTCAGTTGTTAACCTAAAAATGCTGACAGTTTGAAGACATCTGGAAGTACTGCAGAAGAAAGGTAGGGCAGCCTGCTTCCATCAACATTACCAACCTTGCAAACCTGGTCTTGAAAGAATTGAATTAAAGAGAAGGTTGACCGCCGTGGCCAATGTAACTAATGTTGGTGAATAATTTGTACAGAAATGGTCACATGGAAGCATAATTTGCTGAGTAAACTTTTGCCCCAAACACATTAGGGTATTATTCAAATTAAATTTCAAAAATCCTTACAGAGTAATCTTACTCAGAAACACCTGGACACGCCATGAGTCAGCATCGACTTGATGGTCTGCTGTTCTGGGGTTGGTTGGTTTGTTGAAGGGTGAGCCAGGACCAAGCGCTGATGTATTTGACTCTCACGCCATCTCTCTTTTCTGACTCGTATCACCCTGTAGGATGGAATAGAGCTGCCTCTGCATGTTTCTAAAGCTGTAGACCTTTATGGGAACACAAAGCTTTATCTGTTTCCTGCAGAGTCATTAGTGGGCTTGAACTGCCAACCCTGTGGTTAGCAGCCCAACATGCACGCTACAACTACTATGGGACCAGAATCAACTAGATGGATTTGGCATTTCTCTGGATCTACGCCTATACCCACCTCGTCCTCCTTCCACCCCTTGGCAGTTGATTTGCTGCCACCTTCAACAGCTGTGTGCATCTTGGTTTTATTCTGGGAAACAATCTATGACTGAGTATTGCACTTAGAAGATTCTGCCCCACCTCCATAAGAGTCAGGGAGCCCGAAGATTCCAGAGGGAGGGAGGAGCAGGGAAGCAGAGTTGGAGGGCAGGGGTAAGGGGCGTGACCAAGCGGTATGTCGGGATGATCCCACATTTTCTCGGGTGTGTGTATGAATAGTTGCGGAAACTTTCTCATTCCTTGGTGCACTAAACTACACAACCAAACTCATTGGGTCCCTCGGAATCGTGGGGGTTTCTACTCCCATCAAGAGTTACACTCTCGGAAACCCACAGGGTGTGTTCTGTCCTGGCCCGGGAGGGTCTCCAGATCCCTTCAAACCTGTTTCCCAATTTCTTATTTCGCCCTCACTCTCAAATCAATGCGCAGGCTAAGATTGTGCAAACGCCTCCACTAAATGAGTGCAAATGGCTGAACAATTGCCTGGTTTGCTTAGTGTGAGATATTTCTGGTTAAGCAATGATTATTTCTTCTTCTTCTCCTCCTCCTCCTCCTCCTCCTCCTCCTCCTCCTCTTCTTCTCCTCCTCCTCCTCCTCCTCCTCCTCCTCCTCTTCTTCTTCTTCTTCTTCTTCTTCTCCTCCTCCTCCTCCTCCTCCTCCTCTTCTTCTTCTTCTTCTTCTTCTTCATCTACATATTTACAGAACAATCATCTGTTGTTTTAAACCAGCATGAGAAGCAGGCCAGAGCCTGGTTGGGGATGTTGAGAGCCATCTGTGACGTGTCAGCTACAGCTGGTGGACAGAGTGGACTAGGGAGCTTTCAGAAGCCTCTCTCTTGACTCTTGGACCTCTTGGTACCTAGGGAAGACCAGCATGATGTCATCTCAAGAAGTAAGATGCTCCGTAGAAGTAATTAGATGAGAGAACCGCGTACAACTTTGTTGTTGCTGTTTGAGATGAACTTGTTTGTCACTAAAGACTCCCAACCCATTTCAATTTTACTTCGGGAACTACAACTTTTTTTGTGGATTCCTTTGGCACAAATAACCACACTGATAGAAATTAAACTAATAGTGAAACAAAAAGAAATTAATACAGAGGTTTGCAGAGGCTTTCAGCTCAATCTTCTGTAGCCTTTTTACAGCATGGCAACATTGACTCTGACCTTGGAAATCACACACTGATTTCTGACAGTGGACTCTTCAGAGCTGAGTTATCACAGAATTCTTTATTTCTGCAGTTGTCAAGTTAACCAAGACCGTGCCTGGCCGCTTCTCACCGTTTCTCTATGTCTGAGCACGTTAAACATGAAAGTTTCATACTCTTTATTTCCTTCCCAAATCAAAGTCTGCTGTTTGCTTATTTCACTTTTACTTTATTTTATTTGTTGATTGCTCTTTTGTTATGAAATGCACTTGGGATTCTATTAGCGGTGTGCCATAGGGCTTTGTTCCTCGGTGTTACATGGCCTGACCTACTCCAGTTTGAATGTATTAACTTTATACGATTTCATTTCATTTATTTTAACAACACAGAGTAAAGTCCAGTCCAAACTGGCAAAAAGTAACGCGTCAAATCGGTTCAACCCTGAAAACAATGTTGTTGTTTGGTTCCCTCTCAAAGTGATCCCATGAACCACAGAACAGAACACTGCCCAGCCCTTGCCGTCTCACAATTGTTCCTATGTTTGCGCCCGTCATTGCAGCCACGGGGCAGCCCATCTTGTCGGGACTGGCCCTGTATTTGACCAAGCAGGATGTTCCTCGCCAGGGACAGGTCTCTCCTGACAACGCGTCCAAAGTACTTGAGATGAAGTGTCCCCACTCCGGCCTCTAAGGAGCACTCTGGTTGTACTGCTTCCAAGACAGACTTTGATTTTTGTAGCCGTCCCTGGTATGTTCAGTATGCTTCTCCAGCACCACAATTCAGACGCGTCGATTCTTGTTCGGTCTTCCTTCCTCACTGTCCAAGGTCCGCATGCATATGAGGCAATGGCAAATACCGTGGCTTGGGCCAGGTGCACCTTAGCCCTAAAAAGCAACATCCTTGCTTTTCAATACTTACTCTAAAGCAGCGGTTCTCAACCTGTGGGTCGCAACCCCTTTGGGGGTACGTGTGAAGAAAAACGGGACCTGAAGCTTGGAGGAAGACTTATTAACAACTTGCAATATGCAGTGGCTTGCTGAAATAGAGGAGGAGTGACGCATTTGCTGCTGAAGATCAGATTGCAGCCTTCGGTGCAGATTGTAACTCAGCTCAAAGAAACCCCAAATCCTCACAATTGGACTGATAGACAACATCATGATCAATGGGAAAAGATTGACGTTATCAAGGATTTTGTCTTGCGTGGATCCACATTCAATGTTCATGCAAGCAGCACAAAAGATCAAAAGATACATTGCATTGGGTAAATCTGCTACTCAAGACATCTTTAGAGCCGTGGTTCTCAACCTTCCTCACGCCGTGACCCTTACATACAGTTCCTCATGCTGTGGTGACACCCCAACCATAACATTATTTTCACTGCTGCTTCATCTCTGCAATTTTGCTACTGTTATGAATTGGGCGACCCCTGTGAAAGGGTCGTTCCACGCCCAAAGGGGTCACAGCCCACAGGTTGAGAACCGCTGGTCTAGAAGCTCTGCTGTGACCTGTTCAGTGTCATAGCTGCATGCAAGCCTCTGGGAACAGAGGGGTGGCAGTTGGGGTGAGGGGCTTCGGTCACGCATCCCACCCGAGTCTCCTCTGTGGAAGGCGAGAATTCCACCACGGCGCCACCAAGACCTTCCTCGGCTGCTTCCCAAACAGCTCCCTGCCATCGGGTGGATCTGGACTCACAGGGGCCTTAAGAGACAGGGAGAGCTGCCCCCGTGGGTCCTAGCAGCTGTAACTCTTCACGGAGTAGAACGCCTCATCTTGCTCCCATGGAGCAGCTGGTAGCCTCAAACAGCTGAACTTGTGGTTAGCAGCCCCAGTCCCCCCATCTTGGCCCTGATACAAACTTCGTCCATAACCTCCCTGTACTCTCAGCAAAGAACAAAAACGAAACAGGACTTATGTCCCACGCTTCTTTCTGCCTCCGGTAAACGTCTGCAAGTTCTCCCACATCCAGTGTCCTGGCTCAGGACATTGCAAATTTCCTGAGAAATTCAACTCCCACATGCTCAATTTTTAATGAGTAGGGTCCTTCTCCAAAGAGGACCCACGTGAAATGACTTGTACCCACAAAATCAGTGACGTAAGCATCGGTGACCAGAATGTGTTGGGGCAGAACAAGGCCCGGCTTCGTGCACAGTGAAGGGGACCATCAGCCAGGTGGGCTTGGGGTGGGCACCCCTTGGTGCCGGCGTGTCGCTGTGCTGGTGGGAGCTCTGCCACTGGCATTGTTCAGAGACCAGCAGCATCGGTCCAGGTCCTGGATAGATCTCAGTGGAGCTTCCAGCCGATGACAGAGTAGGAAGAAAGGCCTGGTGAACTTCAATCGTACACAAAGACCCTGAGCATCTGCAGCACTCAATGCACACGGTGGCCGCAGTGAGGGATTGGAGCGCGCCAACGAGGGAGCAGGGCTGGGAAGTGCTCTGTGCCACACACAGGGTTACCTTGAGCCTCAGCCACCGGCGACGAATGCTGCCAGTAAACCAATTCATTGTGCATGTGTCACCTTGCAGCCAGGGCTTTGTGGACTCATTCCACCGCAGTGGTGGCTTCTTGTGACCTCCTCACTCTCCCCACGCTGATCCCGAACTACCCCATTGAGTGTCTCCCCGCATCACCAACACACTGACATTGTCCTCCCAAGTCCACGTCCTCTTCCCTGTGCCCGGTTGCCATCTGGCCCATGCTGGCCCCGGTGACCCCACGCGCACCAGAGAAGAACTGCTCTCCCTGCAGTTTTCTGGGGGTGGGTTGTTTGGGGTATAGGTCCCAGGACGTTCTTCCGAGGCTCCTCTGAGGGATGTGGTGAACAGCACATACATACAAGTGACTCCGTGGGCTGCTTGCTAACCACAAGGTCATCGGTTCAAACCCACGAACCGCTCCGCAAGAGAAAGACAAGGCTTTCTACTCCCATATATAGTCAGCGTCTCAGAAAACCCACAGGGGTGGCTAGTTCTACCCTGCCCTGTCGGGTCGCTATGAGCCAGAATCAACTAGCCGGCAGTTACAAAGCACAAGCTGTCACGTTCGAGGCTAGGGATCTCGATGCTGCCAGCACTCGCCTACAGGAGAGGATCAATACGATTGCCCATTTCACATCCGTGATGGCACCTTATTGAAGCACAAGACGCACCCCATCTCCCTCTGAGAACCCAAAGGCTAGCTGTGACTGACTTGTGCTCCTGCTCAAGGCGACTCTCTGACACCCCCTGGAATGTTCTTTGCTGAGCACAGAACCCCGTCCATTCTCTCTGATTCTGCATTTCCAGCCACCCTTGACCTTGGACGTGTACACTAATTTACTCCTGGCAAAAGACTATGTCTTGCTTAAGGAGAACAGGATTAGAGGGGCGTCGAGTAAGGGCTCGTGGCACTTCCTGGACATCAGATACGCCTTCCAAAGCGCAGTGTTTATGGGCTACGTGTAAATGAATCAGAAACATATGGATTCGGTTTCCCCTGAAATGCAGAGGGGTTTTAAAGTTAACAGAAAAGGGGCCTAGCCAAATGTGCTTCGGATTTCACCACACCCAAGATATTCGAAGCGCACGTTAGGAAGCTTCACCAATCCCGACCGTCTCTCACTTCTCCCCAGGGCGAGTCTCTTCCATTTACTCATTCCCCAGTTGAGATTTTGCCATGGCCTCAGGTGACTGCCCCATAGGGTTCCCTGTAAATGTTTACAGGAGCTCTGGTCACGCTGTGTTTAAGCTTGGGAGTGCTGACCGCAAGGTCATCGGTTTAAACCCACCAGCCGTTCCTTGGGAGAAAGAGGAGAACACTGCTCCTGTCAAGATTTACACCCTTAGAGCCCCAGCCGAGGTCTCTGTGAACTTGGAGCGGTTGAGTAGTCTTGGGTTTGATCTTGTAGACGCTCAGGCCTTTCTCCCAGCAGCCATTGGATCGGTTCAAACCACCAAACTCCCGGTTGGCAACCAAGTGCTTAATCGGTGTACCACCGGGTCTCCTTTCCGTTGAGGTTTCCTGAAACCAAACCAAACCCACTGCCTCTGAGTGGATTCCACCTCACAGAGAGCAGCAGACGGTCTCCTTGAAAGTGTACATCGGGGGTGGGGGACCTTTCTCTTCTGCCAGGGCCCTGTGGGTGTTGAGCACTTCATCCAAGAGCTACACTCACACAGCAGTAACTCTCTAATGTGACGGCTGGAGCGACTTCTCTTTGTGGAGGGAGGTGGGTGACCCCAGCTGATATTGAGGAGTTGGGGGCCTTCTACGGCCCAAGGGCGGGACCTCCCCAACCCCTGCTCTAAATCTATAAATGGCCTCCTCTTTCTCCCGTGCAATGGCTGGTGGGTTAGAACCATGGACCTTGCAGTTAGTGTCCCAGCACTTCACCCAGGCAGAGTAGGGTGCCAGCACCTGGCTTTGACGCATGTTTCTATGCGGCGTCCCTCATGGGTTCCTCTTCCGGTTGTTTCCCCAGGTTTGCCCCTTCTGCTTCGTCTCCGCACCACATCAGCCCCCGGAGAATAGCAGCCCCCTCCTCGATCTTGCAGAGGACGCAGGCCGCCCTCCCCCTGCCGCCGCGGGGGGCTCACCTGAAGTCCTATCAGCCAGAGACGGGCTCTTCCTTCCAGCCAAACAGCGTCCACGTCCACGGTAAGTGGGGCCCCGGCAGACGCCAGGGTGGGTCCCAGAAGGGCTGCCATCCCCTTGTTTCTCAGCATCTGTCCCAGTTACTGGCTGTGGGCTTCAGGGGCTCTGATACATCCCAATCCAAGACTTGCACGGATTTCCTTTATGATTTCATACTCTGAAACCCTAGGACCTTTTCCTGGCTTGAACCTTAAGAGGCGTCTGGCTTCTGAAGCCCCAGAGAGGTCTGGCAGACAGTGCCCATAGACAGGCCTTGACAAACACATCTTGTTTTCTACCCAGGGGACAGAATGTCAGAGAGCAGGGCTCCGCGTCCTCCATTTTGACAGGAAAAAAGGAAAGAAACCAAATTCACTGCCATCCAATCCATTCCAACTCACGGCGACCCTGCACGAGAGTAGCCCAGCCCCTCTGAGTTTCCCAGACTGTAGGAAGCCTCGTCTTTCTCCCAAGGAGCAGCCGGTGGTTTTGAACCGCTGATTTTGAGGTTAGCAGCCCAACTTATAACCAGAAAAGAACTACTTGAGTCCCACACAAGGGGGCTGCAAAAAGTTAAAAACTCCATCATCTTTTCCATTGTATGTTTTCCATGAACTCTCTCTGAAATCAGATTGTACACCCGTGTCCCTATCTCTGTGTCCGGCTCTGCTCCCTTCTTCAAAGCCCAGTGGAAATACCGCTTCCCCATTGAAGCCTTCTCTGGGTACCTCTCCCCACTCCATCCATCCCCTCCCCCCACACACCCAACTTGACTGTTGTCCCCTGAGCTATAAACGCTAATTCCTATCAACCTTATCTCTTGGTTAGTGTTTATCTATAAGTACACTTTTATCTGTAAATAAAACTTCCCTCGACTCTTAGTCTGTAAGCTTCTCCCCGGGGTAGGATTTTCTGTTCCATCCGCTTGGCTTTCTGAGAACTCGGCGCAATGTTTTGCCTGTGGTACAGATTGATCGGTGAGTGCGGGACGGTGGAGGGAGGGGGGCCCAGGAGACCCACAATTGTCTCTTCACACAGCACACCTCCTGGAGACTGACCCCGAGCATGAGCATGCGTGGGGCCCTGAGTCTGGCATGATTGACTTGCCTTTTATTATTCGTTTCCTTTAAGCTCATTACACAAAGTTAGGTGAATCTCTTACCCGAGATGCCCAGAAAAGTGAATGGCCAAGTCCTTTAGCCCTTAGCACTGCAGATCCCTGAGGTCCTCCTGGGCCATCAGAGCATCTATACATGCCATCCCCTCACGTTGAGCATTTATGACTTCCCGCTGGTACCCGGACCTGCTTTATCTGAGCTACGACTCGGAATTAGTGGACAGTGTCCCCCCAAACAAATCTAAATCACATTCAAACCCAGCGGGAATGTGAATGAGTTTACAAAGAAGCCAGACGTTCTGTGGAGATAGGCTTGAATAAGGACACCAAAGAAAGGGACTGATGGCTCAAGAGGTGACGATGACATACAGGCAGCAGGAGGAGAAAGACCTTGGGGTGTGCCGCGCCACCCCTCCCATCCATCTCCTGCTGCTCACATATTCCCTTCACTCCCACCCTGCAACCAAGGGTAGCCACCAACTGGTTACCAAGAAGTCAGTTGACTCCTGCCGGTCCCCCAGCCCCCATGCCACCACCCGCCCTCCATGTGCGGCAGACGAGACCTTGTCCCCATGAGTTTGCTGAGGGTGCATTTTCCAGAAGGGACTGGATAAACCCCCCCCCCCCCTTGCTTCCTAGCAGCAAGTGGGCTCCCACATCGTTTGAGCTCATGATGATGCTTAGCTTCTCCTGTCTGGTCCGTCTCTTCTTAAATGTTCATGTATTTCGTTAACCAGCAAACATTTATCAAGTGCCTACAGGGGAAGGGCAAAGATGTGTACGAAAGACATCGAGGAGGCGCGGCCTTCTGTAGGGGTTCATCTAGCCCAGCCCTACCTGGACTGAGGTGGCGCGATCCTGGTCCCCTGTGTTGAGAGCTAAGCTGTCGTGATCCCCTCCAGGCAGGTGGAGCTCTAGGTTTCCAACCACAAGGCCAGCAGTTTGAAATCATCAGCCAATCTATAAGTGGAAGATGAGGTTTTCTACTACCATAAAAAGTACAGTGTTAGGAAACCCACCGAGGTGGGGTCCTCTGTGGTGCCTGAGTTTGAATCAGCTTGAAGGCAGACAGTCGAATGAGGACATGAACAGTCTCTGGTGCCAGTGAGACTCATGGAAATCCCATGCTTGTCAGAGCAGAGCTGTTCCCATGAGGGCATTCAGTGGCTGCTTTTTGACAAGTTGATTGCCAGGCTTTTCCTTAAAGGTGCCTCTGGGTAGACTTGAACTACCAACCTTTCAGTTTGCATCTGAGCATTTAGACTATCTGCTCCATCCCAAGCCCCCAAACCAAACCCCTTGCCATCGAGTCCCTTCCAACTCAAAGCGACCCTACAACACAGAGCAGAACGTGGGGGTTCCATGCCCGTAAATCTTTACAGAAGCAGACAGCCTCATCTTTCTCCACAGAGCGGCTGGTGTGTTAGAACCACCAACCTTTGGGTCAGCAGCCAAAGGCTTTAGCCACTGCCCACCCCAGGGCTTCTTTGCACCTATGCAGAATCGGTCCTTGATTCTAAGACACGTGTTTTAACATCCCCGACATGTCTCCCAGTCAGTGGCCTTCTATAACTGACAGGGCTTTTTCTTTCTGGTATCATCTGAAATCATGGAGCCTATCTCACCCCGCGTGCTGTCCTCCCAAAGAAATGTAATGTAACACACCTTGATCCCAACTGCGTGTGGGGTGGGGGTGGGGGGCGGAGGAGCAGTGCAGGGGGAGCCCTGGTGGTGTAGTGATTACAAGTCGGGCTACAATCGGCAGGGTTAAGAGGTTGAACCCCCAGCCAGCCACTCCTCAAGAGAGAGATGAGGTTTCTCTACTCGTGTAATCAGTTGGCGTCTTGGAGACTCCAAGGGCAGTCCTGCCTGGACCATAGGGTCACTAAGGATTGGCACTGACTGGATGGTAATGAGTTTTGTGTTTGGTGTGTAGCAGGGCAGAAGGGGGAGACTCACGTATGTTCAGAGGGGACAAGAAATGGAAGGAAGCGCTCTAATGAGCCAGTTTTTCTATCAGGAGGCCAGGAACATGGTTGCATCTTTATTTCTGCTTTCTCAAGAAACCAAAAAGGGGTTTGGAATTCGACCCATTTGAATGCAAATGCCAGTCCAGGGAGAACTGACTGAGCAGGGGGCTGACTTGTCTTCTCCCTAGAGGAGGAGACGTCCCTCATGTGCTTGGTGTTGCTTAGGTGGGTGACGCAGTACTGGAGGGAAGAGAAGGGAGACCGTCTTCTCGTTAGTTGCTAGTCGCCACTGACTTAGGGTGACCATTTTTTTTTTTTTGTAATTGCAGACTTGCACCCTGTATTATGAAATAGGGCACTTTTTCTTCTGCTTTTTTTAAAAAAAAAATCATTTTATCAGGGGCTTTTACAGCTTTTATCACAATACATACATGTGTTATGTCAAGCACATTTGTATATATGTTGCCACCATCATTTTCAAAAGATTTTCTTTTCTACTTGAACCCTTGGTATCAGCTCCTTGTTTTTTCCTCCTTCCCTCACTTACGAGCCTTTGATCATGTATATATATATATATATATTTTTTACATGCAGTGATCATTTCTTAACGGGTTAAGTTTGTTCAGGGTGCCTTTCGGCCTAAGTGGGACTTGTGTTTGGGGATGCGGGAATCTCCTGGCATGTAGAGAGGACTAGGAACCCTGTAGGGAACACCGTGACACATGGAGAAAAGGTCGAAGCTGCCAAGGATTTAAGCAGCAGTCGAGAGACCACATGGCATACTGCTTTAGAGTAATCTGTTACACCAGACCTCTCCGGGCATTGACAAGCAAAGATGCTACTTTGAGACTTAATGCACTCCCGCCCCACACCATAGAATTCCCAATTGCCTTGTATACGTATGAAAGTGTACATCGAATAATGAAGACTGAAGAAGAATCAAAGCACTTACTTATGGTCCTGCCAAAGAGTATTGGACGTCCCGTGGACTGACAAAAGAACAAACAACTCTGTCTTGAAAGAAGTACAACCAGGACGCCCCGGGGAAGCAAGGATGGTGAGACTTCATCTCACATACCTTGGGCATGTTCTCAAGAGAGCCCACTCCCTGGAGAAGGACATTGTGCTTGGTAAAGTGGAAAGGCACCCCCAGAAAGGAGGTCTTGGATGAGGGGGATGGGCACAGTGGCTGCGGCCAGCGGCTCCAGCACAGAAGCAATGATGAGGATGGCACCGGGCCAGGAGGTTCCTCACTCTGCTGTGCACAAGGTCACTGTGAGTCACAACCCACTCGCTGGCCCCTAACAATAACAACCACCGCATAGATGGCTCTGCCTTCTGGGGATCCGCAAGATGGTCAGATCCTGAAGAGTTGGGGTTTCATGACTGAAGAAAACAATGAACTACTACAGATTCAGTGTTGCTACTCACGCCAGGCTCCTTGGTACCCAGCTCGGACCGCAATGCTCTGGGTATTGTTATGAAAAGGTGTTTTGTAAGATGGGAGAGTGACACTCTTTCACGTTTCCTCACCTGGATGCCTGGATCCAGCATCGTGGAAACAGGCACTTCAGCCCCTCTGAAAACTAGATTGCGGAACTCCCACACAGTGTCAGTGTCAGGGCTGCTGCTGCCATTGCTGGAGGGAGGGAGTGCCTGCGGCTTTCGCCAGCATCTTCCCTCTTGTCCTCTGTTCTCCCCGCAACAGCAAGAGGTCAGGAAGAAATGCCATGGCTGTATTTTTAGAGATGGGAACGGAAACATTTAAGAACATGAAGTGTTGGGGCGTTGCTGCCTTGGTAAAATACACAGGCACCTTGAACAAAAGGTCCTTCCTCCCACAGCATGATTAATCAACCTGTGTGCTAGGTCAAAGGCACACGGAGAAAAACAGGTGTCTACGTATTTCAGATGAATCGGTGCATTTGAATTATGGGGCTGGCAAAGACTATTGAGAGTACCGTGGACTGCCTAAAGAACCAACCAATCTGTTTGGGAAGAGGTACAGCCATCATGCTCCTCAGACACACGGATGGCTAGAACTTGTCTTAATGCACTTTGGACATGTTGTCAGAAGAGATCAGTCCCTGGAGAAGGACATCATGCTTGGTAAAATAGAGGGGTCACAAAAAGAAGGGTGGCCCTCACCGAGATGGATTGACACGGTGGCTGCAACAGTGGGCTCACACATAACAATTTTGAGGACGGCACAGGACCGGGCAGTGTGCTGTTCTGTTGTACATAGGGTCACCTTGAATCCGAACCAACTCTATGGCATCTAGCAACAACATATATTTCAGGGGTGGGGACCTTGGGCTTGTACTGTGTACTTGTACATAGATACTGCTGCATTAAGTCAGAGTCCTGGGAAGGTAACACTCCGAGACTCTTGGTCTCATAGATGAGGAGAGTTAATCCATTGAGTTTGATCAATCCACTGAGTTAATTGATACTGTGATAGTTAGGTTAACTGTGCCAACCTGGCCAACAGGAACATGTGGGTGGAGATTAGGTCACAGTTTGATTGAAGGAGAACGATAAATGGCTCTGCTAAGCCTGTCCCCTCTCACTTGTTCTCCGGTGATTGACCAACGTGTTGCTGCTTTAGCTAGTGCTCTGCCTCAAACTGTGAGCTACACTAACTGGGTCAAGCCAACTGATGCATCATGTCGGTAGAGCTTGAGGCTCCTTAGCGGCTCCTTCGAGACCTACTTCACCAAGCTGCTGGTGCGTACATCACTTGAGCTTGAAGCTGGTGGATCCTGTCATGGCCAATCTGGCTAAACCCCCAAGATGTTGCTGACCCAGCCTGCTGTCTGCTGCCCAAGGTCAGAGACTCTGCCTGCCTTTCCTGACCTTGGACCCAGCAGCCCACAAGATTTGAAGGATTTCTAGTATATTAACTGTTCCACGAAAATGAGTCGAACTGAGCCCTCTGTATTGATTGCTGTATGGGCTAATTAGCTGTTATATTTCTTCCTGCAGTATAAACCTATCCATTGATATAAAATCATAAATGTCCTCCGTTTGTTTCTCTAGACACACTCTTGCTAAGGGTGTGCAGAAGTCCTGTCCCAGGAGTGAACCAGGACCGCAGAGGAGTTTGGTGGGTTCTCCGCCTTTTTCTTCCATCCGCTGGCGTGGCACAGCTCGGAGGAAAGGTGGCCCTTCTGTTAGTGCTTGAGCTCAAATAGTGGGTTTTAGGTCTTTGTTTAGGCGCCATCTCCAGGTCGTCCCCGCGTGCATGTTCGTCCTTTCTGTATGAAGTAAACATGGGCTTCTCATCGTGTGCACCGGTTCTTCAGGCTTTGCTCTCTCCTTAGGGTGACCTTCTTGCCCGGGAGCCTTCAGCGTTTGCCTGGATTAGTTGCACGCGAGTTGGTATTTGTGGATTCTGTAGGGTGCTCCTGGATGATGTCTTTCTCGGTGTCCTCATCACTCTGGGTGGTTGCGATGCCGTGGAAATTGCAAGAACATCCCACGCACAAGCTTCTTGCTTTGGGGCCCCTCCAGAGAAGGCGGAGCTAGATCAGGAAGTGTTTATTGGGCACTACACCCCTTGTGTGCCAGGCAGACATGAGTGGCATTCCACGAACACCTTGCGCCATCAGAGGAGTGGTAGAAGGCACCCGGTGCACGAAGAGAGGGGCTATTGGAGGGGACGTTTGAGGTGGGTTGTGAAGAGAAATTGTCAGGCAGGGGAAGTAGGGATAGATATCCCCAGTGGAGGAAACTGAAAAGGCACCGGCTCATCCACAATGACAGTGTGGAGTCAGGGGACCCGACCCATGTGTATCCCTGTGTGTCGAGGACAACTGTGGTTCATGGACCATCCCACAGAGGAGTTTTCTGAATGCCATCACCAGGACTTCCTTGAAAGGTTCCTCCGGGTGGACTCGATCTTCCATCCTTGGGGCTGGCAGCCGCATAGGTATTTACACCAATCAGGGACTCTTTCACAATGCAACCACAACACACATCTGACGTTCACACAGACTACCATCTACAGGTGTAAGATGGAAACACACAGGCAACTCATTGCCATCTGGTTGACTCCAGCTCCTCGCGACCCCGTGTGTGCCGGAGGCCTGCGCCCCCGGAGGTTTTCCATGACTGGGGTGTCCCCCCAGTAGACCACTGAGCCTTTCCTCCGAGGCACCTCAGGATTGGCACACACTGCCCGCTTTTGGGTTTAGAGCCCAACACGGATCCATCTGCACCACCCAGACCTCGTTTTGCAGGGCTGAGAGGGACTGATGGACAAGACACCATTAGGGAGCACGATTCAAACCACGCCACCGCACTCCCCAGCGCTGGCCCCTCCAGATTTTCCAGCTGTCAGCACAAAGATGTCCATCATCCAGGGCCTCGGATTTCATTTCAACACGCCACGGAGCTCTGTGCAGCAGGAGGTGGGAGCTGACCAACAGGGAAGGCTCCCGTCCTGTCTTTCTCCCCATGGAAAGTGCCCCTCCTGTAGGCCCTGGAAGCACCAGCCCAGTCACCTCCCAGACAATGGAAGCATTTTCCCACCTCGGTATGGAGGCTAAGCTTGTCAGCTCAGTTCAAATTGACTGCATCCGGGAACAAAGGGTTTCCACCCACCAACAGGCCTTCGGAACAAAGCACTCTGTAAATGGCTTGTCCTGCTGCCGCCAAAGCATCTTTCAAGCTATAGAAATCTCTGAGCACTGGTATTTAAATGGGAGCCGAGGTGGCAGGTACACGCTTAACTAACTTCCTCCCCTGCCAGCTGTTTACAGAGAGCATTTGTGCCACAGGACCTTCCCGGACAGAGTGCTGTTGTGGGGATCCAGGGATGATCTCATTTCTGGGACATGAAAGCGTGAAATGGTTAACCGCTTCGGGGCTTTTGTTTTGTTTTGCTTTTAAGGCAAGCTGTAAGGACAATAAACAGACTCTCCTCCCAAGGGAAATAGAGTCACATCTGTCTCTTGTGAAACAATGAGAGGAAATCTAGAAATGCAAGAATTTAAGCCGGGTTCTCTTCGGTGTATAATCTCAGGCAGGCAAAGGAGATGGGCTCTGACTGCCTGGTGTAGGAGTCTTCATTTAGGAAGCTGTGAAATACTCAGCAAGAGGAATGTGCCATGAACACACCACCGTGTCACGCTTGCATGTTCGTGTCAGCAGGAACCAGGGAGAGGCACTTTTTGGTAACGGCCATGATGTCTTTTATGCCCGCACAGTCCTATGGATTGGTGGTTCCATTCGGAGTACGACTTGATGACTCATAAATGTATAAGGACTCTCAGTTTACTCCGTTGCATGCAACTAGGGCTTGAGTAGTTCTGTAATACCGATGTTAAGTCACAGTGTGCACTTGAGCCCCGGCTGCTGCAGAGACGAACATGCTTATCTACCAACCAAAAGATTCAAGGTTCGAGTTCACTGAGACATCTTAGCAGGGAAAGGCTGGTGGACTACTTCTAAAAATTTAGCCCCAGAAAACTCAATGGCTCACAGTTCTGCTCTTAACACATGTGGGGTCCCCAGGAGCTGGAATTGACTCAGCAATACCTACATTTGTGTGTGTATCTATAGCTATCTGTCTATCATCTACATGTATCTTCATTACAAAGGAAATCAGGAAAGGTGTGCATCAGGGCTGCCTCATTTCACCACACTTGTTCAATCTGTCTCTTGAGCAAATAATTTGAGAAACTGGTCTCGATGACAAAGAAGGCAACATCAGGATTGGAGGGAGACTCCTTTGTGATCTGCGGTATGCAGTTGACATAATCTTGTTTGCTGGAAGTAAAGGCCTGAGGCACTTCCTGATGAAGAACCCAAACTAGCACCATGCAGACGGATCACCCTTGAGCCTTAAAATCAACGAACATCTTCACAACTGGACCCATCGGCAACATCTTGACACATGCCGAAAGGGTGGAGGTAGTTTAGGATTTCGTTTTTTACTTGGATTCACAAACAACACTGTGGAAGCAGCCATGAGGACATCACGAGGTGCAATGCACTGGGCAAATCGGCCACAGACGACCTTGATAAAGTAGTTAAAAAGCAAAGATTTCACCTTGAGGACTAAGGTGCACCCGGCCTGCGCCATGGCTTTTCCCGTCACTCCCTCCCTCTGCTTGCGAAGGTTGGACATGAATAAGGAAGACCAGAGAAGAAATGATACATTTAAATTATGATGTTGGCCAAGAATATTGACTCGCCCACGGACTGCGAGAAGAATGGACCTGGAGAAGGAGCCCTGGTGGTGTAGTGGTTCTGGTGGAGGCTGGGGCTTTGAACTTCCGGGAAGAGTTCCGGGCTCAGAAACTCACAGGGGCAGTTCGACTCTGTCCTCTAGGGCGACTTGATGGCAGGGAGTTTGGTTTTGGTTTTGCAAGTAGGATGAACAAATCCCTCTGAGAAGAAGTCCATCCGGAGTGCTCCTTAGAAGTGAAGATGGAAAGTGGCCCTCTGAAATACTTTGGGCGTAGCAGGAGAGAGCATTCCCTGGAAAGGGACATCGTGTTTGGTGAAGCAGATGATCAGTAAAATAGAAGATCCTCAATTAACACAGTAGCTTCAAAAATGGGCCCCAGCATGGCAGTGGGTGTGAGGCTGGTGCAGGATGGACGCTGCTTTGTTCCCTTGTACAGAGTCACCACGGGTCCGAGCCAATGGGACGGCACCCCCAACAACAACAACAACATATTCCCATAAGTGTTTTTTCACACACACGTATTTCTGCGCGCTCTCCTCTGGAAGGCTCTCTAACAGAGAAACCACTTCTTTCCTGGGCATCTGCATTTTCAGGTTGCTGCCCTGTGTGATGAGCAAGTTTTAATGTGGTCATCAACACTACAGAGAGCTCTAAGAAGAAGAAGAATTGAGTCACAGAAACGGCTACTTGGCCTTTTAAAAATGGTGTCTGTAAAGCAATTTTCTCTCTTACACTCTTCCAACGGAAAATGTAAGTCGACTCCTTTCAACATGATGCTTTGGTTTCTTCACCAGAACTCAACTCTGTGGCAGAGAAGGAAGAGATCCCCCCAAATCTTAATGTCACTAACGGCTGCGACTCCTGTGTCAGGTAGCTTCGTGACACCTGTAGAAACTTGGTGGTGGTGGTTGTTAGGGGACTTGGAATCAGCTCCAACTCACAGCCATCCTATGAAGGACAGAACAAAATATGTGGGCGGTCCTTCGCCATCCTCACGATTGTTGTGTGGTTGAGGCCCTTGTCGCTGTTGCCGAATCGGTCCCCCTTGGTGAGGGCCTTCCTTGTTTCCCTAGCCCCCTGCTTTACCGAGTGGCATGTCCTTTTTCCAAGGGACCGGTTTCTCCCAATCACATGCTCGAAGCGTGTCAGATGGAGTCTTCCCCATCCTTTCTCTGAAGAGCAAGCTTATTTAGTAAACATTATTACAGACTTAGTGGTTTGTTGGGTTTTTTTTCTTCATGCTTTGGCACTGGTCCAGGTATAAATAATCTGTCTTACGTCTGAAACTCATGAATTTAGCCTCTAAGGAATGAATGTAGGTTGTAAAAGCAGGTGACCTTTTTTTGTCTTAGCCTTTATTGTCGGGGCTGCTCGGTTGGGCTTCTCAGGGCTGACTATATTCACAGCAATCTGTCTTATAACAATTTCTTTGTAGATATGATAAGCAGCAGGTGGTTTTGAAGGGGCAAGGGGGTGAATTCTTGTAGATGGAGTTTCTTTTAAACTAAATAGAGCCCTCGCCTCCCCAGCACATCAGGAATATCTGAATCACTGTAGTCTCAGCTCACTGGGATCATAACAACACGATTTTTAAAAGCCTCCCTGACAGCAAGTCAATGCCGACTCATAGTGACCCCATAGAACAGGGGAGAACTGCCCCTTTGGGTTTCCAAGATTGTAACTCTTTACCGGAGTAGAAAGCCTCGTCTTTCTCCCGGGAGATCATAAAGCACAACAAATAGAAGAACAAAACCAGTAAAAGTCTAGATCTGGCTTGACCCCCCCCCCCCCCCGCCACTGTCCGATCCTCCGGACTCAACACCACATTGTAAAATAATCTGTGTGTCCTTGGAAATTCAACTTGGCTTTCTCACCTCTTTCTGGTCACAGGAATTCCCCCTCTAACCAGATTGTTCTGCGTCAGCTCCCCGTTTCATTCTTTTGCAAGGTCTTTGAGAACTTGACCTTAAGATGCAAGTCTGTGGTAGTAAAAACATGCAGACATTTTTCTAGGTCGTCAGAGCAAATCTGCCACCCCTCCCCCTGCTGTCCTCCCTCCCCAAGGCCAGCCCGCCATCCGTCACGTGTCCGAATGCCAAACCTGCCCCTCATCTTCCTAGATTTCTTCATCAGAGGATGGAAGGGATTCTGGGGGGTCTGAATTAGCCACGTACTTTGCATCTGTGGCTTTTTTTTTAATCCTTGTTTTTATCAGTACCAACGAGGACAGCAGCACTGCTTCCTGTTTATGTTGAAATGCATCTTGTAATGAATCGTTCCAACACTGTTGTTAGTTGCCATTGAATCAACAGCTTTCCAATGGCTCTGAGGCTTGGATCGGGAGTGGGGTGGGTGGGGGTCCCTTAGTCCTCAACGCTTTGACGCAGGAGCCACCTTGGGAAGCGTGGGGATTGCCTGCTCTCTGCTGCAGAGAAGGAACCCTGGTGCCGGAACGATGACGCCTGGGCTGCTCACTCACTGAACGGTCAACTGCTGGAAACAACCGACCATTCCTTGGGAGGAAGATGGGGCTTTCTCCTCCCACGAAACGTACAACTTTCCTCCAGTTCTTTAATGCTTCCTCCCCGTCCCCCTCCACTATCATGACCCCAAGTCTGCCTTATAAATCCAGCTAGACCAGAGAATGGACACGGGTACAGATAAGAGCTCAAACACAGGGAATCCCAGACAGATTAACTCCACAGGACCAATAATGAGAGTAGTGATACCAGGAGGGTCAGGGGAAGATGAGGGGAGAAAGGGGAGAACCAATCACAATGGTCAACAGATAACCCCCTCCCAGGGGGACAGACAACAGAAAAGTGGGTGAAGCGAGACAGCAGTCAGTAAAAGACATGAAAAATAATAATTTATAAATTATCAAGTATTCATGATGGAGGGAGAGGGGGGAGGAAGGACATTGAGCTGATACCAAGGGCTCAAGTAGAAAGAAAATGTCTTGAAAATGATGATGGCAACCTAGGTACAAATATGCTTGACACAATGGATGAATGGGTGGATTATGATAAGAGCTGCAGAAGACCCCAATAGGGTGATTAAAAAAAAAAAGCATTACAGTCTTAGAAATTCACAGGGATGCTCTACTCTGTCCTAGAGTCAGCATCGACTCGATGGCAGTGAGTTTGATTTGGGTTTTGATTTGGATCTGGAGAATCTCGTTCAGTAGGTCTTGGGTAGAAACTCATCAACCTGCACAGGCAGAGCTGGTAGAGATGGCACCACATGGAGCATTTGGGGCCTAGGTCTTCAGGGTCTCTTACGCTGACTCCCCCATCAGGCTAATGAAGAGTCATTGGCCTCTGCCCAAGGAAGTCAACACTGTTAAGCCTCCTTTCTTTGGGTAGCCCCTTTGGGTCGTGCATTCTGCCGCTGACCAAGATTGGATGTCTACGTCCACGCAGAGTCCTAGGCCATGCTGCTTCTGAGAAAGCAGCCACTGAACGCTTGTGTATCGCAGCTCTCTCCCGACCCACATGGGGTCCGGGAATCACAGTCAACTCAAGGCCGCCTGGTTTGGTGTTTGGTTTTCACTTCCTTTATTTCGTGGCAACTCCTGTAAGTGCAGCATCACCCAGAAGCTGAAAGAAACAGGATGGCCCTTCTGGCCCTCGGGAGGCACCGAGGGGAATTGAGATGCAACAGCTGTTCTTTTGACCGTGCCCCTAAATCCCCGTCGGGAATCTCTGCCAGTTTTCTGACAGCAAAGCTGGCTGGGAAGGAAGGGCAGAAACCAAACAAAATCTTCATCCCTTACTGGGTTTATGTGAGTTATGTGAGTGTCTGTGGTGAAGAGCCTGCTCAGCCAAAGACATGTCTCCATCCACAGAGGGGGTGGGACAGGAAGTAGCCAGGCCTATAATGAGCGATACCAAGCAAACAAACAGACCCAAACACCCGTTGCCATCACGTTGGTCCCGGCTCATGGTCCAGCGTGTGTCACTGTACCCTCACGCTCCTCAGGGTTCTCAGACTAGACCGAGCGCTTTCAGGGTGGCATGGGCACACCTCCACAGGGTTGGCTTTCAATGGCTGATTTGGGGGAAGTAAATCACCAGACCTAGCTGCCAAGTGACCCCGGGTGGACACCAACCCCGAGCCTTTCAGTCAGCCAACCTTTCGTTTGCACGAATGAGACCATACAGACTCCTCATTTTTTAGTGGCTTTTACTTTTATTTTCACGCCGCATTTTCACTTTTACTTTTCAGTCCGCATTTTACTTTTCACTTCACATTTTTCACTTTTGCTTTTATTTTCACTCCACATTTTTTACTTTTACTTTTATTTTCACTCCGCATTTTTAAAGTGGCTTTTACTTTTACTGTTTGCAAACTATCTCCACACTTCTTAGTTCATTTTGTTTTTGCCTCCAGCCCAAAGGACTACATGTATCAGCAACAAAGTGACCCTTGCCACTAGAGAAATTCCTAGCTGTTTCTTTGATTTCTTAAACATTTCCTTGTGCGTTTACATGAATGTGTATATAGCCAATTCGTTTTCCAACCAGTAGCTCCTGCACAGATTGTTCCGTGACACTGGTTGTGGTTGTCATTGTTAATTGCCTTAGAGCAGGTCCCCCCTCATGGCGACACTCTACCGCCTACTGTGCCGCCTGGTCCTGCGCCATCCTCATAATGGGCCTCATATGGGCGCCCTCCGTTGCAGCCGCCATGCCCATCGGTCTGTCCAGGCCCTTCCTCTTTTTCGCTGCCCCTCTGCTTTCCCAACATGATGTCCTTCTCCGGGGACTGGCCTCCCATCCAAGGAATAGGTCGCTCCTCTCCTCTTTTCAAAACGGGGTCCCCCGTTTCAAAGCATCTGGTTTCTCTGTGCTGCACCCCCACCCCCCGCCTTCTCACCATTGGTTTGGGGCAAAAGCTGTCCCTTTGCTCTCATCTAGCCGCGGATTGGAAGAAGTACATTCTTCGCAGGTAACAGCGTTTGCTCCATAGGCCCGTCCGTGTCTCGAATGAAAGGTGCGCTGCAGGAATGTCTTACATTTCAAAGTAGAAGGTTTTCTCAGAGGTTCCTTTCATCTCTTGCACATCAATTAAGTCTCTTTTTCATGTATGTTGTTCTGCATTTTTTTTCGCCTATTCCAGCCAGGACCTTCTGTCGCGCTCTCGGTCAGAGAGCTTGGTAGTGCTAACCGGGCCCGTCTAGTTCTTCTGGTCTCAGAGTAGAGGACACTGTGGGTCACGTGGGCCACTTTTCCTGTGAAGTCATTGCTTTCCTGAGTCATCAGCTGTCTTCATCCGCCTTTGTTTCCGGTTAAGAGAGACCCACAATCAGTTGATTCTTAGGGAAGCAAGCATTTAAGGCCCCAGACACTGCCCACCAGACTAGGATATGTAATGGTATCTAAGTCATCTCTATAATTGTGCCCCTAAAATGAAGGGACTTTGAAAAAAACATGGAAAAATGGGATTAAGAGGTAATGTGATTTTCCCCATGTATTCTTTGAAGCCCCCTCATATGCTATAAGGGGACATTAACTAGACTTCTAGCTGAAAGGCTGGTGGTTTGAATCCACCAGCTGCCCATCAGAGGAAAGATGAGGCAGTCAGTCTGTTACCCTAAGTATCTACAGCCTTGGGAACCCTGTGGAGCAATTCTGCTCTGTCCTGTAAGGTCACCGAGTTGGAATTGATTTGCCAGCATTGGTTGGTGGGTTTGTGCTGTATTACACATGTGAGTATCATGCAGCATTTACAGACGTGTGTGTAGAAATAGCCCCAGTGCACCTCTACAGGTTTGCAGGTATACCCATGAGACCTTGCTCATGTGTGCAGCGTTTAGATTTACCTATGTGTTTACTCACAGATTATTGTGCTGTAGTGCTTCCTTTCAGGAGTGTACATCGCATTGACCAAAGTTGCCCTTTGTGTTAGGGCCTCCTTTCTCCTTGGTCACCTTGTGCCGACGCCCCACGTGCTGTGTCGCTTTTCTCTTCATCAGAATGAACACATAGGCTCGTCTCCCTGCCTCCCTCCTGCTCCTATCCTTGGTAACCACTGACGAACGTGGCTTTCTCTGTGCACACACATTATTTTTGTAACAATGATCTCGGAATATTTGTCCTGTGTTTGACTTACTTCACTCCGCAGCGATGCCCTCCAGGTGCCTCTCTCTCGGGCGATGTCTTACACGTTCGTCATCAGGCTTCATGGCTGCAGCGTGCCCCGCTGGCTGCAGGTCACACGTTTTGTTTGGCCCTTCGTCCGTCGATGACGCTGCGATGGCGTCCTTTCCTTTGTTGTGATGTAGAAGGCTGCTCTGCACATGAGTGCCTGTGGCAGACCTTACTTCCCTGGGGTACGTGCCTAGGCGCGGGGTGGGTGGATAGTACCCAGAAAGGAAACGTCAGCCTGTTTGCCGAAGGAGGTCGTGTGGTTCTGCAGTCACACCAGCAGTGCGTGAGGGTGATCTGCCCACAGCCTCGCCGTCGCCTGTTGTTCTCTGGGGTGGCTCTGTTTTGTTTTGATGAGTGCCATGGTTGATGGGCTGGGATGATACTCGATGCCCGCGTGGGTTTGCATCTCTCGAAGGGCTAACACCCCTGAGTTTGTTTTCATCTGTTGGTTAGCTACTCGAACGTCATCTTTGGTGAGGTGTCTACTCATGTCCTTCGCCTGTTTTCAAAGTGGATTGTTTGTCCATGGGGTTATCAAGGTGTTGAACTTTTCTATAGATTTTAGAGGTTAGACTCTTGTTGGTTAAGTCATAGTCAAAAATATTTTTCCCCAAATCTGTAAGTTCTCTTTTTACTCTTATGATAAAATCTTCTGATGAGCAGAGGTGTTTGATGTTTAGAAAATCCCAGATAAATCATTGATCTTCGCAGTTTGATCATTTTTAGCGGTGTTCGGCATCTGCTTGTGCCATTTACTCGATCCCTGAGTCTTAGGTCTATTTTTTCCTTCCACCATCTTTATGTGGTGTACGTTCTGCATTTAGGTCTTTGACCCATTTTGAGTTGTTTTTCCGAACGAATGGAACGTGTGGACCTTGTTTCATGTTTCTGCAAAGGGATATCCAGTTTTCTCAGGGCCATTTTCTAAAGAAGTTCGGTCAGCCGTTCTTCCAAATCTCCAAGCTCAGTGCCATCAAATTGACTCTGACTCATAGCAACCCGATGGGACAGGGGAGAACTGCCCCTGTGGGGCTCTGAGACTAACTCTTGTATAATTATTAAAAGATCATTTTATTGGGGGGCTCTTACAGTTCTTATAACAAACCAATTATCACTTGTATCAAGCATATTTGTACATATGTTGCCATCATTATTTTCTAAACATATTTCTATTTGAGCCCTTGGTCCTAGATCCTCTCTTTTCCCTCCCTCCCCACCACCACCACCCTCGTGACCCCATGATAAATTATAAATTATTATTGTTTTCATATCTTATACCAATGGCTTCCCCCACAGTTTCTGTTGTTTGTCCCCCTGGGTGTGGGAGGTGATTATTATAATTGGTTCCCCCTTCCTTCCCTCCTGTCACTACCTTCCTCCTACCCTCCTGGTATCACTACTCCTGTTTCTCTTCCTGGATTCTATGTGTCATGAGCTCTTTTCTCTTATCTGTAGCTGTGTACACGCTCCGTGCTAGCCCACAGTGCAGGGCGAGACCGGGTCATGATAGTGGGGGGTGAGGAAGCCTCAACGAACCAGAGGAATATTGTGTGTATCATCAGCGCTATACTGTGCCCTGGTCGCTTCATCCCTTCCTGTGACTCTTCTGTGAGGGGATGTCCCGTTGTCTACAGATGGGTTTGGGGCCTCTGCTCTGATCCCCACCTCATTCTCAACAATATGTCTTCCCCCCCCCCCATGTGTTTGTTTGTTTGTTTTGGGTCTTCTGATACCTGTTACCCAATCCTGTCAACACCTCATGATTGTACCGGCTAGTATGCTTCTTCCACATGGGCTTATTGCTTCTCTGCTAGATGGCTGCTTGTTTAACTCCAAGCCTTTAGGGCCCAGTTGCTATAGCTTTTGATAGCTGGGCACCGTCAGCTTTCTTCACCACATGCGCTTGTGCACCCACTTTGTCTTCAGCCATAATGGTGGGAGGGTGAGCATCATAGAATGCCAGGTTGTTAGAACAAAGTGTTCTTGTGTTGAGGCAGGACTTGAGCAGAGGCCCAAAGTCTGTTCACGACCTCATTGTATTACCATAGAAATCTATGTACATAGGTCAATACCTCTATTTTTATTAATTAATGTATTTACATATGTAGGCAACTATGTTTTTACTTCTATTCATAGCTTTGCTTCCTAGATCTTTCCTGTTTCCTTTTACCTTTTCCTGTCCCACCGTCATACTTGCCCTTCTTCTGCCTCTTAGTAACTCCTCTCAGCCAGATTGCTGTTGCTCCGACACCCCCAGCATCTCTACGTCTTCCTCATTGTTGATTTTAATTCCCTAGTTGTTCCCATCTATGGCGTTGTTTGCTCACCGCCCTTCCCCTGCCCCCTCCCCCGCCCCTCCAAGTCCCTCCAGAACTGTCGGTCGGCCCCATTGCTTTCTCCTCGAGCTTGCTTCCCATGCCTGTCTCTTAATTTTCTAGTCTAACAGCAGGAGTGCCCGGCGGGTGACTCTATCTGGACGCCATCTTGACTCCTCTCGACTTTCACTCTTTAGAGGAGTAGAAAGTCTCTCCCATGGAGCAGCTGATAGTTTTGAACTGCTGATCCTGCAGTTAGAAACCCAATGGCTAACAATAAACTAACAAAAACGAATAACTACAAAGAAACCCAATGGCTAACCACCCTTTCCCCATCTAATGAACGTGGACCCTTTGCCAAACGTCAGTTGCCCTTCAGTGAGTGGATTTACTGCTGTGTTCTCAATTCTGTTGCATTGGTCTCTTCGTCGCAGCGGGGTGGGCTGTTTTCAGTGCAGTGGCCGTTCAGTGGGTGCAGAGGTCTGCGTGAGCGTACGGCCCCTTGGCATGTACCCCTTCTTCAGCAGCGCTCGCCTTATCTGGGGCTCCTTTCCTTTCCACATTGGTCAAGAGATTGATTTTCATCTCGTCGACGAACGTGGTTAGAATTGGGCGGATCTCTTTGGGTGGGATTAGCATTCTCAGTGTTCAGTCTTCCTATCTGTGAGCATGGTGTGCTTCTCCACTCGCGGAGGGCTCCTTGGCTTTCTTGCAGCTGTGCTTCATAGCTTTCTTTGTGAACGGCTTTCACATGCCCAGGTCAATGTAGTCCTCCGTATGTGATCTGTTGCCCGCTGTGGCAAATGATATCATGTTCCAGATCATTTCTCTGAGTCTCTTTCCATTCCGCCATGGTTTATCCTTCTCCGACGATTCTGCTCCAGCAGGAATGTTTTTATTCCCCCTTTATGGATAGGGATATACAGACCCAGAGGGGCTCGGATCCTCTCAAAGCCTTCCACTCCGTCAGTGACAGAGGCAGCTTTCAAACCCATCTTTGACGCCTTCAGTGCTGCTAGGTTTCAAGTCTGTATTTTATGTAATTTCTGAATCTGCATTATCACCACCAGGACTCACTGAACCATTTTACTATATCTGTATATGCCCACACATGGCAATTACTGAGACACATTGCAATTAGTGTACTTTGGCAGCTTATCATTTTGAGAATTTGGACACCACGGGCCACCGCATGTTAGGGTTTGAGTGGGCTGGGAGAATTTAAATGAAAAAAAAAGAGAATTATATCTGTAACCACAAGTGACCTATGCATGCTTACCTTGCACCACTTTTCCCCATTTCCCTCTTTTCCCTTTCCACTGATGCCCTTTCACCCCTTAGTCCCCTTATTTGAAGCCTTTATAGATATTAGCACAGACCCTTATTCCCAGCCCCTGGAAGTAAGAAACCAAGCCTGAGGGTCACATTTTGGCCCATAGTGGTAGATACTGTGGGCAGCTGGCTGTAAGCAGGTAAGACACTGCAGCAGAGCTCCCCAGTGTCCATACTGTACCCCTAATGTGGCCTGTAAACTGAAGTGCACATGAAACTGGCCTATTTCTTGGGTATCAGAGAGCCGTGGGGGTGACGCCAGTGGTTAAAGATCTCAGCTGCCAGTGCAACAGTCAGAGGTTCAAGCGCACCCTGAAGGACCCGAGTAGAAAAGGGGCGAGGAGGGGGTGGCAATCTACTTCTAAACACCAGCCTTTGGAAACTCTTCAGACCACGGTTTTAGCCTGACCCACCTGGGGGCTCCAGGAATCAGGATGACTGGGCAGCCGGTGGTAACTGGTTTGGGAAATGGGTTGGCTTCTAGACTTAGCTGTCCTCATGCTAGCAGCTCTCATGGCATGGTGGTTTCATGTTGGGCTGCTAACCACCAGGTCAGCAGTTCAAATCCACTAGGCATCCCGCAGAAGAAAGATGAAGCTTTCTACTCCCGTAGAGGGTTACGGGCTCAGAAACCCCCACGGGCGGTTCCACCCTGTAGAAGTGACTTGTTCCTGTCTCACGAGGAACGTGATGGCAGTGATTTTGGTTTTGATTTTTCACGTCATGCTGCTGCCCCTGTGTCAGAGGGCAGGGGGACCCAGCAGCTTCTCCCCTGACCCTCTTTAACCGTGGGACCAGGGCTTTTCAGGGGAACTTTTCCCAGGCGGAACTGCCAGGGTTACAATTCCCTTTAGTTCCCTCTTTCTCAGTCCCATCTTATTTAAATGCCAGTTGAAATAGCTCAAGCGCTTCACAAGCTGGCTCCGCTCTCCCTGGAAAGGGAGTCTGTGAGCTGCCCCTGCGCCTCCCTGTGTGCCGCCTGTGTGTCAGAATGAAGGGTCCGTGCCCCGCCCTCTCCAGGGAGGGAGCTTGGTGGAGTGCTCTGGACCCTGAGCACCTAGTGGGTGCTGGTGGCCGAGGCCAGGAGCTCTGCTGAAAAATGACAACTCATCTGGGGAGCCCTCAGGCTCGAAAGCTGCGTTATTCATTTCGTTCTTGGAGATGGTGAATTATGTGAGAAAAGAAGCTTGGGGATTTTTGTTACTATTATTATTTAACAACAACAGAACCCCACCATCACTGAGACGATTCCTAGTCATAACGACTCTATCCAGGGCTTCCAAGACCATCAGTCTTTACTGGAGCAGACCAAAGCCTTCAGAGAAGCCGGTGGGTTTGAACCCCCGATCCTGTGGATAGCAGCCCACTGCCTAACCCACAGTGCCACCAGGAATTTGTTGAAAAACATATAACTAGGTCTCAACATATTCTGGGGTAACAATAAAGCCTTGAGAATGAGATCTATGCCAAGGGGTAGCTGGAAGCCAAAGGATTACACCCAGCTTGAAGCTTGGGAGGTTAGGTTGAAGCTTGGGAGGTTTCAGGAAGGTTGGTCATTGGGACCCACACAGAAGCTACTCAAAGGGCAGGCGTGGCCGTCTGCTTCCTAAGTCACAGCTTTGACAGCCCCTTAGTAGTAGCGGTTCCACTCAGAGCCCGGGGGGTACGGGGGTGGGGGGGTGGTCACACTAGCTGCTCACTGTACGGTCGCCAGTTTGGAACCCCCAGCTGCTCCAGAGAAAGACGGGACTTTGATTTTGACTTTGGGGTCTGGAACGAGTTATAATCTTGGCAACTCACGGGGACAGTTCTTCCCTGCCCTGTAGGGTTGCTATGATTTGGCATGGACTTCATAGTGGTGAGATTGTGGTGCTTTGGGTTTCTGCTCTAACACAGGGCTGGCCGTGGGTCAGAATTGGCTCGGAGCAACTGACAAGTCTGTGTGTGTGCCCAGCTGTGAACTGACCCAGAGCGAATCCTCCCTACAGTCCGACCGAAGTGAGAGTAGTCTTACACAAGTGGGTCATGCAGGATTCAAACCAGATCCAGTAGTTCATGGCATCGCGGGTAGAAATAAAGTAATGGTTAGGTCAGAAATGTGGATAAGGAACCAAATACTGACCGAGTCCCCATCCCTTCGTAGTCTGGCTGTGGCATTTTCCAGGGATGAGGTGGCTTCAGCAACTTTACTAATTGATTTGCTGCTTTCCTCTCCAATGAGATGCTTTGGAGTTTCTGAAACGTTGACCATGCCCGCATGACTTTGGTTGTGCTCTGAGCCTGCCACAAGGAAGGGGCCAGTCTCGGTGCTGAGCACTGTCCAGCCAGTGACTTTCCAGGTGCCCAGAGTCGGGCGGTGGCTCCCCACCTTGGTCACAAAGAAGCACGCGAGTTTGGCAAAGCCCTCTCCCACATATATGAGCCCAGTAAGTACCCAGCGTGTGGCACATCACCCTGACCGGAGGCAACCTGGGGATGTAAGCCTCGTCCGTGCGTGTGAAGAGCTGACCAAGCCGTCTACCCAGACTTGTGGCTCCATCATCATGTGATACGGAAACCGGAGATCCGACTGTGCCAGGAGCCACTGCCTGTCTGCTGAAAGCAGGAGGATCGTGGTGGCTGTGCTAGCTTCCCCCCCTGCTTCTGGAAGGAACATCGAATCCTCCCAAAAGAACTGTTGGTTTTTAGAGACAATATAGTTTCCAAAAGGGAGACGTTGAAGGAGGATGCTCCTGAACCTGCAGGAGGTCTCGTCGAGGTGGTCCTCGCTGTCTGCTGGCCACCTGTGCAGCAGGTCCTAGACGACTGCATGATCATAGCTATCTTGGTGCGTATCTTCCAGCACACCGTCAGACATGGTCTGTTGTGATTCGTCGGGCTTCACTGGCAGATTTTCAGATGGACGTCACCAGGCCCTTGTGTTTAGGCTGAGTCAGGAAGCTCAGCTGAAACCTCTCCGCCATGGGTGGCCCTGCTGGTGTCTGAAACACCAGTCGCTTCCAGCATCACAGCGACTCACAAGCAACATTGGGTGGGACAATGGAGGTAGAATCAGTTTATCTGCAAATTTCTTCTTTATTCTTGGGGGTAAAATACTTTCTAATATGGCAAGGGGGACGCAGGTGTGAGAAAGGTCTTGTAGCCAAACGTGACAACGTATATCAATTGCCAACATGTATTTCTAGGTGCATTCTTGTGTAATTGGAAATGTCGGTGTTCGCTCTCGAATTGCATTCTCAGAGCCTCCCAGGCGTCCCCAGCAGCACCCTGAAAGCACAAAAGAGCTCTTCGTTGGAAAAAATAAATCGACTCATGGCTTGATTGACTGACCTTGCTGTCACTTGTCTGTGTTATGTCCCTACGACATATGAACATCTTGCCTCCTCTTTCTTTGAGTTCAAGAGGGAATGTTCTTTCCAAATTTGCTGCTTGGAGCCCAGTCCCTGCGGGAGCAGGAGCTGTCCGTGCACCAGGAAAGGAGTCGGCTGCCCCTGGGTCTGCACGTGCTGCACGATGCTGGTGGGGAGCATACCGCTTAGAACTGTGTCCAAGGACCACAGCCCTCCCCACCAGTGCGGTTGGCATCTCGGGCAGCTGGCTCCCTGGAGGGAGGTCTTCAAAAGGGGGCTTTTCTTTTTCTGTGTTGTTGGGAGAGGGGTAACTCTCATTCCCAGCGCCAACCTGGTTCTGACTTGTTTCAGCCAAGACAGTCTGCTCTGCCTGTTTGCTCAGACAGACTCAGACAGCCCGAGGACGGGGGACAGAGCCCAGCGTGAGGCGCTGGATGCTGACCTGCACCAGCATGTCCCTCATCGTGGCATCCAAATGCTGGGGTTAGTTTTACCCCGTGGTACTCCTACTCCCTCTCGGGAGCATGAGGCAGGGAGAAAGGGGAGAGTGAACTAGGGTCCACAGAAGACCGGCGGCATTCTGCATCACTGCACCCAGAGCTCGCGGTGCATGCCCCATTCGGGGCATGTGGTGGAAGGTCAGTGAGGATGCCTCCCGGAACGGGAATGTCGCCCTGAGGAGTACTGTCTTTGTTGGGAGAACTGACAGTGGGAGCAGAGCCAGCGCAGGGAAACGCGAGCTGTTGTCTACTCAGTGAAGAGGTTGCATCCCAGGGATCAGCCATGTGGTTCATGGTTCTGTCTTCTCCCCGACACATAGGCCAGGTGTACACGAGCCTGGCCCCCAGCTCCCTAAGTCACGAACTCTCTAAGAATCGCCCCAGCTCTACATCCAAGGCCCCTCCCATCACTCATCCTGTCGTCCCTCGGTCCTCACTGGAATGTACGTCCAGGAGCACAGGGCCTTGAAGCCAACCTGGACATGAGGCATACAAGCTCTGGGTCCCCAAAGGGCCAGGAATGTTCCAGAGAATTCTTTCTGGGACCTGAGTACACCAGCTTCTTGTCGCTGTGTCTCTTCTTGCCTTCACGTTTTATGGAAGGACTTGGGACACTTTGTGGAAAGCTTTTCTTTCCTTGAATAAACTTTATTTTTGAGAACAACATTGCCATTGAATATAGTTCAACTTTCCTTTGTTTAGCAAACTCATAGATAGCGTTTAGAGTATATTACTAAATTAGCGTGTATTATAGAAACATTAACTATTGGATTGGGTTGTTGAGTAGGGGGCGGCGAAACAGAGGAAGACCTCCGACCAGATGGACAGAGTGGCAGCAACAACGGGCTCACACACAGAAACCGGTGTGAGGTTGGCGCAGGACCAGGCAGTGTTTTGATCTGTTGTCCTTAGACAAATCCAGACTGACTCGATGGCCCCTAACAACAACAATGATTATTGTATATTTAATTATAGTATTAAGTAATGTACATATACCATTTAATCTTAATAATGACACAATAAAATAAAACCCACTGCCATTGAGTTGATTCTGGCTCGGCGTGCCTCGATAGCACAGAGTAGACCTGCCCCTGTGGGGTACTGAAGCTGTAAATCGCGACAGCTCCTCTATCCCAAAGTGGTTCCCAGCTGCTGACCTTGTGTTTAGCAGCTCAGTGCATAACTCACTGCCAAGCCCAAACCTCTGGCTGTTCTGTCCATTCAGCTCATGGCACAGAGTAAAACTGCCCCGTGGGATGCCCAAGCTTGTAATCGCTACAAGGCGGCATCGTCTGGATGACATTGCGTTTGGTTTTGAATCTGTACGGAAGCATTGCCGCCCCATCGTTCTCCCCCAACCCCAAAGGGCAGCAGGAAGAGCCCCACTGTCCATCGGTCAGGTTAACAGCTGAACGCTTAACCGCTGTGCTCTCAAGGCTCTTTCAGAGAAGCACTCCTACTAAACCCCTCCGATAAATGAGACCACTGAGCCCCAGGGCAGCTAAGTAATGGGTCAAGACCATAGAGCTGAGCAGAGCTGGGATTGGAGCCCAGGGGGCGTGGCTCCAGAGGACCTGCGCTTCCCCATCTCAAACTACAGCACAATGTATAGGCAAGAAATAGTCAAAGACAGCTATAGAGATATCACCGGGCACTCCCTCCCTGCCTTCCACATAACGGGGCCTACTCTCTGTGTTCAATTTTTATATCCTGCTTAAAAGTAGCAAAACAAAAACTGTCCTCCTAATGTTGTTATAAATCCCTGGTAAATAGTGTTCTAACGACCACCTAAGATTCTCATCGGGTAAATGCACCACCGATTGCTTGACCCTTCCCTTCGCGGCTCTCCAGTGTTCTCTTAGGAGGAAAGACTTTGATGGCGGCCAGCTACAGGCAGAATTCCCTTCTCGTCCTCGGAACATGCTCTTGGGATAGATTCTCCGAAGGAAGATTCTCCAGGACTGGAGTAGGCACACTTTTGAGGCTCTGGAGAAGCAAGGCACATTCTTTGATGAAGTTCATGGCCATCATAGGGTGGACTGTACGCCAAGAATCACCTGAGCAGTTACACAGACCTCCCCGAGAGAAGCAATGAGGGGTGTGAAGACTTAAGGGCATGGGGGTAGATGTGCCATGTACCCTCATTTTACTGAAAGTGAGCCAAGAACCCCAAGTCTTCTAGCTTTTGTAGGAGATGCTGGTGGGTGCAGATAGTTAATGACCTTCATGGTTAGCCAGAAGGTTAGAGGTTCAAGTTCAGCAGGAGGCACCATGAGAAAAGGCCTCTGAAACTCTACTGAAGCAGTTCCATTCCAGCCCACGTGGCGTGACCAGGAAGTGGATTCTATGGTGCTTTTTTTTTTAACCTGGTGATAGGCCGCTCAGGCTTCTTTGTGGCAGTTGATAGATGCCACCATGTCTGTTCTGACTTGTAGCGACCCTCCGTACAACAGAAGAAAGAATCCCCGGTCTTGCGCTATCTTTGAGCCTCCACGTGGCGACTGCTGCATAGGATTTCACTGAAGCATTGAGAAAGCAAGGATGTTACTTTACGGACTAAGGTGCACCTGACACAAGTCACGGTGTTTTCACTCACTTCCTATGCGTGTGGAGGCTGGACGTGGCATCAGGAAGATCTAAGGATTGATGTGTTTGCGTTATGGTGCTGATGAAGAATGTTGACAGTACCATTGACCGTTAAACGAGCAAACAAGTCTGTCTTGGCAGAAGTACAGCCAGAATGCTCCCTCTCCAGAGACCAGGATGGTGCGACTTCGAGGTGGACACCATGCTGGGTAAAGCGGAGGGCCAGTGCAACAGAGGCAGGCCCCCAAGGAGACGGATGGACACAGTGGCTGCAATGGTGCACTCACACATGAGGACAGTTGTGGGAAGAGCAGGAGGGGGCTGTGTTTCGTTTTGTTGTGCACAGTGTCTGTGGATTGGAACTGAATCCGTGCCACCTACCAGCAAGAATATTCCAAATAACGTGAAAGATAAAACGTGTGTGAGTGTACAATCTATCCAATAGTCTCCACAAAGCCCATCATTCTAAGGCATCGATTCTTCCCTCCTTCCTGACCCAGTGCCCACTTTTCAGGAGCCTTTGCACAGTCAATAGGACAAAAGTAAACATCTTTCTAGTTGGCTCGGCTTTCAGGCACGACCTGTCTGTCATCAGCAACATCCCTTGCTCCACAGCCAGCTTCAGTTATTGGCACTTTCTTGTCAATGTATTCTTCAACCATTTTTAAAAATATTCTTCAACAAAAGTTTACCTGTGTATGATATTAATCATATTGTTTGATAATTTCCACATTTTGTTGGCTCACGTTCTTTGGGAATGGATGAAAATATGCTCCTCTTCCAATCAGTTGGCCAGGTAGCTGCCTTTCAAATTCCTTGGCCCAGATGAGTATTTCCAGAGCTGCATCTATTTGTGGAAACATCCTTTTGGCATTCCGCCAGTTTCTGGAACCTTGTTTCATCTTTGTCCTCAGTGCAGCTTGGATTCCTGCCTTTTACTCCATTAGTTCATAAGCGTATGCTACTGCCTAACATAGTGAACACTGACTAATTCTATTAGGTACGGTGACTCTGTGTACTCCTTCCATCTTCTGTTGACAGTCCCTGAGACAACCAATATTTTGCCCTAGAGTTCTTTAATAGTGCAACTTGGGCTTGGTTTTTTCTTTAGCTCTTTCAGCCTGAGAAATGCTGCCTGTGTGCTTTCCTTTTGGCTTCTTAACCCCAGATCATTGCACATTTCATTCTAGCGCTTTGTCATTTCTCCTTTGTCACTTTCAGCCCATTCTGTTCCATTCTTTCACGTCTTCATTTCATCCATCCTCAGCAGCCACTCTGTGTTCAAGAGGAAAGACAGTCGTTCTGTCATCTGGTTGGGTCATCTCTTTCTAACTTGTTTTTTAGGGACTTGCTTTCATCGTGCATGGTATCCTTTGTGTCATCGCATGGCTAGCCTGGTCCGTGCTCGTTAGTGTTCAGTGTGTCCAATCTATAATTGATACACTCGAGAAAGTTAGGTTGGATGTTCTCAAGATCATACGTTAGCTCTCTTGACATTGTTTTCTTTGTTTTCACGTTCAGTTAACAAGTACATATGGTTGGTCTGTCCCGCCGTTGGCCCCTAACTAATCATATTGTGCTTAGCCATCATCTCTTTCCACAAATGTGGTTGATTTGACTCCGGTGGGTCCCCTCTGATGTCCACACGTGCACTTGCCTTTATGTCGTTGAGAAGAACAGTGTTTCCAATGACAAGGTCATTTCCTTCTCACTCACTCACTGCCATTGAGACAATTCTGACTCAAAGCAACCCTGTAGGACAGAGGAGAACTGCCTCTTTGAGTGTCTGAGCCTGTAACTGTTTACAGGAGTAGAAAGCCCCATCTTTCTCCCAAGGAGTGGCTGGTGAATTCAAACTGCTGACCTTGTGGGTAGCAGCCCAGTGTCTGTGCCACCAGGGCTCCAGTCAAAATTCAGAATTCAAGCATGCGATCTAGGTGTCTCTTTTGTCACTGAGACCATAGCTTCCAATTGCCCATTCTTCTTTTTCCCCCAGTTTTGCATTCCAATCACAAGTAATCATCAATCATGATGGCGTGTCCAGTCATCTTCAGACTGTAGAAACTGTTAGAAATCTTCATAAATCAGTTGGTGCGTATATTTCACTAGCAGGCTTGCTGGCTGATCATCCTGTTTGGGTACGGATCTTATCCTATCACTGACAGCACTGTACTTCAGGTAGGTCTTGGAGCGTTCTTGTTGACCATGAGCACGCTATTATTCCTCTTCCACCTGTCATTCCTGGAATGGCAGAACACATCTGATTGCCCGGCTCAAAATGACAACACCAATCCATTTCCATTCACAGATGCCTAGGACATCCAAGCGTCCTGTTTCACTTTTTGACAACTTCCAGTTTTCCTAGATTCATGCCCGGCAGTCCACGTTCCGATTATCCGTGGGTGTTTGTAGCTGCTGCTCCTCTTGCCCCGTGCGACAGGCGCCAGCGAACACCCTAAAACATCTCCTCCGTGCACGTTGGTGATGCCGCCTCCGCTCCCAGACCCATTTGCAGCACCTTCCGTCTCGGATGACTCCTTGTCCAGGATGATGTCAGACGTGTCTGGGTGTTTTCAGTGAGGGTTTTACCGACCAGCAGGCCCTTGGCTCTAGTCCGTCTGGAAGCTCCACTGACACCTCTCCCCCTGTTAGGATGGGAAATGCGCTTGGCGTCGCTTCCAGCATCACAGCAGGATACTAGCCACCACGGCCGGCCGCGGACTCACAGATGGGGGGTGGGCTTCTGCTCTCAAGAAGCTTAATGCCTTGCTTGCGTTCCAGGATTTTATGGGCAACTGCAGTCCCTCTGCCCTCCGCACTACCCGGACCCCCAGAGGACCGTGCCGCCCGGCAGCTCCTGCAGTGTGGCGCCCTCCTTCGAGGACTGCCTGGTCCCCACGACCGTGGGCCAGGCTGGGTTCGACGTGTTCCACAGAGCCTTCTCGACTCACTCGGGCATTACAGGTGTGTGGGCCAGACGGGCAGGGCAGACAAGCCTAAACTAGTTTTGACCCAGCCCATGACCACGTGGCGTCCTAGCAAATGTCCCTGGAAATGGCTCTCTTCCCCTCCTCCCTGCCCAGTGGTCCTCCAGCTCTCCCCGGGCCAGCCGAGTGTGGGCAGCACCTTGGTTCTCCCAAACTATGTCAAGAGCCTTCTGGCTGACAGGTCGCCTGGCATCACCCCTCACCTTCACCATTCAGCCCTCGTGCCACTAGGAGCAATGCCGCTCAGAACACAAAGGGGAAGACACGCTTGCTCATGCCCAACGCGTTTCCGCTGCGTAACATCTGATTGCCTCAGCGTAGTATTCAAAGTCCCCTTGAGTTACACTTGGGTCCCACGCTGCACACTGAAAACTCATGGTCAACACATGTCCCCCCCCACCCCCCCCACCCCCACACACGTCTCGTCCCTGTTCCCCTTCTAGAATGTTCTCTCCCTTCCTCTCCATCTAGGAAAATCTCATCCTTCTTCTTTACCACCCACTCGACCATCACCTCCCTTTTGAAGGTATCCTCGTCTCCCCTAGAACACGTTGCTTTTACCTACTCAGCCCAGTTCCGTGTCCCACCCTATTTGAGCCAGCCACCTGCCAGCCAGGCTCCTCCCCGACCAATAGCCTTGAAGGCAGCAACCAGTTGATGGGTACAACCCAACCATAGTTCCTCCTTGACCCCAGTCAGATTTGGTGAATGTCTGGCAGGCCCGGGGGGCCCAGTGGGCGGGCCACGGTGGGAGTCTGACCTCTCGTCTTTCTCTTCCAGTGTACGATTTGCCTTCGGGTTCCTCCAGCCTCTTTGGGGAGTCCCTTCGCAGCGGGCCAGAAGACCCCACATTCTTGCAGATCAGTGCGGTGGACCGCTGCCCTAGCCAACTCTCTTCTGTCTATACTGAAGGCTAACCTCTCCCCTGGCCTCTCCCGGGCCCCCGGCCCCCTTTGGTTTCCGCGCTCTGGCCGACACCATGAGGAGGGTGCCAATGGAATCGGCAGCACCTGCAGCGCCACCGCGGGGCCTTTGGAGGCAGAACTGGCGGTTGGCGCGAGGCTGGGCCGGATATCGCCGGTTACTCCCCCTTCTCCCTGGGTCTGCTGGGCCCGGCGGGCAGCAGGACTGTTTCTCCAAACGGACTTCAGAGGCTTGCTCTATGTGGGATACCTGTTACTTGCTGACCGTCAACCCTCAAGGGAGACCAGTGAAATGACACGTATATGAAGATGTCATTGGGGGATCAGCCTTGCAGCAAGGTCCAAAGAAGGCAGGGCCCTCTCAGTCCGCTCCCTCATTGCTGGCCCGGGGCAGTCCAGGCACTAGAGAAATCGGTGTCCAGACACAGTGTGGGCTCACCTCTTGAGTACCCAGCTTTCCCACCCCTTTCTGGCCTGCCATTCCCAGGGGCTAGCTGTCCCTCTCCTCTTAGATTAGCCCCGACGCTAACCACTCGCTGCTCCAGCTTCCCCATGAAGCACTGGCCAAGCCCAGTCCCTGGAAGGGCACTCCGACTCATTCCTCTGAAAGATTTGCTATTTATATTGACTTCATAAGAAAACCGTGTAGCGATCTGCTCCTTGGATGGGACTAATCATTAGTGTCACCCCCCAGCTGCATCCATGGTGCCTCAGCGCTCCGCGGGCCCCTGCCCCCATGGGCAGTACCTGTGGGCACTTCAAGAATGCCCTTGGGTCATGCGCAAAGACTACCTGAGGGCAATGAGGTGGGCACCGGCCCCTCCCCGGGCTGGCAGGAGCTCCTGTGGGTGGAGTGTTCAGGGATTCGAAGGCCTTGTTGAAAGGAAAAATTCCCCCGACACTTTCACCCATGGGCTCTGCTCTGGCACTCTGCGGTTCTAGAGCGAGGACACGCTGAGTTGTGTGTGAGGGGGACGTGTGAAGGAAGTCAGATGTCTAGTTGCTCGTAAGCCTCTGCTTCCTTCCTTCTGCATAGATGTTCACCTGTCTGTCTGTCCAGCCCTACCCTTCTTATCTCTTCCTATCCTCTTCTGACTCTGCCTAACCATCAACTCTTGGGACTCTGGCCTAAGACAGGCAGAGGGGTCAGTACCTGTGGGCACTCCCAGGATGTCCTTAGGCCGTGAGGGCGATGAGGTGGGCACCGGGGCGGGCAGGACCTCCTGTGGGTGGCCTGTTCAGGGATCTTCCCATCAGTTGGAGGCCTTGTTGAAAGCTGGTTAGAAGGTGACAACTCGAGCCTGGATGGGAAGTTGCTTTCTGTGACTGGTTTAGGAAGCGATGAAAAGATCTTAGGATGTCCAAAAGGAACCTTGATGGTGTAGTCGTTACCAGTTGGACTGCTAGCCACAAGGTCAGCAGTTCGAAACCACCAGCCGATCCATAGGAGGCAGGGCTTTCTATTCCCATGCAAAGTTCCGGTCTTGGAAGTTCACGGGGACAGTTCTTTGCTGTGCTTCAGGGCCATTGTGAGTCGGCATCGACGGCGTGGCAGTGGTGTGGAGGCCATCAGGACTGGCCAAACCCCACAGGGCGGAGGAAGACTGGCATCCAGGGTTGGTTTCCTTAATTTCTCTTTGAAACAACAACAACAACAACCAAAAATGTTTTCTGGCCCCAAAACAACCCAATGCTATATGTCAACTAGATAGCATGATCATCTACAAGATAATTCAGTGACTTGGAGTCAGACCTGGCCTCCCGGAGGCTTTCAATCTAGTCTGCCCCCTGCAGTGGCATAAGATGCACCGAGAACCAGGCTGGTTATGTTTGTACAATGCACTCGGTCAGGGGCAGGTGGTTTTTCTGGGGAGGTGGCCCTTCTTTGAGGAGAAGCCCTCCTTCAGATGCCCACATCTGCCAGAGAGAGGGGTTACGCCCCTCGCAAACAGATGCACGCCAGGCCACCTTTAGCAATGAGGGCTCAGGCCCAGCACCGGAGCCCATCTGCTGGCTGCCCCTGTGAGCCGTGCCCCTTGACCAAACAAGATCACAACGTCTGCTGACACTGGCTGTGCCAATCACACCCCACCCTCCCCCTGACACTCCCTCGCATCCTGGCAAGGGAGATAAAGGCACACCGTGGTGCCCTGAGAGAGGCCGTCGCTCCGTTCATAAGTCCTGAACCCTTTGGACAGCGTCCACGGGGATTCATCTCCTTTGTGTGGGGCCGTGACAGGACTCTCAAGGTTGAGATGGCAGTGGTGGCCTTGGCGCCTTCTGGAGGCTGGGTTGACATCGTTGAAGGACAGGCCAAGAAGGAAGCCCTCCAATGCCCTTTCTCCCTAAGGCTGAAGGAGGTGTCTGTGGTCGACCGGGGGCCTTTCCCCTGTACCCCCAAGACCCAAAGCTTAGGAAGCAGCTTTTAAGCTTCTTGAAGCTAGGGCATCTTGGAGGAGCCCAGAAGCCCTGGACCTTCTTTCCAAAGCAGGAATTATCAGGGGGCATTGGGAACCAGAGGCCAGTGTGGCCAAGGCCAGGTGGGCCCCTGCATCCCTCCATGCTCCCCACCAGTCAGGGCCGGGTGTCCTGGTGCTTGCCAGCCCCATCGGGGTCTTCGTTCCAGCTTCTCCGCTGCCCTTTAAACTCACCCCTCGCTTCCTTTTGCATCATAGTAGATTCGTGTGTGTGTGTGTGTGTGTGTGTGTATACGCTTGACCATTATCTTTAGAGTCATAAAAGTGGAAACCGCCCCCCTCCCTAGTCCTTCCCTCTTCCCTTCCATTTCTTGGCCTTTTTCGTTTCCACGTGTAACCATCATCATGAAAATCTCAGCAGAGATGGTCAACACTCCCTACCCCCACCCCACCACCCACCTTTCATTATAAAAATAAATAAAAATAATCGAGGGCCTGGAAAACACACTGAGCCCCAAGTGAATTATCCCATTACACTTAATAATGAAGTGAGTCCCCAGTCTGTCCACACACACACACACTGCGTTCCTTCATCTCACTAGAGGGATTGCAACAACGTGTCCCCTTGGAATGTAGCTGCCCATCAGCTGCAGAATATTATCCGCTGTAGCTGCTAGTCCTGTGGGGATCCCTCCTTACTCATGTCTCTGCCACATGACCTTGGGGTGGGGCCCTAAAGTTGGATGGGGGTTGTTGCTAGTGGATCCCAGCATTGTTCTGTGCTGATGATGGAGGGCTGCTTCCCATTCTGTTGCTTTTAAATGACCAGCCGTTAGCACACACTCGTTTGCTGAGACCCGTTTTGAATAGGGGTTCTGTCTTACACTCCATCCCAAATCCAGCAGTCTCGGTGGCAGAGAGGATTAAGCATTCAGCTTCTAACCCAAAGATCAGTGGTTCGAGCCCACTCTATTCACTCCTCTGGAGAAAAGCATGCGGTCTGCTCTTGTAACAATTCAGAGTCTCAGAGACCCTAGGGCGCTGGTCTACTCTGTCCTGTAGGGTCGCTATGGGTCAGAATTGACTCGGGGGCAGAGGGTTGGTCCTTCAGTTTATTCCGGTGACTCTACAGTGGCCAGAGAGAGGTATTGGGCTGAGTGACTCTCTGCATTCCATCTCATGACCTGGTTGATCTTTTGTCTTTTTCACCGTGCCATTTTATAGCCGCCTTTCTTTTTTAATAGCACTTTGGGGAATTTTGGGGCTCTTTGTTTGTTTATTTGTTTTTAATTTTGCAATAGTTAAAGCCCAAAGCAAGCAGGCACTCAATGGCCAAGCGGGGAGTGTGGGCGAGGAGACGGTGATTTCGAACAGACAGCCGAGCACCCACGTGACATTGTAACTTCAAGCACTTTGGGGGCAGGGCGGTGGAAATCTGTTTCCCATAAATCACACAGACTCTCGCACAGACTCTCAGACGTTCAGTAGAGGGACGCGCCGCGTCTATCATCCTGGGCATGGGGCCGATCCACTCCAGGGGCACACACATCTGGTGCTGATTCATAAATCTTTGCAAGAATTAGGTACACTTTCCCCCTATTAATATGTATAGTTTTGTGATTTGTCATAGTTAAGTTTCATATAATCATAAGTTATTTTGTCTTGTTTCCCAAAGCCCTCCTCCTCCTCCTCGTCCTTCTTTTTTTAATGTCAGATGCTAAAATGAAGGGGACTGGGCACTGCGTAAAACTGGAACTAGAGGACACGCCAGCCAGGCCACCTCGCCGGCCGTCACTCGAAGCCCGAGGGCAACACCACTGTGTGTTTGTTTGCTTTCTGATTTCTGTCTTGTTTTACTGTCAGGCTCCTGCACGATGGGGACAGTCACTCTAATTAAAAGCAGATGAGGGGGGCTGTGGGGAAGGGCGGGCGGGGTACTGGCTAAGACCTGCTTTAAAATGCCGCAGCGCTCTGGGCCGGAGCTGCAGCCTGGACGTAATTATAGATAAGAGGATGGGGTGGCAGCGAGAATGCACGTCTCTCTGCGCCCTCTACATGTTGGAGTGTCCATAAATAAAACATGAAGTTTTATTTCATCAGACTTAATTAAAGCTTTTATACATGTTTTACTGGTTAGTCCATTAATGCGCTTCACCAACGGGATAAATGTGTGCTCGGGTCCTGGGTTGGTTTGTGGCTTTCCAGGGTGGGGATGTATCATGCTTCCAAAATGTACCCCCTCTCCTTCCCCAGGTGACAATGGGGCACCTGCGAACTGGTAGTCTCAGGAGAGGCCAGACCCTTGGTCTTTACCCCCTCAATTTCCCACTGGTGGTGTGATTAGGGGGTGGGAGACGGGGTGTAGGGGAGAGGAGGGTAGTCTCCAGCGTCCTGACTTCCTGGTGGAAGTCCAGCGTCCTGACTTCCCTGTGGGTTAGGCATTGGGCTGCTTATCGCAAGGCCACCGGTTCAAAACCACCAGTGGCTTGGAGGGAGAACGATGAGGCTGTCTGCCCTTGTAAAGATCAGCAGTTCCCGAATCCCTTTATTGGGTCACGTAGGAGTCAACATTGACTCGATGACAGTGGATGTGATGCAAAAGGTTAAGGAATTCAGCTGCTACCCAAAAGGTCAATGGTTCAAGTCCCCATCCCCCCTCTCCACACACACAGGGCCTGAAGATTGATGGGGCTTCACAAGGTCTGTGGTAAATGGAAGCCCTGACTTATTTTCAAGATATAACCAGCCATTGAAAACTGGGGTTCTGTTTTTAGACATAGGGGTTTCCATGAGTCCAAATCCACTGGACAGCAATTTTTGAGGAGAGGAATGCTCTGACCCATGGCCTATAAGCAACTCTCTTCCCAGAACCCATTGCTGCTTGTGGGCATTGGGAGAAAGGACAGGACAGTCTCACACCTAGCCCGCATGAAAGCCAAGCACAGGAATCACAAAGGATGCTGCAATACCTGATGCTCATTCTTAGAACACTCATGGACTTAAGAATTAATGCAAATCCCAAAGGGAGAGAAGGGCCATGCTCCTAGTCTGCTTCCTGGGGGATTGGGCGGGCGCATGGGGCAGGGCAGGGAGCCACAGCAGGTTGGTGACGGTTGTGGAAACAAATGGTGTTGACTGACCAGCCACGAAGGGCTTTCTCTGCTTCCTAAAAGGAGGCAGCTGGTGGGGGTGTGATCTGATTTCCTGGTGGAAGGAACTCTAAGGATTCGGTGGAGTCTGGTATCCAGTGGCCCTGCTGAGAATACACAGGCCCTATTGTGTTGGCCTTCCCCAGAGAAACAGAGTCAGGATATCGAGCATCCTCTGGCTGCTCACCCAAAGGCTGGAGATGTGAATAAAGTCCCCTCCCCCAACTCAGCGACTGAGGACCCTGCGGAACACAGCTCTGCTCGGATGCACATCGGGTGCCTGTGTTGTAGTTGACCCCACAACGTGTGTGTGTGTGTGTGTGTGTGTGGCCTGCTTTAAAGAACTGTCAAGTTCGAGATCCGCAGACCACTGACATTGACAGGCCGAAGATTCCTGCAGCCTCTTGCTGCAGCATCCATCGGGGAGGTGAAAGAAAGTGTGGACAGTAGAGGATCCCTGGCCAGGTGTCTATAGTCCGGAGGCAGGACACACCCACTCCAGAGGGAACCATCCATTTTGCTGCCAAGGCCCTCCGTTGACTGGACGAGGCCCACCTACGAGACGGAGTTAATCTGTTCTGCCAAAGTTCGTTCAAGAGCCTGGTGGCCCCACGGCTGGGCTGCCACCCGAAAGGTTGGCGGTTGAACCGCACCAGCCATTCCTCAGTGGGCTTTGCAGCCTCAGAGACAGCTCCACTCTGTCCTGTGTTGGGAGCTACTCACGGGCTCTCTTCCCATAGTGACTGCAGCCTGCGAAGCCCCCAGAGGCAGCTCGATGCTGTGATACAGGCTCTCTGAGTTGGGCCGGACTCACAGATGAATGACAACATTCTGCTGATGTGCAGGGCGGAAGGCAGCAAACTTGAACTCCTCAGGTCAATGGTAAATGTTTTAAGAACACTAAGGGAAATAGTATCTCAAAGATCAAGGTCCTGATTTACTCCGGGGTGTTGGTAGGGGGGCACAGGATGGCTTTCTGGATACTGCCTGGCACTTTTATTTCTTGGGGTTTAGAGGTGTTTGCTTTAAAACTATTTAACGGTTATTTATGGTTAGTAGTCCACATACCAGGCAAGGCCAAGGCCTTTGTCTCTTACCCTGGAGTTCTGCCCAGCTTCCCACCGAAGGATCAGAGCGAACGGATTTCAGGCTTCGTGGACAATCAGATCCTGTCTCCCATGACACCCACTCTGCTTTGCCTTGGCCGAGTGAAAGAAGCCACGGTGGGCGTGGCTGCGTGCCCGTCTAACTTTATTTATGGACACTGCCATTTGAAGGCCCGACCACATTCAGGTGTCAACGAAAGTCTCTTTTTGGAAAAATCGTTCCGACCATTTAACAATGTGAAACTCTTTGTTCACAGAAACTTCCAAAAAACAGATACAGACAGGACTCGGCCCATGGGTAATAGAAGTCCCACCCTGGTCACCCCATGCCCCGTCCTCAGCCCTTTCCATCCATCAAAACAGAGCCCTGGCAGTGCAGTGGTGAAGCATTCAGTTGCTAGCAAAAAAAAAACAAACCCAAAATGATGCCTCAAACTCACCGGCTGCTCCCCGGGAGGAAGATGAGGCCTTGGAGACCCTATGGGGCAGCTCTCCTCTGCCCTAGAGGGTCGGTCTCTCCGGGGTCACAATCAACTTGGTAGCAAGAGGTTTGGGGCTTTGGTTTTCCGGTAAACATCCACCTAAAGAAACCAGCAGCTAGCCATTTCTCTGTGTTTTCTGTTGCGAAGCCTTCGGGTCTTGTTCCCGGAGGGAAAGAATGACTTTTATTGATTAAACGTCTCTTTGTTTAGACCCGGGGCACCGCTCCCCAGGAGACGGACAAATGCTTAGAACCTGGAATGCCTGGAGACTTGATCTCGGGATTTCAAGTGTTTAATCACAGGCGCTGGGCAGCAAGAGCTCGGAGACTGGAAAAGGAGCGCCCATTCTTTATGAGCTAACCAAATATTTGCTCCATCTTCGCAGCCCCCAGAGCCAACCCTTCCCTCTGAGATGGGAGGGCTCAAAAGGCCTGAGAGTCCGGGCCACCTCGCTCAGGACGAACCAGGCCACATCTCCATAGCTGCGGGCCTCTCAGGGGGTTGGGGCCAAAGGAGGACCCTGTAAGCAGAGGCCGGAACTCCTGACGGTGCTAATGGTCAGCACCCCCTACAGGTGATGGAGAGAATTGCTGAACACAGCGCCTTCTGGGGCTTTGGTGGGGGGCTTGGGAGGGGGGGTGTGGTGTTTCCCAGGACTCCTGGCTGCTGCTCACACTCACAAGGTGTCCACGTGGCTCCACAGTGAAGCCCTCAACTTAACAGAAAGAGGGGGCGGGGGTTAAGATTTGCTCAGAGGCTTTGAGGTGCAAGAACTGGCGATCTGTCCCCAAAAAGATGAGAGCTGTGGAATCCCTATGGGACAGGTCTCTGTCCCCTGAGGCTGTTAGGAGCTGGAATGGACTCGGGGGGTGGGGTGGGGGGTACCAGACTACAGCAACCCGCCCTATGAGAGTTTGACTCAGGTTAGCCTGGGTACCTGTGGGTGCCTCCCTGGCTTGTCGGTAGGCTATCAAAGATGAAGACTTATAAGAGCCCTGACTCATTTGTAAAATGTGGTTGTTAGTTGTTGTCAAATTGGCTCTGACTAGGGACGGCCCTGTGTATGACCGTGCCAAACGCTGCCCTGCCCAGCTTCACTTCAGGATGGCTTCAGCCCACTGCTGTCCTCTGAGTGCCTTCCAAGCCAGGGACGCCTCTCCCAGCATTAGGGCCAACAATATTCTGTCTTCGGGGCTCATTTCTAGACATGGTTCACCAGGCAGTCTGTCTTGGTCTGGAAGTGCTACAGAAGCCTGTCCCCCGTGGGGACTTTGCTGGGGTTTTCAAAGCCAGCTGACACAGCTCCGAGCATCACATGTATTGTTAGGTGCCAACCCATAGCGCGTGGAGCCATGCACAATGGAACAAAACACTGTCCAGTCCCGAGCCATGTACACGATGGCCTCCTTACATGTGAGCCCATTGCTCCAGCCACTGGGTCAACCCATCTTCTTGTGGGCCTTCCCCTTTTCCGCCACCCCTCTAGTTTACCAAACAAGATGTCTTCTCCAGGGATCGATCGGTCTCTCCTGACAACATGTCCAAAGTCTGTAGGACCATGTCTCGAAATCCTTGCCTCTAAGGACTGGTTGTACTTCATCCAAGACAGATGGGTTTGGCCTTTTAGCAGTTCGTGGTACTTTCAGTGTTCGTCTCCTGCACCACAATTCAAATGCATCAATTCCTCTTCAGTCTTCCTGATTCCATGTCCACCTTCCACATGCAGGTGACAGATGGAAGGAGGTCCTAGATATTAGCCTGGACGGAATTCTCTTTAGCATTTCTCCCTGGCGAGTTTCCTGTACGTGGGAGTATGGGTCTAGAGATAAGACCCAGGGCCATCGAGTGAAGTGTGACTTACACGACTCTTTAGGACAGAAGAGAGGTACCCCAGAGGGCTTCTGGGATGGTCCCCCCTTCCAGAAGCAGGTAGCCACGCCTTTCTACCTCAGGGTACCTGGCCCGATCAAGCCACCGGCCTTTCAGGTAGCAGCTAGCACTTAACCCACTGCTCCACCAGAGCTTCCGGCGTTGTGGATGGATCTGATAGTAAGGCTGCTGGAGACAGAGGATTTGGGGTAAAACTGGCGGGATTTTTTAGAGATGCCCTCCCAGAGAAATTTCAGGGAGCTGCAGGCCAACCAGACCATGAGACAGAGGAGGAAACTGGGGTGGTCTCTTGCGCACACGCACTCATTCAGCCTTGACGGTCTGCCTACTGTGTGCAGCAGAACCAGCCAGAGGTGGCCGCATCCTCAGACTTTCCCCAGGGAGAGAGTGCCTGGGTGCTGGTGAAAAATGCAGTGTTAGAGCGAAGGGGCACCCACGCTGCCCTCTGAATTGTAAGGCTAAAGGGTAAGATGAAGGCATCTATACATCGAATATGCTGAGGGCCCTTCCAGCACCCTGAAGTTGGCTACCCTTGAGAAAGTGGGCACGGCATCCCCTTAACAGGGCAGCCTGGGCTACCGTGATCTAATGAGAACCAGGGCTCCTGGGAGGGCCAACGTGAATGCCCTCGGCTACTCATGGAAGGTCGGTGGTTCCATTCCACCCAGAGGGGCCTCCAAAGAAAGGTCTGAAAAGCAGTCAGCCATCCAAGTCCCCGGGGAGCGCAGGTTGTGAGCAGGAGAGACTTGGTCGAATCCATGGCAGCTGGTTAAAGTGAACCAAGCAGTAAAGGTGCTCAGGACGCTGCTGCTCAGTGAAACCTATTCTACAAGCAGATGCTTCCATGAGGTCTCCTGGATCATCCAAATGCCCTCTTTCTTCCAGATCTTTTACATGCAAATCCATTGGATCTCCTGGGCTGGTCCTCCTGCTTCAAAGACCCCCTCCCCCAAGTTCAACCATCCATACCCCATCCCCCTTGTCCCTCAGAGGGTAAGTGGTCCAATATAGCATTATCTCCCTCCCTTTGTAGCCCGACTCCAGATAATCTGGAACCCCAGAATTTCTGTCTCAATGGCCCGTCACTACTTTCATCGCTAACATGGATTTCTTTCTCAAATCCATCCTCCCAGGGCTTGGTCGTGTGTCCAGTGTGTGCCTATCTAGTCCTTAGGGGCGGTCAAGGAGTTGCTGGTTGTGGGCTATGGATGGGGCTAACTCTCTCCATTGATCTGGTGTCCCCCTAGTTGAGCATGATGCTGCCCCCTCTTGGCGGACAATGGAGCCAGGGATTGGAAGCGGAGGAGCGCAGGAAGGCAGGCCAGGCCCCAGGTCTCATGGTACCACTGGGTTCCAGTGGGAAATCCAAGAAGTCTCTGAACCTTCCAAGTCAAAAGTGGCCTGTCTGGTGTCTATGAAGGTCTCACTGTTGAGATTTGAGGAGACAATGTATTTAACAGTTTTTAATGTTAAAAAAAAAATTGGTTTTGCCATTTAAAAATGTTTGGATAGACGAAATGATGGGCCTCTGTACTACCCTCCCATCGCTCCCCAGACTCCATGTGTTAGAAAGACATTTCGGAGGGTCCCCCTGAGAGCCTGGAAGCCAGAAACCTCAAAGACCCAAGAGAGAAGACCCACCGCAGAGATTCAAAAACCCCATGACACCATGTCTACGGAGGGTCCGAGCACTGGAACTCAACAAATGCCTTGATGCTCGCCAGCCAGCCAGCCACCAGCCAATGGTACACGGTGCACGCATTTGTTGTTGACTGATCCTTTTCAAAAACAAAACAAGGCTTCTTCGTTTCTAACTCAAGTGCTTCCTGGCTCGGCTGGGCCAAACACTTGGCAGTGAACATCTGTAGACCACACCCGGTGGACAGTTCACAGCACATCTGCACAGCTCAGTGCCCCGTGCCACCATGTGCATCGCGTGACCCACAGCACAAGCATATTTCGGAGTCACTTGATGGAATGGCTGTTGGCCCCTGCTCCACATCTGCTCAACATACTGTGGGAACAGCCCCTCTGGGGTACTGTGGGGCACATCTGTGGGTATTGCTGCACAGCTGGGCCTTCTATCATCAACTCCCAATCATGCTCATTCCTCTCTCTGGCATGTGCCCCAAGCTCTCTTCTGCTGAGACTTTCAAAGAGCCAGAGTCCCGTCCCAAGAAGGCATATGTCTTGAGACCAAGAGCGCCTGATGGAAGAGACCCATGTGGGCTCCACCTTCCTTCGCTTCCTGAGAAATTCAGTGCAGGGTCAGTGAGTACTGCTGAGTCCAGGTGCCCTTTGAAAGCACAAAAGGGACACAAGTGAGCCAACCGGGCAAGAAATCAGAGCTCATACTTTCCTCCACTACCCTTTTCTCTTCTATCCCTCGATCTCTTCTGGGATCTTGCTCTTGCTTGTTGCCGGTAGGCCAACTGGCCCCAACTCATGGTGACGTCATACACAATAGAACAAAAGGTTGTTCAGCTCTGAGCCGTCTTCACAGAGGTCGGTGTTTTCGAGTGTTGCCTCTAAGATTTTCATCAGCTGTCTTTTCAGAAGTAGGCTTTTGTTCCTAGTCTGTCTTGGGCTGGAAGCTCTTCTAAGGCCCGTCCACCTTGGATGAACCTGCTGGCATTGGAATGCCCGTGGCCTTCCTTCCAGCACCACAACACCTTGCAAGTCATCATCGCAGACAGCCTAATGGTCTGGGATCCTGGCCCATAGCAAAGCCAAGCCTGCCTTGGCTGTCTCGAACTAGGACAACAGACGAATCAGTTCTGCAAGTTCTGGGCTCCTGCTGTCTTCTCAGCGGAGTGCACCCCAGGCCATCTGGCTGGACTTCGATCCTCTGGCCTGAAACCAGGGTTGCTCATCAGAGAGTGGCATGGTGAGATGCAAGGAGCACAAGTGTGGGAGTCCTCATATAGACCCCAACTTAAGGGGGGCTTTGGCCAAATCACTTATGACTAGACTCAGAGCCCACTCCATCTCTACCACTGAAGCAAACTCTAATTGTTAGACCACTCGGAGCCCCAGTGTCTTCCTCTATTGAATGGGCGTTGCACCTTAGTGACAGGGTTCTTGGTGGACACCTGGTACCTGCCGCATGGCTATTGTAGCTCAGTAACATAGAGTCCATTCCAATCCTAATGACCCCAGGTACAACAGTGGAACACTGCCCACTCCTGCCCCGTCCTCACAACCACGACCGTGCCCATTGTTGCTGCCACGGTGCTAGTTCATCTGTCTTCCTCTGTCTCACAAACCGTCTGCTTTTCCAAGAAGGTGCCCTTCTCCGGGGACTTGTCCCCCCAATAACCTGCCCAAAGTGTGTGAGGCAAAGTCTCATCATCCTCACTTCTAAGGAGCATTCGAGCTGTATCTCTATCGAGACAGACTGGTGTCTTTTCCCGGCAGTCCACAGTACATTCAACATTATTCCTCAACAGCATAATTCAAATGCAGAGAAAGAAAGGAAGAAAGAAAGGTAGGTAGATAGAAAGGTAGGTAGACAGATAGAAAGGTGGGTAGACAGGTAGATAGATAGATAGATAGATAGATAGATAGATAGATAGATAGATAGATAGATAGCTGTATAAGGAGTGGAGGATATCCTTCATTCTTCTTGGAAAAGTAGATGGTCAGTGAAAAAGAAGACTCCCAGAGAGTTGAATTGATACAAGTGGAAAGATGATAGAAAGAAAGAGATGATTGGTAGATGATAGACAGATAGATAGACAGATAGATAGATAGATAGATCGATAGATAGATAGATAGAGAGATAGATAGATAGATGAAAGCTAAGGTCAATCCCTCCCAAGGTTCATTTTCCACCTGAAAATGTCCTCCAATGCATTTGCTCTCTCCAAGCCTGCCCCCCTTCCTAAAGAATGACAGTTCCCTCCTGCTCGTTTTCCACAGGCTGTTAGTGGGTACAGTTGAGTCAGCTGCAACTTGGGGCGACCTTCTGCAGAGTCAGATTGCCTGCCCAACAAGCGAGGTAAGCATAGGCTGACTTATGCTTATTTATTAATCTGTACGGAACATCTTTACATGGTTTTGTTTGTGATGAAAGCCATGTCCAATCATGCACTTCGGATTAGGAAGTAAGCATAAGTAAGTCCATGCTTGCTTACCTTCCCTCTTGGGTAACCCTGCCAGACCTTCTGTATAGAGAAGAAAGCGGTGCCCAGTTGGGTGTCTTTCCCACCATGCTTGGTATGTTGGAGCCCATTGTTGAAGATGTCTCAATCCATCTCATCGAGGGGCTCCGTCTTCTTTGGCTAACTGTCTGCTTTCCTAAACGGGGCTTCCTTCTCCAGGGACTGGCCCTTCCTGTTGCTCAGTGCGGCTACATCAGTCTTAGCATCCTCGTTTCTCAGGCACATTGCACTGTGCTCCCTCAAGCAGGTGTGTTCATTTGCCTGGCAGTCCACACACAGTCAATACTCCTTCTCCTGTCATCCTTACTGGTCATGCGTGCCCCAGAGGCGATTGAAATGCCCTGGCTTGGGTCGGGAGCACCTTGGGTATCAAAGTGCCATATTTGCTTTTTAACACTTCAAAGATGTTTCTTACAGCAAATCTCACGTGTTTTCATCACACTCCAGAGTCTCCTAAAAGTACATTGCTTGCTTTTCTTGCTCCTTGTTCCCTGGGCATTGATTATTGATCCAAGAATGAAATCCTTAACAATCTCCATCTCTTTAGCCACCTATCCTGATATGGGGAGAATTTTCTCTCTCTCTCTCTTTTTTAAATGTTCAGGTGTGGTCTATTCTGGAAGCTATAGTCTTTGACTTTCATCAGCAAATACTTCAAGTCACCCTTATAGCAAGCAGCAAGACTGTCTCACGTGCGTAGCTCACACTGTTAGTGAATCTCCCTCCATCCTGATATCACAGCCCCTTGATAGAGCCCAGTTTATTGGGCTATTTGCTCAGTATACTATTTGAATATGTATGGTGACAGATGCCACCCTGGTACACACCTTTTCCAACTGGAAAGTGAGCAGAATCTTCTTTGTTTTTACAAATAATTGCCTCTTTACCTAGGTCCCAACTGAGCATAATGCAGTATACAGAAATTCCCATTCTCTGCAATGTTATTCATAATCTCTTGAGATCAAGATGATCCAATTTCTTTATTATGAGTATTTACTGATATCCCCCACCCCATTATCTTGTGAGCTCCTCCATGATGGGGCTGACCACTTATTGATCATTGAATCTCCAGAGTGGCACAGAGCAGATCGAATTGAATTGAACTGCAGGTCTATGAAGAGATCGCTATTCCTAGCGATCTGGAGGACATGGGAGTGATGGCTTGCGGGGTAAGGTGGGATGGGGCAGATCCAGAGTGCGAATTCCACTGTCCAGGGAACTTCCCCTCGGTCAGTCTGGCTCCTGTGCACAATGGGGTTGAGGACAGGATAGAAGCTTCACAAGAGACAAATCTTCAGAGATGATGAAACCACGGCACAGAAAGAAGTTTACATTGAGTGACCCCATGCACGTCAGGATCAAATGGGACCCCAACAGGTTTCCAAAGACCAATTCGTGAGAAATAGAAATTGGTCCAAAGACCAATTCATCTTCCTCGTTACCTCTGCGGGGACTTACATTCCCAACTTTTTGGTTGTTGGCTTAGTGCGTTTGCACCAACCAGGGACTCCTCAGAGCCCACTTCTCCTCCTCCCCCCTCCCCCGCCCCTTCCTCCCTGCTATGAAAATCGATGCTCACTCCTAGCAACCCTGTAGGACAGGGTGGAACTGCCTGTGTGGGTTTCCGAGACTGAAACTCTTTATGGGAGGAGAAAACCTCATCTTTCTTCCACGGAGTGGCTGGTGGTTTCAAGCCGCTGATCTGGCAGTAGGCAGCCCCGGTCTTCTGCACCCATAAGGATTGTAAGGGTGGCGCAGGGCTGGGCAGGCGGCGCTTGGTTCTGTTGCACACAGTGTCACTAGGAATCGCAGCGGCTTGATGGCGACTAACGGCAGAGTTCGGGATATATTTTGTGTGAACTGCAGAGGCACACACCATGTGGATCCCAGGCGTATCATGATCCTATTTGGCTTTTCAGGAGCCCGTTGGCAGGGAGGGGCGACCCTGCCCCTAGAAGGCGGGAGGTGATGCTGAATGACCCCAGGGTGGGCGCACAAACCTGCCGAGCACGTCCGGTCGCTGCTCCAGATCTCGGGGATCCTGCTGGCTTGTGTGTGAAACACAACAAAATGTATGCCTTCTCCAGGGACACGCAGGATGGAGTCGGCTTTTTCTTTCTTTTTGAAGCCCGTGAATTTACTTAAGACTCTGGGGGTGGCCATCTTGGCAAAAGGACTTTCCCAGCAGCCAGCTCGATGTCCCCCCCTGCCTCTCATGAAGCACTCCTTCTATAGCAAACCCAGGTGCCCCACGGCGCCCCGTGCTCAGGCGCATCTGCCGTCCAATTTACAGCTCGCAAGAAGGAAGTGTTAATTACTTGGCAGAAGCACCTGAGCAGGGAGTACCGGGCTGGCTGAGGGGGTGGGAAGGTCCCGGCATTCTCCGTCTTCCCAGAGGCACGGGGACCGTGAGGCGAGCGGCTGGACGGGCAGCAGGGCCCTCTGCTCTCCAAAAGGAGAGGTGATTCCAGACTCAGGGCATTCCCACGCAAGGAGTACCCAATGCTCATCGGAATTCACTTTAAGTCTCAGCCTCGTGTGGCCCTCTGAAGTGTACAGACCTCTCAAGGAAAAGGGTATGAGCTGGTGGGCTTTGGTCTGGTTTTGTTCTTGGCTTTTGATCGGTGTCGAATGAAGATTGCAGACAGACTCGGTTCCTTCGTGGAAAAGAGGGGAAGCGGGAGCACACCCGAGAAGGCGGTGAATGGGGCCAGGAGAACCCGGGACGGGAGTGGGGGGTGGTCAGAGATCCAGTGGTAATCCAAGCACGGCCGTTTAAAATTTTAAAAACGCAGTTGGCTGGGGGCGGGGGGTGGGGGGCGTCGGTGGCTCCAGGCAACCATTCAATGTGGAAGAGCTGGGCTAACTCAGGCTCCAAGTTCACTCTCAAGGAGGCCCATCCAATTCCCGGGGCTCCCAAGTCACAAATCGCTGAAGGAACAACGTGTCGACAGAGGACGTCTGTCTTCCAGACTTTGGTGACATCAGGCTGAGACAAGATGCCGTCTGATGAAACAAGCATCTTGTGACAAACAGCACAAGAGAGGTGTGGGGAGGGAAAGGCAACTTTCCCAGGATGCTGAGGCTGGGCTGGCAGCGTGAGCCTTGGGGTCCTGACTCTCTGCCTGGGACCCTTTCCAACACACAGTTAAGCTTTCCTGAAAGCTGTCCAAATGCATTTGGGAACACACACACACACACACACACACACACACACACACACACACGCTTCCAGCACAGTAATTCTCTTTCTTACAATTATAGGGTTTATTAAGGAAGTTACAAATGCACAGGATACAGCTCTTTGGACAGGGTTGTAACTTCTCAGTCGGGTCCCTAGGCAGGTCTCTTTTGGGGTGTTTTGCTGTCTCAGTCCTTTGCCCACTGTTCTGCTCAAGCAACGTGGCAAAGCGTTTCCAGGTTTGCCAATAAATATCCCAAAGGCATGGTAGTCTGCGGCAACCCTAGTTTCATGTCCAGTACAGCAATTCTTAATCTGCAACTTTGTGTGTAGACAGCATTGCTGGCGAGCGGCTGCAGGGCCAGAGAGAGAAAACAAGACAAGAAAAAGGCTCAGATCACCTGGTTATTTGCTCCTCTTGCCCCCCCCCCCCACACCTCTCCATCGGTCACACTGCGGCCATGCTGCTGGGAAGCCGCAAGCTATGCCACCAGTGTTTCAAGGCCAGCAGAGCCGCCCACGGTGGACAGGCTTCCAGTGCAGCTTCCAGACTAAGACAGACAAGAAAGAGTCTCAGTGCATCTACTTATGAAAAAAAAATGGAGACATCATGGGTGGCCTAACGGGTTATGCTGTGGACTGCTAACCACAGCAGCACAAAACCATTGGGGAGAAAGAGCAGGCTTTCCTCACGCCTCCCAGTCTCAGAAACCCACGGGGACAGTTCTGCTCTGTCCAAGAGGGTCGCTATGAGTCAGAATCGACTTGGTGGCAGTGAGTTTGAGGTGGGAGTGGTGCTGGAAGATGAGCTCCCAGCGGGAAGGGCTACTGGATAATGATGGGCTCCCACACAGAGCCAGGCAGTGAGGCATTCAGGAACATGAGTGAGTGAGCGCTAACTCAAAGGCAACACACAACCAACCTAGCACAGGCAGCAAATAAATCAAAGGGCGGACACGATAGCAACTTGCCAATCATCAGGAAATACTGAACGCACCAATGGGGCTAAAGGCAACATGTACAATGGCTTTGCTAGGCGTTCGTGAGAGGCCATATTGTGTAGACGCCCCAGGGTACTCAGGGCACATACGAGCCGTCACCAACTAACAGCAGTGGGCTTCCGTCCCAATGACTCTGTCACAAGTCAGTCCTTTTTGTCTCCTGCTTTTTTCATTATTACTCCCTTTCACTGTCAGTATCTTTATAAATCTGATTATTTACTTGTCTTTGGGAGATGGAAACATTGTACCTAACCTACTCACTCTCTGCCTCCGCGGTGGATTCCGACCCCCAGCAACCCATAGACAGGATAGAGCTGCCCCGGTGGGTTTCCGAGTCTGTAACTCTTTACGGGAGGAGAAAGGCTCATCTTTCTCCTGTGGCTCTGCTGGTGGCTTCGAACTGCTGAACTTGAAGTCAGCAACCTAACACGTAACCAGTGCGCCACCAGGGCACCTATTCCAACACATACATGTATAAAAAGATACACGAAGGAGAAAGAGATGCTCCAGCGATGAAGAAGGGCTGGCTGACGCTGGCATTCCATCGTGCGGGATCAGCGGGATCCACCGGGAAGCGGAGGGTGGTGTTTCCCGGCAGAAACTCAGTGAGCCGCATCTGCCTGGAGCCCTTCTTCCTTCTGTCCGTGTGTCGCAGTGGCATCTCACGGCTTCCCCGCTCAGCCTGGAGACTCTCGCAAAGCGGTCGGGGCTTAGGCCCATGTTCGCAGGCAGCAGAAGCCCCTGACTTCGTTTAGAAAGCTGCATCTACAAGTCAGCGTTTGGGACGGTAAGACCGAACATCTGCGAGTGAACGCCTGAGAAAGATAAGAGCAGCAAAGTACACACCGCACACGCTGTAGGCAGCACGTACTATGAAGCCTCGTATGTGCAAAACAACAGGAACGGGCGCTGTCGCCAGCAGGGTCCTAAATGCAACGCCAGTGAGCCCCGAGTCCAGGGATCGCTCCCTTCCTCCTCTGAACAATGCACATCACCGGGAGTCAAGAGACGTTCCCTCACCAAAGGACCTCGTCTTTGCTGGTGGCCGGGGGCGGGAGGGAAGGGAGGGGAAATGACTCACAAGAGGGTAGGCACAGTGGGATCTGGGATGAAACGCAGCAAACCAAACCTGCTGGGAGCCAGTCGCGTCTGACCCACGCGTGGTTGTTGGGAGCCCACAGGGGCCCAGTGCAGCCTCCCAGTCCTGCTTATGGTTGAGCCCGCGGTTGCAGCCACCGAGTCAATCCAGCCTGTGCCAGGCTTCCTCGTTTCGGATGCCCTCGTGACTCGGAGAGACCCGGTCCGTACAGGGTCGCAGAAACGACACTTCTTCGTGGAAGCAGACAGCCTCATCAGTCCCCTGCAGAATGGCTACCCACCACCTAGCCGGTGTCACCAGCAGGGGCTCCTCAGCTTAGGTGAAGGAGAAGGCAAAAAAGGGGGGGGAGATAGGGGGCAATGAAGATACAAACCCTGGTCACAGAAGTTGAGAAAAACACATCACTGAAGAGAAAACGAAGAAGACTACAGAGCCTTCATCCGATGCGACCGGCTGGAAGCCACGCAGAGAAAGAGAAAAAAAGACAGAGAGCCCTGAGTATTTTTGTACATGCCACGTGCTCTCTCTCGCCTGGACAAAGACCTCTTCCTCCAACCCTGAGGGATTGAGTCTGGCCCCTGGGGAGGGGAAGGGGTCTAGACTCTAGACAGAGGAAGACGAAGCAGAGAGAGCAGAGAAGGTGAAGGAGGCAGGGCCTCCGGGGCAGGTCCCAGGGGCTCCTAGGTGGGCTGCTTCCTGCAGCAAAGCTGAATTAGCACACTCATGGGCAACACATGGTGTCTTCAGCCCCTCAGCCCAGAGAGGGAGGGATTCTTGAGCTTGAGGGATACACATGTCCACCATTAGCTGGGCTTGCAGGGGACTGGATTGGTAGACGGTGGAAGTGGCTAGCGATTGTCTGGTTGGGTAAAACTTCCCCAGAGGACCCAGGGAGGGGCCTTTCCCAGGGCTTTTCTGACCTGCTTTAGCCATGGGTTCAGTGCTCAAAAGCCTGAGGATTGAGAATGGAAAATCAAACCGGACATTTTTGTTTTTTAAGTCCAGCTTAGCAAATATTTTTCTCTGTGAAGAGTTTTACATCTCTACTTTTCAATGCCAGCCTAGCACAAAGCAAAACGTAACAAAACGTTTGTTCAGTCGATTAAGTGCTGGACTCTCCGTTACAAGGTAGGGGTTTCTAATCCACTCAAATCCACTTGGAAGAAAGACGTGGCTGCCTGCGCTTGAAAGGGCAGAGCCTGTGGAGCCCGGCTACTCCGCACACGGGGTGGCCATGGCTCAGAGTTGACCCTGCAGCTCTGGTTCAAGTCTCGTGGTGTTTCCTGGGGAAACCTGGTGGCTGTGTTGGTGCAGAGCTTTAAATCAGGCCTTCCATGGCGAAGCCCTGGTTCGAATTCCACTGCCGATACCGGTCTGTCAGTGCAGGCGTTGGCGCTGCTCTGCTGCCCAGCAGGTTTCCGGGGAGCACCCAGAAGAAGTAGGCTAGGAAGAAAGTCCTAAAAAATCGACTTTTGAAACATTGGTCAAGGAGCAGTACGTGGAAGCCAACAGTCTGGTCAGCCGGTGACCCTGGGGCCACATTCTCCCATATGCAGCCATAGGGGCAGCAGGAGCCGGGGTCAGCGGGGCCGCAGCTGGCAGAAACGCAGAAGTCTTCGCGTGAAATGAGATGGTAAAGAATGCTCATGCATTTCCTGTCTACCCTCACCCCTGTCTGAGCTGCGAGGGCGCTGGTACGGGTAGAAGGCAAGACAGGTTACCTTTACCTCCTACTGCCCCAGATGGCTTGCCAGACCCACTGCAGGGAAGCTAGGCAGCGGAGACCGTTAGGAACAATGCTCACCTGCTGCCTTCGACTCATAGCCACCCTACAAGACAGGCTAGAACTTCCCCCGGTGAGTTTCTGAGACTGTAACTCTTTATACAAGTAGAGAGCCCCATCTTTCTCCCAAGGAGTGGCTGGTGGTTTTGAACTGCTGACCTTGCAGTTAACGGCCCACGGCATACCCCACTAGGCCACCCTTACTAGCCATGAGACTTAAGAAATCTATGTGTTCTTTCCCAGTCTTGGTTTGCTCATCTGCAAAATGGACTTGGTTTAGTCAGGGCTGTAGCTAGCGGGGACTCACAACATACCGTCCCAGCCCAGCCTCAGCGAGCTGCCTGAGGCAGCCGGCCAACGAATCCATTCACCCCTTGTGGACTTTGGAAGCCGTTTCTCTTGGAGGGGTGACCAGGAAGCGTCCTTGCTCAAAGGGAGACATTCTAAGCTTGGGAGATTTAGTGAGGATTTTTACGGCCAAGGTGGGTGTTTGGCAACGCCCACTGAGAAAGTTGTTCGAGCTAAAATTATTGTGGTGAGGCTTGGTGGACTCAAATCAAACTTTGGGCCCATTTTGAGCCTGTACAGAATGTGTTTTGTTGTTGTTTTTAAAGAAAAAGATCGGCCTTGTCCACAGGCACTTCCCGATCCCCGTCTGCTGATAGGAGCTAACTAGGTTTTCCCTTGAAGCGCTCCAACCCCTCTGGTTCTTGGCATGGCAGATTGTGGCTCTAACCCCAGCCCAGCAGCTGTTGAAGCACATGCATTCCCAATTAACAAAACCATAAAATAAAAATTTTAAAAACCACTAAATAGCTGAGTGCCAAGTACTCTTCCAAGAGTATAATTATTGGAACTTTCAATGTGGTCCAGTATGTTTCAAAAGATCGGTCGAGGAACAGAGCTTTTAAAGAGTGAGCTGCTTGAAGGTTGACGTTCAAATTCGCCCCCACGTTCAGCCAGATCACGACAGAGCTTAGTGTCCAGCATCTGGGCTTAGTCCTCAAAGACGTGTCTCCGAATCTGCCTTGGGAGAAGTCCATCCAGATGGCTCCTTAGGGGCAAGGGTAGGGAGACTTTGTCCCAGGAGAAAGACATCATGCTTGGTAAGGGCGAGAGGCATTGGAAATGAGGAAGAGTCTCCACCGGATGGATTGATGCAGTGGCTGCTACAATGGGCTCCAAGCTCACCCTTGTTCGAATGAGGCAGGACCCACTCGGCAGCGTTTTGTTCTGTTGTCGTACAGATACTCCTGGTGAGTTGGGACCAACTTGTCAGCAGCAGAAGTGGTTTTACTGAGTGTGGCCCTGGTGGCTCATTGATTAAACACTTGGCTGCTGACCGGAAGGTCAGTGGTTCAAACCCACCGGGAGGCACTTGTGGTCAACTTCTGTAAAGACGGCAGTTCTGCTCTGTGTTTTGGGGTCACCCTGAGTTGGAATCAACACAAGGGACTTGGCTTCGATTGTTCTCCTCCCTGGTTTATTCGCGGGGAGGGGAGAGGGGGAGATAGACTGCATCTACTGCGTGAGTAGCTGTTGGCCCACACTTGTTCTTTTGCAGAAGAGCCATGGATGACAGTTTTCACTAGCGTCACCTGTCATCTCAGAACTGCTGCTTTATTTATTTTTTCTTATGGGCACAGAGTCGTGAATTGTATTGTGAACCTTGCCTTGCCTGCAAGGTTCAAAGTGATGACCCACCTTTGAGGAGAGGTGAGGGACTTCCGTGGGTCAGTGAGTTCAGTGAGGTTGGCTGTTCAAACTCATCTGGTGCTCCGTAGGAGAAAGACGGAGCTGTCTGCTTCCACAGAGTCCCAGCCTTGGGAATCTGACGGAGCAGCTGTGCTCTGTCCTGTCGTGTCGCTCTGAGTCTGAATCGAGGAGATGGCAGTGGCTTGGGTTTGGTTTAGTTTTGCTGCAGCAGAAGGCGGAGGCCCTAGGTGGAGAAAACAGTTCACAGGCTCAGCACCTCGAGGGGCTTCCAAAGAAGGGCTGGGCAATCGACCTTCCAGAATCAGACATGGATGGCCGTGTGGGTCGCAGCTGCCTGAGGCTGGCACGGGACGGGGCAATGTCTCAATGGGGCCTTTATGAGTCAGGGTCAGGGTCAGCAGTCAGCCCCTAAGAACAGTAAGGACCGTCAGCATCTACTTTTGTTGAAAAAAAATCGAAAGAAAGAAAATTAGTTTAATCTAGACAACCCTCCTACACATACCACCATTTTACGGACGCAGAAACTTGAATCACAAAGAAGTTAAAGGACATGCTCAAGTGCTAGACTCAGGATTCAAACTCAGGCAGTCCAGATCTGGATTTGGCACTCTTGCGTGTTCGTGGGAAATTGTGGGAAACAGAAAGGTTATTCCCCAGGTTGTACCCCCATAATGTATGCCAAACCTAAGGCACCGACTATACACTTGGAGGTCAACTGCTTAAAGGTCATCTGCTTGAAGGGTATCAGCCATCTAGAGCAATCAGACCCTATTGTCCATCCCCCCGCCGAAGTATGACGCACACTCTTCTGATAAGGATAATGGATTGTTCCCCCAGGAGAACCCAAAGACACTAAGGTCAAGCCAACTCAGGGAGGACCAAGGTTAGGCTGCCATCTCGACTCTAGGCTCCACCCTAGAGTCTTCCTGTCACATGTGTGCCTACATGTATGTCTTCCGGTCATGTGTGTACCTGCGTGTATGCCTTCCAGTCACGTGTGTACCTCCTATTATGCATGTACGCCCCTAGTTTGTCCCCTTCCTGCCGTGGTATGCCTATTTTACAACCCCTTCCTGTTACACATCTGGTTACCTGTCATTCAGGGGGCCTGGACACCCCCTGAGTGTATATAAGCCTGGGTTGGAAATATATTTGCTTTCTCTGGGAGGACCTGGCTCCTGAAGTCATGGTTGTCCAGGAGGTGAGCAATTGCATGCTTCATCTTGTCTGATGTCTCTTTAATTTTACCCCTCGATTACACAACCGCCCCTGGACCCATTCAATTGTGGAGGCTGGTATTTCGCATGAAATGAGTTTCTTTACATGGCCCTTTGCCTTCGTGTGTGTGTGTGTGTGAGAGAGAGAGAGAGAGAGAGAGAGAGAGAGAGAGAGAGAGAGCGAGCAGTTTGGGATTTCCAACTACCACCTCCCCTGGGTCCTTATTACAGTTGCCCAGAAAGGACAGAAGTCAATCTCTGATCATAGAAAAGGTCAGTCATTATGCAAATGGATGGAGCTATCAAGAGGAGATTGGTCAGTTACCATGCATGTCATTGTTATATGCTGTCCATTGGCACTGTTGAGGGATTCTATAGGCAAAATTCAGAATGACACCCAAAACCCAAGCCAGCTCACCGCCAGAGTCAATTCTGACACTCACTGGCCCAAGATAGAGTTCCCAAGACGGCAAGCCTTTCCAGAAACTGAGAGCCTCCTCCTCCACCCACACAGCAGCTGGTGGACTTGAACCACCACCTTGCAATGAGCAGTGGAATGCTTACTTGACTGCCCACCAAGGTTCCCGTGATACAGGATGCATTTAAAGAAGATGGAAGGAATAGAGAGTCACTATACCAGGAAAGGCATCCAGCCTTTTCAGAAAGCAGGACATGATCAGAACCCGAAGCACTGGAGGAAGAAAGCACGGCTGTAGTGAAGGCAGTGGGGAGAAACAAGGGTCCAAGACTCGGCAGAACTGAACTGGGGTTGTGCAAACGGAATGCACACAATTCATCCCGTTGGGTTGACGCACTCGCCTCTATTAACACCCAGCTGACCGAGGGGGAGCAGGCTCTATGATCACCAGGAAGACCAAGGCCTGGCCTCTGCCTCCTGGGTTCTCTGCCCCCTGGTCTCCAGTCAGGCTGCGGGTTCTTGGATCCATTGCATCTGCCCGAGCTCTCTGGCCACCATCACCCTCCCGGTCTGTGGTCATGTGTTGGTTTTGACCTCAAGCTCCTCTGTCATCATTCCATGATTCTCTGCTTTGGTCAAAGGCAGCCCCTCTGACCCCAACTGTGCAGGCACGGACAGCCCACCTCCCGTCCTTCTCTCCTATGACCGATTCTGAGCAGCTCATCCATTTCTGTTTTCATCTGTGTATCTCACTCCTAGAGAAAAGTCCTGTTTCCCCCGCCCCCGTTCCAGTCACATGGGCACGCCCACCCCACCATCACCCTCTGAAACAACTGGGACCCTGACCTTTTATGGTTGATGAAGCAATTAATCGGTTTCGTTCAATTAAAAATGCATTCACTTAGTGTTTTTGTAGCTCACAAGATAATGCATACTTGCTGTAAAATATTCCAAAATGGCAAATACTCACAAAAAGCAGGGGGAAGGGAAAAATAGAGAGTTCTTCACATCCCTGTGAGAGAAGCCGTGGTTACAGTCAGGAATAAGCGGTTCACACAGCCACCAAAAGGTTGCTCGCCCAGTGGCTCCTCTGAAGAAAGGCCTGGCAATCCTCGGAGGCAAGTTCTACAGGAACACAACGAGCCATCGCCACAAGTCCCAGTTGATGCTGCGGCAATTTAGATGATACGCGTGGGCATTTACCTAGATGGAAAGGGAGCATGTGTGTGTGTGGGCGGGGGCGGGGGGGCTTCAAGCAAGGTCCTGGAAAATTCCATTTCTCAACAACCTTTCCAAACATCTTTCCCTATCAGCACACATAAATCTCTGCTTCCTTCTTTTAAAGGTTCCTCAGGAGGGGGCTTCCCAAAGTTCATGGATAAGCCTCGTGATCTTCCGATGCTATTTCTCATGAACTCTTGGAAGTACCCCCGGGAGGGTTCCAATGTCTAAAGACACCACGCTGTATTAAACCATCTGTGACGATGAGCATACGGCTTGCTTTCAGGGCCTTTTCTCTGATGAGACACCATGAATCGTGGACCCCTATCTGTGCTTACCTGTGGCAGTATTTCTGTAGATGTTAGATTTCTGTATAGATCCTTTCTAGAAGACAAAGGGCAGTAGGAGCTTGTTGGGAGGATTAAATAAGGTAATTAACATTTCCTTATTCCCCCAAACTCCTTTGAGTCTAAAGCCCTGTTCATTGTTGTTGTTAGGTGCCGTCATGCCCATACTGCCCCATAGTGACTGTTAGTCTGGGTAGATGAGAGGAACAAATTCATAGAGACACACATGTGTGTATGGGAAAGAGCTTTATATACAAGAGCAATTGTACAGTAAGAAAACATCCTAGCCCAGTCCAGATCAAGTCCTTAAGTGTGATATTAGCCCATGTCTGATACCAGTCTATAAAGTCCTCTTCAGACTCATGAAACACATACAATGACGCCAAATGCAGGAAGATCACAGGCCAGTGGGTGAAAAGTCTTGTGGATTCAGTGGCGGTGGAAGCATCTCAGCGCTAGCAGGGGTCTCCACATGGTTTCTTCAGCTCTGGAACTCTGACTGCCTCAGGTTAGCTCCATGTGACTCTCCTCAGAAAGGTCTCACAGGGAGTGAGCCCAGAGAGAGTGTCTCCCACCTCCAAGGAGGAAATACCGGAGTTCCCAGAATCCTCAGGAGAAGGCCATGACCATACAAAGGCCTCGTTGGCTAGATCCTGACTGATAGGCTAGACTCCACTCCTACACTCCTAATCCTCAAATTGGCACCGGATTCTGTAACTACCACAGTGGCAGACGAAACACTGGCCACTCCTGCCCATCCTCACAATTGCCCTTACCTCCGAGTCCGTTGATGCAGCCACTGTGTCCGTCCATCTTGTCCAGGGCCTTCCTCCTTTTCACTGCCCCTCCACCATATCAAGCACCATGTCCTTGTCCAGGGACTGGTCTCACTTGACATCGTGTCCAAAGTATGAGGCATGAAGTCTCACCGTGCTTGCTTCTAAGGAGTGTTCTGGATGTGCTTCTTCGGAGATGGATTCGTTTGCTCTTTTGGTGCTTTTAATATTCTTCTGGGTGGGGAAGTCTCCGCTTTGCAGGTCTTTGTGGAGAACAAGGACTTCTGTCTGTTTCCAGCCTATTACCAACTCACAGTGGCCCTACAGTGAGGGTGCACTGCCTCTGTGGAGTTCTGAGACTGAGTCTTCATGGAAGCAGGCTGCCTCATTTTTCTCCCACGGAGCAGCTGGGCAGTTCAAACCACTGACCTCGTGGGTGGCAGCTCAGTAACTAAATCACTGTGCCGCCAGGGCTCCCGGCCATGTGGATGCACCAGAAATGCCTGTGACTCCAACTCCTGGCCACCCCATGGGCCAAGGAACAAAACACTACCTGGCCCTGAACCACCCCACCTTCAGGGGCTGTGACTTGGACCACTGGGATTCTCTGCGGTTTCATTGGCTGGACCTCAGCAGTAGACCTGCAGGCCTTTCTCCCGCATATGCCTCAGCCAGCCTGGAAGCTTCGCCGCAGCCAGTGGAAGCTCGACATCACGGCAGCAGGAGGTTGCTTTGGCCCCAGAGTCAGGCCGCATGTCCCTCGTGGACGATGAGAACTCAGCACCACCTCGGCCTCTGTAGGAGCCCTAGTGGCACAGTGGTTAAGCATTGGGCTGCGAGCTACAAGGTTGGCTTTTCAAAGCCACCAACCGCTCTGAGGGAGAAAGTGGGGATTTCCTACTTCCCTAAACAGTCACCATCTCAGAAACTCACAGGGCTCATTCCACCCTGTCCTTGCTATGAGTCCATGGCGATTGGTTCTCTGCCTTTGTCATCTTTGAACAAAACACAACCTAGGATCCCAGGCCTCAGAGAGGTGAGGTTTTAGGACTTTGAAATGGGTTCTCCAGACTCAGGAAACCAACACAGTGTGCGATAAGGCTTTGTTCCGGTGTGGACTGGGAAACGCCCATCTGCTCCTTGCCTCTAGCATAGTTCTGTGGGAAATCGATGACCCTTCAGAGGGGCCCTGCATTTGGAGGGTGACTCAGCCAAAAAGAAAAACAGAAGAAACCCCCCCCAACATTCTCCCCACTAATTGAATTCTGGGGGTGCCAGGGGGGCTGCCAGGGGTCCAGACCGGGGCCTGCTCCCTGAGGTTGCCGGCTGCATTTCCGGCTTTGTGCTGGTGTGTGCGTGCCTATTATGTGAGGAATTATGGAATGGAAGACAGCCCTAAAAATAGCATCCTGTCCCTTCCTAAGCTCCTGGGCAACTCTGTAAGCAGACAGGTGTCTCTCAGCAGAAGGAAGGAAACGGAAGTTACTGTGGGTCCGGGAGCGTAGTGATGGTGCCTTTGTTTCCTGGCCTCTGCCACCACTTCTGGCGAATTCTCCAATCACATGACCCCTGCCGGTGGAGCGGCGCTCTCTCCCAGCAGGGGGATGGAGGCTGCGCGGCCACTGGCAAGGGAAAAGTTGTCCTGTGCTTAGCCGAATGTGGTGGGGGTGGGACAGGGGCTACTTGGATTATCAAGATACACTGTGCTACTTTCTGTACCACCACCTCTGTCGGCCTGTCCTTCTCTGGCTGGAAGCTGGTATTTCAAACACCAGCAGGGTTGCCCCAGGGTGGGTGGGGTTCAGGGGACCGTGTAGCCTTGGGAGCAACGTGTGGAGGTTCCTTCTGAAATGCAGCTCGTGGAAACCCGTGGGTCACCACAGAATGCTGTCTGCTCCCGGAGCAGCAGGGAAGCCCTCAGTGGCTCACTGAAGTTGGTGGTTCGAACCTACCTGGTGATCTGGTTCCGTAAAGACGTCCCCTAAGAAACCGTGGGGGGCAGTTCTGCCCTGTCCTGGAGGGTCTCTATGGCTCACACCCAACCCCAGGGCACCGGCGACAACAACGAGAGTTCTGGAAGATGACCCCCTCCATTGGAAGGCACTCTACACACAGAGTGGCCACAGTCATGGGCATGCTGACCATGGGGACGAGGGCTCCGGGCCGGGCGGCGTTCTGTTCTGCTGCACGGGCAGTCAGTCCTCCTGCCCGAGGGCCCACCAGGTGACATTGATCAGCAGCACGTGGGCGCTTGACACACTGACCCTTGACGGGCAGAGTGAACAGAGCACGGGGCCAGCTTGGCCAGGGAGGGGTCTGGCCGAAGCATCTCTGTTGGTGCTCTGTCTCCTCCCAACGAGCGCCCTTTCCATACGCCGGCCAGGCCTCAGGATGAAGTGGGGAGTGCCATGGAGGATGCAGAAACCGCTGGCCCGGCCCAGCGCCAAGCCCTGGGGCTGGTGGCGGCTGTAGAACCAGGCCCTGGGAGAGTCTAGGCAGCACTACCTGACTCAGAAGCTCTTTCTCCAGCTAGCCTTGGCTCTCAGGTGCAGAAACCTTATAACAAAGAGGAGACATCTTCAGGGAGCTCCCATTTGGCCCTCACTGGCTGTTCTACAGTTGAATTGTCACCTTCCCACCAGTGCACCTCAAGGGTAGCCACCATCCGCTCAGTGATGACTTCTGTGGGGTTGTGAAGATGCCGAACAGACTTCAGCAGAGCTTCCAGACTATGGTAGACTAGGAAGAAAGACCTGGTGATCAACCTCTGAAAATCAGCCAATGAAAACTCAGTGAGTCACAATGACCCAATCTGCTATTGATGGTGGACAGAGGTGGGCTCTGGAGAGCGCTGGGCTCCACCTCCTGCTCAGAGATCCCTGTTAATCACTAGCATTTCCCCCCACGTCCCGGCCACCTCTGCCTGTCCCTCGGCAGCCATGTAGCTCACTGGCCTTCGATGACAGCGCCTCTGTGAAATGCCTGGGATGTGAGGGAGGACTCCAGGGTGAAGGCTGGTGCTCTTACATGCACACACACACACACACACACCAAAAAATCTACATATGCACCATGTATTTACACATGCATACTCATACACACACACTCACACACACACTGCATCTACACACACACTGTATCTACACACATATCTACTACATCTACAAATACACCAAAACATCTACGTATACACCATGTATTCACACACACATACACACAATCTATATATACAGTCCATCTATAGGCAAGCAATACACCTACCCAAATCTGTATACACACACTGCACCCACACATCTATACACAGGTCTACACACACTGCTTACACACGCAGACAGGCAATCATCTCACGCATATGTCTATATGTATTATAGATATAATAGTAACAAAGTGGATGGACGGCAGCTGCTCTGTCCTCTGCTGCAGCCCCTGCCGGGTGATCACACATGAAGGCCGCCCATGTGAAATCCCATGGCCTGCATGGCGATTCAGTGAGACGTCACTGCAGTTCCCCTCTGGTGGCCAGAACCCAGGACCCCCCCTCATGCCGACTGAGGCCAAGTGCTGGCGCTATCACGTGCTCATTCAGCCCCGCCGGCCACCCAGCACAGCCACTCGCTGTCCGTTTGTCTCACTGCGGTGGCTGATGTGTTGCTGTGACCCTATCAGCCTTGACACTGGTGTTGCAAACACCCACAGCGAGCGTCTCCACAAGCACAGCAGGAAGTGACGCCTGGAGCCCCGTGGGTCACAGGATACGCACCTTGACTTGCGTACTTTGGCCACACTTCAGGAGGGACAGCCTATTTGGTAAAGCAAGGGCCAGCGCAGGCGGGGGTGGGAGGTGGGTGGGGGCGGACCTCAGTGGGACAGATGGACAGTGGTCCCAACCATGGATTCAAGGCTGTGATGGTCATGAAGACAGTGCTGGACCAGGCAGTGTGTCCTTTGGCCCACATCACGTCACCAGGAGCTGCATCCAACTGGACAGCGAGCAACTGCCCACGACAACAGGAGAAGGGCATCCTTCTTGGGAAAGCGGAGGGTCCCCCAAAGAGAGGAAGAGGTGATGGAAGGACGCAGCAGCTCCAACGCTGTGTACAGCCATGGTCATGAGGGTGCTCCGGGGACCAGGCAGCGTTTCCTCCGTTGTCCGCAGAGGGTCCCTGGGAGCCAGCGCCGATTTAACAGCACCTTATAAAAGCAGCAGTCACTAGAGTATCCCCCCGCATCACAGCGCAGAGCTGATAGGAGATGGTCTAACAAAGTGGGTCAAACCTCAAAGCCTTAGCCATCAGAGTGGGCACCCCCCCTGGCAGCTTATGCCCACCGGCGGAATGCCAACCTTGCCTGCCAGAGGGTCCCCTGCCTGTCTCCCTTCTTTGAATCAAAGGGCTCACACGCTAGAGATCACCATTCTCCATCTCCAAACCCCCAAAGAACCCCTGGTCCCTCTCTCGGGACATTGCCCTCCTGGCGGTGTAGCGGTTTCACACGGGGCTGCCGCTCCAAAGTTCTACCGTGTAAGGAGCTGCCATCTCAGAAACTCCCAGGGCAGGTCCACTCTGTCCTCTGGAGTCCAGAGGAGCCTGAATTGGCACCAAGGCAGTGAGCTTGGTTGATATTTGCCCGAAGAGTCACATCGAAAAAGAGAAGCCAAGGGTCACGCGCCCGTTGCCACCAGCCCCGCGGGACTCCTGTCTCGGCTCCGTGCTGGCGGTCCATTGGAGTTTCCTCCTCTCCTGGCCTTCTGATGCAGGGAGGCCAAGTTCACCGCCCCCCTCCACCCCCCAGGCTGCACAGGAATCAAAGGCGCTCGTATTGGAGCTGAAGGTGCTCCTCCAAGAGAGGAGATGTTTGCTCAAGCTGAGGAGCCAAAACCCACAAGCGCCTCCCCCGCCTTCCGCCCCAGCGAGGGCACTGGGCGCACATGTGCGGGGCAGCCGCGGGCCCCCAGCTCAGTGCGGCCTGGGGCCTTCCGCTGCCCACCTCTCACTGGATCCTCACCTTTTCTCACCCTCAATGGAAAGTCGGTTGGGCATTTTTCTTTTTCTTTCTTTCTTTTTTAACATTCCCTCCCCATCAGGAAAAAGCAAGCTCTAGCTAGGCCCCTGTCAGTTGGCTGGGCGTCTGACTAAATGATGGTTTTTCCTAAGTGGCCTCACACGCCACACAGAGCGAAGTCGGCAATGTTTGCCAGAACGTAAATAGAGGGTAAGTGAGAAAAATTCAGACTAAAGAGGGTTGGACGCTTCACACGGAATTTCCACCCAGTTGAAACTGGAGAGGCCCTGGGGAAATTGGGGATTCTCAGACTGTAGCCCGAGGACCCCCCAAGACTTCAGCCCCACCAGACAGCAAGCATTCAAACCTCAGGATGACAACCCAAGTGTTCCGAAGAGTCACTGCCATCGAGCCCATTCTGACTCAGAGTGACCCTACGGGACCCACGGGATGCTCCCGACCGTCTCCGAGACTGCGAGTCATCGTGGCAGCACAAAGCTTCATCCTTCTTCCTGACCGCAGCGGGTGGGTTTGAACCAATGACCTTAAGGTTAGCTGCATACTGGGGATCCCACAATGCCGCCGGGGGGGTGGGGCGGGGGTATTGTGATAGCCATAGGTCTGGTAGATTCTCTCCACACGGCAGAGGAGTTTCAGCCAGATCAGGACACAAGCTTCTTCTTCGTGATTTGCAGGCTCTTCAGAGTTGGCCAAAGGACCCCTGGTGGGGTAGTGGGGTACACATGGAGCTGCTCCCCGAAAGGTCACCCCACCCGCGGCTCCTCAGGAGAAAGATGAGTCTGTCTGCCACCATACAGCTTTGTAGTCTCAGAAAACCAAAGGGGGCGGTTCTAGGCCGAGCTATCGGGCTGCCTCGAGTCCTAATTGACTCCCTGGCAGGGCCTTTGGGGTCTTCAGAGTCTGCTCGCTTCTTTTTGCGACAGACTGTCTTCCACTCTTTTCCTGACGCCCCATGGCCATCGACTCTGAGCCTATTTCTGGACGGGATGTTCCAAGTTCAGGCAGCTGGAAGGTCCCTTGTTCCGCCCAGAGCCCTGGTGGCATGGTGGTGATGCATTGGGCTGCGATCCTCAGGGAGTGCAGTTTGAAAGCACCAGCTGCTCCGTGGGAGAGAGACAAGGCTGGCTGATCCCCCAAAGAGCCACCGTCTCAAAAACACGCAGGGATGATTCCCCCGTGCCCTCTGGGAGCTCGTGAGTCGGCAGGGCCTCTGTGACAGTGAGGTTGGTTGGAGTGTGTTGGGTCCAGCTCTCAAGGAGTGTGGTTGGCTTCCAACACAGCCTGGAAAGGAAACCCTACCGACTCTGGGTGGAGATCCAGAGGGTCTGTCGCTTTTCAAGTGGAAAAGTGGGATCGGGTAGGGAGTGAGAGGAGGAGACATCTGCTAGTGCTCTGTGTGTCACAAAGTGTCCAGTGACTCCCAGCTGCTTCCTGATGTCACTGTCCACCCACCAGGGTTGGTGGCGTTGGGTGAGAGTGTCTTCTGAGCTTTCTCACGGAAAACAACACTGACAAGGGAAGAGCCATGATGGGCTTTCTGTCAAGTTCGGAGGTCTCCTCTCAGTCTTGGCTCTCTGCAAGAGGCCACGAGCATCTCCGTTAACATTCTAACCAGTAAATCATCCCAGAAGGCTCCATGTGCCAAGGTCCAAGCCCTTGGAGAATATGGGACATGCAGCCCTCGGCACAGGTTTCAGCTGAGAAAAGCCAAAGTCGTTGACCACATCACACCTGCCCATCTACTCTCTCATGGCCATGGAGTCGGTGCCAGCTCACTGCAACCCTACATGACAAGGTAGGACTACTTTGGTTTTCTAAAAACGATAACTCGTTAAGAGAGGAAGGAGCCTCATCCTTCTCCCAAGGAGAGACTGATGGTTTTGAACTGCTGACCTGGCAGCCCAACTGGGCCCTGCTTAATCTTCAACAGGCTAAAACCCATCTATCAGGAGGTGCCCCAGGAGTCACTGGGCGGAGTGTGGAGACCTGAGGGAAACACGCATGCCATGCAATGCTCAGGGGCCCTCGTGGTGCCCTGGGTGAACGGGAAGGTGGGTGGGCGGAGGAGGGACAGGCTGCTCCTACAAAGAGGTACAGCCTGGAAACATATGGGGCGGTAGTCCTCTGTGCCGCAGGGTCCCTATGAGTCAGAGTGGACTTCAGGGCACCAGGGTTGGGTGCAGCGCCCACCCACAGTGCCCCCTTGGGGCCTGGCTCCCTGAGGTGGGACTCATCCGTCTCCTCCCTTCCTCGCTGTGTGTTCACCTGCACGCAGAGCGGAGCGCATGCCTGGCTGGCAGAGAGCTTCAATTAGCAGCTCGTGGTTAAATGCATTTGGAACCCGCTGCCCCATCCTGGCATCATTTAGCAGCCACGCTCTTGGTGGGGCTGGGAGCCTGCCCTTGGCACTTCCAGGGATGGTTCTCACCCGTTATCATGAAATCATCTCTCATGCTTGCAAAGCCCTGAGCAATGGCTTCTCCAGAAGGAACTTAAAAAGGAATAAATCCTCTGCGGTATTCCCGGCATCTCGCCGTGTGCCTCCCACACACTTGCCTGAGAGCTGCTCAGCGTAACCCCGTAGACTGCTTTGAAGATCCAAGCCATGCGCCTGGAATTCTGGCAACAAAAAGGCAACCAGGAATATTTGGAAGGGGGCTAGCATCTGCCTTGGTTTGCTGCGTTTTTTATTTGGCTTTGCTTTGGAGAGGGGAGAATCAGACCTTGGTGTTTATTTGGAGCCCCCTTTTGCAGGGAGCAACTTGAACCCATCTCTTGGGTGCAAGGAATTAGAATTCTCTTTGGAACGTAGCCCTCGTCACCTACTGGGTTACGGGCTGGACGGCCAACCACAAAGTTCATGGCTCAAACCCACCAGCCACTATAAGGTAGAAAGATGAGGCAGTCGGTTGCCAAAAAGAAGTACAGTCTCCGAAATGATGAGCCAGTTCCACGCTGAGTTGGAATCAACTCAATGGCAAAGGGGAGTGAAACCCGCCTAAACTCAGCATGTTGCTAGCAAGCCGATTCTAACTCACGGTGACCCTTTAAGGACGAAGGTGCGCCTGCCCCACGCCATGGCCTTTTCCATCGCCTCAGACGCGTGTGAAAGCTGCACTACGAATAAGGAGGCAGGCCGGAGAAGAACGGATGCGTTTAAACTAGGGGCCTGCTGAAGTCCGGTACCACGGGCGGCCCGAAGAACAAGAAAGTCTCCCTTGGACGAAGCCCAGCCAGAAAGTTGCTTAGAAGCGAGGATGAGGAGACTCCATCTCATGTACCTTGGGCATGTTTGTCAGGAGGGACCATGCCCTGCAGAAGGACATCCTGCTTGGTGTCGTAGAGGGTCAATGAACAAGAGGAAGATCCTCAATTAGATGGATGTGACAGTGGGTTCCAGCAGAGCCAATATTGGGAGTATTTCCGTCTGTTGAACATAGGGTCACCAGGCGTGGGAGCTGACCGAGCACTGTGCCTCCAACCAAAGCACTGCCCATTGGTGTCAAGTCCATTCTGGCTCGTAGCGACCCTGTAGGAGGAGGCAGAACTGCCCCTCAGGATTTCCAAGGCTGCAAACCTTTAGGAAGCAGCAGCCTCAAGTGTTTCCCAAAGAGCAGCTGGCAGTGGAGCCTGGTGGTGGATTTGAACCAGCAAGCTTGAGATTCACAGTCAAGTAGCTAACCCCGTGCCATCAGGTCTCCTGTGAACTCTGCTGAGCAGGCACCAACCAGCATCAAAGTGCTTTGTGCTCCAACCCACGTTTGATTAAGAAAGAGAAAGAGCCGATCTTGGTTCAGCCAAGCTGCATCCATTGCTGTCCCCAAGTCACCAAAGGAAGGGTAAAGACCGAGACCGTCAGTTGGATGGAGTCTTGAGGCCCAGGGCACAGTGGGGTACACCCCAGGCTGCCCACCTCACGGTCAAGCAGGTGTGAAACCACGAGCCGTTGTGCCCTACAAAGGCGGGGCTATCTCCTCCCATAAAGAGTGACCGTCTCAGAAACGCACAGAGCCAGGTCTACTCTGACCTGTGGTGTCGCCATGAGTCAGCAGTGACTCAATGGCAGTAAGTCTTGAAATATTTTCTCAAATCTCTGAGTCCGCGAAGGAGGGGGGTGGCAATGAACTAGCTAAGGCATCGTGCATTGTACGGCTGATTCCAGAGACATGACAAACCCCAAAAGGAACTCACCACCATCAAATGTATTTTGATTCATAGCAACTCCATGGGGGAAACGCCAGGCCTTTTCTAGTTTCATAAAGAATGAGAGTCTCAGAACCCCACAGGGGCAGCTCTCCCCACCCTGTAGGGTCGCTGTGAGTCAGAATGGACTGGGTGGCAGGGAGGGAGGAAGGGAGGGAGTGAGCGACTGACTGAGGGAGGGAGGGACTGAAGGAGGGAGGGAGGGAGGGACTGAGTGGCACCCTGGTTAAGTAATTAGCTGGTGATGTCCTTCTGTACAGGTCCCTGCGGGGCAGTGCTCCGCGACCACGTGGGGTCACGCTGAGGGGGTATCAGCTCACAGATACCCGACCACAGCCATGCACACTTCACTCCAAAATTCTTAGCCGGATGAAGGCTTTCAATAAATGTTTTTTTAATGATAGAAGAAAATACAGGTAAATGTTCATTTTCATTTTGCACTGGAAAGGCGTCTTTTTAAACCCTGCACAAAGAGAAACGCCGTAGAGTTAAACTTTTACAGATCGTACGCTGAAAAGCATTTCAAGTGGGTGCGTCGGAAAAGAGAGGCAACAAATTCAAAAGAGAAGGGATTGGCTGGAGAGGAATGAGGGACCGTGGAAAGATTCCGCCTCGGGAGGGTTACTGCAATGTGCATGTGCTGGTGTGTCTTCATGCGTGTGTATCTAAAATGCTGGAGGGGAAACACCCATGTATTTAAAAATATTAAAAACCATCGCTGTGGTTTTTGTACTCTGGGGATAGAGAGGTTTCCAAGGCTGTCCGATTTATGGACGCTAACCACGTCCCAAGGAGCGACTAGTGGGTTCAAACTGCCAACCTATCCATGCCCAGCCAAGTGCTTAGCCACTGTGCCGCAATAGTGAAGACATTCTTCTAGCGCGATTACAGTGGAGTCTATTCACAGAATGTCTTCAAAAGCTCGGGGGAAATGCCAGTATCTTTGAGTTCCATTTTTCCACGCACTTCCTGAGGTTCCCCCCTATCTATCTATCTATCTATCTATCTATCTATCTATCTATCTATCTATCTATGAATGATTATTTATGTGTGTGCACATATATTATATATGCCCATATTGATAAAGATCAAAGACTTCAGCGTTCACTATGAATTTCACTTCAACATAAAGAAAGCAAAAATCCTCTCAACTGGACCCACGTGAGCAACATCGTGATAGATGGTGGAGGAAATACTGAAGTTGTCGGGACTCTCATTTTACTTGGATAATCAATCAATGTCCAAGTGCTCGAATGCGGCATTGCATCAGGCAAACCACAGACTGCTGCACCAGACCGCCTTACGGTATTAACAAATGCAGAATCGCTTCGAGAATTAAGGTGCCCCTGGCCCAAGCCCTGGTATTTCCAGTCATCTCACGTGCATGTGAGGACTTGACAGTGAGTAAGAAAGACTAAAGGAGAGTTGATGTATTTGAATTATAATTGAAAAACAGTAAATATTCCTTGGACTTCCAGAAGAATAAGCAAACGTGTGTTGGGGAAATGACTGGCACACTGCTCCTCAGAAGGGAGGTTGGCATGACTTCGTGTCACATACTTTAGACATGCCATCAGGATAAGTCAATGTCTGGAGAAGCATATCGTGCTTGGGAAGTTAGAGAGCTAAAACAGAAAAGGGAGCCCTCAATGAAAGAGCTGGATCCACACGATGGTTACACCAACGGGCTCAAGCACAGCACTGATTTGCGATAAGAGGACAGGACCGGGCAGTGCATTGTTCTGGAGTACATAGAGAAGAAGCCTCTTTGAGAGGACCCAGCAACAACAACCTTAAAATACCTGGGGAATAGCCTGTTCACCAGCAACAACCCACACCTCAAAGGAAGGGGTTCTTCTACTGCCAGAAGGTAGGGGGCCCATGCCAGTGGACTGGCCCCACTGGGGCTTTGCCAGTTGCTGGCCATCCATGCCCTTCTGAGCCATGGGTCCTGGCTTGACCCCAGTCACGCCATCAGGGTGGACACTCAGTCCCTATAATATCCCATGAGAGTTTTCAGCTCAAAGCCTATGTGGATGTGTGTGTGTGGTAGAAAAGGGACTTGGGCCGCTAAACGGTGATGGCGAGAGAAACATGTGGACCGTGAGCTGGTTAGCCCTGCCCTGCCATAACCACGTGTCTGGATATGCATGAAGCACAGCTACAGAAAGCCCTTCAGTAAAGGGATCAATCACCGAGGGAAATGCCCACAGATGTACTGGGGTCCACTTTAAAGAACTCTGCTTCCTAAAACACGACCAACCAAGTGGAGGGGAAAACAGCCTGCTGCAGAGTGTTCCTGAGTCGAGTCCGGCTCGTACCAGCCCTCCATGACAGCATGGAACTGTCAGTCCCGCAGGGTGCCCTTGGCTGTGCATTTTCAAATCGACCCTTTAGCAAGATCCTCCATGAGGCGTAAGAATCACCCGGAAAGCCTGTTAAAATACAGCTTCTGATTCAGCTTGTCTGGAGTGGAGAGGTTGATTTTCAGGAGGGAATTGAACCCACGCGAGGTGGTCCCAACTCCTGGTTTGACCCACGGGTCTTCTCTTTAGTTGCAAGTGCCCCATCCTTATGCTCCCAAGTTGCTTTAGAAATCAATATGATGGGGAGATGCTTGCAGTAAGTCTGTTTCCCAGGTGGCAGGCAGAGCCTGCATGAGCTGGATTGATACTAGCAGCAGTAGGCACCGTTTTGTTTGGATTCACACAGGGAGCGATTTGGGGTGACCTCGCCTTTTCTGATTGTAGGAGCAGGAGAAACACCCAGAGGCTGTGTGACGGAGTTCTGGCCCGCCTGGCCATAGGAAGGGGGCCTATTCCCTGAGGCTGTGCAGGATGGGGAGCTGAGAAGGGGCACCACTTCACGTTGATTGCTTCTTTGTTACCCGTGTAAACAGATTGCACGGATTTTCATTTTTGCACTCAAATTTCTCTTTGTAACTTCCATAATGGGGCAAGTTGTTGTGCTCAATTTAGGCCTTTCGAAACTTCTGATGCAATCTAGGCCCAGCGGTCAAGGTAAGTGGGCATCCTCCTGGCGTGGAAGAAGATGAGGAATCATGAAGACTTTCATAAATGTGAATGGCTTCACGTAATAATTTTAGTGTGGATCCTGGGTTGTCCTTTTGGCAGTAAAGCCTGAAATAAGTCATTAGAGAAGAGGAACGTTTGTAAAGGAGTCACCAGACTAAACCTGAGTCTTTGGAGTCCCAGGGAAAGTAAGGTCAAGTAGTCCAGCGATGGTTTCCAGCAGAAAGTTGGCTTGAGAAGAAGACATGAGGACTGCTAACCGACACCCCTTCACCGGGTTCCAACACATCTAATGTTCTTTCCCCAGCCTGCCTCCTTGTTCAATCATATAGCAACCCCCCTCTCTTTCCCCTTCAGAGAGGCAGCTAGACAAAGCATGTTGCCTGTCTCCTCGTGATATTGATCTCTTACTCATCGCCCAAAGCCTGGGCCCGACTCTTCGGGCTTTGAGGCGATGGCTGCCAAGCCTGCTTTTCCAGTGACCACGGGCCATAGGAGATGCTGGCTCTGATGAAGTGGAAACATACGGCAATAAAAGAGATTTCCTCTGAACACTACCTTTAAGTGATTTTCATCATGTAGCTGCCTTTCCTTTTTCGGCTCCCCGCCCCCAATTTCCTCAGCATGCATGCCTTTTAGAAATAATACAAGCAAGCAAATACAACACGCATTCAATGTTAACTAGCCCACAGCAGTGTAGCTCGGTGGCCGCCTTTCTTTCACAATTTTGTTGTCAGTCAAAGATGGTCTAGTCTATGCTTAGACCATATCCATTTGTTTCCGTGAAGGCCAGTCAGTATTTCTTGGGAGAACCTTGTGTCTGCACTCCGTCACAGCCTGAAGGACAACTACCTCATAAGCCCCAGCTTGTACCTGTATTCGTCCTCACCTCACTCCTTCCAAATGGGTTAGGCAATGGCCTGGCCTTGGCGTGAATCCCTGGCTGTTGAATTGACCCAAGACATGACCACGAAGAGAGGGACAAAGAAATAAAGAAAAGGGAGAGAAAAATGTTTGGGTTTTTAAAAAACTTGTGGAAAGTCACAAGCAATTCTCGATGCTCCTTGGAAGGTACTGAATTGATCGTCTCAGTTCCTGTTGTATAGAACGTGCGATCTCCCACCACCCAGCGAAAGTATGCTTCTCGGGACGCACTCTGCGGCCGCCCACCTTCCACCAAGTGCCTCTGCAGCCGTGATTGCAGCCCGCCGAGGGCCTGCCCGCAAAGCTAGTCCATCATTTCTATGAAAGAATCTGTGGAATTCGCTCGGCGGCTGGCTTTCTGGTTGAAAGGGAGCACAGGGCAAGCACAAGTCCCAAAAGCTTTTTTTGTTTTGTTTTGTTTGTGATGACTGTGCTGTGGCAGGTCTCAGCTTTGCAGAACAACCACGACCATATGTGTGTGTGGCCCGGGGCCATGTGTGCCCGTGGCTTGGTCTGTGGTCAAGTTGCCAAAACTCACGAGCCTGTGGCTTCATTGTTCTCTGCTGAGGAGCAGCGGGAAGAAGGAAGGGTGGGGGACGCTTACAAAATTCCCTGGCTAGTGTTCACAGTCATTTTCCAGTCAGGGGACCCTTCCGACTTGCCCACCACTTGCCCTCATTTCTAGAAGTGGGGTGAGCCGCTCAGGCTTACCAGAAAGCCTTGGTGAGGTCTACTGTGGCGAATAAGGTCTTGCATGTTTTACATGGCCCGTCCAGATGCTCGGAGTGATTTGAAGCCAGCTGTGGTGTTTAGAAGGAGCCCTGTTGGCACTGTGGTTTAGGCACTGAGCTGCTCAACGTAAGGTTGGTAGTTCAAAGCTACTCCGAGGAAGAAAGCAGAGGCATCTCCTCCCATAAAGATGTACAGCCTTGGAAATCTTCCACGGACCCTACGCAGGGTCGGATTCAACTTGATGGAGTGAATTGGGTCGGGTGGGTCGCATGCAGATGAGATTATAGGGATACACCCTGGTGTGGGACCCTCAGAAGGTTCTACCACTTTCATTGACTCTTGTTGAAATGCCCCCCTCCTGTTTTTCTTTACTACCCTCGAATGGCTTCAGGAAGGTCCCAAGGAGGGGCCATGTTTCATCCTGGTCTCCTCCTGGTGTGGTGGCTGGCTGTACGGACCCCCCTGAGATCTGGTGGAACAACGTCCTGGGAATGTGTGAGGATGACCTGCAAGGAGACCCTGTGGAGCAGCTCTACTGTGTTAGCGCCTGGGGGCGTCACACGGCAGGGCAGTTCTTCTCGGTCCTATGGAGTCACTGGGAGTCAGAATTGACCCAGTGGAAGTGAGTTCGGGTGTTCTGGTTGACCTAACGGCAGAGTCCAAGAGTTGTCTAACGTGGCTCGACACGTGAGCCTTCAGCGCCTGCACAGTCTCACCAACAACTGGAGTTTGGTAGTCAGGAAGTGCCTTAGTGAGGTGGACATGCTTCTTAGCCCAGGCCATCCCGCCTCTGCCAGGGTCCAGTTGTAGGCACAAGGGGCAGGCTTTCCCAATAGGACACCCTCTCCAGGGGCTTTGTGTCTGAATGTGACCCAAGGAAGACAAGAGCAGGAGATGTATAACATTGCCCCCAATTCTTTATCTCACTCTCTGCCTCTCTCTCGTTCTGAGCCTGTCATTCATTCTTCCTTCCAACAAATTTTGGGATAAAATGTAATTGGCCTGCAGAAAAGAACTACATGGAAAGTTTAACCAACCAACGATTAATTAATGTGTAACCATCGCCTACAATGGTCATTTGCCAGCTTCCCTTCCCCCAAAACCCAACCTGACCCACTGCCATCAAGTCAATTCCAACCCATCAAAACCCAAATCCTCAAACTCACTGCCATCCAGTCAATTCTGACTCAGACTGCTCCGGCGGGCTTCAAGACTGTAAACATTTATGGGAGTAGAAAGCTCCATCTTTCTTCCACGGAGTGGCTGGCGGTTTTGAGCCTCTGGCCTTGTGGCTTGAAGCCCAGTGTGCAACGCACGGAGCCACGGGAGCTACCTAGTCCCACTCCCAATGATTCCATGTGGGGCTCCCCAGACTGTAAGACAGCCTCATCTTCCTTCCTAGGAGCAGCTGTTGGGTTTGAACCTCTCGCCTTGCTGTTAGAAGCCCAACGATTAACCCTGGGCTCCTTCCCCTGCTCCACGAAGCATCTTTGATTCCCCTTCTCAAGCCAGCACGCTCCTCCCCACAGGACAACCATTAGCTTGACTTCTGTTGTCACCGCTGCCTTGCTCATTTTTCATTTTATCACCCAGATATAAATTCACAAACTGTGTGGTTTCGTTTGGCAAGTGCCGGGGTTTTACATAAACCATGTCAAACAGCATGCATTTGTTGGCACCGGGCTTCTTGCACTCCCTGTTTCATTTGCGAATGTTATCGTGGTACGTGTGGGTAGAAGAATTGTTCTGTGATGGTTTTCCCCGTGGCAATGAAGCATCCCCTGACATGAGTAGGACACCATCTAGGCATCCTTTCGCCCACTGGAGGCCATCTGGGGTGGCTGCGCGCTGACAAACCGTGCTGGTGTGAAGCCTCCTGTGTGCTTTCGCTTGCTGTCCAGGGGCACAGAGTTCTCTTGGCATAGAGAAACAAGGCGGAAAGAAAAACTAGACAAAATAATGACTCCCAAGTTTGATGTCCTGGGGGTTCACTGGGCTGCTAACTGTGAGGCCGGCTGTTGCCAGCCACTGAGCCGTCCTCGGGAGCAGGGTGCGCCTTCTGCGCTGTAAAGACTCAGTGTCGGAAACACACTGAGGCAGTTCTTCACTGTCCTGTAGGGTCCCTGTCACTCAGAATTGACTTGATGGCTGTGAGTTTGGTTGTTTTTGGTTGACCTAAATACAAGAGTCCACGAGTTTTCCGAAGTGGCTGCTCCGACTGGCGCTTGAGCCTTCAGCGACTGCACATTCTCACCGACAACTGGAGTTCTCAGAGCATTTTGATTTTCCTAGCACCATCGAAAGATTAAGGATCCCTGGTGGTGCAGTGGGTTAAGTGCTGGGCTGCGAACGCAAAGCTTGCCGGTGCAAACCCCCCACGCGCTGCCCGGAGGGAGAGATGGGGCAGTCTGCTTCCATGAAGATTCATAGTCCTGAAGACCCGATGGGGCAAAAGGCTATGGATGCCAGTGGAAGCCCAAACTCCGTGTTCCGGGCCCACACAGGTGAAGGGGAAATACACATGGATTCACCCCTGGTGAGTCCCCTCTGCTCCCGGCCCGGCGTGCGAAGAGACCGGCTGGCGTGCCGAGTGCCATAGGAAGTGGGCATGGCAGACGCGGTCAGGTTAAAATTCCCCCCTCCCCCCCTCGCATTTGTTCTCTCTTATGATCCATTTAAATCCTCTCTAGTGTTTAATGTTTTCTGCTGCCTCTCCTATTGAGATTTTTATCTGTCTTACTTTGCTATTCGTCTTAGTTTTTTAAAAAATGTTTTTCTGTCTATGAAATCCAGGTGATCCAAGTCTGGCTAGACCAGAGGATGTACACTGGTGCAGATAGGAGCTGGAGGCACAGGGAATCCAGGGCAGATGATCCCTTCAGGACCAGGGGTGTGAGTGGCGATACTGGGAGGGTAGAGAGAGAGTGGGTTGGAAAGGGGAACCGATTACAAGGATCTACATGTGACCTCCTTCCTGGGGGATGGACAACAGAACAGGGGGTGGAGGGAGACGTCAGACAGGGCAAGATATGACCAAATAATTTATAAACTATCAAGGGCTCATAAGGGAGGGGGGAGCGGGGAGGGAGGGGAAAAAAAGAGGACCTGATGCCAAGGGCTTAAGTGGAGAGCAAATGCGTTGAAAATGATGGGGGCAAAGAATGTACAGATGGGCTTTACACGATTGATGTTTGTATGGATTGTGATAAGAGTTGTATGAGCCCCTAATAAAATGTTTTAAAAAAGAAAAAAAAAACAAAAAGAAATCCAGGTGAGGTACATCTACACGGACAGTAACTGGACTGATGGTACGTGGTAGACATGGCGCAGGAGTTTGGGGGGGGTGGGGAGCAAATAATGGTGAGAACAAGAGTGACTAAAATGTTCTAGAACAGTGGTGATGTGTGTACAATTCTTCTTAATATGATCGCACTATTGAATTGTGTGGTGTGTGAATTATATGCCAATGGAACTGTTGGGAAAATGTTTTCCATTCAGAGTATAGGATATACACAAACGTGTATATCCTGTGTGTGTGTGTGTGTGTGTACCTATGGGCAGTTCTGCTCTGTTTGACAGGGTTCAGCGGAGTCAGAATGACTCCGCACAGTGGGTGTGGAATGAGTTAGAAGCCCAGGTGGCGCAGTAGTTAAAGCACTCAGCTGCCAACCCAAAGGTCAATGGTTTGAATCCCCCCCCCCCTGCCACCACCCAGGAGACAGGCCTGGGGCTCTGCTTACATTAAAGAAAACTCACAGCCAGAAAGCCCGTGAGGTGACCCCACGGTGTCACTGAGGTGGCTACGGGTCAAAACTGACTTGACAGCAACTCACAACAGCTGAACGATGTATGCATCCTCCACGGTCTGCCTTGCCCTTCGCAAAAGTGAATCCGAGCAGGTTCCTTGAAGGCTTCAGAACAGTCGTACAAACGTTGCCTTTGGATTTTGCCATTGGGGTTCACGTCCGGCTCTGTGACTTAACGGTATGACCTTGAGCAACGCTGTGCCCCTCACAGCGGTAACATTGAACGAGGCGAGCGCTTCGTCTCAAAGAGTTATTGTGAGATGAGCCGTCTGAATCGGTGCTCAGCATTTAGAGCAAGGCCTGCTGTCGTGTGGGCTGCCCCTTGTCCATCGTTGTTGTGATGGAGTAAAAGCCAAAGTCAAAGACCAGCTCTAGAGCCAGACATTGTTAGAGACGAGACTGCTTGTGTCGGAAGGGAACCAAGGTTAGTTACTGTGAACTCATCCAAGGGCCTCTCAGGGGTTCTTGGTATGTGCCCCCCCCCCCCTTCGAGAGGCTTCTAATTGAGAAGGAAAGAAATGACAGACCAACAGCACCGGAGACAGCACAGCAAGTGCTTCCATGGCCGTGTGGTTGGTGGAACTTGGGAAACTCCAGCACTGGGGGCTGAGAACAGAGCAAGCTTCAGAAGCAGACTGAGATGGGCTTCTCAGCTTGAATAGGAGTTCACCTGGCAGAAAGAGCAGGGGAAAGCCACACACCCCACGTAGAGGTCAAATCTTGGGGCGGTGGGGGCGGTGGAGGAAGCCACAGAAGCTAGAAAGTAGAGAAGCTGTGGAGAAGACTCGCATTGGTAGGCTATGGTTACAACGGCTTACGGAAATCCTGCCGACACGTAGATGAAGGGCTTTTCTGGGAAGCCAACGAGCATGGGCACTTCTTTATCTGATAAGGGGCCGTGAAGGTTTTAATCAGAGCAGCACCCTCGAGCGCTATGATTTTAAAATCCCCACACCAAACGCAGTGCCATCGAGCGAGCCAGTGCTGCCCACATTACTCCGCAGGGCGCAGTAGACTGGCCCTTTTGGGCTCCTGAGACCTGAACTCGTTGCAGGCGTGGACAGCCTCACTTCCCTGTGGGCTCGTGGCTCTGGCCTTGTGGCTAGCCGTTGGCTGTGTCACCCAGGACTCCCTCGGAGCTCTGTGACAGGGAGATCATCCGCCAGGATGCAGGGGTTAGCTTGGAAGTGGGGGCAGAGACGTTACTGTATTTGAGCCCATCTGGGGGTGAGGGTGGCATCCACGGTCTCGATGCCGGTCCATTCTCAGGCTCTCCTTGTGACCCTAAAGCCACTGTAGCAGCTGGTGACCGGCATTTTCAGTCAGAGGAGCAGAGGAAACTCATCTTTCCCAACAGCAAAACTGCTCCTGATTAGCCAGAGGGCCCGCTACACGCTGGGCAGCAGAACCAAGAGCGTCTCATTGGCAATGGGGAGAGCATTCAGGCCGGTAGTAAGCAGACCAGGTAAAAAGTTGCTAGAAAATTAAAGCGACTATTTCTTAGTTACCTGGTGCTGCTGAAACAAAAACCATCACAAAAACACAAGTTTGTCCTCGCACTGTTTGCGAGGCCACAGTCTGAGTTCAGGGCACCGGTGGAGTGATGCCCGGGCTCCTCCCAACGTTGGGGCCACCAGGTGTTTCTCGGGATTCCCGGACTTGTAGATCACTTTCACCGGATGCCTCCTCCTCCACCTGACTCCACGGTGGCGTCCGCCCTTCGCGGTTATAAAACGCCACTCAGAAGGGCTTAGTACGGGGACTCACTCTGCTCCAGGGTGACTTGGTGAACCGACCTCTCCGTGACCCTAATGAAAACGCTTGGCGTCGTTCAACCTGGCTGCCATCTCGGAAAACACGTGGCTTTCATTTTTAGAAATTCAAAGCTGAAGGCAGTTTGATCTTGAAAGGATTAACCAATAATGCCTGCACAGAAAATGCTTACTATTCCTACGCCCCTCTTCCCCCCAACATCCCTGCAGTCCGTGGAAAAGAGGCTAGGGTTCGTCTTTGTTGAGAGACCCAATCCAGTTCCTACCTGAAGTGTGTACATAGGAAATAGAGCATGGATCCTGAAGGTAGGTTTGACTGGGGCTGGTGGGGGTGGAGGGGCATAGAAAATAGAGCATGGATTCTGAAGGTAGGCTTGATTGGGGGTGGTGGGGGCAGTGCATAGAAAATAGAGCATGGATTCTGAAGGTAGGCTTGACTGGGGCGTGGAGGGGGGCAGTGCAACGATTGATTTGATTCATGGGGACGGGAAAGTTGTCATGGCTCCGAGGGCGGGTGCCTGAACATTTGGGAGGAGCGAGATGTCACTTACCAAGATAAGCAACACAGGCGGAGGAACAGGTTTGGGGGACAGCTGAGTTTGGATTGGGGCCTGCTGAGCCTGCAATCCTGGCGCTCTGTTCCGCACAAAGGTCGAGCAGGCAGATGGGAGAGCAGGTCTGTGGGAGGCACACGCCCTGCACACAGCTTCCCCATAAATGTTTATTAAATATGAAATAAACAAAGACAAGACCAGCCTCCATGCTAGCCTTCCCACCGTGTGATTTACTGGTTGGGTCCCTGCACAAGGGAGGCTTGAATATATCCGACTTAAAAATAATTGCTTACCACTTCTGTGCTCTCCCATATGTCTCCTGTTTCTCTTCCCATTCTTAGTCTAATTAAAAAAAATAATTATCAAGATTTTGAGAAAAGGAGAAAGAAAGAAAGATATATCCCGACACACCGCTGCCCTACTCCTATCCCTTACTAGAGAAGTAACCATTACTGTGGACTTTGGTGTATTGCCCACGACTGCCTGTGAGCGTGTCACACTCTAGTGCCCTGTGTATTCCCAGGACACTGGGAGCTATGCCACTGTCGGGTCAAATGCCAGCAGGGTCACCCATGGTGGGCAAGCTTCAGCAGAACCTCCAGACAAAGACAGACTATGAAGCAATCTACTCTCACAAATTAGCCAATAAAAACCCCATGGTGCCGTCAACAGAGCACGGCCCAACTCGCGGGTGTGGGACAAGTCCTCAGGAGATCAGGTGCAAGTGGAGGCCATCGTGTTGGTGAAGTAGTCAGCCAGTGAGGGCAGGGAGACCCTGGAGTAGCAGAATGGATTCAAGCATGCTCACCATCGAAAGGATGCTTCAGGACCCACCTGAGTCTCTTTCTGTTATAAGTCAGGTCACCATGAGTGTGTGAACTCAATGGCAGATGTCCCATATCTGCATTATCTACATTCACTGATACTTATGAGGGGGTATCCCCCCAAAATCAGAACTTTCACCCCCCAAAATTATGTCCTTACCTTTTTTTTTTAATAAAACAACTTTATCACCTTCAAAGTACTCTCCATTCCACTTAATACGTTTGTCAAATCTGCAATTTCATTCTTGGAAACATTTTTCAAACTCATCTGTTTGGATGGCTGATAGCACCGCCTCTTTTTCTTCACCTCTTCTACACTGTCGTCGTCAAATCGCTTTCATGTCCCTCTGCATTCACGGAAACAAAGAGAAGTCCCACGGAGCGGGTCAGGTGAGTAAGGTGTGTGTGGCAAGAAAGGCCTGCTGTTTGTTTGCCAAAACCTGGTGCACTGAGATGGCTCTGTGAGCAGGTGCATTGTCCTGGTGGCAAAACTAGTTCCCAATCAGGCCTTTTTTGTCACACACTGTTAAACAATCTTTTCAGAACCTCTAAATAGAAAGCTTGATTAATAGTCTGACCTGGTGGAATAAATTACAAATGCACTATGAGTCGACATCTGCATCCATACGGGAAGTTGACAGATCTCCAGAGTGAGGTTTGTCAGCAATCAACATCTCACCTTTTTGAAATGAGAAAAGCACTTGTACACTCCAGTTTTTCCCAGAGAGCTTTCCTTGTAAGCTGTGTTCAACATCACAACAGTTTCTGTGGCATTTTCCCCAAGCAGGAAACAAAGTTTCACAGCCACATGCTATTGTCTTAAATTGGAGATCACAAAAAGGAGGTCAAGAAAAACTGCTTCTATGAAAAAATTCACTGTGACCAGAGAGAACCTTCCCAGGTGACGCCACTTAGTGCACTAACTCAGAGCGAGTTGCTCAATGCGCTCTCTCTCTCTCTCTCTCTCTCTTAATCATTTTATCGGGGGCTCATACAACTCTTTTCACAATCCATATATCCATCCATTGCATCAAGCACACTTATACATTTGTTGCCCTCATCATTCTCAAAACATCTGCTTTCCACTTGAGTCCCTGGTACCAGCTCCTCGTTTTCCCCCTCCCTCCCTCCTCCCCCTCCCTCATGAACCCTTGATAATTTATAAATTATTATTATTTTGTCATGTCCTACACTATCTGATGTCTCCCTTACCCACTTTTCTGTTGTCTGTCCCCCAGGGAGGAGGTTATATGTAGATCGTTGTCATCGGTTTCCCCTTTCTACCCCACCCTCCCTCCACCCTCTGGGTATCACCACTCTCAACACTGGTCCTGAAGGGATCATCTGCCCTGGATTCCCTGTGTTTCCAGTTCCTATCTGTATCAGTGTCCATCCTCTGGTCTAGCCAGATTTGTAAGGTAGAATTGGGATCATGATAAAGGGGGGGATGGGGGGTGGAGGCAGCATTTAAGAACTAGAGGAAAGTTGTATGTTTTATTGTTGCTACACTGAACCCTGACTGACTCCTCCCCACCACCCTTCTATAAGGGGATGGCCAGTTGCCTGCAGATAGGTCTTGGATCCCCAATCTGCACTCCCCCTCATTCACAATGATATGATGTATTGTTCTTTGATGCCTGATGATTCATCCCTTCAACACCTTATGATCACACAGGCTGGTGTGCTTCTTCCATGTGGGCTTTGTTGCTTCCGAGCTAGATGGCCACTTGTTTACCTTCAAGCCTTTAAGACCCCAGATGCTATATCTTTTGATAGCCAGGCACCATGAGCTTTCTTCCCCACATTTGCTTATGCACCCATTTGTCTTCAGCGATGGTGTCGGGAAGGTGAGCACCGTGGAATGCCAGTTTAATAGAACAAAGTGTTCTTTCATCAGTGCTCTCTTAGCGGGAAAAAATTGTGCTATGAATGCTCCGCTCCACCCATTTCAGTTTGGGGGGAGGTACCCTCTCATATATCTCTCTACTACCTGTACCATCTATGATCACTTGTGTCCCTTGTGTGCCAACTTGGCTGGGCCAGGATTTGCATTGGTTTGGCAGATGACAACTAGTGGTCCCCCATGATGTAACCTAATGCAATGTAATCGACTCCATGTTGGGATCTACTGTGAGCAGTCAATCCATAGTAAGAATATTAGGTCATAGTGCAACGCCCTACTCAGGAAACAGCCTTGAGCAATTGAGAGGATGTTTCCTCAGGGGTGTGGCCTAGTTTCTATGTAAGTGGACACTGTGGGGAAGCTGGCTTGTCTTTTTCACTGGGTCTGGATCCTCTATCTGGTTTGTCAACCTCCAGTTCTTTGTATTTGAGCTAACGGCCCACCATATGGCCTACCTACCCCAGGAGACAGTAACCTGCCATCCAACATGCCGACCCTGGATTTATTCACCTCTCCAGCCCCACGCCTGACCTGCTGACCGTAGATGTAGTCACCATGGCAGCCTGTGGAGATCCTGCAGATCTTGGGTTCATCGGCCTCTGAAGAAACTATACCAGAGAAGAAGCCTCCCATTTAACTTCTGACCCTCAGACTGGAAACCAGATTGGACTTACCCACTTCTACTGCTGTGTGAGCCATCTTCTTTATATAGATACGTGTGTACATGTAGAGACATATGTGGTATGCATACATATATATTGGCATGTATGTTACTGGTTTACTTCTCTAGAGAATTTAGTTTAATACATCATCTATAGCTATATCTCCATATCGTGTGTATCTGTTTCTGTATTTATGTCTCTATCTATGTACCTATGTCATCAGTAATCCGTATCTATATGTATCTACTGATCATAGATCTGCCTATGTTACCTAGTGTTACACACACAAGTGACCAAGGTTCCTGAACTTAACTGTGACATGACTATCTTTCCCAGCGTCACTGTGTTCTGCTCAGAACACCCCTCATTTTACATTTCCAAGGCTTCAGCCTGTTGTCAGAAGATGCTGGAGAATGGGTTCTCCTTTGTGGTCTAGGAAGTGTGCTGGTCATCTGTAAGAAGGTAGTTTGTGCTCCCGCCACCTGGCCTCCAGTCACAATTCCTAGGATCTGGTACAAAGGCACCTCTCCTTTCCATGGGCAGGTTGTCTCACACTCATGCCCCACCCCCCGGCACCCCCACGATCGCATTACCCAGATGTTTGTCTCCTCCAATATCTCTCAACCCCTCACCAGATGGACAAGGTATGGCCCATCTTGAGCGTCCCGTGCTTAGTTCGGTTCCATGCATCCAGTGGTTCTTCCCACGAGACACACGAGGAGCAGACTGAAAGAGCAAGGTTGGTGATGAGTGTCCATCTGTCCCGTGCAGCGGGACAATGTCTGTGCCGGGACCGATGACACAACTGACCGAATAGCAGAAAACAATATTATAGGGTCATCCCACCCCCACCCCCCATAGTATAAGACCACAGTCTGGTCACGCTTCTTTTTGTTCTCAGTTGGATTTTGTTGGAAAGATCCTTGGCTTCAGTTTCCTTTTCAGCCTCCAAGAAAGAGTTTCTCTTCCCCCCTCGGCCCTACTCATCCCAGCCAAGATCCCAGAGCCTTCCAGCATCGGTTCCCATGACTCAGTCTCATGAAAGGGAGGCTGTAGAATACGGTGCATTCCGCTCTGACTAATTTCTTCTTCTCTGCACAGGTTGACTCATTAGAAGAAATTTTGCAAAAGTCATCAGCTTTTATTGCTTCCTTTGCACACACCAAAACACACACCCCAAAGCCTTTATTAACAAATTAATTGTACCCTCGGCATCATATAATTCCACAGACACACAAGAGAGCCTACTAGCAAAAGGTCCTAGGAAGTGCTCCGTTCGGAAGTCATAAAAGTTGAGGCACTAACGAGAGGAAAAATCTTCTGAGCATGTTTTTTATGGCAACAACTGAGAGGATTCGGTAAGGTTGGGAGGGGGGGCCTTGAAGAGAAATAGGTCTTGATGTAGAAACAAGTTTGAAAGTGAACCTTGAGCTGAAGAGAGGCCTGTCTGCTCCTCTGTGGTTTATCCTAGGTGGCTGCAGGTCCGGGGCTCTCTCCTCATCCCAAAGGCAATAGAGAGAGAGAGAGAGAGAGAGAGAGAGAGAGAGAGAGAGAGAGAGAGAGAGAGAGAGAGAGAGAGAGAGAGAGAGAGAGAGAGAGCTCCTGGAAGTATGGGAGCATAGAATGGGATAGAGGAACTTGCCCTCCAGGGGCCACTCATCTTTTCAAGGCTCAATTCAAGTTCTCCTTCTCCTTGGAACCCTTTTCCGGTTCCCCCAGAACTCTCTCTCTCTCAACCAGGTATCCGTGTTTCTGTGTCCAGTGTCATTGCCTTGTAACAAACCTTGCCACGACCATTAGCTGGCAGGGGTGGGTGGGGGCGGAAGTTGGAACATACCCTTTTATTGCTGATAATTCTCTGAGCTGGAAATTCAAGCAGGGCTCAGCAGGGATGGTTCATCTTTACCCATGTGTGGTGTGGACTCGGGTAGATCCACTGAGGCGAGAGGGACCACGAAAGCTTTTTCTGATGCTCAGCATCCCAGCAGGGGTGATCCTGGGATGTCTGAGGGACAGCTGGCCTCCAATCTCCAGTAGGGTAGCTGGACTTGCCCTGAAGCGCCAACGGAGTGAAACTAGAAGCCCTCGAGTATCTTAGGGTGCATAGAAGGAGTTGACACGGCATTACTTCTACTTCCTTCTCTTGGCCAAACAAGCCACCTGGGCAGCGTAGACTCCAGGATAGAGGGATGGATACATGGAATGGCATGGCCAAACGGGGAAGGAAACACTTGATGGTGGTCATTGTCGTGGACAATCTGCTGCACCTCCTTTCTAGCTCTGTGGTGCTCTGGAAGAGTTCCTGGGGGGGGGGGGTACAGACAGCTGCCAACTGAAAAGTTGGAGGCCCAAGCCCACACAGTGGCTGTGCTGGCAACCTGCTCCCCAAAAGCCATGGCCTTGAAAATCCAACCGAGTGACCTTGAGGACTCCCGGGGGGTGGGGTGTGCAGATGGTTAACACAACCATCTGGTCGTTTGTTGGCGGCTCAGATGCACTCACGGGCACTTCAGATGAAAGGTCTGACAGCTGCTTGCTTTAAACCGGCCCCTGAACACCCAGTGAAACTCAGTGCTACCCGCCTATCCATGGGGCTGTCTGAGTTGGAGTTGACTCGAGGGCAATGGGTTTTGTTTGTTTTCTTTGGTTTCCATCTCTTTCATTCACGTGTTCTCTTGTTACTTGACAGCGTACCCTAGAGTCCTGTGAGCGTCTCAAAAAAGAGATTCAGGGTCAGATCCACTGTTGGGTCCTTCCCTCAGCAGGGACCCTGGAACCGCGTGGTTAATGAACAGAATGGTGTGGCCGGGGGCAGACACAAGGCAAGGGGACCCGTTGGACAGGGCGCTGGCTTTGGGATGAAATGACATGCTTTCCTGCAAGCTCTACATGCCCCTTAATCTTCATCTCTCGCTTCTCAAGGGTAAATTGGGGAGTCTGGTCTCAGCTCACAGAGGGAGCGTTAAGAGCAGGCAAGTTACTGATTGCAGGCGTGTCTACCATGCCGTGAGGTTGTGAGTTGGGGAAATGAGTCTTCTAGACTTTGCACTCCTGTCCTCTTCGCTCTGTTCATGCATGCTCCTGCTTGTCCCTCTTGTTGTGGGAAAGAGCAAGGTTTCTCAGTAAGAGGTTAAAGGTAAAAGCAGGTCCTGGAGAGATTGGGGGAACATGTGAAACAGAACTCAAAATTATACTGGGCAGAGACTGGTGGAACCCCCGAGACTATGGCTCTTTGTCAACCTTTAGGCCTACCGATGAATTCACTCCCAGGACTCCGTTTTCAGCCCAATGATCGGCAGGTCTCCCAGGGGGACTGTCACACCACAGTGAGGGACCCACACCTCAGAATAACCAACCGTTTGAGATCGAAAGGGCAGCACTGACCCACGGACAAGGCTCAGAAGGACCAGGAAAGAAGGGGGATGGAAACAGGAAACACAAAGAAGAGGAAGCGGCATAAGTGATGTTTCGTCATGGGGATTTCCATCCCTGAGATGTGATAGAATGTGCTTGGATTATGGAGTGGAAAACCGATGGGCTCTGTAAACTTTCTCCCAATTCACTATACGATGTTTGAAAAAGCAAAAATGTTTTTAAGGGAAAGGTGTTTCTAACACTGCTCGGGATGTACCTGGGTTAGAGCAAATGCTGTCATGGGCACTCTGTGGAGCTGCTGACGGGACACACAGAGTTCACGAAGCCCCCAGCACAGACACACACGTGGATTCCAAAGCAGGGGTCCACTGACCCCGGCAGAAGCCATCTCCATCCTTCCTTTGGGTTACCTCTCACTCCCAGAGCCGACTTTTCAGAGAACGGCCTCCAGTCGGCCCAGGCATTACCCTGCAAGCCTTGCCTAGTGGACACCCCGTGGGAGCAGCTAGGGAGCAGTGCCCGTAGCGAGGTCTTGACATCACACAGGCAGAGGGCCAACTAACCCACGCATATTCTAATTCAGTCTGGTGCACCCAACCCAGGACAAGTGCCCACCTTTCCCATTCCTCTGGGGCCATGGTCCTCAGCTCTGCCATCCCGTCTCCCCTTTGAAGAGCATGCAGTTGTCATCGAGGCAATTTCAACTCCTCTCCACCAGATGGGGCATCATAGAACCGCCCCATAGGGCTCGAGACTGTAATCTTTATGGGAGCAGGTGGCCAGGGCTTTCCCTCAGCAGGCCACTGGGTGGGTTTGAACCACCAACCTTTTGTTTAGTAGCAGAGTGTAGAATCATTGCGTCACCAAGGCAGCATGTCTATTTATCTGCGCTTGTGTGTGTATGTGTGTGTGAGTGTGTGTGTGTGTGTGAGTGTGTGTGACTAAATATGAAGAAATGGCCGTGAATCCCACCGTTAAACATTCAGGTTGTAAGAGAGGTGTTGTGTTTGTACAAATGCCACAAGCAGCATCAATGGGAAGAATTTCAAAATAGCGAACAACCTTCATGCAAGTCCTGACAAAACCCAATGCTGGCTCAACGTGGTCACGCTCTTCTGGTAAAGTCCGTGCATATTACAATCTTGCCAAAGTACTTAGCGTTCCTATGTTAAACCAAGTAGGGATCGATTCTTGGATTATTACCAACTAGCTTGTCACGTGCATCAATATAGGCCTTCTTGAAGTGAAAGTCCAGAAAAATCGAGGAGTCCCCTGAGGTGGGCTTTTTCTTCCTCTGTCAGGGTGCCTGCAAGTTGCAAGATACACAGCATCTCTGATCGCTGCCAACTCATTGTCCCCCAATCAGGACTGTGGCCATGAGTCGATTCTGACCCACGGAGGCCCCATGTGTAGAACTGGGTCCTACGGGATTTTGGGTTTTCTAAAGGAGATCACCAGGCTTTTCGTGAGAGGCATCTCTGAGTAGACCAGGATGTCCAACCTTCTGGCGTAGCAGCTGAGGGTGTCAACCATTTGTCAACTCACCCAGGGGATCCAAAATCATACACCTCCAAAATCCTCGGAAGGAGAACTGCCTTCTGTTAACTTTCCAAACTGGCCCGGGGCAGCAGGCGGGGCCTACGGGAGCCCGCCGTTTGTGCAGTGAGTTTGTGAAGACGGCTCTCCTCCCGTGCTATTTTGTTTTCATTGAATGATCCCAATGAGAGGAACCGCGGCTTCTACTCTTGTAGACGAGGAGGTCGGCCCGCCAAGGGCTAACGGCGTCCACACGAAGAGGAGGCATCGATCGACCTTGTATGGCTGTCCGATTTTGTGTCCGTCTCATGTTGTTTCCAACTACGAGCGCTTGTTCCTGTCGGGGTGGTGATCTTCCCAGAGGGTGGTGATGGGTGTGACGGTCGCTGAGTTGGAGCCGCGACAGACGCTAAGTGCCTATAGGAGTTGCTGCATCGCAGAGGGGGCTGGCCTCTCTGCTCATCTGCGACACCTGACTCTTCTTCCCGTCTGTCATCTGGTTCTTTCAGTTTGCTCACCTGCTTTAGAGGACAGTAAGTAGAGGATGGCAGGGTGCCTGGCGTTAAGGACATCAGTGACAGGACTCGCACAGGCTAAGGACCTGGAACTCTGACTGGCTCTCTGCATGTCCATGAAGGTGGTTTCCTGCGCATTCACTGTGATGGCTGAAGTGTTTCCAGAACACAGAGGCTTGGGGGTAAAGTCTGTGAGCGTGGGAGGGATTGCCTTCCTCTTGTGAGCCAGATTCAACAACTTTGTTTGATCCGCCTTGTGTTTGCACAACTTTGTATCATGTCCTAAGGAGTCCTGAAGGAGGGGGCCAGGGGCCTTGGGGATGCAGTGTTTAAGCACTTGGTTGCTAGCAGGAAAGTCATTGGTTCAACTCCATCTGCTGCTCCACAGCAGAAAGATGAAGCCATCTGCTCCAGGAAAGACTTCTGAGATAGTGAAGGTTCATTGTACCAACCTGGCCGATGAACACATGTGGGGTTAATTGAAGGGCAGAGGGATAAATGGCTCGGTGAGCTTCGCCTTTCTAGTTCTTGGGTCTCTTGCTTTCTGATGGCCAGACCAGGGTGCAGCTGCCTTAGCCAGTTCACTGCTTCAGCTGGCAAGGCTCACTTCCTGCAAGACATCCCTGAGGAGAAGCCACATGGATCTACCCCGATGCAGCCCTGGGTGCTGGAGCAGCCGTGTGGAGACCCCTGCCAGTGCTGAGATGCTTACACATTCACTGACTCGGCTTTCCTCCTGTAGTCGGCATAATTGCGTGTGTTTTGTGAAATTGAGGAGGACTGTAGATCGGTGTTGGACATATGGGCTAATGTTGGATTTAATGGGCTTGGACAGCACTGGGTTGGGATGCTTTCTTAATGTACACTTACCCTTTATATAAAACTCTCTCTTATACATATGAGTTTCTGGGGATTTGTTTCGCTAATGTACCCAGACTAACTCAACTTCCTACTTGAAACTCTATGGGGGCAATTCTACTGGGTCCTGTGAGATTGTTATGAGTCAGAATCATCTGGGAGGGAGTAAGTGATAAGGTGACTCTGTAGGTTAGGCATTGTATCCCAGACTGCAAACTCAGCAGTTCAAACCCACTAGCAGCTCCATGGGAAAAAGTATAGGCTGTCTGTTCCTGAAAAGATGTAGTCTCAGAAACCCTGTGATCGAGTCATTATGGGCCAGAATGGGCTCCCTGGTAGAGGGCTTGGTTTGGAGAGTTTGGTGACAACAGTTAAGTGCTTGTCTGCGAATGGATAGGTGGGAAGTTCAAACCCACCCAACTGCCCCATAGGGAAAGACCTGGTGATCTGGTCCCAGGAAATGACAACGAGACAGTCCCTGGGGCCATTCTAGCTATGGGTTGGAATCATCGTAAGGCAACCGCCCCAGTAACAGCATGCTAGATCCTGTAGGATACGATGCTTGCCCTAAGCACCCCGTGGTGGTCTCTGGGAGAGGTCTTGGGGGAGGAAGAGTGAACAGCATAAAGGAAACCAAAGCAATAAAAAGATTTGTGCTTTGAAAAGCAGAACCCCTCCCCCCCTTGAATAAAGCACTTGGATGTGTGCTTTTAATACCATTGGTGACCAAAATAAGGACAAACCCCATTCACCTCAAAATCAAGAGAAAACCCCAAGGATGAGCATCCCAAGAGAGTGAAGGGCCGCCGTCGGCAACACCAGGAGGCAGTTGTAGAAACCAGGTTAATGGGCTAATCTGCTTAGAGCCCACTAAATTGAGGATCACCTGGGGAGCTTATAAAACACACACCCCTGGGCTCTAGATGGGAGTTCTGGTGGTGAAGTGGTTACTCACTGGGCTGTTAACCACAAGGTCAGCAGTTTGAACCCACCAGCTGCTCTGAGGGAGAACGACAGGGCTTTCTATTCCACTAAAGAGTTTCCATCTCAGAAACTCACAGGGGCAGTTCCTCCCTGTCCTGCAGGGTGGCTATGGGTCAGAATTGACTCTGAAACAGTGAATTGGGGAGTTTTTTTTTGGGGGGGGGGAATAGATTGTAGATAAGATTTAAGGAGTCCTGAGGTTAAGCACTTGACTACTGTCCTGGTGGCACAGTGATAACGCTGAACACTTTCTGCTCCTGCAGATCAGAATCAGCTCTGGCATAGCTATCTTTCTTTCTTTTACATTTTATTAGGGGCTCATACAACTCTTATCACAATCCATACATATATATACATCAATTGTATAAAGCACATCTGTACATTCTTTGCCCTAATCATTTTCAAAGCATTTGCTCTACACTTAAGCCCTTTGCATCAGGTCCTCTTTTTTTTGTCCCCTCCCTCCCAACTCCCCCCTCCCTCATGAGCCCTTGATAATTTATAGATTGTTATTTTGTCATATCTTGCCCTATCCGGAGTCTCCCTCCCCCTTTCTCTGCCGTCCATCTCCCAGGGAGGATGTCACATGTGGATCCTTGTAATCAGTTCCCCCTTTCCAACCCACTCATCCTCCACTCTCCCAGCATCGCCCCTCACACCCCTGGTCCTGAAGGTATCGTCCACCCTGGATTCCCTGTGCCTCCAGCTCCCATATGCACCAGTGTACAACCTCTGCCCTATCAAGTCCTGCAAGGTAGAATTCGGATCATGGTAGTTGGCAGGAGGAAGCATCCAGGATCTGGGGGAAAGCTGTGTTCTTTATCGGTACTACATCGCACCCTGACTGACCCATCTCCTCTCCTAAACCCCTCTATGAGGGGATCTCCAGTGGCCGACAAATGGGCCTTGGGTCTCCACTCTGCACTTCCCCCTTCATTCACTATTATATATATATATATATATTGCATGATGCCTTATACCTGATCCCTTTGGCATCTCGTGATCGCACCGGCTGGTGTGCTTCTTCCATGTGGGCTTTATTGCTTCTGAGCTAGATGGCCGCTTGTTCACCTTCAAGCCTTTAAGACCCCAGACACTATCTCTTTCGATAACCGGGCACCATCAGCTTTTTTCGCCACATTTGCTTATGCACCTGTTTGTCTTCGGCGATTGTATCATGGAGGTGTGCAGCCAATGATATGATTTTTTGTTCTTTGATGCCTGATAACTGATCCCTTCTGGACCACGTGATCACACAGGCTGGTGTGTTCTTCCATGTGGGCTTTGTTGCTTCTGAGCTAGATGGCCGTTTGTTTATCTTCAAGCCTTTAAGACCCCAGACGCTATCTCTTTTGAGCTATCTTTCTTTTAAAGATTGCTTGTGTTTGTTTTTGGTACAAGTCAAAAAGTTGGCAGTTCAAACCCACCCTAGACACTTTGGAAACCAGGACTTGGAGGTGGCCTCGGGTGAAGAAGTATGAGCAGCGTGATGCAAATAAGGCGATGGAAAGACTCATAGTTGGAGAAGCAGGGAAACACGGATCTCAAGCACCAGGGCCTGTCACTTTGGATAGCATCAGGGGTCAAAATCAAACAAGGTGACCTGCTTCTGAAAGGTCGCAGTCTGGACAGCCCGATGGTATAGTCCCACTCGGCATCCCTGTGTGCCCTGAGTTGGAACCAGCCCCACCAGCTCCCAACAGAGACCAGTGTGGGCAATGACAGTACCTGCGGCATCCCTCAGCCACTACCGTGCCACAAGCACATAACCTCTGTTCCACCGGGACGCCTCCGGTTGGTACCGTGGAGGCTTGTTTTCTTTTGCAAACTTCTCCAAGCGATTCTGACGATGAAGCTGGCGTGGACGAGTTCACTGGTTCTCCAAGGGTGATTCTCCAAGTGACCTGGCCAGCAAGGCTGGCTCTCAGACCCACGGGCACAGAAGCCCTGGGCCTCATACCCGGGTGGGGGCGGGGGAAGGGCACTGGTTTGAGATCCACCGAGGAGCAGAGTAGAGAACGTGTGCATCTGCCAAGGTCCCGACAGCGAGACTTTAACAAACGCGGGGGCGGCACAAGAGGAGAGACGGCAGACACTGACACTGCCTTTTATCTTTTTATTTTCACTTGCCCCAAGAATGTTCATAATGAAGACTAAACGAAAACCAGACCATGAAGTGGAGCCTGACTCACGGTGACTTCATGAGAGAAAGCAGTACCCCGGCCCACAGCCATTGAGTGGACCCCAACCCAGAGGGAGCCTGCGTGAGGTTTCCGAGGCTGGAAACACCCTCCGGGACAGGCAGCCTCATCCTGCGTGTGCGGGAAGCGCTGGCGCACCTGCAGGTGCTCAGCCCGATGAGATAGAAGCGAGGCGGTTGCCTCTCCAGGTACACATCGAAGAGTGGTGCAGATGGCACTGTACGAGCCCTGCTGGCATAATGGTTCCACGTTGGGCTGCTCACCACAAGGTCAGCAGTTCGAAACCACCACCCGCTCCATGGGAGACAGACGAGGCTTTCTATTCCCATCAAGAGTTACAGGCCCAGAAACCCACAGCGACACTCCTGCCCTGCATCATAGGGTTTCGCAGAGCCGGAATGGACTCGGGGGCAGGGAGTTTGGTTTTTGGAAGGATGGCATCAAGGCTGCCAGCTGCTTTGTCTCCAAGTCTCGCAGCACGCTCCGAGGTAGGCCGCTCTCCTCTCTATTCCGCCCTTGAGAAAACATCCCCAGAAACATTGGGCCGTTTAGTCCAGTCACGCGGCTCGTAAACAAAGGAGCCCAAGGAGTTTGCTGCCAGCACAATGGGACTGTCAGGGCCCTTTGACATTAGGAAGATCATGTATGTGACCAGGCGGGTGGACAGCACAGCTGAGGGTAGGAGGCATCTGTCATCTCAGAATCTGGGGCTCTGTCACGCCGGGATGTGACAGCGCCACGGGAACAGGCCTGAGGAAGACCCTGCATTGTAACGTGTGCGCAAGGGGAGGACCAGGGCGGGGGACGGTGCTGAGCCCCTGGAGGGCAGGCAGTGCGGTACCTGTCCGGCTCATCCTTGGCCGGGGTTAGTCACGCATGCCACGTGCACAGCCCCAGAGCTCCGTGGCACTCGGGCCTGGTGGCACAGGGGACGGGGCCAGCACACGTTTGCTCCAGCGAGCCCTGCACGTGGGGACGGAGTAGACATGAAAGGCAGGCTGCGTTTCCTGCTTGTCTCCAAACAGCTGGCTGTGTATCTTTGGCAAAGCCGCGATCAAAGCAGTCCGATCATCGGCTCAGAATTTCTCTCTCCGAGGGAGCGGGGGCGGGGGGTGGAAATCATAATTTAAAATTCCTTTTTGCTCTAAAAGAGATCGCAAAGATAGCAATGAATAGCACTTCTTCTTTTTTTTTTTTTTTAAAGAAACACCTGTCATTTGGATAAGGAAGGTGGGTGGGGGGCAACACGTATTTCAGTCTGCGTGTTGTGTCCCTTTAATTACACTCGTCGCAGGGGTCTGGCATGAAAAGAGAAGAACGTTTAACTCGATGAGATGAAATCAGTCTCTGAAGGATGCCGCCGCCGCAGAGGGCTCTTTCCTGGCTTCTATTGTGATGCCCGTCAGGTGTAGCTGTCAGCTCCATTCCCCGGATCTTGAACGTGCTGGCTGCCTTTGACCGGGGAGTTCCGAAAGATGAACACAGTGGGATGATTGGGTCATGGAAAGAGACGATCCTCTTCTAAGCTGGGGTGGTTCTGGGGCTAGGCATCAGCCGCCAGGTCTTCTTACTCGACTTCCGGCTCTCAGGGAGGGTGTCATTCTTAGGCAGGTAGGCTCCATCGTGGAGGGCCAGGTGACCAGGGTGAGTCTAAAATGGTTCTAGCCCATCATGGCTGGCACTTCCAACCTGCCAGGAGTTCATGGAAGGAGAAAGAGGAAGATTTTCAACGAGATGGTTCGGCACAGTGGCTGGCAACAGTGGGTCCAAATATGATTGTGAGGACGGCGCAGGTCTGGCGATCTTTCTCTCGAGTGTGTGTAAGCCTCTGTAAGGCCACATTGTTGCTGTTGCTAGGTGACTCCGAGTCGGTTCCGTCTCATAGCAACCCTGTGTCCCCATGAATCAGAACCAACTCAACAGCCCCCAAGAGCAACAGGCTGGCCGGGTCACCGGTTTCTGGTCTAGGAGGGGTCTCTCTAGCCTGTGACTGAGACAAAGGAAGAGAGGACCCGTGTTCTCTGCCTCTGGGAATTGCAGCACCGCGTTGTGCAGTAAGCTGAGCCAGCCCTGACTCACTGACACCTTATTTCACAATGAATTAGCAGGGAATGATTTCACATCAAAGATATGGCTTCTGAGTCAGGCTGGCATCAGCCTCTCTCCCCAAGCCCACACCACCTTCCTGCAGAATCAAAGCCTCTTCTCAACTTTACCATCTCTGCCAGGGACGGAGTACCCCCATAAGCTTGGGAAGCAAGGCCTTCTCTGTGCTTACTGATGAAAGCGGAGCGAACGTGACTGTGCGTGTGCACAGGGGGAGCCCAAACCTCTCCAATGGGTGTTTGGTGGGATCACAAAAATGCAAACAGCCCCCTTTGTCCCTTGCCTTAGACCCTGTGCCCTAATCAGACCTAACTCAGCTATGGAGCCCCGGGGCATCATGAGTTATGAGACAGGCTGCTAGCTACCAGGTTGGCAGTTCAAATTTACCAGCCGCTCCTCAGGAAAAAGATGGGGCTTTCTACTTCCACAAAGAGTTACAATCTCAGAAACCACAGGAAGAGTTCCACCCTGTCCTAGAGGGCTGTCCACACAGATTTGATGGCAATGAGGTTTTTTTAAAAAAAAATGTACCCCACCTCCAAGCTGTAAGCTTGTCACACTGCAGTGGCCTGTCCTTCGCTAGGATGCTGGAAGCCAGGTTAGTGGTGTTTAAAATACCAGCAGGGTCACCCATGCTGGACACGTGTCAGTGGAACTTCCAGACTAAGACAGACTAGGTAGAAAGGCTTGGCAAGCTACTTCCCAAAATAAGCCAGTGGAAGCGTTATGACTCAAATCAGCATTGTCCAATTGGGGCTGAAAGATGAGCCCCCCACCCTCCACTGCCCCGGTTGGAAAGAATCCAAGACATGCAGTGGCCCTGCCAAGGGCCTCGAGCAAACCCACGGCTGGGAAGATGGTGCAGAGCTGGGTACCATTTTGTTGTTCTACATGGGATGCCCGTGGGTGGGAGCTGGTCTGACCACAGCTAGCAACGATGTGAGGGTAACCAGGAGGTTAGAACAGTGAGACTCACATCCCATTCTGTGCAGCCGGCGATGCTTGACCCGGGCGTGTCTTGGCGAGCATCACAGGCGGCATCTGTCCACTTCAAGAATTCCCTCTGCTGCATCCCTGGAAGATCGGCAATGCTTTGATGAGGGAAAAACTCCAGGTCTGCAGCAGCCTGTCCAACAGATGGCAAGGACTGCCTCGTGTTGCTTCAGAAGCTGCATAGTCCGAACTTCTGTTCCCGGGTCCCGGTTCTGCCGAATGGACCTTCTTCTTAATAGCCATTTGGGTTCTTCTTAAAAAGCCACTACCCAGGCTCACCATCTTGCCAGCTTTAGACCGAGCATGCCCAGTTCTTTCCAGGTTCTTGTGAGCTCGTACCTAGACTCACAAGCAGCATCCTCAAAGCAGCCCAGGTTGTCAGCAGCCATCTTGGCCCAGCCCATGTCATCGCACTGGGCCTTTCAGGACCCAGAGGGTGGTCACCTGCTCGCACACTTTTCCTAGTGGACACCCTCAAACAGTGTCCTTTGCAACGTCGTCTTCTTCTTACAAAGCAGCAGGGGGCCCGTTGTGCCCGAGTTCTTGTCCTGGAGTAAGGGAATGCAACAGAGCAAACCGGTTTCCCACTCAACAATGGACGCTCACTGTGCTGTGTGACATCGCTGCAACCCCCCGATAGCTACAGGCTTCCATCTTCAGGGCCGGGCTCCCCATTTCCATCCACCCTTCTCTTCGGCCCCTTCCTGCATCCTGAGTTTCACTTGGGGGCAAAGACTACCCTTTGAGTCTTGTTTGGTTGATGTCTCAGGAGCCCATTCCTCGTGGGGGATATTGTCTGCTTCATAGACCTGTGTATTGTTTGGTTAAAAGGTGATCCCTGGGGATGGTGGTTCGGTTCCAGGTCTGAAGGGCGTCTGAGGGCCACAATCTCTAGGGTTCCACCAGGCCCTATCAGACCACTCAGTCTGAATAGGTTCTGAATTTAGTTTTTACTCTGAATTGAGTTTTACTCTGTTTTATTTCCTCTGTGTATATAGGGCTTTTGGTGCAATCCTCATCAGAGTGGTCAGAATATCAGGTGTCCTCTCTCTCCTTAAGGCTCCTCTGGCCATCGAGGAGGCCAGGAGACCACCCCCAAACAGAAACACGCAGACACACGCTAACCTGAGCCGCCTTCAATAGGTACCCTTGAGTGGATTCCCACACAGGGCGACCCCCCTGGGCACAGTAATACAGCCCCATAGGGCTTCAGATCTTGAAGGGAGATGGTCACCAGGTCTTCCTGCCATTGGGCCACATTGCTCCCCCTTCTGTTAGCAGCCGCACACTTGTCCACAGCACCACCAGCTCTCCAGCGTGGTAGAGAGAGCAGAACCTAGAAATCTGTTCCAGAGAAGTTAAACCCCCAAACGAAAAGGCGTTCTGCAGATGAACCCCTTTCCCCACAGGGATTTGCCACTGGGAAGGCTCCATGTAACACTCATTCTCTGACTGATGGCCTTCCCAACACGGGGGAGGCCGGGATAGGAAACCCCACGGCTATCCGAGGAAATGATGAGAAAACAAGTGGGGCTGATCAGATCTAGCTGATTGTCTCTTATTCTTCCTGATGAACCAGCACATGGCTCACACATCCAAACACACACCATACCCCAGACAGCACACGGCACACACACTCGCCCTTCGGCACACAGCACACACATGCAAACCCCCACAAACACTGCGCTAGTAAGACTGCCGGCCCCCTGCGGAGTCTCCCAGAGGTCTCCATGCCGCAGCTCCGGGCAACAACCGATGCTCTTATCAGGAGCAGGGAAGCCTGCCTCCACTGGGTCCTGGGATTAGTCTGCACTTGATCACTTTCCTGCCCGGCAGCCCACAGCTCCCCGCTGATGGTGTAAATGCCACACTGAAGCCACTGTCCCTGCTGTTTAATCTGCGGATGCTTGGATAAAGCAGTGTGGTGCTGGGTCCTGTTGTGTTCCTGGATTCCACACAGAACAGCAGAGGGGCAGTAGACAGGCCCTGCTTCCTAAGGTGTTTCTAGTTCATCGCTGCAAAGTCACCTTCAGCCAACAGGAAAAATCCAAACGAAAAGCAGTCAACCAGGCAACGAACGAGGAGAATGGAATCGAAGTTGGGCCTTAAGGTGAGTAAGTGCACATTCTGCCAGGTGGTTGGTCGGCCGTAGGGGGTGCTTGCTTAGCACCGGGAGCTGCCCCCCACGTGGCTGAGTGTTTTGGGGCAGCGTTTGTTCCCAAGGGGAGCAGAGAGGAGATTTCGAAAGCATCTGAATTCCCTGTGGCTTGTGCTCAACCGGAGGCCCTGGTCCAGGGGTGGAATTCTCGCCTTCCATGTGGGAAACCCAGGTTCGATTCTCAGACAATGTACCTCATCTGCAGCCTCTACCCATTGGATGCCAAACAGGTTTCTGAAAAGTTCACAGACACACAGGCTAGGAAGAAAGGCCTGGTGATCTACTTCTGGAAGTCTGCCAAGGAAAGCCCTGTGGATCACAAGCATCTGAGCCGCGGCCACTATGCATGGGGTGCCGTGAGCCGGGGGCTACTCGATGGCAGCTGACCACCCGAGAGCAGCACCCCTAACCAGACGCCTGCATCTTCCGTCAGCTCCATCTTGTGTCAGCTCTCGCCACCTCCCTCTTCATCATAAGCCCCAGCGAAGCCTTTAAAAGCTTGGGGACTCTATGGAGCAGTGATGCTCTCTGTCCTGTACAGCTGCTGTGGGTCGCAATGGGCTGGGTGGTGGTACTAGAACCTGGCCAGCTCTTTCTCCCGCAGAGCCCATGGGGAATTTGAACTGCCAGCGTCTGCGTGAGCAGCCGAACACGTCCCTGTTAGGATTCAAAACTCCTTTGCGTCTTGGAGGAGAGTGTAAGGTGGGGGGGTGGGGAGGGAGTCCAACCTATGAATCAGGTCCCAGCCTGGTGATGCCTCCTTGGGGAGGGGGGAGTGTGGGGGCCCTTCATGAAAGAGATACTGGGAACTGGGGACCATTGTCTGTCTGTCTGTCTGTCTCTCTCTCTCTCCTGACTTTTGCCTTTCTCCTTGCTTAGATTCCGTGTCTGCCTCCAGGGGGTGGGGGGTGGGGCGCCCACTCTAGTTGCTGTCAGCGCCTTGTCATGTGCCCATGGACCTTCGACCCATCAGACTCTGCACCCGCTGGCCTGTGATCTCCCTGCTTTCTGTGTCACTAGCCTATAGCCCCATGAGTCTGAGGAGGCCTCCTGCGACCAGTGGCCCCGTGGAATTGAGTTGGACTGTCCTGGGATGACTTCTTGCTATAAAATCACTTGTTGGTATAAAGTTCTTTCTTATGGGTGTTGCTGGGTTTGTTTGTCTAGATAGCCCAGCCTAATGCAGACTCTTAAAGTGCACTTAAAACAGGGTCCAAAGGGTCCTCAGCTCACTCAGATGGCCCTCCTGGAAGGCAAGGTTGCTTGCTGCCCATGCAGGGCAGGTGGGGGGGGATAGGGCCTGTAGTGTAGTGGCTACACGTTGGGCTGCCACGTGCCAGAGCAGGAGTTGTACCCAGCAGGCACTCTGCAGGAGAAAGCCAGGGCTCTCCACTCCCGTACCGAGTCCAGTCTGGGAAACCCACGGGGGCAGTTCTACCCTGGCCTATAGGGTCACCATGAGTCTCCATCGACTCGATGGCAGTGGGTGGAATGAAGACGTGCACGGGCGGCATCCACCCCTCGGTGAAACGGGTCTCACTCTCAGCTTGCAAAAGGCACACTCCGAGTGTGCAGAGGGTGCAGTGAGGAAGCATCAAGCTGCCCACAACAGCTTCACCATGGAGACGTGGAAGATGGCCTTCCCAGAAGGACAGACAGAACGGCTAGTGCAGCTCTAGAGGAGGTTTCCATCCAGACATCTGCAGGAGCGCCAAGCCCTACGGAGGTCCTTGCCCCCGTGCCCAAGATTGTCTGTAAGCCTTTGTTCACCTGGGCGGGAAAAAGCACAGAGTAAGTCGCCTGGCTCCCCCAGCGTGTGTGCCCCCAGCTGCTAACCTGAAGGGGAGAGTTCAAACCCACCAGCTGCACCTGGAGGAAAAGTCTAGTGAGCTGTTTCTGTCAAGTTGGCAGCCAAGGCAGCTGTGGGAGCGCAAGTCTTAAACGCATGGGGTCCCCACAAGTCAGAGTCAACTTGAGGATGACAGGTTCCAGTTGGGTCTTGGCTCCCACAGTCCTGCCCTTGGGTCCTGGGACCACCAAACCCAAACGAAATCCCTGCCATCCAGTCAGTAGGGCTCCCAGGGACCTTCCAGGACAAGGTAGAACTGCCCCTGTGCGTTTCCCAGATGGGAACTCTTTACGGAGGCAGAAAGGCCTGTCTTTTTCCTCAGGAGCTGCTGGTGGTCTAGAACTGCCCGCCTTTCAGATCGCAGCCCAACCGGTAACCTCTATGCCACCCACGACCACAGACCCCCCCCCCCCGGGAAAATCGAGAGAGAAGGCAGCTGGCCCATTTGCACCCCCACCCCTAACCTGCCGTTCAGGCGTCTAATCTAGAAACCCCGGTTTGAGAAGCGTCCCTTTCCCGAAAGCACCAAACCGGGAATCCACGCTGATGACAGACAGGCCCACGAGGCAGCAGGGCGCCTCCTTCTGCGTCCTTTTCCCAAATCGGCTCCGTCGGAGAAGGCCGTGTCTAGCCCTTGTTTTACCCCTTGTTGTTTCGCCTGCTGCAACGGTGCGGGCGTTTGGAGGGGGACGGGGGCGGTCCTGCGGAGGGAGAGGGGTCCTCCTGACCGTGCACACTCAGGAAGGCAGCCCGGCTGCTGTGCGCGGACGAGCCGGCAGACAAAGAAAACCCAGACCTTTGATGACCCCTGGTGAGGAAAGCGCGCACTGCATTGAGTGAGCCCCGCTTGCAGCGGGCGGGCGAGCTCTCCTCCCAGCAAGTCCAACGGAGCAAGGAGCCCCCCCCCCATGGCTTTCTTATCTCCACCCCCCACCCCACCCGCGCCCTTCACATTCCTCAGCTCAGCCTGCAAGGATGTTGCTGAAGCTGCCTCGGATCTGTGCGGCGGCCGGCCCTTGGCCAGGAGCAGTGGTGTGGCTGGTGGCGGAGCCCTGAAGGACCCGTCAGGTCTAGAATTTTCTCCCAGCTGGGGTATCCAGCTAGGGGGGCTGGTACTTGGAAGCAGCAATGAGAAATTCGCCAGCCCTCTCGGGAATCGGGATTGAAGAACAGGAGACTTTAAAGCCCGTCACTCCGGAGTCCTGGCAAAAATGGGTCTCTGCTAAGCAGACGGACACCAGGCTGCAACCATGGGCTCCCACATGGGGTCGCTCTGAGTCGGAGCCGACTCACCAGCACCTAACAACAACAACAAACAACAGGCAGCCAGTCAGAATTGTCAGCCGCTGTGAGTGGCCGGTGTACAGTCCAGGAGAACCAGAAAGCTGCCTGCTCTCTGTCAGTTTGCAGGGCAGGAAGGAAATTTGCGAGTGTCCCCCCAAAAGGAGGGGGCGTTGGAGAGTGGTAGTTATTGGGGGCCTAAGTGCCACGGAGTCGATCCTAATTCACGGCGGCCCTCTGCACAGCAGAAAGAAAGAAACACGGCCCGGTGCTGTGCCTTCTTCACAAGGCTTGTTGGACGAGAGCCCACTGTTGCAGCCACTGTGGCGGTCCGTCTGGGTGAAGGTCTCCCCCTTGCGTGCCGCCCCTCCGGCATGCTGTCTCCGTGCAGGGACAGGTGTCTCCTGAGAGCATGTCCCGAGAACTGGAGACAAAGTCTGGCCTTCCTCACCTCCAAGGACCATTCGACTGTCGCTAGCAATGCCAATGCCACGTGGAACCACCTAGGAACGAACCCTCGCCAGAGGGGTGGAACCTTAAGCAGTCCATGGCGCTAATATGATCGAGCTACTCCGTCATGTGTCTGCTACAACTGTCGGCTCCCAAATACTTATTGCTGGGACTCAGCTTATTTTGCTTTTTCATTTATTTTTACGTTTCTGAAGTTGACAGGAGAACCATGGGAGTTAACCACAGCATCGATAGTTCGAACCACAAGCTGCTCCACAGAACGACGTAGCTGTCTGCTTCTGTAAATATTATTTGTAAATAATCCTGTGGGGCTTTTACACATGGTGTAAGCCTCTGCTGAATCCCCCACGATTACAGTTGAGGGGCGTGAACGGCCCCTGCAATCAGAGAGCGCTTTAAAGTCGATTATGGGAGACATGGGTCAAAATGTAATATCGGGTCATTAGCTCTCCCTTTGGAATCATTTTAAAGATTTTTTTTTAAGTGGAAGGGAAATACACATGGATTTAAACCCCTAGCGAATCCCCTCTGACCGTGGACCAGGGATGTGAATCGCCTTGGTACCATGCAGGGTGCATTGGAACGTGAATTCAAGGTTGGTCTATTTAAATTTGTTCTAGTTTTTCATATGCTCTGCTTTGTTTTTGATAGAGGTTTTTATCTGTTTTACTTTGTTAGCTTTTGTTCATTGTGTGTCTGTTTGTTTTTTTAATGTTTATTTTAACGTATTAAATCCACAATAGGTAAACCTATCGAGACAGTAACTGGATTAATAGTTCCTTGGGGTGCGGCCAGGAGGTTTCAGGGGAGTGGGGAGCTAATGAGGATGAATACAAGACTGCAGAAGACGTTCTATCTGATGTGGTGACGATGGCATAATTCTTCTTCATGCGATGGAATGATGGAATTGCACGATACGTGAATTATATGATCAAAAAACTGCTGAAAAAGAAAACAGCTGAGGGGCAGTTTGCTGTACCGGGTCCCTACGAGTTGGGATCGTCTCAGCCAGTTCGGTTCAAGGTTAATGCCCATAACGTGACACACTGTTAGATTTTCTTCTAGTTTAATCGTGGAAAACTAAGGGATGCCTTTATTATGCATTTTAAGCCAAAATTCCTTAGTTTTTTCAGCCAAATTAAAACATTCACTTCACTGCTAATGAAAAGATTACAGGTCTGCTCCAGCCAGAGGCACCTCAGAAGAAGGGCCTGGCAATCTATTTGCGAAAGATCAAGCGAGTGAGGACGCTGGGTAATCAGTTCCACGCGATGCACCTGGGCTTGCCCTGACCTGAAGCCCACGCAGCAGCAGCAGCAGCAGCAGCAGCAGCAGCAGCACTAGCACTAGCACTGCATTTAGGCTCATTCCCAGACGTCAGCCTGAGCTCCGGGGGTGACCATCTCGGACCCTTCGCGGGGACGGCGGAGGGTCATCCAAACGTGAGTCTTCCTTGAGCTAGGGAATCTCCGCAAAGTTTGGTGACGTAATCCTGGTGCCTGGATAAGGCAGCTGGCATTCAGAGAATTTAGTCAACCCGACGGGACTGAAATGTCAAAAGAAGAAAATCTTGGGAGTGGTCTAGCCCTTCTCTCCACCTCCTCTTCCATTCTGCAAGTGAGACCACTGGACCTGGACACCTATCTACTTCCAGTGCGGGGCAGCTCGGCATTGCATCTGCTGCCTCTGAGGCTGCCTCCCTCCTCCCATCTCGCTGCCTTCCTTGCACCTGGTTGTATCTTTAAAGCGAGACTCGCAGCACCTGCAGGAGTCCTGTTGCTGTCATGGTTACGTGTTGGGCTGCGATCCTCGTGGTTGGCTGCTCCAAACCACCAGTAGCTCTGTGGGAGAGAGACTGGGCTTTCAACTTCTGTCGACAGTCACAGTCTTGACAACTCACATGAGTCGGCATTGACTCGATGGCAGTGAGTTTGGTTTTGAGTGGTGGTCTTAGGGGGCCCAGGATAGAACATCATTAAGAATTAGAGATCCAACTCATGTAGATTTAAAGTTTCATTTTCGTAGAACCATCAAATTGGAGACCGGATGCTGTTTTTAGCCGTGAAACTCAAACGCACTGCCTTTGAGTCCATGCCGACTCACAGCGACCCTGTAGGACAGGGTAGAGCTGCCCCCTTGAGTTTCCAAGACTGTCCCTCTTTACAGTAGAAAGCCTGATCTTTCCCCTTGAGAGAGGCTGGTAGTTTCAAAGTGTTGACCGTGGAGTTAGCAGCCAAACCACTAGGCCACCAGGGTCTTCTGTGTTTCAGCTACCCAGCCCATTTGTATTTTTCTACAAAAGTATGTTCTTAAAATTAATATTTAGGATATAACACTATATATCAGGTCAGGTGTCATGGAGTGAACTCTGCCCATGAGGACCCCAAGGTGTGTTGGAAGAGAGTGTGTTCTACAGGCCTTTCTTCCAGCGCACCTCTGCACAGAGTTGAACCTCCAATGTTTCCTTAGCAGAAAGTGCATTAACTGTTTGCATCAGCCAGGGACTCCAGGTCTAGGATCCAAACCTGCTTGAGTTGATTTTCGACTCTTAGCAACCCTGTAGGCCAGGACAGCTCCTTAGGAATTTAGAAGCTGTGACTTATCTACTGAGGCTTGGCAGACTCACCTTTCTCCCTCAGAGGGGCTACTGGTTTGAACTGCTGAGACTAAGGTTAGCGGGCCAACGTTTAATCAGAGAGGCAGAGAATGTGTATCCAACAGATCTGACAAGTCTCCCAGTGGTGCTGATGCTGCTGGCCTGGGACCACACATTGAGAAGTGTTGCTGTTAGGTGAGTCGGCCCATCTCCTTCAGGGTCTTCTTTTTCAATGACCCACCACTTTGCAAAGAAGGATGTCCTTCTCCGGACACTGGTCTCTCCTGATCACTTGTCCAAAGTGCTTGAGACGAAGTCGCGTCATCCTTGCTCTAAGCCTCATTCTAGCCGTACTTCTTCCAAGACAGATTTGGTTCTGCTTCAGGTGGTTCGCAGGACATTCTATATTCTTCCCCAACACCAGAATTCAAGCACGTCAATGCTTCTCCAGTCTCCCGGATTCGTTGGTCAGCTTTCTCATGCACACGAGACCATTGAAAGTACCATGGCGTGAGTCAGACTCCATTTGCTCCTCAGAGTGACATCCTGGCTCTTCAGCACTTCCCAGAGTCCTCGTGTAGCTGCTTTGCTCAGTGCAATGTTGTCTGATGTCTTAATCGCTGTTCCTTGGGCATTGATTGCAGACCCAAGCGAGAGGAAACCCTTGGCAACTTGGGTTCTTTTTCTCTTTATCCTGATGTCCTCCATGGGCCCACTCCTGAGGAGGTTGGTTTTCTTTGCAATGAGTTGCAATCTCTACTGAAGGCTGCAGTCTTTGGTCTTCATCAGTAAATGCCCCAAGTCCCCTTCACTTGCAGCGAGCACGGCGGTATCATCTGCAGGTTGTCAATGGTTCTTCCCCCAAAGCTGCTGCTGTGTTCTCCCTCGCAGCGTCCAGTTTCTCTGATTATTTTTTCAACGTCCAGATGGAGAAGCACGGTGGAAAGAAGCCTGCCTCGTGCACACCGTGCCTGGTTGTAAAGCTTGCAGTGTGTCCTGAATCCATTCAAGCAACTGCCTCTTGATCTAAGGATAGTGTCTGCATGTGAACCATGAGGCGTTCTTCTAAATATAATCCATAGTTTGTTATGATCCATGCAGATGAATGGCTTTGCCTCATCAATAAAACACAAGCACACGTCTTCTTGGTATTCACGACACTCAGCCAAGATCCATCTGAAACAGGCAGTTATATCCCTCATTCTGCATCCTCTTCTGAATCAGTTTGGATCTCGGTCAGCTCCTTGTTGATACAGGATTGCATCTGTTTTTGAATTGTCTTCAAGATTTTACTTTCATGTGATACTAATATTACTGTTTGATAATTCCCGCATTCTCTTGGGTTATCTTTGCTTTGAATGGGCACTAATATGGATCTCTTCGAATTGGTTAGGCTGTTAGTCATTTTCCAAATTTCTTGGCATAGACAAATGAGTGCTTCCAACACTGTATCAGCCTGTTTAAATATTTTAATTGATATTCTGTCAATTCCAGGAGCCAGATTTAAAAAAACAAAAACAAAAACCAATTCCTTTGGTGTAGGTTGGACTTTTTCCTTCAGTATCATTGGCTCTTAATCATTTTGTACCTTTTGAAATGACTGAATGTCAGCAATTATGTTTGGTGTATTCATTCCATCATTTTTTATGTTACCTGTACCATTCAACATTTTGTCCATAGAATCCTTCAATATTGAAACTCAAGGCTTGACTTTTTTCTTAGTTCTTTAAACTTGGCATATGCCAAGCATGTCTTTCTGACTCCCAAGTCTTTGTATGTTTCATTATACCGTTTATTTTGTCATCTTGAGCTGCCTTTTGAAATCCTGTGTTCAGTTCTTCCATGCCATCATTTCTGCCCTGTCTTTTAGCTGCTCTACTTTCAAAAGCAAGTTTCAGAGTCTCTTCTGACCACCTTTCTTCTTCTCGTGTCTGTTCATTGACCTTTTGCTTTCTTCATGTATGTATTTTTTATTTCATCCCCAAACTCATCGGGTGTTTGGTCACTAGTGTTCAAGCCATCAAACCTGTCATTGAGATGTGCTACAAATTCAAGTGTAGAATGTGTGCCGTCCTCACTATTGTTCCTGTGCCTGAGCCCATTGTTGCAGCCACTGTGCCAGTCCGTCTCCACGAGGGCCTTCCTCTTCTTCGCTGCCCCTCCACTTCACCAGCCATGATCTCCTTCTCCAGGCACTGGTCTTTCCTGACAACGTATCCAAAGTATGTAAGACAAAGTCTCACCATCCTGGCCTGCAGGGAGCTCTCTGATGGTACTTCTTCCACTAATATGGTTGGTCCTTTTAGCACTGCATGGTGCTTTCAGTCTTCTTTTCCAGCACCACAATTCAAATGCATGAAGTTGTCCTCAGTCTTTTTGATTCATATCCAACTTTCACATGCATATGAGACAACTGAAAATATCATGGCGTGTGTCAAGTACACCTTTGCCCTCAAAGTAGCACCCTTGTTTTCAATGCTAATGTAACACACCTTTTGATCTCTTGACTGCTGGTGCTATGAGCATTGATTGTGGATCCAAGCAAGACAAAATATTTGACAACTTCAACCTTTTCTCCGTTTATCATGATGTTTCCTCTTGGTCCAGATGTGAGGGTTTGGGTCTTCCTTGCATCGAGTTGTAATCCGTATCGAAGGCTACAACACCTGATTTTTCACTAGTGAGTACTCAAGTCCTCCTTGCTTTCAGCGAGCAAGGTTGTGTCATCTGCATATCACAATTTGTTAATAAGCCTTCTCCAATGCTGATGCCACATTCTTCTTCATATACTCCAACCGCTCTGATAATTTCCTCAGCATGCAGACTGGATAAGTTGACAAGAGGATACAACCGTGTCACACACCTTTTCTGATTATAAACCATGCAGGGTTCCCTTGTTCTGTTTGCACAACTGCCTCTCGATCCATGAACAAGTTCTGCATAAGCACAATGTTAATTCCCATTCTTCTCAAAGTCATCTATCGTTTGTTATGATGCACACCTCAAGTGCCTTAGCATAGTCAATAAAATGCAAGGAAACCTCTTTCTGGTTTTCTCTTCTTTGAGCCAAGATTCATCTGACATACATCAGCAATGAGATCCCTTGTCCCACGTCCTCTTCTGAATCCGGCGTGAACCTCCGGCAGCTCCCTCTCAATGTGCTGCTGCAACTGTTATCGGATGATCTTGAGCAAAATTTTACTTGCGTGTGATAACAATGACATTTTTCTACAATTTGAGCATTCTGTTGGGTCACCATTCTTTTGAATGGGTACAAATGTGGATCTGTTCCAGTCAGTTGGCCAATTGGCTGTCTAATCAAATTTCTGGCATAGATGAATGAATGCTTCCAGTGCTTCATCAGTTTGTTGAAACATTTCCATTGGTGTTCCATCATCATGGGAACCTTGTTGTCGGCTAACACTTTCAGCGCAGCTTGAGCGTCTTCTTTCGGCGTGGTTCCTGACTTCAGCAAGCATGGCTCTTGCTCCTGGGCTCCCTCCCGGCATGCTCGAATGGCAACGAGTTCTTTTGGGAACAGTCGTTCTGTGAATTTTTTTCATCCTCTCTGGATGCTTCCTGCGCCATTCGGTATTTTGCCCTTAGAATCTTTCACCACGGAATCATTACAAACTCTGGATAATATTGAGAAGAACGGGACTCTCAGAACACCTCGTTGTGCTCCTGCAGAACCGACAGAGCAGTAGTTCTCAACCTTCCTAATGGCGCAATGCTTTAATACAGTTCCTTGTGTTGTCCTGACCCCCCAACGATAAAATTATTTTCATTGCTACTTCATAATTGTGATTTTGCTACTGTTATGAATTGGGTGACCCCGAAAGAGGTTGCAACCCTCAGGTTGAGAACCGCTGCTGTAGGGGTTCACATAGGTGCACTCATATGTGCAGAACAAGGGCATGCTGCATGGCTTAAAATCGGGAGAGCCAGCTTCATCACGCTAATTCAGTCTGCTCACTGAGCAATTAATCAGAGACACTGAGCTATGTGGATAACTTGGCATCAGGATTGGAGGAAGGCTCATTAACAACCTATGCCATGCAGACGACACAACCTTGCTTGCTGAAAACAGAGAGGACTTACTGATGGAAATCAAAGATTGCAGCCTTTGTTTACAACTCACTGTAAACAAAACCACAACAAGCATCATCGTAATAAACAGAGGAAAGACTGAGGTTGTCAAGGATGACATCCTGCTTGGATCCACAATCGGTGCTCATCAAACCAAAGGCTGCACGGCACCAGACAAATCTGCTGCCCAAGACCTCGTGTTAAAGAGCAGACGTCACTTTAAGGACTAAGGGGCACCGGACCCAAGTCATCCCATTCTCAATGGCCTCGTCCGCATGGGAAAGCTGGACAAATAGTACAGAAGACTGAAGAAGGAGGGATGCCTTCCAGTTGCGATGCTGGAGAGGACTATCGACTGCATTCCGACTGCCAGAACTAACACATGTGTCTCAGGAGACGACGTACCGCCGCCAGAAGACTCCTTAAAACCAAGACGGCAAGACTTCTTCTCAAGTACGTTTGACATATTACCAGTCAGTGGAAAAGGACACCGTGTTTGGTAAAGTAGAAAGTCAATGAAAGAGAGGAAGATACCCAGTGAGATGGATGACACAGTGGTTGCCCCAGAGCACTCAGACATGACAGCGACCAGGAGGATGGGGTGGGACCAGGCAGTGCTACATCCTGCTGTCCAACGCGAGGCCATGCATCAGAGCCAATTGACGGCACCTAACAACAACACGATTTTGTAGCAATACTTTTTGACTTATCTTCCTGTGTGTCGTCTGTGTGTGCACATGCACACACAGGTTTATATTTTTTGTATACAGAATTTCTATCATAAATTGTAATGGCTAAAAAACGTTCGTTCCCTTTCTTGGAGTAACAAAGACAGCTAATCCAATCCTTGGCTCAGCTTAAATTCCTTTTTCTTATAATGAAGTGAGATTTAAAGAAGCATGCATATTAATAAATAAACAAACAAGCAAGCAACAGTCTCACCCCATGCTCCCCTCCACCCTGTCCCTCTAATTGATTCACTTGGCTTCCCTCTGTTGTGTCAACAGAAAGAGCTTTCTGCTTTTAATTTGCTCTGGGTACTGCCAAAGACATTTTGCACTTATTCAAATCATAAGGTCAGAGAAAGAAAAAGTGGGAGAGAGCAGGCAATGAGGAGCCAGATGGAATAGGGAACCGAGAGAAGACAGATGGCCTTGCTGAGAACAAGTTCTGCAGCCACAAGAATGAAACGACACAAACGATTCAGGGAGAACTGGTGACAAGCTCACAACATGTTTGCCCAACTTGCTAGGAAATTTGACCAGAGGTGATCATGACTCACCCTGAACGCAAAAGCCAAACCCGTTGTCATCGATCCATCTCGGCTCACAGCAAGCTCAGAGGCCAGAGTAAAACTACCTCAGGAGGTTTCCAAGACTGCCCATCTTTAAGGAAGCCGACTGCCACATCTGTCTCCTTGGGCAGCAGGTGGATTGGAACCATCAACCTGTGGGTTAGAAGGTAAAAATCTTAGTTCCCTTCCTTAAAGTCACAAGAGAAGAAACCCAATCCTCTCCTTGGCTCAACTTAAATTCCTTTTCTTATCATGAAGTGAAATTTAAAGAAACACGGACCTTAATAAATAAGCATCTCACCCCACAGGAACAACGTCATACCGAATAACTCTAACAACTTTAGATGAAATGGGCATATTGCTGATAAGACACACTACCTGAACTCCAATATTTGTAGTTTTCCCCATTTCAAAGTTATTTTCACAACCCTTCTAGAGGTAGGAAGGAGTCTCTGGGTGGCTCCCATGGGTGGGTAGGTGCTAGACTACTTGAGGAAAGGTTGGTAGTTTGAACCTACTTAGAGGCACCTAAGAAGAAAGGCTGGGTGGCCTGCTTCCAAAAGGTCACAACCTTGGAAATCTCATAGCGTACAGTTCTATTCTCTAACACAGATGACTCCGTAGCAACTGCTTTGCTTTTTTGTTGATTGTTTTGGCTTTTGATTTAGTGAGCGTGTCAGGGTATCTCTTTGTGGTTTTGATTTGTATTCTCCTAATGACCTCTTTAAGAAGCTCTGGTCGCATAGTGGGTGAAGTGTTGGGCCGCTAACCACACGGTCAGCAGTTCAAAACCGCAAGTTGCTATGTGGGAGGAAAATGAGGCTCGCTACTCCTGTAAAGAGTTACAGTCTCAGAAACCCCCTGGGGCAGTTCTCCCATGTCCTATACGGTTGCTATGAGTCAGAATCGACTCCCTGGCACTGAGTGAAGAATGGCTTCCTTGCAGTATTAAAAACAAGGATGTTACTTCAAGGACTATGGTTCCCCTGACCCAAGCCATGGTATTTTCAGTCTCCTCATAGGCACGTGAAAGGTGGACAACGAATAAGGAAGACCAAAGAAGAATTGATGCCTTTGAGTCACGATGTTGCCAAAGAATATTGAATAAGACACAGAGAATGGCCGAAAGAATGACCAGTTTTACCTTGGAAGAAGTAGCGCTTAGAAGCAAGAATGATGAGACTCTGTGGTACATATTTTGGTCGTGTTACCATGGCCATCGAGGGATCAGTCCCCGGAGAAGGTCAATGAGAAAGAAGACAACCTTCAGTGGGATGGATTGGCACAGTGACTTCAACAATGATTCCCTCGTAGCAAAAACTGTTAGGACGGCATCAGACAGGGCACGTTTCCTCCTCCGGAACGTACGGTTGCTCTGAGTCAGAACTTACTCCAAAGTACCTGACAACGATGAACAATGACTTTGATCATCTTTGCATATGCTTGTTGATTATATGTTCTTTAGAGAAACGTCTTCGAGATCTTCATCTATGCATTAGTAGGATCTTTTGTCTTTTTGTTGTTGAGTGTAAAAATTATATATTTTGAATAGAAGACCCTTGTCAGATATTCAAGTGATTTGCATATATTTTCTCCTATTTTAAAGGCTTGCTTATTACTCTCTTAAAACTCTCTTTTGAAAAACAAAAGTATTTAGCTTCAATAAAGTTCAGTTTATCTTTTTTCCCCTCTTGTTGTTTATGCTTTTGGTAAGATGTCTTACCATTTTTCATCTCTGGTTGACATTTTTGGTGGGTATAGAATTCTAGGTTGATAGTATTGTGTTTGTGTTTCTGTTGCCTTTTTAATTGTTTATGATGTTGCTCCACTGTCTTCCAGCCCACATTTTTCCAATAAGAAATATTCTGTTGTCCTTATCTTTGGTCTTGTTATGTATAATGGCCTTATTCCTCTGGTTGTTTTAAAGTTTCCCTTGATCTCTGGTTGTCAGTAACTTTGTGGTATACCTTCGTGTAGTTTTCTTCATGTTTTGTTCCTCATTTCTCAAAGATCACTGTCCTTTGTTGCCCATCCCTAGAGTCTTGAAAACTCTTGTTTTTATCCTTTTTGTCTATCTGTTTGGTTCAATTGATTAATTTTCTTGGGAGGGTAAAGCCTGCCCTTGTTATTCCATTTGAGCTAGAAGCAGAAGGCACTGGGGTCAAGGTCACCATTAAATTGTATAGTAATGTGACATAATTCTAACTGAAGGGAGCTTTAAGAGGTATGGATTATAGGTAGCAAAACTGACATTTTCTTTAACTATTATAGAAACCATCTTGGTATTTTTTTCCCTTTAGTATATAGTTGGTAAGAATAGATAGCATCAATGGTCAGGAGTACCTTGCAGTTTCCTTACTTGATGTTACAACTTGGGACTCAAGCTGTTAAAATTGAGTTGATGTAAGTCACCTCTCATAAAATACAAATTCCCTTGGAAATTAATGTCTAATAATCTATTCCTAACAACTTAGTGGTTACCAAACTGGGGGCGGGTGGGGAGTTAACTTTTATATCCCAATTTGTCTTGCATTTTATACACATTATTTAATTTAATTGATACGCTGGCTTGTTCTTGTAGCTAAAAGAGACTAGCAAAATTGGAGACACTTGTCCACAATCCCATAGCTCACCAGTCTCAGAGGCCTTATGGAAACCCAGATTTAGATGGCATCGCCTTCTTGCTGGTCAAAGAGTTGTCCACAAACCAGCAGCAGCAGCAGAAGCTCAGACTCTGCGATAAGATCCAAACTGCATCCTAACTGGACCCAGCTAATAGGAGTCTGGCCAGTCAAGTCTGAGATGTTCTGCTCTAAATTATGGTCCTCCTATCGTTTGGCTGAAGGAAGAACAGAAAGAAAGTCTTAATGATAAGGTGGGCAGCATGATCTGAGAAGTTGGAGTACTATTCTCATGGTCCAGGCCAAATGGAGATCATAGAGCCTATGAGCTGAACAATGCTGGGTTAACATTTAAAACATATAACACCGGAAAGACAGACAACCCAGTTACACATGGTCAAAAGACTTAAGAACATTCAGCCTAAGAATAAATGCAAATGGCGAATAACCACATGAGAAAGAGGCTTAATGTTATTTGTCATTGCGATTGGGTGACTCATAGCAATTCTGACTCATGGCAATCCTATATGGTAGAGCGAAACTGCCCCATAAGATCGTCTAGGCTATAATCGTTATTGGAGCACATCCCCAGGTCTTTTCTAGGGAAATGCAAATCAAGACCACAATGAGTTATCCCATGATGCTCACTAAGACCGCTATGGTTTTTAAAAGATAAGAAAAGGATCGGTATTGGGTGCTGGTGGGAATGAAAAGTGGTGTAGCAGCTGTGGGAAAGAGCTTAGTAGTCCCTCAAAGAATTAGCCCAGAATTACCATTAAAGAACAGACACAAAAAACTCACTGCCGTTGAATTGATTCCAATGCATAGTAGCCCCACAGGACAGGGTAGAACTGCCTTTGTGTGTTTCCAAGACTGTAACTCTATATAGAAGCACATTACAATCCCCCACTCCCACTCCGAGGCAGATGCCCCAAAGAATTGAAAAGAGGAATGGAAGAGATACTTGGACACAATGTGCATTGCAGCATTATCTGCAATAGCCAAAAGGTAGAAACAGCCAAAGTGCCCATGAAGAGAGGAACAGATAAGTGAGATGAGGTTCATATATGTGTATGTATGTATACACACACACATGGGTTATTACTCCGCTATAAAAGATTGAAATGAAGTCCCGATGCATGCTCCCATGGACCTTCAAAACATGCTGAGCAAAATACGTCAATTACAAAAAGACAATTATCCTATGATCTCAGTTATAGCAAATAGCTAGACCAGGCAAGTGTCTGGAGACCAAAGCTGATGGGTGATTGCCAGGGATGGACAGGTTATTGTCGTTGTTGTTGTTCTTAAGGTTGATGCTGTGGTAAGATCTGTCAAGCCAGTCCCTTTGTGCAAGAGAACAAAACACCACTCGGTCCTGGTCCATGCTCACAGCCCGTGCAGCCACTGTGTCAATCCATCTCAATCTCATTAAAGGTCTACCTTTTTTTCATTGACCCTCTACTTGACCGACCATGATGTCTTTTTCCAGAAAGTAGTCTCTCCTGATAAGTCTAAAATCCATGAAAAAAATTTTTTGTTTACAGTCCTTGCTTCTAAGGGGCATCCTGTCTTCACTTCCTCCGAGACAGATTTGTTCATTCCTCTGGCAGTCCAGGGTACTTTCAATCGTCTTCATCCACATCATACTCCAAGCGCATCAATTCTTCTCCAGCCTTTCTTAGTCATTGTCCATGTACCACGAGGCGATTGGCAATATCCTGGCTTGGGTCAGGTCCTCCGAGTGGCATCCTTGCTCTTTCTTGAACTCTTTAAAGAGGCCTTGGGCAGCAGATTTGCCCAATACCTGCTGCTTCCAGCCACATTGTAGAGTGGGGGGTCCACTCAAAGGAGGAGGACCTCAATCGCAATGGGCTCAAATATAGGAAAGACTCTGAGGATGGCATAGGACTGAACTGGATCTCCTTCTGTTGAGCATGGGGTCGCTATTGAGCTGGTATGGACCGGATGGAACCCACCACCGCCGCCACCACCACTCGAGTGCTGACAAACTCTGGTCTAATACACGAGAAAGCAAAGAGACGAAGAGCCGCCCTTTAGGCCAGTGGGTCTCAACCTTCCTAATGCCGCGATCCTTGAACACAGCTCCTCTTGCTGTGGTGACCCCCCCAACTATAAATTTATTTTCGTTGGTAATTTTGCTACTGTTATGAATCAGGTGACCCTTGTGAAAGGGTCACTCGGCCCCCAGAGGGGTCGTGAGCCACAGGTTGAGAGCTGCTGCTTTAGGGTCTATGGTTTCAGCCTGGTGTGTGGTAGGCAAGAAGAATTTCCTCCCTGCGTGTTGCAAAGGGGAGAGCTACCAGATGGAAGAGGCCTGGGCATTGTTCGCAGGATAAAGAGCTGTTGATTTCTTTCTCCTTTTAGGCTCCAGAGAAGCTTTCCATCTGAAAGTGCACTGCCGCTCGCTGGCAGGGCCACGGCTTTGAGCTTTATGCTGGCTGGCTTAATTGTGTTCCTGCTTGTTTGTTAGGTTTATGGAGATATATTTAGATGGCAAGCGGAGCACCACCTCCCAGAGGGAAAAGAATAGTGGGGGGGGCGGCGACTTAAAAATCCCAAGTCAGGTGGCGTTGGGGACACAATTCCAGGCCGCAGTCTTTGATGGTGTGTTGCTCCAGTTAACTAGCTCTCTAGAGCGGATGGATGCTAAGTTGTTCATTAAATCCATACCCAGAGATTGCGCTGAGGTGAGAGATGATTCTAGAAATAAAATGGAGTTTCAGATCTTTGCCTTGAGCTCTGTGAGTTTGGCTATTCAGCGAAACACTGTGTTCATCCCTTCCTGTCACGCCGGCCCAGGCCTTCCATATATTCCCAGCCACTCACTGCCCTTGCCCATCTGGTAGAGAAGCAGACGGGTCCCTTTGTTCTCAGATGTGGCCCCTTCTACCTTGCTTTTCAACTGGCCTTATTCTGCTCATTTCCCAACCAAATTTTTAACTATGGTTTTGCCCCTTCTTGGTGACAGCTAAGAAACCCTGGTGGTGTGGTGGTTATGGGCTGGGCGGCGATACGAAAGGTCAGCAGTTTGAAACCATCAGCCCCGACCTGGCAGAAAGAAGGGCCTTTCGATTCCTGTTGACTGTGGCAGTCTCAGAAGCCCTGGGGCCAGTTCTACTCTGCCCTGTGGGGTCTCTATGAGTCAGCATCGACTAGCTGGCCGGGAGTTTGGCTTGGCTTTTGTTGGCAGCTGGAGTCCCTGGTTGGCACAGAGGGTTTATGCTGAAATGATGAACCTTCAAGGGAAGCCCTGAGGGTTAAGTGTGGCCCTGTCAACTGCAAGTTTGGTGGCTGAAGTCCACACTCTGCTCTGTGGGATGCAGTTGAGGCTGTCTGCTCCCTTCAAGGTTTAGACTCTGATATCCTAAGGAGCAGCTCTGTTTTATCCTTGAAGGTCTGGATGAGTCAAATCCACTCAATGGCAGTGGCTTTTTAACTAACCTAAAGGTTGATGGTTGGGACCCTCGCCGAGGTGCTGCAGAAGAAAGGCCTGGCTACAAAAGGGCAGGCAAGATAACACAGTGGGGCAGTTGTACCCTGACCCACACTGAGTCACTGTGAGCCGGGATGGACTTGGCAGCAATGGGGTTGGGGTTTGGTTTTCGTGCTTGTAGCTCAGCGTCTTGGACTTGTGTCTTGTCTGCAGTCTCAAGAGCTGCTGCGACAGGACCAGGCCAAGGGGGAGGCCTAGAGACCAGAACTGTGATGGAAAAGACGGGGGCTTGGGTCCTGTCACACCTTAGTCAGCAGGGGATGAAGTTGAAAAATAACAAATGACATGTTTGCTTTTTACAACTAGGAATGGGGTCCTTTGTAGCAGATTTTCTCAATTCAGTACACTGTTTCATTATTTAACTGCTGATTCCATGGGTGTGTATAGCATAATCTCTTTATTCTTATCTACGTATCCCTTCATCCATGTACCCATTGAGCCATCCCTCTCATTTACTTACACACACACACACACACACACACACATACACACACACATACACACACATACACACACACACACAGAGAGAGAGAGAACCATATAAGGCAATATTCCAAATTCTTAGAAGGAAATAGGATTGTTATGGCTGATCTTTCCCTCCTTTTAATTTTACACAGAGGGTATATTAAATCTTCTTAAAGAGAGGATGTTTGTATGAAGGGACTTTAAAAGGTTTGTGGGAAAATGCCATTATCTTTTAATTCCGTTTTTTCCACACACTTTTTAAGCACCCTACCCCCTTTTAAGTCTATTAAGGAGCAAGTGGCATTTTGATCGCCTTTTGCCACACCTGCACCTCATGGTCAGCTCACTGGAGAGTGTCTGTTGCTAGTGACTCTCCGTGACAAAGACCACCTGTGACCGCCTCCATCTCTTCTTGTTTTAAAGTGTCACCGGTCATTTGCCAAAATCAACACGGAAGACAGGTTAACAGAAGGACAGGAGCACATCAGACCACGTGGTGGAAAGCCCTAAGTGATCAGAAGGCGCAGTAAGCCCTGCCCGCTGTCTGCTCCAGCGAGTGTCAGCCCGTCCCGTCGGCTGTTCTGTTCCCAGCATGTTGAGAAGGTACACTGGTGTTGGAAGGGAGGGATGGAGGAAGGGAGGGGTTTGGAAGGACACACACACACACACACACACACAAACACACACACACAGTCCCGGGAACCTTTACTGGCTGCAATCATGGGATCTTCCCTGAACCCGAGGTGGTTTTATTACACTGTTCACTGACTGCCGCCTGAACCAGTGTCTATATCCTGAAACCGCCTCCTGCAACATGGCATGAGTCTCTCTAATTGTATTCTCGGAGGGTGACTTCAGAAGGCTCTTCTGCTGTCTAACTGATAACTGTCTGAAAAATAGAGACACCAAAAACATTGAGGGAGAAATCCATAGGTGATGAGCCATGCAGGGCATAGGGGATTCGCTAAAAACAGCCCACAAGGAAATCAATGCTTTAAACATAACTTTTTTCGTTGAACCAGGCTCATGAAACGTTTCCAAAAGCTGCTAATAAACAACATTCAGTAGTTTGTTTTTGTTGTTGTTGAGCCTCTCCTTTGAGCCCCAATCCCTTATGGGAAGCATTGTTAAAGACGGTCAGCGATAGACATTTTCTCAGCACAGCGAGTTACCAGGTTGGAGAGATCGAGTAGGAACTGAACTATACACTCCAAAAATAATTCGGATTTCAGCCGAAGCTGAGACAATAGTCCCTGGTCTAATTGAAAGCCCATGCAGATGAGCTCATAACTCCAGGCACAGTCCTTTGTGGGACTAGAGGAGGGGTGTTTGGGGGTGTGGTTCAGGTTGGTTTTTGCCTCTTTGAGTGCAGGATGTAGTGGGCACATCCTCACCTGCCCCTGTCCCATCCATCTCTAGAAAGTGCGAAACCAGTTGCCACCCAGTTGGTTCTGGCTCAAGGCGACCCCGTGGCTGTCAGGGTAGAACTGTGCCCATGGGGTTTCAGTGGCTCATTTTCCTTCCCAGGTGCCTCCAGGGCAAACGCAACCCCCTGTCCTTTCAGTTAGCAGCCAAGAGTGTGAATTCTTGTACCCAGGGACTCCCTGGCAAAGGAGAGGGTCAGTGGAAAAGAGGAAGACCCCAATGAGTTGGATTGCCCTGCCCCTTCAACAACAAGCTCAGGCGTAGCAATGATTGTGAGGATGGTGCTGGACCCGGATGTGCTCCATTCTTTTGTGTATGGGGTCACTGGGGGTCTGTGTACAACATAGATTCTGCGTCAACACCATAACAAGGGCTCTCCAGAAGGCTGAAAATTGCATTCTCTCCCTATTTCTATACTACGAAAAACCAGATACCCTTAGCCCCAAGCGATGTAACCCCAAATTTGTTTTTCTAACCTTGGCAATTCTTTCCTGAGTCAAGGAATGCATGAGAACATACTAACAAAGGTCTTCGTGGAAAAGAATGGGGGATAAAAATCGGTTATAAGGTTTTAAGTCTATCTTTGAGCAGTTGATGCCACTCAGCCGATTAAAAGGTTATTTAAGCAGTTCGTTGAAGAACGTGGCGGGGATGACAGCCTATTCACGCTACTTCCGTTTCATGGTCACCCTAGTTGGCATGTAAGCAAGAGGGCAGCGCAGGAGACTCTGCCGCAGAAAGCCAGTCTCTGTGGAATGTCCAGGGAAATGATGGCAGACGGGGACAGGGCTGGTGGGTTTCAAAGAAAGCCAAACTCACTGCTGCTGAGACTCTTCCCGCTCACTGCGACCCTGTAGGACAGGGTAGAACGGCCCCTCTGTGTTTCCCAGGCAGTGACTCTTTATGGGAGTAGAAAGCTCATGTCTTCCCCCCGAAGAGTGGCTGGTGGTCTCAAACTACTGTCCTTGTGGTTAGCGGCCCGGTGGAGAACCACTAGGCCACCAGGGCTCCGTGGCTGGTGGGGAAGGAGGGATAGTGCAGACAACTTTGCAACAGAGATTTCGATCATCGTGTGGGAAGCAACCTGCCACAGACTAGAGACGCCAGAAATGTCTGGAAACAAGATGGCGCCATCCAAGTGGGAGGGAAGATGGGAAATCGTGTTTTAACCAATTCTGATTGTCCAGGACTGAGACGAGAATGAGGGGACCTGACAGGCTTGCACGGGTATGGAAAGTGCAGAGAAAGCACAGAGGGCTTTAGTTGGCTCTGAAGCGGTGCTGGCACTAAGTATCCAAGAACCGAGGGGAGGAGCCGCCGCGGGGCGGAGCATCCTTGACGGGCGCCTTCTCTTCGTTACCTGCAGGATTCCTACTGGGATGGGCTGAGCGCCGGGCCCATCAACTACAAGGGGCCGGTTTGAGCCCCCAGCTGCCCCCAAGGAGAAAGAGAAGGCTGCTGCCTGCTCCCACGAAGTAGAGGAAATCCTACCGGCAGATCTGCTCCGTCCTCAGGGTGCATGATGAGCTGGTTTGGGTTCAGTTGTTTAGCGCTGCTCAATCCGAAATCCTGTTAAGTGGATGGCTTCAGCAAAGAGATATCTCTTTCCTCCCTGTTTAGGGAAGTCTCGATCCAGAGCTCCTAGTCCTGGTGGGTTAATGTTGCACTGATAACCCCAGGGTCAGCAGTTCAAAACTACTAGCCACTCCACAGGAGCAAAACGAGGGCTATCTACTCCCTTCTCTCTGTCCCTGGGGGTCACTGAGTAAGTCTTGACTCAGTGGTGGGGAGTGTGGTCTTTTGGTTTGGGTACTCAATGGGGGGCCTCTCTATCTCTGTAGGCTTTGGAGGAAGGCCTTTGCCTCTCCAGTGTCTGCTCCCTTTCCTTGGCTCTCTCGATGTGTCTTGGCATCTATCCTAGCCAATCGCTGCTTCCCTGGATGGCTTCTTTAACCTCGTGTATGTCTTCAAAAAGGACCCCCAGTGGCACCATGGAGTAAACACTGGGCATTCAGTTTGGTTTATAACTCAAAAGAGACTGACTCAAAATACACTCTACACGCATGTTGTCTCATTAGCACAATAAAAACAACTCGTTCACTAGTGGAATTATAACTCAAAGGAAATTATAAGACACATTTGCGGGAGACACAATTGAATCCAAAATAGGCCTAGAAGGAGACATTCATTCTTAGCGCTGGGTGAGGAAGAAGGAGACAAGTGCGGTGATAGGTAACAAACAAGCCGATGGCCATGCAGCCGGTTTCAACTCATAGCAATCGTTTAGGACGGAGTACTGCTGCCCCTATGATTCCAACACTGTGAAGCTGTATGGACACTGACTGCCTCACTCTTTCTCCGCAGGAGCGACTGACTGATGGGCTTCAACATTGATCTTTCCGTTAGCAGTCAGGCTTTAACTGTTGTGGCCCCTGGGCTCTCTCAAAATCAGGAAATGGAGAATTACGAAAAGACACCAAACTTATAGAGTCGGAGCCACTGTGGGTTAAAAAGGAGAGAACCCAGATTAGACCCAAGGATGGCCGTCCGTGAAAGCAAACGCCCTAGATTTCACAGTATGTGAATTTCTCACTTCTCAGAGTCAGTCTCAGAGAGGTCAGTTTGCGAAGCCCTTTCACTGGCTAATTCTCCAAGCAGAGTCAACCTTTACTAGGCAAATAGGAACCTTTGCTTGGGCCAAATACGATTCACTGGCTCACGGACAGACCCAAAAGCTGAGACGAATGTATCAACAGGCTGGCTTTCCCCCCCCCCCCACCTGTTCTTTGATTGGCATATAAACGGTCAATTCCCTTCTAATCCTATTCCAACCCATCAAGACAGTTCCTCTGGATGTTGCTGTTTGCGTATTCATTTATTTTTTCAAGGAAGGGGACTACGGGGTTCGTGACCAGGTGTGAATGAAGGTCGTAGTCAGGTCTGTTGGCCAGGCAAATTGTAAGGGGACAAGGGATCAACGGACTCATATTTGTACTGTAGGATCGGCAGCGCCAGGCTTTTGACATGCCTGGCTCTGAGAGCTGCACTAGGGATTAGAAATAGCCACCTTTAGATTTTAACGGTATTGTCTATTTACTCGTAGGCAGAGGGATCTGGTCAGAATGTCATTTCACCATATTATCATGGCTAAGATCACAACTCATTTTCATGAAAGGACCATTAGGTAGATGCCATTGATTCTTTATTTGGCCAATTATTTAAGCACTCAAGTTGGATCCACTTCATCAGGGGGTGAAATTGACTGCTCCACTGAGATCTTTAGCAATTTCATTAAATTCAAATGCAAGCAATTGACCAAACCATTAAAAAAGAGAGAGAGAGATTTTTAAAAATTGAATTCATTTACAGAGTAGCTTGACTGAATGACCCAGAAATGGCCATACAGGGCGTATCAGGGGTACGGAGCAGAGCTCACCCACAGCCTCACACACAGCCCCATTTGAATGAGCCCTGGCCTTTTCCTCTGCTTCTTAGGGGAGTTTCCCAGGTAAGAGGTAGGAAGGGAAAGGGAAAATGAGGGGCTGGAGAGAGAAGTGGGTGGTGATTCCAGACAATGGAAAAGAGAGAAAACCTGATGAAGGGAGACAGTAAGTAGTTCCTTCCACCATGAAGGCCCTCTTTCCCCCTTCTCTATCGAGCTGGTTCCCACCCCTTGTCTGAAAGTGTTCCTCTCTCTCGCTGCCCCGCTGCTTTACCAAGCAGATGTCCTTCTTCAGGGACTGGTCTGTCCTGACAACCTGACCGAGGAGCATGAGACAAGGTCTCCCCATTCTTGCCTCCAAGGAGCCCTCTGGCCATATTTCTCCCAAGGCAGATGTATCCATTCTCTTGGCCATTCGTAGTACTTCCAAAATTCTTCACCAGCACCGTAATTCAGATGCATCAATCCTCCCAAGGTCTTCCTTAGTCAATGTCCAACTTTCACATGCATACGTGGCCTCTGAAAATACCGTGGCTTGAGTCAGGCACACCTTACCCTTCAAAGTCACACCCTTGCTTTTCGACACTTTAAAGAGGTCCTGGGCAGCAGATTCACTCAGTGCAATGCATCCTGTGATCTCTTGACGGCTGCTTCCATGGGCATTGATTGTGGGTCCAAGCAAGAGGAAATCTTTGACAGCTTCAGTATTTTTCCATTTAACCCAATGTGTCCTAATGGTCCATTTGTGAGAATTTGGGTCTTCTTGGCATGGAGTTGTAATCCACACTGAAACTGAAATCCTTGATCCTCCCCAGCAAGTGCTTCCAATCCACCTCACTTTCAGCAAGCGAGGTCGTGTCATGTGCACACACAGGGTGTTAATAAGCCTTCCTCCCACCCGATGCCACATTCTTCTTCTTCACATAGTCCAGCTTCCCTGATGATTTGTTCACCACACAGATTAAATAAGTACGATGAGAGGGTACAACCCTGTCGCACACCTCTCCTGATGTAAAACCATGCGGTGTTCCCTTGTGCTGTTTGCACAACTGCCTCTTGATCATCCATATATAGGTTTCCTATAGAACCTGAATCCTACCGGGCCACAGAATCCTTCCCAACATGCGAGTTTCAGGAAGCTGCCCGCACAGCGATTTGGAGTCAGCTTTTGAGATGAAGCCTATTAGGTCGCGTTAGTTCAAACAACACACAGGCAACGGTACCCAGCAGTGAGCTCATTAAAGAAATGAGCAGGCTGGTTCTGATGGGAGAATCAAAGACAATTAGCGAAACATCCTTTATCCTGGGGTATTGCTTTGTCATAGTAAAGGAAGACGTCGAGGCTAGCTGGGGGGTGTGGCTGGGAGGGGGACCATACGCCGGACATACTGTTTGCAGCAACAACCACGGAATCATCAGAGACATGGCGTCGTGCCTCCTCGCCCTTCCCCTTGGCCCTCTGAATGGAAACACAAGCTCCTGAGGCTATTTGGAGGGAGGCAAACATTGCAGCAGGGACTGGTGTAGAACCCTATAAAGAATTTCCCGGCCTGATCCCATAACAGATGGTTCCCCACAAGAATGACTTTAATATTAAACAAAGAAGCCAAGCCTATGAGACATTCTGCCATAAATCTTTAATAGAATATATATTTTTTCTTTCTGTAATTGAATATATATGTGTGTATATCTATATATAAATAAACAACCGTTCAAAAAGACTGTCCATTTCCACAGGGCCTTGCTTATTCAGAGCTTATGTAGAAGCAGTATATTCTTTTCTTGTTTAAGGGGAATTTGAAGCCAAATGAAAGACCTTTAGATTTTTAAGAATCTTATAGGAAGAAGAAAGCATGCATGTGGTGTGTGTGTGTGTGTGTGTGTGTGTGTGTGGTTATTGCTGTTACATGTTATCAAGTCAATCTGCCTCATAGTGACACGATGTCCAACAGAAAGAAGCACCTCCCTGGCACATGTCACCCTCACAATTGTGTAATGCTGGGCCCCACTGTGGTAGCCACTGTGTTGCTCCATCTTGTCGAGATCTTCCTGTAGTTCACTCACCCTCTCCTTCACCAGGCTTGATGTCCTTGTCCAGGGAGTGGTCCCTACTGAGAAAATGTCTGAATGCGTCTGAGACTCAGTCTCATTAAGGAGGTTCCTGGTTGTCCTTCTGCCCACACAGGTGTGTTCATTCTTTGGCCACCCACAGAACTTTCTTTTTTTTATTTAATCATTTTATTGGGGGCTCATACAACTCATCACAATCCACACATACATCAGTTGTATAAGGCACATTTGTACATTCATTACCCTCACCATTCTCAAAACATTTGCTCGCCACATAAGTCCCTGGCATCCACGCCTCATTTTCCCCCTTCCCTCCCAGCTCCTCCTCCCTCATGAACCCTTAATAATTTATAAATTCTTATTTTGTCATGTCTTACACTATCCAATGTCTCCCTTCATGTACTTTTCTGTTGTCCGTCCCCCAGGGAGAAAGTTACATGTAGATCCTTTTAATCGGTTCCCCCTTTCCACCCTGCCTTCACCCCACCCTCCTGGTATTGCCACTCTCAGCACTGGTCCTGAAGGGATCATCCGCCCTGGATTCCCTGTGCTTCCAGTTCCTATCTGCACCAATGTACATTCTCTGGTCTAGTCAGATTTGTAAGGTAGAATTGGGATCATGATAGTGAGGGAGGAGGGGGGAAGCATTTAGGAACTAGATGAGAGTTGTATGTTTCATCGTTGCTACACTGCACCTGACTGGCTTGCCTCCTCCTCGCAACCCTTCTGAAGGGGATGTCCAGTTGCCAACAGATGGGCTTTGGGTCCCCACTCTGCTCTCACCCTCATTTACAATGATATGATTTTTTTGTTGTTGTTCTTTGATGCCTGATACCTGATCCCTTCGACACCCTGTGATCACACGGGCTGGTGTGTTTCTTCCATGTAGGCTTTGTTGCTTCTGACCTAGATGGCCACTTGTTTACCTTCAAGCCTTTAAGACCCCAGATGCTATGTCTTTTGATAGCCAGGCATCCTCAGCTTTCTTTGCCACATTTGCTTATGCACGCATTTGTCTTTAGTGATCATATCGGGGAGGTGAGCACACAATTACATGATTTTTTGTTCTTTGATGCCTGTTAGCTGATCCCTTTGGCACCTCGTGATCACACAGGCTGCCGCCCATAGAACTTTCAGTGCTCTTCACCAACTACACAGTTCAAATGCATTAATTCATCTGTAGTGTTCCTTATTCATTGATCAGCTTTCACATTCACCCGAGGTCCTTGAGAATTCCACAGCATGGATCCGGCACACCTCAGTCTCAGCATGGCATCTTTGCTCGTTAGCACTTCAGAGATCTTTTTGCAGCATTTCATCCAATGCACTCTATCATTTGATCACTTGACTGCTGCTTCCATGGGCATTGATTGCAGATCAAGTCAAATGAAAATAAAGGTTTTTTTTTCAACAATGAGAAGTGTATTTTTTGTTAATCTAGAAAAAAGTTAATATCAATGTTACCAAATGGTAGAAACAAAACGGGGAAACAGTTTAATAAGGACATGGATGTGAGAAAAAGGGAAGACAATTTGGAAAGTTGGCATCAACAAATGTAACTCCCAAACAGAAGGTTACAACCTATGTTGGAAATGAAGTCTTATGTCTTAGCTCCTTCTGTGGCCGATCGATCAGCTTCTTCGTTGCCTGGGGTGCCCTGATGGCCAGGAACATATCTCCACGGAATCTCCACACCCTGGGAAGCCTGGTCAGTGCTCTCAAAATCACTCCAGTCGACGACATCTCGTCCAGAGGCTGTTTTCCATCCATTTTTTTCCAGTTATCAACTCTGTCATGCTTCTGTTGACAAACTGGCTATCAGTTTTAATGATGAATTTGACTTTTTGTTTGTTTGATAGCTTTGTGAGCTGCCTTCAGTTCTGCTGTTTGATTCGTCTGTTATCCAGAAACCCTCTCATTTACATTCCTCCACCAGGCCAAAGTCTTGTCCCAGTGGGTCCTTGGAAGTCATGTGGGATTTTCTAGCAAGGTCAATGACTTCCTTACCCCACCCCCACCCCCAACTCCATGGTCTTCAGTCAAATGAGATTCTTGACAACTTCAGGCCTTTCTCTGTTTATTGTGATGTTGGCTACTGGTCCAGTTGTGAAGATGTTTCTTTATTTTGTTTGTTTGTTTGGTGTTATATTGAAGTATAATCATTGATCTTCCTCTGTAAGTGCCTCAAGCCCTCTTTGCTTTTACCAAGCCAGGATATGTTATCTGTATTTTGCATGTTGTTAATGAGTTTACCTCCCGTCCAGGTGCTTCTGACCCATGGATTGATGACTCAGACTGGACTTACTGCTTCTACAACTGTGTGACCCACTTTCTTGATTCAATTAAAATTAATTTCTTGGTTCCTTCCTTCCTCCCCTCTTCTGCCTCAATGATAGATGATAGATAGATAGATAGATAGATAGATAGATAGATAGATAGATAGATAGATGATAGATAGATAACTGATGTTGCTTCTCTGGCAAACCCAGTGAAACAGAGCATTTATTTCCTCATCATACACATTGGGTAAATATGGTAGAAGGATACAACCTTTGCTCATACCTTTTCTGATTTTAAACTAAGCAATAACCCCTTGTTCTTTGAGAATGACTGCCTCTTGGTCTATGTACATGTTTCACATGAGCACAATTATGTGTTTGAAATTCCCATCATTTTCCATGCCGTCCCGACTTTATGATGAGCCACATGGTGGAAAGTCTTTACATAGTCAGTAAAACACAGGCCAACTTGGAATAGAATGACTTAGAGCATGCATCTGAGTAATGGTCGGATTAACTGGTCCTGTGGCTGTGGAGGCAATTCCAACTTACAGATCCCCTAGGACAGGGAAGAACTGCTGCGTGGGGTCTCCGAGGTGGCACTCTTTTCAGAAGCAAGCTTCACAGCTTTTGCCTGTAGACTAGCTGGTGGGTTCAAACCACCAGCCTTCTGGTTGGCAGCCAAGCATTTACTAAGTCACTGGGTGACTGGGTTCCTTCTTCATGTAGTAACCCACAATGCAGACAATGTTCTTAGGCCACAACACAATTAGAACACATGGAATCTTCCCTGTTTTCATTTTGTACCGCTTGAGCACATAGGAGCAGACCAAGAATACCATGACTGGCATGGGTGGCCCTTAGTCATCACAACATCATAGCTGCCAACACCCTAGCGATGCCCAAGCCATCAGAGTTCCACACACTGGCAGACAGCTGGGAGATGCCAAGCACAAACCTATGGCCAATGGCATGATTCCAGCTTGTCGTGATCTTACAGAATGGCATCCAGCTGCCCCGGGGATTTCCACGGCTATGCTTGAAGTTCAAGCACACTGCCCTCGAATCTTCCTCCCACGAAGCAGGCGTGACTGGCGGCATGGAGCAGATGAGTACTTACCCACTGGGGCACCAGGGCCCCTTCTAGGATTCCAGGGATACCAGGCGAGATTTTGATCAAAGACTGCCAGCTTCCCTGCCTACAGGATCTGAGTCTGTATCACCCAAGTCCTCGATCTTCTACCAAGTCCACTGCACATCCTCCATTTGCTGGAAGCATTCCATTTTCAGGCCCAAACGGTCGGATAGTGTACTGAACTCTGAACCATGGAAGCATGAGGTTTAGTAGCTTAGATATATTAAATGATACTGTGGTTCTCCCAAGAAAGGAGGCACCTAGATGTAGGTAATACAAGCTGACATGATAGGCCACCTCTATGCTGTGTGCCTGCTCTCTAGAGGGGAGAAGGACAGAGGACAAAGGGCACCTGCCAGCTTCATTCATTCCAGACCCCTTTTACACACTTATCTGAAAACTCCTGGTCCAAAGTAGTCATCCTAAGAACAGCAATAACAACATCGTTGCCAGGTGCCCCGAAGTTCTTTCTGATTCGCAGTGACCTCATGGCATGGACTGGGGGTTTTAGGCTACCTTCATCTCCTCCAGGGGCAGGTCCCAGGTCTTTTCTCCTACAGACCCTGGCCTGAGTTCCAACCACTGCTCTTTCCAGTAGTCAAATTGCTTACCTCTTGTACCGACAGGGCTCTTTCCCCCTAAAGGAAACCTTCACAAACTGAAATCTTTTAAAGCCACACTCAGACATTGCAAGTGCCCGTGTCTCTGAAACACTAATGATCTTTTTACCATACTGAGAATAGTTCCCTGGGAGCCTCTGCAGACTTGGTTGTCATGGGTAACACAACCGTCAAATTTGAGGGCTTGCGGTCCAAGCAGGACTTTGGGACGATGGGTTATAAAAACCAAAAATGTCTCTACTGATGACTAGATACAAGACCTGCTTCACAGTTCCAGGACCAACTCTGCCAGTGTATAGATTCAAAAGACCTTCCCAGCTGGGAGGCAGTAATTTTATTTCCTCTAAAATCCCAGTGTAATCACATAAAAGGCAAAAAAGGCCCCAGGAGAAGTCCTCTTGCTATTAGCAGTCACCTATGTAAAACTCTTCCTAGACTAGGACTATTCATCATGCAACTGGAAAGGGCCCTGAGAAGTCATTGATGCCATCTTGGACAGATAAATGTGTCTCCTAACCTTAAAAACATATCCAGGAAAGAAGATTCAAAACTCTTCTTCTGTTGGCTTAATGATTCTGCGCACGGCCTTAGAGAGTGGTTAAAAAATGCACAGTTGTGCTAGCTCTTTCTACAGAGACTAGTGAGCACCTCCTGTGCCTACCATACCAGAGGAAAGACAGCTCACCTCAACTCACTGGCTTCAAGTCCCCGAGTCATGATGACCCTCTAGGACAGGGTCGAATGGCCCCCTTGGGTGTCTGAGACAGTAAATCTTGACAGCAGAGTGCAACCTCATCTTTCTCCTGACAAAAGACAACGCGGTGTGGATTGTGACTTTGGGGGACAAAAAGATTATACTATAGTCAGAGAGTGAGGACTTGGAGAGGGGGGAGTTGGCCCTGGTGTGAATGGGCCCCAAAAGGATCCTTAGGGGAAGGGGCTCATGTGAGGCCAGGTTGACTAGAGAAACAAATTCACTAAAACTCAAATATGTGTAAGAAAGAGCTTTCTATCAAAGAGTAATTGGATATCAAGAAAACATCCCAGTCTAGCCCAAATCAAGTCTGTAAGTCCAATACTAGTCCATAAATCCCTCTTCAGATCCACGCAGCCACAAACAATGATGCAAAAATGCAGGAAGATCACAGGCCGGTAGATTCAGTATTGTGGATCCAAGGGCGGTGGTGGATGCATCTCCAGAGCTCCCGCAGGTCTGAGTAGCTCACCAGCAGGAAGGTGAAGCAGAGAGACAGGGGAGGTTCCCAGGACCCTCCTTTATTATGAATTTATTTATTTTAATTGTTTTATTAGGGGCTCATACAACTCTTATCACAATCCATACACACATCAATTGTGTAAAGCACACTTGCACATTCATTGCCCTCATCATGATCAAAACATTAGCTTTCCACTTAAGCCCCCAGCATCAGGTCCTCATTTTTCCCCTCCCTCCCTGAACCCCTCCCTCATGAACCCTTGATAATTTATAAATTATTATTTTGTCATATCTTGCCCTGTCCAACGTCTACCTTCACCCACTTTCCCGCTGTTCATCCCCCAGGGAGGAGGTCACATGTAGATCCTTATAATCAGTTCCCCCTTTCCAACCCACCCTCCCTCTACCCTCCCAGTATCGCCACTCTCACCACTGGTCCTGAAGTGATCATCTGCCCTGATTCCCTGTGTTTCCAGTTCCTATCTGTACCAGTGTACATCCTCTGGTCTAGCCAGACTTGCAAGGTAGAATTGGGATCGTGATAGTGTGTGGGGGGGGGTGGGGGGTGGGGGGGGAAGGGGCGGGGAAGGAAGCATTTAGGAACTAGAAGAAAGTTGTATTTTTCATCATTGCTACATCACATCCTGACTGGCTCATCTCCTTCCCGAGACCCTTCTGTAAGTGGATGTCCAGTGGCCTACAAATGGGCTTTGGGTTTCCACTCCGCACTCCCCCCTTCATTCACAATGATATGATTTTTTTGTTCTGATAATACCTGATCCTTTTGACACCTCGTGATCACACAGGCTGGTGTGCTTCTTCTATGTGGGCTTTGTTGCTTCTAAGCTAGATGGCCACTTGTTTACCTTTAAGCCTTTAAGACTCCAGACACTATATCTTTTGATAGCCGGGCACCATCAGCTTTCTTTGCCACATTTGCTTATGCACCCATTTGTCTTCAGCGATTGTATCAGGGAGGTGAGCACACAATGATACGATATTTTTGTTCTTTAATGCCTGATAACTGATCCCTTCGGCACCCCGTGATCACGCAAGCTGGTGTGCTTCTGCCATGTGGGCTTTGTTGCTTCTGAGCTAGATGGTCACTTGTTTACCTTCAAGCCTTTAGTACCCCAGATGCTATATCTTTTGATAGCCGGGCACCATCAGCATTCTTCACCACATTTTCTTATTCACCCGCCTTGTCTTCAGCGATTGTGTTGAGAAGGTGAGCATCATAAAATGCCAATATAATAGAACAAAGTATTCTTGCATGGAGGGAGTCCTAGAGTGGAGGCCCAATGCCCGGGACCCTCCTTATGAGAAGACCATGCCCATAAGGAGGTACCAACAGGCTGTGACCTAACTGAGGCTAGACTCCATCCCTATACTTCAAGTGGATGCGAAATGATGTAACTACCACAGGGCTCTGGTGGACTTAGTCAGGATTTTGAAAAGAGAATCCCAGGTGGTGGTACATGCCCATGACCACTGTTTTATCAGATCGGGTCCCTCTGTCCTCCCTCCTTCCTGATGCCTCCTTTAGTCTTGCCTCCTCTCTGTTCAAGTTTCCTTCATCCCTTACCTGAACTGCTTCATTAGAATTTGAATTGGCCTCCATGTCTTAAAAAGGTCACTGCTGTGAGCAGCTCTCAAGTCACCCCTCCCCCCCGTCTGCTTGTGGCAACCCCATCCGCAAGAGAGGAAAGGTCACTGTGTCCGCCTCCACTGCATGAACACGCATGGGCTCAACCATTGTGATCACAGCATTGAGGTTCACACAGACTTTCTTCCTCGTCTCTCTTGGTCTGGGAACTCGGCTGGAACCTGGTCAGCACCATTGCATGCAACACGCGAGCCTCCAGGGGAGGCGGGTGGTGGCTGTGCCTACAACGCAGTGTGAGTTCACCGTGGAAATGGCAACTCTGTGGTAAAAGGCTTGGAAGGCCTTATCTGTCCACCTCTGGCTTCGCTATCACCACAGGATGGGGGTTGGACATGCTCCCATGCTCCATCCTTCTTTAGCTATCTTGACACCAACCTGTCCTCCCCCCCAGCACTCACCTTCAGTGCTGGGTTTGACATCTCGTTGCTATGGCCACACAGAGCTCGCAGACGATGCTCACAGGGAAGGGGGTTAGTAGGGAAGCTCTTGAGTTACCACAATAAAGATCAGCCAAGAGCAAAGAAACGGTCATTGGTCCACGGCAGCAACACTTCTCCTCAGCCAGCAGCTACAGCTCTCTCTCTGGTCCTTGGCCTCTCAGCCACGTGGCCCCTTGGCCTCACCTCCGTGGACCAGGAAGCCTGCTTGTCACTCTGTCCCTCTGTACTAGTGCCCACAGTGCGGCTCCTCTTCCTCTGTCCCATCGTCTCCGCGCTACCGTCTCTGGAACCTCTGCTCTCCGCCTTGGCTACTGCACTCAGAGATCTGGAGCATGCTCTTCCCATGGCCCTGGACGTCCTCCCTGTGTCTGAAATGGCTCTTACTCACAGTGGAATGGCTTTGATAGAAGGTTTCTTTTTTCTGACTCTTAGCAGACTATGCCCCCGGGAAAGGATCGTATCTTAAGTGACACCCCTAATAGAGTCTAAAGACACCCTCAAAGAAACAAAGGGTGTGCCTTGGTTCACATCCTCGATGGTCAGGACCTAACCCCATCTTCAATCTGCCCATTTGTGGAGCATAGAATTCGCTCCACAATGGGATTCTAGCCGCAGACAGTCAACCAAACTAAGCCCACCACCATAGAGGCGATGCCAACTCACAGAGACCCAATAGGGCAGGGTAGAACCACCCCAGTGAATTTCTGAGACTGTAACTGTTTGTGGGAGTAGAAAGCCCGTCTTTCTCTCTTGGGGGGTTAGAACTGGGGACCTTGTGGATTGAAGCCCAACTGGTAGCCACTACACCACGAGGGCTCCTGGTCAGAAATTGAATACGTCACATAAGCTTTTATGGTTAGAAGGACCATATTAATTGCCCACATCTCAGAACCCTACCTCAGCACCCCCGCTGCCCCTTAACAGATGGACCTGCAGGTTTTCCCAGGGCTAGGAGTAACATTAGGCAAGCGAAGTGTTTCTCTGGGATGCAGACTGTAAGGGCCTCAGACAACTACAACATAAAAAAGAAAATACAGTCAGATAAAAATATATGCCTTCATGCAATATTTTATAGAAATGAAAATTAGTACAAAAGTCAGAGGCAGAAGGAAAGAACACACGCCCCAGTTATAAAGGTCTAAATACAGGCACATACATATGTAAATATGTTTATATATGATGATGGGGAAATGCATATAGTTATAAGTTTAGTATGAAGGTAGCAGATGGACATTAGGCTTCCACTCAAGTACTCCCTCAATGCAAGAACACTTTGTTCTATTAAACTGGCATTTATGATGCTCACCTTCCTGACATGATCGCTGAAGACAAAGCGGGTGCTTAAGCGAATATAGTGGAGAAAGCTGATGGTGCCTGGTTATCAAAAGATATAGCATCTGGGGTCTTAAAGGCTTGAAGATAAACAAGCAGCCATATAGCTGAAAAATATTTTTTAAAGATCGAAAGTAGGTCCACTCAATCGCAATGTTGTTATTAAGTTTAAATATTTTGTTTATTCAAAAAAAACAACAACCCAAAATTCATGATCATTTAACCATTCAGGCTTCCAGGGATGCGAGGTCATCAATAATGTTTCAAGATCACTTTCTCAAAAAAATAAATAAATCACTTACTCACCTCCATGTCTTTGTTCCTGTTGATACTTCCGCCTGCAATGCCTTTGCTCAAATGGGCCTCAGTAAGCAATGATGCAATTCCCAGAAACAGGCAGTTCTTAGAAAAGAAACTCCTTTTTAATCAGTTTTGTATTCAACAGTTTTAACGGTTAATCAACCCCCCAATTGTCCACCTCCCCAGATTCTTGATTTCTCTTCTCCTCCTGTGGATGGCTGACTTCCCTAAGTTAATACCAGCCAACCCTCTAGACCAAGGGGTGGCCCTCTAGACCAGGGGGTGACCCTCTAGACTAGGGGATGGCCCTTTAGACCATGGGGTGGCCTTCTAGACCAGGGAATGGCCTTCTAGACCAGGGAGTGGCCCTCTAGACCTGGAGGTGACCCTCTAGACCAGGGGGTGGCCCTCTAGACCAGGGGGTGGCACAGTGCAGCTCTCCAGCCATAGGTGGCTCTTTTGGTACGTACATGTGGTGCTGAAGTAAAATTGAAAATGTTTAAAGGACATCATTCAGATGATGGTGGTTCATTTGTTGGTAGAAATATGATTATGGCTCTTGAATATGTTTTAAATTGTTGTGAGGGACTGGATTGGCTCTCAAAAGTTTGCCGAGCCCTGGTCTAGCCTATTACTTCATCTTCTCTCTCTCACTCTCCTCCTTGCCCGCTTGGTCACCCCCAAAGTCTGTTCCCTTTGGCATGTTCCCTTTACCTCCCCCCCCATAACAGTAGCCTCATGCAATAATCTGTGTGTGTGTGTATGTGTGTGACTGGCTCATGTCACTTGGCATGATGTTCTCCAGGTTCCTCCATGTCATAAGGCGGTGTTACTGTGTTTTAGGGACACACAGTTTTCCTGTGTGTGCAATGGACCCAAGTATCTCTGTCCATCCTTCTACCGATGGGCCTTTGGCTTGTTTCCATCTTCTTGCTATTGTTAGTAGAGCTTCGAAGGGCAAGGGCATGGGTGTGTTTGGGTGGTGGCTCTCACTTCCTTAGGGTCTCCATGCAGCCAAGGACTTGCTGGAGCCTGTGAAATTTCCTTTCTCAATGGTTTGAGGTAGGGCTGTATCATTTTTCCAGAGCGGTTGTTTAAACTTAACAGTCACACCCGAGTGTATGAGAGTTCCAATCTCTCCGCAGCCTCCCCAGTGCTTGTTAGAGAAATACTGGAAGCCCCCTACCACTGATCAGGTAGAAGTTACCATGTTTCTTTCGTGTCTTTTTCGCTGTTTGTATTTATGTACACACTCTTGCATCTCAGGCATATACATTTTGTGATCCAGAATATGAGTTACCTTAGGGGCAAGTACAGGAATCCCCGGGTGGTCTCAATGGTAAATACTGAAAAAGCGATGGTTCAAATCCACCCCTAGGTACCTTGGAAGAAAGACTTGGTGATCTACTTCCCCCAAAATCAGCCTTTGGAAACCCAATGGAGCATGATTGTGAAAAGGCTAATTCCGTGGTTCGGTCCTCAGCGATGGGCCCCGTGCGGGGCCTTTGAAGGCACTTAATCACATTTGTTTAACGACTGAATGAAAAGACAGAACACAGATGAAATGGCGTTGAGCATATTCAAAGAATACCCGGTGGAACAGCTTGGTTGGAAAGTTGAAGTTATCATAGACAAAGCCACCCATGGCTGTCATGAGATGGCCCCCAAATGACATTGTTGTAGAACAGCCAAGTCAATGGTTTAATCGATTAATTTGTGTATTGAATCACCCCTAAGTTGTTCGGGCTGGCTTTTCTTGTAGTCAGTCTAACCGTTGCCCCTTCGTCAAAGAAAAGAAGAACCTCAGGTAGGGGGAGAACAAGAGTGTATTGTGCTGGCTCGCATCCAACCTGAGAACCCCCCCCCAACCCACTGTCCACTCTGACCCATAGCAACCCTGCAAGACCGGGCAGAGCTGCTCCATCGGTTTCCCAGGCTGTTGATCTTGATGGAAGCAAACTGCCTCATCTTTCTCCTGCACAGTGGCTGGTGGAGTTGAACCGCTGACTTATAGATTAGCAGCTAAATCCACTGTGATATGAGGGGTCCTTCCTAAGGGACTTCTGAAAAGTTGGTGGGAGAAAAGAAGGGAAGAAGAAGCTGAGGACATAGCTACAAAACCAAAAGAGAGTTATTGGAACTAAGAACTCGAAGATGCCAGGAGGAGAGATTTTCTCCTAGTGTAATATTTTGTTTATTGTTTTGCTAAAGCTTCAGGCACTGTTGAAGCCTTTATCTACATTTGGAGCCATGCCAGCCATTATACACTATAGCACTTTGCCCCGGGCTCCTGAATTCCAAGGGCCTAACGTAAGGCGTCCTGGCGGCATAGTGGTTATGGGTTAGTCTTTTAGATGCAAGATCAGTAGTTTGAAGTCACCAGCCGCTCCACAGGAGATAGCCCAGCCGGGGCTTTCTACACCCAGAAGGAGCTACCGTGTTGGAAAGCCACAGGGTTGTACAGATGTACAATATGGACCCAAGTCTGTCTGTTCTCCTCGGTCTCACAGGGCTGCAAGAGTGGAATCGACTTGACGGTAGGGAGTAATTTGAAATCAAAGTCACTGAAATTTTCAAAAAGCAAGACTTGGTCTCTGCCATCAGGAACATTTTCTTTTTTAATGAACAAAAGCGTCCTTAAACCGCTACAAAAAGGCTTTTATTAACGCCAGCACAGTCGAAGAAGGTAGCAGCGGGAGAAGAACAGGTGTTTGATTCACTGTCTCTACCACGCTCACATTAGGTCAGCTAGGGAAGGGCAACTCAACTCTCTGTAGGACGCCACTCAATGTGAGCTAGGGTTGCATTTCCCTCAGGGTAGGAAGAGGGGGAGCGGCCTCCAAAGGTCAGAGTTGGCAGTCTTCCCACTAGCCAGGGCTCCTGGCTGGTTCAGATGATTGGCCTTCTCAGTTGCTAATTGAAAGTTGGAACAATCCAGTCCCTACAGAAATGACCTGGGGTGAAGCAAAACAACAACAAAAAACAACCTGGTGACCCACTTCTGACAAACCAGCCATGGAAAAGTCCCTGGAGCCTAGTTCTACTCTGGCCTCCTGCTCAGTGAGCCAGAGTCCACTAGACCACCACTGATGCATGTACGGTCCACACAACCTTGACCCTGATGGCCCAGGGCCACCCACGGTCTCTGCAACTCATAAATGGATCCCGAAAGGTGGACCAGTGGCTCCAAGTATGTTGATTTTTCGGGATCTGAGTCTGAGACCGGAATGAAAACATGGAGTGAAATACCATATCCCTTAGCCTGTGTCCCTTTCCGGCAGAGCCTCTGTGATTCCCACACCACAACTGGGTGGGACGGGACTCTGCGAAGAAAGCGTGTGGAACCTGTATGGATTTAGGTATTGTGTGGTTGTCCTGAATTCTATGAGCTCATGTAATTGTCCTCTACTTGGTGATGTGTGGTAGGAAGGGGCTTCCATAAGTTCATGGAAACATTTATGATCTTCTCATTCCATTTCGCCATTGACTTTTTGAACACGCTCCCCGCCCCCCTCCAGCAAATCCTAGACTCTCTGACTGAGGTTGGTTAGAGCCCTGGTGGTGCTGTTGGATAAGTTAGACTGCTAACCTCCAGGTCAGTGGTTCAAACCCACCAGCTGCTCCTCAGGAAAAAGATGAGGCTGTCTGCTCCCGTGGAGATTTACAAAGCTTCTAGAACCCTGTATAATGTTTTATAGAGAGATTTATAGTCTCAGAAAGTCACATAGACAGTGCTCCTCTGTCCTGTAGGGTCACTATGAATCCGAATTGACCCGATGCCAGTGGATATGACTGTGACCATGAACTCATTTGGGCTTGAGTTGTCCATTATGTTAATAAGGCGGGATCAGGATGATATATATCGTACGTTACCAACTCACGGCTTTACCAGAAGGTGCCTCTCAAGTCACCAACCCTAAACTCTTACTCACGTGACTGCCCTTCATCATCTTACTGCAGTCACATCCTCACTACAGTGAGACCTTTTATCATCACCCAACTCAACTCACTACCACCACGTCGATTCTGACTCAGGGTGAGCCTACAGGACGGAGTAGAACAGCTCACGTGGGCTTCTGAGGTCATGGGTGCAGAAAGTATCATCTTCCTCCCTCAGAGCAGCTAGTGGGTTCGAACTGCGGACCTTACAGTTAGCAGTCCAACGCATAAGCCACTTTGCCACCAGCGCGCCTTCCTTACAAGCGACAAAAGGAGACGGAAGCCACTAGAGTGGTGGGACCTGGCTACCACCCAGAGAGAAAAACGTGATAGAGTGTATCCTTTGGACCTGGGGTCCCTGTGCTGGCCCCTCCTAGAGTCAGAAATAGAGCTGTAAGAGGTGGTGCAGTGGCAGGGAAAGTGTGTCCACAGAGGCAGCAGAATCAGGAAACCAGCAGGAAATGGCCTGCTGTGAACTTCCCCGCTGAAGGAATGAGATTGCTAAGCACCTCGGGAAGGGGGCTTGCTGGCAAAGTTGGCCGCCTCCAGACGCTTGCCAGAGTTTGCCAGAGTGAGATGTGGGTACCTTTGTGCCAAGACTCACTGATGAGTGGGGTGTCTCTGGGCATTTGCTGGCAAAGCAAAAGAGCTTTGAAGACGACTTGCAGGGGATAGGCCGGGCCCAGGGGCCTTGTGTCCAGCTGAGAAGAGGCTGTCCTGATTGAAGATTGATCGCCGAGTGTCCTGGAACGTGAAATGGAGCCTACCCCTTTCCTAATAACCCCCAGAGCTGTGCGCATGGCCTGGGAGCCCTGGGTGGCTATTACAACCAACCTTCCAAGTCAGCAGAGAAACAGAGTGCGCCGTGTGAGGGAGGACAGATGCCGGAACTGGTGGGCAGTTCAGAGGGCAGAGTCAGGCCTGACCTCTGCCTCGCAGGGACCAGCCGTGGCTGTGTGTGCAGGTAAAGTCCTCCCCATCTCTGTGGCGCTGCAAGGGGTCGGACGCCTCCTCCATACCATTTTTACCCCTGGCTATTCAATTTCTCTTCCAAGTTTATATTATGCTAATAAAGAAGGAGCGTTGGAAGAACATGTTTCAATTAAAATAAGTGCCATCGATGACGAATAGTCACGGAGCCACTGCCTCCCCGTAATTGGCATCACTCCAGGGGAGGGGCTGGTTGCACCTCCAGCTGCTTATGAAACGAACACTTTCTTCGCGCCCACTGAGAAATGGAAACTGCGCTTGGACGCAGCAGACAGCAAGCACGCCGAGGCTGAAACGCAGCCATCAGCGATCACAACGGGCTGCTCAAACCAAGCACGTTGTGCAGAACTTCATCTTGCTTTGCTCCACGATCAGTGTGCCCTGTGGCAGCGGTCAGGGGTCAAAAGAAGCACCGCGTTGGGTCAAGACCCGATGCTGCACAAGCCCCCTTGAGAGTGTTCAAAGGTGAGGATGTAACAGGGAGGGCTGAGGTGTGCCTGAGCCAGGCCAGGGTCTTTTCAATGGCCTCAGATGCTTGTGGAAGTTAAATGTTGAATAAGGAAGGCCAACCAGGAATGGATACGTCTGCATTATGGTGCTGGCCACGAACATTGAAAGGACCATAGACGGCCAAAAGATCAACTACATCTTGGAACAAGGATCGCCAGAATGTTCCTTAGAAGCAAAAGTGGCGAGATTGTTGTCGGAGGTATTTTAAATATGTGATTGGGAGAGACCGGTCCCCGGAGAAGGATATCGTGCTGGGGAAAGTAGAGACAGGGAAAGAGGCAAAAGAGGAAGACCTTTTCAACGAGATGGATTGACAGAGTGGCTTCAACGAGGAGCTCAACCATAGGGACAATTGTGAGAATGGCGCGGGCCCAGGCGGTGTCTTGCGCCCTTGCACATCGGGTCTTTTTGAGTCGGGACCAGCTCCAGGACAGGTAACAACACGAACTTTACCCGATTCTTAAACGCACCTTGCAGTGGCCCATCTATGCATTGCTAGCATGCCCGTGCTATTTTCGAACGCCTTTTCCCACCTTGGCAACGTAAAGAACTGATCTTCAAGATGAGGATCTCATTCCGGTCTTGAACTGGTTTCCCACCGTGGTGAGGCTGTGTGTGTAGGTGATACGGGCAGTAGTGTGAGTAGGTGCGTCTCTTTGGAGAAGGGCCTGGCTCCCACCTTTGGTACTGTTTCCGGTGTGAACGTTCTGCATGAAGACACCCGAAGTGGGTTGCACCAGACTGCCAGCATCCACAGCAACAAGAAGACACTCATGGGCACGATTCCCCAGATGTTACTTTGCAGATTGGTAAACTGCTTTGAAGGAAGTACACCTGGCCGATGGGGGGCGGGGGCGAACCTTAATCTGGAGGACAGGGAGAACATGGTCTCTGTTGCTATCCCTGACATTGTGCCCTGAGACAGATCCAAGGGGGTTTGGCTTGGGGGTGTGAAAAATTTGCTTTAGAGTTTCACCCATTCGATGCAGGTTTTCTCCACTGAATACGCTGACCCACGTTAACCCTGGGCATCAAGTCACTGGAAATAACCCTTTGCTTGGGTTATTTCAAGATAGCGCCACAAGCAGCTTAATGTTTTTCTAAAAACTCGACTGTGTCTGTTGCTCATAGCCACGCACGGCTGTGTTCTGCAAGACATTTGCTTTCCTCCACCAGCTCATGCAGTAACACACAGCGTTGCCTGGAAGCCACAGAGTTTGGGGCTGCTAAAGCTTTGACTAAGGGACCCCTGGTGCTGCAGCTATTAGGTACGTGACTGCTGACCGAAAGGATGATGGTTCAAATCCACCCATCAGCTTCGAGGGAGAAAGACCCCCAAAGCCTGCTCCTGAAAAGATGACAGCCTGGGGAAGAGACCCTACAATGACAGTTCTACTCTGTCACGTGGGGTCATTGTGAGGCTATCTGACTCGCCTGGGCCTCTGAAGAGCACAGGTGTGAATTCGGTGCATCTGGTCAAAGGACGTTTACCCCACCTGTCTCAGTCCACCTTTCAGTTACTGCTTCTAAATTCCAAGTCTGAAAAGGCCAAGTGGAACGATGCAGGTTCCCATTTGATAGACAAACATCTGTCATCAGCAGCTGATGACGGACGAGGCCTACCCAACTTCTCTGCCAGATCGCAATTTGACCTCGGAGACTTTCTTCATGTGCTGGAGAACTATCAACAGCTCATATCGCTCTTCCTAGCACCTATGAAGAAAATGGCCCCCGAACGGCAAACTATGACTCCTGTGGGAGGAGAAACTAGAGAGACAATGCCACTGACGGTGGAATGCCTCTTGCTTTGGCTAAGGAGAGAAGAGGGGGGCTTACCCATTTTTCCAGCACCAAATCTAGCAACGGTGTCTACCCAGCTGTGTCCATCTGGCTGTGTGCCCCCAGGTACCCATGGTCTGCTGTCTCATAACAAAGGATGAGCTGCATCCTCACCCTCCGCAGCGCACCCTCTCCACCTGGGCGTGAGATCCCTCCCTCGTCCTCCCACTCACAGATGGCGCTTCTGCGCCGATTCCTTTTCCACGTCAACCATTTCCCCCCTCTCCCAGCCCCTTCATCTACTAAGGACACAAAAACAGCACCAACCTTAAAACAGCACCCACCTTAAAACAGCACCAACCAAACCCCGCCCTTGGTTCCACATCCCCTCTGGGTGCTGCCTCATCTCTCTCTCCTTGTCTACTGTGACTGTCCTCAAAGGCTTGTCCTCGCTTCCCGTTTTCCTTTCTTCACGTCCTATGCTCTCAGCCCATGCCACTGAGATTGATGTTGCTTTGCTACAGCTTCATGGACACCACTCTTACCAAGGTCGCCAGTGGTTGGACTGACTCTGTGCTCTTGTTGGCCCAGGACTGTCCCAGTGAACCTCTGTTGCCTGTGTTATTATGAGTTCCTTTTTCCCTAAAAGTAAAAAATATGACATGGTTTAGCCAACAAAGTACATGGACCTTCAGCCTGCAAACCGTGCTGATGGCTTCGACTGTAGGTCTCTTCTTCAACCGCCCCCACTGTGCGCTTTCCTGGATGTTGGCTTGATGCTAGGCTTTAACTCAGCTCTCTCTCTCTTCTCTTCTCTCGTTTTCTCTGGAAGACCTCTCAGCCATCGCCATGGCTGGGAATGTCATCTCTGTTCTGAAGGTCTTCAAATGATACCTTCATCTTTGATACTTTGCTTGAACTTTCAAATCACCGCTATTGGCTATTTGATGGCTTCCTAGGTCTGATACGTATCTCAAGTGTAACTTGCCCAAAACAGAAATTCTCATTTCCCTCCATCCTTTACCTATCCTTCCCATGGGACTCCCACTAGCAGAAAGTGGATCGCCTTCACCCCAGTTACTGGCACTGAAAAACAATCAGCATTCTCCATTACACTCTGCTTCACAGTCCAATCTTTTGCAGTTCTACCTCGAGACAGAGTAAGAAGGACTGAAGAAGAATTGATGTCTTTGACTGATGGTGTTGAATTGATGTCTTTGACTGATGGTGTTGAATTGATGTCTTTGACTGATGGTGTTGGGAAAGAGTATTGGATCTATATGGACTGTCAGAAGACTGGAGAGATCTGTGTTGAAAGAAGTACAGCCAGAATGCTCCTTAGAATGGGGATGGAGACCTACTCTCATGTACTGTGGCCGTGCTACCAGAAAGGACCAGTCTCTGGAAAAGGACAGCATGCTCAGAAAGGTAGAAGGTCGGTGAAGGCTCATGAGGAAGACCCTCAATGAGACGGATTGATGCAGTGGTTACAGCCATGGGCTCAACCATGACAATTGTGAGGATGGCATAGGACCAGGCAGTGTTTTGTCCTGTACCTAGAATCGCTAGGAATTTGAATGGACTCAATGGCACCTAATGATAACAACACGATCTAAAAACAGCTCGTCTACCTGACCGCTTCCCTTCATCTCCTGCCGTGTCCTCACCAGGACTGCCAATGACCTTCCTGCTCCTAGTCTTGCCCTTGCACAGAGCAGTCAGCGCGATACTCTCCGACTGTACTTCAGGTTGTTTTTGTCACTGGCCGTCTGGTCAATGGTCTATGAAGAATTCTACCTAAGACTTGCCTGGGACCTACGCAGCACCTTCTTCCCCCCAACAACTCACAGGGACCCTTTAAACAACAGAACAAAACACTGCCAGGTCCTGGGCCATCCCCGCCGCTGTTGTTAAGTTTGAGTCAATTGTTCGAACCAGTGTTTGAAATCATTGTGTTGAGGGTCTTCTGCTTTTTCACCGCCTCTCTGCTGTACCAAGCATGTGAAGTCCTCTTCTAGGGCCCGGTCTCTCCTGATGACACGTCCAAAGTACGGGAGACCAACTCTCACCATCCTTGCTTCTAAGGAGCACTCTGGCTGTACCTCTTCCAAAACAGAGTTGTTTGTTCTTTGGCAAGTGCATGGTCCTTTCTGCGTTCTTCACCAGCACCGTCATGCCAGTGCATCCATTCTCTGGTCGTCTTCAGTCAGTGTCCAGCTTCCACAGGCAAATGAGGTGACTGAAAACACCTTCGTCCTCAAAACGACCCCTTGCTTTTCAGCACTGTAAAGAGATTGAGACTCGTGGTCATTACTTAAAGACCTTCTATGACCCGGCACCCCTTATGCCTTTGAACCCATGTCTTACTGTTCTCTCCTTTGCTGCCCATAAGGTTAGAGCTCCAACAGGCTGAGCTTCTTCCGGCCTCAGGGCCTTTGACCTTGTCATCCCCCCACTTAAGGATTTCTCTCCTGACCCTTCGAACGACTTCGTTTCCCAACTTCATGCGATTCTGACCATCCCGACTCATGCCGTTCCCCAGTCACTCTCCTTCCTTTTGCACTGTTTTGTAAACATCCTTCTCCTCCCCCGCCCCCCGCCCCCTTTGTCTGGCACGTGTAATTATCCAGAACATCACTGCCTTTGTGAATATTTAGTTTTGATTCCTTTCATCTCAGTGTACGTTCTCAGGAAATCATCCAAGTTCAGTCTGTCCTGTTCATCCCTGTGGCCTCCGTGTCCCTCTGGAGCACCGCGGGGTAGGTGCTCAGAGCAGATGTGCCGAGAGGATGACGGAATCACAGGAATCCTCCTTGCCGTCACGGCCACTATCTGCTCCCCACTGTACTTGCTGAGGAGGTGCGCCATGATCAGCGGGGCTTAGATCTATCTTCCTGGGCGATAGATACTCCCACAGCCTAGGAATTCCCAGAAGGCAATGGTTGGAGGCACGAATTAATCAGATTTAACCTCCAAAGAGAGCTACGTGTCTGGTTGCCTGATTTGCTTGGATCCCTTTCTGACAGGCAGACACATCCATGGGAGCAATGACGCCATCAGAGACCCTCCTCCTTTCCTGCTGCCCATTTCCTACCTGTGTGCACATGGGTCTGAATTTGGTTTTACTCCTGACTCAAATTGCTGTGGCAAACGTGTTGGAGCCTGACTTGGTCTCTGGGTGGTTGACGTGGATGTGGTCTGGCATTTCCACGGGGACAACTGCAGCCTTGTGCTGTTGGTTGGAAGCAGTCGGGCACACACAGAGATTCTGAAGAGCTCTCATATGGTAAATTTTGCAGGTCAAGAACTCTCTGGAGTGCATTATGAATGAGGTTGCTGGTGATAAAACGTTTTCCTATAAAGACATCAATTTAACTTCAAATGTCACTGATAGCAGATCTCATCATGACCAGGAAGCAATATTCTTCCAGACCACCCATTGCCCCCCTTTTGCTACGTGCTTGTTGCTTATGAAGTTGGCTTCCTGGCTACTGTGGAAACAGGGAAGGAGGGTCACCTGGGAATGTGCCCCCAGGGTTTATAATTTAGCCATTAGTTTTCTGTGTTTTGAGTATTACCAAATTTTATTCCAGCATTTCTGCTTCTATGTCCTATGAAAATAATCACCAATATGGTTTTTTAAAAAAAAACCCAAACATCTTTTTACAAAGATGTTTTTGACAGCGTTATTTATAATAGTAAAGAATTTGGAGTAACTTAACTTATATGTTATACAGTGGTAGGGAAAAACACTTGTTCAATTATTTTTTATAATATTATATATCATCATTAAAAAACCACTTTGGTGTCTATAGAATCATGTAATAAAATGTCACAGTATAGCATAAAGTTCATAAATTAGATATGCTGTATATACTGTAATATAAGCCGAGTTTTTCAACACATTTTTAATGCAGTTTTGTGGTAAAAATCAGGTGCCTCAGCTCATATTGAGGTCGGCTATACTCAAGTATATATGGCAGGGGAGCGCAGTATGTCAGTCATGATCTACTAGTCGATCGCAAATGTAGTGTGTGTAGATCGCATGGCATTAAAAAATTGATGTAGCCTATCATCAATCTCGCCACTTAATTGCTGTACAGCGCAGCCAATCAGATACAAGCTTAGGGGTCAAACACTTGCGCAAACAACTGCTCTGCTGAATGCAGCAAACCTGACAAGCTAAGTTATCGCCAAGTTTTAGACCTTGTTTTTTTCTTCTTAAACGTAAGAAAGGGGATTAAAATGAGTGGGGGAGCTGGACCAAGTAAGAAGACAAAAACATATCACTCTCATGCGGAATGGGAGATTTTGACGCGACAAGCCTACATTCGGCTGAAGTCTAGAGCACATGAACAGTTCCGGAACTAACTCGCAGAGGGAAAGTACCGAAACTTTCCCACATAAAGACCATTAAGTCCAAGTCCCGTTCCACCATGACTGATGATCACTTGAAGTGTGCTTGAGGCTGGCTGTCAGCAGCTCCTGTCCGGACTATGCATCCCTGCCTCACTCCATTCAGTGCACGTCGTCAGAGTCCACTCGGGTGATGACAGAAAATGTACCTAGTTAATTGTGTTGTGCAATATGGACTCACGCGGTTATGCAAGGTACATAAATATACATTGTACACAGAAAAAAATCTCAATGCATTTATGAATGAATGTAATAAATAAATAAAAATAAATGTATGTTTTGCATGTTTGTAGTTGGTAGATCATTTTGACTCAATCATTTTATAAGTAGTTTGCGTGCTGACAAAGTGTGCACACCCCTGGTATGCGGTAAACCCTCTGCTTTGTGACTGAGTCTTGACTCAAAGGCAATGAATTTGATTTTTTGTATTTCCTTTGTATAAGCCCAACGTGTTTTTGTTGCAAAATACTCAAAGACCCCAAAATATTCTTGTTGGTACCGTCAAATGACGATTTGAAAAATGCCAGTTATTCTACTTTATGTTCTATTTTTTCTTATCTCTGCTATTTTTATGATTTCTTCATTTAGCAGGACTATGCGAGACTCTTGAAATCAGAAACTATATTTAAATATATGTCTATTTATGTCTGTTTACATAGTATTTCAGTCAAACATGATTATGATTATTTTTTAGAGACTTGCAATATATTTTGCTTGCTTAAAAAAATAAAATAGTACTTTCACTTTGCAGAAATCACAGGCATTAAGTAAATGAATTATTGAGCTCATTACCAATGGCATCCCTGAGCATATGTAGTTTTTAAAATGTGATTTTAACTAAGGGTCGGATGCTCCATGGCAGGAAATTCCTGAGAATTGTCATCCTGATGTGTGGTCACAGCAACGAAATGCCACCATTACAATTCTTCTTCAGAAACCCACGTGCCTATTACTCATCAGGAGCTTGAGGAGTTGATTTCCAAAAGGAAAAAAAAATGAGTAAGTATCATGAATTGTGACATCTCTCTTCTCCCGCCCTGCCCCCCATCTCTGAAAATATCCCAAATTTGCTTTAAAAGCTATGCAAAAATTGGCAACCCCCCCACCCCATCCAGATAAAAGATCAAGGGCAGGAATGAAAGATGAAGCAGCAAATGAGATAATAGACAAGATAATTACAGAGCGTTAAAAGCCTTCGATTTATTTTTAAGATGTAAGAGCTCTATTTAGAAAAGCCCATAGCTAACTTTATGTGAATATTGAATGAATTGTTCTGAAACACGTGGATAGTGATGAAATGAAGGAAAGTGAAGTCCCCTTTGTTTTCTGGGCAGTGTCCACCCTGGCTGGCCCCAGAACTGCAGCAACTCAGGGATATTGGGTCCTGAATGCTCAAGGTCAGGGCCATGGACCTCCCCGGTCCATTGGGGTTGGGGGCTTTGTAGGGTGAAGCATCTCCCCCTCCTTGATTGCCTGTCATGGACCAGCCACTGTAATTACTGGTCTTTCAGAAGAATTGGGAACCTTCTGTACTTCTCTCCTTCCTCCTCAAAAGTGGAAGGCAACCAGCTCAGGTGTGAAGAGAACTTTTTTTTCTTTCTGTGCTTTCATTTTCCAGTTGATCTATTCTCAGTCAGCGCTTGTTCCCTCCCATACCCACCTCCAGAATCTACCTGCTGCTTCCACAGGGCGCTCTCTACTCGGTCAGCCTCTGGTCTAACGGCTAGAAGTCCTGCAGCATCCTCTCTGGGTGACCTCCAGCTGGGTGGGTTGGTGACCACCCACGATGCAGACTCAAGGTCTAGCAAGTATTTGAAAGTCGGTCTTCGGGTCTCTGTTTTGTTCCAAGGTCAGATGCTATCAGGTGGTTCCAAATGCAGAGAGGGGAGGGGGTTTACTCTGTAGGGCCCATCCAGTGCGTTCCTACTCATGGCAACCTTCGGCATAGTGTGAGGGGACAGTGCCTGGTCCTGCCCATCCTCACAATTGTCCCTGCCTTCCTGTGTTTGGGCCCGTTGTTGCAGCCACTGTGTCAGTCCAGTTCCTTGAGAGCCTTCCTCTTTGTCATTGTCCCCCTACTTTACCAAATGCGACTCTTCCTCCGTGGACAACATGTCCAACGTGTGTAATATAAAATCTCGCCATCCTTGCATTTCCTTGAGTGGTCGTAATTGAATGCTCGCCTGCTCACGCTGTCTCCCCCACCGCCCGTCCGTCTCTTGTACTGTACTGGCTTATTCATTGCTGTGAGGCTGGAAGCTCTGCTGCCAGGGCTTCAAAGCCCAGCAGGGTCACCCATGGGCGACAGGGTTTGGGTGGCGTTTCCAGGTTAAGACAGGCTAGGAAGAAAGACGCCTACAATTGTGTCCGTGAAAACCCGTGGCTCACAGCAGGACGGTGCCTACTCATTGACGGTGAGCACATCGCCAGGGAGGGGCCATCCGTGGCACTCAGCGAAGTGGCGGTCCAGCGAGTACCGAGGAGGCTCTTGGAGAGACAGAAGGACACATGCCTCTGACTTGAGAGGATGATGTAAAACAGGGCACTGCTTCATTGTGCTGTTCATAAGGCGCCATGCTAGGGAGCGGATTGATGGCCGCCATCTAGCTATACATACTTTGGACGCGTTTCCAGGAGAGAACAGTGTCTGGGGAAGGGTCTCCTTCTTGGTAAAGAAGAGGGGCGCTGAAGAAGACGGTCCTCAATCAGCTCGATTGACACAGTGGCTGCAACAGTGGGAGCCGTCATAAGAACAATGGCGAGGATGGGGCACGACCGGGCTGCGGTTCGTTTTCTGTTGTGCCTAGGGCCACAATGGGTCAGAACGCACTCCATGGCACCTAACAACAACAATATTCATCTACTCCTACTAGTTTAAGAATGACTCTTTCACACAAGCAGCACCACGAGGTTGAATATCACCAGTGTTGGCCATGAGGCTCAGGACTTGTTCGACTCCGCACATATCCTAATCGGAAAGGACACGGCTGTGATTTCCATGAAAGGGAGGTTATCGTAAACAACACCTCAGTATCCCTGCGGGGAAATGGGTTGATCGTTGGTGATTGGAGGGTTAGAGGAAGCCAGGGGCTAATTCAACAAGAGACTACATCCGGCATTTCTTTGGAAAGTCATCGGTACGGAAGTTTTGTCTGAGTTACTGCAGGAGCCAGATGGATGGGTGGCAGTGTTGTGTCCTAGGAAACCTACCTTTTGACAGCAAAAGACTCATCTAGAGCCACACTTGTTGACCTCCTAAAAGACGTATTTCTGAACAAGAGGTAACCTAACTCACACAGAGTGGGTGCGGCGAGTCCTGTTCACCCCTGCAGCAAACACCGCAATGGGACTAAGAAAGCCAGATGGCCCTGAACACCCAGTGTCCTAGCCCGGGGGGCTGCTGCTGAGAGAAAATGTGGAGGGAGCTGGGAACCGTGTGGTCTTCGATCTCTCAACCTGGAGGGACTTGTTCTGACGTGGAGTGAGGGAGGGGTCCGGGCTGCATGGAAGGCAGGACCCTCAATGAACAGTGGCGCCAAAGTCAGATGTCTGGCTGGGGACTCGCATGTGTCCCGGATGGCCCGTCCTGGTTGCCCCTGCTTCCCTGGGGGACAGTTCACATGCCACACAGGTGGCTCTGCGGGGCTCGTTGCCATGTCATCCTCCAGAATCTGGCAGCCCAGAGGAGCAGGGCCGACTCCTTTCCAGAGCGCTATTCCTGCTGTGCTGAGCCGGGGGTGGGGGGTGGGTGGGGGGATGGGGGGATGGGGGGGTGGGGGGGGGAGGAGGTCCTCCGGTGGAATGTCCTTGCTCTTTCCCAGGGAAGAGCAGGTTCAGGACGCCACTGTGTTAGCATGTCTTGGCCTGAACAGAGAGTTCAAAGGGTTTTTGGATTCTGCCCGTTTCCATTCTTGGGTCTTCCAGGCCCCTTCCAGGGTAAATCCTGCCGTCCAAGCCCGGTGACCTGCTAAATATTTGAAGTCTTAGTATGCAAGGGTATGCGAGCAACAGTGTGTGGGTTTGTGCATGTCCATGTATGTGCACATTAGTCCATGTATGCATGCATACCCACGTGCACACATCTGTGTGTTCAGGCGCATGAGTGTTGCGAGCATGTGTGTGTGCATGGGCATCAGTGTGCATGTGCACATGTGTGTGCACTGTGGATATGCATGTGTGTGCATAGGCATGTCTGTGCATCTGTGTTTGGGGGGGGGGGCCGAGGAGAGAAGCGGAGAAGGATCTGAGATCTCTAGAGCTCAAACGCGTGTCAGGATTCTGTCAATAACCAGCTGGAACATGTGGAGCTAAATTTAAACATATGTTTGGGGTTTTGAAAACCTTGTTCTGACTGCCAAAGGAAGAGAGGCTCGTACATCTCCCTTCGAACCATCCAGCCTCTATAACAGGGTGGCCTCCTGTAGCAAAACCTAATAAAATGCATTTGTCGGAAACAGGTTTATGCTTGGACCCGAAGAACTGGGGTGTGATGAGTTAGCCAGAGGTCTATGGGGGACCATTCCCAGCACTGCTTGTTTCACAGCACATGGCCCTGCGGAATGTCATCTCTGCCACAGGCTCCGAGGATACATCCTGTTTGTTCTCTCAGGGCCATCCTCTGTCAACAGACCACCCGGGGCTGTGGTGAGGCTTCCTTGTTGGGAAGTGAGAATCGGAAGTGGCCTGCCAGGGGACACCTCCTTGTCACATCTCTGGTGGGGGGAGGCATGGTTTGTCAAATGCCTGATGGGGCAGGAGGGTGCAGGCTATGTGCTCCCCGACCCGCCAGACTTCCTGCATCACCCAGATCCCCCCCAGAGCAGCGGTTCTCGGCCTTCCTGATGCCGCGACCCTTCAATACACTTCCTCATGTGGTGGTGATCCCCCCAACCATAACATTATTTTCGTTGCTACTTCATCCCTGTCATTTTGCTACTGTTATGAATCAGGCGGCCCCTGTGAAAGGGTCATTTGATGCCCAAAGGGGTCGTGACCCACTGGTTGAGAACTGCTGCCCTAGAGCATTCAGAATGCTGCACCCCAAGGAAGTAGCTTCTCCCAAGTCCTGCTCCCACCGGGGGGCCTCAGCTCCAGCTGGTGGGCATCTGTGTGAAGGGACTGTGAAGTGTGTCTCTGGTGATGCATACAGCTAACACCACAGCTGCCCACCGCAAGGACCGGCCTCCAGTCCACCCAGAGGTGCCTCCGCAGGACGGCCTGGGAACAGCTCCGAAAAAGCAGTCATCGAACTACTGAGACGGTGGTGTAGTTGCCTGGCGGTGATTGCCAAGGCAACAGGATGTGAGAACTTACCGTGTCTTCCTATGAAGTAATCTCTGAGATCATGGGCCATCATATTAAAATAACCTCTCCTCGGGGCCAACTTCCCACTTGTCTCATTTCTTGGGAAGCCTGTGTTTTTCCAGGCCCTTTGTATCCGGATTCTAGGCAGGGTTCCCTGTGCTGGGTCAGCTAGGAGCTCAGAGGCAAAGTCATGACTGGTCTTGACCATTTGTAAAACTTGTATGTCATCATTCTCTTCTGGTGACTCTTCTGTGTGGGGCTCGGGTGGGGGAGGGCTCTAGAGAAGCAGCCCAGTGACTCTCATCTGTGTACAAGGAAGAACTTTACACCCCAAAGGCGCCCCAGCCCAGTCCAACTCTGGTCCACGGCTTCCAAGCTAGCTGGGGCCCTCTTCAGACTCGGGATGCAGAGCAATGAAGTGGGAGGCGGGGGATTGCAGGCTGCTGGTGCAGACGTGCATGGGTCCGAGGTGCCTGCAGGCAGACACAGAGTCCCAGCAAGCAAGAAGGGTAAGGGACAGGGAGAGAGGAGATGTTCCCAGTTTGTCTCCTTAAAAAGCCTCATCAGACTGAAACCTTTCCATACAAATTCAAGTTGTCATCAAGTCATCCAGCTACCTCCCTTTCCAAGTGCTCGACACAACACACACTCACACTTCTCTGTGTCCTGAATTCACAGGGAACCCTGGAGACAGAATGGTTAAGTGTTGGCCTGCTAACCCCAAGGTCAGCAGTTTGGAACCACCAGCCACACTTCAGGAGAACGACGAGACTTTCTAAACCTGTGAAGAGTTGTTGTTGCTGTGGTTGTGGTTGTGGTTGGGTGCCATTGAGTTGGTCCTGGCCGTAGCAACCTGATGCACAGCTGAAGGAAACGCTGCCCCGCCCTGCGGCAGCGGCACACTGTTACCAGGCTTGAGCCCATGGTTGCAGCCACTGTGGCCGATCTGTCTCGTCAAGGACCTTCCTCTCTGTCGCTGCCCCTCTACGTTACCAACCACGATGCCCTTCTCCAGGGACTGGTCTCTCCTGACATGTCCAAAGCATGTAGGATGGAGTCTCACCACCTTTGCCTCTAAGGAGTGCGCTGTAAAGAGGTACAGCCTGGGAAGCACCCAGGGGCAGTTCTACCCTGCCCTGTAGGGTCCCTATGAGTCAGGACCCATTCAACGGCCCTGAGTTTAGTTGTTTATGTTTTAGGTGAGGTTAGACACGGGGGACTGGGGGCGGGGGGACGTGCTGCTGGCACAGTGATTAAGGAAGCACTCAACTGTGAGCCTGAAAGATTAGCAGTTTGAATCCCAGAAGAAGCCCCTCTGGAGGGAAAAGACAGGGCAGTCTGCTCCTGTAAAATTGACCATGATGGGGCTGATCTGCTCAGTCCTAGAAGGTTGCTGTGATCTCTTTGTTCATTTGTTTGTTTGTTTGTTTGTTTGGCCATCGTGGAGCTCCCAGGTGGTGCCATGTGTTTGGCTGCAAGCCAAAGGTTGGAGGTTTGAGTCCAGTGAGAGGCAGCTCCAAAGAGAGGCCTGGTGATCTACTTCCAAAAAACGGCATACAACCTACGACATGCTGCTGGACACAGACACACATGGGTGCCAGGAATCAGAGGCAACCTTATGGCAACTGGGTTTTGAGTGTCACCAGAGATCACATCTCTGGTTTACAGAGCTGAGTGTGTGAGCTGGTCCTGATGTGTTGCCTGAGGGCGTGTGTATGTGTGTGTGCGTGTGTGTGCATGTGTGTGTGTATGTATGTATGTGGCAGAAGCATACAAGGCTTTGAGGTGTACCAGAAGATAAGCAGAGAAAATGGTGACATTGCCACTGGGTTCCTCTCTCTCTCCTGCCTCCCCCTCCATCATTGACTGGTCTTCCCGAGCTGAGCTACAGGGGGCTGGCCCTTGCCTGGCTGCACCCACCCCACCACCCCCAGCCCATGCTGCCCAACCCCAAAACGTTCTCTTCTGGACTCTCCTCCTGTCTTTCCTCCCAGTTTCCTTCTGTCTCCACAGCCTTCAGCTCTGAGCAAAGTCACATTGGAGACTCTCCTTACACAGTTGTTGGTGTTTTTTTTTTTTGAGAGGCTATTACAAATTTACAGAGATAAAAATAACAATATGAAGGATGTATTGTGGAAATCTTTTTAAAAGCCTGCAAAAACAGCAGAAATAAATCAATTAGAATCACCATGGCAACAGCCAACAATTTTATGCACAAGAACGAAATAAAATAAAGTAAGAAAAGCCGGAAAGTAGGCAATGCTGAAATGCAGGTTGAAATACAGTGAGGTGCTTGTGAAGTCCTGCAGGGCAGAGTGAGAGAAATGGCTCATATTCCAGCCAGTGAGATCTGTGCTTGAGCTCCGCATTCCCAGGAAGCCACAGGGCAGTTCCACCCTGTCCTATGGGGTCGCTCGGAGTCGGCATCTACTCAATGGCAGTGAGTTTGGTTTGTGGGGATTTGGGGGAAGGATTTTATAAGGAGCTCTAGTGGTACAAGGGTTGAATGGTAAGCTGATAATCAGAAGGTTGGCAGTTCGAACCTGCCCAGCTCTCCTGCAGGAGCTGGGTGCCCTGGTGATCCGCTCCCACAAGGCTGACAACCTTGGAAACCCCAAGGGGCAGATGGACTCTGTCACAATGTCAGTGAGTTGTAATAGCTCAAAGAAAACAACAACAAAGACTTTATTGATGTTGTGAGACAAACCAGGGCTGGTAAGCTTTTAATGCTGTGGGTTTTTGTTTTTTTTTTGAGTGGGGAGGGGTTAAAACGTTAGAAAATTCGTTTAGGCTGCTAACCATCAGGTTAGCAGTTCAAATCCACCAGTCACTCCACAGAAGAAACATGAGGCTTTCTACTCCTGTAAAGAGGGACGGCCTTGGAAACCTGCAAAGGGCAGTTCTCCCTTGCCTACAGGGATGCCATGAGTCGAGACAACTCCATGGCAGTACTGAGAATGAGTCTGTGCCTAAACCTTGACCACGAAAAGTTGTGAAGGACACTATTTTACATTATTTTTCTCTCCAATATTAAAGGGGTGATTTAAAAAAAGCCAACGTCTGATATAAAGTTAAATTAGGGCCCAAGTCTTTTCTGTGTGAGTGACGTGGAGAAAAAGCATGGAGTCTTTATGGGGAAAGTAGGTGAGTAGGTGATAAGCTCTGGAAAGTGCTAGGTGAGTAAGTGATGCTGGGAGAACCTGTGCACACACATGCCTGTTGGGAAGGTCAGCACGGGCTCTGTGTAATGACTGCAAAACGGAAGTTTCACAACAAAGAAACGGCTCAAAAGAGAAGCGATCCACACTGCTTTACAGAAGTAGCACGTGGGAAACATGGAGTCTGCCTATATCTACTTTTTCTTTCCTGGTTGTAAGTTCATGCTGACATCAAGGGCGATACTGAAATGGTTCTGATTGATGCTCTCCAGACCCGGTGTGTGGACTAGCTCTACGCACACAGGCTTTGTAAGTTGTTTCGCCTTGGGCACATGACTTAGCTGATAAATGGAAAGAGACGGGGGCGAGGATACCTTGAGTGGTTATGGAAGGGGAGTGACAGCATATATCTAAAGAACATTGCGCTTCATCATGCATTAAACACTCCTCCCTGCTCTTCCCTCCAATAAGTCTCATGCCCAATAGCAGCTGGAAATCAGTGTTCCGGTGGTAAGGATAGCTAGTTTCCTCGTTGTCTCTACTTGCCTGGCAGGGAAACGAGTCATACGTCGTGGGAGAAAGGCGAAGCTTTCTGCTCCAGTAAGGAGTTGCAGACTCAGAAGTCCACAGGGGCAGTTCTAGGCTGTCCTGCGGGGTCACTGAGAGTCAGAACGGACTCGATGGCTGTGAGTTTGGTTGATCACACACTGGGGCCCAGGAACTCCTTTTTGAATTGATATTTGAAGATGCAGATCCCAGCCGTTGAAACGGGGCCACGTTAAATGCATTTAAAACCAATGCTGGGGCTTTGCGTTCAGCAGTTCCAACCACCAACCCCCCTGAAGCAGTGGTTCTTGAAGTGCGGGGAAGACAGTCGTGATGGTGGTCTGCAGCTGCATTTGGAAACAGAATAGGCTGGGACGCTTCACAGTGCAGCCCATCTAGTAAGGCTTCCTCGTCGTGCTGTGTAATGTTCTCCTACGAGACCTGTGTCTCATGCATAGAGGAGAAATGTCAAAAAGCTTGACGGATCCTAGTGACAGCATGGGCTACACGTGGAGCTGCCAGGTCCACGGTCGGTTGTTCAATCCGACCAGCCACTCCACAGAAGATGGATGCGGCTTTCTGCTCCCGTAAAGATGTGCATCCTTAGAAACCCACAGGGATGGTTCGACCCAACACTCTGGGGTCACGATGAGTCACTCGATGGCAGTGAGTTTGGGTTTTTCTAAATGTTTTCAGAAATGGAATTCTAACACATGTCTTGAGGCCCCCTCTTGTACACACACACACACACACACACACACACACACACACCAAGGGGCTTCAAAAAGTTCCATTATTTTTTCATTCAGTTTTTCCATGAGCATTTGTCAGGCTTCTTGGCTCCCAAGATATGTGTATAGGAAACCCATATACACACAACATACTGTGTATTGGCTTAAGAGAACTAAAAATGCATTGTTTACTTTGAGTCGTGGTCAAGAACGTGTGAAAGCCAGTGCCCAAAAGAAAAAGAAATTGGTACATCCAACTTCAATAAATTAGATACGACCGTGGCCTTGTTCAGTGACCCTACGCCTCAGCTTCTACTTCAAAATCATGGTTTTTGAGATAGCTCCAGACTATTCACAGGATGCTGCAGATCACGATGTCTCTTTATCGGGACGGTCACGCATCTTATCAGGGAGGAACTGTTAGAAGCACAGTCAAGCCGGAGGATGAATCTCCCCCTCAAAAAAGTGAAAATCACTGATATTTTCCATTTCTTCTCATTTCTGTTCTCTCTTCTTGTAGATAATATATAAAGTAGTAAGACTTGGAAACTAAAATATGGGTTCATTGTGCTTTTTCCTCCCCTGGATGGATAGTTTCCCAAGTCATCCAAACAACGTAGAGAAATGAAAATAGTTCATTAAACACATGTATAGGTAAAAGAAATCACCAAGGAATCGGTACAAGAAGACATTGACCTTGGTCAAAACAGAACAGAATAAAAACCAACCCAAACAAAATCTTGCGACACAAAAGTTAACATTTACTGAACGCCCTCCTCTGGACCAAATACTCCGTCAGGTGCTTAAACCTAATTATCTTCAACACAGACCTAGAGAAGGCCATCATGCCTGGTAAAGTAGAGGAACAGCGAAAAGACAGGCTCTCAACAAAATGGATCGATGCCATGTCTACAAAGATGGCCTCAGACATAGAGACGACCTTGAGGCTGGCAGAGACCGGGCAGCGTCTATTGCTGATGCTCATAGGGTACAACTCAGAAACTGGGACCGACTCAGGCTACCCAGCTGCAGCAGCAAAGGCAGGTGGTAGATCACTTCTTCATTCCCTATAAAATTCTGTTTGGGGGTTGGAGGAAGGTTTCCGTTCAACAAGCCATCCACGGTTTGTTTCGTGTCATTAACTGTCATCCCCACAACGCAGCATCACTCACCCCACTTTCTCCCTGTGCTTCTCATTCCCACGCTCCCCTCCTTCTTACCTAACCGCCCCCAACTGCGCCCTTGGGAAATCGCCACCAGTTTGATTTCAGATGTTGGCTATTCTGAAGAACACGTGCCTCCCTCATGCTGTTTCTCCTCTTAAAGACCCTTCTGCTGCTTAGCTGAAAATTGAGCAGGGTGGGGGTGAGTCTAGTTCTATGCCTGAAGGAAGGGGCACCTGTCTCAGGAATTCCACCAATCTCCACATGGCCAGTAAGACTTCTCTTTTTGATGATTTTGAGTTTTGTTCTACATCCCTCCCCCCACTTGATCTAAGACTCCCTAATGTGGTCCCTTTTTAGAGGAGATGGCAATGGTAGACAGGAACCATCTAGTTCTGATCTGAAAGTCACTGAGTCTGAATTTCAGAAGACACACTAGGATCAATTGACATAACACAGTCCACGAAAATCAATGTTCTGCATCCTGCTTTGGTGAGAGTGACCAAGAGTCTTTAAAGCTATGAGTGGCCATGTAAGCTGCAGCTACTGGTCTCTCCCCACTTGAAGGGAAGAATATAATTCATCAATAAAAAACAATGATAACTCTTTTAAAAAATCATTTTATTGGGGGCTCATACAACTCTTAGCACAATCCATACATACATCAAATGTGTCAAGCACATTTATACATTTGCTGCCATCATAATTCTCAAAACATTTGCTCTCCACTTAAGCCTTTGGTATCAGCTCCTCATTTTTCCGCCACCCTCACCGCTCCTCCCCCCCTCATGAACCCTTGATAATTTATAAATTATTATTTTGCCATATCTTACACTGTCTGACATCTCCCTTCACCCACTTTTCTGTTGTCCATCCCCCAGGGAGGAGGTTATATATAGATCCCTGTACTTGGTTCGCCCTTTCCACCCCACCCTCCAGGTATTGCCACTCTCACCACTGGTCCTGAAGGATCATCTGTCCTGGATTCCCTGTGTTTCCAGTTCCTATCTGTACCAGTGTACATCCTCTGGTCTAGCCTGATATGTAAGGTAGAATTGGGATCATGATAATGTGTGTGGGATGGGGGGAGGGGGGAAGGAAACATTTAGGAACTGGAGGAAAGTTGTGTGTTTCATCATTGCTACATCAAAAGTTTTATGTTTCATCATTGCTACATCACACCCTGACTGGCTCATCTCCTCCCCGAGATACCTTCTGTAAAGGGATGTCCAATTGCCTACAGATGGGCTTTGGGTCTCTACTCCACACTCCCCTTCATTCACAATGATATGATTTTTTGTTCTGATGATGCCTGATACCTGATCCCTTCGACACCTCATGATCGCACAGGCTGGTGTGCTTCTTCCATGTGGGCTTTGTTGCTTCTGAGCTAGATGGCTGCTTGTCTAAGTTCAACCCTGTAAGACCCCAGATGCTATATCTTTTGATAGCCGGGCACCATCAGCTTTCTTCACCACTTTTGCTTATGCACCCGTTTGAATAACTCTCTTAAACGTCACCAAAAGACATGACCAAAACTAGAGAACATCGAGCTTAGCAAAGACATACATTTAACACCACCATTGATGTAAGGAAAAAACAAAGAAGAAAAAGCATGGTTTATACACAATAGACAAGATTTGGTGACTAGCAAGAGTCCAGGGATGGGGGCAGGAACAGAAAGAGGGGAGGGATGGGCTGCTAGGGGGGTAGGGAGGGATGAAGTGGGGGGAGAGAAAGAATGACATGTAAGGAGGGCTTTATAGAATATTGTTGTTGATTTCATTTATTCAGATGGGCCGCGTAAATATATATAGTATGTTTCTTTAAAAAAAATCCCTCCAGAATCTTTATTTCTCAAACCTAAATAGTAATCTGAGTGGCTTAAAAATAGAGAGCGAGAAGAGAAAGTAAAATTGAAAGGGACTTGGAGTCTTTAGTGACAAACTAGTTCATCTCAAACCAAAAAATAAAGTTACCCTCAACAAATGAAAAAAACAAACCAAAAACATAATTTTGACATAGCCCCCATTTTCTTTTGCTTCAATAATTCAATGTGAGTGCTGGTGGTTTAATGGTTATGCCTTGAACTGTAACCTCAAAGTCACCACCTCAAACCCACCAGCTGCTCTGAGGAAACAAGATGAGACTTTCTATACCTGCGTAGTGTTACAATCTCAGAAGCCCACCGGGGAAGTTCTGCCCCTGTTTTACTGGGTCTCTCTGAGTCAGAATCTACTCAATGGTAGTGTGTGTTGTTTAGTTTATAATTGCATACTCTGTATCCCAATAAATACATGCATGCAGAATTGACAGATAAAATTCACACTCAGTGGAAAGAAGCAACCATTGTCTTTTCTTTTTGTTGTTGTCTTTTTTTCCTAGCGATGCATGGGTGGCTTGTGAAGTTGATGTCAGGTTCTCGCAGCCTCAGGCCGGAGCACATCATGAAACCCTGCTCTGACTGTCCTTCAGGGTGCTGACTGAGCTTCTTCTTCCTCATCTCTCACCCGATGCCAGGGCCCCCGTTGGTCCGAATAGACCTTTGGGCTTCTGATGCGGTAGGCCATGGAGTGGATTCCCACTCAGAGGCCCTGGGTGGTGGAGTAGCACTTCCAGGGGGGTTCGGCATGGTTCTTTAGGGCTGTCGTCACTGCAAGAGGAGATCACTAAGTTCTTCCTTCCACAGGGCTCCCGTCTGAGCTTGAACCTCCAACCTTTGGACTAGCAGCCTCAGAAAGGCACTCCCGCAGTATCTTCATAGACCTGGGGGATGAGGATAAAACCAGGACGCATCCTCAGAGGGTAGCCAGATGGTGAGGATGCCCCAAGCCTTGGGACAAGCCTTGCTCCGACAGATGCCAAAGACTCCAAGTAAAAACGGGATCAGATTCCCACATTTTTAAAGGTGGAATGGGTATTAGTACCCGCTCTGACCTAACATCCCCACTGATGCAGTCATGAAGACATTGCCCCTGGATTACCTTCTGAAAACTTCATTGTCTTGCCTTTCACACTGGTCTCTAACCTCTTGTGCCTGATGTCATTCTGGTATGAGGTATGGGTATAATTTCATCACTTATTTCTCCATCTGGACAATCAACTATCCTCGTTCCATTTACTAAAAAGACTGTCCTTTCTTCCCTGCCTCCTTTATCATAATTCAATGGTCCAAGGACATCTATGTCTGCCCCATTGCTCTCCATCACCTGCGCGAGGGCCTGCCGCCTGTCCACGTACCCATCTAGACCACACGTGCGAAGCAGCCGGATGGGCAAACCCGCTTTCTTGGATGTTTATCTTTAGGAATCTCTTCACTATTTTTAGCATTGCATTCTGAAATAAAAATGCGGAATCAGTCTGGCTAATTCCACTAAGCCAATTTCTTGTACTTTGCTTAGGATTTCATGGAATCTCTTTATTAATTTGGGTAGAATTATACTCTTGAGAGAATTCAGTTTCTCAGTCTATGTTTAGAGGGTACCTCCCCACTTATTAGGTCTTTCTAAGTCTCTCTCTCTCTTTCTCTTTTACAGTTTTATTGGCACTTAATCCACATATCATACAACTCAATGGTTCAATCATATCAGTATCTCTTGATAAATGCTAACACTTTAACGGGAAAGAATTGCACATCTTTGATCTGGATTTACTCTTATGTCTAGAGCATTTTGATGCTGTTTAAAATGGAATCTTCAAAATGTTTCTTGTTCTGTTTACTGGCGAGTATAGTGATTTTAAATTGATTTTAACGTTGATTTTAAATTGATTTCTAGCCAGAAAACTTGCTAAAGTCAATTATGAATTCTCATAATGTATATCTCTGGTCTTTGAATATTTTATGCATATGTAAGGGGCCCATGAACTGTATGATGACTTTCACTCCTTTTATCCTTTTGTACCTTCCTCTGTAAGCCAGTCAGGTTAAAGAACACCGTGTTGAGATGGGACTACCTCTGTCTTACTGGTATTAGAGACACAGCTTTGATCACTGACTGATCTAGCCTTTCTTCTTTCTCTTGTGACCGTAAGTTTCCTTTTATGTTCTGCAGTAGCTGCTTTCAATAAATTATTATTTGTTGTATTTTCATCCATGTTTAGTTCAAAATACTTTCTAATCACAAATGTGATTTCCTCTTTTACCCAGCACTTACTCAAATGTGCATTTCTTAGTTTCTAAACTTGGGGTTTTCAACGTATTTTGATAATTGCTGACCAATAATGTAATCAATAATTTAATTGTACTAGAACACACATTCTGCTTGGGGTTTCCTGGAGGGGCCTGATTTCCAAATCTGCTCCCGTACACTTGTCCTCTCTACGGGTCTCTGCAGGAGCAACAGTGAGGTGGGCGGCTGCTAAACCAAAGATTCATGGTTTGAATCTACACGGCAGCTCCGAAGAAGAAAGACCTGGCTACCCCAGCAAGGTGACAGCCCGGGAAACCCTCGGGGCAGCTTCACTCTGCCACACGGGTCACCGTGAGCGAGAATAATGTGGTAGCACCCAACAGTAGCAGCAAGATGACCCTCTTCAGCTAAAAGATGCAATTTAGAGTCTGTAAAATATCATTTAAGGCTAAGCAACTAATCACCAAAAGAGCTAAAAAGATGGTTTCAGGCACTACTGAAGGTGAGAGAAGGTAAGGCAGAGCACTGTCACTCTCCTGCGAGTTGAACCTCTGACCGTGTGTCTACATGGAAAGGGCACTACATAACCCCAATAGCTCTTCTCCCCTTCCCCTTTTTAATCATAAGAGACCCCCCTAGATGTCGATGGCATTTTCCGGCCCCATGGGAAGCTAGGTGGGGCCATATGGCTTGATTTTAGCCAAAGGCGGGATGCTTACGATGCATGAGACTTCCTTAAAGCCATCTCCTGAAGGAAGAAACCACTTCCATTGGATTTCCCATAGAACTTCTGTTTCAAGATGAAATTGCTTCAACCCCACAGATGAAGACATTACCCTAGGAAGTGGTAGACCAGCAAGACAGAAAGATCTCAGGCTCATGAATGCCCTGTGGTTATGGCTCATGATTACACACGTTCTTCTGAGCTCTTACAGGAGAGAAAACTGCGCGTATATCATACGGAAGCCACTGTCTTTTCTAATCTCTTTGTTTTAGCAGCACAGCCTAAAAGAATGTGGAGATGTTTCCTTTGTGTTACATATATTATGTTTTCCTATTATAGTAGCAAGTAATATTAATAATCAAAGTCATATAAAATTTAAAATGTCTTATTTTAAAAAGAACGTTGGTGCCAGGAAATGTGAACTTGATCTTTATGAGCTGGTGCTTGTAGGCGGTGTAGGATTTCACCTGGGAATCTGGGAGCTGTGTGGCGTCCGAAGCTGTCACGCCGGTTCAGCCTCGCGGTGACGCCGTGTCAGAGAAGGAAACCTTGTCCACGCGCGCACAGCCTCTCGGTCATCCCCGTGCTCCAGCCTGTTGTCGTGGTCGCCGTGCCGGTCCAACTCATCAAGGGGCTTCTTTTTTGCTGACCTTCCACTGGACCCAGGGTGAGCGAGGGATCTGCATGAAACCAAAGCCAAGGGCTGGGAGCCAGCGAGATGAGGACAGTGACAGTGAACGTAGACCCAACACGGGACCCCGCGATGTGAAACCCCTGATCCTGAACGAAGCTTCATTCAACTGGCTGTCAGGAGGCCCGTGGCAGCGCTCAGTGCAGGTGTCTGCAATCTTCCTCACTGGGATGTAATTCAGACCGATCATGATCTACACTTGGATAACTTACAGGCTAGCGTCCGTTAAAAATGATGACTTCCGTTACTGAGCAATGACCATGGAATAAGGTCTTTTCAACAACCTTACATGCATATTAAATTCAGATAATGAAGAAGAAAGACAGCAGAACATTCGATGCATTTTACTCATGGTCTTGGCAAAGACTATTGAAGCACTGCGGACTTCCAGGAGAAACAAATAGGTGTGGGAAGAAGTACAGCCAGGATGTTCCTTACCAGCAAGGACAGCAAGACCCCCTTAGGAAAGAGAACAGCCCCTGGACCAAGACGCCGTGCTTGGTAAAGTAGAGGGCAGCGCGGAGGACAGCGCTTCTGGATGCGGTGGGTGGATGCAGGGCTTCCACAATGGGCTCCAGCACCGTTGTGAGGATGGCACAGGGCAGGGCAATGTTTGCACCGGGGCTACAAGGAGCTGGAACTGGCTCAAGGACACCTCACAAGGTCATTAGTCAACACACGGGATTTGGGTGGCCCTGGGTGGTACCACTTGGCTACTAACCAAAAGATGGCAGGTGGGAGCCCACCCAGAAGTGCCTGGAAGAAAGGCCTGCCATCCACTTTGGTAAGATCCGCAATGCCAAACCCTCTGACACACACACAGAGTTGCACTGACTTAGAACCCACATGCCAGCAAAAGCCATGTTCCTTTATTACGTCCTTTCATATCCCATGCCTGCCTGGCCGAATGGTAACACAGTAACATTTGCTGTCCCATCTTTCATTCGCCCCAGGTCACACGGCTTGGGTGACAGACACACATGCAGCTGGCCTTCGAGGGCTAACTGCGTGAAGCCAGAGTCCTCAGAGTCAACAGCTGGATGATATGGCAGCAATCAGATAGCCTTCGGAGCTAAGAATATCTTTTGTGGGGGAAAAAAAAAGACGTGGTGAGGAGGGGCTGGGCTGTAGTCTTCAGAGCAGGCCCCCAAGCACAGGGGGTGGCAGTGGGACTGGTGGTGGCAGAGGGATGAGGATGCTCCAATCTGGTACGTGTTTGGTACCCATTTGAACAGCAGCCCACCCTGCACCTTCAGAGATGAAGGACTGGTGTCCTGAATGTCACCACTGGAGCACCTCAGATTTCCCCTGGGAAGGCAGATGCTTAAAGCCACACAGTGAGCCCAGAGAACAAGAGCAGCCAGTGTCAGAAAGTGAGTGACAGGATAGCTGAAGACCTCGGGAGAATGAGGCATCGTGTGAGAGCCAGAGAAGGAGGCAGCCGAGCAGCTGGATGAAGGGCGGCTGGAAAGCTGGCCAATCAGAGTGTCTCGGAGGGCAGAGGCAGCTTGGGAGCAGTCTTATCTCCTCCTCTGAGAGAAACAGCAGCTATGACACCTGTGGCAGGTACGGGGCTGGGGGGCCGCCCCGACAGAGGGAAGGAGGCTTGGCAGCAACTTGGCATGTTACCTGTCTGTGGACAACTTGGCACGTCATTTTTTTTTTTAATTTTTGCTTCTTGTGGCGCTGAAGAAAATCTTCCAGGTGTGGCACAGAGGCACAGTGAGGCTCTTCACAGGGGGGTGTCTCCTTGTAAATAAGACCTGGGCATGACATTTCATTTCCCGCTTTATGAACTTAAACACCGCCGCCACTTCAGAGTGATCATTGAACATCGAGTTATCTGAAGAGGGTTGGAAAGAATGCGATCTGTTCCCTGGACCTGTTTGGTGATTTGAAGAAGGTTCCTGATCTTGTTGGAGATGAAGGACTGAGCTAGGTGATGTCCCCAAAGATTGCCCTTGGTACTTGCCCTGGGTTTGCTTTTGTGGCATGCTGGCTGACATTATGTGGGTGACTTTCAGCTTGGACTGCTTTAGGTTTTAGGTCACATTTCCAACTACCCCTCCATAGACACACACACACACGCACACACTCATTATAATGTATGTCAAAGACTTTGTTACTAATTATTCATTGGAGGATATAGTCAGTGGTGATTCTTTATCTGTCACAGCAGACTTGGAAAATCATAAAATCTCAGCTATCCGATGGGAAGTTATTTCACCTAGGAGCTCCAGTGGTGTAGTGGTCACACAATAGGGTGCTAACCCCAAGGTCCAAAGTTCAAAACCACCAGCTGCTCCTCAGGAGAAAGATGAGCCTTTCCACTCCAGGTAAGAGTTACAATCTCAAACCCAGGGACAAGGGAACAATGAGAGGTCTAAAATCAATGGCAAGGAGGGCATCAGCTGCCTGGTGGGGTTTGATCAAGTGCAATGTAGCCAAGAGGAAGTCCAGAGAGTTGAATGAAGGTTGAACATGATAGTGAGACAGGTGGAAAGTAAAAAGAAATAGAGGAAAGAACTAGGAGGCAAAAGACATTTATAGAGGTATAAACATGAGCATGTAAAATTTAAATATATTAATACATAATGATAGGGATCGGCCCTCTACTCAAGTCCTCCCTCGATACAAGAACACTTTGTTCTCACAACCTGGCTTTCTGTGATGCTCACCTTCCTGACATAATTGCTGAAGTCAAAATGGGTGCATAAGCTAATATGGTGAAGAAAGCTGATGGTGCCTAGCTATTAGAAGAGGTAACATCTGGGGTCTTAAAGGCTGAAGTTAAACAAGCAGCCATTGAGCAGGGAAACAACAAAGCCCACATGAAAGAAGCACACCAACCCATGTGATCCCAAGGTGCCCACGGGATCAGGTATCAGGCGACAAAGGCCCAAACAAACAGCCATTTTGAGCTGAACTAGGGGTGTTAGAATGGAGACCCAAAGCCCATCTGTAGGCAATTGACATTCCTCACAGAAGGGTCACAAGGAAGGGATGAGCCAGTCAGGGTGCAGTAGAGCACCCATGAAACACACAACAGTCCTCTAATTCTTGAATGCTTCCTTCCCCAACACTATCATGACCCCAGTTCTACCTTGCAAATTGCTAGACCAGAGCATGTATTCTGGTACAGATAAGAGCTCCCAACACAGGGAATCCAGGGCAGATTATCCTCTTGGGACCATAATGACAATAACAATACCATGAGGGTAGGGGGAAGGTGAGGGGAGAAGGGGAGAAAGGGGGAACCAATCACAATGACCGACATACTACAATCCTGCCCCGCCCCCCAAGGGGGACGAACAAAAGAAACAAGGGTGAAGGAAGACAGCGGATGGTGTAAAATATGAAAATAAAAATAATTTATAAATTATCAAGACTTCATGAGGGTGGGAGGGTGGGGGATGGAAGGAAAAAAAGAGCCGCCAATACCAAGAGCGCAAGTAGAAAGAAAATGCTTTGGCAATGATGAAGGCAATATATGCACAAATGCGCTTGATACAATTGATATATGGATAACGATAAGAGCTGTTAGAGCCCCAATAAAATGATTTGTTAAAATTTTAAGTGATTTATTAAAGAGTGACCGTCTCAGGAACTCACAGGGGGAGTTCCACCCTGTCCGAGAGGGTCGCCTGCAGTCCCTGTGAACTGGATGGCAGTGAGTTATTAGGGTCACTTGTCTAGCGGTGTAGTAGAAACACCTGGGGAGTTTTTGCTTTGTTTATTTTATTGCAGTCTGGCTGAACGTTTGCAGAGCAAATTGGATTTCCATTTAACAATGTTTATCCATCCATGTGGTTTCCAGGCATTGATTTCTATCCCTGCGATGTATCAGCCCTCTTCCCCCTTGAAGTTGCCCATCTTTTGTGTCCCTTCTTGACGTCAGAGTTTTGTCCGGGGGTGCTACCCTCGTGAAGCCCTACGGCTGACTATTCTAAGGAGTTCAGCCTCTTTGGAGGTACTCAGCCTTCATGGTGTTCCTGTGGGCCTTACAGGCCTGCCTCCTGGCTGGCTGCAAGGTGACCCGTGGGCGTGAGTTCAGTTTCAGGTCTGAAGGGTATTTTAAGGGCACAGTATCAGGGGTTCTACCCATCTCAATCAGGCTAGTAATTCTGGTCTTTTTCCGTGAATTTTTAAATTGTGAAGTAATAGTTCAACCTGCTCATCCTCCCCCATTTCTCTTCTCCTTCTCATGGGCCTCCAGCCTCCCTATTGCCCAAGTCAACCTTCTAATCGGTTGCTTCACCTTCCCCCACTTGCCCTCCTTCCCCCTAAGATGCAGCAGTACTTCTGCTGGGCATATACCCTATATACTGTCTAGACCCTGTATACTGTCTAGACCCTGTATATTGTCTAGACCCTGTATACTGTGTAGACCCTGTATACTGTGTAGACCCTGTATACTATATAGACCCTATATACCATAAGAGCAATAACACAGACACAGGCACTCCTATGCTGCAGCACTGTCCACAATTATGATAAGTCACAGAGAGCCCAGATCCCCATCAGAATGGCTTTGATACATACACACAATGGAATATTATGCATCGCTGAAAACCAACGAGGAAACCCCAAAGCACCTCATGACAGAGGTGGACCTGGAAAACATTATGTGGAATAAAGTGAGTCAATCACAAAAGGCCATCGATCGTATGAGACCACTACCATAAGGATAAAAATCAATACAAAGACTTCGTTTATTTAATGTTTAGAATTAATTGAATGTCACTAAAAACTCCAAGTCCACTTCAGTTTCACTGCTGCTTCTTTATTATTACTCTTTTGGGTTTTGCTCTACATTTTTCTCCCACTTTATCTAGGACCTTTTTATTTAAGAAATCATTTTATTGGGAGCTCATACAACTCTTATCACAATCCATTTATGCAACCATTGTGTCAAGCGCATTTGGACATTTGTTGCCATCATCATTCTCAAAACATTTGCTTTCTACTTGAGCCCTTGATATCAGCTCCTCATTTTCCCCTCTCTCCCTCATGAACCCTTGATAATTTAAAAATTATTATCATTTTTTCAAGTCTTACACTGACTGATGTCTCCCTTCACCCACTTTTCTGTTGTCTGTCCCCCAGGGAAGGGGTATATATGTAGATCATTGTGATCTGTTTCCCCTTCCTCCCCGCACCTTTCCCTTGACCTCCTAGTATTGCTACCCTCATTATTGGTCCTGAACATCTAAGACCTTTTATTGTGATCTCAACTAGAGTGACCCATGATGGTAGCAGGGCACCATCTAGTTATTCTGGTCTCAGGGTCATGGAGGCTAAGGTTCTCATGGTCCATGCGTCCTCTAAACTTATTGTTTGCTTACTTCTGACTTTCGTCACCCTTCCTGACACTAGAGAGGGAGAAATCAACCATTTAAGAAGACATCAGTCACTACTCACCAAAGTAAGAAGTTAAAAAAAAAATTTTAAGGGCGGTGGGGATGTGGGCTGTAACTTGTGAGTTCTTAAATAGCAGGAAAGCCTAGAGTTGTCCCAGACCAAATGAATTCAAATAGCTGCAAGTGGAGTCCAGAAATGAGAATTGTTATGGAGGGCTCAGAGAGTGCAAGTGTACTCGTACATTTGATGGTATCGCAGAATAGAGATTATGTCTGCGGGTCTCACTCATCGGTCAGTGCATTGTACTATGGTGGTTTGCACATTACTACGGTGGCATAGAGGTTATGCACTGGGCTGCTAACTGCAAGGTCAGCAGTTTGAAACCACAGCCACTCTGTGGGAGAAAGACAAGGTGCTCTACTCCTATCAAGAGTGACAGTCTCAGAAACCCACAGGGGTTGTTCTACCCTGTCCTATATGGTCAGTGTGAGTCAGAATTGACTTGATAGAAGAGAGTTTTAGGCCTATTATTTTATTTTGATGATGCTGAAAGCAATGCCGCAGTATTTTAAATTGGTTCCAGGGAGTTTCCAAATTAAGAGAGAATTAGAAGAGTAGATCTGGTGATCTGCTTCTGATTGTTAGCCAATGAATTTTGTCCTAGACTTTGACTCCCTTATTTGGATGCATTATCAGGAGACCAATCGCAGGCACAGACATCAGGTTTGGTCAAGTAGAGGATCAGGGAGACCCTTCATGGGATGGAATGGCACCACAGCAGCAGTGGACTCAAGTGTTCCGTGATTGGGAGGAAGACCCAGGGCTGGGAAATCGTTTGTCTGTTACACACAGGCCATCCTGAGTGGAGGTCAGCCCAATGGCAGGTAGCCACAACAGCTCGTCTTACAAAGTCCAGCACAGAGCCGAATGTATTACCCAGACGCGAGAAACGGCGTGACTGCAGCAATCAACGCATGCCCGAGATAGTGTAGACAGGGACAACTTGAGGTCAAGCTGAAAAGCTGGTGAGATTTTATTGATTCTTTCCTCCCAGGAGAACCATCTCCACCATGCTTCTTAACGACTCCCTTATTCTTGATTTATGCTGTGTATCAACCCTGAAAGAAGTACCCATAAATCCATCATCAAAGGTTAGCCACTAAGAATTATTGCCGCCTCCCAAGCCCCATTAAAATTCCAGAAACACCCGGAGGCAGCAGGGTAGGTGGGAACATCAGGGTCTCTGGAGCTGGCTTTGGATCCCAGGGCACTAACTTATTAATCACTAATAAGCCATTAATTAATCACTCATAATGAATTATTTGTACAAGACACTAATCACCAACCCTTAAAGTTTTGCATCTGCCAGATTAGGATAACATCTACCTCCAAAATATTATGGCGAAGACAAGAAAGGAATAGGCGCCTGGCTCGTAGACAATCAAGTCTGTGTGTGTCTTCTATTGCTGTTTTCAGGCATGTGGATGATGCAAGTGGTGTGTGATTGGCCTCTAAGCTAAAAGTTAGTGGTTCAACTCCCGCTGTCCCTGGAGTCCCTCCAGAGAAAGGCCTGGCCAGCTTCCTACATACATGTCACAACCAATAAAATGTTAGGGACCAGCTTTGCTTTGTAACCCAGGGGACCACCCTGAGTCAGTACAATTTGACAGCAATCGGTTTGGTTGTTTACAAAGGTATATGCAAAATATGTTTGTGGGGAACTTGAATGAAAAGATGTCTGTGTATATCTATGTAGCGCAAGTACACATAGATGTAATGGATACATGTATCTGTGTGTGTGCTTGCAGTCCGACTCAATAGCAACTCTATAGGACAGAGTATAACTGCCCCCCCCCTTGGGTCCTGGAGACTAACTCTTTAACAGAGGAGAAAGCCTTCTCCTTCTACCTCTGAGTGACTGGTGGTTTTGAATTGCTGACCTGTGGATAACAGCCCAGTGTATAACCACTAAGCCACCAGGGCTCCTTAGAGATATCTGTCTATTTATCTATCTACATATAAGGATGTAGAAAAAGGTACAGATATCTAGATAACCCGTGTGTATATATCTGTATAGATAAATATCTACATATATGTAGATATCTATATATGCATAAATATACATGTGTGTGGATATTTAACCCAAGTACACATAGAGGTAAGTATAGCTATATCTCAATTGTCTTTTACTTCAATTTTCCCACAAATTTGTTGAAGCCCTCCTTTCTAATATTTTTAAGTGCAACAATGTTCTTGGGTTACCTTGAAGCCTAGAGGGATGAGCAGGACCGAGGGAGAAAACGCTGTGAGAACACAAGGTGTTTCTTTTTGCAGAATTCACCAGCACATTAAGTGCAATCTCAGGAGTAGATGCTGGGAGGGGTACTGGGGGAGTCTGCAGCCGGGCCTCACAGGCCTTTCTTGAGTTCTCTCCCCAGCACGTGATGCCCCCTCTTTAGCAGTTTAAGACTTCGTTTTCTAGTCTTCCTACCAACCGTGGCTTGTTGTCTGAAAGCCCTGCCTCAGGAAGACTACCTCCCACCTGGGCTGGGAAACCCGGGATCCGCCAGGGACCAGGCTTCCTTCTCTACTGTGTAAGGTCGGGTCTGGGGCCCATAGAAAGGATGCAAGCATTGGGGAACCCTTGTCTGGGGGGGGGGGACACAGGATCCCTCTGGCCTTCCCCTTGATCACTTTGAGTTCTCCAGTCTGAGACGTGAGGTCGATTCCTGTGCTCCTGGGAGTCACACTGACAGATAAAGAGCATCTACAGCAGAACCCCGGTCCTCACCCGAAGCCACACTCAACATAGTCTGATCTCGACACGGAATGTCGAGAAAATTCTGCGTCGGAGCTTGAACAAAACATCGGAATCCGACCCGTGAAGCGCACGAATTTTTTTAACAAAAGCAGTTCGTGTTTCGGTCACTCATTAGTTGGCGTTGTTAAGTACACGTTGTTTAAAACTCTTGCAGCTGCGTTCCGAGCATTTTGCTATAATTTTCTTAGTTTTTGTGGGTTTTTATACTGTTTTTAGATGGAAAAAAAAACATGGGTCCTAAGTCAAAGAGTTTTTTAAAAGAATCATCATGATAAGGAACTGGTTAACCGTGTTATCAATATTGTTGATGATAATTTAGCAAACCCTTTTAGAAAACAGTTAAGGAAATGCCGACAGCAGACCACGTAAGACAGATTTTTTTTTTTTTAGAGAAAGCCAGCCAGATCCTAGTGAAAAGAGGCAAAGGAGGCAGGAGACTCCTGAAAAGCAGCTTCCAGTTGATTTTATGGAAAGGGATTCCCCTTTCAAACAATGGCTCTCTCTCCATACCTCCTCTCCACCTCCGTGTCCACAGATCTACATCCTCATCCATCTCAAGGTATGGGCCATCCTGTAGCTGTAGAAACCTTTTTAATGTTGTGTTTCTTATTTAAGTTGTATTATGTAACTCTGACCTTATTTACTCTGAAATTTCTGTGTAATGTTTTGCATAAAAATAGAAGGTTAGAGTAAAAACTTGGTGGTTGAGAACATGCGTTTTCAGTTATTTCTTATGGGACAAATGGATTTGGAACTCGGCTGCATCGCATCTCAACGCTCCTTCTAGAACAGATGAGCGTCGAGGTCCGGGGTTCTACGGCATGACCCCAGCCCTCTGTCAGATTGCCACACTGGTGGCTCGGGCGACTGTGGTGCTGGAAGTTATGCCACTGGTGGTTCAGATCCCAGCAGGATCAACCATGGCAGGTAGGTTTCAAGTAGCATTTCCAGGGCATGACAGATGAGGAAGAAAGATCTGGCAATCTAGCCAATGATACTTAGCCAATAGAAGCTCCATAGGCCACACTAGAAGGGTTCGTTGTGGAAGCCCCCCTAAATGAGCTGGGATTTACCTCTGCTTCACCCGTAGCCCTTGGATTTAAGAATGACACTCCCTGGTGTGAGAAGAAACAAATGACAGGCACCCCCAAGGCTATGGAATTGTCTGTCACTGAGCCTTGGTTTGGATCCTTGGCTCTGTGGGTGCCCAATGAAAGGAGGCCCAGAGCCACCATTTATTTACCATTGCCGTGGCCTCCTTGATTTACTGTGACAGCTATGAATCTGATAGGCAAGGATCTGCCTTTGTGAATGAATGTTACAAGAAAGGGTCCCTTATCACCAACCCCCCGGGGGTCAATGTACACAGTGCTCAATTGTTTAAGAATTTTATCCGTGCGCATCAACAACTCATGGATTTCTTCTGTAGATGGATATACAGTTTGTCTGGCACTGTTTATTGAAGAGGGAACGTCTTCCCATTTGATGTTCATTGGGCCTTCGTGGGCAATCAGTTGTCTGTACACGGCTGCTTTCATTTCTGGGTGTTCTGTCCTGTTCCATAGGTCTATGTATCTATCATTAGACAGGTACCAGGCTGTTTTTGACAACTGTAGCACTGGTCTTCTTTTTCGGTTCTTTGACTGTCATGGGATTCTTCCCTCTCCATATGACGTTTTAATTAGGTTTTCCATTTCTTTAAAGAATGATGGGATTTGGATCTCAGAATTGCATTGAATTTGTAGATTGCTTTACATTCTATTGACATTTTCACAATACCGAGTCTTCCTATCCATGAACACAGGATCTTCTATTTGTTAGTTCTCTCCTTTAAAAAAAATATATTTGCTGTTTTTTGTTTTTGTATGTTTTTCAGTATATGAAACTAGGGATAGGCAAATCTATGGAGACAATAACATGTATTGGCATATTGGGGATCAGGGAGGGGAGGCTGGAGGAATATGGGAAGCTAATAATGAATACAAAAAGGAAGAAATATTCTAGAATGGATTGTAATGATGATCATACAACTCTTTTTAATATGATGAACTATAAGGACATGTGTGATATATGAATTATATCTCAATAAAACTATTAAAAGGAAACTCCATTGATCCCAATAGAATAGTGTCTCATGCAGGGCTGGAAGATGAGCCCCTCGGGAACTCAAATACATAGTAGCCACAACAATGGACTCAGCCTTATCATGGACCCTGAGGATGGTGCGGGATCGGGCAGCGTTCAGTTCTGCTGCCCGTGGGGTCTCCATGAGTCAACGCTGATTAATGGCACTGGACGACAACAAGAAGCATCATGTCTACATGATGGTCATGTCTACAGCAGTTCATGAACTTCTTAGGAGGACAAATGTGTTCACTTGCTTCTACCCTACCCCCTCACTAACCTTTCTTGAGGTAATAAATGAAGATTTTAAATGTCACTTTAAATGAAAAGTGGCTGTTCATTACCATACATGAGGACACGGGCTTCACTTACCTCAAACTTCCCCCCTATCGCCATCTTTGGCCAGCGGAAGTTATCGATTTTATAGTAAAATAAATTTAATAAAACATTTCAAAGAAATATACACATATTGGGTGCATAGATGGTCTTCCGAGTTATAAACACTTATGCACACCTTATGTGCAACTCCAACGTGGTCTTTAATGTGATGTAACAATCGGAAGAGTCCTGATGGTGTAGTGGTTATGCATTGCCCCACCTGGTGCTCCTCGGGAGAAAGAGGAGGACGGTCAAGGAAGCCCACAGGGGCAGTCCTGCACTGCCCTATAGAGCTGCTACAAGTCGGCATCAACTCAATGGTGGCGAATTTGGTTTTTTGAGTAGAAACAATCAAGCCAACTCCTCCTCCTAAGGAATTCATCATTCAAATCACTTTCACTTGCTGAAAGGCTTCTAGCTACTTCTTGTGCTCAGGTGCAGTAAGAACTGTAGGCACCTATTCTGACTTACCTATAAATTCTTTTTTTTTAATTTAATCATTTTACTGGGGGTCTTACAGCTCTTATAATAATACATATATACATACATTGTGTCAAGCACATTTGCACATGTTGCCATCATCCTTTTCTTTTTTTCTCTTTGTTTTAACAGTTTAATTATTAAAGCATTTATAATTAGCATGTATTAATGTGTTAATGTACAGGGTCAATATGTTTTTCTTTATTTTTAAAATCTTTTTATTGGGGTGCATACAGCTCTTAGCACAATACATACATACATCCATTGTGTCAACCACATTTGTACATTTGTTGCTATCATCATTCTCAAAATATTTTCTTTCTACTCTAGCCCTTATTATCAGTTCCTCATTTCCCCCCTCCCTCCCCCTCCCTCCCTTGCTCATGAACCCTTGATAATTTAAAATTTATTATTTTTTGCATGTCTTACACTGTCCGATGTCTCCCTTCTCCCACTTTTCTGTTGTCTGTCCCCCAGGGCGGGGGTTATATGTAGATCATTGTGATCGGCTCCCCCTTTCTCCCCCCACCTTCCCCTTCCCCTCCAAGTCTGGCTACTCTCATGATGGTCCTGAGGGGATTATTATCTGTCCTGGATTCCCTGTGTTTCCAGCTCTTATTTGTACCTGTGCACGTGCTTTGGTCTAATCGATTTGTAAGATAGAATTGGGATCATGGTAGTGGGGTGGGGAAGAAGCATTAAAGAACTAGAGGAAAGTTGCATGTTTCATTGGTGCTATACTGCACCCTGACTAGCTCGTCTCTTCCTTGTGACCCTTCTGTAAGGGGATGTCTAATTGTCTACAGATGGGCTTTGAGTCTGCACTCCCCCTCATTCACAATGATATGATTTTTTTGTTCTGGGTCTTCTGATGCCTGATACCTGATCCCATTGACACCTCATGATCACACAGGCTGGTGTGCTTCTTCCATGTGGACAGTATTGCTTTGCAGGTAGATGGCTGCTTGTTTGTTCTCAAGCCTTTAAAACCCAAAACACTCTATCTCTTGATAGCCAGGCACCATCAGCTCTCTTCACCACATTTGCTATGAACCCACTTTCGTCAGCGATCGTGTAGAGAAGGTGAGCATCACAGAATGCCAGGTTATTAGAGCAAAGTGTTTTGAAAAGTGTTCTTGTTTTGAGGGTGTACTTGAGTAGAGGCCCAGTCTCTCTGCTGCCTTACTACTTGACATATAAATATATGCGCATAGATCTATTCCCCCATCCTCATATATAAATATATTTACATATGTACATGCCTGTATTTCAAACTCGATAAATGCTCTTTACCTTCTACTTATTTCCTTTTACTTTACTGTTGTCCCACTATCATGTTCAGCCTTCATTTGGGTTTCAGTAATTCCTCTCAGTTACATTGCCCTTGACCAAGCCCTACCAGGCCTCCTACATCCTCTTCACCATCGGGTCACCGTTGTTCCCTTGTCCTTGGGTTTGTTAACCCCCACTTCCTTTCCCGCCTCCACTCTCCCATGTACCCCAGGAACCATCCGTCCCATTGTTTTCTCCTCTGATTTTTTATCCTGCTTATCTTATCTAGATAGACATGCAGAGACAATAATAAGCACAAAAACAAGGCAGAGCAAAACAAGATAGCAAATGAAAATGAAATAAACAATGACCAAACAAAGAAAAGCCTATAAATAGTTCCATGTCTATTTGTTGACCTTTAGGCATGTTTTCCAGTGGAGAATGATGGGGTGCCATGTCCTGGCCCCAAAATCTATTTTTGGTATTCTCCGGGAACCTTTGCTCCCCTTGCTGCTCTGTTGTAGGCCCTTAGTGTTTTGCCCCAGTGTGGTGGGGTCAGATCAGGCAAAATTCCCACGATGTGTCTCCAGTTTTGTCCCCCATAGCACTATGGGTCAGCGAGGGACGTCTTATCTGGTGGTGGGGCCGGCCTTATGGTCCTCTCTGTGCATTGGCTGCTCTGAGCAGGAATATCACCCTTGGGACTTGGTGGACCAGGATGTGTTCTACTCTCTCTCCTTCCCTCTTTGTTTGTGCCTGTGTGCCCTGATCAGACGCTCCCCTCTCCCTGAGCTGTAGCTTCAGTGCTGTCCTCTGTAGTGCATTCATCAGGGAAGAGGAGTGGGGGTGTCCAGGTAGTTGGGATTGGGGCTGGCTCCACAGACCTCTCTATTGGTTCCCTGCTTCATGCCGGTATATTGCATTCACGTCTTGGTGCACAGGGTTGAAGTCTGGTCCTCTCTCCCTCTGCCATCATCCTTTTCAAAACATTTTCTTTCTACTTGAGTCCTTGGTAGCAGCTCCTCATTTTTCCTCCCTCCCCTCCCTCCCTTGTGAACCCTTGATAATTTATAAATTATTTTTATTTTCATATCTTACATCAACTACTATCTCCCTTCACCCTAGGGGAATAGGGAACAGGGTATTATTATAGGTTGATCATTGTGACTGGTTTCCCTTTTCTCCCCATCACATTCCCCTACCTTCCTGGTATTGCTACTCTCATTATTGGTCCTGAGGGGTTTATCGGTCCTGGATTCCCTGTGTTGAGAGCGTTTACCTGAAGTAGTACATATGCTCTGGTCTAGTCAGACTTGTAAGGCAGAATTTGGGTCATGATAGTGGGGGTGGGGCAGGGGGAGGATTAAAGAACTAGAGCAGTGGTTTTCAACCTTTCTAACGCTGCGACCCTTTAATACAGTTCCTCATGTTGTGGTGACCCACCCCCCCAAAAGAACCATAAAATTATTTTTGTTGCTACTTCATAACTGTAATTTTTCTATTGTTATGAATCATCATGTAAACATCTGATATGCAAGATGCATTTTCATTGTTATAAATTGAACACACTTAAAGCATAGTGATTAATCACAAAAGCAGTATGTAATTACATATTGTGAAATTTTTATTTCTAATGACAAATAAATGAAACGCTGTCTTGAAGCATGATGTAGCATGGATAGCAGTCTTCACACCGGGTACTCATATGTGGACATATCTGCATGTGGGCGGACCCACCTGGAGACAGATAGAGAAGCAATGTCTCAGTTCCTAAGACCATTGGAAATATATGTTTTCCGATGGTCTTAGGCTACCCCTGTAAAAGGGTTGTTTGACCCCCAATGGGGTCGTGACCCACAGATTGAGAACTGCTGAACCAGAGGAATGCTGTATATTTCATCAGTGCTATACTACACCCTGGCTGGCTCGTCCCTTCCTTGTGACCCTTATGTGAGGGTCTCCACTCTGCCCTCCCCCTCATTCACATCAGTATGATTCTTCCGGGTCTTCTGATGCATGATACCCGATACCATTAACACCTCATGATCACAAGGCTGGTGTGCTTCTTCCATGTGGGCTTTTTTGCTTCCCTGCTAGATGGCCACTTGTTTAACTCAAAGCCTTTAGGACCCCAAACACTCTATCTTTTAATAGCCAGGCATCATCAGCTTTCTTCACCACATTTGCTATGCATCCATTTTGTCTTCAGTGATCATGTCAGGAAGGTGAGCATCACAGAATGCCAGCCTATTATAACAAAGTGTTCTTGCATTGAGGGAATACTTGAGTAGAGGTCCAATGTCCATCTGTTACCTTAATATTTAACATGTATGTACATAGATCTATATCCCTATCATTATATATAAATATATTTACATATGTATGTGCCTGTATTCATACTTCAGTAAATGTCCTTTGCCTCCTAGTTATTTCCTCTATTTCCTTTTACTTTCCTCTTGCCCCACTATCATATTCGACCTTCATTCGGCTTTCATTACTTCTTCTTGACTACATTGCACTTGATCAAGCCCCACCAGGCATTCTATGCCCTTCTCACCATCAATTTTAGATCACTTGTTGTTCCCTTGTCCCCATTCCTTTCCCTCACCTCCCCCTCTTCCATGTCCCACCCTGGAACCATCATCGGTCCATTATTTTCTCCTCAGGATTATTTATCCTGCCTGTCTTATCTAGATAGACATGCAAAAACAAAAAAACAAAACTAAACCACAGCAACAACAAAAAGAAAAGCCTATAAATAGTTTCAGGTCTGTCTGTTGACCTCTATGAGTGTTTTCCAGTTGAGTCTGATAAGGTGCCAAACCCTACCCCCAGAGTCTGTTTTTGGAATTCCCCAGGGACTTCATTGCTTTGCTCCCCTTGCTGCTCTGTTGCATGCCCTTCTTGTTTGGCTCCAGTGTGGCGGGATCAGATCGGCACCTATAACTTCTTAAAGGCTTTAGGAGTGTCTTGTTTGTAAGCTGGGGACTGCCTTTATATTTGCATACGCCCCCAAAGGCCCATCTGCATCCTTTATTGGAATACTGCTTTGCTAAGTGAGCAAATGCTCAAAACGAAAAGCAAAGCCACTGCTATCCAGAACATTCCAAGTCACAGCTACCCTAAAGGGCGGAGTTGAGCTGCTCTGCAGGGTGGACCCTATTGTGATCTTTGTGGGAGCAGATCACCAGGTGGAGGGGCTTCTGTACTTGAACCTCCAACTTTCCCGTAGCAGCTGAGCCCTTAACCATTGCACCACCAGAATTCTGGAGTGTCGGAATGTCTCTGAGGACATGTTTACTGTATCCTGAAACTCTCTGAATTCATTTCCATTTCCCACTGGGCAGAGATGCGAAGGCCATGCTTCAGGGGCATTATGTAACACCCAAGGCTGGGTCAGGCAGCTCTCACAGATATTATTGGTCTTCCTACATGACAAACCAAGGGACTTGGCTCATAGATCCATGGCAAAATTACAGTTTTCTGAAACTTCTGCAAAATGATTTAAACAGGTTTTTCTTCTTCTTTTTTTTTTTGCCTTGCCACCCAAAATGTGTGTTCATTTGTCTACACCTCCACACCTGGCAGTAGTTCAACCTAACATTTGCTACAGTATTTTGAGTTCATCTTGTTTATTTTCTGCTTTATTTTTTCCCTGATGTACATTTCATGTGCAAAAACCAAGTTACCGTTTCCCACGTATACTGCTACTGGTTAGCCCTGCTCCCAAATCAAACACTCCTTAATTAAAATGCACTTAAAATAACATGGACTTCAGTATTTAGACTTCTCCCTTCCATCGTCAGCTTGTGTGGTCCATGTCCAGAAAATCACTTGTTACATTTCAGAGCCAAAGCACAAAACTGTGGACACATACTGAACACGTGTGGGTTTGAAATAATATATTACAGTAAGATTGAGAAAGTGGCACTTGTTACAGGCAGAAACGTGTCAAGGAAGAAAAAATCCAAATGTTTTCCACTAAAGTGAGCTATAGAAAGGTGGTCATACTGTATTCACCTACAGAAAAACAAACAAAAAAACAACATAAAATAAAAGAAGGCAGTTGCATCAGGTCCCAGCATCTGCAGGTTCCTCTGAGTTTTCACAGAAAATCCCATTTGAGCCCACGGATGCGCAATGTTACAAACTCACTGCCATCGGGTGTATTTCCGACTCACAGTGACCCTATAGGACAGGGCAGACCTGCCCCCTGGGTTCCTAAGACGGCCCCTCTTTCCTAGAATAGAAAGCCTTACTGTTCTCCCACAGAGCGGCTGGTGTTTCCAAACTGCTGACCTTGTGCTTGGCAACCCAACCCCTCACCGCTATGCCACCAGGGCTCCAGGTGTGTTTCAATAGGCCAGGCAAACGTCATCATCGCCTGGGGCCTTGCTGGTGGTGCTCCGGCTGCTCGCCACAAAATGGTTGGTTTCACCTGCTCCACATGAAAACGGAGACACAGCGCGCTCCCATAAAGGTCTGCGATCGCAGAAACCCGATGGAGATAGGGTTGGCATAGGCTCCGTGACAGTGGGTGTGGTGTTTGGTGTGCCCTTCCATTGCTGGAGGAATGTAGTGTGGCAGAGTGGGAAGAACCCAGAACCGGAGTTCTGGGTTCTAGGCCTGACCACTGATCTTAAAGTGGAGTCCCAGGTCCATCAGCAATATAAAAAACAAACAAACTCACTGCCACCGAACCTGTGCCAACTCCGAGCAACTCTGTAGGGCAGGGTAGAACTGCCCCTGCAAGTTCCCGAGAAAGCTCCCTCTTTCTCCTGGGAAGTGACTGGTGGTTTCCAACTGCTGACCTTGCAGCTAGCAAGGTCACCAGGGCTCCTTTGGCATGACAGCATTGGTTATAAATGCAAAGAACTGGACCGTGTTCCACACGTGATGAGAATCTCTGTGATTGCGATGCAGCCGTCTGGGTTTTAACAATCAAGCTCCCTCCCGACCCTTTGGATCCAATGATGCTCGACTTTGAGAACCAGTGGTCTTTGTTGAAATCTCAGCTCGGCTGCTAACTTAGTTTGTTCCCTTAGAAAAGCAAGCCCTCTGGGTACTGGTTTCCCCTCCACACACTCTGGTTCCCTTTTTTATGTTCTAATTACTTAGATGCCGCAAGGCCGGGGTCTTTGTGATCTATCTAGTGTGCAATAACCACAAGTTAGTGGCTTTAACAAACAGAACATTTTCTCTTGTGATTTAGGAGAACAGGAATTTGAACTCAGGACACTAGCTGTCGGGGAAAGCTTTCTCTCTGGGTTAACCATGGGGGGAAGTGCTTAGGAACCTCTTGGGGATTTCCACGTGTCCTGACATCAATCTTCGATGGGGTCTAGCAGGTTCCCAGCACACGAAACCTGGCCTCAAAAGACATGCTCCACTCACAGACATTCTCATTGGTGCAAATAGGTACCTCTGATCTCTGCTGATTGTTTACTTTCTTTCATATCGCATAAGGGACTGGCTCAAGATACAACCCCATCCTGTAGTTTGCATCCTTCATTCATAGAACTGCCCCTGGTCCTGCCTCATTAACATCATGTTGTTGCTTGGGGCCATCAAGTCAGTTCCAACCCACAGGGACGCTGTGCCCAATGGAATGAAAGGCTGTGCGGGCCTGTGCCATCCTCACAATAATGCCCATACCTGAGCCCCTTGTTGCAGCCATTGTGTCAATCCATCTCCCAGAGGGCCTTCCTCTTTTCCACTTCGCCAAACACGACGCTCTTCTCCAGAAAATGGTCTCTGCTGACAACATGTCCAAGGTACGCAAGATGAAGCCTTGCCACCTTTGCCTCGAAGGAGCATTGCAGCCACATTTCTTCCAAGACAGATCAGTGTGTCCTTTCATCAGTCCGTGGTACTTTAAATATCCTCCTGCAGCCCCGCAATTGACATGCACGGCTGCTTCTTTGTTCTGTATTCAGCGTGCAACTTCCATGCGCACATTGACAACATAGAGGTCAGAATTGACAGCACACAGGAGAACTACAGCAACAGACAAATTACTCAAAATGGAGCAAATGGCCCACGGTTGAGCATCATGCATGGCCTCACCAAGTCGATGCAGATTTTGCCGGCACACGCTTCGTCATAGCATCATAACTCAGTTGCCACCCAGCAGTTCTGACTTGCGGCTGCCCCACAGGTGGCAGACTGGAGCTGGCTTCCATAGGGCTATCGATGCATAATCTGTTTTCAGAAGTAGTTTATTAAAGCCTTTCTTCCAAGGTGCTTCTGGGGAGACGGAGGCATCCAGCCTATCGGTTAGTAGCTGGGTGTGTGGACCATTTCCACTACCCAGGGGCTGTTATAGGCTCTGACCTTGACCTTCATGAGGGCTGCTCTTGGCTCTGACCTTGGCCTTGGGGCAGGAAACTATTTCTTCCCCTCCCTAAAGTGGATGTTTAGAAGGTGGATGCCGGGGACTTCTGAAGAAAAGGACCGAGCCTCAGTACTGGGGGGCTCTGGATTCTGAATGGAAAACATTTCTGGATTTTTGGTTCCCAGGTGCGTGTCGTCCCATTCCAGGGCCCGGGAAAAGACTCCCATTTGCTTACCCTGGTGAAATGTGGACGGTGCCTCCGTGGGCTCCCTCTCCCCACACTGTGGCGCCATGGAGAGGGTCAACTGAGAATGCGAGGATGAAAGCGCTTGGCAAACCGCAGAGCCCTAAAGGAGAGCTGGGCTCCATTGTTCTCTCATACTCTTCAGAGATTGTTCTGTTCCTCTTTCGGCATCCTTTGAAATTCTAGCCTCAATAGAGCGCATGAGGCCTCTTCAGATCCCCGTGCATATTTAATTGCCCGCTGCAGCGCTCTCCTTCCTGTTGTGTGAGCCATGGCTGTCTGGCCTCTTTTGGTCATAAATAGCAGAAACCCATTCCAAACTGGTGTCATCCAGAAATGAGACGCAGGGAGAGAGGCGAGTAACCAGCAGTGTCAACGCAATCGGCGGTTGGCGTTGAGCCTCGCGATGAGCCGAATGCGTCAACTCTGCTGTGATTGGATTTTGTTTCTCTCGCTATGGTTCTCATTTGGGTCAGTTTCAATGTCAATGTGATCTTTATTCCTTAGATAAAAACCACTCAGAACTTCTCCCAACTTATCTGTCACAAGAGGAACAAACCACAAACCAAACTTACTGCCTAATTGAGTTCATGCTGCCTCCTGGCAAGCCTTTAAGGCAGGGTAGCACCGAGGGCCCTGTGCGTTTCTGAGACTGTAACTCTGCAGGAGTAGAAAGTCCCATCTTTCCCAAGCCAAGCAAGCAAGCAAAAAATAAACCCATGGCACCAGTTCGATTCTGATTCATAGCGGCCCTATAGGACAGAATAGAATTTTGCAGGGGTTTCAAGTGATCCCTTTATGAAAAATAGATCTCCACATCTTTCTCCCGTGGAATGGCCGGGAGGCTCAAAATGTCAGCCCCTCAGTTACCAACGGAACCCTTGAGCACAAGGGACTACAGCTTCTGGAAACCACAAACCATGGGCCAACAGCGCAGGGTCAAAGTATGGCTCAGAGACTCCGCTCCTGGGATCGAGTACTCCCTGAGAGCCCCGGCAGCAGCCACATAGGAGTTTATATTTTGCGTGCAGGTTGAAATCATCACTTAGAGTATCTCCGAGAAGTCAAACTCAAGTCCTGATCTCGCATGCTGTAGGTTTCAAGTGTGTCTTGAAAGACCTGGTGAGGCCAGCACGTCGTATGAATAAGTATGAAAACTATATTTCCGCTGAGAAATTATCAAAGAAGTAACTGCCATGAAAGAATGTTTGGCATTCTTTCAGAGTCAGCAAGCATTAAAAAAAAAAATCAGCAGGAGAGCCTGCTATTCCCTTGGCAGCCTGGTAGAAGTCCTTCTCTTGAAAGAACTTTCAGTTACACAATGTCTCCCTGGCAGCCCATTCTGGCTCCCCACAGACAGCACCTGCATACCACAGAAAACCTCAAGACTGTGAGCCATCCCAGTACGCCGTGCTAGGTCACAGTGGAGACAGGCAAAAAGAAGAGCAGGCTAGCTCTGCTTTTCCCTTGCTGTTGCCCCCTATTTTGCATTTATTTCCCATCAAAGTGCCAACCTCCAAGAGGAAGCCCTGGCAGGCGGCTCTCGTGTCTTTGTTCCCTGGTTCCCTGGCAGCGCTCATTCTTCTATGCTGAAAAAATTGGAAGAGCACTACCAACGAACTAGAAAAAACAAAAATCTCACTGCCATCAAGTCAGTGCTGACTCACAGTGACCCCTTGTGGGTTTCTGAGACTGTAACTGTGTATGGGAGTAGAAAGCCCAGTCTGTCTCTCACACAGCTACTGGTGGTTTTGAACTTCCAACCAGGCGGATCACAGCCCAGCGCGTATGTAACCACTACACCACCGGGGCTCCCTAACGAACTAGAAGACATCCCTATCTGTGCCCACAGCAAAGCAGGGTGATCCAACAGGATATGGGAATTCTCAAGCAATATCATTAATATCACATGGAAATAAAATTTTGTTGAAGATAATTCCAAAAATGTTGCAGGGTGGCATGGACAGGGGTCTGACAGGCACTCTGACCAAAGTGGAAGCTCAGTCAGACGCCCCATGCTCTGAGACATGAAGTGAAACAGAAATAAGAGGTAATCCTGGAATCCTGAGCGCCATATAAAGGAATAGAGAACTAGGGGAACACCCACGGTTGGAAGAAGACACTGGCTGAAAACAGTGAAGAGATGGGGGTGAAGGAGCCCTGCCACTTAGCCCAGCGCAGAGAAAAGGACAGCAGCATTCCTAGGGGAAGGGCACAGGGAAGAGTGTCACCGAATCCCGAGAGGAGATAGAGTAACACCGGAGACAGACTGACCCCGAGTGAAACAAGGTCCAAGTTTCTGGCTGCAGGCAATGGAGAGCCCAGGCACCCTGACCAGAGACCAGAGCAGCGGGTCTCAACCTTTCACAGGGCTTGCCCCGATTCCTCACAGCAGCAAAATGACAGTGATGAAGGAGCAGTGAAAACAATGTTACGGTTGGGGGTCACCGCCACATGAGGAGCTGTGTGAAAGGGTGGCGGCATGGGGAAGACTGAGAACCACTGGCCTAGAGCCACCCACTCCTCTCCTCGCACCCTGATGGCGATCGCCGTTGTTAGGTGCCATCCCGTGGGTTCCCATCAGGGCAACGCTCTGTGCAACAGATGGAAACAGTGGCCTGCCCTGTGCCGCCTCACAGTGATCTTCTGTTAGAGCCCGTTGTTGCAGCTGCAGCGTCCAGCCTTCTTCAAGAGCCTTCCTCTTGTTCCGGCTGCCCCTCCGCTTTACCAAGCACAATGTCCTTCTCATGCTGATTAGTGGAACAAAACCCCCTTTCCCGAAGCCTTGACTGCCAGGCGCCAATACTATGGGAAACTGTGACATTTTCAGGTAAAATGACATTAGGGGAATTTGCATAACTCAGATCGACCTCACAGGAAATACTAAAAAGAGTCCTTGAGACAGAAAACCACCAACACCAAGAATAACCTGAGATTAAGACACACACAGGATGGCATTACCAGGAAGCCAAACCAGATAAAGGACTTTCAAACACCGAGGGGAGTGACTAGCCAGAGACTAGGGGCTGAAGATGTCAAACTAAACAACGACTTCAAAAGAAAGAGGGGGAGAAATGGTGTCGCGACAGAACTTCCATCTGCAGAGTCAGTTAAGCAATGTCAAGATAGAATAGACAGGTTAAAACTTAGGAAGATGAAAGGACATTTCGGGGTAACCACCAAGAAAATAAATGGACCTTCCCACCGAAGTAAAGTGGAAGAAAATAACAGAACAAGTTACACAAGGTGAATGACAACAAATAAATACACGAAAAGAAAATCCACGAATCTGAGAACTTAGAACAGGGAAGGATGTGGGACGACAGTATCACCGGTGCCAAAGCAACAGTCTCCACAACCAATGGCAGAACTAAATTAAAATCTTTCAATAATTACACTAAGGGTGAATGGATTACACGCACCAGTCAAGAGACAGAGAGTGGAAGAATGGATAATAAAATATGACCCATTAATATGCCATGCTGCCTCATAGAGACATACGTTAGACACAAAGATAAAAATAAGCCAAAAATCAGAAGAAGGAAAAAATGTATTAAGCAAATCGCAACTAAAAAGAGGAGGGGAATGTGAACCTCTAACAAAATATACTTGGCAGCAAAACTCAGCATGAGCAACAAGGAAGAGCGTCACATCGTGAATAAAGGATCGGTTCCTCAGGAGGACAGCCCACACTCAGTATCTCTGCATCCAGAGAAAGAGTTTCCAAGTACTGAAAACTAGCAGAGTTGAAAAAGAGAAAGATAATATGCCACAAAATAGCAGTCGACTTTCATACATAACGCTCAATGGAAGAACAATGAGAAAGACAACAAAGATACGGAAGCTCTACACACAATCAACGAACTTGATATCATACCTATATACAGAATACTCCACCCAGCAACAGAACAATGCTCATTAGTTTGCAGGACAGATAGATCATTTTCCAGAAGAGACCACACACACACACTAGTCACAAAAGAAGCACGATCGAATTTAAAAGCATCAAGTACTATAAAGCACCTTCTCAGAGCACAACACGATAAAATTAGAGGTCAGTCACAGGATGAACAAAGGAAAAAACTACATGAAAAAGTGAATTAACATCCTCCTTAAAAGCAGAAGAAATGAAAAATAAAACTGAATTCCTAGAATGAAAGCAGAACATACCCAAACCTTTCAGACACAGCAAAGCAGCATTCACAGATCAGTTGATAGCAGGAAGCGCGCATATTCAAAAGGAAGAAAGAGACTTAATCAAACACCTGAACTCTAACATAATAACAAGTAGAAAAAGGGCAGGAAATAAAGCCCAGGTGGTAGGAGTGCCATCGAGTCAGTCTGGACCCACAGTGACCTTATGCACAAGAGCACGAACCACTGCCGAGTCCTATGCCATCCTCCTAATGATTCCTACGCCCGAGCCCACTGGGTCAATCCAGTTCCTTGACGGCCTCCTTCCTTTTCACTGTGCCTCTGCTCCACCAAACATAAAGTCCTTCTCCAGAGACTGGCCTCTCCTAACTACATGCCCAAAGTATGGAAGATAAAGGCTCCCCATCCTTGCCTCTAACCTTCCTTATGCTGCGACCCTTTCATAGTTTCTCATGTGGTGGCGACCCCCCAACCACAATATTGTTTTCATTGCTACTTCATCACTGTAATTTTGCTACTGCTGTGAATCAGGCAACCCCTGTGAAAGGGTGGCTTGACCCTCCCACAGGGGTCACGACCCACAGGGGGAGAACCGCAGCTCTGAAGAGTATTCTGGCCCTACTTCTTCCAAGACAGATCTGTTTATCCTTGTAGCAGTTCATGTTTATCCTTGCAGCAGTCCATGGTTCTTTCGATATTCTTCCCCAGCACCACCATTCAAATGCACTGGTCCTTCTTCCGTCTTCTTATTCAATGTCCAAATTTCGCATGCATGTGGGCAATTGAAAATGCCATGGCTTGGGTCAGAGGCACCATAAGCCTCTAAATAACATCCTTGTTTTTCAATACTCTAAAGAAGTCTTGTGCAGCAGATGGACCTAATGCCACGTGTCTTTGGAGCTCTTGACTGCTGTTTCCATGATCATTGATTGTGGATCCAAGCAAGATAAAACTCCAAACCCTCGACAACTTCAATCTTTTTCTCCATTTACCGTGATGTTACTTACTCGTCCAGTTGTGAGGATTTGGGTCTTCTTTTCAATGAGTTGTAATCAGATGGAAGCCTGCAATCCTGGATCTTTATCAGCAAGCCCACCTCACTTTCAGCAAGCTAAGTCGTGTGTCATCTGCATATCACCAGGTTGTTAATAAACTTTCCTCCGATCCTAACACCACATTCTTCTTCACATGAATCGGCTTCTCTGAAGATTCGCGAGGCATACAGATGGAATGAGTGTGGTCAGAGGATACAACTCTGATGCATAGCTTTCCTGATTTTGAACCGCGCAGTTTTCCCTCGTTCTGTTCGCACAATTGCCTCTTGATCCACGTACAAGTTAAGCACGAGCACAAGGAAGTGTCCTGGGAATTCCCATTTCTCAAGGTCATCCATCGCTTATTATGGGCCACGCAGCTAGATGTCTCTGCACAGCCAATAAAATGTAAGTGAGCGACCTTCTGGTAGTCTCTACACTTAGCCAAGATCTTTCTGACATCAGCAGTGGAATCCTGTGTTCCTCATCCTCCTGTGAATCCGACCTGAATCTCTGGCAGCCCCCTGTCCATGCATTGTTGCAACCATTGTTGGATGATCCTCATCAAAATTTTACTTGCATGTGATATCAACGATAGTGTTCTATAGTTTGGGCATTCTGTTGAGTCACCTTTATGTGGAATGGGTACAAATATGAATCTCATCCAGTTGGCCAAGTAGCTGTCTTCTAAGTTTCCTGGCATAGACGAGTAAATGCTTCCAGTGCTTCATCAGCCTATTGAAACATTTCCACTGGCCATAATCAGTAGAAAAAGGAAACGATGAAGATTAGAGCAGAAGTAAATGAAAGTGGACATAGAAAAAACAATAGACTCAGTAAGAGCAGAACTTGATTCTTTGAAAGGATTCATAAAATAAGACACTCGAAAAAATAAAAGAAAAAGGGGAGAAGATGCAAATGACATAAACAAGACAACCTATTGTAACCAGTATAGGACATACATTTGAAAACCGTTGAAATGATAAGCGTTAACATTCTGCATAGTTAAGAGAGAGAAAACCAAGAAAAGTCCCCATGCAGAAGGAAACTGTCTTTGATGTTTGACAAGAAGGGGAGGACGGGGGAGGGGCAACCACTAACTAGAGCACAGACATGTATCACCTTGGGTGAAGGGACAAGCACTAAAGAAAGGGTCAGCACCCTAGGGCCTAGCCAAAGGAAGATGCTGGGAGGCAGGCAAGAGTAAAGGCCCGGATGGTAAATACACATGCCTACCACCATAGCAGTAATGTGTCAGTCTGGGTAGACCAGAGAAACAAGTTCATGGACACTCATGTGTATAAGAAAGGGCTGTATAGAAAGAGTAATTGTATATTAAGAAAACATCTCAGCCCAATCCAGATCAAGTCTGTAAGTCCGATATTAGCCCGTATGTCTGATACCACTCTATAAATTCCTCTTCAGACACATGTAGCACATGCAATGACGCTGAATACAGGCAGATCACAGGCCAGTGGGAGGAAAGTCTTGTGGATCCAGTGGCGGTGGAAGCATCTCAGCACGAGTGTGGGTCTCCATCTGGCTCCCAGCTCCAGGGCTCTGGTTCCATCAGCGTAGCTCCATGTAGCTTGTCAAAAGGAATTTCTCACAGGGAGAGAGGGTATCTGGCCTACAGGGAGCTATTTATTGCCTTAGCGCCTCCAAATGAGGTCACCAGGCTGCAACTTGATTGACAGGCTAGACTCCACCCCTTCCTCAAGTTGGCAGCAGATTCTGTAACTGCCACGAGCAATAATGTTTTTTGAGTGACTGCATAGGTAGATACATAAATTGAGCAGGTGTGGATGGTGTACGAGAGCATGACCATCAGTGTATGTAAATTTGGCAGAGAGTGCAGTCTAGATAAATATTTGCCTGTGCTGAGAACACGAGGGGAAGGAAACAAGTAAACAAGAGCTCAGATTGCTGCCAGAGTCCCCGTTTTAGCCGCATGGGTTGGTCCACACAAAGGAAGTAGACTCTGTGATCACTTAATGGCTTCACACGAGTTCTCAATCACACGCTTGTCTTAACCCACCCATCCCACTGCCATCGAGGCGGTTCCAACTCACAGTGACCCAATTGGGCAGGGTGGGACCACCCTGTGGGCTTCCGAGACCGGAACGCTTTATGGGAGCAGGAAGCCTCATCTTTCTCCTGCAGAGCAGCTGGTGGTTTCAAACTGTTGGCCATATGGGTGGCAGCTCAGCGCATAACCACTGCACCACCAGGACTCTTCTAGATGATGCAATAGGAAGTCACAATTTACCCACATCCTAGGGACAGTGTGCGGGGAAGCAGAAAGAGCACAAGGTTCCCAGTTTGCGCTGAAAGTTCATCTTTGTCCAGCTTAGCCCGGTTGGGAAGAGGGAGAAGGTCCTAGGGGCTTCCCAGCATCCCCTGAAGGCTTCTGCATCCTTCCGCACAGCTCTTCTCTGGATTCACACCGAGGAAGAGCTAAATTTTGCTCTGCGACTCACATCGAGGCAGCATGCTAATGAGAATTATTATTAAGCCTTGTCGAGCTGGCACAGGGCTCCTGCAATCTGCTCAGCAGCAGAAACAGGAGGGGAGAGACAGAGAGGCAGGGAAGCGGATTTGCAGAATGCCCTTCTGGACTGGGATGCGCCTGGTCACTTTCCACACCGAGCAACACCTGGTGCAACTGGAGGCTAGCAGTGGCCCGGGGTAGTGTCCTTCTGGTGTACCTGGCCCCTCCTTGAAGGCTGCATCCGGTCTCCGTCTGACTCATAGAGACCCCATAGGACAGAGAAGGACTGCCTTGTATGTGGCGCTCCCAAGGGTCGTGTTGATGGACACAGATTGCCACGTCTTTCTCTCACGGAGCTGCTGCATGGTGCAGGGATGCAGGGATCAGCTGCTAACCAAACAGTCAGCCGGTCCAAGCCACCAGCAGCTCTTCTGGAGAAAGACGAGTCAATCTGCTTCTGTAAACACAATCGCCTTGGAAACCTATGGGGCAGTTCTACCCTGTGCTGTCGGGGCCCTGGGAATCGGAACCAAGGCGATGGCAGTGAGTTTGGTTTGTCAGCGTCTCCCTAAAGGGATACCGAGATTTTGCTGGGGCTTAAAAGAAAAGATTCTCTGTGTGAGAACTGCAGAGCCAATCTTCTTGACGCATTCAGCACCCGGCATGCCAGTAAGACCAATTTGCTGCACACTTGGGGATTTCTTCCATTTAAGTACCTCGTCCAAACAGGCTGACTCACGCTCAGACTAGGAAGTGTGTCTCAGAACACTGGGGCGTAGGTTTGGGGCGAGGCAGTGACTTCCCGGTCAGGTTGGAGAGCCTGCATCACCAACCATTGCTGAATCCGTGGCCCCCAGTGTCCTCCCGATGAATGATCTAGGGCGCGGGGGCGGGTCCTTGGTAGGGCTTTCGCCTTCCTGGATCATTCACCTCATGAGAAGCCACCACTCACCTGTCAGTGTGGTTAAGATGCAAAAGGAGCCCTGGTGGTGACTTGGGTTATGTGTTGGGCTGCGAACTGTAAGGTAAGTGATTCGAACCCACCAGTAGCTCCCTGGGAGCAATATGAGGCCCTCCACTCCTTACAGCCTCAGAGACCCAAAGGCACAGCCTTTTGCCGCGGATTTGTTTGAGAGAGGTCATGTTGTCTTCACGACTGCGTCCGTGGACGTTGTGGCTGATCCAAGTGGAACGACCACATCAATTTCTTCATTGATCAGGTCTCTGTGGATTGGCCCAAATCGAGAGAATTGCTGTCCTCTTCACCCTGGAGTATAATCCACATTACAAGCTGTAGTCTTCGATCTTCTTCAGTCAATGATCCAAATCTTCTCCACTTTCATGGAGCAGAAAAATGGGTCATCTGCGTGTTGAATATTGAAGGCTCCCGGGACTACCAAGAGAACAAACAGATCATTGGTGAAAGAGGTACAATCAGAATCCTCCTACAATCGAAGCTGGTGAGACTTCATCTCACTTACTTTGGACATGTGGTCAGGAGAGACCAGTCCCTGGAAAGGGACACCAGGCGTGGTAACGTAGAAGGGCAGCAAAACAGAGGAAGACCCTGGACAAGATGGATGGACACACTGGCTGCAGCCATGGTTCCATCGTAACAACGGTGAGGATGGGCCGTGTTTCTCTCTGCTGTGTGCAGGGCCTCTGTGAGTCACAAGGTTGTGACTGAGTCCCTCTCCAGCCCTGTTGTGGTGTCTTTGCTAGTTTGTTTGTTTCTTTGTCAGATAGTTCAGTTTCTCAGATGATTGTTCAGAATATAGATTGACTAAATGATTCTCAGAAACACGCCTTTTCCAATTCCGAACCCCACGCTATTCCCTTTGTCTGTGCCTCTCGCTGCCTCTTAGCTGATGTGTAGGCTCTGCATTAGCGCAAGGAAGAGCTCTGTAATTTCTGTTCTTTGAAATATCATCCATTATTTGTCATGACTCACACAGATGAATCCTTTGCATAGTCCTAAAAGCACAGGCAAACGTCTTTCTGGAATCCTCTGCTTTGGGTCAAGTTCCATCTGATGTCAACAATGATAACCCTTGTTCCACATCCTCTTCTGAGTCAGGCTGAAGATGCCCGCCCTACGCATGGTTGCTTTCATTTTAAATATCACTAGAAGGGATATTTGTGATATTTTTCAAATACCCGGGGGGTTCAAAAAGTTGGTAGGGACACTCTATTGTCATTTCATTCCCCCACCAATTTGGTGAAGCTCCTTTATATGTGTACCTCCATTTTTATACTTGATGCATGAAAACGTTGACATGTACCTGTGTTTGTTTTTTAATAAGCAGGATGTTTCCAAATGGATGCACACCCACATGCCAACATCTAGTTATTTTAATAACTGCATATTATTCCACTGAATGGACGGATCATAATGTATTTCACAGACATCCTTCTGGTAGGCATTTAAGACGCCGCGTTTATTTTGTCAATATTTCTGTGCAACTCCAGCCATTAATCTTTATGTGTCTGGCAAGATTCGACTCTAAATATCACGAAAATGCAACCCAGAGGCGTCCTGAAGGTGTAATGGTTACAAACTGGGCTGTTTGAAACCACTGAGGACTCCTTGAGAGAAAGATGGACTTTTCGACACCCAGAAACAGTTAGTCTTGGAAACTCACATGGACCCTGTGCCGTAAGGTTGCTATGAGTCGGGATCGACTCCATGGCAGTATTTTTTATAGTGATGATAACCATAACTATCATTATTAGACATTCACTACGGGCACAGGAATTTTATCACTTTACATAGCCAGCCTCTTAGTTGAATATTTGCATTTTGCAGGTTAAGAAGCTTAAAGAATTCAAATCACAGGCTGAAAATCACCCAACCCCATAACTCTTAGAATTCAGGTCTTTTTCTACCTCTTTTTCTACCTCTTGCTTGCTAGTCTTCTTAAACTCATTTAAAAAAATTATTTAAAAAAACTATTCCAACACCACTTGCAAATATTCACAAGGAGTCCTAGTGGTGCGGTGGGCTGGCGGATGGGCTGCTAACCATGAAGTCAGCAGTTTGATTCTATCGATGGCTTCATGGGAGAAAAGAGGAAGCTTTCTGTACCCATAAAAATTCAGTCTTGGATACCCAGCTCTCCTCTGTCCTACAGGGCCAATGTGAGTCAGAACTGACTTGATGCCAATGGGATAGGGGAGTGGGGGAGGCATGTGTGGAAGGTGTAGAAATCTATAGCTGTTTTCCATAACTCTAAGATAACCGTACAAGTAAAACGATGCAACTGTTACATTTTAAAAACTTTTTGGAGACACCTTGTAAAATTAGCGCTTGTAATACCAGTGCTATGTCTACCACACTTGGGGAAACATGGAATTATAGGGTAAAAGCTCCATCCAACTCTGTAATTATTTCTTAGTAGGCTGGAGCTGAAGCCATATATTGCACAATTATTATATTATCCAGATTCGATCATTCTGGCCTCTGCTTTTAACACCCTCAGCAAAGAAATTTATATTTCACCCGTCTGAGGGATACCTGTAGGAACGTAAGGGCAAAGGGCCAAGTGTCTCGTGGAGGCCTTTGGAATGCCAATCCAGTCATCCCCAGAGGGGTAAGTGAGGCTCCTCGGGCTTCCCTTGGGGTGTCAGGGGAGACTTTAGGGCCTGCTGAGGCAGGAAGAATCAGGAATAAATCAGCAAGGGACTGGCTGATTGATGTTAGTTGCAGTCCAGTTAGTTCCGACTCCTAGCGACCCTATGTCCAACAGAACAAAACACTACTCAGTCCCGTGCCATCCTCAGAATCGTCCCTATGTTTGAACCCATCAATGCAGCCACCGTGTCAGTGGATCTGTCCAATGTTTTCCTTTTGTCCTCTACCCTCTACTCTACCAAGCAGGATGTCCTCCTGCGGGGACTGGTCTCTCCTGACAACATGTCCAAAGTCTATGACACCAAGTCTTGCCATGTTTGCCTCTAAGCAGCATCCTGGCTCTACTTCTCCCAGAAACAAATGTGTTCATTCTTTCGGCAGCCCGTGGTGCTTTCTTGACCAGTCCCCTAAGTCAAATGCATCGATTCTTCTTCCGACTTTCTTATTCAATGTCCAACTTTCACATGCATGTGAGGCCGTGGAAAATACCAGGGCTTGGGTCAGGAGCACCTTAGTCCTCAAAGTAAGAGCCTCACTTTGCGCCAATTTAAAGCGGTCTTGTGCAGGACTGACTTACTCAACGCAAGGCATCCTTTTCTCAGACTGCTGCTTCAAAAACACTGATTGTGGAGCCAAGCAAGAAAAAAATCCTTGACAACTTTAGTTATCTTTTCTCCATTTGTTACCATGTTACCTTCTGGTCCCTCTGTGAGGATTCTGATCATTTTTACATTGAGTTGTCATCCATACAGTAGACCGCAATCCTGGATCTTCATCAGCCAGTGCTTCAAGTCCTCCTCACGGTCAGCCAGCAAGGCTGGGTCATCTGCATATCGCAGGTTGCTAATAAGCCTTCCTCCCATCCTGAGGCCACATTGTCCTTCATATAAGCCAGCTTCCCTGATGATTTGCACAGCATACAGATTGAATAAGTAGATTTAGAGCAGCGGTTCTCAACCTTCCTCATGCCGCGACCCTTTAATACAGTTCTGCATAGAGTGATGACCCCCCCAACCATAAAATTACTTTTGTTGCTACTTCATCACTGTCATTTTGCTACTGTGATGAATCAGGCAACCCTGTGAAAGGGTCGGTTAACCCCTAAAGGGGTCATGACCCACAGGTTGAGAACCACTGGTTTCGAACATACATCCCTGGGCCTGGAGTCGGCAGTAACTTACGGACAATCCTAGAGGGTTGATGATATTCTAGGCCCACGGCCATGATGCTAGAGATCTGATCTGGTGCTGGGCTGCCCTGGGACTGAGAAAAGGCCATTCTGTTTAGTAGCTTTGGATTTACCTTCTTTGGAATAGTCATGATTCGCTGCTGTCAAGTCAGCCCCAACTCATGGTGATCCCATGCAGTGAAACGTACCATCCCATGACAGGTTGTAGACCGGACCATTTGGACACATGGGGTTTTCAATGGCTGAATTTTGGAAGTAGAAAACCAGGTGTTTCTCCCTAGCCCATCTTAAAACTAACACCAGTTCGCTATCCTAACGACATCTCCCTGATAGATGAGTAGTGGTCGTTCATGTTATACACTAGCTAGAACCCAACCTAGGTCTCTGCACCAAACTGGCAAAAGCAAAACCAAACGTCGCTGCCATCGAGTCAATACAGACTCATAGTACTGACCCTTTAGGACAGAGTATCAATGCCCCCTGTGGGCTTCTGAGATGGTGAATCTTTACAAGAGTACAAAGCCTTCTCTTTCTCCTGCAGAGTGGCTAGTTTCAAACGACTAACTTTTCTGTTCGCAGCCTGACGTTTAACTCACGGCACCACCAGAGCTACTTGGTCTCTGCATGGCAGGTAAGAATCTGAGCCTGGAGCCACCAGTGCCCCATTGCCATCCCCGTGGTTGTTATGCTTGGGCCCAGTGTTGCAGCCACTGAGTCCATCCATCTCTGTATCACTGAGGGTCACCTTCCGTTTTGCTGACCCTCTAGCTTCCCAAGTATGATGTCCTTCGCCAGAGACTGAGCTCTCCTGAGAACATGTCGAAAGTGCGTGAGAAACAGTCTCAGCATCCTGGCTTCTAAAGAGCAGTCTGGCTGTCCTGCTTCCCAGGCAGATGTGTTTGTTCTTCTGTCTGTACTGGCTAAATGTTGCTCCTCCCCAGGGAAAAGGAAACTCAACTTGGATGTTTCCTTCTAAATCTTCTAGAACTTCTTCTGCCTCTAGTCACTTGACCTTGGATTTGGGGCACATTTCCCATCTCATTGGGCATCAAGTAGTAAACTAATTCACCCTGTCATTATGTAATATCTTAAGAAACCCACTCCGAAAATTTGCAACTCAATAGATGCTTCTAGGACAAAGAAGAGGAGGAGAAAGAGAAGGAGGAAAAACATAGTTTAATACCAAGACTTTCTCTTTTTTAATTGGAAGTTAATACATCTATCATATTAGTCCATGGTTCAATCATGTCAGGCAGTTTTGTAAAATTGCTACCACAGTAAGTTTCCAAAAACTCTCTTCCTTCGGCAACGCCTTTACATCCTCTCTCTTTAATCCACCCACCCAACACCACCACTGTTCCTCACCCCCCACCCAGAAACCCTTATTCTACTTGCTGTCCCTATAGGTTACTCAATCTTGAGTTTCATACACTGCAAAATAGAAAAACATATTAACACAAATTCAGGAGCGTGACCCCAATATGAACAACAACAACAAAACTACAGAAAGTGTTGAAAGCCAGAGCAGGTCCAGCGTGTATCAGAGGGAGGATCAACTGACAAGGTTTGAACCGTTCAAGTCTGGTTTATCCCTTTGATCATCTACAGTCGTCTTTCCAATGCACTCGGGTAAGCACGCTCCTCCCATCCGTGTGTTATGGAGAGAGGGAGATCGCCGGAGGCTTATTTCCTGTGTAGATCCCACAGAGGTATCTCGGGCTCCCACTGGCATCCACCGCTTCTGTAAACCGGATTCTCACAATTTAGGCTCTGATACTATTTCCTCCTTCAATTTTGGATTGTATGATTTACAGTCCTTCAGTGACTGGTGCGTTTTTAATACCAAGACTTTCAGAGGCAATGTTAGATATAGCAAGCATGGGCCACAGATTACAATCCCAGCTTTTAAGGGGAAGAGCTAACCTTATGGAAATGGAGGGAAAAAATCTGAACTGAGGCAGCCAACTGCAGGAGGACTCGATCCTACAAGATACGCGAGCCTTCCCCGTGCTCCCAGAGTCCTGGTGGTGTGGGAGTGACTGCTTCCCTGCTGGCCAGATGATGGCCTCTCAAACCCAGCGGCCACTCCATGGCGGAGAAAACGGTGGCAGTCTACTTCGGAAACCCCATGGGTCATGTTTACTCTGTCCTCCAGGTTGCTATGAGTCAGAATATAGTCAGCAGAATGGGGTTTAGTTTGGGTTGGGTTTTGATTGCTTGTTTGTTTTTCATACCCCAAAAGGATTAAAAATTTTAAAAAAAACCAAAACATTGCCATCCAGTTAGTTCTGGCTCATGTGGAGCCTAGTGAACAGAGTAGAACTGCTCCCTTGGATTTCTGAGGCCATAAACCTGTAGGGGGCAGAAAACTTCATCCTTCTCTTGCCAATCAGTGGATGGCTTTGAACTCCCGACCTTACAGTTAACAGCCCAACTCAGAACCCACCCTGCCACCAGTGGGGGCTTTGTGGAACTACTTTAACCAACACCCTACGGAGGTGTAACAATTGTGTTTCCTTGAGTGTCACAACCATTTTGACTAAGTGGAGTTAGGAAAAGAAAGGCCGGATGCAATAAACATCCTAACATCCTCCCAGGAACGGTGTCTCGGTAGAGAGATGGGAAAGATGGAAAGTGAAGGAGAAACTCTCTACTCCACTCCCCATGGATCTCTTAAATGCCAAAGGTGCGATCAGCAGGCGTTCTTAAGGAAGACCAGACTGATATGTCTGACGAACTCTGGATGTGTTTCAGTTTGACCTTTAACCTAAATGTTTTTGTGAGTCCTGATCACATTCAGTCATTGTAGACCTCCGTCCCCAACCTTAGCCCTTTGTGCTACCTCAGGGCGCCTCCTGTATTGGAGCTTAAATTCCGAGTGCTGGGTTTGCAGAAGACTGCAATATCGTGGGAGCCCTAAATCCATTGTGTGTCGCCGCATAGATTCTGCTTCCACCAAGTTCTTTCTGACCACTGATCGGCAAGGTGAAGCTTAGCCCTCCGGCAGAATGTGTGTGCTGCCACGCCCAGGCTCCCTGGGGAGTGGCAGTCTCACCTGTGGGAACTTGATGAAAATTGGGCCATTGGGCCACGTGGTAATGAGTCAGACCCCGACCAGGGTGGTCGAAGAGTCCTGAACCAACCTCATAGGCTTTTCTCACCTTTCCTACGTCTGTAGTCCCACCTGGGACTCTGATGAATTCATCGACTGGCAAGCATGATTTTATGACATACATGTTCCTTTGTTCTGGGTCTTATTTAAGTCACCATGTGGCTGTGACTCTTTGGACACCATTGTGGCCTCATGTTGACGGTCTCCCTCACCTGCATGATTTGTTTTTTGTCTTTGTCTCATTTAGGACTCGGTAAGTGGGTCTCAATAAATTATATTTGAATTGGGGATCTCTGTTTTTCCCCTAAAACACTCCAAAAGACAGCTTAGCAGGGCTCTAATAATATAGAAAAGGTTGCTAATTTGGTTAAAAAACCGAACAAGATGAAAGTCATAGTCCTGAGACTGAAATCATTAGCTGCCTGAGTGCACTTCAAGGAAATATGAAAAAATGGTTTTCTGAACTTCGCTGCCATGCTACCCTCTTCAGGAATAAAATGCTGAAGTCACCATACTTGGTGTTCGGGTTTGTACTTTGTAAATGTATTTCAAATCTCATCTCTAAGATGAAAGATGTAAACAAGCTCATTAAAGAGTGTCAAAAACTTGTCAAACATCAAAAAGCTGTTATATAAGAAGATTTTGAAGTCTAGGTCATTATATACAGATTGCATACCCATTAAAAAACTAAAGGGGAAAAATGCAGCGTGTTTTTTTTTTTCTTGGCAAACTCCAACTCATTTGGAGGTGTTCAGAGCCATTTGAGAAATCTAAAACCTGGCTGGAGGTCGTTTACACAATAATACTCTTGTTATTCCCACTCAGAATCATCACTGTCATTCCAGCAAAAGGGAGAGCCAGGTGGGAAAAGGCTTAGATTCTTGTCCTTCATAACTGTTTGGAAGCCAAGTTTCACTTGAAACAACGAACTTTCTGACAAAATAATTATCTGTGCCAGTCAGCACCTCCTTCCCCCCGCCCCCCCCCCAAAAAAAAGGTTTTTAGATGACCCCTTGTGCTGGGTGTTCATGGTTGTCAACTCAACCTCCACTCCTTTCTGCCCAAGGGCAAGCATCCCAGTCGTCATGTGCATGCCCATGGCTTCCGTACCTGAAGCCATTTGTCTTAGAAGGACATGCCCTCTCTTGTTCATGAATCCTCTAGGAATGGATTTATGACACAGCATTGACCAGCAAGGTCAACAAGAATCGTCTAGACAATACTTATCTAAGTGAAAGGTATATGAAGAGGTTCTGCCCAGGTGAAGCAGGAATTGCTGTGTCCGTGTCACGAAGCTAATGAACGGAGGAGGGCAGAGTGCACAGAACCTCCTCTTCGACAGGGAACTGGCGCTGCTAGAATGCGGGGTTGACGAGCCATATAAGGCTCTTGAAATCAACTCTGCCAACTGACATCACAGACCCCACCAAAGAGAAGTAGTTCTAGCCATCACCTCAGAGAGAGTGGATTAAAGGTGTGACCAAATAGAGCAGACTGCTTTTAAAGTTGGTCATTTCATATGGCCCTCAAATGATGTGATCAATAGCCAAATGCCTCTTGGCAGACAAAAAGGTTCCCGACTGCTGTGCTAGATTAAGCCAGCACTGGAGTCTACCCAAGCCCCTCGGTGGGCAAAGTGGTTTATACTCCACTCCTAAAGGTTGGTTGGTCAAACCCACCCACGAGGGCTGGAGGAGAAAGGCTAATATTTGGTTTCCATAAAGATTGCAGTTTTTTCCAAGAATCCTATGGGGGTAGTTCTACTCTGTAACACATGGGGTCGCCATGGTTTGGAATCAGCTCAATACAATGAGTTTTGTTTGGCTTCTGTGCTAGTTAATTTTTTTGTGCCCGTGTGGTACCCCCAAGAATATATGGGTGGAGTCAATCAAGTCGCAGCCTGATGGTGCCTCATTGTGGGCATGGCCTTCTCATAAGGAGGATCCCGGGAACTTTCTCTCTCTCTCTCTCTCTCTCTCTCTCTCTCTCTCTCTCTCTCTCTCTCTCTCTCTCTCTCTCTCTCTCTCTCTCTCTCTCTCCTTCTCTCTCTCTTCCTTCACCTTCCTGTGGATGGCAAATGGAGACCTGCATGAGCCCTGGAGATGGATCTACCGCCATTGGATCCAAAAGACTTTGTACCCACGGACCATTGGTGTTCCTGCATCTGCATCATTGCATATGGGTTCCTGAGCCTGAAGAGGGACTTATGGACTTGAGTTGGACTGTGCTGGGATGTTTCATTGATACATAATGACTTCTTAATATGAAGCTCTCTTTTACTCATATATGAATGTCCATGGATTTGTGTCTCTAGTCAACCCAGCCTAACACAGCTTCTATCCTATTTTTCTGACTTCCAGTGAGTCAGTATATCTTATTATTTAAATCACTCGGGCTTCATATTAAAACGAATTCTAATTAACATACAGCCCAAAATCCATTTAAATCACGAATCCTACCTAATGTAAGATTCTGAAAACAATGTCTCATTTTCAAATAATTGAGCTGTTCTCTATTTTTCTGTTTGGGGAATCATTGTTCAGAAAGGTGTCGGTTCCTGTCATGTCAGCTAGCATGTAGGGGCCATCTGTCTATTTCTGCATGTTAACCAACACTCATAAGACTCTGACATCTTGTCCCCTATGTCCCTTCGACCACGAGTCCACTGGCCAGTGGTGAGAGTTTTAACTCCACCTGGAGCCCATGCTGTGGCTCGGAGGAGTCCCTCATCTGCCTCATGAAGTTGTACATTTTCTCGTGGAGTGTCAGTGCACTGTGAAAACACCCTAAAACTTAATCAGAAATTTTAGGGTTACCCTATGCAAGTGGTGCTTTCTGGACTCCACTGGCCCTAAGTATTCAAACCAGTGTTGGTGAATGAATGAAGGAATCCATAATGTAAGATATTTTAAATGAATGGCCTACTTATCTTCAGGTGAAGAAAACAACTCATTTTGTCCTGTTATTTTGATTGAAAGCTATTTTTTGTAAGTGGGAAGCTGGCAAAATACACTACTTTGAGCCAAAGCAATTTTGAATTATTGGAAATAGTCTAAAAAATACAGCTTTCACTCTGAAACCGCACAGAATCATAAGGACAGCAATAGTTTGAATGTCGTTACCAGGTAGTTTCCATGAACCTCCATTTAGCTCCTTTATAAATGAACTCGTTTAGCCCTCATCTCAGCCCGCTGGCATTGCTTTTGGTATTTTGTTCACTTTCCTGAGATCAAATAATTTTCAGAAGCCTTCTGGAGCCTGTATTCTCAATCTCTACTCCAGAGAGCCACCCAGGAGCTGTCAGCAACATGATCGGGCTTCCGAAAAAGGAATGTGCTCTTCAGTTGCCTTAATAGTGGTGGTAAGATCAAAAGTGCTACCCATGCCAATAAAATCACATCTGAGACATTGTTCCAAATAATGGGTGTCACCATTCCAGAAGAATAATAGCAACCAAGAGTTCAATCAAGGGACAAGGAGGAGGTGGCAGGGGAGAGACTGGGGGTGACAAGTATGGCAGGAGTTGAGCAAACGTCTCCTACAGATTGGACAAGTCCTGAAGCTAGGATGGCCATCGATGTTGCCATGTTATTTATTATTATTGAGACAATACAGGTGCATTGGAGAGAAAAAGAAAACACAAGAATGGGGAAAACAGATCATCACATCCCACCATCCAGAACCGGAAGTTACCATTGTTACCACTTTTATGCATATCTTTTGGGTAGTGTGTGTGTGTGTGTGTGTGTCATATTTTATGTCTATAAGAAAAATGAAAATATCATACTTTATATTTTTGCAAACTGCCACTTACATTTACAGTTCTACCTCTTTGTTTCATCCAAAAGCCAAATCTTATTCAAGATTCTCTAATTGACCCCAAAATGTCCTTTTGAGCTTCTAAAGTAGGACTGAAACAGGTCCTGAGTTATAGGTGCTTATTAAGCCTATTAATGAGCATTGTGCTCCATATGGCTCTTCTAATCGAGAATAGTCCTTTTTTGATGACTGCTGATGCCAGCAGACCTCCAAGTAGTCCACCTTTATGGGCTTATTGGTAATGTCTTTTCTTCTTTACCCGCCCACCCCCAGCCCCCTCTACTCATGGCAGAAACAAAGCGCTGATGGGTTCCAGTGAGAAATCTTAGGCCTCATAGACGGTGCTGTGTGTTTCACAGAAAGCATGGAACTTTTAACGCACCCATTGTTCATTTGCTAAAGATTGGCCCACCCAGGAGTGACGTGGCCATCTCAACCCTCTGTTGTACACCTATTTTACCTTTTATGATTGGAAAGTATTCTCTGTGGTATTTGTTTGACAGTAAAAATCATACCATTTCTCCATCCATAATTCACCTAAGGATCTTAAACTTGAGGATCCTTGCCCAAATCAATAAATCAACTAAAGGCCCAACACACAAAAAGAGTACCATTGCCATAAGTCAATCCCAACTCATATTCAAATAGAGTTTGTGAAATTAAGCACCCTTGATTTTGCCCTCCTTCTGCATTTTTTAGTTGGTATTTAAAGTGGCTCTTTCCATTATTAGCTATTCTGAGCCTCGGTTTTCCTTTTTGTAGGGTTTTGAAGTAGCCTAGGTAGTGTCTATGAGTTGTTAAATCCTAGGAAGAATTTAATAAAAGAAATATGATGTTAGTGGTATGGTTATAATGTTTAGTAAGGAGATTCAGCTGTCTTAAATACCAGAGGGCTTCAAAAAGGCCATGGCAAAATTCCATTCTCCTCTAGTTCCATTGTCCCATGAACTTTTGAATCCCTATCTAATGTAAATGCAGCTCTCTCAATGAGGAAAGTAGATTTCTTAGGCATGGCATTGTTCTAAAAGGATATTTTGGAAAGACAATATTAATAGCACATCTCATAACTAATGGGAGGGGGTCTTGCTAACTGCATTCAAGTTGGTTCCAACTCACAGCAACCTTGTCAACGGCAGAATAAACCCGGTGGCATCCTGGCCATTGTTGGGTCAGGGGAACCTTAGTTGAAACTCAATGTAAAAAGAGCAAATAAGGGGGTGTCCAGTTGCCTACAGATGGGCTTTGGGTCTCCCCTCTGCACTCACCCTCATTTACAATGATATGAGTTTTTGTTCTTTGATGCCTGATACCTGATCTCTTCGACACCTTGTGGTCACACAGGCTGGTGGACTTCTTCCATGTGGGTTTTGTTGCTTCTGAGCTAGATGACTGCTTGTTTAACTGCAAGCCTTTAAGGCCCAGGCACTATATCTTTTGGTAGTCGGGCACCATCAGCTTTCTTCACCACATTTGCTTATGTACACATTTGTCTTCAGTGATTATATTGGTAAGGTGGGCACCCACTGACAATGATTTTTTTTGTTTTTGATGTCTGGTACCTGGTTCCTTCTACACCTCGTGGGCACAAAGGCTGGTGTGCTTATTCCATGTGGTCTTTGATGCTTCTGAGCTTAATGGCTGCTTGTTTATCTGCAAGTCTTTATGATCTCAGATGCTCTATGTTTTGATAGCCGGACACCATCAACTTTCTTCACCACATTTACTTATGCACACATTTGTCTTCAGCAATCGTGTCGGGAAGGTGTGCATCATGGAATGCCAATTTAATAGAACAAAGTGCTCTTGCATTGAGTAAGTACTTGAGTGGAGTTCCAATGTCCATCTGCTGCCTCAATACTAAACCTATAAGGGTGCAGGGTAACAACGATGAAACATACAACATTCCTCTAGTTCTTAAATGCTTCCTCCCCCCCACTATCATGATCCCAATTCTACTTTACAAATCTGGCTAGACCAGAGGATGTACATTGGTACAGATTGGAACTGGAAACATAGGGAATCTAGGTCAGATGACCCCTTCAGGACCAGTGGTGAGAGTGGTGATACCTGGAGGAAGGAGTAGAAAGGTGGGTTAGAAAGAGGGAAGCGAGTGCAAGAATCTACATATAACTTCCTCCCTGGGGGATGGACAACAGAAAATTTAGTGAAGGGAGAGATCGGACAGGGTAAGATATGACAATGTAATAATAATTTATAAATTTTGAAGGGCTCATGCGGGAGGGGAGTGTGGGGAGGAGTGTGGGGAGGGGGAAACGAGGAGCTGATATTAAGGGCTCAAGTAGAAAGCAAATGTTTTGAAAATGATGATGATGTGTTTGCTTCGGCAACACATGTCCTAAAATTAGAACGATACAGAGAAGGTTAGCATGGCCCCTGCGCAAGGATGACATGCAAATTCGTGAAGCATTCCATATTTTAAAAAAGAAAGAAAGAAAAAGAAAATGATGATGACAACAAATGTACAAATGTGCTTGACACAATGGATGGATGCATGGATTGTGATAAGAATTGTACGAGACCCCAATAAAATGATTTTTTAAAAAGAGCAAATAGCTATATGGCAATATTATATGAATAAAATGAAAATCAGAATTGAAGGAAGGCTTTTTAATAGCCTGTGATATGCAAATGACACAACATTGCTTGCTGAAAGTGAGGAGGACTTGAAGCACTTGCTGATGAAGAGCAAGAAGTGCAGCCTTCAGCACAGATCACAACTTAATGTAAACAAAACCCAAATCCTCCCAACTGGACCAAGAGGTCACATCATGATAAATGGAGAAAAGATTAATGCTGTTAAGGACCCACAATCAATGCTCATGGAAGCAGCAATCAAGAGATGCAAAGACACATTACATTAGGTAAATGTGCTAGCGTATTGAAAAGAAAGGACATTACTTTGAGGGCTAAGGTATGCTTGACCCAAGCCAGGGTATGTCCAGTTTCCTCATCTGTGTGTGAAAGGTGGACATTGACTAAGGAAGAATGAGGAAGAATTGATGTATGGTATGTCCAATTTCCTCATCTGTGTGTGAAAGTTGGACATTGAATAAGGAAGAACGAGGAAGAATTGATGTATGGTATGTCCAATTTCCTCATCTGTGTGTGAAAGGTGGACATTGACTAAGGAAGAGTGACAAAGAATTGATGCATTTGAGATTGTGGTGCTGGAGAAGAATATTGAAAGGACTGCTCAAAGGCCAAACAGATCTATCTTAGAAGAGGTGCAGCCAGAGTGCTCCTTCGAGAGAAGGATAGTGAGACTTTGTCTTACATACTCTGAACATATTGCCAGGAGAAACTAGTCACTGGAGAAGGGCATCGTGCGTGGCAAGTGGAGGTGTGGTGAGCAAGAGGAAGGCCCTAGACAGATGGATTGAAACTGTGGCTGCAACAATGGACTCGTCAAAGGAACAATTGTGAAGATGGTGCAGGGCTGGGTGACCTTTCCTTCTGTTGGGCATAGGATCACTGTGGGTTGGAATGGACTCCGTGGAACCTGCATCTTAATTCAAAAGCATCCAAAGAAATAAAGACAAATACAAAATCACTGCCATCAAGTTGAATCTGGCTCATTGTGTTAGTTTGGGTAGACTACAGAAGCAAATTCAGAGAGACACTCATATGTGTATGAGAAAGAGCTTTTGAATATTGAGAAAACATCCCAGTCCAGATCAAGTGCATAAGTCCAGTCTTAGCCCATATGTCTGATACAATCCATAAATCCTGTTTCACACTCACGAAACACATGCCATGATGCTGAATGCAGGATGATCACAGATCAGTAGGTGGAAAGTCTTGTGGATCCAGTGACAGAGTAAGCACCTCAGTGTTGACAAGGGTTTCCCTGTGGCTTCTCCAGCTCTGATGCTCTGGCTGCTATCAGCCTGTCTCCATGCGGCTTGTCAACAAGAAGTTCTCGCAGAGACTGAGCATGTGTCCTGCCTCCAATGTCCTTAGTGCCTCCAAATGAGGTAATCAAGCTGCCACCGGATTGATGGCTAAACTCCACCCCTGCACTTTTAGTCCCCTCAAATTGACAACAGATTATGTAACTACCATGCTCATAGATCTTCTTTAGTCTTTCTTATTCATTAACCAGCTTTCACATGCATATATGGCTATTGAAAATAGCAGGGCTTGGGTCTGACATCATTGCATTTGAATACATTAAAGAGGTATTTTACAAGAGATTTATCCAATACAGTACATTTGTCTGATTCCCTAGCTGCTGCTTCCAGAATGTTGATTGTGGATCCAAGTAAAATAAAATCCTTGACAACTTCAATATTGAAGAATATTAGTGGTTGATATATATATTTTTAATAATAGTTTTAACTGGTTTTCCTTGTAGATGTATTAATATTATCCTGTCTCTTCTGGGTGGATATTGAAATGGTCTTTTTGACAATGAATGTGACACCATTACTCTTCAATTTGTCATTCAAGGAAAGCATAGTAGACCATATGGTAGTCTGATTCAAATTGGTCAATGACAATCCAATATAGCTGACTAATGCCTGGGATATTGATCTTTATGAATTCAACTCCATTTTGAATGATTTCCAATTTTTCTAAATTCATATTTTGTAATTCCATGTTTGAATTATTCATGAATGTGTATGGACGTTGCTTCTCATTTTGAGCCATGGCACATCAGCAAATGCAGGTCCTGAAATCTTCAGCCCCTTCATGTCATCAGGTTGACTCTCCTGATGAGGGAGCAGCTCTTCCCTGCTCATATTTCAAGAATCTTCAACTGGAGGGACCCATCTTTTAGCACTATATCTGTCTCTTCATGAGATTCTCACTGGCCAAAGTTTTAGAAGGAGATTACGAAGTTCTCCTTCATAGTCTGGAAGCTCGGCTGGAATCTCTCCAGTATGGGTGATCCTACTAGTATTTGAAATGCCAGTAGTATAGCTTCCAGTATCATGTCAACACATGTTCCACCAAAGTGTAACAAATTGAGAGGCCAGTGGTGGTAAATATCCTTAGCAGAATGGAAAATGCAGCAGAGATGTCCTTAGTCTTGTATCAGCAGCCCATAAGGGATGCTGGCATTGTTGTTGGGTGCCATTCTGACCCATAGCAACCCCCATGCACAACAGAATGAAACACGGCCGGTCCTGTGCCGTCCTCACTTTTGTTCCTGTGCCTGAGCCCATTGTTGCAGTCACTGTGTCCAGCCATCTCATTGAGGACCTTCCTCTCTTTCTTTGCCCCTCTACTTTACCAAGCATGCTGTCCTCCTCCAGGCAATACTAGTAACTCAATAACATCCTGAAAAACTCAATAGTATGAAAAAAACACTAAAAGAAGCCAATTGTGGTACCTTTGCCTTCTCATTTGCTTGAAAGGGAGGGATAGGATGACTGCTTGGGAGATGCCTGACCCAGATCTTGAGCAGTGAGACCAAATCTCTGTGAGGGAAGTAAAGGTTCTAGGACCAGTTACTGGATCATGGACCTCAGTGACTTCCCTGCCCCAGGATCAGCTGACATCCTCACACAGGTGGATTAAGTCATGGTAAATCATGTTGAGCTACATACTAAAAGAGTTCCAATAAAGACTGCCTACTATGTCCTTAGCTGAGCTCCTCCTGGCTTCCCATTTCCTTTCCTTTATTCCTATGTACAAGAAGCCCTGGTGGATAAGTACTGGCATGCTAACTGGGGGAAAGATGAGCTTCCATAAGGATTTAGTCTCAGAAACTCTAAGGAGACGTCCTATTCGATCTTAACGTGTCACCGTGAGTCAGAAAGACGTGGGTTTTGTCTCTATACATAAACACTCCCCTTAGTTTCTCTCACTCTCACTTCCACTGAGTCAATTCCGATTCAAAGTTAATGCAGTCAGTGATCCCTGTACCTTCATATTTACCTCCAGTCTGTAGTAGGGGAGCAGCTGGTTGTCACTTGATTCCCACTTTGGGAGTCTCCTTGTTGTTTAAGAGCATTGTGCACTGTGGGTGGGTTGGCTGACAGAGAAGAATTAGGGCATCCTAGAACCACAGCCGAGTCCCTAATTGATGCAAATGGTTAACCTGCTTGACTGGTTACCAAAGGCTGGAGGGTCAAGTCAACCCAGAGGCGCCTGGGAAGAAAACACTGGTAAGCTTCCTCAGGAGGATCACCGGCTGAAGCACAGTTGAAGCATAGTTCACGCCTGACACAGACGGGGTCACCATGAGTAGAAATCACCCCATGGAAACTGGAAGAAACATAGTAACAATATCATCAAACGGTTAAAACATCCTCCATCAATACCCATGTGCTTGAGCTAGAAAGAAGGAAATCAATTTGTCATTATTTGTAGATATTATGATTAGGTACCCAAAAGTTCTAGATGAAGCAAAATGATCAACAAAGAAGGCAAGAATCTTGAGTAAAAGACTAATATATATATTTCACTTGTGCTTCTGTGTACCAACAACACATAGAGAACATAAAAATTTTAAGTAATTTGGTTTATAATAATTATAAAAAGAAAATGCATAATCTAATCAAGAAGCATAACATCATTACTGAAAAATATAAAACATTACTTGAGAAGTTAAATAAGAGCCACATAAATGGAAATATGCATCACATTCAAATATCAGAAGACTCAATCTTATAAAAAGTTCCATTATCCTAAAATTAATCTATGTAAACAATTCAATCCCAATAAATATCCCAGCAGGTCATTTTTCTTCATTTAGACAATTGAGTAGTCAGTTCTAAACCTAATAATAGAGTGTAATGAACCAAGAAAAAACAGGGTGATCTTTAAAAAGGAATAATCTGAAGAGTCTACACAGCCAGATGCCAAACCTATTGTCATCAACAAATACCATGAAGAGGATAGAAAAGAAATCCACATCGTGGGAAAAGATCTTTGCAATCCACATATTTTAGAATGACTTGTCTTGAAAACTTTTACAAGTCAGTAAGGGAGATGAGAATGCATTTGAGCAGATATTTCAAAAAGGGAAGATACCAAATGGATACTGCACCTAGGAAAAGGCATTCCATGTCATCAGTCATCCAGGAAATGAGAACTAAAACCACAATAAATTATTGCTACAATTAAGGGCAGAACAAACCAAGTGCTGGCAAGGGTGTTGCAGATCTGGGACTGCTGTACATAGTCGGTGGGAATATATATTGAGATAATCCTGTGGAACTGTGTTTAGAAGTATCTGGCCTGACAGCGTAGCCACAACAGAGGACTGAAAACACCAACAATCATGAAGATGATCATGGATGGGGCAACAATTTGTCCTCTTATCCACATGTTCACCATTATTGGAGCCCACCCATGGAGTGAACTCAGGGGCAGCTGAGAATAATTATAACTCAATGTGTGTATATTCTATAACCCAGCAATTACATGCCTACATATAAGCCTAGCAAAAATGCCAGCATATGATCACCAAAACCATGTTTTAGTACACTCAGAGATAGAGATAACTGCTAAATCGACTGTGGCTCATGGTGACCTAGGTCCAGCAGAATGAAACATTGTCTGGCCCCACATCATCCTCACCATTGCTAGTATGGTCCATCCACTGCTGCAGCTATTTTGCCAAGTCCTCTCCCAAGGGTGTCCCTTGTTCTCATTGACCCTCTATTTTCCAACACAATGGTATGGCCACATTACTTGAAATTGCTAAAAATCTGACTTGATTGAAATTGATCTGAAATTGATTGAAATGGTTCAAAGCTAGCAGTTTAAATTCACTATCCACTACAGGTTGGGGATAGGGGTTCAGGCTTTAGAGGTCATGTAACAAAAAACAAAATTGTCACAATCAGACCAACATACAGCATCATGATAAATGGAGCAAAGACTGAACTAATCAAGGACTTCGTTTTGCTTCTGTCCACAATCAATACTCATGGAAGCAGCAGTCCAGAAATTGAACAACATATTACACTGGGCAAATCTGCTCATAAGACCTCTTAATCGTGTTGAATAGCAAAGATATTACTCTGATGACTCATGTGCACCTGATGCAAACATCTAAGTTTTCAATTGCCTCCTGTTCATGTGAAAGGTTGACAATGAATAAGGAAGACTCAGAAGAACTGATGTATTTGAATTAGGGTGTTGGTAAAGAATATTGAAAGTGCTATGGATTTTGAGAACAAACAAGTCTGTCTATCAGAAGCACAGCTAGAATGCTCCTTATAGGCAAGAATGGAGAGACCATCTCCCATACTTCGGACACGTTACCAAGAGATACTAGGCCCTGGAAAAGTGCATCATGCTTAGGAAGAGGGAAGGTCAACGAGATGGATTGACACAGTAGCTGCAACATAACAACAGCTTTGAGGCAGGTGCAGAAATGGGCAGTGTTTCATACAGCAGCACCCAACAACAACTACAACAATAATCTGCTCGGAGACTTCCGGGAAGATGGCGATGGAGTGACACATACCAGAGGGACTCCGCAGGGGCTTTTGACTTACCTCAGTGGAAGCCGGCTGGGGCTTGATCTTGGCCCCACCACTGTCTCTGACAGAGCCAGGACCATTTGGAGCCTGTAGGGGGACTTGGTATCAACACAGCCGCAGTTACCCCCCCACCCCACCCCCGTCTGCCTTGGGGAAAGGACTGGACCCTCACAACTCCGATGGCAGGGATCAGGGTTCAGCTACATTGTTGCTTTCGTTTCGATCTCTCCTCTCTGTCCCCCCACAGTTTTGGAGGGCTGAGCAGGGGCTTTTTCTCAGCTCATTTGTGGCAGCACTGCCGCCTCAGGGCAGGGACTAAACATTTGCAGCTCCACGGATGGGTATCAGGACTCAGTTACATTGTTCCTTTTGTTTCCACCTCTTCTCTGTATTCCCGCACAGTCTAAGTGGTCTTACTTTAATTTTTTTTCCGCTCCTCTTTGTCTCTTTCCTGTTCTCTCACACTCCACTGCTGACCTCCAGGCTACTCTCTTAGGTAGGGCATTTACGCCTACACCACACCCAGCTATCTGAGCTCCACCCTGTGTAGCTAGCCTGAGGCTAGAGAAAGCCCCTCTTTCCCTCCTGGGGATACTCTGCCCAACTTATTACCGGGAAATCTCTGCCTGTGTACCTGGGAGCATAAGGCAGCTCAACCAACACTTGTCAACATTCCAAGCTGTTGCAGAAACCTCTGCCCAACCTCCGCAACACCAAAGCAGGAAACCCACCTGCCTTCTGGGCACTCCCCTGAGAGGGAAGCCACAGGAGGATAAAGTGATAGGTTAATCCATAGTGAAATTAACTGTAGGCAGTTCGAAGAAGCATTCCTACAAGTCTCCCAGAGAGAGCCAGTGCTCTTCAATACCCTGGAAAATGGCACCTGGCTCCTCTAAAAACGCAACGCAAACAGCCACCAGCCCCAATGACCTTAATGGAAAAAAAACAGGAGAAACAAATGGCAATGGCAGAAGATGTCCCAAACATAACAACATGCATAAAAGTAGCAGACATTGAGCTGCCACAGAAAGAAATTTTCAGAAAGTTGCTTGGAGTCATACAGGATATGAGGGAAACAGTACAGAAAAGGGATGAAATGATAGAGGAGATAAAGGCCATACACCAAAGGGAAATACAGGAGCTTAGGAAGGAGATAACAAAAACCAGTAGCAGAAACACGGACCTCGAGAATCAACTGGAGGAAGCAGAGAACCGCATCAGTGACTTGGAGGACAGACAAGCAGACTTTAACAAACACGAACAAAAATCTAACAAAATCATCAGAGAAGCTGAAGAAAACCTAAGAGCTATGTCTGATGCTATGAAGCAGAACAACATTAGAATTATTAGCTTACCAGAGGAAGACACAACAAAGAAGTCATCTGCAACAATATGGAAAAGAACTGAAAATCCAGAAATAAAATCATCAGCATACAGACAACTGATCTTTGATAAGGGCCCCCAAAATATCAAATGGGAAGCAGATGCCCTCTTTAACAAGTGGTGCTGGGGAAAAATGGATATTTACCTGCGGAAAAATGAAGCAAGACCTGTATCTCACTCCACAAACAAGAATAAACTCAAGGTGGATCACAGACCTTGAAGTTAAACCCCAAACTATTAGGGCCATCAATGAGGGAATTGGGAACAACTTGAGAACTTTGGCACAGGGAATACATTGGCTACCAGAAATAGGGAAGGACACAAACACAGAGCATGCACAAATTGACAAATGGGATATACTGAAGATAAAACACCTGTGTACATCGAAAGAATTCACCAAGAGAGCAATAAGAGAGTCCATGGACTGGGAAAACATGTTTAGCAATGACGCATCAGACAAAGACCTTTTACTAAAATCTACAATACTCTGCTAGCTTCCAAAAAGAAAAAAAATTGCCCACTTGAGAGGTGGGCAAAGGACATGAACAGAAGTTTCACAGGGGCAGAAATCCAAATAGCCAGCAAACATTTGAGAAAATGTTCCCGATCTTTAGCCACCTAACACCCTCAAAGGTAGCCCAATTCAAAAAATGAGAAAGCAACATGTGTTGGAGTGGCTGTGTGGAGACAGGAACTCTCATCCACTGCTGGTGTACTTGTAAGTATGTACGACCACTATGGAAATTGATCCGGTAATTTCTAAAACAGATGGAAATTTAGTTACCATACGACCCAGCAATCCCTCTATTGGACATATACCCAGAAGAGACAAGAAACAAACCAAGGCCAGACATCTGTGCTCCAATGTTCATTGCAGCACAGTTCACAATTGCAAGGAGTTGGAAGCAACCCACATTTCCATCAACTGATGATTGGATTAAAAAACTGTGGTATATACATACAATGGAGTACTGCATTGTTAACAAGAAGTGATGAATGAATCAAGCACATCACTGCATGGGAATAGCTGGAGGAAATCATGCTAAGCAAAGTAAGTCAAGCACAAAAGGACAAGTACAACATGAGTTCCCTGAGGTAAGCTTTTTTTAAAAATGCAAAAGGAAAATAGGGTAAAAGCTACTATATACAAATATTCCAGGGGTGAAGACCAGGTAAATATGGCAGGGACCAGATCAAATATAGGGATACACATGGTAGACAACTATAAAGGAGGTGGGTAAAGGAGAAAAATAAATAATAAAATAAATAGATAGAGGGGCGCAGGGCGCTAACCCACCCAAGGAGAGGGTATTGTTTATATCTCCACAGAGAAATAGGGACCAGACTTCACCCCAGACTTCAACCAAGTGCTCCAAGATGTGAATGCAACATGCTGGCATGGAGTAGGAAACCAGTGGAGAAGTCTGGGGGACCAGCCCCAATCCCAAGTACTAAGTGGACACCTGCCTCTCCCCCCAGAAGAATTTATTTCAAAAGATTGCATTGAATCTGCATCTCCGGCAGAGGGACATATCTGATTGGAGCACATGGGTGCTGATGAAGAGGGAGGAGGAGAGAGTAAAGCACATCCTAGCTCACTAGGCCTTGAGTACGATGACCCAAATTAGAGCAGCCAGTCCACAGAGAGGACCACATGGCCAGCCCCACTATGAGACATGATGCCTCTCACTCACCCATAGCTCTACAGAGGACAACACCAGAGACAGTGTGGGAATTGCACCCGATTTAATCCTGCCACACTGAGGCAAAACACTAAGGGGGTGCAACAGAACAGCAAGGGAATGGAGCGGCAAGGTCCCCAGGGAATGCTGAAGGTGGACTTTGGGGCCAGGGCATGGTAGCCCAACAGACTGGACTGGAAAACACTCCTGAAGGCCAACAAATGATCCTTGAACTAACTACAAGCTTTTCTTTCTTGTTGTGTTTTGTTTGGGGGGTTTTTGGTCATTGTTTTGTTGTTATTGTTTTGTTATATATTGTTGCTTGGTTTTGCTCTGTCTTATTTTTGTGCATATTATTATTTCCACAAGTCTGTCTAAATAAGATAGGCTTGATGAACAATCTGGAGGAGAAAACAACAGGACCGACAGTTGCAGGGCGACATAGGAGAGGGGTTGGTGGGGGGAAAGAAAGTAGTGTTAACAAACCCAGAAACAAGGGAAAAACAAGTGATCCAAATTGGTGGCGAGGAGAGTGTGGGAGGCCTGGTAGGGCATGATCAAGGGTAATGTTACAAAGAGGAATTGCTGAAACCCTGGTGGGGACTTAGCATGATAGTTGGACAGGAGGAAAGTCAAGGGAAATAGAGGAAAGACCTGGGAGGCAAAGGGCATTTATAGAGGTGTAGATAAAGACATGTATATATGCAAATATATTTATATATGAGGATGGGGAAATAAATCTATGTGCATATATTTATAGGTTTAGTATTAAGGTAGCAGTATTAAGGCCATTGGACCTCCACTCAAGTACTCCCTCAATGCAAGAATACTATCTTCTATTAGATTGGCATTCTATGATGCTCACCTTCCCGACACAACCGCTGAAGACAAAGTGGGTGAGTAAGCAAATGTGGTGAAGTAAGCTGATGGTACCTGGCTATCAAACAATATAGCATCTGGAGTCTTAAAGGCTTGAAGGTAAACAGGCAGCCATCTAGCTCAGAAGCAAAAAAGCCCACATGGACGAAGCACACCAGCCTGTGTGATCACGAGGTGTAGAAGGGGTCAGTTATCAGGCATCAAAGAACAAAAAAATCACATTATTGTGTGCTCACCTCCATGATATGATCGCTGAAGACAAATGGGTGTATAAGCAAATGTGACAAAGAAAGTGGGTGGTGCCCAACTATCAAAAGATATAGTGTCTGGAGTCTTAAAGGCTTGAAGGTGAACAAGCAGCCATCTAGCTCAGAAGCAACAAAGCCCACATGGAAGAAGCACATCAGTCTGTGTGATCACGAGGTGTTGAAGGGATCGGGTATCAGGCATCAACAGAACAAAAAATCTTACCATAGTGAATGGGGGGGGGGGGGAGTGTGGTGCGGAGTGGAGACCCAAAGCCCATTTGTAGGCCACTGGAGATCCCCTTGCAGAGAGGTCTCGGGGAAGAGAGAAGCCAGACAGGGTGCGATGCAGCAACGATAAAAAATACAAATTTCCTTTAGTTTCTAAATGCTTACTTTCCCCCACCCCCAACCCAATATCATGATCCCAATTCTACCTTGCAAGTCTGGCTAGACCAGAGGATGTACACTGGTACAGACAGGAACTGGAAACAGGAAATCCAGGGTGGATGATCCCTTCAGGACCAGTGGTGTGAGTGGTGATACTGGGAGGATGTAGGGAGGGTAGGGTGGAATGGGGGAACCGATTACAAGGATCTGCATGTGACCTCCTCCCTGGGGGATGGACAACAGAAAAGTGGGTGAAGGGAGACGTCAGACAGGGCAAGATATGACAAAATAATAATTTATAAATTATCAAGCGTTCATGAAGGAGGAGGGAGCAGAGAGGGAGGGGAAAAATGAGGAGCTGATGCTAGGGGCTTAAGTGGAGAGCAAATGTTATGAGAACAATGAGGGCAATGAATGTACAAATGTGCTTTATACAATTGATGTATGTATGGATAGTAATAAGAGTTGTATGAGCCCCTAATAAAACGATTTTTAAAATGACATCAAAGCGGTGGGGGGGCTAATTAATTAATTAAAAAAATATCTGCTCCCATAGAGATTACAATATCACAGTAGCATTTCTATTGGACAGTTCTACCCTGTACCTGTAGGGTTGCTATGAGCAGGAATCAACAACACAAAAATGTTCATCCAAATAGAATGAGTAAATAAACCATGTGTGTTCACAGAAGGCAATACTCAATAGTAATGAGGAAGAAAAACTCACATGATGATAATAGGAAGGAATGTCAGAATATAATACTGAGTGGAAGAATTGGGACGATAAAAATACGTACTGTATGATTTCATTTACATTATTTATAAAAACAAGAAAAATGAATCAACACTGTTAGAAGTCAGGACATGACTACTCTAAGGGAGAGGGATAGAGATGCATTGGGGAGGGAGGCTGTGAGTTCCTGCTGCTTCGTCTGGGCCATGGCTTCATGGGTGTGCTTTGGGACAACTCAGTGAGCCGTGCACATTGATATTTGCACTTTTCCACATGTGTATCACACATCAACATGTCTTTATGAAAAAAATAAATACAACCAAGAAGAGAAAGTGAGTGAGAATTTAGTGCAAAAAGACCATGATTCATCACGGTTAAATGTAGGTGGCTTAAGTGCTTAGCTGCTATCTGAAAAGTTGACGGTTGAAGGCCACCTCGAAGCTCCATGGGAGAAAGATGGGGCATTCTGCTTCTGTTGAGATTAAGCTGAAAAGCTAACCCCAGAACACTGAGTGCCTCCTGACTAAGAGGGACCATATACTTCAGAGTAGGATTGCTCCATCGGGTTTCTGGTGTTGTAAATCTTTATGGAAGCAAAATCCTTCCCCTTTTCCTCACAGACCAACTGCTGAATTGGACCCACCCCCTTATCCATTCGCAGCTCCACCCTTAACCCCTGAAAATCCTGTGGGACCATCATACTCTCCTGTAGAGACACCAGGAATGGGAATCAACGTGACAACAGAGGGGTTAGTAGAGTCAATCACTCTGTGTAATTCGAATTTGAGAATTACAGTTAACCCTCGAACAACACAACTCTGAACTGCGTAGAGGGCCCACTCACATGTGATGTATTTTCCCTGTTGCTAGTGTGGTGAGCTCAAGGATTTGGGCTTTTTTACTTGGAACACGGAAAAACTCCATGTACAGGTGGCCTGTGCAGTTCAAATCTGTGCGCTTCGAGAGTCAGCTGTGTTTGATCAACCTCGTGCATGTAGGACTACAATAAATGAAATACAGATTTCAATGTCAAAAATAAAAGTGGGGCGGGGGGAGGAAGAGATGGGAAAGTTTCATGGCTTTAATCTCCAGTGATAATCAAGTCACGTTTGGGGTGTAAATTACTACAGGGAGCTGGAATAAAAGAACAGAAATTGGAGCCAAAAGGCCAGAGACACTATAATAGCACATAAAATGTAACATTCATGAGCTAAAAGAAAGAAATAAAAATAATCAGGAGTAATAAATCCCCGCAAAAGAATCCCACATTGGAAACTAATCTTCAGGCCAAGAATTCCCATCCAGCTTTCTCCCTGGCTTTCACCAAGTGGATTCTGACTCTCAGCGACCTAGAGGGCAGAGGAGAACTGCCCCTGGATTTCTGAGGTAGTAAAGGAGCAGACTCACTCATCTCCTACAGAGCAGCTAGTGTTTTCGAACTGCTGACCGCCCAGTGAGTAACCTACTGTGTCACATTGTGTCGACATGCTTTCACAGTGTAGCTAGTCCAGTCTGATGTTTCTAGCTTCTCTCACTCACTCACTCACTGCCATTGAGTTGATGCTAACTTGTCATGACTCTCTATGACAAGGTAGACCTGTCCCTTGGGTTTCTGAAACTGTAAACCTTTATAGGAGTAGAAAACCCTGTCTTTCCCTGGCAGATGGGCTGGTGATTTGGACTGATCAGCTGGTGACCTTGCTGATCCCAGCCCAATTGGTAATAGTACACCCCTAGAGCTCTATGTCTAGCTTATAGGACTCGTCATGTGGGGACAAATAAACTTGAGAAACATCCCACTGAATCTTTTTCCTGAAAGAAACCTTTTAAGAAAAGTTGAACTACAAGGTGTTCATAAGCAGAGCAGACTTGCATATTTCATTGTATGGAACTTCCCTAAGGCAGTGTGGCAGTCACATAATCTCTTGTCAACTTGTGAAAGGGTGGAGCCTAGCCTGTACATCAGGTGATGCTTGATGACCTCATTCTGAGGCAGCATAAGGAGATAAATACCTCACTGGTGGCCAGATACACTCTCTCTGCTTGGTCTTCCTGCAAACCTTTCCTGGTGACAAGCCACCTGGGGGTATGCTGATGGCAGCCAGAGCCATATGGGTAATTCCAACCCCTCCTCCCTACCTAACTTGTCTATGAATATGAAGTTTTTAAATAAACAACTTAAAGCACTGCTTGATAATGTTCGACATAAATTCAAGAGCATGGTTGTCCTATGTGGAAAGAGAAAAGGGGGTGGGAGTGGAAAGGGATTTGAAGTTTCTACATCAACGACAGCTGCAGTTGTGACTCAAAAGCCGAGGAAAGTATGTAAGACAAATAACATTTTTGGGTGCAGTGTCCCAAGGTCAGGATCTCTCATCCAAGCCGCCAGCCGTGCGGTGCAAGGCTCCACTGCAGTCCATGCAGGCAGGTCTTCGAACCAGAGAAAACTGCCACAGCTGGGGCGCGCTGCAAACGGGTGGCTCCCGGAGAGGATCGAGCTGAGCACCTTGCAGTACAAGCTTCCGGGACCCGTCCTGCTTCTGGGGAAAGAGTGGTTTATTGGTGTGGGCATCCAAGTCCGGGGGAAGGGTGGTGGCCACGTGGCGCAGTCCATCTCCAAAGCCACCGTGGTATAGTATCAGAACTCTGTGGACCAGTGGACCAGGCTTCTAAGAAGGAGATCAAAGACATCCTCGTCCAACAAGACCGCACGCTGGTTGAGAGCCCAGGAAGTTGCACCCATGCTTGCTACCAGAAATCCTACGGATAAGCCCACCTCCCGGAGAGGGCCCCACTTTAATAACAACAAAAGGAGTTCTGGGGTTCTAAGGTTAAATATAAAAAAGAAGAATTAAGTCTTTATTCAGTTACTCTCACTGGCATCGTGTCAAAGGTGGCTCATAGCGGAGCCGCTGTGGGTTTCCACGACTGTGCATGAAGGGCTGCGGCCAGTGCCTCTCCCACGGAGCCGCCGTGGTTTCCAACTGCGGACCACGCGGACAGCAGCCCACAGCGTGTGAGACGTTATACTTTGAGGTGTGTGTGAAATAGGTTAAATTGTTGTAAAATAGGGGGGGGGGGGAGTTTGGACTCAGAATGGCCTGTTTGTAAACAAGCATATGTAAATGATGAGAATGTGGCTATTGGCCTATGGTCCTCACCATCCTCACGTTCGTCTGACGTACATGAGATGAAGTCTATCATCCTTACTTCTAAGGAGGACCCTGGCTGCCCTGTTCCCAAGACAGATTTGCTAGTTCTCTTGCAACCCACGGTGTGTTTGAGATTCTCTGACAACACCCTGATTCAAAGGTATCCATCCTTCTCCAGGCTGCCTTACCCAGTGTCCAGCTTCCACTTGCACAGGAAGAAATTGAGAAGACCATGCCTCGTTGGTCAGGCACACCTTCGCCCTCAAAGGGACATCTTTGCTTTGTAACACGTTAAAGGGTCTTTTGCACCAAATTCGTCCAATGTGAAACAGTGTTTGATTTCTTGTCTGCTGTTTTTATGGCCACCAACAATGGATTTGAGTAAAATGAGACCCTAGACAACTTCAGTTTTTAAATTTTAATGACATAGTTGAACTATAAGTCACATGTCATGTGAGTCAGTATTTTGAACATATCGAAGCCCTGTACCATATTTACCACAATTGATTTTAGAACATCCTCTTATTTTTTGTCCTCATTATTAGTCACTCCCCATTTCCCACCACTGTCCCTGCCACCCTCTCCTGAAATTCCCCTAGGAAATTATTGACCCACTTACTATCTCTGTAGATTCACCTATCCTGAATTTTATATAAAGAAAATGTACAAAATTAAACAGTTGAAAAGATAACAGAAAAATCTAGTTTGAAGTGGTAGAAGTCAAAGAGCACCACGTGCTTTGGTGAAGGGTGATATGATAGACCTGAATGGAAGCCGTGTTGAGACTTAACCACTTCCCAATTTAATACAGTTTTCCTTTAACAATGGTTTCTGAGGTTGTGGAGCAGAACTTTTTGACATATCCTCATAGGTGCATACAAAGATTGATGACTGGATTAAATCTATTACATTCAATCCTCAGGGTCTGATCTTGTTTTAAAGTGTTTCTCCCCAACCCTTAATTTCATAAAACGCTCCTGGTTATAAGAAATGCCCTGGCAACACAATGGTTAAGCTCTGGGCTGCTAAACAGAAGGTCTGTGGGCAAAGAGTTCCTCTCGAGCTTGCAGCCTAGTGAACCCTGTGGGGCAGTTCTCATTTGTCACATGGGGTCTTTGAGAGTTCCAGTTGATGGCACCCAACCACAACACTATTCATGCCTCTCCAGGTTCTGTTAGGAGTTGATATTCTCCATCTGCCTTACAGAACGTAGAGAGGCATAAAAGTGATAAACAGCCCCTTAAGAAAGCAGTCATAATGTGTGTGGTGATGGTACAGAGGCGCTAGACAGGGTGTGTGAGATTGAGAGATTGAGATCTGTACGCCTATATGTATGTAGTTACATTCAGTCTACTTGCAGGGGTACAAGTTAAACACCACAGCAACAAAAGTGTTGACAATCATGTTTTTTACTTGGAAACTTCCTCAAAAATCAATTGAATTCTAAGCCCTATCTAAAGCTATTCTCAAACTAAACTCAATAATGTGCAATTTACGTTTAGTACTGTATCTAGAATGGTCCCTCTCAATAGTACATAATCTAAATGATCTGATAGCACAATTGGTTCAATAATTACCCATTCAGCCACAGAGAAATGCTTGCCTGGAAAATTGAGCCACCTCAATTACCCAGTTTGGGGGTTCATAATGAAATATTGAATAGGTTTTTATCTAAACATGTTGACTATTTTCCTCTTGTGAATGTGGCTCTAAATTATATAATTTGTCTAGATAGCTAGTATGACTGAGTCCAAGAAGCACACGTAGTCTTTGGAACCAGACCTAGTTTCCAGTCTCACTAGGATGCCATCTGTCGGATGTGTGATTTGGGTAAGTTCTTTAATCACTTTGAGCCTCTGCTTAGCCATTTAAAAAATAGGGACCCATGAGTCCGCCTTATCGCCCAGTTTAAGTAATCTTTGTAGAACATAGACAATATATGTTATGGTCTATATTAATTAATTAATCTCAAAGGTCACTATTTTTGATTAAGATGTAGAGCGTCCTTCCTCTGAAACACAACTAAGAAGTGTTTCTTAGTAATTATTTCAACCTTGAGTATTGTGCTCTGTGAGGGAACTACCCATGTGAGACCGATGGCAACAGAAACTCGAGAAGTTCGATGAGAACTTTGGTGGCAGTGAGCGCAAGTCAGAGGTGATGGAACGATTTGAAGAAAGATGGGGGGAATGTGGGCACAGCTCGAAGAGTTTAATCAGTGTCACCGAGCTGTAACGAAGGCATTATTGAAATGGTATATGACTATGTATATATTTGCCAAAAACCACCACAAAAACAAAAAGGATGGAGATGCCTCAGACCACTAACATCCAAAACAGTAAAGAATATCATTACAACGTTGAAGGCTCTATGGCAAACATCCTAAAAATTTTCTTCAAAACTCACTGCCATCGAGTAGATTCCAACTCATAAAGACCCTATAGGACAAAGTGAGACTACCCCCTTTAGGTTTTTCAAGTCTTTAAATCTTTGCAGAAGTACAGAGCCCCATCTTTCTCCCGAGAAGTAGCTGGTGAGTTCGAATCACTGCCTCTGTGGTTAATAACTCAATGCATAACCCACTAAGCTGCCAGCATTCCTTTCAAAGCAGATCATTGACAAAAATTAGAAAGCTATACACCAAAAATGAAGTAGAAATAATGTGATTGAAAAATGAAACTAGAAGACTTGGGTTCTAGTCCTAGCATTGCTGTTATCTTTGGATTTTCTAGTTGACTAATCATTTCACCTCTTAGAACCATCATTTTCTTGTCTACGTTATTGAGAGAGTTGAATGAAATCAATTTTCTCCAATCTGAAGTCTGTTGAGAAATTCATAGAAATTGAAGAGCCATTTCCAATATCTTATCAAGCCTAATGAAAATAATTTATCTACCCTTGATAAGGTTGCAGAGGGATCAGGTGGGAGCAACAGCAGTAGCAATTAAGGCAAGTACGAGAGCAATGCCAGGAAAATACATGTAGTGAAAGAACCCTAGAATATCATTGCAGGATCGCTATTCCAAGGCTGCCCGGTGCAGCTCCAACAGATGCACAAAGCCCCTTATTGCAGGCCACTGTAACCCTTTCACTGAGTTCCTTCCTACACAGGGAGGAGGCCTGCCCAATTCCAACAGTTCTAATCTTTACATTGTCTCTAGAGACACCTTTTCCTGCCCATGGTTGCTCCTTTTCCTTCCTCACGTCACAGGTTTCTCCTGAACCTGTTCCAACTGAGGTACAGAATCTACCTTTCTACCAGGGTGGCCAAATCCATTGGTTTATAGTGCATTGATATGCATTTCTGAGCAGCACTTGACACAGTGGATCACTCCTTCCTGGCAATGATTTCTCCTCTTGCCTTGCTGGTTAGAAACTGCCTCTTGCCTTTTCCCCTCACTCACTAGCTGGTTCTTCTTCATTTTCTATTCTGGCTCCTCTTCTTCCTCTACCTGATTGGAAGACCCCTGGGCTCAGTAATTTGGCCCTATGTTCTACCCACACTCTTAAGTGATCCCACCCATTCTCCTGCTTTAAATCATCTAGACCAGTGGTTCTCAACCTTCCTAATGCTGTGATCCTTTAATACAGTTCCTCATGTTGTGGTGGTCCCCAACCATAAAATTATTTTCGTTGCTGCTTCATAATTGTAATTTTGCTACTGTTATGAATCATCATGTAAATTCTCATATGCAGGATGTATGTTCGTTGTTACAAGTTGAACATAATTAAAGCATAGTGATTAATCACAGAAATAATATGTAATTACATATTGTTAAATATTTATTTCTAATTACAAATAAATGAAATTTTGTCTTGAAGTACAGTGTAGCATGGGTAATACTCTTACTATAATAACAGTAAACTACATTGCTATATTTTGCGACATTGTGCGTAAAAAGCCAATTTCAGTGGGAAGGTTGAGATACCTTCTTTCTCACCAGATCAGAAATTATCAGAACAGCCTGTGCAAGATCGCAGTGAAGATCATCTGCAAACACTTGATCCTGAATTTTGTAACTGGCATTGTAGAGAAATCAGTTCTTGCTGCATCACTGTTAATAAGTTCAATGAACTCCTCTTGTGCTGTCTCAGGAACATCTTCAACTCTGACTGTGAATGGGCTTCTGGCAAGTGCAAATGGGGTGTCAGGTAGATTTGGAAAGTACGATGAAGTTTCATCTACAAGCATGTGCAAGTGTTCTTTCACAGAAATTATCATCGTCATCCTTTTGTCTGGCTCAATATCATGTTCCTCAAAGAAAGCAAATAAGGTAGGCAACATGTAAATTTTGTTTTCATCCAATTTTATTTATTTATTTTTTTTGCCAAAGCTGAAGTTTCATATGTAATGATGGGATCTTTTGAGACCAATCGAAGCATGTTGCATTTGGTCGCTGCAGTGATAAATTTAACTCATTCAAGATGGCAACCAAGTAAGCTATTTTCTATAGTTCACTTTTATTGCTGAAAACTGCTTCAAACTGCGGTCTTGCTTTCTCATTAAAAAACATTTTGAGTTCATCAAGAAGCTCAAAACCACCTTTTAAAACTTTCCCTCTCGACAACTATCTCACTTCAGTGTGAAATAGCAGAGCATTATTTGGTGCATCCAACTCATTGCACAGCTGCGAAAGCAGTCGACTGTTTAAAGCGATCGCCTTTACAACATTGACAGAACTTATGATGCTTTTCATGACTTCTTGTAACTCTTGTGGCAGCGCCTTCATTGCTAATATCTGCTGATGAATCATACAGTGCGTTCCGATGACTTTGGGTGACTCATTCAGTACCAAACGTTGAAATCCAGGTCGATGCCCTAACATAGCTCGAGCACTATCTGTGCAAACACCACAAACCTTTTCCCAAGAGATCTCATGCTCTTTCAGAAGTGAACCAATTGTGTCAAATATATCATGTGCAGTAGTTCTGATGGTCTTAGTTGACCCCTGTGAAAGGGTCGTTCAACTCCCAAAGGGGTCAAGACCCACAGGTTGAGTACTGCCAACTTAGACTCTCAAATCAATTCCATCCTTTGGTCATGGGTCCTTTGAAACTTAGATCCAAATATCCACATCGTGCAGGGCAGGCCCCCTTAAATGTCTAACAGGTATCTTAAACTCACTCTGTCTATAAGATAACTCTGCATTTTTCCTCCCAAACCAATTCCTTCCCCAAACTTGCAGATATCAGAAAGTTGTACCATTGCTATTCAGCTGTGCAAGTCAGAAAATTAGAATATAGTGTTAATTTAGCTAATGAACTAATCTACCCTCAAGTTCAACTGTGTCTACCTCCAAAACCTACCATATCTGATTGCTTCTCTCTATGTCCATTACCCTTGTCTTCCTCTCTATCACCACCATTTATTCCTTAACCCTGCACTCTTATTTGCTGCAGTCTACATTCCATGTAACGTCAGGAGAGATGCATTTAAAATATAAATCAGATCAAGCCAATCCCCAAATGTGCACTTTCCTATCACAAATGGATTAGTTGTCTGGGGCCACTATCATAGACCCATCACAAGTGGATGGCTTCAGCAAACATACAGTGTGTTTTACGGTTTACAAGTTTGAATTAGGGCACCAGGGTGACAGCTATAGGGGGAAGGCATTCTGTCTGTTGGTTCTAGGGCAAGGTCTTTATCACCTTTCCACATTTGTGTGTCCAGTGTTCCTGGAATCTCCCTGTGTCTTGATGTCAATGTTCTCCAAGGCTAGGAGGTCCCCATTACAGGGACCCCAGAACCCATGGGTGCACCCTACTCCCAGCTCTTCTTTCTGGGTGGTACTTATTTAGTTTTCTGTTAACATGGAATGCCTTGTGATAGTTTCCCTGTTTGTTTCACTAGAGTGTAAGTTTTCTGAGCGCTGGGACCTTGTCTGCTTTGTGTCTCCTTTTTCCTCAGGCATCAGAAAGGAGTTTGGCATGTTGTGAATGCTCAATAAAAAAAAAACACTTTTTTTTTTTTTTAAGAATAAAGGGATTATAAGACTCCGTGTGCTAGACTCTGGAAAGTGACTCATAACATAATTGCCCAAATGACCAAGATCAAATTGAGATCTGCTCTCATTCATATTGGTATCCTCGTCTTTACCCCTCAAATATCTTTAAAAGTCCAATTAACCTTCTGTAAAATTCATTTCACTTATTTGGAGACAATTGTTAACTGCTATCAGAGGCTTTTCTTTGTCAGATGAATAGCTCTTGATTCTAAAATTTGGTGTTTTAGGAAAGAGCATTTAAAACAAAGCACATAGTAGATATGCAATACCAGTTGACAAAAGAATTAAAAGCATTGACTTCATAAAAGAAGCATTTTCACTTGTACATATTGCTTTCCTTTCTCGCTGTAGTCCACAGACCATGTGATTTATTTTAATGAGTCATGTCTTCTCTTGGTAAAGTGAGCTGGCTATCATAATGGATTTTGATGGGGTTTTATTGTTTAGGGGTTTTTTGTTTCTTTTTATGCCGAGCCCATAATATTTGCACAGGCCTGCTAGATTACCAATCAAATCCTGACCGATTAAAAAAAATCATATAGCAAAAAACTCACTGTCATTGGGATCTACTCATCTTGAACAAAATAGCTAGAAGGAAACTCAAAACTCAGAGACTATAATCTACAAGAGTAACCTTCTACTCAAACTGAGGCCTGATCTACCTTAAGGCAAGAAGAACTAGATGGTTCCCGGCTATGATTACCAGCTAAGCTGAAAATGATAACATTAAAAGTTCTTGAATCGAGTGTAAGAAAAATGTGGAGCAGAAATCAACATTTTAGAAGAGACCAGGTTTACTGGTAGAAAAAAGACATAGAATTCCCAAGACCAGGCATCTTGTTCACCCTGCAGGTCTGGAACTGAACTTGCCCCCTTGTTAATCAACCATTTAAGATCAAAAGGGCAGCCTTTATTCAAGGACAGCGTTCAGAGGCACAGGAAAGAAAAACAAAACAAAACCCACTGGCACGGAATCCATTCTGACTCCTAGTGATGCTATAGAGCAGAGTAGAACTGACTACTTTGGGTGTCTGAGGCTAAATCTTCACAGGGGCAGAAAGTCTGGTCTTCCAACCGCTGGCCTTAGGGGGTAGCAGCCCAAATCATAACCCACTGCACCATCTGGGCTCCGTAGCGGGCGGGGGTGGGGGGAGGGGGATGATTAGAGAGAGGAGACATAGGGAGGAGGAGTGAGATAAGTAATGGGCCATTGAGGGGACTGCAATGAATGAGGTGAAATGATTCATATATGAATAGTTGAATACAAAACCGATGATCTGCTCTGTAAACCTTCAGCTAATACACAATAAACAGTCCCCCCAAAATGAGATTAATCTGGAACAGCTTAATCTTCATAAACCCATGCTGGGTTTCCTATTGTAAGAATTTTATAAGAATTCTTACCTTTGTAGGAATTTATATGCTTTTGTATTATACTATTTGAAAAGCCATCCATTTTATCCATTCTATAATTTTTCCCAGGGCTTAATGTCAGGCTCAATGATCTATAACTACAGGATTTACAGCTCCACCCCCACTCCCTTCTCTGGAACATTTGCACTCCATTTGTTCCTCTTGAGTTTGGAGACATCTCTCCTTTTTCCGTCATTCCTCAGAGACATCAGGGGCTGGTTCCCAAGTGTCACTCCCAGTTTCTCTCCATCCCTCAGGGGGAGTCATCTGTGCCAGGATCTTTGATGTTCTCGATCTTCTTTCCTATCTTTGCCATCAGTTCCTTCATCAATCCATTTGCTGTACCCTTTCCAGACTGACAGTCCTTGTCTTTGATCCAGGAGACAGAGGACAAGAACCGAGGGCCCTGCTCTCTTTGTGTCCTCTGGAATCACCGTCTGTCTCAAGCAGAGGGTTAGCCCTGGCCTGTGTATTCTTCCTTCTCAGGAGTCTACCTTTTGAAAGCACCCCTCTTGCTTTACCATCTCTCTCACACACACACACATCAGCTCCATGAGCACTTATGCCCCAAATGATTCTGAGAGACACATGCAAAACAGCTAAAGTCACCAATGCTTCTAGATTCCTTGATCTGTCTTTTGTTCATGTCTTTTTAGATTACAAGCTTAGACACTTCCAGTTTAAAATGACATTTTAAAGCAGTTAAAATGTTTAAGTTTCTCCCTAAAATAGCATCTAAGAACCAAATAAAAAACAAAAATGCATGCATAGTATGGGATTCTGCAGACGTTTGATGCATGTCATTTCTAAGATGACCTGCCATCCTGGTTTTCTCTAGGTGACTTCTGGAAGTCAACTTGCTGGTACGTGTGGGATGAGTGGGTGGTTTGGAGCAGGATTGTCGCTGGGGCGATGGAGTAAATAGACAAGCTCAGCATACATTGAAAATCGCAACAACGGGTCCCACTGATGGGCTGGATATGGGTCATGAGAGAAAGGAAAATCAAGAATCCTAAAACCCCTGGAATTTTGGTGTGAGCAAATTAGAAAATGGTAAATCTGTTTAGTGAGAAACGAAAGACTTTGTAGAAGCAAATGAAAATGGGGTATAAAGAATTCGGTTTTCACTGTAAACATGTGATTAGGTGCCAAAATTGAAATATCAAGTAGGATGTAGATGTATGGACAAACCTTGTTCTGGATATCAACTTCCTGAACGGATGCAAATGTCGACTCATTGTGCATTTGGAGTTCATTCCAGGTCAGACTGTTAATCAAGCTTTCTATTTAGAGGTTCTGAAAAGATTGTGTAACAGTGTGTGACAAAAAAAAGGCCTGATTTGTAGCAGATGGGGGACTGGTTTTGCCACCACGACAACACACCTGCTCACACAGCCATCTCAGTGCACCAGTTTTGGGCAAAAAACAGCATGTCTCTCTTGCCCCATGCACCTGACTCAGTTGACCTCACTCCATGTGACTTCTTTTTGTTTCCAAAATGAAGAGGGACATGAAAGGGCAGCAATTTGACAACGGTGAAGAGGTGAAGAAAAAAACGAGGGAAGTGCTGTCAGCCATCCAGACAGATGAGTTTGAAAAATGTTTGACAAATGTATTAAGTGTAATGGGGAGTACTCTGAAGGTGATAATGTTGTTTTGTAAAAAAAAATTAAATACATAATTAAAAAAAAATAATTCCATTTTCGGGAGAATACATCAATAAAATTTTTTCTTTCTTTCTTAAATTGGAGGACTAACTGAAATCACCCAGCTGAAATACATAGTGGTGTCCCAGGTTCCTGAACCATTCACAGGTCTGGACTAGAAAGCAAAAAGTCCTGTGGTGTAGTGATTACATGTTGGACTAGGATCTGTCTGGTAGACAGTTCAAAATCACCAGCAGCTCCTCAGAGACATTTGGGGCTATCGACAAAGTTACCCTCTTGGAAACCTACAGGCGTTGCTATGAACCAGCATTGACGCATGGCAGTGAGTTTGGTTTTAATTAGAAGAGAGAAAGTTTAAAAGTCTGAAAAGAAGATGAAGAGGAACTAGGGGTACAGGAGAAGTGGGTCATAAAAAGTCATTGTTCTATTTGTTTATCTGTGTGTGGAAACTGGTGTGAATGGAACTGCAAAGATAGAATCGGGATTCATGCTTGCCTGGGGGCACGGAGGGGAAGGGGTGGGAGGAAATGGAGGGTCAGCATCAGTGAAGTCAAGAAGGAAGAAAAGTTCCAGAGTTGATATGCCAATGACTGCACCGTCTGAAGTATACAATATGTTTATTATAGCTCAATGCTTTTTTTTGTAAAAAAGAAGGAAACAGACTCAAATGTAAGGAACTCAAATAATATGATCTCCAAAAAAAATCTGTTGCTTTAGTAGCATAAGACTACTGACCAGACACGGTCATTTCCTGAGAAGCATCGGGAGAAATGCTCAATTGATGGTATTTCAGGAGGACACTGAAGATGAGGAGTAGAAATACAGAAAGAAGATGGGGGGGGGGGGGGACAAAAGAGCAAGCAGGGAAAGGGGAGGAAGAGGAGGTAGTGGTGGTGGAGGAGAGAAAGGTAAAAAGCAACAAGAAGTAGAGATAATGAAGGGTCTATGGGCAACTTCAATTCTCTCCTAAAGGAGAACAAGAAATGGTGTGTTAGTCTGGGTATATTAGAGAAACAAATCCACAGAAATTCATATGTATAAGAGAGAGTTTTATATAAAGGTTAAGTGCACATCAAGAAAACATCCCAGCCCAGTACTGCCCAATCCCACAAGTCCAACATTAGCCCATATGTCCGACACCAATCCACAAAGTCCTCCTCCATCTCACAAAACACACGCAATGATCCCTACTGTAGGCGGAAAGCTGAATCAGTGAACATGTAAGCATCTCAGCGCTGGCAGGGGTCTCCACCCAGCTGCTCCAGCACCCAGGGCTGCATCAGGGTAGGTCCATGTGGCTTCTCCTTGGGATGTCTTGCAGGAAGTGAACCTTGCCAGCTGAAACAGGGAACTGACTAAGGCAGCTGCACCCTGGTCCAATGATCACAAAGCACGAGACCCGAGAAATAGAAAGGTGGGGCTTACTGAGCCATTTCTCTCTCTTCCCTTCAATTAATCCCACATATGTTTATCAGCCAGGTTGGCACTATAAACTTTAACTATCTCAAATGGGTAGTAGCTCCAGGAGACTGGGGTGGCAGGGAAAGGCTTGTGTTTGCTAGATCACATTTTTCCTAACTAATCATATTTTGGTGCTATCCATAGGGTTCTCGGTCGCTAATTCCTATTCCTTCTTCTTAGTCTGGAAACTCAGCTGAAACTTGTTCACTTTGGGTGACCCCACTGACATTGAAATACCGTGACATAGCTTTTAGCATCTCTGCTACACACAAGCCGCCACAGTATGACAAATTGACGGGCAAGTGGTGTTTTTTGTTTTTTGGTTGGGTTTGATTTTTTTTAAGCAAATAATCAGAGAAGAGGAAGAACCTTGCTTGCTGAAATTAAAGAGGACTTGAAGCACTTGATGAAGATTCAGGATTACAACCTTCAGTATGGATTACAACTTAATGGGGAGAGAGAGAGAGAGAGAGAGAGAGAGAGAGAGAGAGAGAGAGAGAGAGAGAGAGAGAGAGAGAGAGAGAGAGAGAAGAAGAAGAAGAAGAAGAAGAAGAAGAAAGAAGGAGGAGGAGGAGGAGGAGAAGGAGAAGAAAGAAAAAATTCTCACAATGAGACCAACACGTAACATCAGGATGAATGGGGACAAGGTTGACGTTGACCGGGGCTTTGTCTTGCTTGTCTCCGTAATCAGTACTCAGAGAAGCAGCAGCTGAGATGTCAGATGACACACTGCATTAGTGAATCTGCTGCACAGAACTCTAGAGTGTTGGAAAGCAAGGGTGTTCCTTTGAGGATTAAGGGGCACCTGACCTAAGCCGGGTCATTTTCAATTGTCTTGTACACAGTGAAAGTTAGACGTGGAATCAGAATGATTTAAAAACGTGTTTGGGTGCATTTGAACTATGGTGTTGGTGAAGACTATTGAAAGCAATATGGACTGCCAAAAGAACAAATAGTATTTGTCTTGGACGAAGTACGGCCAGAGCACTCCTTAGAGGCCAGGTTGGTGAGACTTGACCTCACGTACTTTGGCCATGTTGTCAGGAGAGCCCAGCCTTTGGTGAAGGACGCCATACTTGGTATAGTGGAGGGGCAGGGCAAAGAAGAAGGCGCTTGCTGAGGTGGATGGACACAGTGGCTGCAACATGGGCTCAAACACAAGAACAACGATGAGGCTGGCACAGGACCAGATAGTATTTCACTCTATTGCACACAGGGTTGAAGCCGACAATGGCACATGCCACCAGCACCAGCACCCACAGGTTTGTTTGATGTTTGGGTGAATGGTCTGAAAGCACGACTGCGTTGGTTGGGGAGAGCCCAGTAGAAAGGGAGAAATGAACAATGCAGAAGAGAAAGAAAAGCAAAAACTGTTCTTGAAAGGGAAGATACGTGAAAGAGTTGGGCTAAGAGACAGACAGTGACTTTTCTGTTAGAACTGGAGAGGAGCCAGTTGATCCATTCAAATACACATAAATTGATGAGCCATTTGAATGGAAAATGAGGTCGTTTTTACTGGAATCCAACTTTTTTTTTGTAAAAAAAAATCTGGTTTAACTATTGGTTTAGAGGGAAAAGGGACGAGGATATTAGAAATCATCCTTTCGGAAAATGGAAAAGTAAATTAATTGGCGAAGGAACCCTGGGCTGTTTGGCAGTGACCATTTGAGGTGTGTGGTCATGGATTTGAAATAACTCTGGTCAGGACTGCGGTGACTCCCCTTCATCTCCAGGGTTATTGAGATGCTGTGGGCAATCGCAGAATCATTTATTTAAGCAAGTTTGTTTGCCTGGTCATCAGAAGACCCAAAACAAACAACCATTTTGATGCGAATGAGGGGGCTCAGATTGGAGACCCAAAGCCCATCTGTAGACAATTGGACATCCCCTCACAGAAGGGTCACACAGAAGGGATGAGCCAGCCAGGGTGTAGCATCGTACCAATGAAACATACAACATCCCTCTAGTTCTTTAATGCTTCCTCTCCCCATTCCCACCGCTCCCCTCACTATTATGACCCCAGTTCTATCTTACAGATCCAGCTGGAATAGAGCATGGACCCTGGTACAGAGAAGCCAAACTCTTGCTTGTGACCCACAGACCACAGAAAAGAGAAACCCCACAGGACCAATAATGAGAGTAGTGATTTCATGAGGGTAAGGGGACGGTGTGGGGGAGAAAGGGGATAAAGAGGGAACTGATCACAATGATCAATGTACAGTCCTCCACCCCCACCCCACCCCTGGGGGAGAAGAACAACAGGAATGTGGTTGATGGGAGACAGCACGGAGTGTAAAATATGAAAATAAAATAATAATTTATAAATTAACAAGGTTTCCTGAGGGTGCGAGGGGGTAAGGAGGGGGAAAAATGAGCTGATACCAAGGGCCCAAATAGAAAGAAAATGTTCTGGAAACTATGATGGCAACATATGTATAAACGTGCTGATACAATTGCTGTATGGACTGTCATAAGAGCTTTAAGAGGCTCCACGTAATAAACTGATATATTAAACATTTTTTAAAAAGAAATTTAGAGCCCCATCAAAAAAAGTTTGTTTGCCGGTTGTTGTTGTTTTCTGTACAAAGATAAGAGCAATGGGCAAGGTGTAAAGGAATCATAACACAGGATGATTGAATCTAGACCTGACGACCAAGGAAGTAAAGCAGCTGAAGGGGTGAGGAGAGTCAGCATTTTCTTTCTTTGGCTTACTTGGTGGTTATTTTGTTCTTTTTCTAATTGTTCAAGTAGGAACTTAGGTTATTGGTTTGCGAACGTTCCTCTTTTTGAATGCAAGCATTTCTTTCTCAGCGCTGGTTGAGCTACATCTCTTGTATTTTTAGTGTGGCGTATGTTGATTTTTATTGCATTATATAAATCTTTTATTTTCCTTGAAATTTTCACTTCATTTAGAAGTATGTGGTTGGCTTCCTAAGTGTTTACAGATTTTTCCATGCCTTTCTGTTAGGAACGTCTGGTTTGAGTTAATTCTGGTCAATGACCATACACTTAATGTGATTGCAATTATTTTAAATTTGTTGAAGTCTGTTTCATGCCAGTAGAGGGTCGGTCTTAGTAAATGTTTCATGAGCACTGAACAGGGTTGTTTTCTGCTGTTCTTTGGCATTGTGTTCTGTCTCATCTGCCGATTAGGGTCCGCTGGCTGGTTGTCCATTCAGCTCTTCTGTATCCTTGTTGGTTTTCCGTGGGTCTTCCCCTTGCTGAGAGGGGCCTATTCAAGTTCCCAACTGTCACTGTGGCTTTGTCTACTTCTCTTTGCAGCTTGTATTGGTTTTCTGTTTCATGTATTCCGAGGCTTTGTTATTTGGTGCATACACATTCTGTTTTTATAACTTCTAAATTCTTTTTCTTGGGTTTTCTGTTGCTTCATTTGTTTCCAGAGAGGTTGCCGTTGCTTCTTTATGATGATTACTGTAACTTCCTTGTCAGATAATTTCAACATCTAATTCATCTTTGTGTTGGTGTCGGTTGATTATTATTACTTTTCCCATCCAGGTTGTGATCTTCTCTGTTGAACATAAGGACCCCTGGTGGCATAGTGGGTTGCATGTTGGGCTGCTAGCCACAAGGTCAGCAGTTCTACTCCACGAGCTTCTCTGTGGGGGAAAGATGAGGCTTTCTAATCTCAAAGAATTTCAGCCTTGGAAACTCACAGGGGTCATTTAACTCTGTCCTACAGGGTCATTTGGGTAAAATTGACTCCATAGCAGTGGCTTTGTTTAACATATGATTTCTCAATGGCTGTCCAAAGACTTTGGCTATTAAATTAGAGGCACTGGGTCCTATTTGAGTCTTTTAATTTAGTAGCTATTTACCTTGTTTAGGTTCAGCCTGCAGCTCCTGACCTAATTCTGCAGGTTGTGGTTTTCTGTGTTTCTGTGGTACTAGTTATTCAGGTGGTTTGACCTCACGTCAGTGGAGCTTCCACGGGTCCCTGCTGGTGCTGCCTGAAGGTGTTTCTCTGGGCTGGCTGCCTGGTCACCCTACACAGAGGGCCGGAGGCCCTGGCCCCCAAAAGAAAAGCGTGCTCCCGAAAGCCTGGGCAGCTTCTGCAGCAGGATCCTCCTTACTTGGGCGGCCCAGCTGCCTGGGTCTCTAGGTGAATGCCATGAATGCTAAACAAGGAGGTCTTTTACAAGCAATAGTTTGGCTTGAATTCCTGAAGCCAGTAGCCTGGGAACTACAGACAAGTCATGCCTCTTTTGTCAACCAGTGGCTAATTTACCAAGTCTTAGTGGAGCTTCAGCGTGCGTGCCAGTGCTGGATCTATTTCGAAGTGCCTTGGATTTGCGTGTGTTCACGTGGTTGCATGTTGTTGTTTTAATAAAAGTTGCCTATTCTAACTGCAATCTGTTCAGACGACGCCTCTTTCTACTCTGACTTCCTCTGTATTACCTTCCCATCCCATTGTTGCCAAAGGCATTTCAGGATCTGCCCATGAGGAAACTGAGTGAGCAATGCTGTTAGTTTGGCCTTAGGACATGCTCATGTTGTAGTCATGCTTGTAGTCATGTCATTGGGCAGCATTCTTGCAGAGGGGTGGCTTTGGGAAAAACTAAACACCCCATAGCTTCATGGCACCAACATGGAGAACCAACAGTTGCCTTGAAATACAAGCATGACGTTATTCCAAACTCCACACTCACTGCCATCAAGTTGAGTCCAACTCCTCCGGACCCTATAGGACAGAGTACGACAGCCCCTGTAGGTTTCTGAGGCGGTAATTGTTTACGGGCCTAGAGCAGTAGCCCAACTCGTAACCCACTACATCACCAGGGCTGGCTCCTCAAGCATGACTTCAGTAAACCAGAAACATCAGCCAAGGAGGAAAAACAATATGTGAAATTTGGGGAACCAGAAGTTAGTCTGTGGGAAACTCTTCCAACCACCAGGCCATAGTAGGATAAGTGGAACATTTAGAAAATGATAGTGATGAGTTAAAACAGGAATATTCTCCAGCCACATAGGGAATCCATAGTAGAGTGTGTGTGTGTGTGTGTGTGTGTGTGTGTGTGTGTGTGTGTTAGGGTTAGGACTGACCGTGTTAGAAGAAAGATTGAATTATCTTTGTATTCTTTTTTAAAAGAATATAATTTTACAAAGTAATTGTCATAGGAAAGGCGATATCAGAGAGTTTGCAGCCAAAGTGTTCCAAGCAGTGGTTGATTTAAAATAGTATGTTATTATTTTTTCTGGATTTTGTAATGCTTGTACCACTTGGCAGCTTTAAAAAAAATGTAATGTGTTGTGTGTTTTTTTCTCATTCTAAAGAAATAGTCACTTTGCATCTAATTTGGTGTGATTTTTGCATTTCTTTTTTTTTTTTCTTTCTTAAAGATGATCTCGCAAAACCTGGATCCAATTCTACTTTCTTCCCACTGTCAAACTTGCATCCAAGCCTTCTGGAAATCCTATGACTTCTACCGCTAAATATATATGTGTATCAAATCTGCCTACTTCTCTTCCTCTCCGATGCCCCAACTCTTTTTGCAACTACTCATGTCTCTCATCTGCAGAATGGCAGTCACTTCTACTTCCTGGACAGGAAGGTTGTAATTGAGGCAAATCAAATCCACATCTTGTTCTAAATCCTTTCCAGACTCCAAGGGTGTCTCCATTGTAAATTAATGGGGAAAAGTCTCTTAATTTCTCTTCTGATACTTTTTAATAATAATTCTCCATCCTTACATCTTTAGACAATGTCATACTCACCTATTTTTGTATTCCTTCAGACAACTAACAAAATGCTATCATTTTCTTCATTTCAATCCCAATCCTGTCACCTTAGATTAACACTGGACCATTTATCAGTCTTATTGTACTTATGAATGGAATTCTTCCCAGTTCAATTTCCAACTGCTCTCAGGTGTGTCAGAGTAGAGCTGTGCTCCCATTGGATTCAATGGCTGCTAAAATCCTATAAGGAATGATCATCCGCTCCCCACCCAGCCACAACAAAGAATCACCTGACCCCAAATGTCAAGGAAGACAGTCAATGAGAGAGATTGATACCTTGGCTGCAACAATGGGCACAAATGTAAGGGCAAGTGTGAGGCCAGCACCGGAGGGACGGTGTTTTGTTCTGTTCTATGAAGAGTCGGGCCACTATGGGTCAGAACCACCTCGATAGCACCTAACGACAATTGTTACCCTAGTGTCAAGGCTGAGAAACCCTTCTCACCCAAGTCCCTAAAGTCCATTTCGGTTAGATGGAAGACGAGGGAAATAAGGTACCGCCGAGATGCCCTGAACCAGGTGGCCAAAGGGGAGTGGGCACCAGGGTAAGAGGAGTGAAGCGCTGGCTCTTGGAGAATCCATAAGTTGGTGGAACGGGGTTCTTCCCCTGGCTAGCCATGGGTGCGGAGGTACAAATAAAATATTCCCATTGGGGCATCACTGTTTCTCCAGGGAAGAAGCACTTGGGACTCATGGAGAAGGAGGTCCTTGTTGCAGCAAGTTAACTCGCTAGCCCATCCTCCCCCAGTTGATAGGATTTGGTTGAGTTTTCCTTTACTCCCATTTTTCTCAGAATAACTCTGAGGAATAACAATTAAATTTTATTAGATACTTTTCATGTCAATCCTTGACAAAAATGTGTGGGTGTTTTTCCCCTGTAATGGGTGGTGTGTCAGGTTGTCTTCATGGCTACCTTGAACACAAAAGTGAAATGAATCAACCAAAACTGAAAGCAAGCCCTTCCTCCCAGACTCATGGCGACATCATGTGCATCAGACCACAACTGCATCTCCACAGGGCTTTTTGAGGCTGTCACCTTGGAGAAACAGATCTCTAGTCTTGTCTTGCACACCAGAAAAACCCATAGCCATTGAGTCAATTCCGACTCGTGGTGACCCTATAGGACACCGTAGAACAGCTTCTTTAGGTTTCTAAAGCTTTAAATCCTTATGAGAGCAGCCAGCTAGCCTTTCCCAGCTCTGGATTATACATTAAAATGACATCCCTTTGTTTAGTGGTTGCAGGCTTGACCACTGGTGCCTCCCTGCAGTGGATCTGCAGGAGTTTACTAATTTGCTCTTTTCTGGCCTTTTATCAGGGTTTTCTAGCTTCATTCAGAATATTTTCTTTTCTTTTTAACAGAATCTCATTGGTGGGTGTGATAGGTAGGTTTATTATACCACCCTGGCCAGTAGGAACATATGGGATTAATCAGGTCACAGTTTGATTGGAGGGCAAAGAGATAAATGGTTCGGTAAGGCCCACCTCTCTCTCTCTCTCTCTCTCTCTCTCTCTTGCTCTCTGGTGATTGGACCAGAAAAGCTAGTTCTCTGCCTCAACTTGTGATCTGCACTACCTGTGGGACAGCCACCCGGTGGCTCATGTTGCTAGAGTTTGAGGTTCCTTTGAGACCTGCTTCGCCACACTGCTGGTGTGTGCATCACTTGAGCTGGAAGCTGGTGGATCCTGTCATCTTGCATTGCTTGAGTTCAATATCCTATTCAGCCCTGCTTTGCCTAGCTCCTGAGCTGCTGACTGTTGGTGACCCGCCCTGCTGTTTGCTGCCCGTGGGCAGACTTCCTACATTGCCTGAGGGAAGACTCAGCTCTCTGCTTCTTTGATCTTGGACCCAGCAGTCCTCACGAGTTGAAGGACTTTCAGTATATTAATTGTTCCACTGAAGTGAGTTGAACTGAACCCTCTGTAGTGCTGTGTGGACTAATTAGCTGTTATATTCTTTCGTGCTGTATAAATCTAACCACATACATATGTATATGTATAGATAGATAGATAGATCTTCATAAGTGTCCTGGTTTTGTTTCTCTAGAGAAGACTGCCTAACACAGTGGGCTAACAGAACAATTATATATGGATTGATAGTTAGAAAGAACTTTTTCCCCTAAAACTTTCTCTGTCTGACACTTCTTTAAATAAGGGACCTTAAGCCCATCTGCTTTTTCCAGCTTTCTTTCCTTGACCCAGTCTGTCATTCCTGTTTTGTCCCAGCCCTCTGAGCAGCTTCACCTCTCCCGGTCCATGTTCCAGGGACCCAAGGAGCTTTTGAAAGCAGACATTAAATCAAGTTCCTGCTCTCCCCCCAGCTCTCCCCACTCAAGAAGTAAAACAAAGCACCATTGGAACTCTTTCCTGGAGCTCACGAGATCCCTGATGATGGATTTGATGAATTTCCGCCCTTACCCATGCCGCTCTTTCCTGTACAATTCCACTTTAACCCGATGGTCTGCCCATTCCCGTTCCTCACATATGAACAAATGCTATCCAGTGACAGTTACAGACTATTGGCAGTGCCATGGCAACGCCAAGCCATGCTCCGCAGGGTGATATCTCTCTCTCTCTCTCTCTCTCTCTCATTCTCTCTCTCTCTCTCTCTCTCTCTCTCTCTCTCTGTGTTTAAAAATGCATAGGAAGCATTTGCCAATTTGACAATGTACATGTGTAATTCAGTAGCATTGATTACATTCTTCAAGCTGTGTGACTGTGGTCAGCACCCTTTCCCACCTGCTCCTATCACCGTGAACATGAACGCGTGCTCCTCCTCAGGGGGTTTAATGCCTCATATTTAGGAAGTGGGTCATCAGGTCTTTCTTCCAAGTCTACTCTTGGTGGCCTCTGACCTCCAACCAATTCCTTAGCAGCCTGCCACGTTAATCCATCTTCAAACACAGGGACCCATTGCTGCCTTTTGGGGTGCCTTTGTCTTTGCCTTCCCCATCCTACTTCACAGGGGCCGAGCCTTGTCTTGCTTCAGAATTCCCTGTTCAGCAATGACATCTGAGAGTCCCACCATCTGAACAAATTCACCCCACCCAGACCTCACCCTGTTACCCAAGCATGCAGAGGTTTTCTCCAGCTCTGAGTCACAGGGCTAAGGGAGCCGTCCTATATTTCCCCTTGAAGAAAACTTCGGAAGAGATTGGGTAGGTGATGAGGAGGACAGTGTGAACCCTGGACTGGTCCCAGAAAGGTCAGTGGTCCAAACCCACCAGCCACTCCTTGGGAGGAAGATGGGGCAGTCTGTTTCTGCAAAGATGTCAGTCTTTGGAAATGCTGTGAGGTACTTCTGATCTGTCCTGTTGGGTCACCGGACATCCAAATTGACCCTGTGGCCATGGAACAGGTTAGTCTTACTTTGGGGAGACACCCGTTTTCAGCGCTCAAAGGTTATAACAAAATCTTAAATGAATTTCCTAAAGATTGGTTCAGTCACTGGGAACTTCTCAATTCCTTTTTGAGTCTGAAGACTAACGTTCACCTGCTATTGCACAGAAGTTCCAGGAATAAGCGAGGATTGTGGCCATATAGGAATTAGTATGTACACAAGAACACTGATGTTAAGAAAGGAGGGGAGGGAGGGGATCTTGTTTTTTAATTTAGGTATTGACGTCTTTTCTTTTTCAATTTCATCTCTCCAAATGGCTTGTTAAGAAATACTATTTGGCAAGATAGTTCTCAATATGGCTTATGTTGCCTGATGTAATTTTACTAAGCCCTGCATTTTAACATTTTTGAATATACTCCCAAAGATCTGTACTAAGAGATACATCTTAAAAAAAAAATAAGTCAGTGATCCACATATATCAAACATGGACCACTAAGGAATGCTGAGGTGCCCTGGTGGCTCGCTCACAAGCCAAGCGCTTGGCTGCCAGCCAAAAGGTTAATGGTTTAAAATCGGGTTTCCTTCCATGGGAGGACGACGTGGCAGTCTGCCTAGTACAGAGCACAGGCCTGGAAGTCCTCTGGGGTAGTTCAACTCTGTCCTATAGCATTCCTATATGGCAGCCGGTGAAAGGCATGTGGAACGTGGATGAACAGCAAGAAGACAAGCACATAGTATGAACAAAGAAAAGCCTGTTTTCCAGAACTAGATATAACAATGCCTTTGAAAAAAAGTTAATCCACCAATTTAAACAGGAAAGAAACATCGAATGCAGTGACCATTTCTCTCTCTTCACCATTTATAATTTTGGGAAATACAAACCATCCTGGAAGTCAAATTCTCAACGACAAATGTCAGGATGCACCTTTACGATAGACCACAGTTAGTGTAGACAGAATATGGTAGCAGCAACCAACGGAACTCACAATTTAAGTTCTCCTACGTCTGAGTGGTAAAAACTAATTCTAATCCCCCCACCCCTTTCTCTCTCCTATTTCATATCAGTTATGATGAAGAGGCTTCCCATAGCAGATGCGTTCCCACCAGCTCAGGATCTTTCATTTGTCCCTCTAAAAATATCAAGTCAGATGAGAAGAAAACAAATGTTTTTGCTATCAAGGCACAGACATTTGGTCAGAGCAATAAAATAGACCCAAATGCCAAAAAATAATAAAGAAAATGTGCAGCGAGTTGCTTCCAAAGTTATGGAAATAATTTGAATGTATCTTACTACACGATTAAAATTGACATCATTCCTAAGGATCCACAGATGGAAATACCACACTAACAGCATGTTAGGGTGGAATCATAATCAGGAGATTTATTGTATTTGTCGTGTAACCAGAAATGTCATCTGTTTCTAAACAATTATATATGTACCTAAAATATGTATATATGGGGTTAATTTCTTTTAATGGCAGTGATGGATTGCATGAAATCAATATAGACTCTCTTGTATCAAGCGTCAAAGATGGCTGGATTGGGACTCGGGAATCCATGAGCACACAGATTCTAGTTTGTTCACTGCACTAGTCATCTGCCAGTTTGCATGCTGTGATGGCTTGGCTGGTGCTGTAGAGCTCAAGCTAGTCTCCCCTGGCCTTTCAGTTTTCAGTAGAGCTCCCAGAGTAGGACAGACTAGGAAGAATGGCCTGGCAATGTACTTTCAAAAATATTGGCCGGTGGAACCTTGTCTGAGAGTGACAGAAGATGAGCCCTTTGGGTTGGAAGGGCCACAAGCTCCCTCTGGAGAAAAGCTGCCCCCCAAGTAGAGCTGACCTCGATGACGTGGATGGAGCAGAACGTTCAGACCATCAATTGATGTGGTGTCACAAATCAAAATGAGAGGAAACCACTTCAAACATCCATTGATAATCAGAACAAGTGTAGACCCGGGAAAGCGGCAAGTCATCAACATTGGCATGGGATGCATTAAAACGGATAGCCTAAGAATTGGACAGCTGACGTTGGCCCCTTTGAATCAACAAATCATATGTGTCAACTACGTCAGCATTGACAAATTGAAGAGGAGAGGCACCACATTCATTGACAAAAAGAACATTTCAAGATGGATCCTGAAAAAACAACAACAAAAAAGGATTTGATATGGGAGGTGTAAAAAAAAAAGCATTGAAATTCTACAGAGCATCTTCTCAGATGCTACATGTCAGAAATCAACCACACTGCCTGAAAACAACGGAGTAAGAAAGCCAAACCCACCCCCATGGCCATCCCATTGATTCCCATGTATTGTGACTCCCTGTAGGGTTTTCGAGAATGTAGGTCGTTGTGGGAGTGGACAGCTCCTCTTGCTCCCTCAGAACATCTCGTCAATCTTGCAGTGAGGTGTTCGATAGAAGAGATTAAAAAGGAGAACGGAAACACAAGTACTAACACATTTAGGACTCATCAAGCACAGTGCTCAGAGGACAATTATAGGACTCAACTCACACATCAGAAAAAGTAAAATAAAATAACCCAAATCAATACCTTACCCAATTTCTCCAGCAATTAAAATAATAATAATAAAGAGTTTGTAGCTACCAGAAACAACATACAAAAATCAGTCATATTCCTCCATCCTACCAAAGAAGGCGGAAAAGGAAATCAAGAAAATAATAATATTTACACTAGCCATTCAAAAGATGTAATACTAAAAATTAAATCTAACCAATCAACCTAAATACCTCAGAAAGAAAAAGACCAATAACCCAATTAAAAATGGGCAAGGGGCATGAACAAGCAGCTCCCCAAAGATGGCATTCCTCGGCTAACAAACCAGTTGTTAAAATGACCCTGGTCAACAGGGTCCTCTCTAAGGTGGGCCCTTGGGCAGCCAACCAATGGGAAAAGACACAAATTCACATTCCTGCCTCTTTTCTACCGCTCACCTGCCCAGCTTCACAATCTAGGTGCCCGTAACAATGCTTACTCTGTCTAGCTCACTCACTCTCGGCCATTGAGTCAGTGCTGACTCACAGTGACCCTCTGTGGGTTTCCAAGACTGTGACTGGCTAAGGGAATGGAAGGCCCAGTCTTTGTCCCTCAGAGCTGTTGGTGGTTTCGAACGGCCGACCTTGCTGACGGCAATCTATTGTGTCACCACTACGCCACAAGGACAACATAGGCATAAAAAAGTTAGACGGAGGGAAGCTTACACTCGTTATTTATTCATTTCATAAAACTCGCGGGGCTCTTGATGAAATACTACATTTTTATTCCCTTTTGTTTGTAACTTCAGGAGACAAACATATAACGTAAAGAGAAAAAGTGTCAAACCAACAGATTGACATGCTAGCATTTGTTTCAACTTTGTATTCCTCCCCAAGTTCCCATGAGATATCATTAGTGGATTATGGAATTGCTAAATGTGTCCAAAGAGCTAAGCAGAACAATTGCTCTACGTTGAGCAGAGGGGTTTTCAAAGATGAACATGATGTGTTTAGAGAAGAGGAGTCACCTACCTGTTTCTAATCTAGCCAACAAAAGGACTATTGGCTAATTGCCCCACCCCTAAAGGAAGGAGATCCGACTCCCACAGCGAAGGGATGGAAAAGAGTAAATCCCACAGCCAAGGATGTTCACCTAAGAGTGTAGAATATTACAAGTGAGAATGACAATCAAGACGTAATGTGGAACTATCTTAACAGCGTTATTGTTTCTGTCAGGTATTATTTAATATTTTAAAACTTTTATAACATAATCTAGTTTTGTGTACCTCTCCTATTGTTCTTATTGAAGTATTAACTCTATGAACTATCTCTCGGTACATCAGTTTTTAATACTTAAAATGGTCATTAGGGCAGCAAGCCAGTTGTCAAATTATTTGAATCCGCAAAATTCATTAACTGGGGAAGAGCTAATGTCTTTAACAAATGGTCCTGGCAAAAAATGGATGATCGTGTGCAGAAAAAAAAAAGAGACAGGCTCCATATCACTCAACATGTACAAAAACTAACTCAAGATGGATCATAGACTTAAATATAAAACCTAAAGCTATACAGATCATCAGATAAAAAACTTGGAGCAAACGTAGAGGCCCTAATACGTGGCAAAAAGACACTATCAAACATATCTAAAACCACAAATAGCACAATACAGAGTAGGGGACTGGGACCTCCTAGGTGAGGACCCCTTTTAGAGTCGCCATTTACATTGGGGAATAAAAGTAGTTCCAGGAGGTAAGTCCGTTGGCCTTGCAAACTCCTGCAGGGCGATCTCCCTCTTTGGTCAGTTTGTCCACAGTGGCCTAAGCCCTAGTGAGGAGATGCAGTTTTAGTTCATTGTGCTCACTGGGCACAGAGCTGTGACACGATTTGACTTCTGTGTTCAAGCGATTCTGACCAAGCAAACAACCACTGGAAGAGACAAGCTAGCCGAAAGGCCGGTACAAATAGTCCTAAGGTGTTCACTCCTCATCCTCTTCCTCCAGCGCATTGGGGAGAAAGGGACGGGAAAGAAATCTCGCGAGACTCCATTTGTGGTCCGACAGAACAGGGAGTCTTCGGGCACTGGACTGTCGGGACAGAGAGCACAGGGCCGGTTCCCTTCCAGTGTATGGGAAGAGGCCAGACTGGCTCTGCAGGGAATTGGGGAGCCAACTGAGTAAGAGCTCTCCATAGCTCATGTTGAGAACAAAGGAGATAACCATCCGGACTCTTTGATCGCATCACAGGATGGAGATGTTCTGGTGTCTCAAACGCAGGGTGAAGGCACAGGACGCAGCTGGCTCTTAAAAGAGCTTGGGTCCCAGTGAGCCCATGGTTGTCTCCCTCCCGTTTGCGGGATGCCTTGCTTTGACAATATTCTGGGGTTGCCGATATCAGATGCAAAACTCCAGTTTGGGCGTGAGGGCAACATTGGGTCCCAAGGTTGGTGAAATTATTTCTCCTTAGCAAATTCCCTTCATTCGGATTCATGCTGGCAGTAGCCCCAGCACTCCCTGGCATTGTGCAATGGGGCAAATTGACACTCCCGGGCCACTAGGATCCCGGTGTCCTGATCTGGGTCTACTAATTGCTGGTCACGTCGACAGCCCAGAGCGTGACAGGAGAGACCGCCCATGGGTCTCTAACCTTAAATCATGCTCCTTTCATTATCAGCACTCGCAGTGACATTATTGAAGAAATGACTCCTTTGCTTGAGGTCTAGGATCGACCAGAATAGCCTGTTACAATGGAGCACTCTGGAGAGAAATAACAACCCATCAATTAACCGATTATCAGCAGTTAAGAACGCCATGGGGACCCATTTTGAAGACCGCAGACACGCTATTTGGGGCGTGTGGGCACCGTGGTCATGCATTCAAAAGCTCTGTGGTTCAAACCCACCAACTGCTCTTCAGCAGAAAGATGTGGCTGTCTGCTTCTGTTGGGATTTCCAGCCTCGGAAACCCACGGGCAGTTCTCCTCTATCCTGTACCTGCACGTGGAGCGAGACTCCACAGGACAGCAACGTGGTTTTGTTTGTGTGTTGTTGTTTTAACCTCTCTGTTATCAACTCAAGTCTAACTCCATGTGAACCAATAGGTCAGGATAGGGCTGCCCCTGTGGGTTTCCAGGGCTGTAACGCTTTACAGGTGAAAGCGAAGAGGCTCGTGTTTTCAAACTGCTGATCTTGTTGCTAGCAGCCAGATGTGTAACCCAAGTACACCACTACAGATGTTTGGGTTGTTTTTTTTAAAAAAGCCTTTATTAACCCTTTATTGGACAGCAGATTGAGGAACCTTGAAAGCTGAAGATGGTAAGCGTAAAAAGTAACTGGTAAAAATGGTAAGACAATTGGCATGAATGGGGCTGAAAGAGGAGTCCTGGTGGCACAGTGAGTTGCACCTTGGGTTGCTAACTGGAAGGTCAGCAGTTCAAAACTGCCAGCCATTCCCTGGGAGAAAGGGGAGGTTTTCCACCCACATCAAGAGTGACTGCCCACTGGGGAAGTTCTACTGTGTGAAACTGGTTTTAGTTTTGAGGGCTGAGTCCAGGCACTCGGCTACTAACACAAAGGTTGGTGGTTTGAACCCACTCAGGGCATCAGAAGCAAGGCCCGCCTGGCAACCTCCTCTGCCCAATCAGCCCATGAGAAGGCCCTGAAGCATAGCTGTGCCCTGGAGCAGATGGGGTGCCCCGAGTCTCAGTTGACTGATAGCAACTGGTTTAGGGTTGAAACTAGAACTCTAGAGAGTGGAGAGAGGCAGGAGAAGGGAGGTCAGAGGGAAAAATAATGGACTGTGACATTCAGTGTGCTGCAGAGCGTAGGCCAGGCTCAGTCCCGGGCCACGCGTCCATCACTGCACCTCCTCACAGCCACGGTTCATTCACAGGAGATGTCAGAAGGAGAACTAGCTAGCTCCTTCAAAGGTTCTCAAGAGCTTCATGGAAAGGTCCATGGCTCCCTTTCAGGCGCAGACAGGGCAGGAAGAAAGTCACATTTCCAAGTATGAAGGGGCTTCAAAAAATCCATGGAGAGGCCTCCTTAACTTTTCATTTCCATTTTCCACGAACTTTTTAAAGCCCTCGAATAGGAGATAGGCTCCGTCATTTCCTCTTTTTCTCAGAGCTGCTCCGTGTCGGAAGCAACGATCCCAACTGTAGATCCAGAGACTGGGTCGCTTGCACAAGCCACTCGCCATAAATTTGAGACCACAACATTGTTTCATCCTAAGCACTTTGCTCCAATGTGGAGTCCTGGCAGAGCAGTGGGTTAGGCATTGATCACAGGATCAGCAGTTCAAACCTACTCCCTGCTCCAAGGGATAAAGATGGGGCTGTCTGCTCCCATAGGACTTACAGCCTTGGAAAGACGAAGGACCAGTTCTGCTCTGTCCTAAGAGTTGCTATGGGTTGGGATTGACTTGGTTTTGCTTATTTAAACACCAAAGCCATGCCGATGTCATTAGGTTAAAAGGTAACACCTTGTCATTTTTCTCCCTTTGGACCTTTTTGAAATGAATTCAAGTTTTGTTACTTTGTTATTTTCAACTGGGTTTTTTTCTGTTTTCCTTTATTATTATTGTTGGATTCGAACTGGCGACCCAAGTACTTTTAACTATGAGCCACCAGTGGTCTTTCCCACACCCTGATATCAAAATTATAAAAACAAACCCACTGCCATCGAAGCCATTCTGACTTATGACAGCACTATGGGACAGGGTAGAAATGCCCCCTGTGGGTTTCTGAGACTGTAGCTCTTTATGGGATGAGAAAGCCTCATCTTTCTCCTGAGGAGTGACTAGTGGTTTTGAACTGCTGAATTTGTGGTTAGCAGCCCAATGCATGGCCATGGCACCATGTGGAGTACATGTCAATAAAACTTAAAATTTAAATATTAAGTAAACACAATAAATAAACATCTGAGCAGCCCGTGAATGACATAGGACGCTTATGCTTTTTTTTCTTATAGGCAAATAATAAGAGGGTGTCAGGTACCTTCATGGTAAGTGATGATGCTGGGATTCAAGCTCATACCATCTCTCTTGCCTTAGCCCTTAATTTCAGGGCCAATATGCCCTTGGAATGAGAAATCTCTGCCTTTGCTCTTTCCACCAGTGCCTCAGTACAGCACACTGCGCATGCCGTGCAAACAGAGCATGGCTCGTGTGGGAGACTGAGGAAGTTTAAAGCTCTCTTAGATCGGCCCAGCATTTATAGCTTCTCTTTTTGTGCTGGAGGAGCCCTGGTGGCACCGTACATTGCGCATCAGGTTACGAACCAAAGGGTTGGCAGTTCAAACCCAGCATTGCGTCACAGGAGAAAGATGAGGCTGTCTGACCCCTTATAACGTACAGTCTCAGAAACCCTGGATATGGTTGGGATTGACTCAATGGCAGCGTTTGGGCTGAGTTGTTGTTTTTAATGACTATCTAAACATCTTTTACCAACCTATTGATTTTGAGTTAATTCCAACTTATGGTTACCCATTTGCATCAAACAGGGCTCAATAAAGGTTTTTTAAAAATATTTTATTGGGGCCCCATACAACTCTTATCACAATCCATACATGCATCCATTGTGTCAAGCACATTTGTACATTTGTTGCCATCATCATTTTCAAAATATTTTCTTTCTACAAGAGCCCTTGGTATCAACTCTTCATTTCTCCCCACCCTCCTTCCCTCATGAATCCTTGATAATTTATAAATGATTATTTTTCATGTCTTACACTGACAAACGTCTCCCTTCACCCACTTTTGTGTTGTCTGTCCCCCAAGGAGGGAGCTATATGTAAATCATTTTGATCAGTTTCTCCCTTTTCCCCGACCTTCCCTTTCCCCTCTTGGTATCGCTACTCTCATTATTGGTCCTGAAGGGTTTATCTATCCTGGATTTCCTGTGTTTCCAGCTCTCATCTGTACCAGTGTACATCGTCTGGTCTAGCTGGATTTGTAAGGTAGAATTGGGATCATGATAGAGGTGGGGAGGAAACATTAAAGAACTAGAGGAAAGGTGTATGTTTCATCGGTGCTATACTGCACCTTGACTGGCTCATCTCCTCCCCTTGACCCTTCTGTAAGGGGATGTCCAGTTGCCTACAGAAGGGCTTTGGGTTTCCACTCCACATTCCCCTTCATTCACAATGATATGATTTTTTGTTGTTGTCATTTGATGCCTGATACCTGATCCCATCGATACCTCATGATCAAACAGGCTGGTGTGCTTCTTCCATGTGGACATTTTGCTTCTGAGCTAGATGGCTGCTGTTAATCTTCCATGTCCCCACAGAACAGTTGGTCCCATTGTTTTCTCCTCCAGATTGTTTATCCCACCTATCTTATCTAGCTAGACATGCAGAGATAATAATATGCACAAAAAACAATACATAGCAAAACAAAGCAACAAAAGAAAACAAAACAACAACAAAAAATAGTGAAAAAGAAAGGAAAGCCTGTAAATAGTTCAAGGACTGTTTGTTGTCATTTAGGAGTTTTTTTCCAGTCAAGTCTGATGGGGTGCCAAGCCGTGGCCCCAAAGTCTATTTTTGGCATTCCCTGGGAACTCCGTTGCTGTTTTCCTTGCTGTTCTGTTGCACTCCCTTAGTGTTTTGCCTCGGTGTGGTGGAGTCAGATCTGGCGCGATTCCTGCACTGTGTCTCCAGAGTTGTCCCCCATAGTGCTATGAGTCAGTGAGGGACATTGTGTCTCATAGCGGGGCCAGCCCCGTGGTCCTCTCCAGGATGTGCTCCACTCTCTCTTCCTCCCCCTTCATTTGCTCCCGTGTGCGCTGATCAGACATGTCCCTCTCCCTGAGCTGCAGCTTCAGTGCTGCCCTCTGAATTCTTCTGCAGGGAGGGGGTGGGGGAACTGTCCACGTAGTTGGGATTGGGGCCAGCCCCTATAAAGTTTTTAACGATGGACTTGAGGAGCAAGTAGAGTGTCATGTATTACGTTTGAAACACCTCAGGCCAGACTAGAAGCTTGCAAGCATTCATGTGCTGACCATTCGTAGCACCCGGATGTTTCCTTATGGACCTGTATTTTCAACTATAGCTGGGTTGTTGTTCTTGGTGTTAGGTGCCATTGAGTCAGGTCCAACCCTTACCATGTCCAACAGAATAAAACACAGCCTGGTCCTGTGCCTTCCTCACAATTGTTCCTGTGTTTGACACCCTTGTTGCAGCCACTGTGTCAATCCATCTTGTCAAATGCCCTCATCTTTTGGCTGCCTCTCTACGTTGCCAAGCATGATGTCCTTCTCCAGGGACTTATCTCTCCTGGCAGTATGTCCAAAGTATGTGAGATGAAGTCTCACCATCCTTGCCTCTAAGGAACACTCTTAGTTCTTCCAAGACAGATTTGTTTGTCCCATGAAACGTGAACTATTCAAGTTCAAATGTATCCATTCTTCTTCAGTCTTCCATATTCAAGGCCCACTTTGACAGTTTTATGAGGTGAATGAAAATACCATGGGTAGGGTTAGGCTCATCTGAGTCCTGAAAATAACATGTCTGCTTCTCAATACTTTAAAGAAGTCTTGTGCAGCAGACTTACCCGAGGCAATGTATCCTTGGATCTCTTCATTGCTGCTTCCATGAGCATTGATTGTGGACCCAAGCAAGATGAAATCCTTGACAAATTCAAACTTTTCTCCATTTATCATGATATCTGTTGGTCCAGTTGTGAAGATTTTGGTTTTCTTTACAGTGATTTGTAATCCACACTGAAGGCTTCAGTCTTTGATCTTCATCAGCCAGTGCTTCACATCCTCCTCACTTTCAGCAAGCCAGGTTGGTCATGTGCACATCTCGGGCTATTAATAAGTCTGCCTCCAATTCTAACCCTGCATTCTTATTCATATAATTAAATTTCCCTGGTGATTTGTTCACCATACAGATTGAATAAGTATCCTGAGAAGATACAATTCTGGCATATACCTTTCCTAATTTAAAACCATGCCTAAGATATCTCGTTCTGTTTACCAAAATGCCTCGATCCATGTCCCACATAAGCAGAATGAAATATTCTAGAATTCTCACTCTTCTCAGGGATATCCATTGTTATGGCGCAAACAGTCAACGCCTTTGCATGGCTAATAAAACACTAGGGAGCATCTGTCGGAACTTCACTGCTTTCAGTCAAGATCCATCTGACGTCAGCAACATGCCTTATTCCACATCCTCTTCTGAATCCAGTCTAAACCTCTGGCAGCTTCCCGTCAATGTACTTCTGCAACCATTGCTGGATGGTCTTCAATAAAATATTACATGCACGTGATACTAATGATATTGTTCTACAATTTGAGCATACTGTTGGGTCACCTTTCTTTGGAATGACTACAAACATGGATCTCTCTCATTCAGCTGGCCAAGTAGCTGCCTTCCAGATTTCTTAGCAAGGATGAGTAAATGCTTCCATGGCTTCATCAGCTTGCTGAAACATTTCGATTGGCATTCCATCAATTCCTGGAGCCTTGTGTTTGGCTAATGCTTTCAGTGCAACTTGGACTTCTTTCTTCAGTACCATTGGTTCTGGCTCCCATGCCACCCCTTGAAGTGATTGAGGGCCAATCAGTTCTTTTTGGTGCTGTGACTCTGTATTCTTTCCATTTCTTTGGCCACTTCTTGCATCATTCAATATCTGATCCATAGAATCTTTCAATATTGCAACTTGAGGCTTGAATTTGTTTCTTTAGTTATTTAAGTTTAAAATATGCTGAGCATGCTCTTCCTTTTTGGTTTTCTAACTGTAGAGCTTTGCACATTTCAATACATTTGACTTTTTCTTCTCAAACTGCCCTCTGATATTTTCTGTTTAGCTCTTGACTTGACCATTTCTTCAAGTTTGAGTCCTTTGACATCTACTCTGATCTTTTCTTGCTTTCCTATTTTTTAATGACCTTTAGCTTTCTTCATGTAGGATGTTTTTGCTGTTCTCCCACAAATCATCCAGTCTTCTGTCATGAGTTTCATCAAATCTGCTCTTGAGATGTTTTCAAAATTCATGTGCTATAGAGTCAAGGTCATATTCTTGCCTGTGTGCACTTGTTTCAATTTTCCTCAGCTTCAACGTGAACTTACCTTCTAAGCAATTTGGTCCGTTCCACAGTCTGCCCCTCGTCTGGGTTTAGCTGCTGATTTTGAGCTTTTCCACCATCTCTTTGCACAGATGCAGTCGCTGTGATTTCTGTGTATTCTGTCTGGAGAAGTCCACGTGTAGCGGTGCCTTGTGTGTTGAAGAACAGATATTTGTGCTGACGATGTTATCATGCGATCTCCAGCTTCGTTTCTGTCACCAAGGCCATCTTTTCCAACCACTGTTCCTTCCTCTTTGTTTCCAACTTTTGCTTTCCAGTCACCAATAACTATCACTACAGCTTGATTACATGTTTGACCAGTTTCACACTGACAGCGTTGTTAGAATTATTCAATTTCCACATGACTAGATTTAGTGGTTGGCGCATACATTTGTGTAATAGTTGTACTGATAGGATTTCTTTAATGGCAGATAGATGTTATCCTATCACAGACAGCATTGTCCTTCAAGATAGATCTTGAAATGTCCTTTTGATGATGTAGTTGATACCATTCCTCTTGAACCTGGAAGAGTAAGCACATATGATTTTTCTGATGCAAAATGACCAATACCAACCCCTTTCAGCTCACTAAAACTTAGAATGCTGATCTTCATGTGCTCCATTTCATTTTTCACCATGTCCAAGTTTCCTAGATTCACACTTCGTACATTTCAAGTCCCATTTATAAATTGCCATTTGTAGCTGTTTCTCCTCAGGCTTTACTTCATCCACATCATTACCGCCCCCTCTGTCTTGAGAAAGCAGCACGTCCTCAGTCGTATTTTGCCTGCCTTTGACCTGAGTGTCATCTTCCGCAGCGATCTCTGACAACGGTCTGTTTCCATTCATGGGGTTTTCAGTTCAGTATCTGGCCAGGTTTCCTTGCTATCTGTAGGGTTTTTTTGTGGCTAATTCCTCTGAAGTGGACAGTCTTTCCCTTCATCAGTTTGTCCTGAGTCTGGAAGCTCCACTGATGCCCGTTTCCTTTGGGGGACCCTGCTGGTATGGGAAATTCCAGCGACATCGCTTCTAGCTTCCCAGCAGCACAGAAGCCACCACGGTACATGCAAATGGACAGCGAGTGTTGGATGGGGGGTAGGAAGTGATAAAAGAAGGGATACCTCCGTCTGCCGTTCCAAACTTCCGAGACCCGTTTCAGTGGAGTATGCATTTAAATTACAGTTCAAATCACTAACAGGTCTATGCCTCTCCTCCTCCTACTTCTCAGGGTAAAGTCGGTGTTCAAGAGCGAAGCAACTCTTTTGATGAGATGGGACTTTACAGGCACCTGATTGTATTTTGTGCCCTCTGCTTAGAGCTTTTCGGCAGGGCTTCCATGTTGATGTGTGTGTGAGGCTGAATTGTCTGGAGCAACATATCATTAATGGCATTCATATATGTATAGCAAAGAACTTTATGTTGAGAAGTAGTTTTATATCAAGAAGGCCTCCCAGCCCAGACCAACTCAAATCCAGAAGTCTGATGAGAGCCCAAGTCCTCTTCAGACTCACATAGCTGCAGAAAGGGGCGGCAGGAAGATCACAGGCAGGTGGGTGCAGAGTTGTCTGGATATGAGTTTGGTGGAAGCATGGCAGGGCACCCACAGCTCTCAGGGTCTGATGGCCCACTTGGGGCCACCCCTGGAGGCCAGCAGAGTCCCAGCAAGCAAGTGACGGTGAGAGGGAGGGTCCCAGTTTCTTCCTTATAAGAAGGCCACACCTTCAAAGATGTCATCATAAGACTGAGACTTGATTGACAGGTTGGAGTCCACACTCACACTTTCATACGTATTCAAGTTGAGCCCAAATCTAACTGCCACGACATGTGTCCTTCCTGACAAGTAGGTACCAGACCAGCAGAGCCCGTTGAGGTCCACCCTCTGTGCTTTGTTGACACTAATCGGGCTTATCAGGAATGGTGTCCTGTACAGACACCTTCTGGCCACATACTGCCACTGCCTCCTGACATCAGGGACCTTTAGAGAGGCTACCTCTTGATGCTTTTATACCTGATGGGTGGTTCACAAAGTGTCTGCATGTCCTCCGGTGCCTTTTGATGTGTGTGATAGGAGTAACAGCGCAGAGCAGGGGCCAGGCTGTGTGTTGGGATACTTGCTAGCAAAAATAGTAGATCTCCTTGATGTAGAATTCAATGCGTGCCTTATAATGACTCCATGCCTTCTTTGTTCAATATTATCATCATCCTTATTGTTGATTCTCACTTGGCATGTGAAGAAATTTAGACGCAGACGCATGTAAGTAAGTTGCCAAAAGTCAGACAATTCATCTGTGGGGGAAATCTGGATTCTAGTTTAGTACTTTCTGACTCCAAAGCTTGGTCTCTTATGTTCTTCTCACTTAGAAGAGTTATATTATTTTATTGATAGCAAGCTAATGCATTCTTACACATTAAAAATATATACCATTTATGACTCATAGCGACCCCTGTGGGTTTTCAAGACTGTAACTACTTACAGGAGTAGAAAGCCTTGTCTCTCTCCCAGGGAGCTGCCGGTGGTTTTGAACGGTTGGCCATGTGGATCGCAGTCCAATGTGTAACCACTGCACCAGTATTGGACATCCGCTCACAGAGGGGTCACAGGGAACAGCTGAGCCAGTCAGGGTGCAGTGTAGCACCAATGAAACACACAACTTTCCTCTAGTTCCTTTGTGCTTCCTTCCCCCCACTATCAGGACCTCATTTTGACCTTACAAATTGGATTAGACCAGAGCATGCACACTGCTGCAGATAAGAGCCCACAACACAGGGAAACAGGATAGATAACTCCCTCAAGGCCAACACTGAGAGTAGAGATACCAGGAGGATTAGGGGAGGGTGGGGGAGAGGAAGGGGGATTTTATCACAAAGATCAACCTATAACCTCTTCCCAGGGGGACGAATAACAGAAAAGTGGGTGAGGGGCAAAGGAGGATGATGTAAGATATGGAAATAATTATCAAGGGTTCGTGAAGGAGGGTGTGTGGGGGAGGGAGGGAGAAGAAATGGGGAGTTGATACCAGGATCTCAAGTGGGAAGAAAATGCTTTGAAAATGATGATGGCGGCATATGTGCAAAGGTGCTTGACACACTGGAGGAATGTGTGGTGAATTAGTTAATTTATTGCGCCAAGCTGGCTGATAAACACATGTGGGGTTAATTGAAGGGTGGAGGGATAAATGGCTCCGTAAGCCTTGCCTTTCTAGTTCTCAGGTCTCTTGCTTTCTGATGGTTGGACCAGGGTGTAGCTGCCTTAGCCAGTTCCTACTTCAGCTAGTGAGTCTCACTTCCTGCAAGACATCCCCGAGGAGAAGCCACATGGACCTACCCTGATACAGCCCTGGGTGCTGGAGCACCCATGTGGAGACCCTGCCAGCGCTGAGATGCTTACACATTCACTGACTCAGCTTTCTTCCTGCAGTCGGCATCACTGAGTCTGTATTGTGAGATGGAGGAGGACTTTGTGGATCCGTGTTGGACATATTGGTTAATGGGTTAATGTTGGACTTGTGGGCTTGGGCAGCACTGGGTTGGGATGTTTTCTTGATGTGCACTTAACCTTTATATAAAACTCTCTCTTATACATGAGTTACAGTGGATTTGTTTCTCTAAAGTACCCAGACTAATACATATGGATTGTGGAGAGATGTAAGAGCCCCCAATCAAAGTATTTTTTAAAATAAATTTTTAAAAAGGAGGAAAAAATACCATACGTTGAAGGCATCATTTCTTCTGCCTTTCTTATTCATGATGTTATCCAATAATATTGACTCTACCACGGCCTGCCAGAAGAATGAATACATCTGTCTTGGGAAAAGTTGGGCCAGGATGCTTCTTAGAAGCAAGGGTGGTGAGACTTGGTCCCATGTGCCTTGGACATGTTATTGGGAGGACCCAGGTTCTGGACAGGGAGCATCATGCTTGATAAGGTGGATGGTCAGCCCCAAAGAGGAAGGCCCTCATCAAGATGCATTAACCCAGCGAGTACAACAATGGTCTGAAAAAACAGTGTGCTAGACCAAGTTGACTAGAGAAACAAATCCAGGAGCACTCATATATGTGTAAGAGAGCGCTTTATATCAAGAAGTAATTATATATCAGGCTAACATCCCGGCCCAGTCCAGATCAATTCCATAAGTCAAATGCTTGTCCATAATCTCACTTCAGATTCACGCAACCACAAGCAATGATGCTGAATGCAGGAAGATTAAGGCCAGTGGGAGCAGAGTCTTGTAGATTCAATGCTGGTGGACGCCTCTCCAGGGCTCTGGCTGCCATCAGTGTGGCTCAAAGTGGCCCGTCAACAGGAAGGAGAAAGCAGAGGGAGAAGGGAGGTTCCCAGGACCCTCCTTATGAGAAGACCATGCCCACAAGCAGGTACCCTCAGGCTGTGACCCCATTGACAGTCTAGACTCCACCTGTTTACTCTATTTATCAGCTTGACAGGAGATGATGGAACTACCACAAATAGCAGTGACTATGAGAGTAACATTGAATCTGGCATCGATTCCTCTTGTTGTAGGCAAATGGACCCATCTAATGACAACATGACTGAAAACTTCCTAAGAGCCATCACTTAGGAATCTGTGTAGAAGAAGAGGAAAATGTTACTGATAGTCAGAGGTAGAAACTTACTAGGCTCATGTAACTAAGAGAGTGGTCCGGGTGGAGGATATTTGGATCAGGGCCATTCATGGTAACTCAATAATCACATTGGGAGCAGGGCTTTTGCCATGTTCCTAATCTACCATCTCGAGCGCGTTAGTCTTCGTCCTTGTAATTGTCATATCAAAGTGGAATAAAAAGAACAAAGAGCTAGACCGCCAGGTTTTGCAACAACATTCCAGTGGGAAGAGGGAGGCAGGAGGACATAGGAAGGGGCTGTCTTAATCCCCGGGGCTACTGTAACACACCACCACAAGTGGGGTCTTTAGAAAACAGAAATCTCCATGTTGGAAGTGACAACTCACATCAGAGCATCCACTCTAGGAAAGGGTCCCTCCGTACCAAGAGCTCAGTTATTCTGGTGTCCCTTTGAGGTAGTTAAGGTTGAGTGTGCCAACATAGCCAATGAACACATGTGGGATTAATTGAAGGGCGGAGAGAGAAATGGCTCGGCTAGCCTAGCCTTTCGTGGCTATTGTTCTTTAATCATCAGACCAGTGTGTGGCTGTCTTACTTGTTCTGTGCCTCAATTTGCAAGCTACACTGCCTGTGGGACACCTAACCCGTGGACTGTGTCCCTGTAACTTGAGGTTCCTTCAAGACCTGCTTCACCGTGCTGCTGGAATATACATCTCTTGAGCTGGGGACCATTGGATTCTGTCATCTGGCTGACTTGGTGACCTGCCTTGCTGTTTGCTGCCTGTGGCCAGATAGCCCGAACTGCTCTACAGAGGACTACCCGGCGGCCCTCAAGACTTGAAGGACTACCAGTGTATTAGCTGTTTCACAGAAGTGAGGTGCACTGAGCTATTTGTACTGCTTTATAGATTAACTGTTTATTTCTTATGATACATATTTATCTATCTATATAAATATATATATAATGATTAGTGTCCTGGTTTTGTTTCTCTAGAGAACCCTGCCTAATATACCCTTGCCCTAAAACAGTTCTCACATGGCCTCTCCCCTCTAGGTGTTGTTTCTGTTCTGCCCTTCTTATGCAACACCATCCAGAAGGGATTAGGTTTAGGACCCACTCTACTCTGAAATGACCTCATTAGCATAACAGAAAATCCCCTATTTTCCAGCAAGATCATGTTCCTAAGTACTAGAGGTTAGGACTTCAATATAACTTTAGAGGAGGGGGCATAATTTATTCAGGAGGCCCTGTATGAAGAAAGCAAAAACCTTCCGAGGAGCAATTTTTAACCCAGACCTGCGCACACGACCACCCTTAAACAACAAAGGACCGTACTCTTTCCAACACACTGCCCCTGTGAAGAGAACTGGATCCTGCTCAGCACCGATGGGAAGGGAATAGATTTGAGGTAGGCAACTAGCACCATGGAATTTTCAACGACCTCTCATGCAGGTGAGAGTTGGACACTGAATGAAAAAGACTGAAGAAGAATCAATGTATTTGAATGAGAGTGCTAGCCAATGCTGAAAGTACCATGGGCTGCCAAAAAAAAAAAAAAAAACCCAAAAAACTCCCAACAAATCTGTCTTGGAAGAAGTACAGCCAGATTAGAGGCAAGGATGGTGAGACTTTGTCCTGTGTACTTTGGACAGGTTGTCAGGAGAGACTAGTCCCTGGAGAAGGACATCAGGCTGGGTGAAGTCGAAGGCCCTTGACAAGATGGACTGACACAGTGGCTGCAGCCATGAGCTCCAACATGTGCACGATTGTGAGGATGGCGCAGGACCGGGCCGTCTTTTGGTCTGTGGCACCTAAGGGTGCTGTGAGTCTGAGACAACTGCGTGCAAACCACACAGCAAGAGCCATGATGAACTGCTGCTGCTCCCCCAAACCATTCCCATCAAGTCTTTTCCAACTCCCAGTGAGTAAACAGAGGGGGCAAGGTGCAAACTGACAGTGTGCCCCACGGAACACGCAGAGGAGTCTGACTGCTGTACAAGGAAGCTACGGATGCCATGTAGGTTTTGAACAGAGGAGGGAAGCGGTTCTCTAACAAGAAAACACGCTTTTGTTGTCATACTGAGCTTCTGAGTCTCTTTCCAAGTTGAGTCAATAGAGTTATCAACACTGCTGCTTACCACCTCCAGAGTTACATGCCAGAGAACATGAATAGCTCACTGAAGCATGATTCACTATTAATTAACAGTATTATTATTCTATGATGTATTAAAGACAAAGGCGCAATTACTACACAACCAGAAATCTTCTCAGGATGCATGTCTCCTGCATTCTAAATTGTGTCAGTGACTAGAGACTTTTCAAAAGCCCTATGCAAAGTGGTTCAGCATCTGCTGGAAGACCTTGGGCCTGGGCTTTGCCTGTTAAGAAAATAGTGTCAACTTTAAAGTGATCAGCTAATTAATTCCATTTGGGTTGCTTCGCACACACCTGAAAAAATACTTCCTTTCCTACTGCCCCAAGGCTTGGGAGCAGGTGTGGGGACGGGCTGGCCTTCAGGCAGGCTAAGGCCCACACCATCATCCACGCCAGCTAATGTTACACACCTCTCCAACGAGCAGCCTTTCCAGCCATCCGATTCCAAAAATTCACTCTCCTTGAGTCCATTCTAACTCACAGTGACCCTACTGGACAGGGTGGAACTGCCCCTGAGTACTTCTGAGACTGTCATCTTTATGGGAGTGGAAAGGCTCCTCTCCCTCCCCCACACCCCATGGAGAGATTGGTGGTTTTGAACCGCAAACCTTGGTTTGGCAGCCCAATGCATAACTCACTACGCCACCAGTGTTCGTAGTCATCGCATTAGGGGAGAATTAGTTACACGTCTGACCAGCTTGGCCCTCGAGTGATATTTTAAATATCCAAATGGCCCTTGGCAGAAAAATAGGTTCCCCAGCCCTGGTTTGTCGAATATCACGGAGACACGTGGCACTTGTTTGACTTGTGTCAGGAGGGGTAAGTAGCAAGGGAACTGCTTTTTTTCAGATGCCACGAGAAAGAGCTCGCCCAACTCTGACCTTGTGCTTTGCGGTGTGGAGAACTTCCCATCTCGAGAACCCCAGATTCTTTGGGAAGACAGCAATGTGTTCCTTCTGAGAAACTTGAGCAGTTGGGGGCTTTCGTGAGCATGCGTTTGTTCTGGGATTTCAGGAGATGTCTTTTCCTTGATTCTGCCTCCGTCGGTTTTTTCAAGAACCACAGAGCTTGGATGGGAGTGTATCTGGGAATCATTTTAACATTTGCATCCTCTTAATTTGAAGGCAGATGTTTCCCCACCTCTAGAATCCCTGTTCTTTGTATTTTATCTTTTGCTGCTGGACTTCATGACAAAAATGTTATTTGGGATCGATTTTTCCCTCTGGGCTTCCTATCAGCTACCAGAATAACTTAGACTCTGGAACATCTCCATAACCATGACAAAGAACACCCTGTTTCCAACCAAACCAAATGCACTGCTATTGAGTCCTTGTGGTTCCCAGAGCTCTTTAGGGCAGAGTAGAACTGGCCCTGTGGGTACTGATATGACGCATCTTTACTACGGGAGCAGAAAGCCTCGTCTTCTCCCCAGGAGTGCCTGGTGGTTTTGAACTGCTGACCTGTGATTAGCGGGCTCTGATTTCCAAACTGGGTCCTATTTACAGGTCCAGGTTTAGGAGCTCAGCATATATTTGGGGGTGGAGACCCAATTCCTTGCCTAACAGAGATCTGCTTTAAGATCATCACTGGGGGAGCCTCTTCCAGATTGAGATGCCGGAAGGGTTGGTGGAATGTCTCTCCCCGAGGAGTCACGGGGAGATGGAGCTCAGGGCTCTGATTGGAGAGGTGGGGAGGAAGGAAACGAATGGTGGATTAAATCAAGCCAAGAAGAGAGGAGACTGGCATGGCTTCCGAGTCTAGCCAGCAAGTGGCAGGGCGGTGATCAAAGAGAGGGACAAAGATCAGATTTTGGACTTGCATGGAGTCCAATTTTCACTGTTCTTAGCAGAAGGTGTTGGCGGGACAGCAAAGTGGAGCATCCCATCTGGCCAAGAGTCTGCACTGAAATGCACATTCCAACTCCTGAACGAACCCGCAGACAAAGAAAGGGAAGTGTGGTAGGGAAGGGCTGCGTCTCATTCTCTGAGTAGTTGTCTGTGATCTCGCGGAAGAAAGGCTTTTTCCGTTGCAGACGTCAGTGTCTGGTGGTCTGGGGGCGTGAACGCAGTCCAGATGGGCTGGTGCTCCTTGTACTAAGTCATGTGAGAGACTCAGCAATCCCACATTTTTTCCTTCTGCTATATTAACAGGCACCACTTTTAAAGCCCTGGTGGCATAGTGGCTACACATTGGGCTGGGAGCCTCAAGGTCCGAAGTTCAAAACCACCAGCCACTTCATGGGAGAAACATGGGGCTTTCTACTCCCATAAAGAGTGACAGTCTCAGAAATTTACAGGGGCAGTCCTGCTCTGTCCCATAAGGTCACTATGAGTTGACATCGACTTGATGGCCATGGATAGCGAGTGAGGTATTTAAAAATACTTTTAAAGTTTTTTTTTTTTTTTAAACTGGACTGGATCATCCTTAGGTAGTTTCTTTGTAAAGGAAAGGACTTGTATTCGGTCAGCTTACACAACGATGACAGGGTTTTTAAAAGTCCACAGGGATAAACAGAATGAATCGGTAATGGGATGGAGAAGAAAGTGGAAGTTTTCCATGAACTTTTGGAAGCCCTTGGTCTCAGCACCCTGAGGGCTGGCAGAGTGGGCATGGGCTCTTTGACTGGGTGTGTGTTCTGACACTAACCTCCTTGGCAAAATCATGTAGCCTCCCCGAGCCTCAGTTTCTCAGTGCCTATGTAAAAATGGGAATGATGGGCATTCTACCCTGCTGTCTTTCAGTCTCCAAGTCTTGGAGACTCCTGCCTCACAGTAGGGCTAGGCCCCCAAGGGGTGTCCTTTGGGAACGGAGCTCTGGTGGCATCCTGGTCAAGCACTGGGCTGCTAAACGGAAGGACCGGTGTTTGGAAACTACCAGCTGCACCATGGAAGAAAGATGGGGCCGTCTGCTTCTTCTGTCAAGTCTACAGCCTAGGAAGGACTAGGGGTAATTCTATTCTCAGAGGACCTCAGTGAGTCAGAGTTGACGTAAAGACAGTGGGTTTTGTTGTTGTTGTTGATTTCTGGATTATTGTTGTTTTGATCTTGACAAAAGTAGTTCACCAGACCTTTCTTGTGCAGCACTATTGGAAGTGCTCAGACTGATAACCTTTGGGTTAGTTGTTGAGCACAAAGCCACTTGGACCACCCACAGGTCTGGGATTGTACCGGTACCAGTTTTACAGTGTGACACGCTGGTGGTGCAGTAGCTACACATTGAGCTGCTAATCACAAGGTCAGCAGTTCAAAACCACCAGCTAGCTCCTTGGGAGAGAGTCAATGTTTTCTGATCCTGTAAAGCACTACAGTCTCAGAAACTCCACACGGGCAGTTTTACCCTGTCCAAAGGGTCTGTATGAGTTGGCATTGACTCAATGGCAGTGTGTTTGGTTTTTTTTGGCCGGTTTTGGGCTTTTTGTTGTTGTCTGAGTGTTACAGCATGTCGTGAGGATAATGTGATTCAAACCAAAGAAAGCGCTTCAAACTGTATCTGGAACAAAGAAAGGTCCCCAAGAAATGGCAGCTCTCATTATTATCTAAGATGATATACAGCAAAACACATTGAAAAGTGTCTTAGATAACAATGGACTAGTTTTAGTTTCACTTAAAGTAAAATCATACCCTTTATAGTAATAAATCACTGCAAATTGATATGCTACAATGTTCTTTAAAAGAGCCATTGTTTTTGACGCATAATAAAGGTTATGTATGAGTCACAGAAATAGCGGTGTACATGTTGAGAGATATAAACATAAGAGATACCTTGCCACAAATGTGATTGAGATAAATATATATTAAGGACATTTAAATAATAAATAGGATTTACTTCAAATACTTTGTAATTCTAAATCGTTTTCTTGAAAAAATTCGTGATGATTCAAATGTATTCCCAGCAGGTTTATAAGGTGGGCAGACATGCTTAATTCCACAGAAAGAAACAGGAGGCCATCTAAATAGCTCTTGCTGTGGTGAAACACAATTACACTAATTAGATCAATAAAAGCCTATTTACAAGGAGAAACATTGCTTTAATGGATAGTAGTTTTATCAAATCCATGTTAGAATTTTTATATAAGGTCCAGAGTTTATACAAATTCAAATTCCAGTACTTCAATTACAAACTCCCTATATTCACTTCAGAAAGTGGGTGTAGACTTTTAAACAGCTTTTAAAATGATAAAGCTTTGAAACATTAAACTGCGTTGGAATATCCAAGGGCCTTTAAAAAGTTTGAGGAAAATGGAATTAAATGGATTTTTTAAAAGTGGAATTAGAAGATAATGGAAATAGTTCGTGAAGATAATATTCTACATCCTGTTTGGGTGAGTAATGGCTGGGATCTTAAGAGCTCCTGAGCAGTCATCTAAGATGCAGCCATTGGTCTTTCCCCGTGGGGAGAAAAGAAGAAGGATGCCAATCCAAAGATAGATGGAAGCAATGCGTCCAATAGACCAATGAACACACCAGCATCAGTCTCCACAACCTGAGACCAGAAGGACTAGATGGTGCCCGGCTACCACTGCTAACTGCTTTGAAAGGCATCGTATTACAAGTTCCTGGCAAAGTGAGAGAAAGATGGGGCACCAAACCCAAAATAATAGAAGAGACAAGGCTCACTGGTTGGAAAACACCCCTCCCTGGACACCCCTCCTCCCCGAATATGGCTTTTGTCACCCTGCAGGTCTGGAACCAAATCCATCCTGTGGTAAAAATAATCACTCATTTAGTTTAAAAGGAGAGCATTTACCGGATGACAAAGTTCAGGGTGTTAGGAGAGAGGGAGGAATGGACATTGGAAACCCAGGACAGGGTGGGTGGGGAGTTGGAATAAGTGGAAATACACTGAGGGGATTGCAATGGATGAGTCAAAACAAAAAAACTGAAGAACTCTTGCAATTCAATAAGAGGACAAGCAATGTTAAAAATGGGCAAAATACTTTATCACACTTCACAAAAGAAGGAATGTAAAAGGTCAGTAGGCACATGAAAAGGTGCTCAACATTACTTGTCATTCCAAAATCAGCCCAAACCCACTGCTGTCAAGTCAATTCCCAAACATAACAGCCCAAGCTCGGGTTTCTGAGGCTGTACAGCTTTAAAGAAGCAGTCAGGTGTCTATTTTTCCAGAGGAGTAACTGGTGGGTTTGAACCCCGCACATTGTGGTTAGCATCCCAATTCCTAACCCACATGGACACCGAAAAACCAAATCACTATGAGATGCTATGATGTCCCCACTGGAGAGGCTAAAATGCAGTGGTTTTACAGTCTTTCCTAGAGAGCTGATTCACCATGCCCTTTTCCATGTACCTCAAGGTGGCTTGAGTGTTGGAATACCAATCGAAATGTTTCAACAGGCGGGGGCAGCTCTGGAAGCACTAAGTCATCTCTACCAAGAAATCTGGGGCACGGCTACCTGGACCGCTGACTGGAAGAGATCCTTAGTCTTGTCCATTCCAAAAAAAAAAAGTGAATCAAAAAAATGTGGCCATTACCCAACCATCCCAGTCATATCACATACAAGTAAAATGTTGCCCTGGAGGTCATCCAACAACGGTTGCAGCAGTACTTAGACAGGGAGCTGCCCGAAATTCAATCCAGAGTCAGAAGATGACGTGACACAGAGGGTATGGTTGCTGAGGTCAGATGGGTCTTGACGGGAAGCCGAGAATGCCAGAAAGAAGTTTGTGTTTTATGGACCATGCAAAGGCATTCCACTGTGCGGATCAGAACACACTGGGCGTAATCTTGGGAAGAACGGGAGTTGCAGAACACTGATGAGGTGCTCAGCAAGAACCTGTCCATCCACAAGAGGCTGTTGTGGGAACAGAACGAGGGGACACCGTGTGGTTGAACATCAGGAGAGGTGTGCGTCAGAGTTGTATCCTCTCACCATGGTTATTCAATCTGCGTGCTGAGAGCAAATAATCCGAGAAACTGGATTGTATGCAGAAGCATGCAGCACTCAGGAAGGCTTATTAACAGTCCTTAACATGCAGGCTATGCAACCTTGCTTGCTGAAAGCGAGGGGGTCTTGAAGCCCTTGCTGAGAAAGGCAAAGACTACAGCCTTCAGAAGGGATTACAACTCATTGTCAAGAAAGCCAACATCCTCACAACTGGTCAATGGATAACATCCAACTGAGTCAATAGATAACACCATGAATTAGGAAGCAAAGCTTGAAATTCTAAGGCATCTAATTTTGCTTGGATCTACAATCACTGCTGATGGAAGGAAGCAGCAGTCAAGAAATATCAAAAATGAGATGTTGCATTGGGCAAACCCGCAGCACACGAGTGTTGAAGAGCAAGGGCATGGCCTTGAGGACTAAGGTACGCCTGATCCAAGCCATGGTATGATCCATTGCAGCTACAAATCAGGATCAGAAACATTCTGGATGTAATTATTTGGTCAGGACAACTTCTTGTTTGCGGTACCCACAGCCCTTTGGCCTGGCCTTCGCCTTCCTCAGGCAGCGTCATAAAGATCTTAGCACAGCTCATGAATTCCCAAAGGACAATTCGCTCCATAAACCTCAGCCAGAAGGCAGCCAACTCTAGCTCAGTGGGTCCCCAGTAAAGTGCCTGGAGGCACCCCACTCCACAAGCAAGTCCACTGACTGGAAGGCATTCATCTATATTTACTCTGTGTCCCGGGAAGTCCACTGCTGTGTCTCATGCTCTGCCTCTGGGCTTTGCACAAGCCAGGTTTCTGTCACTCCTTGGGTGCCACAACTTTCTGGTCCTGGATCAAGGTGGTCCACTATGCAGGGATCTTGGAGTCTAAGCAACATGCTCCCCTCCTGGCTCTTCTCTCTTGAGAGTGAGCCCTCCCCTTCTGCTCCTCAGCTGGTTCATCTGATATCCAGCGGGATGGCAAAACTGAATAACCCCCGTGCCAGAGTTTCAAGCTTTTACCTCCACACGGATCTCTGTTAACAATCAGTTTGAATTTGGCGTGAAAAAGACTATTGAAAGCAACATGGGCTGCTAAAAGGACAAGCCGATCTGTCTTGGAAGAAATACATCTCTAATGCTCCGTAGAGGCAAGGATGGTGAGACATCATCTAATATACATTGACCATGTTGTCAGGAGAAGGACACCCTGCTTGGTAAAGTAGAGGGACAGTGAAAAAGAGCAAGGCCCTCAACGAGAGGGAGGGACACAGGGCTCCAACAATGAGCTCAGGCACAGGAGCCACGGTGAGGATGAGCAATTGTGAGGCGGGCGCAGGGCTGGGCAGAGTTTTGTTCTGTTGGGCGTTGGGTTGCTGTGGGGTGGACCTGACACGATGGCATCTAACAACCACAACAGTCACAACTGAACCATAAACTCCTAGCATCAGCTCTCCCCGCTCCACCCCCGTCTGCCCAAACCCATCAGAAAAGACAACAACAACAAAGTTGTTCCGTGGGAGTTATACAATGACTAGAAGAGGCATATTATTAAATCATTCACAGCAGTGCACATGCCTGGATGGATCAAATGAGTGTATACATTGCTAACATGTATCTAACTGTACATGTGATACGACCACATTTTGCAGTATGTAAATTATAGCTCCCAAAGGCTGTGTGTGTGTGTGTGTGTGTGTGTATACTAACTTCTATCTCAAAACAACATGATCATACTGATGATCCGTGTGCTTTTCAAATTGTCTTTGATGGTTGGGAAAATGAGCTAGGAGTAGAAATTCAGAACAGCAGTAGGTAGAGGGATAGATTCCTTTTTAAAATCCCATCCTAAGAACACTATTCTGGAAGATCAGCCCTATTTATAGCCTCAAAGCCAGCTGTGTGAGAGCTGGTCCGTCACCTGTGTGCTGCCTGCTGCACTCCTCATGGCACGGGGGTGAGTGGGTCCCTGTCCCCTCCCAGGCTGGGGCTCCTCACTGACCGGCCTGCCCTGTGTTGCTGTCGTCCAAAGGCCAGCTGGGATGTGAAGAGAACGTCCCCACTGGCCTGTGTTACCCTCTCTCTAGACACCGAAGGGGGTGGGGCACTAGGTGCCCTTTGAGATCTCTTCTTTCCCCCTCAACTTTCAGAAGAGAGAGTTTAACCCAGCCCGACACCGCTCTTCACACTCTCTCACTGCTAACAGGACACCACAGATGTCTGCAGAGAGAGTAACACGGGCACCACGTCTCCTGGTGAGGAGCGCTCGTGGTGCAGTGGGCTACATGGTCGGCTGCTCACTACAAAGTCACCAGTTCGAAAGCACCAGCTGCTCCTGGGGTGAAAGAGGAGGCTTCCTACCCCTGTGAGGCGCTAAGGTCTCGGAAACCCACAGGGGCAGTTTGCCTCTGTCCTTCAGGGTCACTGTGAGTTGGAATGGACTCGACGGCAGTCTGGTGTTTGGAGTAGTCTCCATACCAGTGGCCCTGGCGGCACGGGATGGGTCAGTGCTCGGCTGGTAACTGAAAGGGTGGTGGGTTTGGACCCACCAGCCACTTTGTCACGGTTGTGGTTAGGTGTCGTCAAGTCCACTCTGGTGGTGACCCCATGTACGAAAAGAATGCAGTGTGGTCTCATCGGATGCCGTCTGCACACTCATCCCTGCCTTTGAGCTCCTTGTTGCAGCCACTGTGTCCCTTGATCTACCCGAGGGGCTTCCTCCCTTGCATTGACTTTCTGCCTCACCAAGCGTAGTGCCCTTCTCCAGGGCCCGCTCAGTCCTGAGAGCACGTCCAAACTGTGCGGGGTGGAGTCTCGCCACGCTTCCCTCAAGGGCACCTTCTGCCTGTGCGACTTCCAAACCAGGTTCTTTGTTTCTCTGGCCGGCCGCGGTAGGTTTCCCATTCTTCATGAACACACCAGTTCGAAGGCATTAGCTCTCCTTTGGGGGGTACAGTGGTTTGCTGGTCTGCATACTGCTGCTCCATGCACGTGACTGACCCGCGTTTGTAGCATCCTTGTTCTGAGCAACAAAAAAAAAGAATAAAGGAACATTCCTTGGAAGCGGCTTCGCGAACGTCTCTGCCCACAGCCCTATGACCCAATGTGCAGGCACAGAGCACATCGAGCGAGCAGTAAAGTAACTTGGAAAAGGAGGTTTAGGGGCCCAGGGAAAACGAGGAGGGATTCCATTATCATGGAAGAAGCAGAGAAGATGGCAAATCATCAGTCTGTCCTCCTAAACTAAACTCGCTGCCATTGAGTGCATTCTGGCTCACAGAGACACTGAAGGACAGGGTATAACTTCCCTGTGGGTTTACGAGACTGTAACTCTTTCCAGGAATAGAAAGCCTCATGTTTCTCCCACAGAGCCTCTGGTGGCTTCAAACTGCTGCCCTTGTGGTTCATAGTCCAACAAGTAACCACTACACCACCAAAGCCCTCAAACTAACAGCCATTGAGCAAATGCCAACTCATACCACCCGACAGGGCAGGATATAATTGCCCTTTGAGTTTCCGAGACTGACTCTTCCAGGGAGTAGAAAAACCTCATCTTTCTCCCATGGAGCTGCCAGTGGATTCGAGCTGCTGACCATTCAGATCCTAGCCCAGCATGTAACAACTACACCACCAGGGCTCCCAGCACCCCACAACATGAACTGTTGCTCCTTTGTTTCCTAAATGGCAAAGGGACCATTCCCAGGTCTGGGGGGTTCTTCCTAGCTCCTGCCATTTCTTCTTGATGCGCCGCTCCAGTTGAACAGGCCCCTGAGTTTGGCACATTAATGAGCCCAAGCTCATCTCCTCTCTCCTCCCAAGCACATTACCCATCTCTGGTATTCATGGGGGTCCATCATCTTACGGCTCTCTTTTCTGTTTCTCCTAGTGTCTGCTTCAACTAGTCTGTCGGCTTATTTGGTGTCATTGAGGTCCCAACAGGAAACAGATGGCACACTGGGGACAGGGTAATTCTAGGTGAGTTAAAGTACAAAGGGTCATTTACTAAGATGTGGGTGCGGAGGGGGGGGGGGAACCACACAGCTTGAGGCAGTAACCTGGAGTGTCAGTGAGCTGGTACTTCCTCAAGGTGAGAGCGTGAGGGGAAGGAGCCTGCATCAGAATCTTTCACCAGAGTGTCTTTGAAAGGAGTCAGGAAAGTGAAAACTTTTTACCTCTCTCTCTCTCTCTCTTCCCACCCTGCCAGTGCTGCCCATTAATGGAAACCAGTTGGCAGCCAAGGACCATGGGAACCAGTGATATGGCCCATGTCGCCTAAGCAGGTGGGTACACTTTCTTCCACTGAGTGTGCCTGGTGCGTTCCAATCACCAACCTTCCTGGTAGCAGCTGAATCTCGCCTGCTACCCCAAACACACTGCCCTGGAGCCAATACCAACTCACACACGGCCCAACAGGAGAGGGTACAACTGTCCCTGTGGGTTTCCAAGACAATAACTTCTACTGGGAGTAGAAAATGCCTTCTTTCTCCCAAGGAGTGCTTACTGGTTTTGAACCGGTGACCTTGTATTTAGCAGCACAACATATGCTCCTGGAAAACTCTCCGTCACGAGAGAAGCTCCAACACGTTGCTGTTTAGCTGAACCTGGTCCACAGTGACGATCTACTGAGAGGCCACAACCTTCTGAGACAGTTTACTAATTTTGGTTACGTAGGTGCTGTTGGCTGCCGTCATGATCACTCCAACTCCAGGGACTCTACGTTCAACAGAACCAAGCACTGCCCCGTCCTGTACCATCCACATCATTGCCCATTGCGGCAGCCACTGTGTCCATCCATGTAAATTCAAATAGTCACACACACACACTTAACTTCCTAATTTCATGGAATTATCACAAAAGCACATGTGTTTGGAAATCGGAAGAGGTGTAGGATGTGCGTCCAGGTTGTATTCTTTGACCATGCTTATTCAATCTGTCTGCTGAGCAAACACTCTGAGAAGCTAGGCTAGAGGAAGAACATGGCCTTAGGAATAGAGAGAGGCTTATTAAGAACCTGCAAGATGCAGATGACACAGCCTTGCTTGCTGATATTGAGGCGTCCTTGCTTTGTACTGATTGTGCTCGGGCGTTCGACGATGTGGACCACAGCCAGTGATGGATACCCGTGAGAAAATGTAGGCTTCAGTGTGGATTGCCACTCCATGTCAAGAAAACCAACATCACAAATGCGGACTGATAGAGAACATCAGGATGCTGCTCGGCTCCACATCAGTGCTCATGGGAGCAGCCGTCAAGACATCAAATTATGCGTTGTATTAGGCAAGTCGGCTACACAAGACCTTTTAAGGTGTTCAAGAGCAATGGGGTTGTTTGGAGAACTATCAGATGCCATGGTATTTCCAGTCACCTCTTGTGCATGTGAAAGTTGGACATTGCTAAGGAAGACCAAAGAAGAATGATGAATTAAGATGCATTATGAGTTATATTTGAATTATGGTGCTGGGGAAGAATACTGAAATACCGCGGATTGCCAAAAGAACCCGTCAATCAGTGGTGGCAGAAATTCAGCGAGAATGCTCTTTGGACACGAGATTGTCTCACATAATTTGGACATGTTATCAGGAGAGACTAGCGCCTGGAAAGGACAGCATAAACCGAACAGTAAAAAGGAGGCAAACCACCAGAGGCTACGTGGTCACAGTGACTGCAGCCGTGGGTTCAAACATCAGCAGGATTGTGAGGATGCTCCCGGCTGGGCCGTCTTTCGTTGTGTTGGACGTAAGGTTGCTCGCTGTGCGTTGAACTGACGAGATGGTTACTAGTAAGAACACGTGGTGATGTTTTGACTCAATTCACCTAGTATTTGGCCTTCTAAAATCTTTGACAATTAGAGTGGGTACCATGAAAATTTCTTAATGATTGATTTATAATCTTGGTTTTCTTTCACCTCCAAAAATCTTGAATTCTGTTACCTCAAGGGATGGCCTTATTTTTTTTTGTACTAAAAATCCATTACAAGTGAAAGAGAGAGTCCAATTGAGTTCAATGGAATAGTATAAAAATTGTATTTGTGAAAATGCCATTTGTCAAGTTTGGGTGTTGTATCAAAGAATTGTACTCAGTTACCTGGAATGATATCAAAATTCTTTTCTTCTCCACTCCAAAATATCCCCTGAAGTTGTCTTAAACTTAGCCTGCTTGAGCATTCTGCTATTTTAACAACAGTCTACGTGGGATCAAAGTTACAATAAAGACTTGAAAGAGAGAGAATGGAGAGACCTTATAGGGTAGTGAGTTTGTTAATGAGAGAGGGTGAAAATAGTTGTACAGCTGCAGGAGTGTCATCAATATCCCTCAATTGTACACGTAGAAACTATGACTTGCTATCTATGCGCTCAACAAAATGAAATTAGAGAATACTTCATTTTTCAGAGCGAGGGATTACTTGTTTTGCTTAACCTGGTCATAGAATTCATATCAAAATCACCAAAATACTCCAAAATGTTGTCCCAGAATAAGATGACAGCAGTCCACCACGTTTAAGATACTGCCATTCCAATAAGAAAAATGTTTTATTGACCATCTAGTTCACTTTTCAGCCCTCAAATTTGTTTGCTTAGATGTATCAGGATTTTTACATAACAGGTCTCATGTCAACATTATCTACTATAGTGTCACACTCAGCCGTTTTCTCCCGGTGTTTCCTTTCTTCCTCCTTTCCTGACCCTCTGAGCTTTGCCCTGGGGTAAATGCTGCCCTTTGGCTCTTAAGTGGTTGAGCCTTCCTCATAGGGGTGAGTTCAGTTCCAGACCAGGAGTGCGGGTGACCAGGAGTCGTAGTCTTGGAGGTCCCAGCTGTCTCTAACTGACCAGTAAGCTGGTCTCGTTCATAATTTTGGATTTTGTCAAGGATCATTAGACTACTCGTCTATTATCTTTTCCTTTGCAGCACTGAGTAAACATATTGAAGGAAAAGAAAGTAAAGTGTGTAGGTAAATACAGCAATACATATTTCTATTAATTTTTGGAGTTTGGAGACAGGTACTATTGACATATAATGCATGTATGATGGGCATTAGATTACAATTTGGCTGATTATAAACACCCAAGTAGATAGTAGTCAACCTCATACTCACTGGCAGCGCCTTCCGTGGTGCTGAATGTGTTGTGTTGGCACTGGCGTCTGGTCTGGGCTCCCCCTGGCCAGGGGAAGACTGAGAACTGACAATGGAGGTAGTATGACTGTGGATAAGAATTTTTCAAATGATCTAATTTACAATTAAATTTTAATAGCTACTTTTGTGGAACTTTTCCACCACCCGGGAAGTTCTCTAAATCCACTAAACCCCAGCCCACTCCCACCCCCCGCCCCACCCCCACCATTGTAGGGAAATACTGCTCCTGGAACAATATTGTCTGTCCTTGGACTCTGTGTAAGAACCCTCTTGGACTTGATATAAGGAGATTTACGGACTATACCCTTTGTGTTGGGCTTCTTCGGCAGCCACAGTGCAGTTGTGATTCAGCCATGTGGTTGTATGGATTATTGGCTAATTTCTTTTAATGGTTCAGTAACATCCATCATTTGTGTGCATTACAACTTGTTTACCCAGCTCCTACTGACAGATTGCGGGATGCTGGTGGTGTCATAGGCTATGTGTTAGGCTATGTGTCGTAGGCTATGTGTCGTAGGCTAACTACAGGGCCAGCAGTTCTAACTCATCAGCCCCTCCTTAGGAGAAGGACGAGGCTGTCTGCTCTTGTAATATTTATAGCCTCAGACACCTTAGAGAGCAATTCTACTCTGTCCTATCGGATCTATGAATCAGAATCCACTGGATGGCAGTGGGTGTTTTTTGGTTTGGGGGTATGGTCGGATTGAAGTTGTCAAGGACTTCCAAGACCTGGATCCACAATCCACGCCCGCAGAGGCAGTCAAGGAATCAAGCAACACGCTGCGTTATGCAAGTATGCTCTAAAGGACCTTGTCCAGGTGTTAGACTGTAAAGATTGCTGCTTGGAGGACTAAGATGAGTGCAACCCAAGCCAGGGTCTATTTCCTTGTGGCCTCTGCATGCCAAAGCTGGACCGTGACTGAGGAAGACCAGGGAAGCATCGGTGCCTTTGAATTAGGGTGTTGGCAAAGAATGTGGAACCCGCTGCAGGCTGCCAGAAGAAGTCACAAATCTGACTTGAAAGAAGTGCAAACAGCATGTCCTTTAGAAGCAAAGATGGAGAGACTTCATCTCAAGTAGTTTCTTCACGTTATCAGGAGGGACCAGTCCCTGGAGAAGGGCATCATGCTTGGTACAGTCCGGGGTCAATGAAAAATGGGAAGAACCCCAAACGGGAACGATGGTGAGGACGGCGCACGATCCGGGATTCGTCCTGTTGGACACAGGGTCACTGGGTGTAGGAACTGACTTGATGACAGCCAACAACATGATTGATGGGTAGTTGGATTACCTCCAATCCAGTTGGGTTTTAACTCTGCACACATGTATTTGCCATTCTTCATTAATTGAAGAATATGTTTATATAGTAAGACAATTGCCTTGAGCAAATATAGTCAACTTATGATTCTGTTATCATCTTTCTCCGCCAGGGTGCGATTTTAATTTCAGGTTATCTTTAAGGCAAGGCAAGGATAGATATTTTGGGCCTGTTGGGAGTAATGCGTTGTTTTGCATCATTTAAGGAAAACACAACCACCAAGGCAGATCTACCAGAAAAACAAACAAAAACATTGCAATGCTCTCAAAAAGCAAAATACACTTTGCTGTGGGGTGGGCACAGTTGGGTCGGTGGGACTCTAGAGAACGGTGACAAACTATGTATAGTTTTGAATGATCTCAGCCCCCAACACTATTGATGCTGTTAGTAGGTGCAGACAAGTTGGTTCAGATTCGTTGTTACTCTAGATAGTACTGTGAAACACTGCCCAGTCCTGCGCCATCCGGCAATGGTCATGCCCGAGCTCACTGTAACAGCCCCTGCGTCAAGCCATCTGGTCGACGGTCTTCCATTTTTGCTGCCACTCTGTTTTTACCGAGCATGACATGATGTCCTTCTCCAGGGACTGGTCTCTTCTGATACCATATGCAAAGTCCACGCGACAAAGTCTCACCATCATCCTAACTTCTAAGCATGCTGGCAGTACTTCTTCCAAGACAGACTTGTTTGTTCTTCACCGGCACTGTACTTCAAATGTGTCAGTTCTTCTCTGGTATTCCTTATTCATTATTAATAATAAGCTCATATTCAAAGGATTTTAGAACTAGTAAAAGGAGATTAATAATCCAGTAGTCTAATTCTGTATATCATGCATGCTTAATAAAAAACAGATGGACACGAAACCATTTATTTTACAAGAGAAATGATGATTTATTTCAGCTGGGCACAAGATATTATAATTGTTGTCTTAGTTAATGTTCTCTGTTTTACTTGAGATCTAATATCCATTGCAATGGCTACACAGAACCCACAGACAAAATTCATGATTAAACGGTTTATTAAGGAAGTTAAGTTATAATGCCAGTGAGAAGTGCTCAGGGTAGTTGTTTATCAGGGCATGGTACAAGGGTTTTCAGGTCTGCTGATAAATGCCCAAAGGGTGTACCATTCTGCTGCACCCGAAGGCATTCAGCTCAAGCTCCGTGGGTCAGCAAGCCCAGCTCCCTGAATTAAGTGCCCAGAGGCACCCCACTCCAATAAGCTTCAGCCTGAAGGCACTCAGTTCCACCCCCTGGACCCAGCTTCCCCAAGTGCCCAGAGGCATCCCACTCTACAAGCCAGCCTCCTGCACAAAAGTACTCAGCTGTGCCTGCTTCTCTGTGCCATGCTCTGGTTCTTGGTCCTGCTGCGGCTCTTCTGATGTCAAAATTCTCTTTTGGATCCAGGAGGTTCATTGCACAGGGGATCTAGGGTCCACTCCCGACTCTTGCTGGTAATGAGATCCCCTCTCCTGCTTCTCAGAGGGCTGGCATTCCAGGGAATCCTGTTCACAGTTAGAGATGAATCCTGTAAGTATCTTCCCCTATCTTCTTACTAAAATCGTGCAGGAAAAGGCTGTTTGGTGGGAATTAGAGACTTTGGCTAGAAGATCCACATCGAAATACTCACTTCTCCCTTAATAGATGAAAACCCAACTTTGAAAACAGGTTATGATCTTATGCTTTATAAAAGATTACAACAAATTTAGTAGTAAACTCCCACAGAACCATGCATTAATTTTCAAAATTCTTATCCATATAATATTCAAAGTCTTGCCATATGTCAGTATTCTACGTATTCACCTGCAGGGGGTTGCGTTTTGCAAACATTAATGTTGAAATAATGTATTAGTTCTTGACTATGCTGTAGATGTCAATAGGATAAAGTAATTTAACAGATAATATTGAAAATGAAATTTATCACTAAGACTGTGCTTAAGTAACTTGATAACAGGCTAAGGGGCTTCAAAAAGTTCATTGGAAAATTCCATGATTGTTTCATCCTATTTTTCCAGGAACTTTTGTGAAGTTCTGTACATAACTACGCTTTCCAGTCATTCGAATACAAATGTGCTAATCCATGTCGCTGTTAATCACATTCGAGTGCCAAAAATAATCCAAGTTTCAAGTAAGCAATTATGCAAAGCAATAAATGATTTAACCTGGCTCTTCTAGTCATGGCCTTTGTTATTCCCACCAATCTTTGTTTTCCTGAGAGGTCTGGGCCAGAAGGGGGCTGGGAGTAAAGATACAGATTCACCTGTGAGTGCTGGTGAACAGGGGTCATTGTGAGTGCCATCCAGCTGGGTATAGAAGGAGTCATCTCTGAGGCTGGAAGGAGGGCTCTCACTACCAAACACTCCCACCCCCCCAAAAAAAGAAGAGTCAGGAGTGAAGCATTTCCCTCAGATCCTGAGATTCCCTGAGCATTGGACCTCCTTGATCCAGGAGAAGCCGTGAGACACCAGAGGGGTGGCAGAGAAGCAGAAGCAGCAGAACCAGGAACCAGAACATGAGACAGAGCAATGGACTTCCCAGTCCACAGAGCAAGTAGAGCTGAGTGCTTTGGGGAAGGAGACTGTCTTGGGTGCTTCTGGGATGTTAATTGGGGGACCTGGATTTGCTGACCTGCAGAGATGGAGCTGTGTCTTCAAGTTGAGGCTTATGGGGGAGTGGCATGCCTTTTTGGAACTAAATGGCCCTAAAATGGCTTTGAAATATTGCTTGGGTAGGGCCAAGTCCAGGCCAGGTAGGGTCAAGACAGAGGCCTGCCTGTGTTGATAGAGAAGAAACTATCCTGGCCCAATAGCTTTATCCTGAGAATTTCTCACCTGAATTGTAACCTGTTGACTTTCCTAATAAACCTCCTCATCATCGTGAGTGTCATCTGAGTTCCGTGGTCGTTGCAATGAATTTCTGAACCCAGGAGAAATGTAGTGTGGAGAAAGTTGAGAACCGTGGGAGAATGGTTGGTGTCAAAACAGCTGAGAAGGAGGGACGTGGAAGCATAGCTGACCTTTGCCTTGTGGCAATCATCCATGGATGCTGGAAGAGGTCAGGCACACTCCATGCCATTACATCAGTTGGCACCAGGAGGAGGGCCCCTTGAAATGGCTGCAGCCTCATGGAAGCATGGGGTATTCGAAGAGGAAGAACAAAGGAGTACGGGAAGTAAAACTTTTGGTTCTTAGCCAGTTACTTTGTTGTTACCTGTAATGGCTGAAAGGAACCTAAGGAGTAGTGTGTCGGCTGAGGGGATCAAAGCTTTTGCTGGAGTGGTGGGGAGCAGAAGCTAGTTTGGTTATTTAGGGTGACTGATCGGGGGGCCAGTACCTATTGAATCCACTCTGCCAGGGACCCAAGGCCATATTCAAATAAATGGAGACCCAGTCCAGGGGCAGAGAATATTGAATGAGTATTTTCAGAAGAGTTAAGAATTATATTTTTGACTGCACTATGAATTATTGAATGTTTCTTCTATGGGGCGTTGCACAATAAGACTACATGTGTGATAGAAATCAATAATTATAACGAGCATAGAGAGCTTGTAAGCCCAAATTCATCCTATTCTTGATTGGATATACTAAAAGGGGAGTTGGGAATTGTCCCGAAGGAACAGGCTTTATTTTAAGCCACAAGTCAATGTAGATTTGGTGGCTTAAGTGAAAATCCAAGTACCAACCAGACCTGCTGAGAGAATAGGTGATTTATATTTGAAGAAATAACTACAGAGGGAAAAAATAAAAAGATTTTGGCTTTTTGAGTTTTGAGCCAGCTGTTTGCTGTGGGATGTTATCAATGTAGGGACAGCCTTCCCATCAGAGAAAGCCCCCATCTAGGAGATGGTTAATGGGATCCAGGTACACTTGTGGTGGTAACTACTTGAGTCCACTTGTTGGGGAAGATGCTGCAATGAAGAGACAGGCTGATGTGGACATTTTCCATTGGTGCCTGTTGATGCCCTGGTCCACAGAGGTGAACAATGAGAGAAGGGCTGGCTGGTGTTATAGGAGAGTTAAGGAACTGTGTAGACTCCTGAGCGGAGAAGCATGGCCTATCCCCTGGTGAGCAAGGACTGAGGGAAGAGATCAGCTGCTCTGAAGGGCAGGGAGGTGTACAGACTCCAAGCTTACAACTGGTATGCAATTGACCTAGAATGGATGGTTAGGGCTGAGATGACCAGAAGCCAATCAACCAATCAAACTTAGATGTTTGACATCTGTGAATTCTATGTGGCTATTGCAATTAATTATTGAACGTAAGCCCCGTCCCCGGCAAAAAAAATGCCGTGGGAGGAATGCTTAGTGCCAGATGAGGATAGAGGGTGGAGGCATGTGTGAACCTTTACCTGAGGCAATCGGCCAAATATCATGGCTCCCATGTCATTGCATCAAGTAGTTCACATTCATGGATACACTGAGCACTTTAGACAGAACTGCCCATTTTAAGTACTTGGCAGATTACGACTGCATTAACTATTTACTGACTTTGCTGGGAGGAAGACCAATAAGGTAGGGTACGCTTACTGGGAGTCACAGTGGTGCATTGGGTTAAGCATTGGGCTGCTAATGGTTTGGACCCACGAGCCGTCTCACAAGAGAAAGATGAGCCAGTCTGCTTCTGTAAAGATTTGCAGCCTTGGAAACCGTCTGGGGCGGTTCTACCAGGTCCCACAGGGTCACTTTGTATTGGGATCCAAGTGAAGGCGGCAGTCTGGCTGTGGCTTTCTGTTTGTGGACCGGCAGTGGGTAATGCAGGTGACCACGTGAGATCTGCGAGGGACCCTTGGTGATACAGCGCGCTGCTCACTGTGGGTCAGCAGCTGCTCCACAGGAGAAAAAACGACTGACCTGGAAACCCTACATAAGGGTCTATGTTGGAATTAATTCAATGGTGATGGCAAGGGTTTTGGGTGGGTCATGAAACATGATTTGGTCTTTTTTGTTTTTTTTAATGGCTTCTTACAAAAACGGGATCAAAAAGAAGATGCTATGAGTTCTGACTATAGGCAAAAGGATTTCTGGGTTTTCTATCTAACCAGAGTACAAATCCTAAATTTGTTATTTAGTGAGGAACCCTAGTGAAGTAGTAGTTACAAGTTGGGTTGCTAACTGCAAGGCTGGCAGTTTGAAAGCAGACGCTCTGTGGGAGAAAGACGGGGCTTTCTTCTCCCGTACAAAGTAAGTCTTGGATCTACCCTATCCAGTAGGCGGCTTCAACTTGATGGCAGTGAGGTTTGTTTCATGTATAGCAGTGTTTCTCAGAGTGATTAATAGCGCCCCCTGAGGGGGTCTCCAAAAGTAGGTGCCTACGCTTTATCCCGGAATATGGGCTAGATAGCACAAGTTTTTAATTGTCAGGTGGGTGCTGAATTTTTTTCTGAAAAGGGGGTGGTAGGCCACATAAGTTTAGGAATCTGTGCTCTAAAATACCCAAAACCAGCAGTTCTCAACCTCTGGGTTGAGAACGACCCTTTCACAGGGGTTGCCCGATTCATAACAATAGCAAAGTTAGTTATGAAGTAACAACAAAAATAATTTTATGGTTGGGGGGTCACCACAACATGAGGAACTGTATTAAAGATTCTGAAGGCTGAGAACTGCTGCCCTAAACTGCTAGCTTGGTGGTGATATGATAACAATGAAAGTGTCCATCTTTAAGGAAGGGAAGAGGTGTGGGGGGGGGGGGCAAGTGTCCATCTTTTGTGATGGGTAGCAAACATTTCAGCGAGGATCCCCATGTACAGGAAACTTTTGAAAATCCTCACTTTTTAATAATTCACTCACAGAAAATTTTCTGTTCCTAAAGTAACCCTAGATCTTGAAAACCCCTAGTGTCATAGTGGCCACACGCTGGGCTGGTAATGTTATGCTCAGCAGTTCAAAACCACCAGCCGCGCATGGCAGAAGACGGGGCTTTCTAGTCCTGTAAGGTTACTCTCAGAAACTCACAGGCAAGTTCTGGCTTATAGGGTCAACACTGACTAGATGGCAGTTGAATTTTTTTTTTCCTCTTAGGAGCTCTGGTGTAGTAGTGGTTTCACGTTGGGCTGCTGACCCCAAGGTCACCACCAGCTGTTCTTTGGGAGGACGAGGCTTTCTCTGCCCATGTAGGGTTGCAGTGAGTTGGAATGGACTCAATGGCAGTAAGAGTTGAATTCAAGCCATAGGCCAAATCAGGAAACGGTGCAGAGAAATGTCTCTAAGCTTTGAAAATGGATGTTACCATGTCCTCAACCAAAGGTCACTCTGTTTTCCTAAAGGAGAGTCCTTCAAAATCCCCAATTCCCCTGAGACAGTCTTGGACAAGCTTCATTTGGTTGTTTGCCTCAGATTGGAAGCCCAAATTAACAAAGGGGGGTGGTGGGGGAGGTGGTGAATAATAGGGCTCTGCCTATCTGCTCCTCTCCCCCCTGCGAAACAACAGCTGAAGGTAAATGCAGGTACAGGCAAACTACAACCAACAATGGAGCTAAAAAAGCCAAGTAGGTAGTGTGAGCCAACAGCCCTGCCCTCCCTGGCGGGAGTAACAGAACTTTAAATGTAAGCAAATGGAAATCCATGACTTCCCATTTTCATGTAGCTGGAGTGGAGATGTGTTGACACCTGGCTTTCCAAGTGTACATCAAAATTAGTGCACAGCAGTGGGTGGGCTGGTGTGGTTGGTCACCATGTTGTCATGTCCCCTGTACTAGGAAGTCTGCTCTACCATTAGTTCAGCAGGTCCCTGGCACGGTTCACTGTTGCATTAGAAAGCGATTACTGTACAGAGTTGACCAAAGCCAACTATAAAACTGGTTTCCAAAATGTCAGGGCACCACTTTAGAAAGGAACCCCACCTTCTGGACTCCTTATTCCTATTTTAGAATAGGCATTTAGACTCCTGGCGGTGTGGTTAAGTGCCTGACTGCTAATAGCACGGCCACCAGCTGGAATCTACTAGCCTCTCTTCTACGGAGATGATTGCTCCAGTGCCGGTGCCCTGGAGATTTGACTCACAGCAATGCTGAGTCTAAAGAGCAAAGCCTTGCACACCCTTTGGGGCAACCCTGGGAGCTGACACGGGACTGGTTATCGTTTGTAAGAAGTTAGTCTCAGAGACTCACAGGGATGGTTCGATCTTGTCCTATACAGTCACCATGAGTCAGGCAATGAGTGAGTACTGTGCTTTGGAGAAAGCTGACACTTTCTTTCTGTAGAGTGACAGCCTTGGAAACCCACAGGGGCAGTTCTACCCTGGCCTATCAGGTCACTTATGAGTGGGCATCGATTGGATGGCAGCGAGTTTGGCTTCCGTGGTGTGAGGATCAAAGGCGATATGATGTGTGTCTAACACCTAGCACCGTGTCAGGAACAGTGGCTGGTCCTCGTTTTCAGTGCCGGTGGACTCTGGTTGGCCTAGATCTCCTCTTTTGCAGGGACCCAAATTGAGCCTCTGGATAAGTTGCTTCTGAAGACTGTTCCTGTCACTGTCTCGGGCAGCGGGCACTGGGCTCTGAAGAGCTGGCAGAGCCTGGGGCTGGTGCCTTCCCGGACTCCTGCTGGAGACAGCTGGACTTCGGCGTTTGAGCCGGGAGGAAAGCAAGGTGCTGGAGACGCCAGCACCCGTCACCGCCGGAAGCCATGCCCCCCCACTCGGCTGGGAGCAGTGAGACCCCGAGATGCAGTAGGTAGTCGGGGCCGCGGGCTCATCGCGGGGTTTGAGGTTGCACGAATCCCAGGTCCGATCCATTTCGTACTTTCCGTCTTCCCTAAAGGGCGAAGCATCTCCCTTCAGGTCTGCGGGGACAAACGGGATGCCCTCTCCGGCAGGTGCACACACCCCCCACCATGCCATCTCGGCCTCCGGGGTGGCCCCTTCTTGCTCCCGGCCCTGCAGGTAAGCTGCGAGGGCGGCCAGTGAAGGCGTCCCGCCCTTGCCGGGGCCCGGAGGCCACTGTTCGCTGCCCACGGCGCCTGGCTCGCCTCCCCAAGATGGCGGCGCGGGCACCCGCTCCCGCCCGCCGCGGCATCCTGGCCTCAAAAGCGCGCGGGTTGGAGCGCCAAGGCGGCCGGGACCCTCCGGCCCGACGCGGGCCCGGAGCCCCCAGCAGGGACGCGAAGTGCCAGGAGGCGGCTGCAGCCCGCGACTCGGCCGGCGTCTCAGCAACGAAAGAGCAGCGGCACATCCGGGCCCCGGGGCGCGCCCCGCCCCGGAAGTGATGCAGACGGGGGCGGGGCGCATGGAGGCCGCTCTTCAAAGCAGCTCCTTTCCCCACCCCCCGCCATGGCGGGCGTCCCCACCGAGTGCCGGGGGCGCCCTCCCTCTTGCGCCTCAGGAGTTTCTTAGCGCAAAGCCGGCCGCTGGCACTTCCATCGTTCTTTCCCCAGAGAGAACTTGACCTTCGCGCTCACAGCTACCCCGAACGCCCCGGCAGCCTCGGCCGCGCCCGCGGGTAGCGCCTTTCTGAGGACTCCCGGCAGCCCGGACCGTTCCGCATACCTCTGCCCCTCCCCCGGCCGGCGTTGTCCATCACGGCGTGTGCCCGCCCCTTCCGGCGGCTTGGGCCCGCCCCCTGCCCGCTCCTCCCCGCCCCTCCCCGTGCGAGTGTCTCCCTCTCCCTCTCGCTCCCTCTCTCTCTCCCTCTCTCTCTCTTTTGTGAGTTATAGCAACCGTTGCCTTGTGAATCAAGCGCCATAGTCACCGTAGTCCTGGCGACTGTTACCCATCAACAACAACTACTCCTCTCCTCCTCCTCCTCTTCCTCCTCCTCCTCCTCCTCCTCCCCACCACCACCATCTCCATCACCCACCAACAACACCACAGTAATCCACAGCCGAGGTGAATATGCTGCCGTGTCTCCATGTGTGTGCGGGCGAGCGCGGGGCCGTGCGGACGCGAGTGTGTGTGGCCGTGGGGCGAGCGGGCGCCGCCGAGCAGCCCGAGCCGCCGGGGCCGCGGGCTCGCCGGGCGTGTTTACAATGGAGCGGGCCGGGCCGGGGCCGCGAGCCAGCCGGGCTCGGGCCGCCCGCCGCCGGTCCTTTCTTTCTCTTGGCTTCTCCTTTCTGCCCGCGGCCGGCTTCCTGCTTCTCGGCAGCGGCCGCCGGCGTGCGGGGGGGACCGGGGGCCGGCTCCGGCGGCGGCGCTGCACTTGTGGGGCCTGGCTTGGGGGGCTCTGCTCCTCGCCCCTGGGTGAACTTTTCCCACCGCCCATTCCTCCCCGGCGCTGGTGGGGTGGGTTTTTTTTGGGGGGGGGCGATGGGGGTGAGGGAGTACAGGGTCGCTTCTCTGCCTTGTGCTTGGGGGTTCGAGCTGGCGCGAGCATCCCCAGCTGCACGGGGACTCTCCGCTGGCTTTTAAAAATTGTATTTTCTTTGTGTTGCTGCAAACAGTCTTCATGTCCATTCAACTCTTCCCTCCCGGGCGGTCTGTCCCCCCACCCCCCACGCCCCCTGCACGCGCGCTGCAACCCGGGGCCTCGCGCTCGCCCGCCCGCCGGCCGCTCGGGAAAGAGGTGGTTTTGTTTTTGTTGTTTTGTTTTTTAAACCTACCCCCCTCCCCGTGTAAGGCCCCCCTCTCCTTCAGGGGTGTATGCACTTGTGTTTTGAATCGGATCCGGGGCATCTGTGATACTTGGAGTTCTGGTGCTTTATCCAGGATGCGGGGATAGGATGGGATGGGATGGGATGGGGAGGGGAGGGCCAACCCCAAGGTTCCCGGTCCCTGCCTCGAGACACCCCCCCCCAGCACCCCCACCCCCCACTCCACCGCGGACGTTGGCAGTGTTCATTGTGTTTGAGACTGTGTGTGTGGCCACAGGGACAGGACATGGGGACGCTTTGTGAGAACTCCCTTGGCAGTGTTATTCGTGACAGTTATGGTACTTTCAGAGTTTTGCTCTTTCTCTTTCATCGTCTCCGTTCCTTTCCTTTTGAGAGTTGAAATTGAAGTCAAGTTGTTCATAAAGAATGTATGAAGCTTCTCAACTTGAAACGTGTGTATATTTCACTTTCTCTGTGGCTAAGATCCAGGCACGGATGTACTTAAAACATACTCTTCTATTGACTTGATTTTCTTTGAATGAGGACTTAACCTGCCCAGGAGAGGAGCTTTTTTTTTTTTTTTTTAAAACTTCCTCTTCCTTAAAGTCTTTTGATGATTTCATACGGATACTTTCCAGTGGGGTTCAGGCATAGAGTGAACCTCTTTTCCCAGAACCTATCCATCCGCTCAAATGGCTGCCTAACTTTTAATTGCTCCATTATCAGTAAAGCGTTTTGATAATGAGTGGGTGTTAAAGGAAATAGAATGACCTGCTGTAGGCCACCAGGTGAAACTTTCCAATTTGGGGTCCAGAGACACTGATGGAGAGAGTCTTTCCAACAGCGTATATTGATTTAACCGACCTGAGAAAGCGGCCTGTGGGTAATTTGCAATATTAATTATTCTCGACCTTGTCAATGTGCAGATGGGGTTCCCATAATGCTGTTCTGGCTACTATTTTATGAAATGAGAGTTGAGTGTTTTAATAAAAACTCCTTTGTTAATACATGCCTTTATGAATGCAATTTGGAATGAAACGGATACTTTGTTCTGGAAGGAAAAAAAGTGTCTTCGAGCACGCAAACTCTTTTATTCCATCTTTCTCCCACTTAGGTATCCTGGAAATCTGTTTTGTTTGTTTGTTTGTTTACTCCCACCCCCCCACCCCCTTTTTTTTTTTCCTGTTCAGATGAGTGTCAAATACCTGACCTCTTTCGGATGGCCAAGTTCCCCGGTCCCCTAAACTCCCTGAAGTTAGATAGGACTTTTGCTGTCTTGAGAGGTGTTCAGACCATAAGGCCATTTCCATGCTAGGTTTTCAGTCAAGTAGAGTATACTCTCCGATGGTATTGGTTTAACATTTTCACTCACAGTGCCCTGGCACACTTGGTGTGCGGCATTTCACCTCCTGCCGGTTTTCCACCAACAGGGATTTTTCATCCCCAGTTGATCTGAGTGCAAAAATGAGATGGAATGCTATTACTGATCCATTTTCAAGAGCAGCCCGGAGGGCTGGAAGTTGCTGTGGGCGAGGCATTGGGAACAAGTGCATGGACTGATTAATTAAGAACCAGAAATACTCACCGGCAGTGACATGAAGTGTTAAACCCAGGAGTGAACACCCATCATGCACTGGATTCTTGCTTTCCAATTTCTCCTACAGGGAACTGCAGACTGTTTTCAGGGTTTTCTGTTTTTAGATGGACAGGAGTTGTGAGTGACCCAGCTTAGAAACGAAACCGATTTCGTTGGCATCTCCTAGAACTTCTGTTCGGAGCTGAGTGCTTGTGCTTGAGTTTCTTGTTCATCTTTGGGATGCTTTGCCTGTGAACGGCACTATATGGGCATATTTGCGAAATGCATTTGCAAGCACATACTCTGTAAAAATGTCTTCCCACAATAGAGTAGTGTCTGTATTGTTGCTCAAGCCTTTCTTTAGATGGGGTAGCTACTACATACTTTTAAAAACAGTATTCCTCTAATATTCAAATAGCTTTGTCTTCTCCTTAGTTACTCAAATAAAAGCCTTCTAGACTTCTAAGTTGAGTATGTTTTAACCCCAAACAATTTCTCTTGCCCTGAGCAAATTGGATATGGTGGCGTTTTTTGGTTTTTGTCTTTTTAAACCTTTTTTCAACCCTAACAGTAACAAACCAATGAATCTTAAATCCAGGTAGCTTCCATGTTTTATTTGAATGTTAATTCGTTGTACTTTTTTAGTAACATTTTTCATCATTTCTGAGAAATTTGGCAGGTTGTGTGTGCTTTCCTTCAAACTTCCAACTGAAAAAAAGCAGTAGGTGGACGATAATGATTTTGCTATTCAAAATTTGAAGTGTATGTGGGGGGGGGCAGGGGAAAGGTGCGGTTGGCCACCTGAACCACTGGTAGTTAGGGTGTCTATGGGGAGCAAGGGTTAACAAAACATCCACAACTTTCCTGAACAATCTGAGAGGGTTGCTACATTGTTCTTTAGTGTCCCCAGTGATACTGTGTCTCGAGAACTGCCTCTCTAAGAAAGCAACTTTTAAGAGCAGGAAAAGCTTGTTACATTGTTTTTATGCTGAGTGTTAGATGAAATCATCGACATTTTCATCTTCCATTTTCTTGGGAGTTCTGTTCATTTCCTAGTTTCTGGAATGGATTCACAGGCCTTTTGCTCTCCTTGGTGTCTTCCCAGCGGCCACCACAGAACGGATTTCTGATCCCTTGCTGTTCACATGCACGTAGTGCTCCTATACTCTGGAAACCCAAGACTAAGTGGATGTGACTAAATCTGGCTGGTTCGGGGCCGAGGGTGGCTTCAAACAGGTGTCACTTTCCTTGCGGGCATTGTGCTAAGACTTCCAGTGGTCACAGAAGGACTGGTGGAGACAGGTGGCACCTTTCTCTTTATCATTGTACAAAAATCTACTTCCCCAGGTAATTTTCCTTCGGAAAAGGGGCTCTCTCTCTCTCTCTCTAGGAAAAGTTTTGAACTGAAATCAAGAGCAGTAACTTAACGAACATAACTTTCATTTGTTAAGCATTGCTTTGTTTTCAAGGGGCATCACTGGCTGATCTTTTCACAGGACAATGTGTCTTACCGATTATGGGACATTCTTTTGGAGTCCAGGTCAAGCGCCCCCAGCAGCAGCTTCTCCACTCTATGTAGGAACTGCCTGTATCTCAAGCCAACCAAACCCAAAGCAGAATGAAGCGTGGTTAAACATGATAGCAAGTTAGCGTTCCCCATTTTTGACTGAGGAGTGGGGCAGCAAGATGCTAGTTTGAATGGAAAATAAGCGCTGTTTTATTGTTTTAGTATTTGAAAGATTAACATCATATTAATATTTCAGGCCCAAACATTTCCCTTGCCACTTCAATGGCTACTCTGTCATTTTTAAGGATCTTTGAAAAGGGAAACTTGTTTGGAGGCGTGGATGTTTAAAACCATGTGCTGGAGTGAATCAAACCAGGTAGATCATCCTCTTGATTTCCAAGGTTGGGCGTTTGCTCTGCGATGCTCTCCTTTTGTCGGAGTGTTCCAGATCTTCACCCAGGCGCACCAGAGGGAGCTGTGCTGCCTGAAACCACGAGAGAGCCCCATCACGAAAGGCGGTGGGTTTATGAGCACCCTTACTTAAAGAAAAGTTTTTAATTCTATATGCACTCAAGCATATCATCAGCCTTATTGCTCTGGAGCTTAGCATTTAATAGACCGTCTTTGTCGGCAGTGCCTATTGGTGCCTGTTTCTCTCTCAATGTATGTAAGTGCAACATACACTAACATCAAGATTGATATCAGGGGCATCGTCTGGCTGCTGATGGTCGTAGGCATTGTCACCGATCATTGCCTCATGTGGCTATTTGACTCTAGCTCAGCAGTTTAGGGACTCGAGACTCATAGTCTTGGGCAGTAAGGCTTAGCCATACAGGGGTTGACATTGTTGACACATGCCAGTCAGTAGATAGTGCCTTCTCCTAACATTTTTTATGTGGTATCTGTAAAGAGGATGTGCTTTATATGGTGTCTTTGAAACACTGCATCTGAAAAGTCTAAATGACTTTAGTAGTTGTTGTTGATAATAAATGAACTATTACCATAATGATAATAAATTAATAAGTAGTAGGGGACTTCGTTCCTACTTCCTGTTATGTTGGAGTCGTTGGGTTTGGCTATTTGATTCGACTTGATTGGAGAGTTCGAGACTGCCTACTTCCCTCGTACTTCTAAACAGGCGTGACCAGATGTTGCTTTCTGTCTCCTCATACTTGCTCAGTGAATGTTTGTTTAGGAGGCTAGTGGACGCAGTCTTCGGGGCTTCTGCCATCAACTTTCCGCGGGAAAGACAAATGCTGAAGTGCTTATAGACAGCACCTCCCTTCAGTGGAGGAAAGATGCTGTTTCCTGTTAAGCCATATTCACTTTCTTTGGATGTCTTGATAACCAGTCCATCTATCCTGCGATCCCACCCCATTTAACCCCCCAATTAGCTAATTATGCTATTTTGAGACTGTAACTTCATTTTGAGTATGAATTCTTGTACCATGTTACTTACCGTGATGCTCAAATACTCCAAAATGTCACTGAAGAGTAGCTCTTTTTAAGGATTAAGCTTTTTTCTTTCTGTAATATGATCCTAAAGTTTGCCAGTCAGTGGGATGTACCATTAAGATTTTAAAGGTTACCTGCTACACTGTATTTAAGAAAAAAACCAACAACCCCATCTTTTATTTGAGGTTTTTTTTAATGTGTCGTACCAAGGAATAAGAGGCACTTGATTAAAAAGTTGCATTTTATTTTGAATATCTCCGAGTATGTGCTCTTTACATGGACCCAGGATGGGGCAGTATTGCCCTGGAGAGTTTCCGAGGCTGACTGTGTGGACAGGAGTAGAAAGTCCGGTATTTCCCCTGCTGTGCCGCTGATGGTTTTGCAGTGTGGACCTTGTTGTTGGTTAGCAGCGGGATACAGAACCACTACGCCACCAGGGTAAGGACCCCGGCTTTGGGATTGGAATCCAGATGAGCTTGTCATGTTTTCCTTCAGTGTGCCAGTTGTCCTATCTGAAAAATGGCATCAGTCGTGTGCCTGCCTCGGGGTTTTGTGAGGACACACGGAGAGAATGCATGCAATCTGTTTTGCTCAGTATTGAGCACAGAAAGCTAACGCCATACTAGCTGTTCTCTTTAGGGAGTGCAGAGAAGAAACCCATTCTATGCCCTTTTTACCACCAAGAATGCTTACAGCACACTTCTGTGACCCTTGCCTTTCTAAATGGAAAGAAGAGACATTGCCTATTAATTTGCATTCACTAAATAATTACCCCCACCCCTTTAAAACGTCCAAGATGGGATGGTATCCCTCAGAGACTGTGGACCGGCACTTGATGCAAAGCTGCCTGGATGCCACTTGCTTAACCGGGTGTGCGCTCCAGGTTGCGTCTCCATTTTACTCTGCAAGCCGGAGTATAACGCACTCCCCCTGTAGCTCTTGGAACACTCACCAGGTCCAGAACGTTCCGCCTAAGAACAAATGATGCAACATTGCACAAATGCTTGCGCTTTCCATTGTCCAATTTACGGGGTTTTTTCCTTTCACATCTACCATGCATGAAATTAATTTGAATGGAATATATGAACTTCATACTAAAACACTGTTCTGTGTGTTCTCTAATCCCAGTACCTGTTCTCTAGTAATAGTCTACTTGATTATGTAAAGACGAGTTCATTAAGAAACAACGGGGCAATTTTATAATTGTGCAGATTGGCTATTGTATCAAGAATTGTGGTTCAATAATTTCTTTTTAATAATGAGCAGTTTGATTAGGATTTAGAGCGACGCGGCCAGCTCCTGTCTTTCTCTCACTGGAATGTGATTCTGCATTTTGGGGATGTATGCGGTTCTACTGAAGGCTGATCTGATGCTGTGCGTATCATTTTTGTTGGAAGCATTGTGTGTAGTTCAGGCCTTTAGACCTTGTCCCCATCCTGCACTCACAGTCGATGCTTGCTTCATTGTATCATCTGATTGACGTCGTTTTTGTAACAAAGCACCCCTAAACCTGAGGCACATCCGGGAAGAGTGCTGGGGAAGCCTGGCTAGTGCCGCCTGGGTGGCCAGGTTGCATATCATACTTTCGGTTTCCAGTCCTGGGTTATTCTTATTTCTCTGCGCCCTCTTGAGCACGTGCTTGCCAGTGCGCCACTGATGATGTCCCCCAGCATGCTTTTATCCAGAGGGTTCTCTCCTCTCAGCTGGGCCCTTGCATCTGAGGAAGCCCTTCAGGGTTAACCGGCCAGTCTAGGACAAGGAGGCCACCAGTAATCCCTGGTGCCTGCCTCTTGCTGCCTCTTAACCCTGCTCTCCTTGTGCCTCCTTCCTTTCCCTGGACGTCGCCTCAGCAGCCACAGGTAGTCTGTTCCAGTAGCCAGCCTCCCTCAGGTCTCAGGTGGCACTGCTGGCCTTTCCTGGCATCCCGGTGTAGCAGAAATGGGGAAGAAGGGGGTCATAGGAGCTGAGCCCAGCAACATAAGAGACAGAGGCAGCTGGCTGGAAAAGCAAGGGAGGTACTTTCTGTAGTGAGAGAAGAGAAGGGAACGTGGCTGAGAAATAACCAGCTGTCAGTGAGGCAATTCTGACTCATAGCGACCCTATAGAATGGAGTAGCAATGCCCCTGTGGGTTTCTAAGGCTGTAACTCTTTACGGGAGCAGAAGACCTTACCTTGCTCCCTCGAAGGGCTTGGTGGGTTCAACCTGCTGATCTGGTGGTCTGTAGCTGAACTCGCAGTGCGCCTTGGCTGGGAAAGCCAGACCTCAAACATGCTAGATGGATGAGAGGGTAGTCGTTGACCCTGTGGAGTTACTCGCCACTCGCGACAAGATTTTCCCCTAGCGCTATAGTCCCACTGTTCAGAAGTGAATCTACACGCCTCTCCCCGGCTCTAACTGCCGAGGCAGAACAGGTGCGCCCCTGGCTCCTGCAAGGCAGGCTAAGAGGAGGGAAAGGAAGAGTCTGCCCTGGCTTCTCTGCCTTTGATTTAACTGTACACTCCCAGGCTAGTCACTCTCGGTCTCCACTTCTCTGTCTGTGAAATGGAGCCAGTAGAGCCCCCGACCTCGGAACCCTCCCCAGCCCTTGCCCAGGGCTCCATGCAAGGGGCCCCCTGGGAAGGGAAAGCCGGTCCGTGGCCCGGCTGGCACTTCCTTTACCAGTGGGCTCACAGGCTGCCATGCTGCTGGCCCCTCACCACTTTGTCATGGAAAGATCAGCCAAAGGAACCGCAGAACTCGAGGCTGGGGTAGTGGCCTGGCCTGTGACAGTCTCACAAGGTCCCGATGGCCCCCAGGGCCCCGATTTCCTCACTCTCAGAATTAGTCGAGCTCCCACCTGAGCCAGCTCCTCCACCTGTGTGTGCTGGCCAAGAGTCTGACAGTGGGGCTTCTGCCTGTTGCTCACTAATGAGATACTTAAAACAACATGGTGTCCTACGTATGTGGCCTGGCAGTTTGTCAGAGAGAGAGAGAGAGAGAGAGAGAGAGAGGAGAGAGGAGAGAGAGAGAGAGAGAGAGAGAGAGAGAGAGAGAGAGAGAGAGACTGACCCAGTCTGATCCAGAGTGAACTAGCAGAGGATGCTGCTCTCCCCTCAAACATCCAAATGTTGGTGCATGCTGACCTCCTGTGTCAGCGTGCCTTCCTCATACTTGACTGTGCTTCCTTCATGTTCTTCTGGCGCTTGTGTGGTGGTGGTGGTTGTGCAAGACCTGGAGCCCTGCTATGGAGCCTGCGCGTGTTCTAAGCCTTTAATCTGTGAACACTTAGACTCTGGGAAGGATGACCCCTACCTACAGCGAATCCTCTTTTTCCACCGGTTTCATTTAGGAGCTCTGATGACGTAATGGCTGGTTACACATTGGTCTGCTGACTGCAAGATCAGCAGTTTGAAACCCCAGCTGCTCCCCGGGAGAAAGCCTGGCTTTCTACTCAAAAGAAGAGTTACTGGTAGTCTCAGAAGCTCCTAAGGAAGGGTCTTCCGTGTCCTATAGTAGGAATGGACTGAATGGCAGTGAGAGAGGTCTGTGTTTACACTCAGACAGGTTTTTGTTTTGTTTTTAAACCTCAGTTTGGTGGGTGAAAACAGAGAATAGCCTTTGGTCGGCATTTCCATGCTGATGTTATTTTCCGGTGTATTTGGTGAGTGGCCTGGGTACTGAGATTGGAGTGCCTGGCCGGGCAGGGGAGAGAGTGTGTTTGCACTAGTTGAAGATGAGCTGTCTGCTAGGCTGCAGCTCAGCTCTTTTAGCAGTCTAACAGAGGAGTTGGTAAAAGATTAATAGATTGTAATTACAGTTGCTTTTTCTCATTACTTTGGGATGCTACTTTTTTACGGAGGACCGTAAATATTTTTGAGTTTCTGAACTACATTTCGGCTGTGCCTGCCTGATAGCGGGCGTGCAGTGCAGTGCAACACAGCTCCCATCCTTCCAAACTGCTCTTGATTGCCTTTCGTGGGAAGCAGCAGCATCTTTTTCCCTGATGTCCAGAGCCAGCTAAGAGCCTCTGTGCTTGGAAGTTGGGAGTCTTTTTTTCTCAGCTTTAGTGGAGGTGGAGAGAAGGCTTGCTGTGGGGTGGGGGTTGGGGGGATATTTGCATTTTAAAATCTTGTCCTTTCTGCATCATTAGATACCAGTGCATTTCCCATGGTCCCTGCTCATCCCTCTTGGACAACAAACTTGTTTGCTTATTTCAGTAGGAGGCACGTGAGGCGAAGGGTTCCAGCACGTGGCTGAGAGATGGAAGTCACTCAGGTGATCGAGTATTTCTTCCAGATCTTTTTGCTTTGGTGCTAGAGTGTTGGGAAGAGGACACAGACGTTGCTGGGACTAGGCGTATTGCTGCTGTGTCTCTGCCAGGGCTTGCCCTCCTCCTGAAGACTGAGTTCACTGTGTGTCTTCCCCGTCTTATGTCAGTGGCCCTATGATCATCGTCTCTTGAGGACCCAATCTGGGATGTGGTCAGGCCCAGATGCTTAGAGTAGGAATAAAATAAAACAGCAATGAGACCATCTAGTGCCTGTGTCTGCTGGTGGCACCAGTGCCTTCCACCCACCTCTGCTTTTTGCTTTGGGTAGATGGTTTTGTGGAAGTTATTTATGTATGTGTAGTACTGGCAAAAAATATTGATATTATCGTGGATTGCTAAAAGTACAAACAAATCTAACTTGGAAGAAGTATAGCCAAAAGGCTCCTCCGAGGCAAGGATGGTGAGTCTTGGTCTCATGTACCTGGGACCTATTGCCAGGAGAGACAGTCCCTGGAGAAGGATGTCACGTTTAGTGAAGTAGAACAGTGAAAAAGAGCAAGGGTCTTGACAAGATGGATCAGCAGAGTGGTTCCCACAAGTGGCTCAAGCACAAGAGTTGTTGGGATGGCACAGAACTGGGCAGTGTTTCATTTTCTTGTCCCTGGGGTCACTATGAGTCAGAACCGAATCTACAGCACCTAATTATATATATATGCATACGTACATCCCTAGTGGCAGAGTTGGGCCACCAACCTCAAAGTCAGCAGTTTGAAACTGGTCCACACCCTTTTGCAGCGAAGAACCTAGGTGTCCTCCCTGCGCCTCTTTCTGCTGACATCCTGAAGATCGAAGAGCATAGTCGGTCCGATTGGGCTTCCACAGTCTGGCGTCTGATCGTGTCCCATGGCAACCCGTGAGAAATGGGTTTTAATGAAGTGTCAGCTCAAGTAAGAAAGCGCATGACAAGAATGCCATCGAAGTGATCTGCAGATCACCTTAGCCCGCTGTGAAGGTACAGTATTTATCTTCATGTGCCCGATGAAGACGCAACATGAAAGATCCACCCGGGACAGATCAGGTCAGAGTCGGGCTTATCACCTGAGCACGTGCTTGCTTCTGTGGGCCTTTGAAAAGCACGCTGTTTAAAGAGGCCACTTTACATATTTCAGGGTGTACTTCTATGTTAACAGAAAGGGAATATTGCTCAGATTGTGTGTATGGGTAGGACTTTAGAAAGTCGTTTTAACTTACATTTAGCTTGGTGTATTAGAACTTCTGCCAGGACCATTTTTTGCATACTATTTTTCTACGCGACAACTCTCCCCTCCAACAGTTTCATTGGCCTATAACTCACTTATCATACCACCCAGTAGTTCAATCACATCCGGGAGAGTTGTACAGACATCACCACAATCAGTTGTAGAGCTTTTCCTTCATTCTTGTACTCATCTTTATTAGCTCCCCAGTCCCTCCAAGCTCCCCTGCCACACCCCAAAACAGCAACAAAAATCTCACTGCCACGAAGTCAGTGCTGACTCACAGTGACCCCCTGCAGGTTTCTGAGTCTGGAACTGTTTATGGGGTGTAGGAAAGCAAGGAGATGCTGCTGGTTTCTAACTCCAGCCATCTGATCGCAGCCCAGTGGGTAACCACTGCACCACCATCCCCCCAAGGAACAGTTAATGCAGTTATTGACTCTAGATGAAACCTATCCCAGGTTTCAAATATAGGAAAACACTTAAAAACCAGCAAAGCTAACAAGAATTAAAAAATAAAACACACAAAAACCTCAATTAAAAAAATGTGAAAAACTAGAATAAGTTTAAATGGCCCATAAGGAGATCAAATGATAGAGTGCTACATTTCAGCCTAACTTCCCCTGCAACAATCTGTCCCACTGCAGTCTGCAGGTTAAGGCTGGTTACGTCCCTGGTCCGTGGTGGGTGTGGCCCTGGTTTCCCTTTGGATTCACCAGGAGCTTGATTCACATGTATTTCCCCTTCGCTTATTTTTTTTTTTTTTTAGCTGAAACAACTTTAAAATGGTCAAAATGGAGATCACATGATAAGCTCTTACGTTTGGACCTCGCTCTGCATGATAATTTTCTTGGAACAATACTGGGAACAGTTAACATCCCTGCCCCAGTTCTGTTTCCTTTAAAGCCAATGTCATGTAAGAACATGTCTGCTTGAACCCCTTTGAGTGACCCGTCCTGTGATATGGGAGCCACTTTTAATAGTTGCTCAGATGGCAAGACTCCAAGGAGTGCTAGTGGTGCGGTTTGTTAGGCTGCGGGAGGAATGTGAGGCGAGTGCTTCCTGTCTAGATTTACTGCCTCAGGAGCTGTAGCGGTGGTTCCCTGTGAGCCTGACCAGCATGATGGCGCTGGGTTGGGTTTGGTGTTTTAGCAAACAAGACTGAATAGTGAGGCCGAGTTACAGTTTGAAACAAGGGAATTGGAGCTCACCCCAGTTAGGCCGGAGCCCTGGTGGCATGGTGGTTCAGCACTTGGCTTGTTCACCAGAAGGTCAGCAGTGGGAGCCACTGCTCCTTGGGAGGAAGCTGTGGCAGTCTGCTCTGTCATGCAGATCCAGCCGTGGAGACCCATGGAGGGTTGCTGTGGGTCAAAATCTGCTCAAATGGTCATCGGCTTGGGTTAAGATACTGTGCTGCAGCATCAATTGTGGTCTGTGCCTTTATTTTTACAAGTCTGCCAAGTTTTGACATCTAAAACCTTTGAAGTGATGTTGAATGAGCAGAGCTGTATTGTGTGTGGATTTATACTTCAGCCTGGGTTTGAGAGCCACATGGCTTGGAGATGAGGTGAGAATCTTCTCTTTGAGCTTGGGAGGAGACGGCTGTTGCTGTTTCAGTCGGATTAGGTTGCACTTGTCCTCTGTCCAGGTGGGGGGGTGGGGTGGGGCAGAAATGCGCATGACCATGGACAGCAGTGGTGGGTCAATCATTCAGGACTACGACAGGACTGCTGCCCAGGTGCAAGGAAAGGGTCTGTTCTGGGGCTGGAGAAGCCCCCGTCTTACCTTGTTTTTGTTACAGACACACACACACACACACACACACACACACACACACACACCATCTATACACACAGATACACACACTACATCTACACACACACATACTACATCTTATCACACAGGCCCACACCAGCCCTCAGGTCGAAAGCTCCCTTCTACCACCTGGTGGCGTGCAGCATGAGCTTTGGAAGTTCTGGTTCACCTTTGAGCTGCAGCCCTGGTTGATGGCACCCTATGCCCAAAACAGCACCTTGTTCTCCAGGAGGGGGAATCCCAAAGCAGATCCACTGCCCTTGATCTGTTTTTGACTTGGAGCCACCGCGTGGGACTGACTGGAACTGCCCTGCAGGGTTTCCACAGCTGGGAACTTTATGGAAGCACACTGAGTCTTGCTCCCATGGAACAGCGGCTGGTTTGATCTGCCAGCCCTTTGATGGGCTGCCTGAGCTCTTTAGCCGCTGCTCCACAGGGCTCTTGGGGTGGGTAGGAATCTTAACAAATCTGACCTGGTCAGAGTATGGGCAGTGCCTAAGCTGAGGAGAAAGGTCATTTTAGGGGTGGAAGAGATAGTTGTATTTGCCGTGTTCTCCCGCGGTGTGCTATTTCTGCTCCTGTTGACGCTGTAAAGGATCCAGGTGGCACACTGTAGGCTGGCTGTGGGTTGGAAACTGCAAGACTGGTGGTTCAAACCCATCAGCTGAGTCACAGGTGTGCAGTCTCAGAAACCTCCCTCAGGCTGATACTAAGGGTTCAAGTAGAAAAATGTTTTGCAAATAATGATGGCAACATATGTACAAATGTGATTGATACAATTGATGTTATAAGAGCTATAAGAGTCCCCAATAAATTATTTATATAAAAAAATTAAATTGTGAAGTTACAGTTGGATTTTTTTGTAATTATGATCAAACAATATTATATTAGCATACAAAATAGATGCAAATGAGTACATTTATCTGGGGTGTCTTACTAGCTCATCTGTTACATTGGAGGAGCCAATGTCTAGTTAAACACTGGGTAGCCTTAACAGATATATGCATTTACACATGTCTGTCCTTTCACCGGAGTGTGTGTATGAGAGAGAACAATCACAGTTTGATTTTACCCAGAGAGTGTGAGGGATTCTTGATGAAGGTAGTCTCTTGGAGTAAAGCCCACTCTGACCCAGATGACCACTTGTCTCCAGGCTTCCATGTGGTCCAGCACTGCCTTTACAGAACAGACAGTGGGTCACGCCACGTTCTTTCTTTTCAGATGGTCTTTCTTAAGGTATAGGTTTGTGTGTACCACACCTTATGTTTCCTGAAAGAAAGCTAACTTTTCTCTTTTTATTTACCGTATAGACTCGAGTATAAGCTGGCCCGATTATCAGCTGAGGAACTTAATTTTACCACAAAACCTGCATTAAAAATGTGCTGAAAAACACGAGTATATACAGTAAATCCTTTAAAGTGATGATAAAGTAGTGATAGTCAAGGTTTATTTCTCTTAGAAATTTACCTTTAAATGAAGTTAGAAATTTCATTTTAAACCATAATCTTGATATATATTTAAAATTTAGCTTGATTTAGGATTCGTTTTTTTTCCCCATTGAGATCGATCATATACAGAAAAGTCACCCATTAAAGCAGGCAGTCCTAATGTATGCTGGTGGGTGGGGGGACACTTACTGTCCTCTAGGACAACTTGCACATGCATACATGTGTGTGGTCCCGTAAACTTTTAATTTCCTCTTAAGGAAAGTGGCTGTCATTTACTGTCTACTTTTAATGGTTTGAAGACCCCCAAACCTAGGCTCTGGTAGCTCTAGCCTTACCAGTGGCATTCAGGCAGGTGAGGCAGAGAAACACATCCCTGGGTGTGGGCTCAGGCTGGATGGAGTGGTGCCTGCAGGTGGCCAGGTGGCTCTGGAGGCCCAGGCAGGTGGAGCAGCAGGTGGGGCACAGCAGGCTCTGCAACCGACCCCCCTGCTCCCTCTTCAGCCCCACCTGCTGCCACCACCAGTTCCTCCAGTGGAGAGAGGATGACTGGAAGGGGCTCTCATGAGGTGTGCACACTTGTCCAGGCCATAGCGTCCTCTTTCACAGAACGTCGCATGGGTGTTAAACCACCTATATGTGTATTCTTAAAACTTTTTTTTTTCTCAGAACAGTTAAAGCTGATGTTGGAGGAGAAAGAATAGTGGAATGAGCATCTCTGTACCCCCTTCTGGTGCCAGTGATGAAACTTTTCACTCCTAATGTGAGGTGGTGGCTTGAACCCACCCAGAGGGGCTCAGGAAGACTGAGCTGGTGCTCTGCTGGGAAGCGAGTGGAGCAAAGCTCTTGTCTGTCTCTCCCCCCACCCCTGGTGCCCATCACAGACTGAACAGTCAGTGCCTTGGTGCGGGGTCCCAGAGGAACACTGGTGGCACAGTGGTTACGGGTTGGACTGCCAACTGCGGGCTCAGCGGCTCTGAGGGAGAGAGATGATTGCGACTCTCTACTCCTCTGAAGAGTTCCTGTTTTGGAAACTCATGGGGGCAGTTCTGCTCTGTCATTAGGAGGTCACTGAGTCAGAATTGGCTTGACGTCAGTGAGTTTGAGTTTGAGGGAGTCCCTGGGGTGCAGTGATTGTAGGTTGGCTGCTAATCCTAAGGTCAGCTGTTCGGACCCATTAGCTGCTCCCCAAAGACTTGCGGTCATCTGGGAAACCCACTGCGGCAGTTCTACCCTCTCCTTTTGGGTTGCTATGAATCTACTCAGTGGCAGTGAGTTTGGCTGTTTGTTGAGATGTCCAGGGCCAGCGAGGGGGGTGCGCGTGCGTGCATGTGCAGTCACAGCTAACTTGTTCAACTGCTTAAGGAAAGGTGAGCGGTTCAGGTGCCCCAGAAAAACAGCTGGCAATTTACTTCTCAAAAATCCATCTTTGAAAACTCTGGAGCACAATGCTTTGGGACACACACACTCACTCACACTCACACTCACACTCACCTTGGTGCCAACTGCTTGGTTATTGTCTTCACAGCTGATAAGGGTTTTTAAAATGGCATCTTTCTTTACCCTGCATCGGCTTGAAAACCATCTAAACTCAGTATAACAGGCAGATTGTGAATGTTTACGTTTCATTCTAAATATTCACGTCTCCTCTCCAGCCTTTCCAAATCAGAAAGCCTCCTCTTACCATAATTTCAGCCTCCTACTTGACATCCGCCTGTTCTGCCAGAGGGAGCAAGTCCCAGGTGTGCAGGATGCAGGAGGAAGGGGCCTGGGCAACATCTCCCCACTCTGGTGCGGGCTTCATCTGTCGGTGCACAGCATCTTGTTCAGTGTTTCGTGGGTAGGTTGTGAGGTAGGTAGTTTATTGTGCCAACCTGGCCGATAAACACATGTGGGGTTAATTGAAGGGCAGAGAGATAAGTGGCTCAGTGAGCCTCACCTTTCTAGTTCTCGGATCTCTTGCTTTCTGATGGTCAGACCAAGGTGTAGCTGCCTTAGCCAGTTCCCTGCTTCAGCTTGCAAGGCTCACTTCCTGCAAGACATCCCCAAGGAGAAGCCACATGGACCTACCCTGATGCAGCCCTGGGTGCTGGAGCAGCTGTGTGGAGACCCCTGCCAGTGCTGAGATGCATATACATTCACTGACTTGGCTTTCCTCTTGCAGTCAGCATCATAGTGTGTGTTTTGTGAGATGGAGGAGGACTTTGTGGATTGGTGTTGGACATATGGGTTAATATTGGACTTGTGGGCTTGGGCAGCACTAGGTTGGGGTGTTTTCTTGATGGGCACTTACCCTTTGTATAAAACTCTCTAATACATGAGTTTCCGTGGATTTGTTTCTCTAAAGTACCCAGACTATTATAATTTGGGTACATGGTTAAGAGCCATTTTCTAAGTTGGCAAGGGAAGAGAACCAACTAGTTTCTGGAACATTCTGGTCAAAGTGAGCTACTCTTGTTTACTGGGCTGTGCCAAAGTTGTGTGTAATAACACATGAAGGAAGAGCAAAGGTGTGAGCCAGGGCTGAATGATGACAAGCCGGTACCCATATGTACAGCCCGTGTGGTGCCCTTTGCCGCCTGCCTGTTCGTCTTCAGGGAGCGCACAAGGCCCTGCAGGTTCTTCCTTTGATTGAGATCAGACAGGGATGAAGGAAGCCGATCTTCCAAAACTGACACCGACAGCCAAAAAGAATCTCCCTCACAAAACCAGACCAAACTAAGCCAACAAACCAATATTCATGTTGGAAACTATTCTGTAATGAATATGCATCACAAATAGTGATTAATGGCATTTTAATAACCATCGCAAGCTTAGGCCAGACTATCCTTATTTAAAAGCTGATGTTTCCTTGCTGTTTTAATCTAATTGAATGATTAAGGCATGAAGAAGTAAATCACATTAAACAAGGACTGCATGTTTTGTGGTTTCTGCAACTTCAGTGCTAAACATAACTAATCTGTGGTTGCACAGAACAAATATGTCTCAATAAAACATTTAAAATGTGGCCCCTTCAAGACCACTAGCCAAACTGAAGAATAAAATTAAAACCACCACCACCACCCCCACCACCCCCAGGAAAAAAAAAACAACCAAAAACTTCCAAATTCACTGCCATCAAGTAGATTCTGACCCAAAGCTAGTGACCCAGTCTGACAGAGTAGAACTGCCTCTCTGGGTTTCCAAGACTGAAATTCTTTTTTTTTAAGATTAAAAGATCATTTTACTGGGAGCTCTTACAGCCCTTATAACAATCCATACATCAATTGTATCAAGCATATTTGTACATATGTTACCATCATTATTTCCTAAACATTTAGTTTGCATTTGAGCCCTTGGTATCAGCTCCTCTTTTTTCCCTTCCTCCCACCCTCCCACCCTTGATAAATTATAAGTTATTAATATTTTCATATCTTACACTGACTGCTCTCCCTTCCCCCACGGTTTCTGTTGTTCGTCCTCTTGGGGGGAGGGGTGGTTATGTGTCTACCCGTGCAACCGGTTCTCCCTCCCCTCCTCTCCTCACCTTTCCCCTTATACTCCTGGTATCGTTACTCCCATCCTGGAAAGAGTGAAACTTTACAAGAACAGAAAGCCCTGTCTATGTCCCTTGGAGCATCTGGTGCTTTGAACTGTTGACCTTGCAGTTAGAAGCCAAACAAAAAACCCACTGAGCCACCAGGGCTCCAGACAGAGTTAGACTGCCACTTTGGTTTTCCAAGACATTTATCTTGACATTATCTTTCTCCTGCAGAGCAGCTAGTGGGATTGAACTACAGATCTTGCAGTTAGCAAGCCCAACAAGTAATCCACTGAGCCAGCATCACCAAAGAAGTACAGAGCAAAGAGGTACATGGTAGCCCAAGAGAAGTCCTAATTAAACAACCTCATTTCCATAACTAGGCTACCATTTCTTTTCTCAAAGGGTTATTATCTAATTCTTTCTGCCATCAGTACACGTCTAAGTGATGTGAGCTTTCCAGAAGGAGGAGCTGTCCGCGAGAGCACCAGCAGGCACTCCTCGCTCGGTGTTGTGCACAAATTGGCTTAGTATTGCCATGTAATCTCAGCACGTCTTCCTGCATATTGCAATCATCTCTGTTGCTTACTTTTGATACTTAATACAACGTAAACTTTGTGTAAATAGCACATTGCCATCCCTATAAGCCTTTGAGGGATTGCTTTGACCACTTAATTGCTCCCCCAACTTCCCTGGACTCTCTCTCGGATCCCCGGTCGGTTGAATTTGTGGACACAGGGCCCACAGAAGGCCCGCTGTAACACTTACTCAGCCAAACAGTGTGTGAGCAGAACGCAGGCAGAAACCTGCAAAGCAGAAGAGCATGGGCTATAGGTAAGTGTTGGCTTTCATAATATTCATAGAAGATCTTCATAGGAATTTAATGTGAAAAGTTTAAAATACTATTGGTCATTTTGGGGGGCTGTGATTTTTAGACCCCTTGTTCCTAGAATGAAAGTATGATTTTGCCTTTTCTGTTACTTTATATCCCATGTCGGATCAGAGCTGCAGGGTCTTTCATGACAACGTTTAAAAGTTGTTTCTGTCTTTGTTCCCAAATTAGACTACCACTGAGTGAATGTTAGCAGGAAGGAACTTAAATGCTGGTGGCTTTTTCAGTTTAACATTTTGTTAGGAATTGGGTGAGGATTTAGAAAGCAAATCAGTTTTCCATTCATCAGCTCATGCAGTTTGTTTCACGGCATTGATTGCAAACTGTACAAAGTCCCATCCCTTACCCCCTATCCCTCTTCCCTGTGTTTTCCATTTCCATTTCTTCTGCTTTTTTTTAAACTACTCCTGCTGTCTCAGTTTTGCCCTTAAGGCAAATTGGGCCTTTTTGCTCTCACATGGTGAGTTACTGCCTAGTGCTACTCTTCCCTTACAGACTGTTGGCTGAACATTGAGCCCCAAGGATGGCCTTAGCCCAGAGGATCTCCACCTTCCTAAGACTGCGACCCTTTTATATAGTTCCTCATGTGGTGCTGACCCCCCAACCACAAAATTATTTTCGTTGCTCCTTCATCACTGTCATTTTGCTACTGTGATGAATCAGGCGACCTCTGTGAAAGGGTCATTTGACCCCCTGAAGGGGTTGTGACCCACAGGTTGAGACTGCTGCCTTAGTGTATTTTTTTTTAAATGATGATTTTGAGGTTTTGTTCCACATTTTTTCCTCCATTTTATCCAGGAACTTCTCATGTGTTCCCTTTCAGAACAGTTGCTAGCGTAGCTGAGCACCCTCTGTCTAATTCAGTGGTTCTCAATCTGGGGGTCTTGGCCCCTTTGTGGGGTCAAACAGCCCTTCCACAGGGGTCACCCCATTCATAACTGTAGCAAAATTACAGTGATGAAGTAGCAACAAAAATAATTTTATGTTTGGAGGGTCACAACACCATGAGGAACTATATTAAAGGGTCGCGATATTAGGAAGGTTGAGAACCACTGATATAGGTAGAACTGACTGCCTCATCTTTCTCCCTGGGAGTGGCTGGTGGGTTTGAACTACTGGCATTCAGTTAGCAAACCAACACCTAATCCACTGCGCCACCAGGGCTCCTACCATAGCAAGTGCACTGCTTTTCTTAGACACACAATTCCAGCATGTTATTAAGAATAACGGTTTAATCTTCTACAGTTTTGAGTTTTTACTTATTCTTAGAAAGAAACAAAAGAAGTATACACATTTTACAATCTGCATTTGATGTTTGAGCAGGTAGCTTTTAAGTTTTTAATGATGTTCCACTCATCACTTTGGCATGTGGATCATTATGTAATTGCTTTATTTTGGAATGACGGAAAAATAAACTTTAGGAGTTTTCTAAACCTGTCATCGGGCTGTATATTAAAAGAAAATGTGAGACTTGCTAGATTTTTTTAAGGACGATAGTTTTTCTCTTACTCTTTTGTTACCTCCCTTGTTGCGTGTTGCAATATATGTCATAATCAATTCACGAGGGACCTTCTAAGAGGTGGAGAACCAGGGTTAAAAACCATGGAATTTTTCCAGGAACTGCTTTTCAAAGAAACACACACACACACACACACACACACACACACACACACACAGCCCATGCTATTGAGTCAGTTTTTACAATGACTCTATAAGACAGGTTAGAACTGTCCCTGTGGGATCTTTATAGGACTGGAAAGCCTCATCTTTCTCTTCCGGAGCAACTGGTGGGTTTGAACTGCTAATCTTGCGGTTAGCAGCCTACAATAAACCATTGCATCACCAGGGCTCCTTTCTGCGAGTCCTTACCTGTTGAGTTGAGAGTAAGGGTGATTCTAATCAGCCTATGGCTTGTTGTAAAACCTATGTAGTTATTTAGTTTTGACAAACAGAGCTGTGTGTTGCTGTGGGTCACCCTCCCTTGAACAGCAGTCAGGTACTGGTAGCGGGCACAGGTGGGACAAGCTGCGACGTGCCCAGCTGGGCCTGACCAGGGCTTTGGGGGGTGGGGACAGAAGGAAGGTGTGTGTAAAGGGACTGCCTGTTATCCCTTGACAATAGGAGGCAGCCCTAGCAGCCTGCTCGGATCCAACTTCTTGCTGCCTTCTGAATTTCTGCAAGGACGTTGCTTACCCATTGATAGAATGAGCCAGTGCGCAGGACGCGCACGCAGATGCCAAGGGTTTTGTCTCCTGTTTTCACGTGTGTGTTTCACACGTAATCTTGCGTGGTCGAAGGAGTTCTCAGGCACGGTTGCTTGCTCTGTGAAAGAGCATGAAGGCTTAGGATTTGAAAGAATCCATCTAGCAGACCCCCCGCCCCCCGCCAAAGTAGACCCCTCAGACCCAAACTCACTGCTGTGCAATCAGTTGTGGCTTAGTGACACCACAGGACAGGCAGAACTGCCCCTGGGGGCTTTGGAGACTGACTTTTATGGGCCTAGAAAGCCTCATCTTTCTCCTGTGGAGTGGCCGGTCGCTTCAAGCTGCTGATCTAGCCTCTGCTAGGAAAATGCCCAACCACTGAACTCGCCCGCAGGAGCTTGGTGGGCTGCCAGCGTCATTTGCGGGTCCAGTCTGAATGGGTATATTTATATGAAGCAGGAGCAGGTTTCCTATAGGGGAAAGCATTTGCCGTTAGTTCTTAACAAGGTGAGTCTCCAGGGACCAGCGTTTCTGGCAGGTGCTCCCTCTGGCTTTCTCTCTCGCCTTTAATGCAAATGGAGCGGTGATAAACAAAGGCATGATGAAACCCTGGTGCGCTCTTGCATTTTTGCCTAGAAGTTCCTCGTTCTTATTCTCCATGATTTATATTTATTTTTAATTTTCTCTTCAGGCTGCGGCTTCATTTGAGATGGGAGGAACTCGGAGTACAGTGTGTGAAATTGATTTTGTTTAAGGCCAGCTGAAGGTGGTGTTTTGTTTGCGTGAGTGGGGATCGAAATTACTTACTTTCATGTGAAGCGATATTCCTCATAGGCGGACCCATGAATAGGTTGGCTCATGAGATAGGATAGGAAGCGGGAGATTGGAAGAGATTGCTCAATGCTAACTTGGAGGGGGTGGTTTGAATCCACCAGCTGCTCTGAAGAAGAACTGTGAGGTGATCTGCTTCTTAAAGCTTACAGCCTTGGAGACCCTTAGCAGGGGTTCTCAACCTTCTGAATGCCACGCCCTTTCATACAGCTCCTCATGTTGCGACCCCCAACCATAACATTATTTTCGTTGCTACTTCATAACTATAATTTTGCTACTGTTATAAATTGGGCGACTCCTGTGAAAGGGTCGTTCGACCCCCAAAGGAGTGGCAACCTACAGGTTGAGGACCGCTGTCTAGGGCAGTTCTGCTGTGTTCTGTAGGGTTGTAGGAGTCCTGGTGGCATAGTGGTTATGCATTGGGCAATTAACTGCAAGGGCTGCAGTTCGAAACCACAAGCTGCTCCTCAGGAGCAAGATGGAGCTTTCTACGCCCATCCAGAGTTCGTATGGGAAACCCACAGGGGCAATTCTACCCTTCCCTCTAAGGTTGCTTTAAGTCTGCATCGGCTCAATGGCAGTGAGTTTGTGTGTGTTTTTGGATATGAGTCAGAATCTACTCCATGGTAGGCTATGGTGGGTAAATGCTGGCACGTATGAAACTAAGATTGGAATGCAGGAAGATAGTGTCTGTGATCTGTTCGCAGAGGAGCTAAGTTCTGCGCCAGCAGAGGAAGTGTACGAACCAGCCCAGGGAGCCTTCATTCTAAGCTCTGTTGTCAGACTCCTATTCTCTCCTCTCTGCTCCATGTATCCTCTGGCTACTTGCTTCCCCAAAGTTTCTAATCACATGGATTTGTGAATTGGGGATATTCCAGCAAATGTGGCATTATCTGACAGGCAGCAGTTTGGGGCTGATCTTAATCAGGGTCTCTTTGCCTCTTAACTTTCTGAGTGGTGTCTTGTTAGTTAACACTGTCTCTCACACACTCTCTCTTTGTGTATATAGATGAATAACACCCTTATGGCTATTGAGTCATTTCTGACTCATAGTGAGTCTGTAGGACTAGGTAGAACTGTTCTTGTGGGTTCCTGTGAGGCTGTAACTCTTTTCTGGAGTAGAAAGTCTCATCTTTCTCCTGTGGAGCAGCTGGTGGTTTCGAACTACTGACATTGCAGTTAGCAGCACAAATCGTAACCTCTTCACCAACTTGGCTACGTGTGTGGGTGATTTAATTCTAAAATAGGTTCACTGAAATAGGTTCTTATGAGATCGGATGTTGTGTGAGCACCTTATGGGAGCCTTTTCCAATTGTCCTCATTGCTGCCACCACTGCCCTGGGTGGGGGTGAGGAGGGTGATGGAGAGGAGTGAGAGGAAGCTAGTGGGGAGGGAGGAGAGTACACCCAGTCCCAGTAGTTCACCAACCCCCGTCCAGAGCCATATCTTTTGCCTCACTGGCTTGTGTCCCTCCTGGGTCTGGTGCTCCGGACTCTGGGGCCAGGCTCTTTACAACCACTTTGGGGAAAGAATAAAAGAAGAGCTGCTTCCCCTTTGAAAAGCAGACAAACAAAGACATGAACGCATGCGCGGAACCCACTCACCAAGCATCGGAAGTGAAGCCCACAGGGAGCAGGAGTTAGGATTTCCCAGACTGCCGTGTTTGCCAGGTGATACCCTGAGCCTGCTACCTTGGTTAAGGGGGACAGGTCTTACTCCTGCCGCCTAGTGTGACCACAGTGCACTCCAGCGCCTTGGAAGCTGAGAGCATGGCCTGGCACTGGTTCTGCAGAGAGCTGCATCTGTCATTATCTAGTCATTGTTAATCATGGAGCCACATAAAATTTACTGGTAAAACTTGGTATGTGTACAGAGACATAAATGAGAGGTTATTTAGATAAATAAAAGTTACTAATGGAGGCAAATTGCCCCGAGTTCTGTTATTTTGACAAATACATTGTCATGCTGATATTTTTAGAATGGAATTTTCAGTGTACGAATGTCAAAATCATATTTTCCATTTCAAGTCAGTGTCACATATTCAGCATTCTGTGCTGTCATCCATTATGAAATGTACAGCTGACAGTATTTGAAGCTATTGCACTGCAATGAAATACTTCAAGGAAAATGGCACAAATTTAAATGCAGTCGGGGCCTCATACCATCCATTCAGACAACTGACCACATCTATGTCTGTGGTCCCCTAAGGGTAGAATCGAGTTCTGAACTCGCCAGCTGAGGCTGGGTTGTGGCAAATACGACTTCCCATCTGTACCCTGTGCATGTGATGCCTCACAGAGATTGTGCTGCTAGGTGCATAGCGGTGCAGTACTGTGGGGGACCAGCCTCCCCACAACCGAATGGGCCCAAGAGGCGGTTGTGTGCTTGAGGGGTAAATTAAGGGAACATCAGACAAGATGAAGCACACACGTGCTCACCTTCGCAGTCCTGACTTCAGGAGCCAGGTCGGAGCAGAGAGGAGTAGAATGTAAGCTCATGAGTTCATATAGTCTCAGCCGCGCAGGCCACGGTAAGCACACACGTAATACGAAGGGGGTGCTTAATAGTCATACACGCAACAGGAGGAGGACGAGCTAAAGGTGTACAGGCATACATGCAATCGGAAAAGGAGGCACCAGGGACACGTGACAGGAAGGCACACACGTAACAAGATGGGCATGCCTGAGTTGGCTTACCACTTAGGCGCCTGTGGGCTCTCCTTCAGGGGAACAATCCACTATCCCTGTCCGAAGAGAGTGGGCCCTACTTAGGGAGGGACGGACAATAGGGCCTGATTGCCTTAGATGGCTGACTACCTTCAGGCAGATAATCTTGAAGCAGTTGACCTCCAAGTGTATGTATGTATGTATGTATATATATACACACACACACACACACACACACACACACACACACACACACACATAGAGTCAGTGACCATGCGTTTGCAAGCAGCACCGTAGATTTGGCATTATTATGGGGGGGCATCCTGGGGAATAACTTTCACTTAAGAGAACGTGAGTGGGACGCAGCTCCAACCCACCAATGTGAAGGTTTCCTTCCTGGGAGCCTTGGCTTCTGAATGTTGAGAGTTTGTCTGCATATACCCTCTTCCCACTTCTTTTTCCCACATCGTACACATATAATCCCCAATACATATGTCTTGCTGGTCATGGTAAACACGCGTTACTGACCTGTGTCTCTGTGGTGCTGCACCATCTAAAAGTGCACTGCCTATCAGTGTGTTCTCTGACCTCCCCCCCCCCCCCCCCGCATCAAACATGGCATGGTGAGTGTGAGCACTATTGAATTTTCTGTTGGAAACAGTACCTTGCAGGTCATCCTGGCTCCCTGGCCCAGCCAGAGCAGTGCGTGATCGGGACAGGCAGAGAACCATGAGCTCAGTAGCCAACATGAGAAGGAAAATCAGCGGATGCAATGGTGTGAGACGTAGGCACTTCCTACTCAGCCATCACGTTCCTCAAAACAAAAGAAAAGGTTTCTCAAGAATCCAGCTCATCTGAAAGCCCAGAGGCCGAGGGAAACATGAGTGGAACCTGCCCCAGACAGGGAGCGACTGGGCTGACTGCGGGTGACGCTCCCCAGAGCGCGCCCTGACCAGGGGACCGTCACGGCGAAAGCACCAAGCTTTCAGAGAAGGCAGGGCCAGACGATGTTTCAGTGTTCACACAACACCCAGGTCACACAACGGTCTGTTTTACCGAGCACGTTGTGGATGCTAAGCGCAGCGGGACTGTCTGCATGGACTCGGCGTACTGAAGGAAGTACAAATCGGTCTGGGCCCTTGAGCAGCAGGCCGACTAGCCTTTCCCTGCATGCGCTTGCATAATGACACAGGCCCTACGCATTTCTCATCCTGGTTTGCATCCTTGAAGGCTGGGTGCGTGCTTGTGCTTGCAAATAGACCCAGGATTTGTGTCTGAAGCGACCAGGCGGCGCCCACATGCTAACTGCCTGTGCCCGTGAGTTTCTGGTCATTCCCTACATGATGACCAACCACCAACCGGGAGTGGTTATGCCAGGCTGGTGGCACTCCCATACCTGTGAACAAAAGAGAGATTTCAGGTCTCCGTGCTTCACGTGCCTCCTCTCAAACTTTTCATTAAGGGAGAGATTGACCCTTACGAGGGGACTACAAAAAGATTGTGGAAACAGTTCCATGACTTTTCAGTTCCCTTTTTTTCTGGTAAACTTTCTGGCCCCATCATAACCAAGCACAGAATGACAAAATAATGAAATGCATTTTGCCAACCTATCATCCCCCTCAGTTTTCCTTCAGGAAGGGACCCACCCCAGTCATGGCTGCAGTGGGGGAGTCAGGGTCAGCTCTCTGACTTCCAGTGAGTGCCTCGGCTTCATTCTTCTCTGTGGCTGGGTGGATGAAAAAAGCCAGGCAAAGAATTAATTTCAGTTCCCAGATTACCAAAAGACCAACACTCAGACTGGCTGTCATATGAGCCTCTTCTGACTCACCTAGGGCCTGGAGTACAGAGTAGAACTGCCCCTGTGGGTTTCTGAGAGCAACTTCAACTGGGAGTAGTCAGCCCAAGTCTGTGTGTGGCTACTGAGATTGAACGGCTGATTTTGCTGTGAGCAGACCAATGTGTATCTACCTAGGCCACCACGACTTCTGTAGTTCCTGGTCAGCATCATTTAAACTTCTGGTTTGTGTACTTGGAACTTTTGAATTGGCATGTTAACTGTCCAGTACAGGTACTCCCTGATACACAGTGCATTCGAGTTACCGCAAACTACACTGTGACTGTCCATATGTTTGGTGTTTGGGTACATCATGATGATTAGTAATAGGTTACAGCCGATGGTCCCATTCTCAGATGTCCACCTCCAGATGTTCGAGTTTAATATGATTTTCCTGTTCAGAACACTTCCAGATTCAGAAAGACACTGCTAAGATAAGGCAATAATAATGAAAACTTAAGGGTGGGGGGAATGAGGTATCTGACTTGCATCAGAGCCAATGTAGGACAGATCTGTCCAAACAGAACCCCATTGTGAGTCAGGGGCTACTTATCTGGACAAAGACCCTTCCTAGTGCTCTGTGAGCAAGTGAGAAAGGCGCCTTTATTAAGGCTCCTGCTGTGTCTTCTAAAGCCTTCCTTGTGCTTTTCTCTTTCAAGAATAATTGAGAAATCATCTGAGTCTTGGCATTTAGAATTTTGTGCACCGGAGATTATGCTCCCGGTTTCTCTATCAGTGCTTCAAGGTGCCTTCTTGGCATCCTTCCAGTTCATTTGAATAACAATGGATCCAATACTGGCCTTTCAGAAATCTATAGAAGTGAACAGTAGCGGTGGTGCAGTTGGCTACATATTGGACTGCTAACCACAAGACTGGAAGTTCGAACCCACCCACCAGTCGCCCTGCTGGAGAAAGAGGAGGGAGGGGGTCCACTCCCATGAAGATGGGAGCCTTCGAGACCCGAGGGAGAAGCAGTTCTATTCTGTCTCATAGCGGCTCCCTGAGCTAGAATGGAATCCTAACAGTGGGTTTGGTTTTTTGGAAAGGTGTTTAAGTTGTTTTTAATTATTTTAATTGATAACACTTATTTCTGTTGTTTGTTTCATTTTCTTTTTATAGATTTTAATATTAAAAGAACTAAGTGCAAGTCATTGGTTGCCAACCCTGATGGTAATATATCAGAAAATGTACAGTTCTTGATAGAAAGTCATTGATGTTTTCAAAAACTCAGGATTCAGTTTTATTAAAATTGATTCAAGATCTTGGGTTTTATTTTACTTAAAGGAAGGGGGTATGTGGAAATGGAGCAAGTTTGATATATACGTCCATGATAACTAGATTTTGTATCTGGGACGGTGGTGGTGGTGGTGGGGGGAAACATAATTCCTTGGTTAGCTAGGCTAGTATGTGTGGTCTGCAGAATACTAGGCTTTGTAATTCCGTTTCGGCAGTGTAGCTTTGGGGATGCACCGACTGGGGGGGGGGTGCCAGGAAGGGCCCCCAGAGACATTTCTCCCATGGAATATGTTTGTGTTTTTGCCCCATTGCCTTTAGTTGTGCTGGATGGAATCTTACGTATGAACATAGCAGGTTTAGGACTGATTCTCTAAGATCAGGGCCTCCAGCATTCTTTAATACGCTCGAGTACCAAGTGCCCAAATAGACTGTGGACACCTTTGTCTAAGATCTGCCCTGTGAACCATTCAACTCAGCAGTAGACCTTGACTAAGAACTCGATTGACTTCTGGGTGTATATGTCTGTATATGTTTTAATGTGCTGCTTTTGTTTGGGAAAATAATAATTAGTTGATTTAAAAAAATGCTTCAGACATCAGGACCTCAGACTTCAGCATTAAACTAATGTTCTTTCATCCTAAACAAGAACTTTTAGGAGCATGGGTAGCTTAGTTAGAAAGTTACAAGCCCTGATGTCTGGAAACATTACCCCTAATACCGCTCCCCCCCAAACAAACAAACAAACAAACAAACAAATGGTTTCTTGATAAAATGAAACAGAGTTGCTTCTTCAAGTTTCCAGTGACTGGGTTACTCCTGAAGTGTCTGTTGGCACAACACCTTTCCAGCACCAGCACAGTCTATCCCCTCCCCGGTGCTGCCCACCTGAATGCCTTCTTAGGCAGCCAGGAAAAGTTACTGACTAGACTTTTCTATGCTTTCTCAATCCTTCCTCCTACCTCTCTCCACTTCCTCTGCACAGTAGACCATCCTGTCTCATTCTGCATGGTTTCAGTCTGGTTTCCCCAGCCATCCTGTCTCTAGCCCCACTCTGTTCTGCTCCACTCCCTCTCAGACAGAAGCTATTTCAGTTCTAACTCCGCTGAACCAGCCCTTTCTCCCCAGTCACCTCTTAGTGGCCTCACCTCTCCCGTTGCTTTTGGGCCTTTGTCTTTTTTGTTTTCTTGGATAGTTACTTCACATTCCTTGGTGTGTGGCTTCTCTGAGCAAACTTCTCAAGAAATGTTTAATTTCCCATACTGTGCCCCAGAGGAGGAAATAGAGAAACTGCTTCTCAGGGCTCTTGCAAAAGCTGGAGGGATTGCAGTGGACAGAGTGGTCCTGATTCCACATAGTTGGAGGATGGCGGAATGATGGCCATGGAGATAGAGCAAATAGGCGTCTTCTCTGCTCTTCTAACGACTTTTAACTGTCGGAAGTTGCAGGTACTGTTCACGTACATAACCTTGAAAAGTTCTGGATAGATTTTGTTAAATCTTGTGTGAATTTCCATTACTCACAGTTTGTAGTATTTAACTGTAGAAGGCAAACTTGTGTCCTTTTCCTCTGAAAATACTTTCTAAAAAAGGTCTGCCACCTGAGGAGGCATCAGAAAGTGCAGGGCAGAAATTCCACGCTGTGTTTAATTCAGTGTGTCCATAAACTTTTTGAAGCCCTCTTGATGATAAACAAATAGAATAAAAGCAGTTTTGTCTTGTACAGGAGGTAGAGTTACCTTCACATTCCCGGCTGCTCACGTTTGAAATCCCATGAGTTCCACCATGTTTCAGTTGGGTGGCCCATTACTGATCCCCCTACCGCCCTGCTCACTACCACTTTCAAATGGTAATGGAGCTATGTAGAGAAAGCACAGTTTCCTCTGTAAAGTGACATCATTTACATCCGACCGGAAAGGGTCCATTTTCGATTTAATGTAAAGCCATTCTCTACCCAAGAGGGAGCCAGGGAAAAACAGCAAGGAATCTAATACAAATGAAGAGTTTCTTTCTTTTCGAAATGATGTGTTGGGGGTGGGGTGGGGGTGGGACTGGCTTACCTTGGGTTTCCTGCTTTGACTTCTGGATTCCTAGATTTATTTTTCTGCAGTTCGAATTTATGTAAGTATAATATGTTTTGCTTTGGTTTTATTTACATTATTTGAATCAGTGTTGAAGGTGCTGACTGCCATTCCCTGACCCCCACCCCACAGCGGGCATTCTCCTTTCCCTAATAGCCATGATAACATTTTAGGGGATTATATGGAAATAAAAAGTTGCAAGTGGTAGGTGGCATAATTGAAATGTAGATCATCACCTGGGCTTTGTTTGTTTTTCCAAATTAGAGAGGGCTACATTTTGAATATTTGTGTATGTTTAGCATTTTGTGTCTTTGTTAGCACGCTCTCAGTATGCCCCGATTTTAATAGGATGTGTCTTGAATTGTGGGCCAATCACTCTTGAAAAGTATTAGCGCCCTTTAAACACACTGAGCAGACCCATAGAGAGAAGCCTACAGGTTTATTAGCACTCCTTCGCCTGAAAGCCGCATACCCTTTGAGGCTGCACGGCAACAGGCTCCTAGCAACCATAATAGATTGAATCTCTAAGAGGGACCAGGCCGGATGTAATAATAAAGCCAGAGGTACAAACAGTTGTCATGGTTTTCTTTTCAGAGTGAGCTAGTTTGATTTGGGGAGGCTTAGCCTTTCAGAACTGGGCAAACTTCTAAAAACTAGCCTTGTTTGTGCCCAGGCCTGGGGCCATTAAAACAGCCGTCATAGCCTCAGATGTAAAACCCTGCTACTTATAAAAGTGTCTGCTCCGAGGAGGACAGAAAGCCCAGAGGACTGTTCCATCATTGCCCAGAGAAGAACTCTTACAGTTTACTTTCTAATCAGATTTTAAATTGAACTCTAACTACATAATGATACTGTATATGTTGGGCCTTTTTAATTTTTAAGCTATAATATTTATACTTTCTTTTTCTTTGGAACCTTTTATTTTGTGGTGGGTTTTTTTTGTTTGTTTTGCAGCGGCTCCTTAGAGCATGCAGTTTAAGTAGGTGCTTATGTAAAACTGATGATTGGAATAGATTTAAAATGTATCTAATAAAATAGGTGACTTGAACTGTGCGCAGGCACTGCTTCCTGAGTTTCTGAAGGAGTGAAGTTAATAGAGCAGATCATCTGTTTGTCCAGCAGCAATGCAGTGGGCAGTGGTCTGCGATGGCCATCCCAAAGCTGTCCACTGGACTGTCTCTTTTTCAATGTTTCTCATGGGTAGCCTTTTGGATAAGTGCATTTGCCGCTGTGACCTCCACCACCCCCTTCTCCCAAGGACATGAATTCTGACACATCCGGAACCGGGACGGATGCCTCCATCCGAAGACCGGATCCTCGGGTAGCTGCTTGAGCCAGGAGTGGAACTCCAGCCTTTGACAGCAGTGGGCCCTAAGTACACACACATGCTAATACCCTCGATGTGTTCATCTTTTGTGTCAGCATTTGGAAAGACTGTTGGAGTGGCAGTTATAGTAAAGACCGGCAATTACAGTAAAGAGCAGAAATGAGGTATTTGTGACCTATTATATTTCATTAAAAGACTTCCTTATTAACATGGCACTGCTTGCTCTGATTACTTGACAGCTGCCCTAAACAGATTAGAAAACCACCCAGCTTCCCCTAAAGGTGTAAAGCAGGCCTGGGGCACAGAAAGAGCACCTGGTATAACATAAGCTATTTTTTTTCTTATTTTAAGAAAACAAATTTGCTTTCAGCGAGGCAGCAACATGCACTTTTGTGTGCCCCTAAGTGCTGCATTCACCCATTGCTTGTCCCATGAAGGAGCTTTGAACACACCCATCTGAGATTGTACTAGCTGCCTCCTGGAGGGTCCTGTGATGAGGCCGAGGTCCAGGGAACAGCAGGTGCCCACTAGCCCAGGAATTTGTGCTCCATCCAATTTAGCACCAACCTTTGTTGTGGTGAGGTGTCATCACTACACGTGGGACACATTGTGACCCTGGGTACTGCAGAACAAAAACACTGCCTGGTCCTGTACTATCCCCACATTTGTTCTTAGGTTTAAACCCATCAATGCAGCCACTGTGTCCATCCATCTCATTGAGAGCCGTCCTCTCTTTCACTGCCCCTCCACTTCACCATGCCCTTCCCTGGACTTTGGTCTCTCCTGACAGCATCTCCAAAATTTTTAAGAGAAGTCTGCCCACCCTTGCCTCTAAGGAACATTTTGGCTATATGCCTTTCAAGACAGATTTTTTTCTTCTTCTGGAAGCAATTGAATTTTTAGAAGTTTTACTATTGGCATAATCCATTTCCGAAAACTTTAAAAAAATTTTAATTCAGTAGAGCCATCTCGTCCCCAGGAAACCCCCACACCCCACAGCTATTGAATCAGTTTTGATGTCTGAAAACCCTATCCAGTGCTTCTCAGACTGTCATTCTTTACTGGAGCAGACAGCTTCATCTTCCTTCCATGGAGCGGACTGGTGAGTTTGAACCACTGACCCTGTGGTTAGCAGCCCAATGCCTAACCCACAGCGCCATCAACGCTTCGTAGAGCCACCCTAAACCAAACTCACTGTCATTGAATGGATTCTGACTCATTATAGGAGGGCGGAGAACTGTCCCTGTGGGTTTCTGAGAATGTTGTCTTATAGGAGTAGCAAGTTTTGTCTTTCTCCTGAGGAGCAGCTGGTGGTTTTGAGCTTTGAACAGCTGAACTTGTGGTTAGCAGTCCAATGTGTAACCACTATGCCACCAGGGCTCCTAGTACAGCCATAGTGAGTTTAATTCTTAAAATAGGCCATAGCCTATTTCATTGGGGTGTCTAACTTTTCTCAAGAAGAGTTGGCTGGGTGTCCCTTGCCATGCTAGGTGGTATTTCTGCTGCTGCTGCCCCTGCACCCCAGTGACTGCGGAGCTGTCGGGCCACCGACAGGCCCGCTGCTGTTCTTTGCTGCAGGTCGCCGGTGAGGCAGCAGTTGTCATCTCTAGCTTGTTCTGCTTCCCGAGGCCTGGCCCTTTGTGGACTCATCCACAAGGAAGCCTGGCAGCACGCTGGTTAAGTGGGAACTGAATTGTTGGCAGTTCAAACCCAGCAGGAAGAAGAGAGGTAGTCTTGTGTGGCTCCTGTAAAGGCTGATAGCCTTGGAAACCTGCTGGAGGCTAGTTCTGCTCGGTTCTGTAGGGTCATTGAGTTGGAATCGACCCAATGGTGGTGGGTTTTATGACTGAAACCACACCTCACACTTGAAGATGCACAGGTTCATGTTGAAACCAACTGGTGAGCAGATGACCCTCCTCAACTCGCCTTGTACACACATTCCCACCAGCTCACCATAGTAGTACCAAGTCTATGGTCAGACTTGAGTGGAAATGGAACACCTCCCCTGAGACTCAGAGTGAGACCTGCCAGCCTCACACCCACAAACATCCAAGACTCCTTACCCTGTCTTTAGTTTGAACATGGAAAATACTCAGTCAGTGCATGTTGCACGAGGTGTGCCAGGTTTTAAGGGAAGAAGGCAGCTCCTCCTGATCTCTGAGTTCAGAGTCTGGCCCTGTCACCTGATAAGGAATTTTGCTGAAGGAAGATTCCTCAACTGGTTTGAGTTCAGATCTCATGCCAAGACTTGTAGGATGGGCTCTTACCTACCCCTTCAGGTTAAAAAAAAAGTCCTGGTGGCACAGGTGGTTAAGCATTGGGCTGCTAACCAGAAGGTCAGTGCTGGAGAAGACTGCAGGAGGAGATCATCTGCTTTGAAGATTCGAGTCTTGGACATCCTACTGGCAGTTCGGTGCTCTGTAGGGTCACTGAGTGGGGTTGGACTTGAAAGTGGGTGGGGCTATCAAAGGAAAGCCGAAATAAGGTATGTGCCTCGAGCCTGGATCAGCATGCTGACCAGGGTAGCTGACACTTGGAGCATCTTCCTAGCTTGGTCACGAGAGGACCATGCAACCAGACTGAATCAGAAGCCACCAGAACTTCTGTCACAGAAGTATGTGAGCCACTGTGCATGTCATGTTCTTGGCATGATGGTGAGTAAGCTGTTAGAAAGTGTTCCCTCCGTACAGATTCAGTCTTGGGACAGTATCCTTCAAGGTCACAAGAGTCATGACTGAAAGGTGTGATTTGGTGCACATTAGCAGATTAAAATAATTCTTACCCTGGACCAAGATTATACTTTGAAGAATGGAGCAAAATTCAGGATGCTAGTAGTTAGTGAAGCGTGTTTGGCGAGCCTGGCATGCTTTCCACACTTCCACCTGGCGTGTCAGATGGGGTCTGTCTTCCTGTTTAGTTATCTCCCGGGGGAAAGGCTGAAGATGCCCAGCGGGCCAGAGGGCTGGAAATGAACACCCAGGGCATCTGCTAAGAAGCCCGGCTTATGTGAACATCTGCTTACCTAGCGTTGTCTTTGCCCTCCTCAAAAAAAAAGAAAGTTCAACATGCTTTTGGATTCCCACACTGTTCCCGTTGAAGTTCTGATACATTCGGTTGGTGCGCCAGGGGCCACAACAGCATCTCGAGTGATGGGAAGAGAATGCTTGCCAAGCGAATGGGTGGGCTTGGAAATGGAGTCAAGGCCTGTGGTGGATCATGGGGTCAAGGGAGGTGCTGGCAGCGGCTGTCCTGTCCCGACTCCTTGAAGGAGTTGCTGCCTGCCCCGCCCGGAGCGTCAGGAAGGGAGTAGAGGCTGGTGGTGCCTCACATGGCCATGCTGTTTCAGGGTGACACTGGAAGCGAGGGCACAGCACACAGCGCCATGCACAGGGGCTCTTCAGGCTGTAAGCCTGCAGCTGCTCCCAGTAGGTTCTATGATTTTAAAAGAAGAACTTTCTTCTTGAGTATGGCTTAGCCACCATACAGTGCCCTCAGACAAGAGTGAAACCTTGCCCCTAAATGGAAATTCCCAAATTTAACTTTCATTTGATTCAGAGGGCAGCCATTTCTTGGCACCAGCGAACCTCTGGTCCGGCCTGGTCATGGTGTGTGGGAGCTACACTTGTCCGCCCGTAAAACCACACAGCATCCTTGGTGACTAGTCATGTCCAGCTCAGCAGGGGCCACACACTGGCTTCCTGAACGTCGCTGTCACTGCATGGACGTTTCTTTCCCCTCCCTCCCTGTATAACCGAGAAGTTCTCTCTTTACAGTCATTCTGTTACCTGAATTCATACTCTCTACTTGATCTCGGGGTTCTCATCAATGCAGTAGCACACAACATTCATGGTTCCAGGGTGCGCTATTGAAGCCAACAAGTTGTAAAGCCAGTGAGCAATGCGCAGGGTTGAGTTGTTGATCAGGGCATGTTATAAATTTCTGTTAAGTCTGCTAATGTCCAAAGAGCATACACCTTGTCTATCATTCTCAGTGTGAAGGCGTGCAGCTCAAGTTCATGGGCCAACAAGCCCAGCTCCCTGAATTAAGTGCCCAGAGCACCCTACTTCTGTAAGCCACAGCCCCAAAGCACTCAGCTCCACTTCCATGAGTCAGCAAGTCCAACTTCCCCAATGAAGTGCCCAGAGACTCTCAACTCCGCAAGCCAGCCCTCTGTACAAAAGCTCTCAGCTTCACTTGCTCCGTGGGTGGGCAGTCCACCCCTCTGCCCAAGCTCTGAGCCCTGGTCTGCTACTGCTACTGTGCTGGCACAGCTGTCGTCTGGAGGCGGGAGCCTCACCGCACAGGAAACTAACTCAGTGGGGCCCAGAGGACAAGCTCCTCCAGCTTCTCAGAGGGCCCCTTTTGTACACAGCAGGACGGCACGCCAGGGAAACCGGATCACAATTACAGGTGATTCCTGTGAGTGTCCTTAGCTCCCTGCACGTCTTAGCAGACCTGTGCAGGGAGAAGGCGTCTGGTGGGAGTTAGAGACTTCGGTTAGAAGAACCACATGAAACAATTCACTGCCTCTGCAGTGATCTTCTCTTCTGGATAGTCTCAGCACTTAGAGCAGTTGACGTGTGTGTGTGTGTGTGTGTGTGTGTGTGTGTGTGTGTGATAACATGTGTCTGTAGACACGTACACATGTATGTGTTGTGTACACATGTCTGAGTCAGTCAGAAAGCATCGCTGCCTGGGTTCTGGCTCACTCCAGCACAAGTTTATGCTAAACAAAAGGTGCTTAAGAACCTTCTCTCAGGACTGCGACTGCCCAGTCCCATCGGGCGCCTTTTCAAGAAGGGCAAACACAAGCAGTGGCCTCTGAAGCACAGAGGTCAGATCAGAAGGTTAAGGTAACTTTTCTTTTTTTAATGCCAACGAGGTAATCCTGATAGATTTTCTTATGGGATACAGGACAATCATGAGGGCTTACTTGGAAAAAACTTTAAGAAAATGAAGAAGTGTTCTTCAGAAATGCCACTCTTCCCCCAGGCCTGCTCCTTCTTGAGGTAGCCAGGGCTGTGCAGTGAGGACACTGTACCCCGTCTGCCCTGCAGCCCTGATCTGGCCCCTCCAGGTGTCGTCTTCTCTCCAGACCTAGGGGGAATTCAGCAGGAACATGACTTGAATCGCTTGAGGATGTTCAACTGCTGCCGGGAGGCGGCGTACGTCTTACAGATGTGAGTGTAGGATCGATCCAGAAACAGGAACTTCACATTTCCATAATTGTGCTTAATAAAGTTTTCCATGATTTTGTAGCTATACATTTTTTTACTTTGTTGTGTGTGTGTATGTATGTGTGTAGAGAAAAATCTCAATGTAAGGATTCTAACTAGACTACACTGCAAAGACGCACCTGCTTTCTTAAGTAGATTAGGCAGCTTTCAGAAGTTTGTGTAAAAAGCTCATTATCTTCATTTCCATTTTTCCATGAGCTCCTGTACATGCATGCATGCTTATTTCTTTATACTTTTGTATATGTCTTTACATATACAGAAAAAAATTATGAGCTTCTTTTCAGTGTAGTCTAAAATTAGAATTCTTCATATTGAGCTAATTGCTAGGTAAGAAAAAAAACAACAAAAAACCCAAACTCATCAGACTGCCAAACCACTCCATGCTCTCACTATTTGTTGGTAAATTCTCTTGAATTCCAAAGTCTTTTCGCACCATACCATCTGTGGACCTGCCTGTCTGAGGTGGTTAAGAGCCTCACTGCTAAGCACGGGGCTGGATCCACCAGCTGCTCCACTGCAGGGGCGTGGCAGTCAGCTTTGGTGCTGATTTTCAGCGTGGCGATGCAGTGGACAGTTCTGGTCCATCACATGGGTTCCCTATGAGTTAGGATAGACTGGACGGTTGACTGGGGTTCCCCAAGAAGACAATAAATGTGAGGGGTTCTCAGAGCATGGTCACAGGACTGTCAGGGGCCTCTCCTTTGCTAAGCCACCCGTCTGTCTGAAGCTGAATTCTCTCAATAGACAACAACCCCAATGGCTGGCGGAGGACAGAGGCAGGTGTGTGCATCCAGTGGTCTTGTGTTAAGATGTTCAGAGACATTTGTGCAGATCCAGGACAGTGCCACACTCATTAAGTCATTTCCATTTTCAAAAATCTGTATTTCCTAAGAGTGGCTTTGTTGTGCTCATTTGAGAATGGATACTCTTATTTCCCTGTTTTGTGTTCTAGCACAGTACACAAGGATGGCGGTGGTGTTTGTGGTATAAGGCGTTTCTGACCCTACGTGAGCAAGGAGAACTGTCCCCACAGGGTTTCTTAGGTGCTCATCTTGCTGGGAGCAGAGGCCAGGTCTCCCACAGCACCTCTGGTGGGTTTGAACTGTGGACCTTCCTGCTAGAAGGCAGGCCACTTACCATTGTGTCACCACCTGCCCTCCCTACCTGGAGAGTACCCCATTACTCATCACCCCCGCCCTGCACCTCAGCCTCCTGTCAGGGCTTCTTGCTAGCCTAAAACCACCTGGCATTTTTGGAGGGTGGGAGGGAGAGGAAGAGAATTGCTTGCTCTGAAATAACCGCACCGCTGGCTACACTGCCCAGCAACTAAAGTTTTGGGGGTTCTCCGTTCTTTAAAGAGCTAATGGTTTATGAGACCCCTAGCTGCTTATTATTAAAAAGCCTTCTGTTTACTGCTATGCAATGCAAGCATAAGCAAATCTATGCAAATGCATGGCCCACAGACTTTTCTGCAGGCATGGTCAGTAGTGCTGCTCCATAGATGCCCTCCAGTAAGATGAACTCCATGATGCCATTAGAAGTTCAAGGCTGTATTTTGCCCCTCTTGTGGTTCTCACCAGACCAAAACCAAAACTCTACTGCCATCGAGTTTTTGCAGATTCTAGCCACCCTATAGGACAGCGGGGAACTGCTCCTGTGGGTTTCTGAAGCTGGAACTCTTTATGGGAGTAGAAATCTTTTTCTCTCTCCTGTGGAAGATCTGTGGTTTCGAACTACTGACTTTGGGGATCGTAGCCCAACTTGTAACTACTACACCATCAAGGCTCCTACCGGGCCAGGACCATTGCTTAGTTACCGGTCAGGTGACTGAAGCCAGCATTGTGGGACGTGGGAAGTGGACACGCTGCCAGGCTTGAGCAATGGGAGAGGCTGCAGAGGAGAGACTCGCGTCTTCATGAGATGGGTTCGAAGGGAACCTGGGGGTCGGTGAGATTTTGCAGTTGGGGGTGAGGAGGCCGAAAGGTTTATTGGGAAATACAGATGGAGTGGAAAGGAAAACCCATTGAGACCCTGGAATGGAGATGGAGAGCCTCATCTGTGAGCCGTGTGAGGACCTAAGAGCATTGTGGGAGAGCATCGTGTGAACATTGTGAGGGCGTCATGTGAGCGTCGTGTGTGTTAAAGGTGGGTCAAATGTGACTGGGAAAGTGGTCCTGAGGCAGGTCGGGAGCATAACTCACTCACCCCTGTGACTCACAGGCCTTGTCATCGAAGAGTGACACGGGAGGGATGCTTACACCAGCCAGCCCTTGGCCATCAGACCAGCCTCAGTGCCGTGTTTGCCCAGAAGCACAGGGAAAGCAGTAGGGGATCGGAAAGAGGGACGAAGAGCGAAGGGGAGCACAAGGAAAGGTGCCGCTGCATTGCGGTGCTGCCATCAGTGTCCCCAAACAAGATGTGCCTGGGTCGTGCCACGGGCCGCTCGCTCGCCTCATCAGCTCTCACCCAGCTCAGAGCGGCCCTTTGAGCTGGAGCAGGCAGGCGGGTAAAGACCGCTAAACCTGCCGGAGGCATCTGGGAGCAAGAAGAGCGGGCGCTTTGAGGTCGCTTGTTACTTCTTCTACCGCTTCTGCTATGACTGTCATCGTCGTCTTGTCATCGCTTGGTGGGCTGTCATTTGCTGGGGGACCATTGGTGGACATGGGATGGGAGTGAGGGTAGACCCATCCTTAACATTAACGGAGCGGGAATACAAGTGGGTGCTTACTCATGTCCCTCAATGTTCAAATGTTGCTGGTTAGCTAACAAACGGCTCTTAGCAGGAGAGACCAGTCCCTGGACAGGGACAGCATGCTTGATAAAGCAGAGGGCATCGTGAAGACGAAGACCCTTGACGAGGTGGAGGGGCACTGGCTGGGCTCCAACATAGCAACCACTATGATGCTGGCTTAGGACCAGGCAATGTTTGGTTCTGCTGGACAGAGAGAGGGTCCCTATGAGTCGGAACCGACTCACCAGCACCTAACGGCAACTCAAACTCAAACGTACTGCCGTCAAGTCCATTTTGGCTACCCTGGTGGGTTTCTGAGACTGCCCCTCTTCATGGGAGTGGAGGGCCTCACTTTCCCGCCCTGGAGAAGCCGGAGGTCCCCACCTGCTGCATAGCCCATTCCACCACCCAGGCTCTGGAGAAAATGCCCTGGAGATCGGAGTGTCCACTGGCTTTGGTTTGGAATTCTCAGATTTCTCAGGATATGGTTGTACTTGGAGACCAAGGAAAAGCTGGCTGCTTGTGGTCTTGTCCCTGTGCCGCAGCCCCCCTCCTACCCTCCACATCAGAAGCTCTTTCCCATTGCACCAGAGCCCTGGGGGTGTAGTGGCTGCCATTGGGCTGCTAACCACAAGACCACCAGTTTGAAATCACCACCTGTTCCATGGGAGAAAGAGGCTTTCTACTCCCTTAGAGAGTTACCGTCTCGGAGACCCACAGGGGCAGTTCCACCCTGTCCCTCAGGGTCACTGTGAGTTGGAATCAACTCGTTAGCTGTTGGGTTTGGCATGCCCATGCCTTACACCACCATAAAAGTCCTCTCATAAGCCCTTGTCTGGAGGTGGAATGCCCTGGGGCGATGTCTTAGTGACTCCCTGCTGCTGTAACGTGTTACAGGTGACTGGCTTTCCCCACCAGAAGTCTGCCTCGAAGGTTAGCAGGCTACAGAGGTCTGAATTCAGAGCGTGTCTCTAGGGGGGGCTGGAAGAACGTCCCTTTGTGGCTAGAAGAATGTCCTTGCCCTTTTCAACATGGGAGGGCCCAGTCTTCTTTAGAGAGGCACCTCTGTCCAGGAGGCTCTCAGTGCAGAGTCCCTGGGTCCAAAAGATGCTCTCAGATCCTGGCTCTTCTCCTTGAGTGGCACTGAGGTCAGTCTTTCTCAGCTGGCCTCTCTCTCCTGTTATCTCATGTAAGATAAAGGGTGACCCAGCCATAGTCCAGGGCAACCTCTGATATCCAGGAAGTGCTCTGACATCCCCCAGCACCTTTACAGCTGATTGGCTGATCCCATCTGAGCACGCCCGGGGAAATCATTACATCATCTATAACCGCCAAACCACCGATCATCCTGACCCTGGCCAAGATGACGTACATTGCTGGGAGACACACTTTAGTCCATGACAGGAGCGCATTCCAGGGCCATGCAAGGGAGTTTGGCGTCCCAGGTCTGGAGGAGACTGAGAACAGGTCTCCCGCCCTGTCCCATCACACCTGCTCTGTAAATTAGGGTCTGTTTGGATAGAAAATAGGGTATTTTAGGTTTTAGACATTGTACATGGTTGGAGGGCTTCTGTTGTTGTTGCATGTAAGGTGTTGGGCTAGATGAAGGACTCTGGATGTTGCAGACGAGATAGGACGGCTTGAATAGCTGTGCCAGTGAGACAGAGACCAAAGGCGTTGTCGAGCAGAGAAAGAAACAAGGAAGACAAGTTCTTGGGGCCAGGATATAGTGCCCTGGGCACGTGGGAGGGCCCAGCTTGCTCTGGCGGGCATGTGAGCCTGGGAGTGGCTGGTGTGAGGAGTCCATGTGTGAGCGAGCCCCAGGTGTGTGGCTACCACCTCACCCAGGAGGCCTGCTGGCGCAGCGCTTAAGAGCTCAGCTGCCGACCAAAGGGCCCTTGTCTGAACCCACCAGGTGTTCTGTGAGAGAAAGTCGAGGCAGGCTTCCACAGAGATGACAGTCCTGGGCACTATGGGATCATTCTCCCCTGCCCTGTAGGCTCTCTGGATGTGCTATGGGACAGTTCTCCTCTGCCCCATAGGTTCACTATGGGTGGAAATCGGCTCCAAGGCCGTGGGCTTGTTTCTGGGTGCTGGTGCCCACCACAGTGTGAGAAGTTGTATCAGATTAAACATGAACAGGCTTTGCAGAGCTACCTGGGGTTTCAGGGTCACAGTGGCCCTCTACAGAGATGCCAAGGCCACTATCTTGGCAGAAGCAGACTGCTTCATCCTTCACCCACAGAGCCAAAGATGGGTTTGAACTGCCTACCTTTTGGCTAGCCGACCCACCCACTCCTTACCCCACTGTGCCACCCAGGGCTTCTTACAGTGATGAGTAGCAAAGGTCCATCTGTGAGCTGGGACCTTAGCTGAGAACCTGTAAGGATTTGGCAGGGATCGGGGTCGGGGCAAGCCTGAGCTGCTGGGGTTGCATCAGAAGGACATGGAGGACAGTGAAGGGCGTGCCCTGTCTCCAGACCACTGAATAGTGCCAACAAGTGGGTGCCACCCTACAGGACAGAGCAGAACTGCCCCTGCGGGTTTCTGACGCTGTCTATCATGGGCAGCAGACACAGCCTTGTTTCTCTCCCGTGGGGCAGCTGGTGGGTACAAGTTGCCACCCCACAGGTAAGCCGCTAGGTCACCTGTGGGCTGCTTGGAGAAGAGTCCCCAACACAAATACCTGGCCCCCCAGCCTCACTGTTCTCCCTGGGTGTTCACATAAGAAGTAGCAAGAGGTGAGAGGGAGCTCGAGGAGGGGAAAAAGCAAACGCTTAATTGCAGGCATGTGTATGTGTAACTGGTAGTCACTTTACACACAGTGGTTATGAGGCAGTGTTCAGCCACGTCGTTTATGATCATGTGTATGGTGACAACTCCTGTCGTAAAATATTTCATAATGGCAGTAGGGCTGCAGACCTGTGAAATGGCACTAAGAACACAGGAAAATCTGATAACAGGCTTAAAATTGCCAAGTTCCTTTCTGAGCACGCTGCTGTGTTAATTAGCGCAGGTGACTGGGTTGCCAACTGTACCTGGTTTGTAACTGCTGAAATTCACAGCAAACATCTGTGATTAATTTAGGGCTGTGACTTGTCCCAGCCACCCCAGGCACGTGTGCTTAGACCAGTGGTTCTCAACCTTCCTTCCTAATGCCGTGTCCCTTTCATACAGTTCCTCATGTGGTGGTGACCCTCAACCATCACATTATCTTCGTTGCTACTTCATCACTGTCATTTTGCTACTGTTATGAATCGGGTGACCCCTGTGAAAGGGTTGTTCAACCCACTAAAGGGTCACGACCCACAGGTTGAGAACCCTGGCTTAGGCTGTTGCCTGCCCACAAAATCTCAGCGGGGCCTACTGGCTTTGTTACTCTTGTGCGTGAAGTGGAAACAATATTGACACAGCCACTGCCACTCTGTGTCACCCCTTACCTTCAAAGACAAACCACCACTGAGACCACAAAACGAAATCATGGCAGACAGCCACACTGCTCTTCAGTTGACTAAGCGGCCAGGTCCTCTCAAGCTGCGCTGACCTTGGACTGCATAGGCCACATTTAAGAGGGCAGACAGAATTGCGTGGACTTGCGTCCGTCTCAGCAAAACCCCATCAGTAGATGTTTATGGATGGTCAACATAAATTTACTTTCTTAGCCAGTCAGTCAGCATTTTGAAACAACCTTGTCTGCTGTCCCATGACCCAGAGCTCTGTTTTTGTTTTCCTTTAAATTCCTACAAAATAATACAAGCCTATTCATTTTATTAATTTCCTTAACTCCCTGAACTATTTGTACACGGATTTTTTATTATGATTTTATTGTTTGTTTTTAAGAAACATGGCTTCTTTAATTATTTTGGGGCATCTGAGAAAAATGTAGGACACATCTGAGAATCCACTCTGGCTAATTACAAGTTGGGTGGGGCTGATTCCAGGACTGCTTGCCCCCTCCCTTGCCTTCGCCCTTTGACCCAGCACACTGTTTCCCAGGGTCCCTCTTATCAGCCCCCCCCAAGACCCTTCCCAAGTTATTAGAATACTATCATTATTCTTCGAATTTAATTATTTGACAAGTACAAGTTCACTCACTATGAAATCAAAATCAGGATCTATTTTTGACTAAATTAAACAATATTTTTTTCTTGGCGATGCAGTCAGGCAAAGAAATAACTTTGAAAACAATGCAGTTGTTTGGCAATTAAAATAATACCCTTCAGGTAAGAACAATTGTAAGGATGGCATGGGACCTGGACGTTTTTTGTTCTGTTTTTCAGAGGGTCCTGATTGGCCAGAACCAATTTGATGGCACCTAATAACATAGTCTCTATCACAGATAGTATATTTAAATAGACTCATCCGCAGTTTTGTAGGAGGTCTTATTTCTGAAGCCATCTCTACTCTCTATACCGCACAAAGAAATCTGACTCTGGCTCCTTATCACTCACTCAGTTTTTATGCTCTTAGCTGTGGGCACTGATAGCACCCCTAATAACGAGGAGGCTGACAAGGGGCTGTGTTAGGCCGCGTAGACTAGAGAAACATCCATAGACACTCGTGTGTATAAGGGCTGTAAAGGTGGCAGGTCAAGGCCCTGAGCCCAGCCTATCCTGGGCCTTTTACACCATCATTCTTCACCAGGATGTTAGTCCTGTCCAAATTATGCCTCCACATCTCAGGAGTCCTCAGGAACCATGGTGGGGATGAGTGGAGGTTGAGTTTGGGGGTCTGTCTAGCAGGCAGCCATTGTTGGTGCTTGTCCCGCTGGGGCTCCGAGTGCTATTTCACGGGAAGCCAGCTCTTCCCAGCCACTGCTCATGCCGCTCTGCTTGCTGCAAGGGCCGGAAGTTCGAGCAGCCACCCATACCTCTGTGCATGCTGCCAGAGTGGTGGTCAAGGCCATGTGCCTCTCCTCCCGCTGGCCTAGTGGGTGTAGGAACAAGACGCCACGTTCAGCATTAGCCTTTAGGTCTGCACCTCTTCCATGAAAAGGAGACTGACCCCTTAGATTGTTTGCTCTTAGAGACAGGGCAACCCCACTACTCCTTTTCCAGGTCTAGCGAATTAATCTAAAAAGAAAAGAAAAGAAAAGGACACTGAATTGATGGAAGCCACACAAGTTAATTGCTTAAGAAAAAAGAACAGGGTCAATGACAATTGGCTGTACGATAGCTGTGTGGTTTTTAAGCTGTAAATACAGAACCTTTACAATATAAGCTGTCCACATTAGCATGTCATGTCGGGGCCATGCAGTGATGTGAATTAACACCATCATTTTTATTAACATAAAAACATTTTTTTATACAGGTTAACTCCCAAAGCAGGTAGCTAAGTATGTTGGGTCTGGTGCTGTAAGCTACAGTCTATTTACAGCAATGGCTTATTTTCACTGTTAGTCAACCAAGAATTACTGACTACCTGTTAAACTCACTGCCATCGAATTGATGTTGACGTCAGGTGACCCCATGGGGCCAGGGTAGAACTGCCCCATCCAGTTTCCAAGGCGGTAACCGGTTTTCACCTGCGGGGAGGCTGGCGATTTCGAACTGCTGAGCTTGCTGATTGCAACTGGTGTGACTGCTGTGCCATCAGCACCTGTTAGGTGAACCCAAACCAGCTGCCACCAAGCTGGCTCTCCCTCACGGCAGCCCCCCCGCGTTGCAGATTGGAACCCTACACCCCAGGGGTTTCCAAGCTATGGCCTTTTAGAAGCGAATTTCCGGGACTTTCTTCCAAGGTGCCTCTGGATGGGTTTAAACTGCCAACCTTTCGGTTAGTAGCCCAGCACTGAACCATTTGCCCACCCAGGGACTTGGCCTGCTATGTGGCAGGCTAGAAAGACAACACGGAACAAGGAAACCTTGGCCCCTGTCTCATCGGGTCACGGTGGGTGGGAAGATTCTAGACGGGACGCCCTGTGTTATGGCATGCCTTAGAGGCCACATTCCCATCAGTGTAGCAACAGGAGATCCCCGTGTTTCCCACAGTCTCTTGGCCTCGGACAGCGTAGTGGACTTGCCCCTGGATGGCCATTGTAGTCTCAGTCCTGAGGGTGAGAGCAGCCCACCTGCCCTCAGTCCGACGTGACTGACTGACTTTCAGCATATGCTCTGCTGGTCTGCTTGCGTCAGGCCAGGCCCGTGATCGGCAAAGAACTGAGCTGCTAGTGTTCCGGGCACAACTGCTAAACTCCAACGCAGCAAGATTGGTGGGATTCTAGTCTACTGTGTAAAGGGCAAGTGCAAGTTCAGGAACCAAGTGAAGCGGGACTTCTGTTTTTTTGCAGTGGCAGAGGGACTTTTTCCTCAAAGATAAGGTAGAGTGCTCCTAGGCCACATGCATCCCGTGGCATGGAGACATTCCTGCGCCACATCTCCTATTTCCGAATAAAATGCCATTCTACGAGACCTCACATTGGAGACGGTGTGTGCATAGAACTGTCCCCGGGCAGATTGTGTCATTTAAATGTGTCGTTTGAAAGGGATAACACGTGGCTAGCGTGGAGTGCTTCTGAAGCCACGCGTTTATAGTACAAGGGGTAGCACCGCTCAGTTACGAGATGTCCAGCTGGTGACAGTTGGCATCGCTTTAAATGAAAGTCACTGTGGCTTCTGCTGTGGAGACAGCAGCATATACGGGCTTCTTGTAGACAGTGGGGGAAACACAGAGAGGCAGAAAGAGGAGAAGACGAGTGATTCCTAATCCCACAGCTCAGAGATGGCTCCTGTTAGATTTGTCACCGCTCAGACTGCTCCCCGAGAGTGCCCCAGAGCTTGCTCCCCGCCTCTTCTGGGTTCGTGGTGTGCATGCCCCTCTCTGCAAAAATGAGATGGCTCTTTGAGCTTGACACCCACAGCTGGGGTATCTTTTCAGGCTAATAAAGCTTCTATATATTTTTTATTATAAACCAAAAAAACCAAAACAGGAAAACCAACCTTATCACTGTCAGTTTCATGCCGACCGGCTCATTGGCACCATAGGACAGAGTAGAACTGCCCCACAGGGTCCCCAAAGCTGTCATGCTTTAAGGCAGCAGACTGCTACAGGGCCCTCCTCATGAGTGACTCGTGGGTTTGAACCGCCAACCTCTCAGCAGCCAAGCACTTCACCAAAGGAGAGCAGCAGCTGTCCCTTAGAACAAGCAACTGAACAAACTCCTATAGGACACAGACGATGCCCAAGCAGTGGGTCTTGGCCCGGACCGGTGAGAATCTGCACCCTCTGTGGTTGAAAGGGTCCTTGCTGTCAGGCCAGATTTGTTTTTGTCATTGCTGATTTGTTCCTTAATCCTGACGTCAAATATTTATTCACTGCCTATTATACATTAGCTGGCCATCCTGGATGGTTCGGCTATAGGCAAGTTACTTAAGAGGCGCCTCTCTCTATTGCTTAGCTGGTGCCAGGTGCCACTGAGTTGGTTCCAACTCATAGCAACCCTAGTGCAGCGAATGGGAACCCCATCGGCCCCGTGGAAGAGAGGTAGCCCCTGACCTGTTGAGTTCCTGTACGCCTTCTCCCACCTGCCTAGCAAGACTTAACATGTAATTGGGTGGCCATAGATTAAAGCTAGTATTAATGTTGTTGTTCTTGGTAACAAAACACTATGTGCTTTGAGCCCATCATTTACACCTAATATCTTTACGGTGGTAGTAATTTAACACATGGGGTAATTAACTATGATGATTATAATTTGTGTTAAATAGAGAAAATAGAACTTAGCGAGGTTGACTGTACTCTGGGCTCTGCCAGGTAAACAGTACTCCCTGATATTTGTGTAGCGGTTGGCAGTTTTCAGAGCGCCTTCTCACTTCCTGTCTCACTTGTTCTGCACAGCATATCCCATTGATGGACAGGGCACAGGTTATTGGAGCGAAGAACTGACTTGCCCAAGATCGTGGTGGCTAGTAAGTGGTTAACGTTCATGGTGTGTCCTTCCACTTATAATTGAGGTCCTCAGGGAGCCTAGGTTGGCCTCAGCTGGGGTAGGAGCAGAGAATGGACTTGTGACTATCATTATCCAGTCTTGAGTGGATTTAGCTGGAGCCATTGTACAGTTTTTTTGGTGGCTGTTCCCATTCCAGTCTCTTGCATGTTGTCCTTAATGTTTTGAGTAGCCCGTTGTGGGGAGGGCCCTTACTGAACCACGCTTCCTAATGATCCTGCCTGTGTGATGGGAGCCAGTATCAGGGAATGCAGCAGAAGTAAAACTGCGCCAGTTCTGGACGCACATCTGAAGCTTGGGCAGTATCGTGTCTTTGGGAGACCTGAACCATCCTGTAGGAAATCTAGCCTCTTACTGCCCGAGAGAGACTGTGGAGACAGTATGGAGAAGGGGAGCCTGTGAGGTTAGGTGGAGAGAAACCCAATCATCCCCGTGGCCTTGCTGAGATCAGTGCCTACTTGCACGAGGGACCACACCAGCAAGGTGAGCAGAAGAACTGTCTTGCTGAGCCCAGCCCAGGTTGCACAGTCACGGTTCAAGCCAACACGTTTTGGGTACTTTGCTACACAGCAACTGATGGAGTAGGCGGGCAGTGGGAGTAGGAAGACATTCCTGTGCAGGGGCAAAAGTTTTGCTAACTAACCGGTGTTCACGCTTCTGGGCACATGTTTAGTCCTTTCCTGGTTTGCCAGTGAATACCGGAGAAGAGAGCTGATAGTTGGAACTCTTTCCATCAGGGAACTAAATTTCCTCCAGAGTAGTCACGTGTGGCTGACCAGGACATGGGTGGCGATGAGACAGGCCCACTCTCACCTAGAGCGCCTCCTCGTGGAGCTCTAGGGAGATGGGTAGCCTCCTGGACTGACTCAGGTCCCTGGAGTCTCTTCTCTTGCTACCTGCCCACTCCCAGTCTTCCCAGGCCTCTGCTCTTCCCAGCCCCAGGCAGCCAGAGGTGCGCTGGGTGTGGCCCCGGCTGGTCCTAGTGAAAAGATGGAAGAAGGCCTTTCTGTCACCTGAGCTTGTTTCTGTTGTTCAGGAAGAGCTGGGAGACCTCGTGGGGCCAAGAATGGATCCAAGCCCAGGGATCACCTTTATTTTTTGTGGTTCTGACATTACTGTTCCCAGGATAGATGAGTGTGGCTTAGTCCCATCTCAGATTAGAGTTACTTTAGAGTTATTTTGATCTAACTTCATGTGATGATCCCCCCCCCTTTTAAGTTTCTGTTGGAAATAAAATAATAAGTGATTTTGAAAGATTTAATATTCTAATCACTCACTCACCCACTCACTCCGTCTGAGTGACAGCGACCTTGGAGGACAGAGTAGAACTGCCCCTGCGGGTCTCCCGGACTACGACTTTTATGTGAGCGGAATGCCTGTCCTGCTCCTGCGGAGCACCTGGTGATGTTGAACTCCAGATCTTGCACTTGACTCCTAGCCCCCTCACTGCCAGCGTTCCTTAACGGAAGTTTTGTGTGTGTTTCTGAGGGGATTAAAATTCTTGTGCATGAAAACTGAGTACAAACTGGTGTAAGATACTGCAAAGCAGGAAGCAAACCTCAGGATGTCTGAGCAAGAACACTGGTGAATCCCACACCTTCCTCTCAAACCACCACGGCTAAGCCAGACAACCAGACTGAACCGGTCCAGAAGGCTGGCCATGAACCAAAGCCACAAGCAGAATTGGAAACCATCTCCCCAAGAGAAAGCACTGACCGGAGCAGTGGGGCCTGACATTTTAACATGGGGACTGTTCCCGCCCAAACCTGGCAGCCTGCCTGCTAGCAGAGCTCCGACTGACCGCGTTCGGGGTGCCATTAAGAACCCTGTCCCCAGAGCGGAGTTCTTACTTGGTCCAGACTTGCATCTCCCTGGAAAATCAATTGCTATTCTCAGACAGCCCTGGTGACTTGCTTTGACTGGGTGCTCAGTTTTGCTCAGCTGGGTGGTGGGGAAGGAGGGGGTGGTGAGGAAACCAAAAAAGCTTACCCCCAGGGCATTACCAAAACAATAGGCAACTGTAGGCAAAGACTCAGCTGCTTAAGGCTGTTTTTGCAGTTGGGGTAAAAAAAGAAGAAAAAAGAGCCAGGCCAGGAATTTAAAAGGAAATCCCGGAGACCTCGGGGCTCTTTGAAAAGCGCTCACACATTTCTGGGATCTGCAAGGCTGGGAGATGCCCCGGAAGGACCAGCACAGGAAAAGGAAAAGCCCCCGGACCTCTTGGTGAAACTCACGGGTCTCTTGGTGAGGCTTCCGCAACAGTGGCTGAGAGAGCACTCACTGCCTCATACAGACCCAGGCCTACCGGAAGGCACACTGGGGAATAAAAGTGAGAACTTGCCAGGTAAAACGCCACCAGAGAAGTCAGTGGTCATGTACGCCAGGGGATACCAAACCCCTAAACCAAACTCACGACCCGCTGCCATGGAGTCAATGCCGACTCATAGATACCCTCACCCCCTCACCCCCAACCAGGTTTCTGAGACTGTAACTGTTTATGGGTGTAGAAAGCCCCATGGAGCTGTTGCTGATGGTGGTTTTGAACTGCTGACCATTTGGGTCACACAGCTCAACGTATAACCATTACACCTCCTTGCAGGGACTGCAGAACCCACCAAATTAGTTCAAGAAAGCGCTAAGTAAGTATAAAAGGGGATTTAAAGCGGACCAACATACATATTGTGGTTGTCCCAGGGGGGAGAAGAGGAAGGGACACGGGCAGAAGAAATGGCCGAAGACACGCGACACTCAATGAAAAGTCTTCACATACACATCCAAGAAGCTCAACAAAATCCAACCAAGCAGAACAAACTCAGAGATCCACATCAGACACATCCTGTTTCCATTGACGAAGTCCAGCGCCAGGGACCGGCTTGCAAGCGAGAGGAGGAAAAGGCCAGGGAGCCTGAGTGAGATTGACCCCTGACGGAGGACGTCTCCCGCTGCCTGGAAGAAAGGAGTCTTCATCTGTAGCGTTGACTCTTCTTCAGACATTGAAGGGGACACGGAGGCCAAAGCAGAACTGAGAGGGTCCTGCCGCAGGGCGGCCTGCCCCACGGACAAGCACTGGGAGTGAGTAGCGGTGGGCTGCCCAACGGGAAGCATGTCCTCAGTGTTCCTGAGCCGCCCAGGTGGGAGTGTGGAGTTGGCCTCAGCTTTGTGAGGTATGTGTCTACAACAATGACATGAATAGTAAAGCGAATCCTTGGACTGAAGGGACCCCCGCGGTCTCTGTGATCCCCCCTGAAGAAGCAACAGCAACATAAAGGGATCTTCACAGACATTTGAAAAGGATGCGTTCAAGTACATACGATTCTATTTTTGTTTGTAACTCTGACCTGCTTTAAAACACGACGGCACAAAGCAGTAATTATTACCCTGTTGCTGGGCTTTTAACATATAAAGATATAATTGGTATGATACTAATACAAAAGATGGGGAACAAATGGAGGTGCATTTAGGGAAAAAAAATCACGTGCCATTTAAATTTCTCAACACACTGCCATGGAGTCATTTCTACGCACAGCCACCCTAGAGGACAGGGTAGAACTGCCCGTGGGTTTCTGAGACTCACTCATTACAGGAGTAGAAAGCCTCATCTTTCTCCTGAGGAGCTGCTGGTGGTTTGGGACTGCTGCCTGGGTGATTAGCACCTCACCTCAGTGTGTAAGCACTATGCCACTTGTATGAGCCATTGAAATGGAAATTTAGTATTTGCACAAGGGTGCTGGGAGGCTGGGGGCAGGAAGCACCAGCACCTCCTCCCCCCTTCGCCCCCCATGGACTTCATAAGAAGGTCAGAATTGAACTCCCCATCAGCCTAACACTGATTTCCTGTGAGGAAAGGATTGGACATGCCTCCTCCCTCTCTCTTCTGCCATTTCTGACACGCACCCCCCTCACCTCACCCCCCCCCTTCTCTCTTTACTTCCCAGCTGGGTTTGATAATTCACTACAGTGGACAGAGGGCCCTCACAGCCCACACAACTACGGGATTTCCTAGGGAAGTTAAGTTTGCATCCACCTCATGCATAGAAAAGTTGGACAATAGATAAAGAAGTCAACAGAAGGATGGGTGCATTTGAATTCTGGTGCTGGCGAAAAATATCGACAGCACCGTGGTGTCCTTGAACAAACGGATGTGTCTTGGAAGACGTACAGCTAGAATGCTGCTTAGAAGTCAGGGTGGCGAGACTTGGCCTCGTGCATTTTGGACATGTCATCCGGAGGGACCCACCCGTCTTTGGGTCAGGACATCATGCTTGGAAAATCGGCGGTCAGCAAAAAGGAAGCCCTGAAGGAGCTGGGTTGGCACGGTGGTGAGAATGGCGCAGGACCCCGGTGGGTTTGCTTCCGTGGGGCATTCCAGTGGCTCTGCTCACAGTTACTCACAGGCGAATCCTATCAGGATCTTTCCTCACCTTACCAGACCCCTGAGGGAACAGTCATTTTGTGGGGGTTGGACTTAGGCGAGAGCGCCACATGACATAAATCTCTGCCCCTACTGTAGGGACATGTGCTCTGATACTGTTGGGCATTTCTCAGTAGACTTTCTAAGTACAAGTTAGTGTTCTTTTTAAACATTTTTTTATTGGGAAGTAGGCAAAAGTTACACAGCAGATCCTTGTCTATCGTGCTCATCAGGTTTCAGAGGAACTTGCAGATGAAGACAGACGGGGAAGAAAAGCCAGTGATGTCAAAGATTAGCCACAGAAACTGCTGTGGACCGCAGTTGCCTGAGTCTGTGGTCTTATACCAGCTCACCTGAGTTGGGACCAACTTGCTGCCGGCTAGCATCAACAACCACAAATGTGGAAATGAGAAGATGAGCGTAGGATTTAAATGAGAGAGGGCTGTTGAGAGATGCCGTAGATAGAACACTCAGAGGTCTGCAGCCTCCATAATCCACTGCCCCGCCACCGGGCCAGTGTGGCAGTGATCCTGTAACAAGGACTGGTGTATGCAATGCGGAGCTGCTTCCTTTGAAGTGTCCCACATATGCCCCCCGGAAGACAAAATTCATAGTTAACTTTTTGGTCTGCAGAATGTTTGTCAAACAAGATAGGTGATTTCCCTGGTATGTGAAACATGATTGAACTGCATTCTCTTACTGATTGAAATGAGGGTTGGGAAATGAGTTCCTCAGGCTTTTCATCCATTCCAGCCTGCCCAGTTGAAGACCAGCGCTCTGGCATGTGTAGTGATGGCTCCTGGCCTGGGGACCATTCCCCTGGGCAAGAATAAATAACTTTTTAGAAGATGGCCAAGTCATTTTGATGTGGCATACCCCCTCCATTATGAGTAACACATTGAAATCAGATCCCTGGAGTCGCACTTACATTCTTTGGAGATGACTGCAATTACAATGAAATCGTCTTTAGTGAGATCTCCTGAACCCCCTTTCTCTTAAGCAAATTGTATTGAGCTTTTCCAATAGGTTCTTCTTACCAGAGCTCTCAAGAGATATTTCTCCTTGGTTCCTATCACAATGTAAATGTGCCAGGTCTTTGCCTACTTGACTTCTCATTCACTTCCTAAAGAAGCCAACTGGCTGCTTAAAGATGTCCAGTGAATGCAGGCATCACAGCTTGCTCCCTGACCGGAAGCATTGGCATACAGGTTGGGGTCAGTGTTGTAGACCTGCTAGAGGGAATTTCTAACACCAAGCATGGTGGATCCATTCCTATTTTAATGCAGACGGTCCACTTCCAGAATTTATAAGACTTTACATGAACCCATAGCCACTTATGGTCAGGACCACGGTACTTCTTTTTGATTCTGCCTCTCGTAAAATATTGAACTTGATTTAGTTTGGGAGTCATCTTAAGGGTGGTTGTAGTCATGGGGCCGGCCAGCCTGCTCATCTATCCCAGGGCCCTGTAGCTAGCACATTTAAAAAATTTATTTAAAACATCATTTTATTGGGGCCTCGTACAAGTTTTATCACAATCAGTCCATCCATCCATCCATCCATCCATCCATCCATCCATCCATCCATCCATCCATCCATTGGCTAGCACGTCTTTAGATGGGTCCCTTCAGTGTTTGGTTCTTGCCATCTCTCTCCCCTGCTGCATTTGCTGGTGAGTCTCAACCATTCTCCATACGCCTTGCCCGAGTGAAGTCGCACAGTTGGCCTGAGCTTTGCTTGAGTGCTGGTAGAAGAGATACCGTATATACTCAGCACATTTTAATGTAGTTTTTGTGGTAAATTTAGGTGACTCGGCTGATATTCGGGTCAGCTTATACTCGAATATATATGGTAATTTGTGGTACAATGGTGGTTGACCGGCATTTCAGATACGAGCAGGGCCACCCCGTTTTGGACAGGCTTCGTTGAAGTCCCCAGACTAAGAAGACGAAGAAATATCTGAAGATCTCCTTCTGAAAATCAGCCAGCGACAGCCCCCTGGGTGCCAACAGACTACTGCCCGACTTGGTGGTTTGGGGCATGCCATTAGGAGGGGTCAGTCGCTGAGGCCTTCATGCTTGGGGAAGCAGAGGACCCATGAGGGGGATGCCCAGCGGGGGACCCTTGGCGAGACAGATTTGCACAGTCAGTGCAGTAGTGGACTTGAGCATGTTGGCACTCATGAGGATGGTGTGGGCACCAGGCATGTCAGTGGACACTGGTGTTAGATCCGTGGCAGGTCACAGTCACGCAGTTTAGGGACAATGTTCCTGACCCTGTTCAGGAAGACAGAGTGAAGGTTCATCATCCATCCAGTGCTTAAAGCTCTGTAAGTTCAGGCATTTTCTGTTTTGTAGTCCACCTGTAGTTGATTGGACTCTCAATGCCATACCGGTTCTAACATGCCTTGACTCTTCCTTGGAATATACTGTAATATTTTAAGATGGAAGGCAAAATTACAAACAAACAAAAAGAACCAAAAAACAATAGTCAAATGAACAACAAAAACCAAACACTTATGGGGAAGCAGATTGGTATTTCAGTTTTGACTCAGCCAGTGCTGATGGAATGACCTTTAGCTATGTGTCTTATCTCCTCTGAGCCAGAAATCTCATTTGTACACTGGGGATAATGATGCTTACCCTTTTAACCTTTGTTTCCAAGGCTCATGGATATCAGGGGCTTGTGAGTTTGGCAAGTCTTTCTGGCTGAGGGAAAAACCCCCGAAGGACCTTTTGGTTTGGACCAATTCTTTTCCTTGTAGCAAACACTTGCCGATTGCAACTCCAGATGATCCCTATTGCCTGAACTTAAGTCCATAGCAAGTCATTGCCAGTTTCTGGCTTTAGTTTCTTCAATGTATAAGTTAAGTGAATTGCATTTAAAAAAAGATTTAGTGGTTTCCCAAGGTTGGTTCCCACACCCTGCAACATTAGCGCCCCCCTGACGCCTGTGCACCCTCCAGTCTCTTCCCAGACCTACTGCGTCAAAAGCTACGGAGAGGGGCCCAGCCGTCTCCATCGCTCCAGCTCTTCTAATTTCCCTCAGTCTCCTGCACTCTCTCCCCAGCAGTGGTGGGGAGCGGCTGGCCTTTATCAAGTCTTGGCAAAGCATCTGGCTTATTATTTTTCATGTATAGATCCAAGGTCTTGTGATTTTGCTGTCATGATTGTTCCTGCTTCCGTGGCTTATATAAATGAGCTAATTTAGTTAAAACTGACTCGTGTCAGTCACATCCTCGTCGTCATCAATCCTGAGGCGTGGTGATCCTATGTGACAGAGAATTGCCACATGGGGGTTTCTAGACCGACAGCTCTGTGGGAGTGGTCACTGGGTCTTTGGGTAGATTCAAACCGCCAATCTTCCCTTTATTAGGTTTCAGAACAATACTACTAGTTCTTGGGGAAATGGAACCGAGTTGGGACATAAGTGTGAGGGGTACGCAGAGGGTCCCTGCAGGCTCTGAGTGTTCTGGGAGTCGGGGGAGGGAGGGGTGGTAGCGCCACTTGGTCATGTAAGTCAGGAAAGGCTGGGCGAAGAGTGAATCTCGCCGACATCTTTCTGAGCCAACTTATATTTCTCTGATCCAGCTGTCTCTCTAGACCCCAAGCCCAGCATGTGTGAACGACCCGACCCCCTAGGCTCTTGCCAGCTTGTAGGGACATGGTCATGCAGCCCGAGTCTGGCGTTTGGACAGTGTGCAGCATGCCCCCGGACCTCTCGGGCTTCAGAAAGCCCAGAATCTAGCCGTTGACGTGGAAGAAGGCCCGGGTCTGTTACTGCCACCCGCCGAACCAGAACTTGCACAACAGCCTGGGCTGAGTCTGAGAGCAGATGGAGACTTTCCTCCCTCACCCCAGCTGCAGCCTTTGCCCCAGTTAGCCTCGAGTCCCTAGTTTGAGTCTGGGGAATCCAGATCTATACGCATAACGCCATCCCACAGGTCTGCGCTGGCCAGGCCCCTCAGAGAACAAACCAGCAAAACCACCTCCCTGCCCTCCAGTCGATTCCCACAGGAAACCCCGAGTGTTTGCGAGGCCCTGTCGGTTCATTGGAGCCAAAAGCCTCGTCTTTCTCCCACAGAGCGTCCGGGGCTTGTGAACAGCTGACCTTGTGATTAGCCACTCAGCAGGGACCCGCCGAAACAAGCAGAGTGCAGGTGAAGCATCCCGTCCCCACATTGAGACCGGCCATGGTCTGGAAGGGACCTGTGGGTAGGAGCGTGGCTTTTTCCCACCTTCTCTGAGGAGTTTTGATAGAGTGACGTTTAATTTATGCTCTAATTATTTGTTTCTTTTTAGCCATGTTGTCAGTCTCTCCAAGGGGAGCGGGGCTTGCCTGCCCTGCCCATACCACCACCAGATCCCCTGGCATTGTCCTGCTCACCAACAGGAATAGAAAGCTGCCTCATGCAAAGCGAGGGGGGTGGCATAGCCGTGGGCCCGGCGCCCCACAGCCCCACTGCTCCCCAGCCAGTGCCGTGCTCCGCCGGTCTCACTGGAGCAGCTCAGCTGTGGATCTGCTACGGTCCAGGCGCCGTTCTCTGGAGACACAGCCACCCTGTCGGCTCCGCGGCAGAATAATAGCTGCTATAAATCTGATTTATAAAATAGCAACTGTCCCTAAATGCTTTCAGTCGGCGGCAAGGTTTTTGTTAGCGACAGACTCTCTCGCTGCACTTGTTTGATCCGCGCAGCAGAGAGCACTCTGCCGGCTGAAGCAGCGTTTAGGAACCATGAACTTATTATGTAGTTTCACGCAAGACTGGAGAGAGGGTTGTCCCAGAGATCTAATTACTGCCCACGCTGGCAACGTACCTGTCTCCCCTCCCTTTACGCGTCCAGTACCCCTGCCAGGGTGGTGGGAGCTGGACTTCATAGATGAGGAAAACGATTGAGGCCATTTATGACTGGCCCATGGTCTTTTGGCTAGCCCGCAGTAGGTCTAGGATTCGAACTGTGGGCTGCCTGGCCCCAAAGCCCATGCTTTTAAATGGCACTTTACACCTTCGTGTCCGGTGTTTGACTCTCCCTGGCCTGCTTCCCAAACAGTCCTTCTTCCTGTCGGCACCAGAGATAACATTCAATAACTTGACAACATTGACCTTTCTGAGCAAACAGAGAGTGTTCCCCAACCAGATGGCCTGAGATAATATTTTATTTTTCTGACTCAAAATAAATTGCCTGCTCCACGACTGATAAAGTCCAGAAAGGGCCCCTTCTGTGTCCCAGACTTCATCGGGCCACACGGCCCAGCCAGTGCCCTTTAGCGGGAGCCAGGCCCAAGCACAGCGTCTTCAGTGTCCTCGGGCTTCCCATGTAGCCGAGGCCCTAAGGAGCTGAGGGTAAGGAGCCGGCAGTGGAACAGGCTGCTTCCGGGCATGGCAGTGCGGTGGGAGGAAGGCTGTCTGTCTGCCCGCTTACGTGGAAGTCAGCAGGGAAAAGGTTCATCACCGGACTAACGCCCGTACAGGACACCTTTTAGTTATTACTCTGCGCAGGGATTTGCGGATGCTCTTTGTTCCCGAACCATGTATCAGGTTGAGTTTTCTAGTGACACCAAACCAGAGACACTCATGTCTATCAGAAAGCACTAAAGAGAAGTAGCCCAACCCTGTCCAGCTCAAATCCAAGGTGCCGATGCTAGCCGAGCCTCCTCCGAGGCGTGTGGCTGAAGTGGGGCGCTGGGAGATCGCGGGTGAGTGGTGCAGTACCATGTGAAGGGACCGGGCAGGCCATCACAGCTCCCGGGGCCAGCCGGTCGCCTGGGCTGCCGGCCGAGAGCCAGACACACAATCCAGGCCGGCAGCGAGGTGAAGAGGCAAGCGAGGGAGCAGTTCCCAGTGTCTCTCTTATAGCGAGGCATCACCAGGCGATGCCGTCACAGGTACCATCGGTGGATATAAAAATGAAACTGCCACAACCCACTGTGTTCCAGATCATGCGAACATTTGGGTGGGAATCCTCCCCACAGTCTTAACACAAACACACACCTTGATCTGGGAAACAGTGTCTTTACAGAAACGTCCCAGTGATCGCCTGGAGCCAGTTAACCCAGGAGGGGTTTGTAATCGATGGGTGCAGCAATGGACTTGAGTCAGTGGGCCCTTTTAGAGACGTGGCTTCCCTCTCTCTTGAGCACATAGCTCATTTCAGTGCTCCGAGCCTCCATTTCCTCATGCTTAAGGCGGATCGCCCTATGTCCCTGGCTTCATGACCGTATAGTTATGAGGGCCAGGTGACCACAGTGCAGTGTCTTAGTGGATAGTGGCATGCAGCATACCCGCAGGAACTGTGGGACAGGGTTGGGCAGCCGAGCCCCAACCCAGCAGCTGCTGGAGAAAGAGGGAGCCGCCTGCCCCTGTCGAGATGGGCAGTTTGGGAGCCCTCAGGGAGCAGCTGGACTGGATTCTGGCCAACAGGGCTTCACTGAGGCGGGAACGACTTGACGTCAATATGTTTGGTTTAGAATTTTGGCCGTGAGTTGTGGGCAGGAGAGACCTGCTCCTGGGACTCTGTGCAGGGTACTACAATGGTTTTCAATCCTCAGGTCTCTTACTACCTGCGTGAGATAGAAGTTCATCTCTCATCGCTGGGAAAGGCAGGCCAGTGGCCTTGAGACTTTGTGGTTAGTGTCTGTAGGGCATCATCTGGAGCAGACGTCCAGATGTGAGGGAACAAACAACCACAGGTATTTTGTCTGCTCCCAAATACCGCCCTGCGCCAAGTAGCCTGTAGGTCATCCTTGTGCTTGTGGCAGGAGACCCTAGGGGCTACCCATGTTTCCCACCCCATTTGAAGACCGAGATTGTTCCTAATCATGTCTGTCATTTCCTCCATGTCTCCATGCCCGGAGGACAGCACCATCCCAGGCACCAGCATTGGCAGAGGATGGCACCACATCCGTGTCATGATTCCCGGTAATGGACACAGAAAGTCATGGCCGAGACAAGCGCTTTTTGGCACTGTGGTTTTCATGTGAAAGGCACCTGGGCCTGATTGTCCAAACCTGGGATGGGCTTGATCCTGCCAAAGACGGCTTGGGGACAGTGGGAATGTAGTGTGTTCAGCACAGGATGACCCCTTCATGGCACCACGTCAATAATGACTTCCGGTGCCACACGCACCTCTGCCTTGGTTGGCCAGCGCTCTGTTTTCCTCTTGGGATTCTGGATGTCTCAGATGGGTGTTGGTTGTGACATTACGTATCCCATTGTCCTTGCACTTTTCCCCCTTGTCCCCAGCAAAGCAGTGGCTAAGGACTGTCATAGCGATTGCTCAGGATGGTGGGGAGGGGCTGTGGGAAGCCAGATTCTCAGGGGTGTGGGTCAAGAGTGGTCAGGAACCAGCCCCCGTATGGCTGGTTTCCAAAACCAAACTCGCTGCCGTCGAGTCGACGATGCTAACTCAGGTAGAGCTGCCCCTGCGGGTTTCTAAGACCGTAACTCTTTACGAGAATAGGAAGCGTTGTCTTTCTCTCAGTGCATGGCTAGTCGTTTTGAACTGCTGACTCCGAGGTTAGCAGCCCCAAGCCGCCAGGGTTCCTTAAGGACTTAACCAACAGAGCTGTAATTTTACGCATCAACATAGGAAGACACATGTCCTTAGGGTGGCCCAGTAAGCTACATGGTGGCAGACAAGGAACAGATGGTGGTGGTCAGGGCTCTCGCCTCCCTGGGATCCACAGCCGCTGCCCATGGCAGTGACAGCCAGCTCTGACAGGACATGCTGCCCCGGGCACATTGGCTGCAGATGTCACCGTGAGGACTAAGGTGTGCCTGGCCCAGGCAGTGGCATCTGTAATCACACCTCACCTCCAGGTCTAAGTTCGAAACCTCCAGCTGCTTTTGGGGAGAAAGAAAACGTTTTATTCTCATAAAGAGTTAAAACCAAACCCGGCTGCCATCGAGTCTGTGCCGACTCACAGCGACCCCTGTGGGGTGCAGAGACTAGCTGTTGGCAGGAGTAGAAAACCCAATCTCTCTGCCCTGGAGCTCCTGCTGTTGTCGAACTGCCTACCGCGTGGATCGCAGCCCAACTTGTAACCACCTCACCACGAGGGATCCTCGGAAACCCACGGGGAGTGGGGGATGCGGTTCTACCCTGTCCTGTTCGGTCCTTGCGAATGGAACTCTGCTCGGTGGCAGTGAGTCTGGTTCTGTGCAGAAGCTGCACAGTGAAGCAGGAGGACGGGAGAATTGATGCATTTGAATGAGGGTGTTGGGGAGCAAGGTAGTCGAATCTGCTGTGATCCGCCGGAAGAACGAACTCATTTTCCTTGGAAGATGTACAGCTGGAATGCTTCTCAGAAGCGACGATGGGGAGACGTCGCCTGTGTACTGAAACGTGTTATCCGGAGGGATTCATTCCTGAAAAGGACAGCACTCTTGGTAAGGTCAGTGAAGAGCAAGACCCTCACTGAGGGGCACTGACACAGTGGAACAGGGCAACAGTGAGGAGGCTGGGGCAGCACGGGGCGTGGGCTGTGTTCTGTTCTGTTGTACACGGACCTGCTCTGAGCCAGAGCCTACCCAATGGCCTCTCACATCAGCGACAATAGTTCTTTTAGACCTCATTTTTCCTCACGGTATTTGTTTTGTAAGTTTGACTTCACCTACATTGATTTCTTTATATGAGGGAGTTATGTGTGTTTGAAAAAAAAAGATATTAGAAAGCTAAGTAGGTAGTGTTTTAATTGTGGTATTTTAAAAGAATTAAGTGTATTCCTGTGAGAAGGGGTCTAGGTCCACAGAGAATGGAATAAAATAATGTTTCCTCCCTGAAAGTTCAGGAAAACAGATGCCAAGATTACTTATGCTCACAATCGAACAGAGTGACTCCTGTGAACACGTTGGACTTGATTTTTAAGAGTTTGCTTAGTTGGTGTGTTGATCAGTCAAGAATTCAAACGACATGTTGTTTTGGGCAAATCTGCTGCATAAGACCTCTTTAAAGTGTTAGGGAGCAGAGCGGTCACTTTCAAGACTGAAGTACGCCTGACCCTGGCCCTGGCTTTTCAGTGGTCTCCCCTGCATGTGAGGAGTCTGGAAGACCCGAGAAGAGTGGGTGTACTCGTGTGTTGCGGAGTCTTGTCGGAGGACATAGCCTTGTGGCAAAGTAAGGGCAGTGAGGAATGCTGAAGGGCCAGAAGAGCAACCACATCCCTCTGGACAGAAGTGCAGCCAGGATGCTCCTTGGCAGTGCGCTTGAAGAGACTTGGCCCAGGTTCTTTGGGCGTTCTCGCCACCACGGAGAGCAGTGCCACTCACCACGAGACGGGCAGGGCACGGAAGAGGAAGGCACTGGGCGAGATGGACTGAGACGCAGCAGCAGGCGCGAGGGCGGTGCCGGCCCGGCAGCGTTTCCTTCCGTTGAACGTGGACGGGCTCGCCAGGGGTTGGAACCCACTCGACGACCCCGAGCGGGGCCTCGATCATCAGAAGGGCAGAAGAAAGCACACGGGAGTCTGTGGCGCCACGTGCATTTTCTGACAGTTTGTAATGTTTTGACTCTGGACGTAACTGACCAGGCTTCCTCCCTGTATTCTCTGTGATTCTGCAGGAGGGCCTGCGGAAAGTCTGGGGGCAGGGAGGGACAGGGTCGAAAGGTAACAGTGTTTTCTGGAAGGCCCCTCAACTTTGCCTTCACAGCATCCACCTCTGGGCACCCGGTTGCCCGTCGCTGAAACCTGAATTTGTGCGAGGGGCTTGGCCCCGGCGGTCTGCTGGTTGCCACAACAATCGGCACTTCCCTTTGGGAAATATTATCGCGCGTTGGTTATGAAAAGGGATCTGCGTGTGCAGTTGTCGCTCCTCCAGCTTGTTTTTACGCCGTCCTTGAGAAGAGTCAATGTTTCGTAATGGTTTGTTTTTTTTTGAAAGGGGGAAAACTCTTATTTTGCCAGAAGAAATCAGACAGAAATATGAAGAATGTTTTCAGTTGTCCAAGGCTACTGTTGACTTAAATAGGTCTCGGGCTTCATGGTTGACAGCTGCACATAATTAGCTTTTTCTTCGGAACAAAGGAAGCGAATGGAGCCACCAGGCATTCATAGCCCATTCTGCCACCATTGGCGCAATGTATGCATTGAACTTCGGCAGTTCCTTAAATTGATTTAGTGCCGAGTGCCCGGATTACGTGGAACCGGAGTGACATGCGGAAGCCGGAGTGCGCATTTGTGGGGCTTTGGCAGCTGTGATTGGCATTCGAGTTGCTCTCCGTGGGGAGCGGCCGTCTCGAGGAGCTCCATAGTGGCCTTGCCACTGAAGAGCAGATTCAGAAGAGGAGGTTTGGGAAAGTGACTGCCGCCGAGTGGACGGTGTATCTATGCTCTCGGCTTGGAGGGAGGGACACAGACAAATCCGCACAGTCTCCTGACTGCTGGATGCGGGCAATGCCCTCTCAGCCTGAATAAACCCCGCTACCTTTGAGTATTCCTATGCACAGTGGCCCTGGATGAGGTCTGAGTCTGTAGATCTTTATGGGAGCAGACAGCCTCAGCTTTCTACTGCTGGTGGGTTTGAACTGATCCTGTGGTTAGTACACCAACTCCTAACCCCTAGAGCCACTGGGACTCCTGTAAATCAGATATTTGGATGCTCTTGGGGCAACTCTCCTCAGTCGGAATCGACCTGGTGGCTCACAGCAGTAACCATTCTATTTAGGTATGACCCGGACTCAGTAGCCCAGAGAACTTCCCCCAGCAGTAACCGGGTCACCTGCATCTCTTCCCAGGAGGATGGCAGGACTGTCAGGGACCTCTTCCCTTCTGTTCTCAGATGCCTGCTCATCCAACGCTTCACCTTTTCTGCAGAGGTCATGGCGTGGGACGTGGTGCTTTCTCCTGACTGTCCGGTGGTTGCCTGTGTGCACCTTTCACAATTCCAGCAGCACGTGGCCAGAAGCAGTGGTGGAAATGACTCTTGAGGGGGCTGGGGTGGATTTCCTGCTCCTCTTGTGCCTTGGGGCGGCTCTGTGTGCCTCCAGCCCAAGGGGAGCCTGTGTGTGTCCTGTACACTGGCGGCCCCTGCTGGCCGTCTCCTGGAGATGCACTGACCTCTGTCCCCCTCCTGGCAGCTCTTCCTCTTTTGGTCCTGAACCCCTTACGTGACCCGCTTTTGAAGTCAGACGCAGCCCTTGGGTGTCTCGGTGGATAGTTAATAAGATAGTATGACAGATATTAAAACTTGTCTTGGAAGAAGGACAGCCAGCGTGTTCCTTAGAGGCAAGGGTGATGAGGCTTTGTCTTAAATACTTTGGACGTGTTGTTAGGAGAGACAGTCCCTGCCCTGGAGTAGGACAGGGCTGGCAGAGGGGCAGCTTAGTAGAGGAAGAGATGGATGGACACAGTGCTGCAACATTGGGCTCAGACAGCCGTGAGCCGGGTGCAAGGTTTGATCCTGTGTGCTTAGGGTCATTGGGGATCCAAACCGACTCGATAGCACCCAGCAGCAGCAGCTGCAGGGTGATGTTCTCATCAGTGAACTCGCATTCTAACGGAGAAACCCTTTAGAGTCTCGGAAGAAGTTCAGGATATAACTCGGCCTTGAGAAGTATTTCTTGTCAGAGGTCATTCAGACCCACCTTCCTGGGGGTTTACAGCACACTCGTCTCCAGCCTGCCTCCATGTGATGCAGCCATAACGTGTGTGTTTGTGATTGACAAATGGCTCTGCTCCCCAAAGGAGTGCTGTGGGCCCTTGATTTGTCATGAAACAAATGTCTGTCGATTCCTCAGACTCACTCAGGCATGCCCACCACCCTAGTAATTTCCAGAAAGGAGGTGAACACCCTCGCCACCCAGGCAATTCAGACCCATATCAACCTTGTGCACAACACTCCAGAGAACACCGTCAGGTCCCGTGCCCGCCTCACGATTGGTACATTGCAACCCACGGTTGCAACCACTGGGCCCACCCGTCTCATCTCCTCGCCGCCCTCCACTGTACATGCTGTACCAAGCACAGAGTCTGCGGGGCTTCCGTTATAAATACGCGTAGCTTGGTTGGCGGAGGAACAGTGCACCGTCACTCGCCATAGATGCCTAAGTACAGACCAGAGATTACAGCGACCTGGGAGAGCCAAAGCTCACCCGACTGGCAGGTTCTTTCCTGGTCTTTCAAGGTCTCTACCTGGATGGGGCCCAGTCTTCCATCTTTGATCTTTCCTTCTCCGACAGGTTTCTGTCGCACACGGGTTCCTGCTCTCACAGGTTCCCTGGTACCGGTGCCTGCAAATGAACTACCAGTGGTGGTAATACTAGTGTCGTTCTCGTCTCAGGAATAAAGACAGACCTGCACAGTGTCTGGGTTCCTAGTTCTGCACCCGAGGGGTAATCAGACTGAGCACAGGGTAATCAGACTGAGCACAGTCTTGCTTCGCCCTGCAACGGGGATTCCTGGTTGGCAGTGTGCTTGCCTCGCCGCAGCCCTAAGGATCCCTGACTTAGTTCTCCTGGAGCCTGTCGGCATTTTCAAACTGGAATGAGCTACCAAGTTGAATCTTTGTGTACAGACCCTTTTTATCCAAATGCTTTCCTCCATCCGGCAGCCACCGCCTATTCCAGGATGACTGTGGCAGATGTCCGATAGAACCCTGTGTGTCTCCAAGCCTTCCCTGCCATGACATGATCTCCCGACAACCTGACCACAGGTGGTTGACACACTCGACACCATTTGTAAAAGATGCTTTGTTATTTTCTTGGGAAAATGAGACGTGTGTGTGATAAGAGCATGGGTCCCTCCCTTCCTTACCTGGCGATATGCCCGTCAGGCCTTCCGCTCACTCTGTCCCTCTGAGCTTCTGTTTTCCTGTGCTACGTGCTTGTTGTGAAGCTGGATCATGATCATGCACATGAAATGGCCATGGCACTGTAGAACGTCATCATATCTACTGCTATGGGGGTCTCCCCAGACCCCCCAAAACAATACAGAGCAAAACAAAACCCCATTGCCGTGAAGTGGCTTCTGACTCTTCCAGCCTCACCGAGCCTGAGGCTGTAAGTCTTAGCTGGAGCAGACAGCCTCCTCTGTCTCTGGCGGGGCTGCTTGTGGGTTTGAACACAGACCTTGGGGGTTACCAGCCCAGTGCTTACTTGACATGGCCCGGCACACAAAAGGTGCTCTGAGATGTTTGCTGAATAACTGAGACCTATCTCATCTCCAGCGTCTCGCTAATCTTCTGACTCAGGTAAGCCATTTTCTACTCTCTACTGAGAATGTTGTTCACGTTGTCACTTCTCTGTCACCCTCTTGCTCTTCGCCCTGGTGGGAAGGCTAGCATTCAGCTCTCGGATGGCTAGACCCCTCCCTCCTGTCGTCTTCTGGTCCACGGAGCTTTCTTCTGGGCCACAGCAGTGCTGACTCTGAATCCTAGCTCCAGCTCTCCTCACGCACCTGGTCTGACTAATCAAGACGCCCGTGTCTATCTGTGCCTTCTCTCTCTAGATGCACACTCCTTGCAGACAGGAATAACATCTTTGGCTTGGGTAGTGACTATTCAAGGACACTTCCGTTTGAAAGTTAGCAGCACCGTACTCAGATTGACATCTTGACGAGAGATGGCTTAAGTTGTAATCACCAGGAGAGAACAATTAGAATTGTTTGGCAGAATATTCGAAGCAAGAGGCCCAGATGCTGATGGCCACCTGATACTCGGATTTATTAAAGACTTAGGATGGCAGTAGGGCCACGGGAAAGGCCCTTGTTGGAAAATGTGACCAATGCACTATCTGCTAGAGATTCTCTTGTTTAAGAAAGCAACTCTTCAAAATAGAGATGCCAGGTCCTTATAGCGTAGTTTCTTTGCCAGTGTAAAGTCACGAGAAAACGTGTAGACATTGAAAAGGTTAGAGAGAGAGCGCGCTTGCTTTTTGCAGTGAGATCCCTTTGAAAGTCTGTTTTCTTTAAATATTACTTTTTTTTTTCCTTTCAAATGAGGAGTTGGAATGGACTCAGGGCAGTAAGTTTGTTTTGTTTGACACGCACTATTACTTACTCTTCCATTTTTAAGTGTGCGGTTTGGTCCATTTTGGCAGCTGTGTAGGGTACCACCATCACAGTCACAATACAGACCAGTCCGCACCGATCCATCGTCTGGAAAGATCGATCTGCTTGAGCAGCTGCCTATCTGCCTTTCTCTAGAATGTCACGTGAACGGCTTCATGCAGGATGTTGCTGTCTGTGCGTGCCTCTTTCCAGTCTTGCTTTTTAAAGATCAGTGTGTGTGTGTGTGTGTGTGCGTGTGTGTGTGCATCAGTACTTTGATCTTTTGTATTGCTGGGATAAAGCCTCATTTTGGAGTCATCTATTATCCCCTAGGCAGATTTTTAGGTTTAGATAGTTAGGATTTTGTTTGGGGCATTTTCGTATCCGTCTCCCCTTCATTCTCTTGTCATGCCTTTGTCATTGTTTTGGTTTGGTTTTGTTGTTTTAAGTCAGTAATGCTGCCCTCCTAAAATGCGTAGGGAAATATCCCCCCGCTTTTACTTTCTGGAAGAATAGCGCCAGTTGGCTTCTGGGTTGGGAAATGCAAAGCTCACTTGTGCTACATGGAGCGGCATATTTGCTGTGTGAAGTCAGCCCTAGTCTAGCGTGGGGCAGGGAGGGCACACGGCCGCTGATCCATCCGGGCCTTTTCCAGCGAGATGGACAAGAGAGTCACAGGTGCAGGTGTTTGCCTAAAACCCTCTGAGCAAATTGAACACGTGATAACATGGGATTCCCATTTAATGTGAACCTGACTCCATGAACCACAGCCCCCGGAGGTGCTGCCGACCGCCCCTCAGGCCGTTCCTGTGCAGCACTCACGCTTCCTCTCGGAGTAAGCCCTGTTTCGGTGCCACCTCAGCATCTCTGCGGCCTCTGTGTGTATGTGACTTAGCAGAGTGCCTTTCTAACAGTAAGCCCGTCTCGTCTCGTACAAGAACCCACCCCCTGAAGGGCACCTTTTGAGATGAGGATGCTGGCTGGTTCCTGCCCTGAATCCCCTGCGGGAGTTCACCCGTTTGTGTTGAAGCCTGGCCCGCAGGCCCTGCAGCCGCCTTCTCTGAATAAACACAGCAAATGCTTCGTCCGGCTAACTCAGCGTTGGAGGCAGTGCTCTCTGGAAGTTGGGAAGCGGATTCAGTGAAGATGACACTCAAAGCTTAATTCCCGTTTGCGTTCAAGCGAAAATGGTCATCTGCTCCCTTCTGTACCTTGAAGAACCTGAGCACTGTAACTTTGCCAAGTTCTCCGAGAACATTGCCTCGGTATGTGTTGTCTGTCTGGCCTGGAGGAAAAACCTCCTGAGCGAGGCTCTGTGCTCCCAAGGAACATTGATTAGAATAGCAAGATTTCGGGACTGCCCGAAGAGTTTCAGTGATCTGAAATAGGGTCTCTGGAGGTGCTCAAGTCCACTCTTCTTCCCTCTGCTTCGTTTTCCAGTCATGAACTTGAAATTGCTCAGCAACTCCCACCTCCATGATGGTGGAGATAACGAACCAGTGGCTGTAACTAACTCATTGCACCTTTCAGCATTGTATGTTCAGGGCTTTACCCTCTGGAAAGACATTGAAAACGTCCAAGCAAAGGACAAGCCAGGAATGACTGTGTTGAAGGCAGCAGTGGACCAACCCCTGCACTGTCTCTTAAGCACGTGCTACTGAAGGGACAGGAAGGAAATTCTCCTCCCCAGGCCGTGCCCGCCAAGAGATGCCCGAGTTTTGTAGCCTCTGGTAACCTGCCATTCTACCCGTGAAAGTGTTCTCTGGGCACTTTGGCTCTTCCGGCAGCGCTTGGGCATGATGAGAGCCCGGGGAGGTGTGTTGGCTCTCGGTCGCGCTGTGGTTGGCTGAGCCATCTGTAGGCATCCACACGGCATGCACCAAGAAGCAGTGCGGCTTCTGGGAGAGAGCAGTGTTTTCAGAAAATGCTGGACCTCATTTTCAACTTGACCTCAATCAAGTCCATTCCAGCTCACCACGACCCCACAGGACGGAATAGAACTGCTGCTGTCCCATAGAGTTCCCAAGGCTGTCTGCCATCATTACCAAGCCCACTGCCCTCGCCTGGGGGTTCTCCAGGTTCCCCCCAGAGGCCCCATAGTGACTGCGCCACACCCAGTAGTTTATAACTGCCTTCGACCATGTCTCAAGGCATTGGGTGCTGTAGCATGTTGTTTGAGGATTTTCAGCCCCTAATTTTCTATTAAGCCTCGAGGGAGAGAGAGGGTAACTAGAGGCTCCGATACTTTGTAACCTAGCTTAATGACTAAGGGACATGCATAAGGGCTTGTAACTACTTCAGCCTATCAGGCCAGTGTGTAATGCTAACCTAAGCAAAGGGCAATTGGCCATGGAAGGATAGACGTAAAACTCATTGTCCCGAGTCGATTTCCACTCAGAGTGACTATAGCACAGAGTAGTGCTGTAACCCTCTGTGGGAGTAGAAAGCCTCCTCCTTCCAGACAGTAGCTGGTGGGGTCCCAATGCTGACCCTGCAGTGTACAGCTCAACCTGTGACCCACTGTGTCCCCGGACTGCATATATACATTTGCGTCATGGCATCGGTAAAGAATACTCAAAGTGCCACGGACCATCAAAAGCACACACAAATCTGCTTGGGAAGAAGCACAGCCAGGATGCCCCTCAGAGGCAGGGATGGCGAGACTCCATCCCACGTACTGTGGACTTGTTGCCATGAGAGACCGGGCCTACTTGGTAAAGTAGAGGGGCTGCAAAAAGGAGTGTGGTCACACAAGGTGTTTGTGTGCAAGCAAGGCCCCCAATATAACATGGGTGTGACTTATTTTGCCTTCAGCGCCATTGTACACATCTATCTATGTAATTAATTGGCAGGAGCCTGGGTCACACAGGTGGTTTGTGATCAGCTGTTGTAAACTAAAGGAGCTCTGGTGGTGTACTGGGTTATGCTTTGGGCCACTAAGCATGAGGTTAGCAGTTCAAAACCACCAGCTCCTCTGAGGGAGAAAGAGGAGGCTTTCTATTCCCCTAAAGATGTACAGCCTGGGAGACCCAAAGGAGAAGTTCTACTCTTTCCTATAGGGTGGCTAGGAGTCAGCATTGCCTCCATGGCAGAGATTTGACCTTAAGTCTCTTCTTGTAAGGATTTACTGCCCGGGAATCCCCAAAGGGGAAGTTGTTCTCTTTCCTACAATGTTGCTGTGATCTGGAATCCACTCAATGGCAGTGGGTTCGGTGGGTCACAAACTGGCAGTTTTGAGTTGGCAGCTTGAGTCATCCCCAGTGGCTCTGCAGAAAAAGGAAAAGAAAAAAAAATCCTAACAATCTCCTTCTATAAAGATTCCAACAGAACAAACAAACAAACAAACTCACTGCCATTGAGTTGATGGCAACTCATGCAGTGACCTCATAGGATAGGACTGAACTGCCCTGTGAGATTCTGAGACTGGAAAACCCCCTCCCCCATCATTTTATTGGGCCTCTTACAACTCTTATACATACATCAGTTGTATCAAGCATATTTGTACATGTTGCCATCATCATTTTCATGAGCCCTTGATATAAGCTCCTCTTCCCCCCCTCCCCCCTCCTATATCCTTGATGAATTATATATTGTTATTTCATATTTTAGACTGTCCTCTGTCTCCCTTCACCCACATTTCTGTTACCTATCCCCTTTGTGGGATGGGGTGGGGGGGTTATATATCCAATCTTGTGATGGGTTCCCCTTTTCTCACTCCCTCTCCCCCCGCCAGATCATCCCCATCCCCTCATGATTTCGCTACTCCCATTACTGTTCCTGAGGGCTTTATTTTTCTTGAATCCCATGTTGAGCGCTCTTATCTGTACCAGTGTGTGTTCTCTGGTCTAGCCAGATTTGTAAGTTAGAACAGGGTCATGGTAGTGGGGGAGGGACAAAGCCTTCAGGAACTAGAGGAATGATGTGTGAGTCATTGGTGTTGAGCTTCACCTTGATTGAATCATCCCTTACACTACTTCAGTGGGGCGATATCCAATAGTCTAAAGATGGGCTTTGGGTCTCTACTCCAACCCCCCTCTTTCACATCCATAGAGTTTGTTTTAGATTTTTGATACCTGTTGATCCTGTCAACACCTCATGATCACACAGGCTGGTGTGCTTCTTCCATGTGGGCTTATTTACTTCTCTGCTAGATGGCTGCTTGTTTGACTTGAAACCTTTAAGACCTCAGATGCTATATCTGTTGATAGCTGTGCACCATCCGCTCTCTTCACCAGATTTGCCTATGCTCCCATTTTGCCATCAGTGATCGTGTCAGGAAGCTGAGTTTAAAGAGTGCCAGGTTATCAGAACAAAGTGTTCTTTTGTTAAGGGAGGCCTTGATTAGAGGCCCAAAGTCTATCTGCTATCTTAATACTTAAAATATAAATATATGTATATTCGCCTCTGTCCCTTTAATTATAAGTTAATATATTTACATATGTACATGCTTATAGCTGTACCTCTATAAATAGCTTTTACCTCCTATCCCACTATCATACTCACCCTCCATTCAGCGGCTCTCAATATTTCCTCTCAGATACATTGCTCATGATCAAGCCCCACCCGGCATTAAGCGCCCTCCTTGTCATCATTTTAGATCTCTTGTTGTTCCCCTTTCTCTGAGCTTGTTGGCTCCCTATGCCCTCCCTCCCATGACCTCAGAAACCGCCGGTCTCATAGTTTTCTCCTCGGGGTTGTTGGTCCTGGAACTCTATGGGAGTAGAAAGCCCCGTCTCTCTCCCACAGAGTGGCTGGTGGTCTCCACCTGCTGACCTTGCAGGTCTCAGCCCAACAGGTAACCCCTATGTCACCAGGGCCTCCTCTGGCCAGGGAAATCACAGGGAGCTTTCTTTTCTGTAACACGTGGTCGGGACGCAACCTGTGGGCTGCTAATGGCAACAGTCTCTTTGGCCGTGGCTACAACTTGCTACTCGCTGGTTCCTTCCAAGGTTGCCTCGTATTCTGCAGGGAACATTCGCTTCCTTTGATTGATGCTGGCTGTCGGACACCTGGCTGTCAAACCTTCTAGTAAAGTCTTAGCAGTTGTAGGAAGACCCTCGCCGACCTTAGGCTCTCTGACAACTACAGTTCATGCCGCTGAAGTGCCAGCGCCACCGAGCTCATGGCTCTTGTAGAGGAAGAATGTCCTTGTGCCTGTCCCCATTCCCTGAGCTGCTCTGGCACTGTTTCTCGGTTAAGACTTGAGTGGTGTTGGCATGTAGGCTGGGTGCCCTGTGCTTCTGGCTCACGCAGTATGCACAGGCATGTGTTGCTTAACACCCACAGTGTGCTCTGTTCCACGAGATGTCATGTGACTGGCCGCTGTGCTGGACGGCACGTATTTTGCGCCCATGCTGCATGGTGTCCTGGTAATGTCAAGGTTACACGGTGTCTGCGATTGTGCAGCCTATGGAGCTTCGGAGCTGAGCTTCGGAGTCTCTCTCTCTGTCTCTGCTCTCTGCATTGGCCCCTTTCTGGGATGAGGTGGCAGAGGGGGGTTTACGCCTGACTAGGTGGTAATAGAGCCCACCTCTACTTGGCTGTTACAGCAGTGGCAGGGGTGGGTAGGTGGGTGGGTCTGGACCTGAGTCCAGAGTGAGGGTCTACAGCCTTAGGAGCTGAAGGGATTTCTGAGCCCCCACCTCTGCTGACAGGGAGGACGAAGGTCCCAGTGTCTACACCTTCAGGGGCCCGAGGAAACACGGGACCCTGGGGGAGGATCAGAAGCCCCATGCTACCCGCCCTCCTCAGTCTCTCAGAGAAGACACCTCTTGGAGCACCTGCCTGGGAGCACAAGGCCCTGCTTTACCTCCATGATCGTGAGCACGTCATCTACCCTTCACTCCGCCCCCCCAAGACAGTCAGAAGAAGATACTGCCTGGGTGGGTCCCTAGGGTGTCCAGGACATAGAGATTGGAGAAACACCCTGGCCGGATGCTAAGTCCATTTCCAAGAATAGTGTAGCCACCTGCCTGTCTCCCCAGCTGAATGTTCCTGAGGGTGGCTGCAGCCCTGAGCTGGCCACTGGTCCTGGCCTGGAGGTGGGCCTTGGCAGCCAGCAGGGTAGCACCCCGCATGAGAAGTCATTTTGCTGGGACAGCTGTGGAGAGCGCTCCACACGCAACTCTCTGCTCTTTTAGCACCCACAACGGTGACAAGCCCCACGCTGGCTCCCAGGGCCCCAGACATTCATCCTCACACCCATTCAGGGAGCACCAGCCCACCCACGTGGACCAGGCCCTAAGGGACCTCTCCTGTCCTTCTGAGTGCCCTCTCCTGGGTGGGCCTCGAAGTGCTCATGAGATGTGACAGTGAGAACCAGTCACGTTCCGGAAGGGAGAACAGAGATGGCAGCTAGGAGGCAGTGACCCGGAAGCCGTGCGCTGGCCACTTTCCAGCAGCTGCCCCAGTGCCAGGCGATGTGCAGACATGGTGGGCTGGTGATATCTGAGCAGTCATGACCAGAACCAGAGGTGCCACAGAGCTCGAGATGGTGCAGATTCTGCTTTTAAATGTCTTTTAAAAGGCCCCTCCCTGTGTCAGAAGGGAGGAGAACGGTAAACATGAGGTGAGGGGCTTCCTGTCTCTTCAATTCCCTTCTCTCCCTGGCTGCGATGGTTGGTGAAGACTTGGCCAGGATAGGAGACCTCCTGGGCTCTGTAGGGCTAGACCATACTAAACGCGTGTGACTTTACCACCATCCCCCATCCCCCACGGGTGGAGTCAGTTGATTTTCCACCAGACTAGGGATGGAGCTTCTCACGAAGTGTTTATGAAGTACGCAGTCAGATCAGGGAGCTGGGCTCCAACAGCAGGTAGATGTGTAGAGCTTGCTGAACGGACTGAGGTCAGCTTGGAGAGAGGTATTTCAAGTGACGGGACGTGGCTCCTTCCCTCTCTGTCCTATTAATCATTACTGCCACCGGCTGGGATGGAGCAGGCCCATGCATTTGCATATCGCATCAGGCTGGGAGCAAAAGCCAACCAACCGTCTGGATAAGGGAATCGGGATTGAAAGAAGCCTCACCGTCTGAACTGATTGGCCGGAAGGAAGAGGGCCAGGTGCAGCACTTCACGTGAAACTGCCCGTGGGCGTCTCAAGTCGCCACCCTAGGCAAGAGCCACACAGAGCTGCTTGCAGGGTGGGTCTCGGGAAGAGGGCCTGGGATTTGCGATATGCCTGTCACCACCACGACCTGCCCTCGATGGGGTCACTTCATGCTGTTCATTGTTAGCTTCCAGGCTTTAAGAAAACCCCCGAGAACTTAGTCATAAAAGCAAATCGCCAAAGAACCAGCAGCTTCCTCATTCAGATGCTGTTTAAAACACCCCTCCCCCCAATCCTGTTAGCTGTATCTGCAACAGTGCCATGTGTGTCTGTCTTGCGTACAGTGCACAGGCATGCATTCAGTCGGAAAACAGAACTCTGTTCTGCATGCGTGTGTACACATCCCCAGAGGAGCTATTTCAGAAATACTGGTGGCTGGAAGCAACACTAGCCTCCTCCGGCTCTCCCGTCGATGGCCGTGACTCTGTTTGGATGTTATGAGAACACACTATCGCAGTCCCTCTCAGCCTTGTCCTTTGCGTTTTGGACAAGCTTTGCTAGAGTCAGTGTGCTGAGAGGGATTCGCTTTCACGGGGCCTCAACCCATGCCGTTCGCGGCTTCTGCACAGCTGACGTGGGTCCGTCTTCCCCTTCTTCAGCCGGCGCGCTCCTTAGCAGCCTGCTTCTGGTTTGAGGAGCATGACCGTCCAGTGCAGGACAGCGAGACTGCGAGCGATGGCGTTGGCTGGATTTTCTGCCTTCTCGTCCTTGAATAAACACCCTGTGGCTTCACTTCCACATGGATGCTGCCCCTGAGCCTCTTGCTGCTGCCGTGGGAGCTATGAGGCCCTCTGGAAGATTCAGCAGGGTCCACGCTGTTGCTGTTAGGTGCCATCGAGTCAGTTCTGACCCACAGGGACCCAGTGCAGAGCAGAGTGAACCCCTGCCTGGCCCTGCACCATCCGCACAATGGTTGCTGTGCCCGAGTCCATTGTGGCAGCCTCTGTGCCAGTCCATCGCGTATGGACTTCCTCTCCTTCATGCCCCTCCTCCTCACCAAGCATGACACCCTTCTCGGGGCCTGGACAGCTCACCATCTCTGCCTCTCAGGAGCGCGCTGGCCATACTTCCTCTCGGGCAGATAGACCATGGTCTCCTTTCAGCCGTCTGTGTGCTATCCGCCTTCTCCAGCACCACAGTCTGAGCGCCTCAGGTCTTCTTCGTGCCCGACTTGCGTGTGCATGGGAGGCCACCCCCGGCCTCAAAGTAGCATCCTTGCTTTCCAGCATTCTAAAGAGGTCTTGTGCAGCACATTGACCTAATGCAGCATGTCTTGTGGTCTCTTGACTGCTGCTTCCATGAGCATTGATTGTGGATCCAAGCAAGGTGAAATCCTTGACCGCTTCCATAGTTTCTCTGTTTATCGTGGCATTACCTATTGGTCCGGAGTGGGTTGTAATGTTACAACGCTCTAAAATGAGGTGTACGGGGTTGGCTGCTGTCCCGTCAGTCAAAGTGTACACTGTTACACGATAAACATTCAGATGGGAAGTACAGCAGGACACGCTCGCAGGCTGGTAGCGTAGGGCGTTAACTGGTCGTCCATGGACTCTGCCATTATAGGCTCCAACTCAGTCATTCTGCACACAAGGGAACGAGAGGCGTGCTGTGTTTGGGAAGCTGTTCTCCAATTGGGATACCCAAAGCAAACTCCCTGCTGCTATGAAGTGGGTGCTGACTCATAGCCACCTTCTAGGACAGGGTAGAACTGCCCCTGTGGGGTTCCCAGACTAACTCTTTACAGGAACAGAAAGCCCCCTCTTTCTCCCACAGAGTGGCTGGTGGTTTTGAGGTGCTGACCTCCCATGTAAAACCGCTGCAAAACCGGGGCTCCAGCTGGGGTGGCAGGGTTCTGTTAGAACCTGTGGTGCCGTGGCTATCTGCATGGTCAGACGCTGACCGAGTGCATGCTCTGTAGCACACGACTATTCAGCTCTCAAAAAACACACTGGAAACTGGTCGTGAGTGCCCAAACACAGGGCAGTAAACTGTACCAGTGATTGCAAACAGCCAAACCAACCCTAGCCTTCTCTGGTGAGATGGCCAACTGGCACTGCGTAATGAGAAGAGGACTGCACCTGAGAAAACGGCAGTGCCTGGGGGCGCCCGGAGCCCGAGCGTGCAGTAGGGACATTGTCTGTAGCCACAGAGAGGAATGATACTGGAGCGAGAGTGAGAAGGCACAGAGGGGGTAGATGAGAGAGGGACCTGGGATAAGGGAGCCCAGTGTGACTGATGGCGGAAAATCAGTGGGCCTGGTGCAGGAGCAGGCTCAACAACCTGGGAGAGGGAGGGACGAGTCACAGTGAAAGACATTGGGGTCTCATTTAGATCAGGACAGGTGGGGTGAAGCTAAAGGATCCCTGGTGGTATAGTGGGTTATGCGATGGGCAGATAACCCAAGATCAACACTTTGAAACCACCAGGGTCTCTGCTTGGCTCCCATATGGAGTTATGGTCTCAGAAACCCACAGGGACAATTCTGTGCTGTCCTATAGGGTGCTGTGCATCAGAATCTGCTCCATGGCGAGTTGATTTTGGTTTGGTTTGTGTGAAGCCAGAGGAGATGGGCCTTGAGCTGTAGGCAGTGGGCCAGATCTGCACAATGGGAGCCCAGAAAGGGCAGAAGACACACTGGGGGCAGGGGGGTGGTTAGAGTCTGCTTTGCCACACACTGCCTCAGTGGCCTGTGCTCTTTACATGGTGCCACTGGCATCCTGGATTCAACTGTGTTTTCTGACGAGGTTCTGCCAGGAGAAGCAGGCTTGATACACGTGTCTGATTGTATGTCATTTCTGGTCGTTTTCTCCAGAGAGATGGCTAACAGGAGTAGGTTTTTTTTCTCCTCCAGTGATGTTTCAGTACCAATTCTAGAGGCTCCAACTGGAACCAGCTGGATTGGGCACTGGGCTGACATCCTGGTGGGCCACAGTGGTGGGATGCAGGCTGCCATGGTCATGAACCGGCCCTGCCCCTGCGCCCGCCCCCCCTCTTTTGCAGTCTCAGGAGAACAGAGCCCAGAGGCAGGTCTCAGCCTCCCGTCCCATGGGCAGCTAATATCCTCACCTCGGATGAGGATCTCCACGGACCAGTTCCCTGGTGGATTTCTGCTGCTTCTGTTTTGCCTTTTAAATAGGTGGTTTTTTTCCTTTTAAAGTAAGATTGTGAAGCTATCACCATGGGGTATAGTGGATATGCACTAGGCTGCTAACCACAAGGTCAGCAGTTCAAACCACCAGTGCTTTCTGCCCTCCTAAACAGTGACAACTTCAGAAACTCACAGGGGCAGTCCCACCCTGTCCTATAGGGTCTCTATGAATCAGAACCGGCTCATAGCAGGGGCTTTGTTTAGTCTAGGGCAGTGGTTCTCAGCCTTCCTAATGCTTTGACCCTTTAGTATAGTTGCTCATATTGTGACCCCCCCCACCATAAAATTATTTTCATTGCTACTTCTTAACTAATTTTACTACTGTTATGAATCGTCATGTAAATATCTGATAAGCAGGATATATTTTTATTGTTACAAATTGAACATAATTATAGTGATTAATCACAAAACAATATGTAATTATATATTACAAAATATTTATTTCTAATGACCAATAAATGAAATGTTGTCTTGAAGCATGGTATAGCATGGGAACAGTCTTCACTCTGGGTACTCATATGTGGCTGTATCTGCATGTGGGTGGACCCGCCTGGAGACGGAGAGAGGAGTGGTGTCTCGGTTCCCAAGACCATCGGAAATAGGTGTTTTCCCAAGGTCTTAGGTGACCCCTGTGAAAGGGTCGTTTGACACCCCCCACCCAAAGGGGTCTCGCCCCACAGGTTGAGAATCGCTGATCTAGGCAGTGAGCATCTGTATACCTCAATGGGGGTGGAGGCGAGAGCGACCTAAGTCCTTAGAAATTGTTCACCCCGAGAGATCCCCTGGTTTGTTCATTCTGCTCTGTTTGCGCTGACCCTTCATGCCGGCTCCTGGTCAGGAGTAACTTCGTTTGGTGGCTCCCGGGTCCCAGCTCTGGCCACTGAGGGCTCTCTCGGTGGCTCCCGGACCCCTTTGACATGCCCCATCCGAGTTAGGTTGTTGGCTAAGTTTGTACTGTGAGCGAGGTTTACACGGCCGACCTTCCGCTCCACGTCCAGCAGCTGGTACACAGGTTGTTTCAGCTCATCCATCGCAGTCCCTGCAATACCCCCCCCCACTTCCTCTGCTTTCTGCCTGCCCTTCCGGCTCCCGTTGCTCCTCTATCCTAATCCTCTCTGGGCTGTTGTGAACAAATCAGTCTGCCACCCTGCAAGGTCAACGGTTTGAAGCCACCTGGGGCTCCTCAGGAGAAAGATGAGGCTTTCTGCTCCTGTAAAGGGTCACCATTTGGGCACCCACAGGGGCAGTTCCACCCTGCCCTGTGGGGTCGCTAGGAGTCGGTATCCTTGATGGCAGTGAGTTGGGTTTTCTTGTTTTTGTTTTTCACTCTTCAGTGAGTGATCATTCCTAACAGGAGACCAAGTTCAGTTCCAAAACTGAAGGGTGACTAAGGGTCACCATTTGGGGCATTTTGCTAGCCTGTTTGAATGTAAGCCTGGTCTCCTCCCTGACTTGGGGCAGTCTCCCGACATTGTTGACTCATGTATACGTTTTCTTTTTTGAGCACTCCCTTGTCTTTCCACTCCTGCTGCCTCTGGTGCGGCTCCCGGGGATCCCCTGCACTCTGGGCACTTCTCTCGTCAGCCATGCCTCCAGGAGCTGCGGCCTCGCAGGGTCGCTACTGTGCTTCCAGAGTCAGCCATGCCTTTTCCCCCAGAGTTGCTTTAGGAAACCAATGTAAATCTGGGCACCAATGATAACTCACCCCTCTTTCAAAACCCAGTCAAGTCAGCCGTCCTTCCACAGAGTACTGAATTGGTCCTGGTAATGTAATTTTTAATATTGCTGCAATGTGGACTGTGTGGAATGAATAGGATGCTGCTGAGAATTTTTATGGGAAAATTCTAGTATCATTTGGTTCCTCTGCTATTACTTTTACAAAAGACATCTCTCCTTGATTCCAGCTCGTTCACCCATTCACCTTTGGCATCTTTCACTAGCAGCCTAAGCCATAACTTTAAACCAGAGTAATATGACACAGCTGGGATTAACCTTGGGACATTGAGAAGATTTGATTCTCCATTAGGAAAATTAGCAAGCACAGAGCCCAGGAGAGAGGCACACTCATGCGTATGCAGAGAGCAGCGCTTGCTGCCGTATCAGCTAGCATTTTAGATTTGTGTCTCCAGTAGAAACCTTGGGTGGGGGGGGGAAGGTTGTGAAAAAGAGAAGCCCTTCGGGTGTGGTTAAAATCCTGACCGGTGGACCTTTTGGACTTCTGTCCTGGCTAAGGAATTTGCTCCATTAGAGAGCCGGCCTTTCCACAGTTGGGTTTTTTTTGTTTTTAAATCAAACAGTCAAGTGTCCGCAGGTGCCGCAGACCAGTTTGTTTTAGAAGGCTCTAAACCTCACGTGCATGCTTTTTTTTGCAAGTTCTCTTTTTTTGCAGTGTCTTTACAGTCCTCATGATACTGACGAACATTTCTTGAAAGCGCCGTCCATCATCTGAGGTTGTGGTTACCCTGTTTTTCTAGGCAAGGACTCTTGCGTGATGATGCAATGGTTAAAGTTTTCCGCTGTGAATTCAAAAGTTGGTGGTTTGAACCCACCTGTTATTCAGCAGGAGAAAGAGGTTTCAGTTTGCTTTCACAAAGTGTGTTAGTCTGGGTACGTTAGAGAAACGAATCCACAGAAACTCATGGATAAGAGAGTTTTATATAAAGGTTAAGTGCACATCAAGAAAACATCCCAACCCAGTGCTGCCCAAGCCCACAAGTCCAATATTAACCCATATGTCCAACACCAATCCACAAAGCCCTCCTCCATCTCACAAAGCACATGCTATGACGCCGACTGCAGGAGGAAAGCCGAGTCAGTGAGCGTGTAAGCACCTCAGCGCTGGCAGGGGTCTCCACATGGCTGCTCCAGCACCCAGGGCTGCATCGGGGTAGGTCCATGCGGCTTCTCCTTGGGGATGTCGTGCAAGAAGTCAGCCTTGCCAGTTGAAGCAGGGAACTGGCTAAGGGAGCTGCACCCTGGTCCGACCATCACAAAGCAAGAGACCCAAGAACTAGAAAGGTGAGGCTCACCAAGCCATTTATCCCTCTGCCCTTCAATTAACCCCACATGTGTTTATCGGCCAGGTTGGTACAATAAACTAACTACCTCACAAAGGTTAGAAGGAAGGAAGGAAGGAAGGACGGAAGGAAGGAAGGAAGACAGACAGCAGAAACCCAATGCCCCTGTTGACTGTGACGCATCACAGCCCTGCAGCACAGAGCTGAACTGCTCCCTAGGGCAGGCAGCTGAAGGGATAAATCTCCTACAAGTGAAAGGGGCCTTCTTTTTCTCCCACAGAGCAGCTGATGGGTTTGACCTGCCCACTTTCTGGTTAGCCGTCCAGGGCTTAGCACCTACACTGCCATCAGGGCTCAGAAACCCCATGGGCCAGTTCCCCACGCGTGCCAATGTGTCAGAGTTGACAGGAGGGCACGAGGTTGAATTTTAGTGAGTGAGTGAGTGAGTGAGTTTGGCCAGGAAAGTCTTCCTTTTGGGTCTTCTCCCTCTCGCACGTCAGCGAGCATGTTGAATGCTTATAGGTCGTCCAGCAACCTGGCCAGTAGCAGCAGTAGCAGCATCGCTTCCAACAGGTGAATTTGTCCAGAGTGGCTGGATTGTTAAAACCCCAAATCACTTCCTCAGAACCACCCCACTGTTTCTGTTTTGTTTTCCCCGGGGTACATCTACCACCATCTGCTGACCTGACAGGATAGTCCTTGAAATCAGTGTCAATAGAGGAGGACAGAACGCCGCCGTTACCAAGAAGCTCAGCGTTAATGAGCAAGAGAAGCCGGCTGGTGAGAGCTGAGCAGCGGTGAACGAGGCCTCTAATGAACGAGCGAACGAACAGGCTCAGTGCATGGCAGAACGAAAATAACCGAGAAGCCTCCAGAGAAACGGAGGTTCTGACGCCTAGCAACCCCACGGGCCACAGAAGGAGATAGGGCCCGGCCCTGCGCCGCCCGCCCGCACAGTCACCGCCGTGTCCAAGCCGCTTGTTATAGCCGCCCTGTCAACCCTGCTCATGGGGAGTCTTCCTCCCTCTCACTGACCCTCTGTACGACCCAGCAGGATGCCCCTCTCGGGCAGCCACTGCCCCTTGAGAGCCGTCTGAAGTCTGGTGAGCTCTTGCCAGCCTGGCTTCCAAGCAGCATTGTAGCTGTGCGCAGCTTTGCTCTTTCTCGCGGCGCGCCTTATTCTTGGCCAACACCGCAGTTCAGAGGCATCCCCTCGTCTCCCCTCTTTCTCATTTCCCGGCTCGGCTTCCACGTGCAGAGACCTGGAAGCAGGTGAAAGACAGGTTCAGAGCGAGGCTTGCTCCTAAGGCAGGCACAGGCTCTCCGGGGCATGAGAAGCCGAGCTTCTTCCTCAGGCTTCCCGGGAGGCATGGAGGCCTGGCACGTGGGGGCGAGGAGATTGATTAGGTGCCCACGGTATACTGGGTGAGACTCTCCCAATAATTCTGGCATCCCCTCTTGGAGGGAGTGAAGAGAGATCTATCAGTTACAGTTCTTCAGGCAATGGGAATGAGTCCCAGAGCAGGCTGAGACCCTGCTGCCAATCTTACAGGACAACACAAGAGCATCCATTGTAACATTAACGCCATTGGGAGACCAAGCAGGAGGGGACAGAGCAGATTCAGTGTAGCGCACGCACCTCTGCTGTGGGATTTCCAGGTTGGATTGGCGAAGGGCAAAGGTGCACATGGCAGCAGGTTTGGTGTAGGTGAGCATCTCTTATCTTCAGAGGCCCTTCTCAAGTGGGCAGTCTCCTGGTGGGTCTGCCAGGTGTAGCGCTGGCCCTGGAATTGACTGCCAAAGTGGACCTATGATCCCTCCCAGAGTCTCTTCACAGGCACGCAGAGCTCATCAGAAACCCCGTCGGATGAACGTCTGTTTTGAACGGGGAGGATAATATTCAGGGGCAGCTCTTAGACATCAACACATGGTGGCATGTCAGCCCACGTGTGCATGGGACCAGGGAACAACTAAACCCAGGCAGTGACACAGGTTCCGGTTACTCCAGAGATGTGTGATGTGTGTGTATGTTGACAGTGCTCATCGTCAGAGCAGCCTGTACTTCATGAAGTTAAATTAGCTAACTGGGGACAAGCCCATCTTGATCTTGCTTTATTGTTGACCGAATTTCTAGACTAGCCACTTTCTCCCCTTTGAACAGAGTGCTTGTGGTCCCTGTCTGCCCATTCAACAGAGTCAAAGGCCCTTTTGAGTTATCCGTGAGATGAGTGTGATAAGCTTGTCTGATTAAAAATACCCGGCAGAGACCAAGCGGACACGAGACTTTTAGCATAATTACAAACATACCAAGAGCCCGTAAGGAGGGATTTCAGAGATGTTTGCACTTCCCCGTAGGAAGAGGTGGCTCAAGCGGTCAGGCTCCTGTTCTCTGGCGAACCTTTCTTACGGAGAACGCATCTGGTGGCCCACCCTCCAATGGGAGATGGCTGATGCTATCCAGAGGAACCTGGCCTCCCAGGAATGGGAAAGTTCCCCTGGATGGGTCCTGCAGGTGATCATGGAAACAAGCCAGTTACCTGCTGCTGCTACCTAGCGATCAGAGGAGCCGGGAGGTGTGAGGCCAAGATGGTCCAGGAAAAATCAAAACAGACTGCAGAGCCCGTGTGTGTAGGCTCACCTGGGAGAATGAGCCCAGCTCTTGGGGTGAACCTCCTTCTGTTGAGTGGACATCTTGGCCCTGGGTTTGTATTCTTAGTAATCTTTCCGTCTGAACTTCTTTTGACTCTTACGCCCCACCACCTTCCTCTCATATTCCTGGGGAAAGCGAGGGTTGTACGGCACGTGCTTGGGCCTGGCTGCCACCTTTGTCCTTCTCTAGCAAAGTCCCTTGCTGTCTGCTCTCGGAGGGCCTTACAGCCCGCTTCAGAGAGTGGAATTCCCTTCCGTGTGTGCGAGAACACCCTTTGGTTCTTCTGGAAAAGGGAGGCTTATAGAGCACAGTGCTCACGCCACAACTATGGGATGTGAATGTTTTCTTTCTTTTTTCCTAACCCACCTGTAAACGCCTTAATCCTCTAGATTAAGGGCTTCTGGACACGGTGCGTCTCTTGACGGCAAGGTGTTTTCCTCGGCGAATCAATGAGGCTTTGTTTTCACTCAGCCACTTGCTTTAGAACATTTCTCATGTAATTAAAATAATTTTCCTATTAGCTCAAGGGTGGTTCTCAAAGCTTATAGATTCTTTTATTTATTTCTGCTTCTCTGTGGATTAGAAAGGGAGAGGGATTTGTTGCCGCTGGATTCTGGGACCCTAACATGGCAGTTCACGACCGCGCAGCCTGGTGGGGCTCCCCCAAAGCGGGGCCACACCAGTCCACCAACAGCTCTGGGGGAAAAAGACCCAGCGCTCATCTCCTGTGAAGATCGCAGGCATGGGAGCCCCCAAATCTCAAACCAAACTCCCTGCCATCGAGTGGAGGCTGACTCACAGCAGCCCTGCAGGACAGGGTAGCACTGCCCCCGTGGGTTTCCGAGACTGTCACTCTTTAGGGAAGTCTAATACCTTGTCTTTCTCCTTTGGAGCTGGCCTGGTGGTTTTAAACTGCTGACCTTGACATGAGCCCAGGGCATAACCCACCATGCCACCAAGGCTCCTTGAGGCACCCCCATGGGACAGTGTTGCTCTGTGGCCTGGTATCACTGTGAGTCCAGATCCACTTCCAGGCCTCCGACTGCACCACCAGCCAGCAGTTCTGTGTCAACTCTGGGCAAGAGCAGGTGGTTAAGGAAGCCCCCAAATGGAACATCCACCCACCCGAGTTAGGTGAAGACTAGGCGCTCTGGTGGTGTTGTGGTTAGCGTTGGGCTGTGACCCGAAAGGTCAGCTTGTCTAAGCCACCGGCCGCTCTGTGGGAGGAAGACAGGGCTTTCTGCTCTAGTACAGAGTTACAGCCTCGGAACTCCACAGAGGCATTTCTTCCCTGTCCCTTAGGTTCGCTACGAGCGAGTGTGGACCCGATGGCGGTGAGTTTGGTCTGGCCCATGGAGATTGGTTAGAGGAACCTAATCAGACACACACTGGCCAACCAAACTCACTGCCATCGAGTCAGTGCCGACTCATACGGTGGAGAGGCAGAAAAAAGAAGTCCTGGAAATTAAACTCAAACGAATTGAAGAAGAGAAGAGGCTGAGGTGGTATTTGGTGGTGGTTTTTTTTTTTAATTTCTTGTTTCTTAATTTTATGTCTCATATTATCTGCAGGAGGAGGGCACTCAACAAGGTCACACACTGGAGCTGCAAACTCCATGAATAGTTTGGTTTGTGGGCGGAGGTCACAAAAGAAGATTCTCTCTGGCTGGCTGCTGCCTGACAAGCCGTCAATGGGGTTCACAGACTCACTCCTTCCCAGACATGCCATCCTTCTGAGAATTAACGTTGGCATCAAATTTTATGCCACCTTCCTTCTGACTGAACTGTTGCGGTCGGACCGTGCAACCAAGCAGGGTAGCTGATGAATCGTTGCTTCAACGCAGATATAAATCATGTAGGATTAGCAAGGTTTAGTATATGTTTATAATTGTGACAGCTACCATATGTCGGTCCCGCACAGCAGTATTTCTTGTTTCTCATGTATGTGAAAAACAACAAAACAAAAAAGGAACCCAAAGCATTAACTTTTGATTCTTGTTTAATTTCTGGCACTGGCTCATGTGTCCCTATATTTGTTTGTTTACCCAGCTGCCCATCATCCCTCCATTCAGTCGATAGGCTTTTATATATCCAGCGGTTCCCACCTAGCTGGCACCGGCTTGGATGCAGGGAAGTCGAAGGGAAATACCTGGTCTCTGAGAAGAATGTAGAAAGCACACCCACAGCGAAATACCGAGCCATTTGCATAGAATAGTGGACATGCCAAGGAAGGGCTCTGGGGTCGTGGCTGGGATGTGGGGTGGGGGAAGGCTTTCATGGAGCACCAGAAAACCAAACCCAGTGCCATCGAGTCGGAGGACAGGGTAGAACTGCCCCCGTGGTTTCTGAAGCTGAAACTCTTTACAGGAGTAGAAAGCCTCCTCTTTCTCCTGTGGAGCTGCTGGTGGCTTCAAACTGCCCATCTTGCCATTAGCAGCCTGATGTATAACCACTAAACCACCAGGAAAAACCATCAGATATTTGCAAAGCGCCCAAACATGACACACAGACACGAGTCACCGTTTGCTGTTGGAAAAATGGTGCCGATAGGCTTGCCGGTTACAGGGTTGCCACGAACCTTCCATTTGCCTGCATCGCAAGGTTCATCCATTCGCCTGCTGATGACCAGGGGGCTGTGTCCTGCTGGGCTGCAAGAGAGCACCTCTGGCCAGGGGTGTTCAAGATTTTGCGTGGACATACGCTTTCTTTTCTTTTGGATAAATATCCAGAAATAGAATGGCCAAGCCATATGTTTCTCTTTTAAAGAGACTTCTAAAGCATTTCTCAAATGGTCGCCCCATTCTGCATTCTCATCGCTGCTTGTGAGCATGCCAACTCTTTTTGCCTCCTTGCCAGCCCTTGGTATGGCCAGTCTCTCAGTGTAACCACTCCCTGGCAGTGGAATCCATATCTAAATGACCGAGGTTGTCATGCCAAGGCTTGCTTCTTGCTGGGACACGGTCAGTGCTCTTGGAGGCAGCAGTCATGAGATCGGATGGCTCCTGGCGTCGGGTAGTCCTGCTCCGCCTCGCCTCTTTAAAGCGTTGACAAGCAAAGATGTTACTCTGAGGCCAAAGGCCAGGGTATTATTTCCAGTTGCCTCATGTGCATGTGAAAATTGATTATTGAATAGGGAAGACTGAGGACGAATCGATGCGTTGGGATCAGGGTGCCGGAGGAGCATGTTGACAGGACTGTGGACTGCCAAACGAGCAAACTCATTGGTCTTGGAAACAGCGCAGCCAGAATGCTCCTTAGAAGCAAGGGGCACTTTGGACATGTTATCAAGAGACACTGGTCCCTGAAAAGGACATCATGCTGGGTAAAGCAGAGGGGCAGCCAAAAGAAGACCTTTGACAAGCTGGCTGGACAGCGCAGCTGCCACAGTGGGCCCCAGTGTGACCGTTGTGAGGCTGGTCGGCAGTGCTTCGTCTGTTGCCCACAGGGTCACTATGAGCCGGACGGACTCGATGGCCCTAATGACAACGGCGATACAGTGGTGTGTCTCTTTGTGGTTTCATGTGGGGCTCCTTGCTGGTGGTGTAGTTTCACAGTGGGCTGCTAACTGCAAGGTCAGCAGTTTGAAACCACTGACCGGGTATACCTCTCCTATCAAGAGTGAGTCTCGGAAGCCCACAGGGGCAGTTCCACCCTGTGCTGTAGGGCCGCGGTGAGTCAGTCAGCAGTGAGTTTGGTTTTGGTTTTGCAGTGTTCGGGTCTGGTAACACTGCGTCTCAGGCGTTAGGCTGGCGACCAGAACCAATGCCATGGCAGTGGTGTCTTGGGTTTTCTGTGTGAGTTCTAGAGAGGATTCTTCTTACAGAAAGATTCCTCTTTATTTCTTCAATCACATATTAGGTCTGCTTGGACTCATTTTCATCCACGAGGAGGTATCAAACATTTGGTAAAGACCTAGAATCCGAGGAGTGTAATTGTTTTGTGATCTGTCTGAAGCCCTCTCGAATTTCATGCTCTGCGTTTTTCTTTCTTTTGTTGCTCCCGTTGGCTCCAGTTTGGGTCATTGGAAGCGCTCTCACCTGGTCCTTTTGTCTCTGACTGCTCCCATCTCTTCCGAGTACCTAATTTTGTTGTAGTACAAGGTACCTCAGGCTCATCACCCCCGGCATCTCCTCATCTCTAGAAACAGCGTTTGTTAGGCGAGTCTAGGTGGAACATGGAATTTAGAAACCGAGATGAGGCACCTGGGGTGCTTGTGGATGTTACTGGGGTATCACTCGCTCAGCGATACAGCTAGGGAGCACCGCACTGTGCACCAAAGGGTTGGTTTGGGCCGCTGTGACCCAAAGATGACAAATAGCAAAATCTCCATTTGAAGACAGGTATCAGAGCTTCAGTTGTGCACATTCAATACATAGAAGGCTGTGGAGGACAGTGGAGCTCCTAGTCCATCTGCAGGGTCCCGTTGAGGATCAGGCTTCTGGCCACTGTCTAGGCACAAGACCAGCCTTACTGTCAGACAGAGATTGTTGTGAACTTGATTGTGGTAGATGGAACTACGGTATAATATGACACCTGGTCAGTCAACCTCCCTCCTGACCCATTCTGAATTTGCTCTAGGTTTAAAAATTTCTCCCTTGTTCCAAGACAGAAATTTTCTCTCTGGCTTGTTTTAATGTTACCGGTGGACTCTTTTCTTCTTTCTTTCTTCCCTTTTATTCCCTTTCCCTTATGTTTTGTTTTTTATTGTTTCTGTTATGCTTCCCAGTTTCTGAAGCACAGAAGAGCAGATGCTTGGAGACAATGACTGATGCTGCGCTTTCTTGGGGACAGCGGCGGAGGGGAACGCGAGGGGAGTGGGGGGGGGCAAGTAATGAATGCGGAGAGTGCACTAGAACTGATTGTGATGTTTAACTATGGAAGTGTATGACAGGTGAATTTTATATTCTTAGGGGGGGGGCAGAGTTGGTGGTAAAGGTGTAGCAGTATTATTCCAGAAAGACCACAGCCTTGTAAACGCTCTGAGGCAGCTCTTCTCTGGTGGATAGGGCTGCTGAGTTGGGGTCGGCTCAATGGTAGTGCGTTTGATATTTAGTTTTCTAGTAGTAACTGAGGTATGTGCGTTGCAGATTGATGCAACTAATACATTGTATAGTTTCCCAACTGCACCCGCCTCTCTAGAGGTATTTTCATAAGCACAGTGAGCTAACTTTTTCCAGTAGTATGGCACATCTACAGAAATGCCTCTCAGGGAAGGGTCTAGTTGAGAAAAAAACAAAAACAACAGAAACATAACGTGTGGGTTATTTCTGGGGGAAAATATGGATACATTTATGTATAATTATGTCTGCGTGGCTGTGCATCTCCATTAAGCCAACCGTGAGTTCACACGACTGTCTGAGTCTAGTCCAGTACCGCGTGCTCATTCTAACATGATTGGTTGTGTGCCCATGGTACTCTTCTCGTAGGGCGGCTGGTGGGACCAGTGGAGCAGCATTCAGCTGCCAATGAGAATGTTGGCAGTTAGATCGGAGCCGGAGGCGCTATAGGAGCAAGACTTGGCAGTCTGCCTCAGTCAAGATTAGAACCTAGAAACCCTACAGGACAGTTCTGCTCTGTCACACAGGCTTGCTGGGAGTGACAACAAACGGGTTTTCCTGCAGCAACAATACCAATGTCCTTTTCTAACAGTGAGAAATCTGCTTCCGATCGTCTACCATCCGTTTACATACTCGTTCAGCTCAGTCTGCATGTAAGAGTGCTGTACAATTCTTAGTCTATGCCTTACAACCCATTTTGAGTAATTTGGGGTTAAGTATAGGTCACCAAACCAAACCAAACTCACTGCCGTTGAGTCCCTGCCTCCTCGGAGTGACCCTATAGGACGGGGTAGAGTTTCTGAGATTGTTACTCTTTATGGGGGTAGAAAACCCAGGCGTTGAGAGAGAGAGAGAGGGTGTGGGTGTGTCCCAGTAGTTCCAGGAATCTCTCTTTAAAAGACTTAGCTTTAATACATTGACGTTCCTTTGCATTTTTGTATAAGAAAGTATCCATTTGTGTGTGGGTCAATTTGGAGTCTCTTCTGCTTCATTGATTTTCTTTTTTCCTCTTGCCAGGTGATGTGCTCTCTTCATGATTGTAGCTTTATCAGACAGCACATGTAATTAGATCTTGGTTTGTTAGGAGGCTAATTAGAGTATTGAGATTATTTATTTTCAATGTGGTTTTGGTAGGGTTGATGCCTATTATTTGCTGTTGATTTTGTTTGTTTCCCCATCTTTGGTTCCCATTTTTCTTTCCCTTTGCCTTTTGTTTACCGCTCATCTCATCTCTGCTTCTAGATCCTTCCCCGTCCTGAGTGCCCTCCTGGACACATTCAGTTGATCACTGAATGGATTATTCCCCCGCCAGCCAGGTTTTCCGAGCCCAGTGTTTTCCTAGCTCTTTGACTCAGCACTGCAGGGAGTTCCTCCTTAACTAGCCCTGACCCGTGGGCGCCTGGGTTTGCGTTTGCCATAGTTCTCAGTGTTTCGGGTGCACGCATCAACGCTGCAGGGGTTTTTTGCCAAGTGATCAGGATTAGCTGAATGATGTAGGGTTAACTCTTGCCTTCGAAGGTCTTCTCATTCCCTGGTGTAAAGCTACGTGAGGAGGTAGCACGTCTGGGGACCTAGGGCCCTTCCGGCACGAGGGCCAGATGGTGAGCATCTCGGAGCAGTCGGGCTCCTAGGGTATTTCGTCCCGTTCACACGGCTGCACGAGAGAAAGGAGGAAAGGGAGATCGCCAGGCTTTCCCATCCTCGTCGTCCTACCCATTCCTGTGAAATGGAAAGATTGGTGGGAGATTAGTTTTCAGACAGTCGAGAAGCATGTTCCTCTCCTGTTTCCAAGAAGCATATCCAGTGTGCCGTCTGAAGCAGAGGAGAGAGGGAAACGTGGGTCCTGCAGGTCCTGCTGAGAAGAGAAAGGCAGGAGGGAGGGAGGAAGGAGAGGTGTGGTTTGCTTACATCACCACATTTTGCAATGGGCAACTACTCATCTAGCAGCTTCAGATCCTCTTGAATAGGAGTAGGAGGCGATCCCCGTGTGGACCTCCCAGACATCTATGCCCGAACCAGCTCCCATCACCCTTCTCGAGAGCCGAGGTTGGAGACCTTCTACCCACCCTCTCCCCTCCTCTTGCCTGCCATTGGCCCTTTCCCTAGTGGATTGCCTTCTAGTAGCTGTGACACTAGACCACTCTCCTGGGAGTAGCTCTGGTTTCAAGATGCTATGTAAATCGAGGTAATTCATGTGCATTCTGTGTTCTAAGTCTAGCTCGTAACATTGCAGCGTGTGTTAATTCCAGGTGTTTCTGGCCCTGTTTACTTCAGACCGTTGACTGTCTAGAGTGTTTAGGCCTGATGCTCTCTGTAAGCTCGTGAAAGATGCCAAAAACAAAATGCCTCCTGAGTACAGTGGGGCCTGTCGTCTAGTCTCTGAATATTGGGGCAGTGTGCCAACCAGAGCTGGCGGAAGTCTGCAAGCAGGAGCGCTTTGCAGAAGGATTCGTGGTAATTAACCAATTCAAAGTGCAATATTTTCCTTTCATTAATTTGGCAGAAAACAACTAAATATCTACAACAAGAATGTTTTTGACATTTCCATTTTCTTCTGGGAAAATAATGGATACTTTTGAATCTTGCTATGAAAGAAAGCCATTTGTATTTTGTCATTTCAATTTTAACTCCTCACAAAAATGTTGATTTCTCAATTAGCAATTATTTTAAAAAATTAAGTAGGAAATGTTGGCTGTCAGGGTGACCAAGACTGATTCACACATTGAAGTCGATTGGCTTTCAGGAGATTAATAGGAAATTTATTAACTCAAACCCATTGATTTTTTTTTTAATACCCTCTTCCCTGTATGTCTGAGTCAGAGGATTCCAGTTGGGTGTGATAATTCATATCCTCCCTCCCTGTTCAAGTTCATTTCTACTCCAAATGTTGTCTAGCACTTCTTTCTTCCCCTTTTGAGTTAAAGAAATATTTGTCATTCTTAATCAACTCATTTCAGGAATTAGAGCTTTTCTTAATTAAAAAATGTGCTTAGGCTTGTTGACCTCACATGCAGTCTTTTTACTAATTCTGGAACAATAAGTCCTAGAAGAATTATTGGCGTAATCATTTGTTTTAGGATATGCTGTCCTTCATGTAAATGTTCTTACCTGCTGGTAGCATGCATTCTTTCACAGACAATGCAACCTGTCTGCTTTACACACCCATACCTTTGGCTACTAGTCTCTAGGAGCTAAGACCTGAAGAGCCCTTAATCTAACAGTTTACTTTCCTGACATTTTTATACATTTTATGGGTACCTCTCAGCATCTAGGTATTTCTGTATCTGTCTAAATTGAAATCAACTAGATATGTTTAGTTTAGTGACGCACTGTCTTATTTGAATATTCTCTTGATTTCAAGATTCAGAAACCCACTTTGATTTGTCTAACAGTAGGCATGCTGGAAGATATTCTTAATTGCCTTATATGTATGTAAAAGCCGGGCAGTGAATAAGGAGGAGTGGAGAAGAGTTAATGCATATGCGTGTGTTGGCTAAGAATACTGAAAATACCGTGGATTGCGAGAAGAGCAAAAACAGATCCCGGTTGGAAGAAATACAACCAGAAGCCTCGTTGGAGGGGTGAATGGAATGGTGAGACTTCCCCTCATGTCCTTGGGGCACTGTCATCCGGAGGGACCAGTCCGCAGAGAAGGGCACTCCCTTGGTACAGCAGAGGGTCAGCGAAGACCTGCCATGAGCTGGATTGCCACCACAGCTGTCACAGTTGGCTCACCCGTCACAGTGACTGTGGATGGGGGAGGACCAGGTGGTCCTTTCTTCCGTGGCATGTGGTGCCTCCCCAAGTCCCAATGGATGTGATGACACAGCACAACAATATTGGGACAACTCTGGAGACCCAAGAGCTCATCCCGGTGCACATGGCTAAATGGAGCCAGTATTGCCACATCTAAAACCCATTGCTGTTGGGTTGATTCCAACGTAGAGTGGCCCAAAGAACAGAGTAGAACTATCCCATAGGGCTTCAAAGCCTCTCACCCAGTGGTTCTCAACCTGTGGGTCGTGACCTCGTCACAGGGGTCACCCGATTTATAACAGTAGCAAAATGATAACAGTAGCAACAAAAATAATTGTGTGGTTGGGGTCACCGCCACTGAGGAGCTGTATGAAAGGGTCGCGGCGTCAGCCGTTGTGGAAGCAGACTGCCACATCATTCTCCCATGGAGTGACTGGTGGATTCCAACTGCAGACTTCTAGCTAGCAGTCGCCCATGGTCTCAATGAACGAGCGAGACTTACACACCTAGATAGAAAGAGCATTATCTCTGCCTCAGGTTCAAAATCCCAATAGAGAGAATCTGGTCCAGCTCCAGGCCACTGCCCATCCCAATCCAGTTATCTGTTGCTTAGAGGGCTTGTTCCTGGAGCATAAACTTGGCTCTCAAGGCCCATGCTGATAAAGGGTAGTCTATTTAAGATGGACCAACGCCTTAGGTGGTGGGTGCATTGTAAAAACGAGGGAGCGGAAAGGAATTACCTGTGCCGGAGGTGGTCTTTGGATTTAGACTCGAAGGTTTAGGGAATGATGTTTCTTTCAGGGAAAAGCACTGTGTACAGAGACCTGGAGGCTGGATGAACAGTTGAAAACTATCATAACCCTGAGATGTAACCTCTAAGCCTCAAACCACGACACCCCCGGAAGTACACTTTCTATTAATTAAATAAGGAAGTATGCTTTGAACCAACCGAGTTTCACCTCACTAGTCAGCTAGCTCTGCCATGAGCCGGGTGCTCTCCCAAAGCTTTACCTGCATGGGGTTAAGCTGACAGAATCATCTCTAAAGGCCAGGGGAGGGGTGGAGGGCCAGTGACCTTAAGTGTACGGTAGTGGGGTCATTAGGAAAAGACCAGCGAAGACAGTGACATCTCAGGTCATGGAATTGCGCGCGCACGCAGTTGTTGAAATGGTGTAGCCACAAAAGAATAAAATCAAAGGCCTTGACATGTAAGGGAGATGAAATGCACAAAGAAACAAAAGGGAGTAGTTGTGGATGGAGCTGAGAAGAACGACTTGGGGCGGATTTGTCAATAACAACTCGCGTGGAACTTGGTCTGTGCGGAACAAGACTTGGGATTTTAATTCAGTAGCATTCGTCAGAAAGCCTGCGCCATCCAAGACATGACGAGACCTGGACTGTTTTAAGTACTAACTAAGGTGTACGGCAAGTCCAGCTGCTTAGGTGAAGGTACAGATGGAATTTGACCTCCTTTTAGAAGGTGGTTCTTTGTTCAGTCGTTGATGGGTCAAACACATAGTCACGGAGTGCTTTCCCCTGTGTCAGACACAGTCCCGGGCACTGGGGATGCGCAGAGAATAGCAAACATAGGACCCCTCTTTCCATAGGACTTATCCGCCAAGCATCCGATGCATCCGCATCAGACATCTGAGTGCTTATTAAAAATGCCGACTCTCAGGCTCCATCCAGAGCTGCTGGACCAGAATTTGCATTCACACCCTGCTGTGACTAGTACGCACACCAAAGTTTGGGAAGTGCTGTTCTAAAGCTTGTGACTGCTGTCCGTTGCTGGCAATTCACTTCCAACCCCTACGGACTGCACACACGGCAGAAGGGAACATTGTCTGGTCCTACTCCACCCTCACCATGGCTGCTGTCTTTGAGCCCGTGGTCGCAGCCACTGGGTCAGTCCACCTCTGTCAGTCGAGGGCCTTCCTCTTTTCTGCTGACCTTGTACCTTACCTAACTCCATGCCTCTTGCCAGGGACTGTTCCCTCCTGATGACACGTCTCAAGTACGTGAGACCAAAATCTCACTGTCCTCACTGGGGATCATTCTAGAGCAGCGTCAGCCTGTTTTTGTAAGCCATGTTGTATCAGGACAAGGCCTTGCCCCTTCCTCTACCTGCTGACTGCCTTTCCCTGCGGGCTGCTTTGATGGTGCAGAAGAGCTGAGTTACCCCAGTACAGACCCAGTGGCCCACAAAGCCCTAGATAACCTCATCGGGCCTTTTTACACTATAATGTGCTGGCTTCCTCTCACGTGTAAACAGATTGCTTAGAGTGTAGGACAGAGCAGGATTCGGTTTTCCTTGCTTAATGGGGAAGAGCTCTAAGGGGCGGATTGCGGGGGAACTGTTCCGAAAAGCAGTGGTTGTACCCCATCTCTAGCCCGTAATCTGTCATCGGAACGAAATATGGGGAGGTCTGACAAAGACAGCACACTCAGCAGAACTCCCAAGGAGGAGTCAGGCTTGGGGACCCCTGCGATGGTGAAGGTCACGGTGCAGGCGAGCCCAACCGGGGCACCGAGGTCCCTGATGCAGTAAGAGGAGCAACGACAGGCTGCGCTTCACGCTTCACCATGCGTCCTTCAGGAGGACGTGCTCATCTGATGTGGGCACTATCACCAAGCCCGCCAGGAGCATGCGCTTCCATGCCAATCGTATGCATGACGAAACCAAGGTGGATCCTGACCGCCTGATACAACGACCGAACTTTACTGAAGCATGGATCTAAGGCTATTTCACAATCTGGTTCCATCCTGAACACAACTTTTACCTATCCTTAGGATCCTTTGGAACCCTGGTGGCTTAGAGGTTACCCGCTAGATTGCCCAATCTGTAAGGTCAGCAGTTCAGAACCACCATCTGCTCCATGGGAGAAAGATGGGGCTTTCTACTCTCGTAAACACTCGGAAACCCACAGGGTCAGTTCTGCCCTGTCTGTGGGGTCACCTTGAGTCAGCACGGACTCGATGGCAGTGAGTAGGGTCCCTGGTGGCATAGTGGGCATGCACTGGTCAGCTGTTCACTACCAGCCACTCCTCAGGAGAAAGATGAGGCTTTCTGTGCCTCTGAAGAGTGACAGTCTCAGAAATCCATAGGGGCAGTTAGACCCTTGTCCTGCAGGGTCACTTGTGAGTCAGAATCTGCTCGAAGGCAGTGAGTTTTCACACACACACAAAACTATATTTCATGGCTGCATTATTAGAAAATGACTAGATGAAGGGTGTTATGTTAAACAGGTTCTTTGATATAAACTCCCAGTTTTTTTCCCATCTGATTTTAAAAGAAGAGCATTGTTGAGCCCCTGGGAGCACCTGTGTCTCTCCAGGAGACACACCAACTGGTCAGCACGCATTTCCCTGAGTGAGCACAGCCCCTGCCCCAACCGACCGAGAAACACTGCTCAGCGAAAAAATCAGTGTGTGTGTGTGTGTGTGTGTGTGTGTGTGTGTGTGTGTGTGACCATCCCTTTTGTGGAGTCCTCTTTAAAGAGTGTTAGAACTTGGATGAGCCTCCTCTGGTCACTCATCTAAACCTCCTGTGGTTTGCCCGGGGCTCAGGCTGGCGTTTACACACTCGGCTATCGGGAGACCTTTGCCCAGCTGATGGAATGTGGCACCAGGATCAGATCCAGAAATTGGGAGATGAGAATCATTACTATGCTTTGGGGCGTCTTTGTTTCTGAATTCCCTGAGCTCTCTGTTCTTATTTGGACTTGTTTAAAAATAAGAAAACCTGCGTCCATGAAGAAAGGACGGTGAGAGGCAGGGTGGTAGCGGGGCGGTGCCGATGTGTGGCTGGTGCTATTACTGTTCATGAAACCAGAAGCTAAGCATGGACGAAAAAACTTCTTAAGACTAAGTTTAAAACTTTTTTCTTTTTTACATAAACTCCCTGAAATATGAAACTTGTGATAATTTTAGAACTTTAAAGTGTTCCATTATCATTATAAGAACTTACAGTTCTAAGATATTTTATGAAAATTATTCTGCACTGTATCTGTATTTAACTCAGGCTTATAAATTACACCAACAGGAGATTGGGCAGGGGGAACAGGGAGGGAATGTACATCGAAAGAAAGAGAAAGGAGAACAGTTTAGGATATGACATGGGCAGGAGCTTCTGTTAGTGCCCTGGGTGGAATAGACTACTGGCCTGACTCCCTACCTTAGAAAATGATACAATCGAGCCAGATTCAAGAGGCAGCCTGTCTTCAGGCATTAGTGCAAGACTGTGGTTCTAGAGAGAAGGGGAAATCCTAAGAAGACCACACACACACACACACACACACACACACACACACACACACACTCGTTCTATGCCGAGGGACAAGTTCCTGGGCATCTCACAGGGGCTTGAAATCCAAGCAGAGACAGGGGTGCCTCTGCCCTGAGAAGGATAGATGGAAAAGTAGGCACAACCAGAGGATCAGGGCCAGAAAAGAGATCGCTAGACAGAAAGAGGGGTCCGAAGTACTGCGTGAGCTTGCTCACCCCTTCTTTGTGGAAAGTTGGACCACATCTGTATACGTAGACTTGGCGAGCTGAGTAAGCCTGGGAGAATGGGAAGAGATTAGAGAAGGTGCCTGGGAGCAATTGGAGATCTGTCTCAAGCAGAGTAGGGCGAGCTTGTGATCAGCCCAGATTTCCAGCTGAGAAACGTTCTACACCATAGAAGTAAGAGTCAAATCCTAGAGTAAGACAGCCTCCATTTTCATCCGAGAAATAGAAGACTAGACGTCTACAACACTTTCCAGGGAGGGAGAGGCAAACATTGAGTCTTGTTCAAATAGAGGATCTTCTTCACAGTCATTCTAAGAAGACACAGTATCAAGCCCAAACGAACTCCCAGCATTCACCCATCAATTGTACTGCTTGGGCACGGAAGTCAGGCCTTTGCAGATCAGTGCAGTGCATTTTAGGTAAAATTGCCATTCACAGCGTCTAATATAAAACACAAAATTTCCAGATATGGGAAGAAACAGGAAAATGTGACCCAAGCCAAGAAGCAGATCTTGAGATGGTCTAGATACTAAATTTAGCAGAGACTTAAAAGCAGCTAATACTGATATTACTATGTAAATACACGCATGTATATCCAGACATGCATACACTCATAACCAGAGGAGAACTTAAAGAAAGCGGTGGCCTTAAAGAGTCAGAAGTTAAGGAATCTTGACAGAGGAATGGGAACTATGAAAAGAGGCAAGTGGAAAATTTAGAACTAGAAATAATTGTCATTAATTGTTAATAGCATCATGGAAATGATAGCTATGTTAGTGAACATGAGGGATAGAAATAAAACTCACCAATCTGAAGAAGCAAAAAAAAAAAAAAAGATAGAATGAAAATGAACAGGGAACCAGGACCTAAGGGACAACACCAAATGGTCTAACATATGTGTAACCAGAGTCACAGAAGGAGAAGAGCATGAGGCTGGGGCAGAAAAAAATATTTATAAATAGTGGCTGGAAAATTTCCATATTTGGTAAAAAAAAATATAAACATGCAGATCCATGAAACTTGGTAAACCCCAAGCAGGATAAATAGGATGTAATGTACCACACCTAGGCACGTGATACTGAAACGGCTGCAGTATTTGTTGTTGTACAGGTGGAGAGGGCACTGCCAAGGGTCTCTCTGCAAGTTTCTCAGGAAGGTGTGGTTAACTGTTCCTCTTAGGGAGAAATGGCTCAAGAAGGTAGGGCTATTTTATATATTGAAAATATTGGCTCATAGGGTCCTTCTGCATGCCAAGGGCCATTTAAAAATAGTATGTCCTTTTAACTGTAAAACTTAACATGGCTACTGGTCATATTCTAGTTTGAACAGTGTAGATTCTAGTATGATTTCTAGTAGCTCCTGCGGCATTTGATTTCCACTTCTAACCATGTAGGGAACAGGCTATAGTTGCCTCGCCATTTCTAATGAAATTCCCGATTTAGACACTGATTCCACCAGCATACGTCTTATTTCCACCTCAGAGCTGACTGATGGTGGAAGGTCCTCATTGGTCTGCCCAAGATCAGATGTTCCCCCCATCCCCAAAGACGAGGGTGAAGTCCACTTCTTTGGAACCCTTGGATCCTCACCGCACTGTAGTCCAGTGCAGTTCACTTTCACTGACCAGTGAACTTGTGAGAAGGGACAAGGGAGGTGATCGCCGTGCGGTCTCAGCGTTGTGCACTTGATCCCCATGTGTGGGAGCCCACTCAGAGCAGCTCGGGTGCCATTGTCCTGTGCATCCGCCCACAGAGGGTGCCGGTGAAGACCTGTGTCTTAAACAGGACATCTGTGCTCCCGCTTGCTTGGCAAGACAGCAAAACAAAGACCCACCTCAAGTCTCCACTCTGTTCCCTTCATACCTGTCAGTACTCAAGCCTCCCATTTATAAACTCACACCCGGGACGTTATCTTTTTGTGAGTTGACAGTTTCCTCCTTGGGTGGTTAGGTAACCTATGGCTAGGTAATACTTGAAATTGTATCAACTAACAAATCGTAAAATGACACACGTGAATAGGACAATAAGGGGTAACTGTTACTGAGAATAGCCTCCACTGCCAAAAAACCCCACCAAATCTGTCTTGGAAGAAGTGTAGCCAGAATGCTCCTTAGACACAAAGATGGCAAGACGTCATCTCAGGTATTTTGGACATGTTGTCAGGAGAGTCCAGTCCCTGGAAAGGGCCACCATACTTGGTGTTGGAGAGAGGCAGACAAAGAGGCAGGCCCCCAACAAGATGCATTGACACCCTGGCTGCAAGGACAGGCTCAGGCATAGCAGTGATTGTGAGGAGGACGCGGGACCGGGCAGGACAGTGTTTCCTTCCGTTGTACATGGGCTCACGGTGGGTTCAGAGCTGATTCAGTGGCACCTAACAGCGTTATTACAAGTTGATGGTTCAGACTCACCAGCCACTCCTTGCGAGAAAGATGGGCTGTCTGTTCCCCTAAAGATTTACAGCCCCACAGAGGACTCAGACCGCGGGCTTGGTTGGGGATGCAGTATTATTGCACAGAGTTGACTTATAATTACATGATAGTGATCAGCCAAGATTATGACTTTGATACATATTTTTAATTAGGTGACATCAATTAGGATATCAACATTGAAAAAATGGGTAGATTCCAATTCATAAATGCAAAACAAAAGCAAAAAACAAAAAAAACCCAAAACACCTAGTAGCAGCAACTTAGAAGCTCTTTGAAAACACAATCAGAATGAGCCACTGAGAAACTACCGATGCGCGGAGGGTTTGCAGATCAACCACGTGTGGAGACAAGCGGGGCAGCCCTGTGCCTCCAGTGAGCCCTCCCGGCGCCCCTGTGGACCAGCATGCACTGCTGCGGCACTGCCCTTTGGAAGACAGCACAATTCTTCCCGAATTTGTTTTTAAGCAGCTAAAAAGGCAGCGTTCAGCAGTACACCACTTGAGCAAGCTCCCTTTGGTACAGGAAAACAGCGACATTAAAGCGGAATACAGTTCGCATTAAAAAATGTTTTTCATGCAACTTCAGTGCTTTCCACGCTGCATACATTACTAAGAGCACAAAAATAGATGCTGTACTATCGAATTGTAAAGAATGCCAAATTGATATAATTATACTTTATAATTTCTTCCAAGTAGCAAAAGGACGAGTTAGTTGGTATGTTTTTGGGTGGGTTTTTCTATTTTTGGTGGGTGTTCCTTAAAATACTCTCGGGGGTCCATTATGAGATTGACAGGATAAAGTAAAACAAGACTCGTTTACCAACACCGAAACAGGCTTCATGCGTTCATAAGAACGAGTATTTGTAATGCCTGGTCGGTCTTCTTGATCTTGATCCTAAAACCTCTCTCCGGTCTGGATGAATGACGGTGGTGGCCAAGAATCCCGAATATCTCAACTGCCTATCTAGAGAAGCATCCAGGCTGTCTGGGAGGAAGTACAACTGGAATGGGTCGTAGAGGCGAGGATGCGTGAATTCATCTCGCATGCCTTGGATGTGTTGTCAGGAGGGACCAGTCACCAGAGAAGGGCATCGTGCTCGACAGAGTCGAAGGCCAGCTGAAACAGGAGACCCTGAACGCAAGGGACAGACCGGGGCTGCCACAAGGGCTCAGGGGTCACCCTTGTGTGAGGATGGTGCAGGCCGGGGGCCGACATTTCTTTCTGCTGTCTCTCAGAGATCGCTCTGGGTCAGGACCAACTCCCCGGCATCTAACGCACCAGCTTTAACAACACAAGAAGAGTTCACCCACTCCCTTCACATGACATTCTGCGTGCACCCCTCCCCGCCAGACTCACTCACTTCACACGCAGCACTATGAGAGCGCTTGTCATCACGGTGCCGGAAGACAGTGAGAACAGGCCAGGCCAGGCACACCACCTGGGGCGCACGCCTCCCTCCTTCACTCCCCTGAGCTGCCTCCCAGCACCCATCCCCCTCTAGCTGTCCGGCCATGGACGGGCCTGGCCTGCTCAGCTCATGTGCTGCCTTATGAGAGCTTTGGGCCGAAAACTCCAACAAACGGCAGGTTTCACCACTTAGGAGACGATTCAAGATCAGGAGAAGACTCTTGGTACCTGGGTTACTACCAGGCCGATCCCTGGTCCTCAAGCCTAGCATCCACCCAGAAGGCAGCAGAAAGCTGAGGACAGAAGCCCACCCCACTGTTAGAAAGCTAAGATGGCCCTGAAGGCCTACGGTCTTTAGCAGCATCACCGTCCAGTGTTTGCAGGGCACTTTTCACGACTCCTTGGGTGGCACAGATGGCTAACGGGCTCAGCTCTCAGAGAGCATGGGAGCTCAAACCCACCTTGAGGTGCCTGGGAAGAAAAGCCCAGGGATGTGCGCCTGAAAAGCCAGCCATTCAAGCCCAGGAGGACAGCACTGCGCTGACACATGCTGGCCGCCATGAGTCGGAGTCGACTCGCTGGGAGCAGGCACACTGTGTGTGCACATGTGTGCTTTAGTGCCTAGAACGTAGTTTCGTGTGCATTTCTTAACATTCTCACAACAGCACTTGGAGGTGGAAGTTAAGCATTTTTATGATAGCGTATTTTGATTTTTGTTGTTAACCTCAGGTGAAAAAAATGGAAGCAATAAGGTCAAGAGACTTGCCTCGGGTGACCTTAACCATTAAGTGAGCGGGATTGTGCCTCTTCTTGCACCCCGCCTCATGTCCGTGAGATGGAAGAGGAGCAAACTGGGGGAGGCTGGCTTTGTACCAGGCAGAGACCACAAGTGTCAGCATCCCCCACTCCCTTTCCCCCAACCCTTTGCCTCCATTACTGATGGCTAGATTTTTATGTCCCCTCCACTGACTGGGTCAAGGCAGGGGCGGAGCCCAAACTGTCAATCAGGTTGTAGTCTGATGACACCTCTTGGGGGGATGTGGTCTTTTCGTTTGAGAGAGACACTGAGCATACCTGAGCTCTCTCTGGCCTCTTCACCATCTGCTGGATCTGGCTCCTACATCTGGCTTGTCCATCTCTTGTTATATTGCCTGCCGATCCTAGGAGCTCTCCGCAGATGGCCAACCTTGGGTTCATTCAGCTCGGCTTCCCCCAGCCTGTGGTCCTCCTGCTTCTTCCTCCTTCCTGTCCATCGGCCCCGGCAGCTGCAGGAGACAGGAAAAACCTCCAGCTAACCTCTGACCCACGGCTTCAAGCCAGACTGGACTTAGCCACTAATCGAACTGCGTGAGCCACTTCTTGATGTAGATCGCTTGCTGTGTACATGCACAGGACCCACTCGATGGCGCCGAACAGCAACGTTTGCACACACCATAGGCTTCCCTGGTGTGGCTTCTCTCAGCAACACAACCTGACACCGCCCCTCCATCTTTTCCCTTACTTCCTCCCCGCCTCTCCACTCTGCTGCTTGATTCAGGTGCCCCCAGAGGTCAGAAGCTCTTCTGTCTGTTTCCGTCCCCTAGATTTTGATTGTCATGGTAGAGGTGCCCTGGAGGCAAGCCTGAAATTGTCAAATGGGAGCATTCTCTCTGGGAAGTGTGGCTGCAGAATAGCCTGTCCTAAGGAATAGTGAAACTGGGAGAGAAAAACCCAAACAAAGCAGAGGTCAACATGCCCACTCAAGGCAGGCTGGCCACTAGCAGTCCATAGAAAACCACCTAGCACAGGGCTGGTGGTCGGCAGGAAGGCAGGTGAACGTGACAACAGCCAGAGCAGAGCACGCACCGAGAATAACCAAACAGAGCCTGCCACAGCGACACCAGTGGTCCACTGACGTTCTGCCCGGATCACCGTGCGCCGTGTGTATGGTGCCTTCTGAGCGCAGGGCTCATGGAGACGTGAGTCAAAGCCAAGCGACTCCGGGAAGCAGATACAGTCAGAAGAGAAGCCCCGACAGGTTACATGCCACCAGAGAGAACCACCTTCCTTCCGTCTTTCCCTCCTTCGAGGCCTAGTCACTCTCCCTTTATCTAAGAAGGTAAAGTGAATTTCCAAGATAATCAAACCGAAAGTGTTCACGTCACCAGACACCAACCCCATGGAGGACATGGCCACGCCTTTTGTAGTGGAGCTTATGAACAGCTCCTGCAGCAAGCACTCGAGAGGCATTCCAGTAGAGTCCTCAGCATTCTGGGGCTGGCAGTTCATTCATTTGACTTCAGCGACGGCAGGAAATCGTCGTGATTTAAGACATTGGTGTTGGTTCCCATTATTCCAGCAGGTAGATTCATCAAGATACATTTCTTGCACATCAACATGCCCTGCATAATGCACCCTGTGCACAACTTAAAATGCGCTGAGCCCTCTTACTTTAACAATGACTTGACTATATTTGTTCCTTTCGGGAGCTTTGATGTAACATTTCATAGTTACAAAATTGCCGAATTTTATCATTGGTGCGACTACCACAGGTGTCGCATCTGGGTGTTTGAGCAATACTTACGGTATAAATTAGGCTTTGCTTCTTGGAATGCATGTTGCTCTTCCTCCCCAACACTTTCAACAGTTTTTGTTTAGCGGGAACCACCGAATGGTAAGGGGGCATTGGTAAGGGAGTGAATTCCATGGCAACAGGTCTACCTTTTACTGAGTCCATGCAAAAAACTTGACATACACGATTTCATTTAATTCTGGCCAAACCCTGGCAGAAAGATGTTTTACAGAAAAGAAAATCAAGAATGTGAGAGTTTATGTAACTTGCCAGGCCTAACACAAGCTCAAGTGGCGGGTCAAGATTGAAACGAGGTCAGTTACTCCAGAGGCTGCCTTGTCTGCAGTGAGCATCTGCCGCAGGCAATCAGGGAGTTAGCCAGGGCCAGGTTCAACTGCTACCCAGAGCTCTCAATGGTGGAAAAGTGAATGCGCCTGCTTTTGTACTCAACTGTTTAGTCCATTAGAGGCATTGATTTGTCTAATCCTTATAGCCACTGTGGGAGGTAGGAGTGGTTTGTTCCCATTTTACAGTAGACAAAATAGAGACCTTGGTAGTTAATAACCTGCCCAAGATCATAGCTTCTAGCTGTGGTGATGCCAAGATACAAACTCAGACAACGGGGCTTGACAATTCAGTGTGCTTAACCACAGACCTATGTGGACATGTGCAGAATGCCTTCCTATGAAGCACAGCGTGCTCATACTGATCCGGCAAATCCTACAGATATGCTCTGTCATTACAGGTGGAAAGAGGCATTTTCACAGCTCAGGTAGTTGTTTAATGTAGCTGTCAGCAGGGCCGCTCATTTTAATGTATCTCCTGCTATAAAGACTGTGGTCAATGTGCTCCTTAGAGGCAAGGATGGTGAGACTTCACCTTACATTACTTCGGTCAGGAGAGACCAGTGTCTGGAGAAGGACACCTGTGTGGTAGTGGAGAGGGGCAGTGAAATATAGGAAGGCCATCAACTAGAGTGACACCGTGGCTGTAACAGCGGGCTCAGGCCTCCGGCAGTAATGGTAAAGCTGGGCTGGGCTGGGCTGGGCAGCGCGTCCCTTCTGCGCTTGTACAAAGGGTCGCAACGAGGCTCTGAGCAGAGCCGGCTCCCTGGCACCCGGCAACAGCAGCAGCAGCATTGTGCAGATCACCCATTCGCCCTTCCTCTAACTCGTTTCTTTTTCCATTTTGCGAGTTAATTTTTTTTTTGGAAAATATACCCATTTTAACTTTTTATGTGCTGATGACCATTTTTCACTTCTAATTTCCTGGTTTGCTTCCTCAAAAATCCACTGACTGGCCTATTCAGCCCCTTCTCCGATCACTGCTATACCCCACAATGTCTAATGCATCATTTCATTTCAGAGTTCTTCTTAGACCCACCCGTTGTGAAGAATCATGTCATTCCATTAATAGACGGAGACTTCCTTGATACTTTTGCAGTCATGAGCTCCAGTTTAATCCTTTTGTCATCAGATAACTTTGTGAGACTTGGAGCCATTAGAAGCCATTGCAGCTTGCTTTGTGGCCCGGGAGGTGACCTGTCTGGGACACCGTCTGCGTGCCTAGTGAGAAGGATGTGCATTCTGCTGTGGTTGGTGGGAGTGTATTGTACTGCTTGATGAGGCCAACTTGGCTCATTGTATTCAAGTATCCTACATCCTAACTGATCTTTCGTGTCCTTTTTTTCCCCTTTAAATCACTTTATTGGGGGCCGTACAACTCTTATCACAATCCATACTGCCATCCATTGTGTCCAGCACATTTATACATTTGTTGCCATCACCATTCTCAAAACATTTTTTTTCCGCTTGAGCCCTTGGTATTAGCTCCTCATTTTCTTCCCTCCCACCTTCCCTTCCCTCCCTCAATCCCTCCCTTATGAACCCTTGATAATTTATAAATTTATTATTTTTTCATATCTTACACTGACTGATGTCTCCATTCACCCACTTTTGTCTATATATAGATCATTGATTGGTTTCCCCCTTTCTCTTCACCTTTCCCTTACCCTCCTGGTATTGCTACTCCCATTATTGGTCCTGAGGGGTTTATCTGTCCTAGATTCCCTGTGTTTCCAGCTCTTATCAGTGTCCATGCTCTGGCCTAGCCAGATTTGTAAGGTAGAATTGGCATCATGATAGGGGTGGGGGACGCGGAAGCATTAAAGGACTAGAGGAAAGTTGTATGTTTCATCGTTGCTATGCTGCACCCTGACTGGCTCATCTCCTCCCTGCAACCCTTCAGTAAGGCGATGTCCAGTTGCCTACAGGTGGGCTTTGGGTCTCCACTCCGCACTCCCCCTCATTCACAATGATAAGAGTTTTTGTTCTCTGATACCTGATCCCATCAATACCACATGATCACAGAGGCTGGTATGCTTCTTCCCGGTGGGCTTTGTTGCTTCTGAGCTAGATGGCCGCTTGCTTATCTTCAAGTCTTTAAGACCCCAGATGCTATATCTTTTGGTAGCCAGACAACATCAGTTTTCTTTACCACATTTGCTTATACACCCACTTTGTCTTCAGCGATCAAGTCTGGAAGGCAAGCATCATGGAATGCCAGTTTAATAGAACAAAGTGTTCTTGCATTGAGGGAGTAATTGAGTAGAGGCCCAGTGCCCATTTGTTACCTTAATACTAAATCTATAAGTATATGCACATAGATCTGTTTCCACATCGTCATATATAAATATATTTGCATATGTACATGCCTGTATTTAGACCTCTCTAAATACCCTTTGCTCCTAGTTCCTTCCTCTAGTTCCTTTTACTTTCCTCTTGTCCCACGGTTACGTTCATTTAGGTTTCAGTAATTCCTCTCTGTTACATAGCCCTTGATCAAGCCCTACTTGGCCTCCTCCACCCTCCTCACTATCGATTTTGGATCACTTGTTGTTCCCTTTCCTTTCCACTTCCTTTCCCCCCACTTCCCCCTCTCTCATGTCCCCCTGGAACCATTGGTCCTGTGGTTTTCCCCTCCAGATTGTTTATTCCGTCTGTCTTATCTAGATAGACCTGCAGAGATAATATGCACAAAAACAAGACAGCAAAACAAAGCAACAAGAGAAAACAACTACAAAAAAAGATGACAAAAAAAAAAAGAAAAGCATGTAAATAGTTCAAGGTCTGTTTGTTGACCTTTAGGAGTATTTTCCGGTCAAGTCTGATGGGGCAACATGCCTTGACCCCAAGGTCTATTTTCAGTATTCCCTGGGGACTTCGTTGCTTTGTTCCCCTTGCTGTTCTGTTTTATGCCTTTAGTGTTTCGCCTCAGTGTGGTGTGGTCAGATCGGTACAATCCTGCACTGTGTCTCCAGTGTTGTTCCCGAGGGGTTCAGTGAGGGCTGTCATGTCTCGTAGTGGGGCCGGCCCTATCGAGTCCTTAAAGAGTGGCAGAGGGGTGCTAAACTCTCCATCTGTAGTAGTGTGAGTGAACCATTCTCCTATGAATCCGTTTTGGCTGCATGACTTTTGAAGTTCAGAGAAAGGTCCATAAATGTTTAGAACTGTTACCGTCTCTTGACCAGTGATCCTCTGTCAGGATGAAATGAACTCGCCTCCTCACTCCTATCCTTGGTAAGTTTCCTCTCAGAAAGCAGCGTTTTCTGATGTGAAGATAGCAGGACATGTCCTTCTCCACCCTTTCACTTTTAACCGTCCCGTGTCACTGTGGTGGAGGTGTACTTCTTGTCAACAACATGTCTGTCTGTCTGTCTTAATTGGCTCACGTGACCTGTCAGTCTTGGCCTTTTCCTTGGCATGGTTAAGCTGTGTCCCACATGATCATCATCAGGCTTAAATCGACCGCATTTCTGTTTGTCTTCTCTTTGTCCGTCCAGTCTCTGGTCCCCTCCTTCTCTCTGGTGCCCGCCTTTGGGGCATTAAGTTTCCCAGGCCTTGGGGCTCCTGCTGACCTGCATTGAGGGACTGCCATCGCCCTGCTTGGATTTGTTCTTCCTGTGGTTTCTCTGGTCTGCAGCTTCGTGCACTGAGGAGCTCCTGATATTCTCGGACGGGAGATTTGGGGTCATGCTAAGTGACTGTGGAAGCTTGTGAGAAACACCTCAGTTGAGCCCCCTTCTACTAGCCTGCTGTCCCTTCTGTGGGGACATGATCTCCAGCTTTGTTCATCGAGGCTCTGGTTAAAGGGATGTGAGCGATAGCAACAGGCCTCCTGATCATACACCTGACAGCCATGGCTGCGACCGTAGGCTCAAACCTAAGAATAATTGGGTGGAGGGGGCAGGATCAGGCGGTGTCTTCTCTGTCGTATTTAAGAGTCGCTAAGAGTCGCTGAGAGTCGGAACTGAACCCACTCCTGGAGCAAAAGATGACGCTCTCTGCTTCTGTGAAGACTTACTGCTTGGCAATCCCCAGGCGCACCTCCACCTTGTCGTTCAGGGTCACTGTGTGCACTGGCATGGGTTCCGTGGCGGTGAGTTGGGGTTTGGCTTTAGTCCTGGAGAGGAGCCTAGGTGGTGGCGCAGTGGTTAAGTGCTTGCCTGCCAACTGCAAGGTCAGCAGTTCAAACTCACTTGTTGGATCACACAAGAAAGATGTCAATCTCTGTTTCCTTAAAGAAGAGCAGCCCCAGCAAGCCCAGGAGGCAGCTAGCCCTACTCTGTCCTAGAGGATCCCTACGATCCCCGTGTGTCAAAATCGACTGGATGGTAATGACTTCAGGTTTTGAGCAAAATTTCATTTTATTTATTCTTTTATCAAAACTATGTATTTAATTTTTTAAAAAGAAAATAACCTCATCACCTTCAAAGTACTCTCCATGACACTTAATACATTTGTCAAATCTGCAATTCCATTCTTGGAAATATTTTTTAAACTCATCTGTTTCGATGGCTGACAGCATCTCAGTTTTTTTCCTTCCCCTCTTTTTTTTAATCATTTTTTAGGGGCTCATACAACTCTTACCACAGTCCATACAGACATCAATTGTGTAAAGCACATTTGTTCATTCATTGCCCTCATCATTCTCAAAACATTTACTCTCCACTTAAGCCTCTGGCATCAGGTTTTCATTTTTTCCCCTCCCTCCCCGCTCCCCTCTCCCTCATGAACCCTTGATAATTTATAAATTATTATTTTGTCATAGTTTGCACTGTCCATCTCCTTTCACCCGCTTTTCTGTTGTCCACCCCCCAGGGAGGAGGTCACATGTAGATCCTTGTAATCAGTTCCCCCTTTCCAAACCACCCTCCCTCCACCCTCCCAGTATTGCCCCCCACACCCCTGGCCCTGAAGAGATCATCCTCCCCGAATTCCCTGTGTTTCCAGTTTCTATCTGTACCAGTGTACATCCTCTGGTCTAGCCAGACTTGTAAGCTAGAATTGGTATCATGATAGGGGGGAGGAGGAGAAGCATTTAGGAACTAGAGGAAAGTTGTATTTTTCATCGGTGCTACATTGCACCTTGACTGGCTCATCTGCTCCCCTAGACCCTTCTGCAAGGGGATCTCCAGTGGCCTACAAATGGGCTTTGGGTCTCCAATCTGCACTCTCCCACCATTCACTATGGTAAGATTTTTTTGTTCTGATGATGTCTGATACCTGATCCCTTCAACACCTTGTGGTCACACAGACTGGTGTGCTTCTCCCTTGTGGGTTTTGTTGCTTCTGAGCTAAATGGCTGCCTTTTTTACCTTCAAGCCTTTAAGACTCCAGACACTGTATCTTTTGATAGCCGGGCACCATCAGTTTTCTTCACCACATTTGCTTATGCACCTATTTGTCTTCAGCGATTGTATCATGGAGGTGAGCACATAACGATACGATTTTTTTGTTCTTTGATGCCTGATAACCAATCCCTTTGGTACCCCGTGATCACACAGACTGGTGTGCTTCTTCCATGTGGGCTTTTTTGCTTCTGAGCTAGATGGCCGCTTGTTTGTCTTCAAGACTTTAAGACCCCAGGCGCTATATCTTTTGATGGCCAGGCACCATCAGCTTTCTTCACCACATTTGCTTTTTCACCTGCTTTGTCTTCCGTGGTTGTGTCGGGAAGGTGAGCAGCATAGAATGCCAATTTAATAGAAGAAAGTATTCATGCATTGAGGGAGTACTTGACTGGAGGCCCAATGTCCTTCTGCTACCGTAATACTAAACCTATAAATATATGCACATAGATTTATTTCCCCATCCTCATATATAAATATATTTGCATATATACATGCCTTTATCTAGACTCTATAAGTGCCCTTTGCCTCCCAGCTCTTTCCTCTATTTCCTTTGACTTTCCTCCTGTCACACTATCATCAGCAATTCCTCTTTGTTACATTACCCTTGATCATGCCGTACCAGGCCTCCCACACCCTCCTCACCACTGCTTGGGATCACTTGTTGTTCCTTTGTCCCTGGGTTTGTAAATACCACTACCTTTCCCCCCACCTCCCCTTCTCCCATGTCCCCCCAGAACTGTTGGTCCCATTGTTTTCTCCTCCAGATTGTTCATTCAGCCTATCTTATTTAGACAGACTTGCGGAGATAATAACATGCACAAAAACAAGACAGAGCAAAACCAAGCAACAATATACAGCAAAACAACAACAACAAACCAATGATCAAACCAAACAAAACACAACAAGAAAGAAAAGCTTGTAGTTAGTTCAAGGATCATTTGTTGGTGTTCAGGGGTGTTTTCCAGTCCAGTTTGTTGGGACACCACGCCCTGGCCCCAAAGTCCACCTTCAGCATTCCCTGGGGACCTGGCCGCTCTGTTCACTTGCTGTTCTGTTGCACTCCCTTCGTGTTTTTCCTCCACGTGGTGGGATCAGGTTGGGCCCAATTCCCACACTGTCTCAGGTGCTGTCCCCGCAGGGCCATGGGTCACTGAGGGGCGTCATGTTTGATAGTGGGGCTGGCCATGTGGTCCTCTCTGTGGACTGGCTGCTCTAATTGAGGTCATCGTCCTCAAGGCCTGGTGGGCCAGGATGTGCTCCACTCTCTCCTCCTTCCCCTTCATCAGCACCCATGTGTTCTGATCAGATATGTCTCTATCCCAGTGCTGCAGATTCAATGCTGTCTTTTGAAATAAATTCTTCTGGGGGGTCATTTTATTTTTTTAACTAGATCGGGAGTAGTCATTGTGTTTCCTTTACGCTCACAGTAACTGTTGACCTTGTGTTTGTCCAAGGAGTGCACATATGTGCACACACCTGCTCCTTTGTCTGAGGGTAAATCTTTGGGTGTGGCTCCCCGCCAAGTCAAAATGGAGATGACATCCCTCTGTGGTGTCTCCCTGTTCCATCTTATTGGCATATAATTAACATATCATACAACTCAGTGGTTCAGTCACATCAGGAAGAGTCGTACACTCATCATCACCACTGTCAGTTTTAGAGCCTTTTCTTCATTCTTGTGCTCATTGTGATTAGCTCTCCATTTCCCCCAACCTCCCTGCCGTGCCCCAAGGCACCATTCATCCAGTGACTGTCTCTATAGATGGACCTATCCTGGATTTATTTCATCTACAGAAATCACATAAAAACCAACAAAGGAGAAAACTATTAAGATAGCAAAGTAAAACAGATCAAAACGTCAATGGAACAGGAAGGAGAACAGATGAAAAACTAGCACAGGTTTAAGTGGACCCTGGAGGGGATCAAATGATCAGGTGTGAGATGTTAACCGAGCTGCATCAGCAACGGTCCCCTTTCCCACACTCTGCGTGTGAGCCAGGCAGTGCGTGTGCCTGGCCCATGGTCAGAGGGCCTCATCCACATGTGCCCCCCTCCCACTATTTAAAAACCAAAACTAAACAGCTTTAAAACGAGTCAGCGGGAGATCATGTGATATTACATTTTGACCTAACTATGTCTGCCTTCAGCATGAAAACACCTGTGTAATACCAGGCTAGTCACATCTCTCAGCTGTGTGGAGGCGATTCCCCGGAGGCTTCATCCCTGTGTGGACCCTGTGGATGGATTCTGGGCTTCCACTGCCCTCCAGAGCCTTCTGCACACCAGCTCTTCACAGTCTAAGCCCTGATGCCATTCCATCCTTTAGATTTGGATGAAGTCATTTCAAACTATAGTGTCTTTAAATTTTCTCCTTGGTTTTGTAAGACCTCGATTTTTGCCTGAAGAGTGATACTGTCTTAACAGTTGACAGTTTTAAAAATGTGAAATCCAAATTTTGTTTCTGTTAATTTGGCTATATGCCAACCATTAAAATCAAAAGTAAAACTAACAGCATTGTAAGCAGATTGGAGTTTGGTGAGCGCTTCGGCTTTGTAGTCAGATGGCATTCAGCGTGTCTCCCGGCAGAGCTGCCCACCAGTGCAGAGCTGGGGGAAGGCTTGATCTCTGCTCTCCAGTGTCCTCTTCAGTAAGCGAGAGGGCAAGTCTAGTTTCATGAGGTTGTGGCGAGGAACAAAGTGTGGCACAGGCAGGTGGTCAGGGACTCGAGGCGTGCGATCTTCTTTTTGTCTTGGTTTTAATTAGGTTTGATTGAACCCATCCTGATTTCGTGAGGGAATCTATTTGGTACCAGACACCAGCCCCACCTTTCCTCTTGTCATCCGGATGGAGGGTATCTTTATTTTCTCCTCCCTTCGGCGTCTGATTTATTACGGAGTGTTTATCCTCCCACACTGAGATGCGTGGTGCACAGAAAAGCATGGCACCCAGTTACCAAGAGACTGGCTGCACGCCAGGACGCAGCTTGTCTTTCTCTAAGTCCCTTGCTTCCGTGACGATGCTCAGGTGGTGAGTCGGTGGGTGTGATGCCACCCTCAGCCAGCATTTGTTCCTCCTCTTCAAAGCTAGAAGAATGGGAGGCTGGGAAGCAGTCTTCAAATAATAATGATAAATATCTAGGATCGTCAGATTTTATATCATTTTTCCTATTGATGTTTGTTGTTATTATTATTCATTTTTTACTCCATGGAAAAAAAGAGTAGTCTAAATACTAGAGATGGACCATTTAAAATAAAAGAGGGACAGAGATCACTTCTGAGGACCTTAAATTCGAAACAATAGTCCGATCGATGCCCCTCAAGTGTCACTTTAATCCCAGGTGAAAATGGATATGATCATATGCTCTGGGGAAATAAGGCGGGGAGAGCTGTCACTTTAATTGTTGATTGAGCTGGATTGAGCCAGGGTGCGAACCGATTTTTCCCCCTTAGGCCATCGCCAGTGAAGTGGATCCAGAATGCATCCAGTTTTGTAAAGTGTGGGTGAATCGGAATGATAACGTGCACAGGAAAGAGTACCGGTTGACACCCTGCTAGACACTGAAGCCTCCGTCCTAGAACACAAGGGCGAGTCACCTGTGAGTTGCACGGCAACCAAAGTCTCTTGATCAACAGTCGCCAACAACAGTGCCCGGCTCTCAGATGGCGGCCTGCTGTACTTCGTTGAATGCGCATCACTGTCCTCAGCCCCGGTGTCCCTCGTGGCACGTGTGAAAAGGGCTCCTCTGTGCTTCTTCCGAGCCTCACATTCCGGGGGCTGCACCTGTAGCTTCCCCTATTCCGCTGATCGTTTTGATACACACTCCGCTCACAAATCAGGTCTGCTCTGATTTTGCTGCATCAGCCTTGAGTGAGCTGGCCCAAACCTGTTTGAAGTCCTGTCCCTTAACACAATGCTTGAGGGCGCCCACCCAGAGCAGTTCAGTAGCCCTGCTTGGTGGACGCTGTATTTTGCTTGGACAGCTAGCAAGGCCAGGGGTCCCAAAGGTTTGCAGAGAAAGTGGAATGAACAGATCAGGGTATTTCCCCATGAACTTTATGAAGTCCTCTCATATTTTAATAGCATTCTCTTAAGACGTAGAAGTTTATATTGGGGGTGTTTCTTAAATTGTGTGAAGCTTTCATGTCTGATCACTCGAAAACCAAACTCACTGCCACTGAGTCCTTGCCGACTCCTAAAGGACAGAGTAGAACTGTCCCTGTGGGTTTCCAAGACTGTCATTCTTAACGGGAGCAGGAAGCCTCGTCTTGAAGTTCACATTCAGGGGTGACTCCTGTCGTTCAGCTCATTTCAAAGGTTCAAACAGATCCCAGCACAAACCTCAGATGCTCAGCTTTACCTTTGGGTCCCGGCCTGCCCAGAGGCTCTGAGCCTGCATCTCTGTACGGAGCCCCAGAAAGTGCTGCGCCCCACCTCCCCACCCCGGTGACTCCTGCCCGTAGTGGGCTTACTGGAAAGAGGTTCTGCCTCGTGGAGGAAGGGTCCGCCTGGCTTCACAGTGAGCCGCATTTCCCGAGTCCAAATACTCTGGCCCTGTGGCATCTAAGTGCCCAAGGACTGAAAGACAGTTGAACTGTCACTTTTCATCCCAGTGATGATTGAGATGGTGCGGCTGTAAGATCAGGCCCGGTGTGAAATGTCAAATCGTCAAGATGTGCAGAAGTAATTTTGGAGGAAAGAAGGGGTGGGGTGGGGTGGTGAGAGCTAGGAAAATGGAACCAGTTAAGCAACATTGCTGGTTCTGTTCAGATCCGTTGCGCTCCTTCAAGGGGCCGTGGAGTTGGCTCCTATTTCTCTGGGTGCTGTTGGTTGGGACTCACTGTGAGCCAGTGTGACAGAAGAACTGCCCTCTGGGTTCTCTAGGCTGGGGCCCTTATTCACAAAGCAATGCGAACTCCCACCACCCGGCTTCTCGTTAGCAGCCAAGCCCTCAACTGTGCCGCAAGGGCTCCCGTGGGCTCCTGTGGTGTTGGGCAAGGTTGAGCCGGTTTCCAGCTCATAGCAGAGTGGACCCGAGCTGTGATCCTCAGGGGAACAGCTGGCCTGGTCACTTTCCCATGGTGAGTCACTCTCCTGGTCACTTTCCTACGGAGCAGCTGGCTGGGTTCAAAATGCCGCCCCTTCTGCCAGCAGCCTGATGCCTAACTGTGGGTAGGCCACCACAGCTCCCAAGCTGAACAAGACCCCGGAGCCATCCCGATTCCTGGGTCTATTTGTGGAGAGGTGGAAGAGGGAGGGGGAAGTTGTTGGATTCACCAGCCAACATAAGGGGGGAAAATGTCGTTGCTGTTTTAATTGGAAAAGAATATTACTTGAGTGCAGAGGAAGGCTTACAAAGACAGGGAACCAGGGAAGGGAGATTTGGTATGAAAATAGCCTTTTCATTCCGTTTAGAAAACACCATCTCTGTAAACCTGATGGAAGAGAAAAGTGGCTCCAGGGGCCCAGGAGAGATGGTCAGCCTCCGCCTCTCTGTAGAGTTGGCCCTAGGAGGTAATAAAGGCTCGCGTGCGCTGTTAGAGTCCCGAGAGCCGACCACGCATAGTCTGGTGCCGTCTAAATACGGGAAGGCCACAAGGAAGCCCTGCTTTCCTTTCGGAGTGCACCGGGAGGGGTTTGCTTCGACCTGGTTTCCACACCCTTCATGCTCACACAAGTGTGGCTCCTGTGACAGTCAGAATGGACAACGTGTGAGCGATGGAGTCCGGCAATACACCCCGACGTTGAAAGCCTTTGAAGCCCAGGGGTTGATCTAGGGGCTGCATTCGGCCCTCCCCATCCGTGAGCCTGTTAAAAACAACGAGAACATGAACTTGCTTAGTACGCAGGGATGGGCACCGCGTTCCAGCTCTGGTATTGAGGATGCATTGCAGAAAGCCTGCCGGCACAGCTGCCGCCTCAAACTGCCCGATCGCCCCTCCGAGTGTCCCCTGAGTGTCCCCTGCTGCCTGCTTGTGGGGAGCACACCTTGGGAGCGCTGTCCCACAAGCCAGGAGGGCTAGAAGGCTCCCGCTTCACACTCCTAAAGGACACCATCTGCCACAGGTGAAGATGCAGTGCTCCTTCTGTCCCCTTGTGTTGGGCGGCAGGGTGCTGTCGTGTTGTGGAATGTAGCGTTGTTGGCGGTGCTGTTTTTCCTTCCTTCCATTCCCCTTCCCGGCAAATCAGAAGTCACTCTTGGAAAACACCCCCGTGTTGCAGGTTACACGCTGGGCTGATGGAATGAATGCATCAGACAGCCCAAGAACACTAGGACACTCGAATGATAACAGGTGGAGCCTGGAGCGCCCCAGGTAAATGCTCCACTCATCCGAGGGGAAGAGACCAAACCAAACAGGTCTCTTAACAAAGCAGAATTAAAAAACCCAGAGGACATTTTGGCGGCTACCCCTGCGTGCGTCTGCACATGCACACAGTGGCCTTCCTGAGCCCCCTGGTTCAGCTCCCCGGAACAGTGCCCTATTCTGTGTGTGAGAAAGAAACTTGGGAACATCCAAGAGCCCCTGCGCAGTACGCCCTCCGTCGCTGGCAGGCCAGCGCACTGCCTTTTGAGTGTCTGCCTCCCCTTCTCCAAACCACAGGAGGATGGAAAGGGCTTTTCACTGGGGTGGTCAGGGGCCCCCGAGCCCCAGTGCCAGCTCTGGCCCGGGGCCTGGGTCCATTGGATTGGGTTGATCAGTCTGATGGGGGCCTGTGGAATCGGGGACTTGCTAACAGTAGACTGGTGTGAGGTGCGGGGAGCCAGCTAGTCTCCCTCCCTTGAAGCCTGGTGGTGTATTGGGTTCTGTGTTGGGCTGCTAACTGCAAGGTCAGCAGTTGGAAATCACCAGCCGCTCCATGGGAGAAGTACGAGGCTTTCTGCTGCCATGAAGAGTGACAGTCTGAGAAACACACAGGGGCAGTTCCACCCTGGTCCGGATGGTCGCCAGGAGTCTGTATTGCCTGGATGGCAGTGAGTTTTGTGTGCGTCCAAACTTTACCCCAGTTCACCAATGGATGGGTTTGCTGCAGCGCAGCTCTGGAACGTCTGTTTGCAGTAGCATGCGCTCATTTTGCGAAAAATTTCAAGTGCTGAGATTTATGCAAATGAGCGTATGGCCCGTTTTTTCCAGCAGCCACTGCCCCACACGTGTTGCTCATCACAAGCTGTAAGGCTGATCGAGACACAAGCACGCTGCACAGACTAGTCGCCCAAGACTTCGACGCAACCTGATGAGAGGGATCGGTTTTGTTTCGTTTTAACTGTGGTACAGCCATTTCTCCCCAAGACACGTGCGACAGCCCCCTCGGCTAAATGCCTCATTTATCATTTAGATTCCATGTACTGACTCCGGAGTCCTGGCCGTGTGCTTCAGTAAAGTGTTAGGGGCTCAGAAACCCCCAGGGGCAGCTCGACTCTGTCCTATAGGGTCACCGTCAGACTCCCTGCCCTGCTGACCCTCAGCGACCCCGGAGGTTTCGAGGTGGTAACTATATGGGAGCAGAGAGCCCAGCCCTCTCCTGCACAGCGCTGCACGCACCGGTGTGCTCGGCTTAGCAATTCGGCCACACAAAGTCGATCGGAGTCAGAATGGACTCCATGGCGGCGAGTTTCAGGAAGAAAGAGAGCAAACAAGCCTACCCTCGTTTGCTCCTGGAAGCAGAGGCGGTGTAATCGCGCATTCAAGGCTTCACACGGACCGTTTCTATCCCGAGCATGCGAGGCTCAGAGAGTGAGTTAAGCGCACCCTGGGCCTCAGTTTCTCCTCCACGGAACATGGGGACGTGCTACTACCTACCAGGTTGGGCTCCCGGGCAGGTCAGATAGTGCATGCACACTCCTTAAATTGAGTCGGGTTACCGAAGCAGTGGCATTGCCACCCTCAGGACACCCCTACTCACTAGGAGTCGGAATCAATTTTTTGGCTTTTGGTTAACTGGCCACTGGAAGTTTACCTTGCCGCCGCCGCCCCCCCCCCCCCTTTTAACTTTGATATGTTAAAAGCTTGAATGATTCTTAAGGGAACCTTGAAGTATGTCAGTCGATGGTTGCCACACTCAAATAAGTTTCAAGTAGTTAATTAATGGTGAAGTTAGAGCAATTACTACCAGGCTAATTACTTATTCTTAACATCTCAGCTCTGAAAACTAAAGCTCTCTGAGTCTCCCATCTCCAAAATCAGAAGCTGCACAGCAGCCACCTCTTCTGAAACCAGTGTCCTCGTGAGAGTACTGGGTCTGAAGCCACCTCCAGTCTGGGGGCCAGGGGCTCCGAGCAGGACCTGAAGACTCCCGCTCAGCGCATGAGTTTACTTCATCCACACCTGTTTCTGTCTCAAATTATATCCACCCATCGACACTCACAGTCTTTTCAGACTTGGACATCGTGGGACACATGTTGTTGTTAGGTGCCATCAGGTTGTTTCCGGCCCATAGCACAACAGAACCGAACTCTGCCTGGTCCTGCTCCATCCTCACAGTGGTTCCTGTGCCTGAGCCCGAGGCTGCAGCCACCGTGTCCGTCCATTTCGCCGAGGGCCTTCCACTTTTTCTCTGCCCCTCCACTTTACCCACCCAGCTGGATGTCCCTCTGGTGACTGTCTTCTCCTGACAAGTCCCAAGATGATGTCTTGCCTTCCGAGCCTGCAGTCCTTGATCTTCACCTGCAGATCCTTCCAAGCCCTCTTCACTCTCAGCACGGAGTTCTCTGAAGCCCTGTAGAGTCCCCAAGAGTCAGTATTGACTCAAGGGCAGTGGGGTCGGCTCTTTGGTTCTGGTGAGAGGTTGACCATTTCTGCCGAGGGCCTTGGGAGCCGATGGTTGGAAGTGGCCACCGCTCTAAGACCTTGATAGCCAGGTCAAGAGCGGCTGATAAGCAGGAATCATTGCCGTCAGTGATGGAGTATGTGTCAGGGGCGGAGCAGAAAAGAAGGCTGGCTCTTACTTTAAGCAACTTTGAGATGAAAGGCCAGGACCACTTAGTCCCAAGATCCCTACTTTGACCTGATGATGCCAGTAAACCCAAACCCAACCCACCATGGCAGCAAGTCCATGCCACCTCACAGTGCCCCTCCAGGAAGGGGCCATGTTGCCCCACAGGGCTTCCAAGGCTGGCAGTCTTGATGGAAGCAGGCTTCCACATCGGTCGCCAGCAAAGCCGGCGGTGGATTCGAACTGCTGTCCTGAAGATGGCAGCTGGGTGCTTGAATCACAGCTGCACCAGGCCTCAGTCGATGTTTAATTTATTGAGGGCAGAGACCACAGCGCACCACTGCAGTTCCTGGCAAGAAGTTCCCTGGGAATGATGAAACTTCAGCTTGGCTTTGATGCTGTCCTTTGGACGGTGGGGTGTGTCCTGAGGGTAGGCGATGTGCGTCAGGAGGAGGGAAGGGGACAAGCTAGAGTGAGATTTTCGGGAACTTTTCATGGACAGGTAACTCCTCAGTCTTCAAAACGCAGTATTGAGAGCACAGCAGCAGCACTCGTCAAAGTCAACTCTCCTTTTGTGTCCGAAGGGAAGAAATGAGACTTTGAAGGAACCAAAGACGGAGCACGTGCCAGCCGTGTTGAAAGAGAACAGAGTAGGAGGAGGACCAGGAGGAAGAGAAGAGGGAGAGGATGAGGAGGGAGAGGATGTCTTGAGAGGCAAAGGGGAAAGAGCCTTTGAAGAACAGAAGTGAATTTCAAGTGGAATGAAACAGTACTCACAGCCATCGAGCCGAGGCCGACTCACGGGACGGGGTAGAGCTTCCCCTGTGGGTTTCGCAGACTGTCACTCTCTACGGGAGTAGAAAACCCCATCTTTCTCCGAGGAGCGTCTGGTGGTTTCAAACTGCTCACCTTGGAGTGAGCAGCTCAACCCTTAACGGCTGTTGCCACCAGGGCCCCTAATGTAATAGTACAGCGAGTCTAACATCCAAGCAAAGCTCATGGAATATGTGATTAAAAAGTTGTTCCTAACTTGGGGAAAGACCATCTTAATTCCATGACAGGACAGAATCTAGAGAGCAAGGCTTCAGAATGGAGGTTGCGGCTGGAGAGAATGCTCTTGAACCAACGTGTGTGTGGAGCCCTCTGAGGACCTTTCCTCCATGTGTACTCCATCAGGGTTAAAAGCCTCCCCCCACACACACACATACACACACTCAGGGGCGGACCACCCATGTGCAAAAAGAACAGAAAGGAGGAAGGAAAATGAAAATGCCTCACGTGGAATTCCACACTTGGTGAAATATTCCATGTAGACAATTGCTTTCCATCATAAAGAGTTTAATTAATCTTAAACAGATTAAGCACCTCACATGGGGTATTCAGTAAAGGTCTGAGTTAGCCGAGATACTCCACTTTGTGGGAGGAGCAGCTGGCTCTATCTAGAGGAAGGGTCCCTGAGTGAGCATTTGGAACTGGAGGGCATTAAGTGCCCGAGACCCTCGTTGGAGGACAGTGGTGCACACAGTGCACTATCAGGCCCCCCAAATACGCATTAAAGGAGCAATATCTTCAACTCGGTGTCCAAGTATTTCTAACACGCTGACAAGGGAAAGGACCTTGTCAGGTCTGAGGGTTTACTGAGTGGGCCTGAATTTTCCCATCTGTTCTTAATCCCATCCTTTGGCCAAGTCTTTATCCCAAGAGTGTTGTTTGTTGGGTGTTGTTGACTTGATTCCAACCCCCCTGTGTCAGAGTCGAACTACACCCTAGGGTCTTTGTAGCAGAACACCAGGTCTTTCTCAAGCAGGACCTCTGAGTGGGTTTCACGGCTGGCCTTTCTGTTAGCAGCCATGTGCTTCCCTGTTTGCAAGGGCACACATGTGCCTTTTTAGGATGAAAGCCACTGGGAAAATTTTTTGGTTTTACAGCAAGAATGTGTGGTGTGTGTGTGTGTGTGTGTGTGTGTGTGTACACACACAGTAATGAATGCTCAGTTTAAGATCCTGAACATTTCAAGTGTGGTATATTGTTTCCAGTCTTAGCGGTGTTGCTATTGAGTATTAATTTCTTCGTTAGACACAGATCTTGCGCCTGCTATTTGAAGAGCTAGTAGCGGCAAAAGGTCTCGTGAAAAAGAGATTGATAGGTGGGTAGAGAGGAGAGGAGGAGGTGGTGGAGAGAAAGGTAGCAAGGAGAAAAAGAGAAGAAGGGCTCTGTGGATAAGAGCATCTCGGGCTGTGAAGAAAAGGAGGAATTCTCTTCCTTGCCTGTGCTTCCTGGAAGATCCAGAGGAAATCAGTTCTCCCCCGTGGGGGCCGCACTGCCTCCCTGTTCCCTTCACGGACCTTTGAGTCCCTGTCTCGTAAGGTCTCATACAGGACCGAGGTGGACTCCTCGCCTTTGCCTGTGCTGTTGCTGATCCAGCAGTCGGTTGAAGTCCCACTTAGCAGGACCCTTTCTGTTCTCACACGATCCGTTTCAGCTCTTCAGCAAATGGAGCTACTCGTTGATTTCCCTTTTCACCTAGAAAATATTTGCCAACAGCTGAGGGCAGACATCTTCCAACTAACAGGAGCTGCTGCCCCCGCCCCCGGCATAATAGAGGTTGCTTTGCTGACTTTGTAAAGGAGCAGGATGAAGTCATTCAGCAGTGTGTGTGCTGAGGGTTCCAATGTTGACCTCCGGATTGGACGTGGGCTTGGCTCCCAGGGCTCCACTGCGGACCAGGGCACTGAAGGGTACCCTTGTTGGAGGAGCCCGGCCGGGGCTTGCATCTGCCTTGATCCCGTACTAGTGCCTCTGGTTGCTGAGGTGCCATCTTGGCAGGCCATGTAGACCAGGCACAAACACCGCCTGGTCCTCCAGCAGCCACGAGTGTGCCCGCTGTGTCGGTCTTCTCCTTTTTTGCTGACCCTCTACCCAGTGGGGTGACCTTCAGGACTGGTCCCTCCTGACATGGCCAAAGCCCCCAAGACGAAATCTCACCATCCTTGCTTTTAAGGAGCGTAGCATTCCGTTCTCTCTGAAAGCCGTACTTTCCTCTCCGATGGAACCGGAATACCTACTTCCAGGGGACGTTAGTGAGCTGAGATACCTGCCAATCATCTCTTGCATGCATATGTTCAACAGATGGGAGCCATGATTTTATTGTGGGTAATAAAGACGGCAGCGATAGGTCTGTAACAGACGTTCACTGTTTCTTATCTCTTTGCGTTCTTTACTCAGTTATCATTAAGTGCCCCATCCATAAGGTGCCTGCCACTCTCCACATTGGGTTGACTCACTCGCTGCCATCGAGTCATATTGGACACAGACTGGGTTTCTGAGCCTGTAGTTCATTCCTTGTGGGTTGCAGCACGACAGTTGGCCCACTTGGCCCACCACGCCACCAGGGCGCCTGCTGCATCGACTAGTAGGTGAAGTCACAGCGCTGCCTGTTAGTTAGACTTGTTAGCAAGCTTTGTTAACTTTTTCAGCTCAGTCCCTCCTTCCAGTGTGGACCGTTGGTGGGGGTAGTAGCTGTTGAGTCTAGTCTGGCACATGGCAACCCAGGTGGCACAGACGATTAAGTGCTCACCTACCCGCAAAAAGGTTGGGGTTCAAATCCTCTCGCGGGTGCCTCAGAAGACAAGCCTGGTGGGCTGCTTCAGAAAGGTCCTGCATGAACTCCAGAAGGAGCACAGACTCTGCAAACGTGGGGCCACTCATTGTGGAAGGTGTGTGCCCTGTTAGGATCTGAACAGTGTTCACTGGTCTGTATGTCTGGATTGCCATTTGATCTGTCCCTCCAAGAATGGGAATTCATCCAGGCCAGCAGGAACTTGTTTCTCCTCTCCGGAATCAGCCCCCTGCCCGACAGCAACTTCTCCAGGTAGCTTTTAGAGACAGGACAACAAATAATTCTTCTATTGTCCCTGCAGTCAGCTGAAGTTACGCATCTAATGCATTTTGTGGAGATGTGATTCCCCCCTGCACACACACACACACACACACACACACACACACACACACACCTCACTGTCATCGCGTCACTGCTAACTGGCAGTGTCCTTGTAGAACAGGGTGGGACTGCCTCTGTGAGTTCCTGCAACTGTCACCCTTGAGGGGGTAGGAGGTCCATCTTCATCCCCCAGAGAGAGCACCTGTTGGTGTCACCTGGCTGCTGACCTGTGCTGAGCGGTCAGCGCATCACCATGGGGCCCCCAGGGCTCCCAAACCAAACCCGATATGGGCATTAGGGTTTATTTTTCTCTCCCAAGAAGCAGTTTTTCATGATCTCTTCTGAGTCAAGGGAAGAATTCGTTAAGAGAAAACCTTTGTCTGGAAGGGGGGGGGAGTTTCCCAGGCAACCTGTGTGCGCCCCAGCAAGCTGGTTAGTCATCGGCGGCGTTCCTCTCGGCCATCACTCATCCCAGGAAGGTGGCAGTCTATACTGCCATCGTCCCGTCATTCTGCAGATCCACCTGGCACAAAAGTGTGTTCTTGGTGCACGGCTGGGAGGGTGGCCGAAGTAAAAGGCCAGGCTTTTATCTTATAGAAAAAGCAGGCATGGTCTGTCTGCCTCCATTCACTGCATACATTGATCTGATCAAGCGCCGTGGTTTACAGTGAAGACACTTGTCACAGAGCTGCGCTTTAAATCAGGCAAGCTTGGCGTTGAACTTGAGGTGATAGCTTCACTGTTTCTTCCATTTGGACTCGGTGTGGGATGGAAAGAGCCGAGTCATGCATACACTAAAGTCACCTCCGTGGAGTCCATTCTAACTCAGAGGGGCCCCAGGGGACAGAGTAGAACTGCCCCTGTGGGTTTCCCAGGCTATTAACTCTTTCTCATGCCGAGCCCGGGTGGGTTGGAACTGCTGACTTTGTGGCTAGCAGTTCATTGCATAACTCACTGTGCCCCAGGGCTCCTCGGTCACGTGTAGTACTTTCTATTTGTAACTGAACTAGTCACCGCAAGGGCTTGTGCCAGAGTTTCTCAAACCCAAACAGATGATCTTACGCACATGCATCAAGTTACTTTAACCCAATATTCTGAGAGAACCCAATATTGTATATCACACGGTCTTCATTGAAAGTTATTTCCTATCTATAGATTTACTGGAAGAAATTCAAATCACCTTAATAATAATAATAATCCCCCCAAAAGCATTAGAAAGATGTCACACTTTGGGCTGCGAACACAGTCCTCATGTTGAAACCACCGTCACTCCCCGGGACACAGACAGGGCTCTACTCCCGTAAACAGTCACCGTCTCAGAAACTCACAGGGGCAGTTCTACCCTGTCTTACAAGGTCACTGTGAGTTGGCTCGATGGAAATGAGAGGAGTTTTATGTTCAGGAGAGAGTAAGTATTGGCTTTTGTTTTGTTATTTTTCCCAAAGAGAACTGCCCATTTTGGCTGTCTAATTTCAATAAGGGCGGTGGGTGCTATGGGATGGCACTACGTCTTCCATTTATTTGTTCTGCAGTCCTGGCTCCCAGCCAGAGCATGGGCAGTCAAGGCTCTGTGTCTGTGCTGTAGACCGCCGGCCACGTGCTTGGGGCATGCCCCCGGGGAAAGCCCGTGAGAGTGAAAGTTCCCATTCTGTGCTTTAAGAAGATTCATTTTCCATCGCAAACAATGGTCATTGTCGTCTTGCTTCGTAAGTGCTGTTCTTACCGTCCTAGTGGGCCCTAAGCGTCCAGTTCACTCAAGCAGAGCTCCGTTGGTAGATATGGTTCGGATAATTTGGGGTGGGTTCAAGCGGGATTTGGAAGTCGCCTCTTTGGCCTGTTAAAGCCCAAAGAAGGGCAGTGCCAGGCCTTAGAGGAGCCCGGGTGCCAGCCATAGAGAGTAAACATTCGGCTGCTAACAGCAAGGTCAGCAATGGAAACCACCCGCCTCTCCGAGGGAGGAAGCTGGGGCCCTCTACTCTCATAGCACATTACAGTCTCGGAAACTCACAGGGCAGTTCTACCCTGCCGTGCCCTGTGGTATAGGGTCGCTCTGAGTTGGCATCAACTCAATGACAGTGAGTTTGTCCCCAGTCCTTCCTGCGGAAAGCAGTGCCGTCCGGTGCAGCCAAACGAAAAGCAAACCCATTGTGTGGCTTTTCGAGATGGCAGCCCTTCAGGAGACTAGAAAGCCTGCCTTTCTCCCAAGGAACGGCTGGTGGTTTGGAACTGCTGACCTGTAGGTCGCAGCCCAGTGCATCACCACTGCGCCAGCAGGGCCCCTCCCAGTCGCTGTGGGGACCCACACTTGGGAAACTCAGCTGTTTGGGAGCTTACGCTATGTCAGGGAAGGGCCCGGTGACAATGGCAGCTTCCACCTCCTCTCAAAGCGTGCGCATTGGTATGGTTCTGCCTGATAAGCAGTTGCTTCAGCCAGACAGTTAAGGCATATAGTTGGGCATGTCCGTCGTGCGTGGCAGGAGGGCACCCGCTGGGAATCGGAGCGGGTTAAATGATCTCCAGGAAGTTCCACAAAGGACGCTGGATGCCAGAGGAGCACACAGTATGCTCGCCCTTCCGAACGCATGGGCTCCGCTACACTTTTCCCCATCAGGTTGAAGAAATGTTAATCTTGTCGCATTCAGCATCTGGGTGGGTTGTTTTATTATCCCCCTTCCCCTCCCCAATATCCTATTCCCTTCTCTGAGGGGTTAATTAGCTTTCTTTCAAAAGGTGGCCAATTTAGTCGTAGACTTCCCGTGATTCAGCCAGTGCTGGCTGGACAGAGCGGAGAGTGTTAATAGGCAGGCGTGTCCAGCTGCTTAATTAGCCAGAATAAAAAGGTCCTTTGTCATACAAGCATCTGTTGCTCCCGACACACCTGACGGCCGCATTAGGCAGGGATGAGTGGTTAGGAATGGTGTGTGTCTGTCCAGCAAGGATACGCAGCCCATTCCCATCCGGGTGGCAGCCTCCACACGCCGCAGGGGTGCATTGAGCTAATCAAAATGGATTACCAGGGCCGTGGACGTGGCTGATCAACAAATACTTCTAGAAAGGAAGGCTGTAACAGAACCAGACCAGCCAAACGAACAGCTTGCCCAACACGAACCAGGCCCCAGAATCCACCATGGGCTGGAGGGGGAGCACCTCTTGGCACTCATGCGTGCCCAATCACAAGGGACGGGGATAGGCATGGGGACCCCCCAGCAAACCCTGGAAGGAAAGTGGGCTGAAATGATCTGCTTAGGCGAATTTGGCAGGGAGGCCAGTTCCCAAACATATTTACACCTTCTAGTTGATCAGCTGATAAATGAGGTCTTTCGAATTAGCCAGTTAAGACACTCTGGCAAAAGGCACTTACCCGATCTGGACACAGTTGAAAGGAAAGAGAGAGGCTGGAGAACATCAGTGTTGGAGAGCCAGTGTCTGGTCGTCGCAGTTGAGGTTGCGGATTTAAATACGCTGGAGGATGGCACCCCAAAGACTCCACTCCTCGGGGCCAGCCTTGAAGCCCTGGCATCCTTCTCTCTTTGCCATCGAGTGGATGCTGACTCATAGCAACCCTAGAAGACAGGGTGGCGCTGCCCCTGTGAGTTTCTGAGACTGTAACTGTTTTATGGGGTACAAAGTAGAAGGCCCTCTTGTTCGCCCAGAGAGTGGCTGGTGTTTTCGAACTGCTGACCTTTCTGGCTGCAGCCCAGCACGTAAACCACTCGGAGAGCCAGGACTTGGTGGGAGTGCCCTGTTTTGCAGGGTCTCATTCATGTTCCACCTTTGGCAGAGCCTCGTGCATTTCCCCCTTGCCTGTCACTCTTGTGCTGTCACTGGAGAACTTCACGTTTTCCTTCCCTGGCAGGTCTTGGCCTCTCACAGTTTCCAGCTTTTGCAGGTTCTATTGTACACACAGGCTGACAGCCGGCCTGGGCCGGAGGGCCAGACAGACCGAGGTGTGAATTCAGCTTCTTTTTCTGGCTTTGGGCAAACGGTGTACTCCCCACGTCTCCGTCTGGTCATTTCTCAGTGGGACTGATCACAACTGTGCCGTTGGGCTCGTCTGAGGGTTTGAGCAAAAATGCGCTTGAAGCAGCTGGCACAGTGCTCTTGGGAAGGACTTATTCTTATGGAGAGCTCTGCGCTGCCGTGACCTTCTGAGCCCCGCTTGAGGGAGAGCCACGATGGAGTGGTCCAAGCTCCCGAGGGTCGCTTTCCTGTGTAGAATTGGCGAGTCGCTGTGAACACCATCGTCTCCAGACCCAAAGAAGGAATGTCCACTTCCAGTCTGGAGGTAGTTCTAGATTTTTCCTGAGAATTAAGTTCTCCTGAAGGGAGCCCCAAACTCAAAGGCCAGCGTAGGCTAGGCAAGCGAGTGGGTAAACGCCATTGCCATCAAAGCACCCAGCTTTGCCATCAAAGCACCCAGAGGTAGGGCCAGGCTTCCGAGTGTTTGAATTTCTCAAAAGAACATGGGATATGGAAAGCATTTTAACAATGTTTTCTGATTTTGTTACTATTGGTGTAATTATGAATTTTAGATGGTCGCCTCCATGAGCCAAACAGAGCCTGTGGGCGGAGTCTGGTGAGGCCACATCAGAGCTCATCTGAGAGAGCAGAGCATGGGTCACAAGACAGAAGTTGCAGTTTGGAAACTGGTCTTAACTAGGCATGTTTTTCAGGCTCATGTGGTCTTAATGCCAGGCTACAGGCTACAGTTGGGGTCCTAAATGCCAACCAGAGCCTCGTGTATGTGTGCACACATGTTCTTCAAGTGTACATTCCTAGTGTGCTTTGAAGGTCAAGGTTACTTAAAAAAAAAACAGAGCTACCGTTGATCATTTAGGAGATTTTGCACAAAAATCTGGAGTCCCAGCTTCTTTCTTAAGATCAGAGCAGAGCTTGACTGCAGATTGGCTTCCCAACAAAGTCTGGATGGCCTGGAGCAGAACATTGGCTGCTCCGAGTAGACAGGCTGTCAGCCACTGTCCCCGTCACATGCATTCTGCCCCGACGACCTTGTCTCAGGACTCATTTGGAAACACTCAGAAGGCTCCATGTTAGTTGACCATTTCCCCCATGACCTTTTGCTCAGGCTAAGGTTTATTTCATTGCCACAGGCTTTGGCCCATGCCCAGGACGAGGCAGAAAAAAACCAGACTAGATCTGCGGTGCAAAGGCCCAGCCCGCGTCCTCTCTGTGGCCTGGAGCGAGACCACTAAGTCACTAAGGTTTCCATGTCCTCCTCTGTAAGATGGCAGTCATCTCTTCAGAGAATCCCGTGTAAACCAGAAAGGAGACAGGGTGAAATAACAATGCCAAGACCACAGACACTGGGGATGAGTCCATCTTTTCCTCAGTAGAACTATGCGCTCTTCCAGAATTTCCATAGGAAAAAAGTGTCTCTCCACAAGCCCACTCACACTGTTAGCCTCAGGTGCCGTGCTGCCCTCTGACAACCAGTGTGTGTTGCCTTTCCCCCCAGGAGGGAACACGAGGGCTCTGGGCACTGCTCAGTAGCCAAGTCACACACAACTCTGTTGAACACTTAACTAGCCCAGGGGCTGTCCAGACCACGGGCCCAGGACGCTCACTTGTTGGGTAAGCGCTTCGCATGGCAGCGCCGGGTTAGCAGAGAGGCACCAGGGAGGACCCTGGGCCATACAGCGTGTTGTGAGCCGGCGGAAGTGCATTCTGTACCTTTGTTGATGAAACTTCTTTCTATGGTGAAAGGGTGACTTGTCTTTGAGAATATCCACAGTCATTGAGGTCTGGGTATCTTTGTGTGTAAGAATGTAATGGAACGAAGATTTGGGCCGTGGTGCTGTTGGGTCAAGGTTTGGACTGCTGACCTCAAGGTCCTCGGTTCAAACCCGCCGGTTGCTCTGCAGGAAAAAGATGAGGCTATCTGATCCCATAGAGACTGACAGCCTTGGAAACTCTGAGCTGGAATTGACCCAATGGCTTTGTTTTGTTTTATCTTATGGACTTGGTACTACGTCATATTCTAGCCCGAGAAATTGACTAGACGTGATCGTTGGTGGAGTGGTAGGATATATCCATATGTTTCTGTACATGTGTATGTTTATAGATCGCTTGATACTTTCAAGCAGCTCTCGTGGTGGTGGTGTTGCATTGGCCTGTAACCTCAAGGTCAGCCGTTTAGACCCACCTGTGGGAGAAAGGTGAGACTACCTGCCCCTGTAAGGATTTACAGCCTCGGAACTGGTCTCCGGGAGTTGGAATCGATCCATAGCAGTGCGCTTGATAGTGATCCTAAGAGTTGAAAAACACCTAAGAAATAATGTATTCTAAATTATACACCTTCTGACATCCTAACAGCCTATAAAGATGTCTAGAAAGGACAGTTCATCACGGATGTGCATCCAGTTAGACTTTGCAGTCTGAGAATTAGAATTAGCTTCATGTGATTTTCCATCACAGTTTATAATGGGTCAGAAACAGTTTGTAAGAGATGAGGCCTAAGAAGGTAGATTTCAATTCAGTCTAAGAGCTAAGAGTTACGCATGAGGATTTTAAAACAACAACAACAACGTGGATTAGTACTTTTCTGTACTTCCTGAAAAGTGGTCAACATGACTATAGCCATGCAAAGAATACTTTGGTAGTGTGTCGGGTCAAGGAACCCTCGTGACAAGGGGTTAAGTTCTGAGTTACTAACCTCCAGGTTGATGCTTCGAACCCACCAGCCTCTCCCAAGGAGAACGCCAAGGCAATCTGCACCCATAAAGATTTACAGCCTCAGAAACCCTGAGACAGTTCTACTCTGTCCTCCATAAGTCTCTGCAGGTAGGACTTGACTAGGCAGCAGGGGCTTGGTGTTCGGCACGCGGGGGCGGGTATGTTGGGGTCAGGGGCGTCCCGAGAGTCGACAGTCAGCCTGGGATGTCAGGGACAGATGGACTGAAGGCCGCCGTGCCAAGAGAAGGCTTGACCCTTCCTTTCTCCTTTGATCTCTTTCAGAGGCCATCATGCAGACATCAGAGACTGGGTCGGACACAGGTTCCACGGTGACTTTACAGACATCTGTGGCTAGTCAAGCAGCAGTGCCGACACAGGTGGTACAACAGGTACCGGTACAGCAGCAGGTAAGCAGTGGCTCCCCCTGCCGGCTCTGCCACAGAGCTGGGTGCAGAGACCACCTTCCTTGTTGGAGGCGAGGATTGCACCGTTCCCTCCCTAGCTCAAGGCAGCAGGTGTTTCTTCGGCGTGTGTGGGCCAGCCGGGCTCTAGGCCAGTCCATCGGTATGTGGCCATGAGCACCTATAAACCAGTCTCTGTTCCCTAAAGATGCCCCCCCCACTTCCCTTACCTGCTAAAGCTAAAGAGAGGAGTGGGTTTTGTTCTTGACACGTGCCGCATCCCCCTCTCCCCCACACACACTGCCCCTGGACTTGCCCACCCTAATTCGGTTTTCCCCTCCTTTCCCTCCTCATCTCATTTCTTTAATGCAGCTTCCTATTTCTTTCGTGTTGAAATGCCAGCCATAATTCCATTGTAGATGTATAATTGGCTCTCGGTAACCCTTGTGTGCGCCTTCCGGGCAGGGGCTTTGCCTCTGTGGTATTTTAGAAAGTGCCTCGTGCTGGCTGGTGGCTGATAAATGCTGTTTAATGAAAATAAAATTATCTTAAAGGTCTGGCGCTCTGACTCATCCCATTTACAAACCTGGGAGCGCAGTCATTATCCGATATTTACTGCCGGGCTGATTCATCCTCGGGGGGCTGGGGGCAGGGGCACTTGGCTTGTTTGGAAGGAGACTGGCAGAATGATGCCACGCATACTGCCTCCTGCTGTTTAGTTTTAGCACCTAGACAGTGAGCACGCTGCTCTGCCGGCCCTTCCCCAAAGTGGTGAGAAAACGAACGAGAGAGAGTCTGTGCTGACAGCTGCCTCTTGAGGCGTGCACACAGCCCGTCATTTCTTAGTATCAAGGAAACTCTTGGACAGATGTTACCTTAATGGAGCCTTGGTGGCATAGAGGTCATGAGTTGGGCTCCTAGCCACAAGGTTGGCAGTTCAAAACCATCAGCTGCTCTGAGAGAGCAAGATGAGGCTTTCTCCTCCCATAAAGGATTACAGCCTTGGAAACCCCCAGAGGCAGTTCTACCCTGCTTTACAGGGTCGCCATGAGTCAGAATAGATTCAGTGGCAGTGAGATTGCTTGTTTGTTTCGGTTTGGTTGTCAGTCATAGTGAAGAAGAGAGAGCTGCCTTTTCTGAAAGGACAATGCCAGCAATTCAAGGCCCTGAGGTTTTCAGGGGATGCGAGTGTCAGACACAGAGTTGAAACCACTGACTCTCAACGTCAGCGAAGACACCTGAAGGCCCCGTGTGTGTGTTTAATCATGCTTCCTGGTTTTTCTCCCTATATTGTGGGGAAAATACAAAAAGGGAAAAACAAGATAACACGGCATTTGCCAACTCAGCATTTTTCCCCGGACAATTGGGTGACACAGATGACGCTGATCCTGTCTTCTCGGTTCCTGGATTCCGGGTTCTGGCCCTCTTGTTTGAGCCTGGCGATTCGGGTTTGTTTTCTTCTGAAAGCTAATAGAATGCTTTGAAAAGCCCTCATTTCTTGGAATTTCAAGGTGGGCCCTGCAGTTGGCCCTTTGTCACACACTGAGCTGGAACCCCAGTCGCCGCGTTGTTTCATTTTGGACATTTCTGTATTACTGCTCTGGAAACCTCCCTTGCCAGCATCCAGCGGGCCAGATTTCTCCTCACCGTTTCCAGTGATTGCTCAGTGTGTCCGACACCAGCAGTCCTGCTTCAGAGCCTCCCGCTTAATCCTGTGGACACGTACTTAATTCACCCCGTCTCTCAGCACACTGCTCTTCTGGCTCCCTGGCAACGCATACCTATTCTGCCAATCGCTTCTGCTTTGGGTATCTTAAGTTGAACTGTACATATTGATCTTAAAACAAAACAAAAAAATCTCATAATTTTCAACCTAGTCATTACATTTTAATGATGATCATTCAGCCTACAGTGCTTATACTATCAATCTAAGAAACCTAACCCACAGCCACCGAGTGCATCTTGACTTATAGCAACCCAGTAGGACAGTGTAGAACTGTTCAGGGAGGAGACAGCCACGTTTTGCTCCCTTGGAAGTGCCTGGTGGGTCAAAACGCTTGACCTTTGGGTTTACAGCCCAATGATAACCAAAACCAAGCCCACTGCCACGGAGTGGATTCCGACTCACAGCGGATCTCTAGCGTCAAGGCTGTGGATCTTGACAGGAGCAGACAGCCTCATCTTTCTCCCTTGCAGTTGCCTGTAGCTCAAACCATCAAAGGCCAGTTAGCAGCCCTATGCTTAATCCATGGTACCACCAGGGCTCTCTAGTGTTGTCATGCCTTTGTAAAGGCTTTTCCAATCTAGCCACTGCAAAAATGTGCTGTCCCTGGGTTTCATGGTTCTGTGTCTTCTCCCAGAGCCTCTTATGGAGTACTCTGATCCACTACACCTGGGCCTGGATGCCCTGTGCTCAGCCATCCTCCTGGAATCTCCCTTCGTCACCATCTCGGAGAATTTCCTTCTCTCTCCTCTTTGTGTTGAGGATCCCCGGTGGTGCAGTGGGCTCTGCTGCCTGCAGGATTGGTGGTCCAAGCACCCTGGCCCGTCTGTGGGCTGCCTGTTCTTGTAAGGATGTACAGCTTCCCAGACCTGTCCTCCACACATGCTGGCCTCTACATGCTCTCTGAGTCAGGCGTGTTGCGATGGCCTTCAGTGAGGTCTCTGTTGGCGCTCTCTCTCCATGTATCCAAGTCTGGAATTTGTTTCCTGATGTCCTCCTTCGATTTGGGGGACCCCACCTTGCAGTTACTGCCTAAGAAATGGCGTATGTTGGAGCTCCTGCACCGGAGAAGGATTGATTCTATCTGCACAGCTGCCGGGTGCTTCAATTGAGGTAGAGCTCTGGGTTTGGAAAATCCGTTTCAGCTGGGATTGCTTCATTGCCTTATAGTTTTCTGGTTTGCTAATGAGAAGTTCAAAGCCGCTCTGAGCTCTGGCCCTCTGGGAGGGACCCGGTACTGTTGTTGTAGGTATCATCGAGAGGTTCTGATGGACAGCCCTATCTGTGTCCCACGGATCAAAATGCCACCTCGTCTTGCGTCACCCGCACAATCACTGCCGTGTCTGGGCCGATGGTTGCAGCCCCGGTGTCGATCTCTCTTCCCGAGAGTCTTGCTCTTTCTCACGGACCAAGCATGGCGTCTCCCTCCAGGAACTGGTTCCTGCTGACTTGTCGCGAGATACAGTCTCATTTATGCTTGTTCTTTCTTATCAAGAAAAACCTATCATTGCAAATAAGTTGTTAGGGCTACAGGAAATAGTGTCTGCCAACCACGTCCTGTAAAGGCCTTCGTACCCTCGGCTGTGCGTGGTGGCTGCACGGTGGTCGCTGTGACGTGGGGTCACTCACAGCGGATGGGCTGCGACAGACAGGGCTTCCAGACGAAGGCAGCCTACGAAGAAGGGCCTGGCCATCTGATTCTGGGGGAAGAAAGGGAGAAAGAAACCGAGAAATTCTTATGTCTAGCAGTGGAACTGTGTGTGTGTGTGTGTGTGTGTGTGTGTGTGTTTCCTCTTGAAAGTTAATGAAATGGTTTAAACTCCAGTTTCTTAAAATGTTCGGAAGTTAGCTGTTTTTCTACACGGTGCTAGCGCCTTGACGACCTTTTCCAAGCTGCACTTCCATGTACTGTTTTACAGATTTTTTTAATCTTTAATCAGCTCCACTAGGTTGTCTCTATTCTGGACTTTTGAAAACTCGACTTTCAATTTCATCCTCCAGGCCATTTATGCCTGTTAATTTTGATGGTTCTTTTTGATCTTCTAAAGCTTTTATTTCCCCCCCTTAAACCGCTGTACGCTCCTTTCCACCGGCGCCTGCTTTCCTCCACGGCTATCACGCCACTCCTTTCCTCGCTGAGCTTCCTGGTTTTTAAGATCATTGTGATGGGTGTGGGGGGGCCAGGGGAAAGAGTCCCCCTCCCGGTGTCAGCCTCCTTCATGCTGCTTTGCTCTGTGCGTCTCTTCCATTCTGACTATTTGAGAGTAAAAACTGTATTTTGAGCAATTTCTCCATATTTTACGGATCCCCGGGGGCACTGTGAATTAAGGCGTTGGACAACTGAGCGCGTGGTCGGTGGTTCAAACCCTCCTGTGTGCTGCTGTGAACGCTTGCAGTCTTGGAACCCCATGTAGGGCCACGGCAGGTCCAAATCCCCTTGATGGCAGTGGGCTTGCCTGTGGTTTCATTTGGCCTGATGGATTTAAGGAGCCCTGGTGCCGCAGTGGGTAAGCTGCCATTGGCTGCCCGCTAGGAGGTTGGTGGGGAGAGCTCATCAGATGTCCCCAGATTCGACAACTGTCCTCGGTAAGGACTGTATGCCTTGAACACGGCCCGGAGCCGTTCTGCTCTGCCCTGTGGACTCACTACGACCTGGAATCCACCCCCCACCTCAACACCCCCCCCCCCCACACACACACGACAACATCCATACTTTACAAGAAGCTGCTCTGGACACACGGCTGGACACTGTTGACGTCTGTCTGTCGTCATCTGACTGTGTCTTTTGCTCAGGGACCCCCAACCTGTGGGGTCCCAGAAGTCTGGAAGATGGTTCCGGGAGGAGAATTGGACATCTCTTGTGCTGGTTCACGTGGCCCATCTCTTTTCCATGGTGCGTCACCGGCATTGACCTTTTATTGAGCAACTCCACCAATACTCCCAGTGCCTGGCTGTCACCAAAGACAGAGAAGGCACATCCCTTCACCGTGGGGCTGGGGAATAGGAATCTGGACAGCAGATCTCAGGGACACTTGTTAGAATAAATGCCTATACCATATGATGGACTTTACATTACCACCACCCCGGAGCTGTCGGTCTCTCTTGCCAGCTGTGAATAGAGGCACACACCCACACCATTCATGTCCTCCATCGTCATGCATCACACTGACTGGATGACCTCTGGAAACACCACCACCACCCAGGCGACACGTCGGGAAAACACTGCCCCATGCCACAGGGCTCACCCCAACATATCCCTCCCGTGACCTCTTTTCTCAGCAGGCGAGACCTTCCATCTCTTCACACCAAGCGAGGAAGGTGAGAACTCTCATTTTCTCGTTGTCAACAAGGCGTCTGATTTCACGTAGTTGTGTGTGGGATCTACCTGCCCAGAGAGAACTCCAAGTGTCTTTTGAAGCACTTTCCCCGACTCCCTCTCATTTATTGTTTGTTCGTTCTTTGTCCAGCGATAGCATGCTGAGAGTGACCTCGTTCCTTCTAGCCGGTCCCTGGGGGGGACGTTGTCTGTGGGGGAGAAGATGATATTCAGGGTGGTGAGCTTGTTCGCTGGCATACGGACCCTGTCGGGGTTCTCCGACTCCAGCCTCCTGTCCACTGTGAGCCTTGTGGCACAGGCACCAGAGGTGGCTTCTTCTGGGGGTACGGGGGGCATTTAAAATCATTTTATTAGGGGCTCATACAACTCTTATCACAATTCATACATACATCAATTGTGTAAAGCACATTTGTACATTCATTGCCCTCATCATTCTCAAAACATTTGCTCTCCACCCAAGCCCCTGGCATCAGTTCCTCATTCCCCCCTCCTTCCCCATTCCCCCCTTCCTCATCAACCCTTGATAATTTATTGTTCTGTCATATCTTGCCCTGTCTGATGTCTCCCTTCACCCACTTTTCTGTTATCCATCCCCCAGGGAGGAGGTCATTTGTAGATCCTTGTGATCGATTCATTTTTTTATTGGGAGGGGGGGCATTTTAACAGAAAGAGAGCCTGTGGCTAACGAACCTAGAAAAACTGTTAAATGTCGAGATACACTTACCGTGTATACTCGAGTGTAAGCCGACCTGAATATCAGCTGAGGCACCTAATTTTATCCCCAAAACTGCATAAAAATGTGCTGAAAAACTCAGCTTATACACGAGTATATACGGTAATATTGTTGGAATACTGAGAAAATGGGAAGCCCCAGGTCCTAGTGTCACACAGGCCCAAGTCCCCAGGGGTCTCATTTTACCCAATGGTTGACCAGAAACTTCTTTTTCTTGTTATTTAACTTGTTCTGTAGAACCTCAAGATGCAATTTGTCACTGTGCCTGAGACGATATCTGTCCAGGAAGGCAGAGTTTTGAGCAGAACCTGTTTATGTAATCACTCTGTCCAGTTCCGTATTTTGTGCCATTGTGTTTTCATCATTTCATACAGCACCACGGAGTCTCAACTGTTGCCCAGTTTAATAAGACCTATGCAATCGCCCAGAGGCAGGCTGCTTTGTAAGATGCTCCAGTTGAATCTAGAGAGAGAGCACACTTGATCCAGTCTATGCGATCAACTTTAGTACTAACGAAGCAAGGAAAACAGGACTCTAGCCTGATGAGCCTCGGTGGCATATGACTGAACCAGACACGGATTTGCCCCACGTCAGCCCTGCCCCCTTCTGTGAGGGCTCTGTCAGAGCCTCGTGAAGAATACTCTTCAGTGGCTGGTACAAGCGGGGAGGCGCGTGGCAAGTACCCCGAGGATCCGTGGCTGAGGCCCACCCAGAGGGAAGACCTGGTAGGGCGTGCCTTCTGCAAACGCGGGGATTGAAAAGCCACGAAGCACAGCCAGACTCTGATCCACACGAGGTCACCAGGGGTCAGAAGTGACCTCCTGGCAACTGGCTTGCTTTTTGGTTTCTGCCCTTGCTTGCCCTGCCCTCAGGAGAGGAACATGTCTTCCCACGACTCCGTCCTCCCTCTCCACACAGCTGTCAGATCTTTCCTTCCTTGTTTGGGTCTCGGATGCCAGTGACCCCATGGATGCTGCCGGCTTGGAGAATGATTCTAGAAACCGCCAAGAACGGGGCTCCCAATCCTTGACCCACCTCACATTCCTTAGTTTTACCAGCCAGTTTCCTAGTTTTCACTGTCAGTGGGCAGGCACATTGTTTCCATGCTGCTTATTGTAAATTTAACAGCCTTCTGTTCAGTTGAACCCTGGCCTAGAGGGGCTTCTATTTGAATTCAAAGAAGATTTATTTTTCCCATGAAGTTTTGTACATTCCCTGTCTTCTCTCCCTTCTACCCCCTTGGAAAACAAAAGCAAATGTTTTCACTGTGAATTGGGTGAAGGTTTACAGACAGATCCTTTTCAGTATTAATTCATGCACGTTTTGTTCCATCTTATTGATTTCAATCCCCTCAATGAACCATCACTTATCCCCCCTTTCCCGTATCTGTTCCTTCTTCTTTCCTGTCCCTCTGGAACGTTGTCCTCGGGTAGCTGCCACCTTTTGATCTCAAGTGGTTGACTGTGCCAAGGTGTGCTCACCCCCTAGTATTAACCTTGCCCTTTATAGGCTTGGCTTCTGTTGGACTGAAACTGAGCCATGGAGATGAAATCCTGGCCTTTTTCCTGGTGATTTTCAGTTCAGGGTCTTCTAATGGGACCCCCTTTCAGAGCAGTTGGCAGTGGTAGCCGGGCACCATCTAGTTCTGGTGTCGTGGCCATGGAGACTGATGCGTGTGGTCCATTAGCTGGTTGGACGGATGGTTTCTGTGCAGCTCTGATTTCCTTCGCACTTCTTTCCTGGGGACGGGGAAAGACCAGTAGTTGCACCTTAGACGGCTGCTCATGAGCTTTTCAGACCCCACTCACTACTCGTCAAAGTAGGGTGCAGGACCTTGTCTTTGTGGACTGGTATGCCGGTTTGTCCTGGTGACCCCTGAGACCATAAGTCCTGAGCCCATTCCCTCAGATGTTTGAGGATGTCTACAACATTGTCATAATGTTGCACCTTGTGTACCAGCTTGGGACATTTATCCACAGACTGGTTCTTCTCTTTTCCTGCCCAGGGGCTCGGAGTTTGGGGGATGTTTGGTAAATAACTGGGATAGTTGAACCCCCTTTTATCTGTTAGGAACCCTGGTGGCGCTATCGAGTAATCGTTGGGTTGCTGACCTTGAAGTTGGTGGTTCCAACCCACTGGCCGCCCCTTGGGAGAACGTTAAAACTATCTGCTCTCATCAAGATTTGCAAACCAGGTGCTTTCAGAGGCTTGCTATGAGTCTGAACCAACTAGATGGCCACGGTTTGCTTTTAAATGCGTTCAAAGTTCATTCAACTTTATTGTTCAAGGAACGCATCATTGTTTTTCGCAGGGCAAGGGACTCTTGTCTGTAAGCTGAGTTATCAAAATGGATGATATGGATGTATTATTTCTTTTGAGTCACTATCAATCTATCACCTGCTCCACATCTTTACCTGAATTACGGTCCAGTTTTTCAGAATGTACCTTTTATCTCTCTGGCCACAGAAGGGCCCGGCGAATGCCTGTCTTTAGGAAGGGCAGGCTTGAAATGAATCCCCCTAGTGAGTCTGTTGGTGGTGGGGATCTCTGAAAGGATGTCCGAGCCTCCAGGAAATCGACGTTAGGATGTAAAGATGAGTGTGTGGCTGCTCCTGACACCCACACATCCCTTTGCCGACGTCGGATGGAAAGGAGTAAATTCCCACCACATCCAGGCGGGCCATTTTCTTCCTCGCTGCTGTTTGCTGTCTTCCCACGCGAGGTCGTCAGAACCAAGACGAGTCCATGGACCCTGGAGACTCACAGTGTCCTCATGAACGAGCTGCTCTGGAGGAGGCAAAACCAGGGAGAGGAAGACAGACGGAAGAAACAACAGATTGGTGCGCATCAGGTTGCTATGGGTTGGAACCAACAATGATGGTAAGCCTGCATCCCAGTATTTGGATCGAAAGTCTGATGGGTGGCATTTGAAATGAGCTCCTCTGCTCATCGGGGCGCTCAGCCCGAGGGCATGCACTCGTTCGTCTTGCCGTTTGAGAAGCCCTTTCTGTTGAAGGTCAAGAGATTGACTTTCTGCGCATCCTTGCTCTTGTGATGGGCGTGACTAGGACTCTTTTCATTTGAGACCATTATCTCCTATCATCTGTTGAGACGAAGACATTTTTTGCTGGTCCGCTCTGACTTGGGACTTGATTCTCACTGGCTTGGTTCCTCATCATTCACACTGGGCAGACGTCCTGAAAGGGGGAGGGGTTACATTTTTAAATGGATCCCAGTTGAATACTGAAGAAAATAACAACATCACACACACACACGAGACAGCAGTTATAGCTGTCGAAGAGCACATTATTTTTAGAAGCAGAGCAGCCGCGTTTTCATGTTCGCGACGAGAAAGTGAGGTGTCTCGAAGGAACATGGCGCTTGACCATGGAAATCAATTGGGCGCTGCTAATCCCATACAAAGGCCTTTGAGATGGTCATTTTTATTGAATATTTGTACATGTAAGAGTTTGGCTGTCTAAATATCTGAGTAGCCAATGTTCCCTGAGTCTCTGTTGTGATAGAAAAAGTGTTTTCCACCTGGAATTTGGTCACTATGACACCTGGTTGTAAGACAGTGTGGCAGGGAGGCTTGGGTTAAGCATTGGTCTGCTAACCACAGGCCAACAGTGGGCACCCACCAGCCACTCTGCAGGAGAAAGATGGGGCTGCCTGCTCCTCTCAGGAGCGACAGCCTCAGAAACCCCGTGGAGCAGTTGGACCCTGGCCCAGAGGCTGGCTGTGAGTCGGAAGGATTCAATGGCAGCAGGTTTCCACCGAGCAGGAGCCCGTGCTCTTCCTGGCCCCGGGCTGGATTGTGAGTCCAGAGACTTGGGCTTCCACTGAGCACCGCAGCACTCGGGTCTGACCTGCCGGGCGGTGCTAGGGTCCACCATCGTGGACGGGCACCCAGTGAAGCCCCTCAGCAGGAGAGGAAATGCCCAGGATTCCCTGATAAAGACAGAAATACCTCCAGGATTTTATTCAACTCGTGACGTACAATTATATAGTGCATCCACGGGGAGGATAGAATGCTTTGGGAGCTAAGGATGAGAATACGATAGCAATGTCTTAGCCCGATTGGAATCCAGCCTTCCAGTTAGAAGAGGCTGAAATTATCCCTTTTATGACACTGTTGCAAGGGCAGCTCATCAAGGACGACCCCAGGAAGGGTGCTTGTAGTGTTTCTTCCTTCAAGGGCACCTCTGAGTTCAGTTGTAGCAATTGTTTCCCTTCACAACTCACTGAGCTGTCATAAAGTTATTGTAAGTGGTTCCAGAGATTTGTTCAGAGCTGGTGGATTTGTTCCCAAGAACATCTCGACTGTTCCGTCAGACGATGGACACCCTCAGCAGCCCCTTTTCCTGGGGAGGGCCAGCCTGACCTAGAGCAGTCGTCACTCAGGGACAGAGTAGCAAGCGTTAGGGTGGTCGCGGGAGCTCCCAGTTGGCGGTTAATTGGACCAATTCGGAGCCTCATTAAAGCATGGTCCCCCGGCACTGTCAAACCCGTGGAATTCCAGGTCTGTACTAAGACTCACTCTCTGTGGGGGTCCTGGCTGCCATACGCGATGTTGGTTCTGACTCCTGGCCACCCCGGATGTGCAGCGGAGAGCTCGTCAGGGCTGCAGCCAATGCCTGCTGTCTTCTGAGGGGGGAAAAGCTGATGGCCTCCCGGCTGGTCCACCAGCAGGTCACTACTTGTGTGTCAACCAGGGGCTCCGCCTAGATCTCCGTGTAGGGCGGAGCTGATTGGGCTTCAGCGTCTGAGAGAGCAGAGGAGCTTTCCTGCCCACTCCAACGTTGTTCTTCGTCGGCTGAGCGGGTCAAGGTGCACTATCGGAGGTGAAGAATGGAGGGGACGAGTGGGAGAATAAAAGGAAGCTTTTCCTAAGAAGTGTGTGTGTGTGTGTGTGTGTGTGTGTGTGTGTGTGTGTGTGTGTGAGAGAGAGAGAGAGAGAGAGAGAGAGAGAGAGAGAGAGAGAGAGAGAGAGAGAGAGAGAGAGAGAGAGAGAGAATGTAAATGTGTGAAGGCCTTGGCAGCGGGGGAGCCTGTCGGTTGGTGCAGCTAAATCAGAGTCCAGGAGGAAGGAGGACCAGTGGTGAGTGATGAGCCGTGGGGTCAGGGGGCAACTAGTTAGACGGATTCTAGAGCTTGCAGGCTGTCTTTTAAGTAACTTGCTTTGGGCAGCAGCCAATTGGCCTCGAGACAGTGCTTCAAACCCAAGAAATAGTCTCAAAGGCAGCAGCTTCCAAATGCATGTGTGTGCAGTGATGCTCTATCTCTTTCGAGAGTGGGAAGTATTTATGTCACCCTTTCAGCAGATGATTCCTTTTTAAAGGCAATTTTTTAGTGGCACTAGTAAATGCTCGACAAACAGTAGATGCTCAATCTGTATTAAAAGGATCGGCCAAGGAATAAAAATGCTCAAGTGTCCCGTGTGCATCGTGGCCTGACTGTGCCGTGGGTGGGGGGTGTCAGGGAGGGGGAAGAACCGGGCATTGTCTGCACAGCCTCCTCTTGCCCCTGGCAGCAGCTTCTGGGATGCTTTATGGGACCTCAAGGGAGATGTGAAGGAGCCCTGGTGGTGTAGTGGTTAAGCCTTGGACTGCCACCTCAAGGTCAGCAGTTCGAAACCACCAGCTGCTCTGCAGATGCCAACTTTGGCACGTTGTACTGCCACTTTACTGGGCCCAATCGTAAGTTTGAATTCCCAGGAACACTTGATATTTCCTGACTTTCCAACGGTGCTGACCACAGTGTCCCGTTTCTGACACTTCATTACATAATTTCTCTAAGCAAAGTCCCCTTAAAATTGTAGGGTTTCCACCACCACTAAGGTTCACTGCAGTACTTGTTGACTGATTCCTCACTGGCCTTGTAGGCAGTTGTACTATTTGAAACTCTGGATTGCTCTTAATCTCCCTCCCCACCTTCACCCCAACCATGTTATGAATCCATTGCAAAGTGCGCGTGTCTTTAAAAACGCGCAACGCAGCTCAAGAGCATCAAAGACACCAGGCCTCCTGGTCTGCTAGAGACCGGCAGAACACCCACAAGGCTCTAGCCCGTGGTCCCCCTTTAGGTCTGGATCCAAACCACATCCCTCCCCCGTGCCGCCCCTACCCCAGGACTCAATTCTCAGCCAACTCTCTGAGGGGGACAGTGATGGCAGAGAGGTATGCACACCTTAGAATCAGGTATCATCTAAGATCAAAAGGGCAGCCCTAACCAGGGATAAAGTTCAGAGAGTCACTCAGGGAGAGGATGACCATCAGTGAGAGGAAACAACAGGGCTATGAATTGTTGACTAGGACACCGATCCGATGGTCTGCTCTGTGGACCTTCACACAATTTACAGTGGCACTTTAATTTTTTTAAATGTTTTTTTAGTGTTTTTTCTTATGTAGCTTTAATTAGATATTAAAAGACAGCAAAGCTGAAGAGAATCAGAGATACTGGGAAGCTCTTTCTAGGGTGATGGGGGAGAGCTAGAGAAGCTAATGTAATAAAGCACACCCATACCCTCACTGCTCGGATAAAAATAGAGTTCTGACAATGATAATTAGATGGTCCTGAAATAATTGTCTTCGATCTCAGTAGACAGTTTGTTTCACTTGAGGAAAATGTATTCAATGTTTGAACTTTGTATTTTTCAGTAAGAAGTAAATAGGATGATGCGGTAAAATGAATGGAGATCGGTTCTATTCTAGAAATCCTCTTACCAGCTGGTAGTAGGAAGGAAGCCTGACAGTGCCGGGTAGGTGCTGTGCCTCTCGCACAGGACTTCCAAACACAGAGAGCCTGCATGGCACCTCCGGTAGAGCTCCACTCGAGGAGTATGTTTCCACCGGGCGAGGTTCTACTCCCTGGGACTCAGGGTGGAGGTAGAGGGCTGGCATGTGCACAGTTCATCCTCGTGCGACCTTGACCTTGAGAGTGCTCTTGTGTGTAATCTCTTTGAATGGAGTTGATAGCTTTCAGAGGTGGTGGCCACCTCCCTGGGAGATGCATAGTATCCTGAAGCCTGCAGCTTGCATCATCACGATTCCTGGTTATGAAACCCATGCTGCTAATCTTGTGGACCATCTTCCTGGGATAACTATTGGGCTTTCCACTGGTTCATTCTGAGCACTTGCATTCCCACCCCACTTGGCCTGAATTGGAACGGACCGTTTCACAAGATCCCCAGGTGTCCTTATGCTCTCGTTGTGGCCAGGACCCGTGGAGTCACTCTGACTCACAGGGTCCCTGTGCACCGCAGCAGGAACCTCGGCCTGCACCAGTACCTGCACCTGCACCTGCCTCATTCCGCGGGAGCCCATTGTGGGAGCCAGTGTGTCGTGTCTGTCTTGGGCGGGGTCTTCCTTTGTTTCCCTGATCCAGAGACTGGTCCCTCTGGACATGTCCAAAGTATGTGAGATGACACACATAGATAGATAGATAGATAGATAGATAGATAGATAGATAGATAGATAGATAGATAGATACATAGATAGATAGATACAGGTATATATAGCCTTGGCACAGACTGCCAGAAAAACAGACAAATCTGTCCTATGGGATGCACAGCCAAAATTCCCCTTAAAAGTGAAATGTTTCTTATGGATGGGGAGAGACCTGGTGGTATAGTGGTTACACATTGGACTGCTGACTGTAAGGTCAACCGTTCAAAACCACCAGCCACTCCTGGGGAGAAATACTGGGCTTTCTACTCCTGGAAAGAGTGACAGTCTCAGAAACTCAGAGCCCGTCCTTCCTCCCTGCCCTGTGGGGTCCCTGTGCTCGACATCAGCTCGATGGCAGTGCGTTATGTTCCGTAGGCATGGAAGCACAAATTCTCAGCAAGGATGCTGAGCCGGAGAGACCAGTTCAAAGCACTGGATAAATCATGGTTTGTTTGTCTAATTCTGTTCATGCACCTTGTATCGTCACCCTGATAAACTGTGAAATTCTTATGAATGTTAATTCCAAAGACTTGGAGCTGCAAGAGACCTTAAGGCTCAGGCGCCCTGTGCAGAATCACCGTGAGTTAGGATCGAGTTGATGACAGTGGGTTGGTGTTTTTTGGTCAATTCGGCAGTAGGAAATGATTCCCTCTCCAATTTTCTTTCTCCACTCGGAAGGAGCCGGTGAGGTCAGTTTGGTGCAGTGTCATGTGCTGACTCCGCAAGCACCTGCTGCTTTGACTCCACCTCTCGTCTGCTCTTCATAAACAGCCACCACCGAGGACCGGGTTTCCCACTGGAAGTTAGGAGGCAGCATGCGTCGACCCATACTCAATACCTGTGTTTGGATATCGTTCACTTTTAGTGTTAATGTGTAACTGTGTGAGGTGGACAGTATCATTCATTTCATTGTGTTATCAAGCATTTTAAAGAACTGTCAGTAAAAGCCCGGGACAGATTAAAGCAAGTGGGGAGTATGTCTGAGGACCAGGGCCCCACGGGAGTGGCGGATGTGTCCCTTTGGTTTGGATACCAAGGAGGCAGACCCAGACACAGGACCTCCAGGACAAATGGCAATCCCTGGAAACACAATTGGGAACACGAGACAGGGAAGGGATTTTATCCAACCACCATGTTCTTTTTATACAAGGCCGCCAACCACAACGTCAGCAGCTTGAAGCTCCCAGCCCTGCAGAGGGAAAGTGATGAGGCTTGCTACCCTTGTAAAGAGTGACAGGTTAGTGGGAGGACCCACAGGGGCAGTGCTACTCTGTCTTCGGGGGCTCCTATGAGTCGTGATGGATTCAATGGCAGGGAGTGTACAGTTCTCTGGAGAAATGGAACCGGATAGACCTAGCCTCCCTACCTGCCCGCCTGCCTGCCTGTCTGAGAACAGATGATTGATTGACAACCAGAAATTGCCTCCCACTATTGTGGGGATTGGAGCCCAGGTGATGGACTGTTTTTGTGCATTGGGCTGCTAACAGCAACCCCCGAACCACCAGCTGTTCCTCGGGCAAAGGTTGAGGCTCTCCACCCCTGTAAAGGGTCAGCCTCGGGAACCCACAGGGTCAGTTCTACCCTGTCCTATCGGGTCACTCAATGGGAGTCGGAAGTGAGTCGATGGCGGTGAGTTTTTGTATTGTGGGGATCTGGGAAGTACAGATGTCTGCAGGTCAAGGAGCAGGCTGGAGATGGCTTCAGTCAGGGGTCCCTGAACCCACAGGGTGGGTGATGGGAGGCGTAAGGAAGATCTGGCAAAGTGTCTGTTGATGCTTCGGAGGCAGAATTAAACCCCGGGAAGAGCTCCTTTTTCTGGCCTTTAACCAGGTGGATGAGGCCCACCTGCACCAGGGCCAGCTAATGCAAACAACAAACGTCAAAAGCAGCCGTTGATGAAACTCTTAGCCTTGGCCAACCTGACCCCTAAAGTTAGCCACCTCCCTGCACCATGTCCAACAGTCCATCACAGGAGGTGGATTGTGTTGGGGAAATTTGGAAGCCCTGGGAGCACTGTTGTTTCCACATCTCGGAATTATTCCACCTAAGGGATGAGCTGCCCATGCCCTGTCCCCTGTCCGTTGTTGGCAGCCGGTGACTCAGGGGAGCAGCGGTGGAGGGTGTCGTTGAAATACTAGAGGGGTAGCTTCCAGCTTCATAGCAGTGTGAAGACCATCACGGTGCGGTGCTGTGGCAGACAAGTGGTGGAGGAGAAGGTTTCCACTGGGGGGATTAGCCTTGGGGCTAAGTAAACATTTTCAGATTTTGTAGCCAACATAGGGTCTAAAGTCTGGAGACCACGAAAGCATTTTTATGTTGTTTTGTAGGCACATGTTCCTTCCGGTTGCCTTTTGAGTTGACCTCCCAGGGCCGTTGCTCAACAGCAGAGAACCGAATGTCTTTCATGTAGTGCTGTCATCCGTTCCCGGGAAGACTGCCCCAGCCTTCTGTTTCCCCACGGAATTCTCTATGGCCACCCTTTGCAAAGTTATTTCCCAATCTTTTAGTCATTAATATATTCCCCCCTGGATTTTTTCCCCATCTGCTGTTCATCTTGCTTTACGTTGATAAGCCTATTTCCCATAGCTACTTTTTCAAGGTAATGCATTTAAGAGAGAGATGTCTGATCTAATTTATATTTCTGGCCGCCTGTGGAAATCCATAGCTTATTAATAATTGATCATCATTTGTGAAATGATTTTAGTTAACACAACTCATTGATTCTATCCCCAAAGTCATGGCGCATCCACAGTCATTATTTCATAGTTACCATGATGTTGTCGGAGCTGTGTAAGTAGAAACACTGTTTAATTCTAAGTGTTTTGGTCTAATATAACTAAAATGTTAAAATTAAACAGCAGGAATTAACTGTCCTGGTAAATTATTTCCTACGCATCTAAATTCATTTGCTATATCTTATTAATGCATTGTCAAAGAGAAAAAATATATTCTTGGTACAAAAACTGAGGATATTTGCATTTTGAACAAATGAAAGGAACCATGGGTTGTAAGCAAGTAACCAACCCTGCCTGACATTTAGAGAATTTGCTTCAAATTAAAAAAATAAGACCAGACCCACCCTCCACTGAGTTGGTTCTGACTGGTAGCCACCCCGCAGGACGGGAGTGAAGTGCCCTGGTGGGTTTTCTAGGCTGTAGGTCTCCATGGCAGCGGAGAGGCCTCGTCTCTCTCCTGCATAGCAGCTGCTGTGTTTGACCCACTAGCCTCAAGATTAGCAACCTGACACTTAACCCCACGATCCACCAGAGCTCCTGCTAGCTCCCGTTTCAGTGACATGCAAGATAGCAAATGCATTGAATGAAACTCTGCCTCCATGAGGTTTTTCCCGTTAGCAGAATGAAATGATTCTGTAATGCTTTTGCTTTGTTGTTTTTTAAAAATCGTTCCATTTTCTGTTAAAATACCATTCTCTGAGAAATCTGTGTTTTTAATTATGTTCTTGGTCATAACTCCCACAGATGCTGTATCACATTATCCTGGCCACGTTGAGTAAATTAAAGCTTCATTTTTTTTTTCAGAGGGAAACCCCCTGCCCTTCGTACATCCACACTAGGCTTACTCATCTAGACAGTGAAACTCAACCACTCGCTAAGGATGTCCGATGTGTAGTCGAGAATGCGACTCATTTTACATACAGGCATATTTTTGCTTTTTGTTGAGCCATAATTTATTTACAGAGAAATACCCACTTCTTGAATCGACAGCACAGAGTGTTGATAAAAGAGATTGGATTCATAGACTCTACCCTACAATGAAGACACCAGGCACTGCCCTGAGGGTCATCCAAGACCCTCCATCCCCCACACAGAATAATTAGACCAAAGACTGAATATTGAGACTATGGTTCTCCAAATCCACATTGGTCCTGAGAGAGTCTATGTTCACGAGTCTGACATTCTAAATACTGAGTAATTGGTCATTTGAATGGATACTGGCATAGAAGCAAGCATGTCGTGGACAGGTATTAATTGAGTAAGTAGTTTGGGGAGAAGGGTCACTTCTACACATTTTTTGGGTGGTGGGGAGAGACCACCTCAAACCCTCTAGCCAGCTGTCTTCAAATAAACAAAACTTCTCAGTGAGTGAAGCTGGTCTTGGATTTAACCTTAAGTTAGTGGTTAACTGTTTGGGGAGGCCTGTCCTTGTCGCAGCGTGGCCTCTGCTTCTGCTGCTCTTCCACAAGACTCCCCGCCTGGATGACTCTCTCACGACACCCTGCTTACAGACCTGCTCTTCCTTTCCATTCTCTTTTTGGCAAAGGCCCCTCACACAGTAGAATCCTTTTTTTTTTTCTTGTGGCACAATTTTATTTTTGTAAAAATAGCACCAGGGGGAGCTACGAAACAAGAGAGGTAAATGAAGTAAGGAAAAGTAAAGCCGCTTCACTTAGGAAAAGCATGAGAACTGGTCCCCACCCCCACAGCCCCACCTCGCCCCTCCCTGCCCCTCCCCGCCCATTCCCTTTGCTGTTATCATTGCCTTCTCTTCCCGGCTTGCTCGGGAAGGTACCATCTGCCTGCGTGATGCTTCCTTCCTGGCAGCTGCTGGCTGGGCTTCAATTGTGCCCACCTTCTTCCCTTCACCAAAGCCGGCCCCAGGCTGCTCTCAGTGCACCAGGCACAGAGACAGGTGTTGAGGAAGCATCAGGCACCCTGCCTGCGTCTGCATGGAGTTTACCTCCACGTCACCCATTCATGCATATTCTCTCTCTCTCTCTCTCTCTCTCTCTCCACCTTAAAACAAGCATGGCCTCTGCATGGGAGCTAGTTAGGCCATCATGTAAGTAGTAGCAAAGCTGGGGGAAAAACAAGCAACCCTCAATAAGCAAGGGGTCTAGCTCCCTGTGCAGCCCCAGGCATTTGGGCAGGCAGGTGGGAGGTACAGACTGCGGTGCCCGGGCTTCCCAAACGACTGGCCAAATTGACCACGCACCTGTCTTGCCAAGGAGCGGGGGGCCGCTTGGTCTTTAGATTAATAATACCTTTTGCTTACCGAGTCAAAAACCATGGAGACAGCAGAACAAATTAATTAAGGAAAGAGATCCCTGTCCGTGGTCCTGATAAGGCCATCTGTCGAGTGCTTGCAGACCTGCCCGAGTTCCCCAGTGGCCGACATCGCTGCTGCTCTCCGCATCCCATAGAAGCTGGAGTCCTCTGCAGCCTGCTGTCGGTCAGGTTCATATGTAAACATCAGTTTTGAGTACGCAAGTGACCTTGCAAAATTCACATCTGCCAAGAGAGGAGTAATTTCATTTGCACTTTCTTTTTAACCCCTTCTCACGGCCTTGTTTGCTTCAACAGGTCCACCACGCAGCTGGTTATTAGTCCAGCTTATCGGTCAGTGGTAAGTGATTTCAGCTCGTGTCTTCTTTGTTTTTCGCCTCTCATTCTAAAACTTAATATCTGGCTAGTGGAACCATCTTGAAATTGAAATCGTTACGTCTTGTATCTGCGATGTAGCATTTCACTTGTTTTGCCCTACTTATTCCTTTGTTTGAACACTTTTACATGAGTATTCCAAGTAACAAGCTTTATTAAAAACCATTCCAATAGTATAAAAACATGTTGACAGGGGGAAAAATGACACTCATTTTATTCTCCTCCCCCTCTGTCTATGCCCTTTATACATTTTCTTTTGATGTATCTTTAGAAAAATTCTGTCATCCAGCCATATAGCAGTTCACATTTTTCCAAACTGATTTCAGAGTGTGAAGTATTTTGTATTTCGAGGAGTTGGAAGGATTTCATAACTTAAACGTTATTTGATAAATCAGATTTAACTTGTTGCTAAGTCCCATTGAGTCAGTTCTGACTTACAACAGCCTTGTGTACAGCAGAGTGAAACCTGGCCCAGTCCTGTATCATCCCCAGAGATGTTCTCCTTTGAGCCCATCGGTACAGCCACGGTGGCCGTCCATCTGGCCGATGGTCTCCTTCTTTCTGGTTGCCCTTCTCCTTTACCAAGCATGATGTCTTCTCCAGGGACTGGTCTCTCCTGAAAACATGCCCAGAGTATGCGTATGTACAATGAAATCTCCACAGCTTCGCCTCAGAGGAGTATTCTGGGTGTGTTTCTTCCAAGAGGGATTTGTTTGTTCCCGTGGCAGTTCGTGGTACTTTGGAGATTCTGTGCCAGCACCACGAGTCAGATGCGTTCTTCTTCGGTCTTCCTGGTTCAGTAGCTGACATTCACATGCAGAGGAGGCAATTGAGGAACACCATGGCTTGGGTCAGGCACACCTTAGTCCTCAAAGTAACAACTTTGCTTTTCACACTTTCAATAGGTCTTATTCAACAGATTCACCCCGTGCCTGTCTGGAAGAGGACAGATGAACAGTGGAGCCTTTTACGCTAGTGGAATGAAGATGGTTGGCTGATTGTCAACAGAGTGTATCCTCCTGTAGACATTGTAGCTGCTGCACTTGCGTGGATCAAATACTGAGAGGCTGGTGGCTCTTTCATGTACGGTGTCTTCTTTTGAAATAGATTTTGAGTGTGCAGTATCTTTCAATTCCATCTTTCCACAAGCTTTTCGAAGCCACCTTGTAGTTCTAAAGTTTCCCATATTCTCTACGAAGAGCTTTATCCAATGATTCTGAGATTCATTCTTGTCCTTTGAGTGAGATATATATTTGATTTATATATATGTGTGTGTGCGTGTGTGTGTGTGTGTGTGTGTGTGTATGTACAAACCTATACAAAACAACATGTAAACCAAATCCGGTGTCATTGAGTTGATTCTGGCTCAGGGCGGGATGATCATCTTGGACAGCGTTGAACTGCACTTTAAGATTTTTGAGGCTGTACATCTTTGTGGGAGCCGACAGCCTCATCTTTCTCCCAAGGAACAGTAAACGAATGGGGTAACCCACGTCTGGCTCTTACCCAGAGACCCCAGGGAAGAAGCTAATCTAGGCTGCAGCAAGTCCTTAACAGAACTCGTTTCTCTCCGTTTGTCACACAATAGTGGCCCCTGACCCTTGCCGATGCCACTTCGGCCTGCACTCTGCTTCTGCAAGCCACCCATCTTACTTCCTACCTGGTACCCGCTGCTTCAGAACAGAGGAGTCCCGGGGCTGCCGTTGTTAAAGTGCTCCGCAAATGACCACAAGGTCAGCAATTCAAACCTGCCAGCTTCTCCAAGGGAGAAAGATTTTTCTGCCTTGGAAACCAGATGGGGCAGTTCTTCTCTGTCCTATATGGTCACTGTAAGTCAGAATCGGTTCTTTGGCAGTGGACTGGTCTTGGGGACAGAGGTTGCACACTTCTGCCTCTCCTGCTACCTGCCGGAGAAAAACCCAAACCAAACACACTGCCAACAAGTAAATTCCAATTCCTAACAGCGCTGTAGTCCAGGGTAGAGCTTCCCCTGTGGATTTTCGAGCCTGGAACTTCGTAGAGTGGCTGGTGGTTTCCTGCCACAGACCCTGGGGCTGACAGCCCAGTGTGTGACCAGTACACCATCAGCGTTCCTGGGGATTCTCTTTTGAAGGGTTCATGTGATTTCGTGGGGCCCCATCGTTCTAGGGTCAGCATGTCGTATAACATAGCACGGTCATGGGAGGGGGTGCTCATTATAGTCACCTGTGACAAGTGGGAGGGTGTGGAATGTCAGGGTGGAAGGAGCATTTTTAACAAGTCTTCCTACTGCACTTTGTTGACATCGCTCCTTCAAGCCTCATGTCTGCTCCCCCAAACCAGTGGGCTGGACTGAAGCATGGAAGTCATATGCAAGACGTTTACCTACCTGGTCCTGTTGCATTTACATTGGGACCAGTAAAGAGGCTAGAATTGATTGGAACTTTTGCTACAGAGGCCCTATGGTCAGATTTGACTAAAATTGTTTATAGTATTTATAGAATCCATTCTTTCTCAATCCCAGCATAAGCAAGGATCACATCCCACAGGGTTTATTCAGACTTGACCAGTTGAATCCAAAGTTGAAGGAAAAGAGGCTATACAAGAACAGCTGAGAAGGTTGGGAGTGGGTGGCTGACAGACAAGAACCTGTCTCAGAAGAAAAAGCTACAAAGCTGAAATCATAAAAGGTGGCTGGTTTCAGGGTAGGAGCATGCACACAATTCCACGTGCAAATGAAACCGCACTTCTTGATCAATGTATCCCCTCAGGTCACAAATGGATAGAGTAATAAATGATGTTGGAGAAAATTTGGTATCTGTTCCCCAAAATACCAAAGTGAGACCCAATCTCATTCGATAATAGAGTTGATGCCAGGTTTTAAAACTGTAAAACCAGTGGACACAAATGTAGGGTTTTTAAGTATATAATGTTTGAAGGCTTTCAGGGGGATATATATATATATATATATATATATATATATATATATATATATTCCCATGGAATATGCAGTAAAACACCTTAAAGTTAAAAAAATTAAAGGAAAAAGATATCTTAAGAAAATATATTTATCAAGACCCTGCAAATCATTAAGGGAAAACAAACAGTGCAGGCGATAACTGGGCAAACGATCTGAATGGGCCATTCACAGAAGAAGAAAGACAAATGACCAGTAAACATATGGGAAAGTCAACTTCACAGGGTGTCTGAGTGAGACCAGAAGGAATCCTTCCTCTGGACACTTTTTGTTTTTTTAAAGCTGGATAAAAGTAACTTAAATGTTTCCCAGAAGTGGAATGATTAAATGATTAAATGAGTTAAATTGTATTTGTTCTCTAGAGTACCAGGAAGCCAGGGGAAAGAGTGGTGTTTTCCTCCTCCATGCACACACACACACACACACACAGAGAGAGAGAGAGAGAGAGAGAGAGAGAGAGAGAGAGAGAGAGAGAGAGAGAGAGAGAGAGAGAGAAAGCTCCAGTGTGTACGTGGTGAACTCCCAAGCAAACCAAGCAGTAGGAAAATCCACGTCATCACGCACCTGGCTCGTGATGCGCTCCGCCACCAAATGATGCTAGGACAGCAAGACAACGCTCACCTGATCCGCTCTCCTTACACTGAGGCGGGTGCCCCGTGGCACACTGGGAATTGTGGGTGGGAGCGGTCATGACGTGAATTATTTTAAGCCACACATCGAGGAGCTCCGGGGCTGAGGGAAAAGCACAGCTACTCAGGTTCTAGGTTATACACACGGGGCCTGTTCCAAACCAAATGTGTTTCCGCGTCCCTGTGCTCAGTGCATGGGTGCTGTCTAGAGAAACAGATCCAGTGACACTCGTGGATGGATAAGCTTTAGATCAAGAAGTGTTGAGACATCAAGAAGGCGTCCCAGCCAGTCTGACTCACGCCCACCAGTCCGGGGCTGGCCTGTCGGTCCCTCGGGTAGAAGGGTGCTCCACGGGTTTGCAGTGGCTGATTTCCAGGAAAGGGATCACCAGGCCTTTCCCCGAGGCGCCTCTGGATGGTCTCCAGCCCCACCCAGAGAATCCCGATCCCAGGGACATCAATCGACTCCAAGTCAAGCCCACTGCTGTCCAGTCGATGCCGACTCAGCGACCCCAAAGGGCAGGGTAGGTGTGTGCCTGTGTGTTTGCGAGACTGACTCTTCACAGGAGTAGAAAGCACCATCTTTCTCCCTCGGAGCCGCTGGTGGTTTTGAACTGCTGGCCTTGCAGTCAGCAGCCCGATGCGTAACCACTACGCCACCAGGGCTCCCATAGGGATCTGCTGGGCCAGTTAAGCTTGCAGCAGATAGGTCAGCTTGGCAGGCTGTGGTGACTGTTTGTGGATGTTCCAAAGAGGCCACCTTGATAGATTTTCTCAGAGAACACAGGACCGTCACGGAGGCTTGTGGCAGAGAGGAGAGGAAGGCGGTGGAATACTGTGCTGCTGAGAAAAAGGCCAGAGAGCGATGTGCAGAGGATTCCTCCCCACCCCCACCCCCAATCTTGGTAATGCTGCCTTCATTCTCCAAGGGTGGCCGGGGCTGCCCTGTGAGACGTTTGTGGGGAAACCTTGCCCCATCCAAGCTACCACCCCAATCTTGCAGCTTCAGACATTTTGTTTCTGGAAACTCCACGCACATTGTAAAGGAACCCCATGTGGGCCCCTCAAAGGTGCCAAGACTGTGTCAACCAAAGAATGCGGAATCTGTTGGGGCAAGAGCTAGAGACTTGGAGGAAGTGCTGCCTTCAGAAGCGTCTAGACCGAGGCGGAGGCGGTGTGAGAATCAGCGGCTGTTCCTTTGGGCGGTTTTGTTTAATAAAGCCTGCAATGGCTCAGCTGCCATACTTTCTGACTCGCCCTCTTGTTACGTCGTCACCTGTGGTATCTCTCAGCGTGCCGGGCTGCCTGGACATCACACAGGAAGCAGATGGTAGGTTAACTTGGTTTCTACATGGCTGTAGGGAGCTGGGCCTCCTGCCCACTGACATTAGAGAGATGTCCAGGTGTTCCCCACTGAGGTCTGAGTGTCGTCACTGCACCCCCGTATGGGCGTGTGTGTCTGAACTACGCCATGGTGGGGAAGCGGAGGAAGGCCTATCATCGTCACCTCCAGGCAGCAGAGTAAGGAGAAGTGAGTGTGTGCCTCTAGGAGAAAATCCTCCATGCATACTCTGAATGCTTCTGCCTGGAAGCTTTTATGAGATTTGTCCTTATGTGGCAGTTTTGTAATTGTGGAAGTAGTCGATACATCGCTTTAAAAATGAACTTGATGGTAGTACACACAGTGTCTTCTCCTTTTATTTGGGGTGGTGTGTGGTGGCCATGCACTGGCCGCCAACCACAAGGTCAGCAGTTGGAACGGGAGAGGGACTTGACTTTCTGCTCCCATAAAGAATGCCCGGCTCAGAAACCCATGGGGCACTTGCTGCGCATCAGAACTGGCTCCATGGCACCGAGTGAGGTGTCAGCGGTCCCAAGTTGCTATCCGGTTGGCTCTAATTCCTGCAGCCATGCACAACAGAATGGAATGTTAATTCCATGTTCAAATGGAAACTTTTTATTTCTACCAAAAAGCAGGGGGGCAGAAAAAAACTGCTCTTTCCAGAAGTAGAACAGAACCATGAATTCAATACCGCAACAATGAAGAAAATGACTATGATATACTTACAATAACAATGAAGAAAGTTACTGTAAATTAATACAAAGAACTCGAACTCACTGCCATTGAGTCAGCCCCGACTCGTGGTGTCCCTGTAAGGCACTGAGAACCGCCCCTGTGGATTTTGGAGACTGTGTAACTGTTTAATGCAGTGGTCTCCTCCTTCCTCATGCCGTGACCCTTTTTCATACAGTTCCTCGTGTGATGGGGACCCCGAAACCATCAAATTGTTTTTGTTGCTATTTCATCACTGTCATTTTGCTATATTATGAATTGGGAAACCCTTGTGAAAGGGTCGTTCTACCTCCAAAGGGGTCTTGACCCACAGTTTGAGAACTACTGGTTTAACGGGAGTAGAAAGCCTCCTCTTTCTCCCTTGGAGCCGCTGGTGGTTTCAAACTGACCTTGTGGCTAGCAGTCTAATGCTTAACTCCCTACAGCCCCAGGGATCCTTAAATACAGGAACAACAAATAACAAAGTTTGGCTGGCTGCTGCTTCTTGGCAAGATGGGGCTGACCTAGAGGACTACTTTCTCCCTAAAAAAAAAAGTGTCAGATTCAGTGAAGACGCAGAAAACTGAGAATGGAATACGTCCTTAGTATATGATTCGCTGTTAGTTAATGCCTTTGTGCACCTGTGTTATTCCATATTTTGGGAAATCCTGGTGGCAAACAGAGAAGTGTAGGATTAGAGTCAGGAGATGTGCGATCCTTCCACCTGTCACTTACTATGTCTTTGTGTTGCCATGGTGTCTGTACTTTGTCACATTTGTAAGCCATCTGCCATCCTGTGGCTGTTGTGTAGATCAAACGAGGCTATATTGCAAAGTGCCAGTACTAGGAATATTAGCAATGGATTAATAATCTCATGTAACTATGAAGCGCCATCATTTAGATTATAGGGCTCTGGCCCTCAAAGACATACCGTATATACTCGGGCATAAGCAGAGTTTTCCAGCACACTTTTAATGCTGTTTTTGTGGTAAAATTAGGTACCTCGGCTGATATTTGGGTTGTCTTATACTTGAGTATGTTTGGTAACCCATCCTCCCAAGTCCCTGCACTCTACCCTGAAGCGTGAAGCAGTCAGCATCTCTGACCTTGGCTTTGGTGCAGTATGACCATGGCCACTGGAAGCAAGTGTGACTATATCAGAAACACACCAAGCACCTAGTCTAAAGGTGTGTCTGGACTTGCAAGATTTAACCTCATTCTGATAGGGTTGGTTCTTGTGACGTGCTGCTTAATTATCTGATAGTTTACGTCTCTGTAGTCTGATTTTCTCCTGGATGAACGAACGGCAGGCAGGAGCCCCAGCGGCACAGTGGATGACATGCCGGCTGCAGCCCAAGAGCAAAGTCTTGGAAGCCCGAGGGAGCAGCCGCCCCCTGAGCGGGAATCAGCTCAGTGGTGGCGAGTTGGGGTTTGGAGTGCTTTCTTTTTTGAGACCGGCACCCTGTCCTGCAAGCACTGCTGGTGCAGTAGGGAGTGTGGTATACCTAGCTCATTCGCTCTTCCTCATCACTGGGGTGTCCTGGCACCCCTCCCTTTCCCAGAAATCATTGCGGAGCTCAGTGGACTCCTAGGGACGGTGGGGTCTTCTGGACCCCAGGGAAGGAATGCTTAAGACAGTGTTACGACTTGACAGGATGAAGTCACTTGACAAGAAACCCTCGTTTCTTTGTTCTTTTTGACTGACACAGGATAGGTGAATATGTTTTATGTAACATCCATCATACTTCGTCACTGATACATCTCTCTAAACTGTGTCTTCAGTGTCATAGCCCTGTGCCCAGAAACACGCCTCCCCACACCCCCCACACGTACGTCTCACACACACACACACACACACACACACACACACACACACACACACACACACACACACGCTTCTGAAAATCTGCTTTACCTCTTCCAAGTGAAGTAGATTCTGCTTTTGGGGTGGGGTGGGGTGGGGGTGTTGGCTAGCTGGTAGGCACCTCTCAAAAAACACACAAACCCCCAATCTCACTGTCCTTTAGTCAGTGCCAACTCATAGTGAGCCTCCAGGAGAGGGTAGATGTCTGAGACTGTAACTCTTTACTGGTGTAGAAAAACCCCATGTTTTTCCCAAGGAGCAGCTGGTGGTTTCAAATTGCTAACCTTGTGGATCGCAGCCCAATTCGTAATCACTATGCCAGAAGGTATTTCAGGATCTATTGAGTTCATGTACTCCCATATGATTCTTCTTCCTTGTCTTGTCAGAATCCCTTCTTGGGATTCTATGTCAAAGTTCAAATGTAACCACAATGTATCAACTTGTCTAACATCTTACAGCTGTGCCTGCAGTCACACATGTTTAATAAATAATTCGGATCAATTGGAAATTTCATCTGTTTGCCTGTCACCCCCATAAAGGACCAGGCTTTTTGTTGTTTGTTGTCCTTTTAATCTGTGAGACGCATCCTTTATACTGCATTATATCCAAAATAAGTGTCTGTAAAGAGAAGGAGCGAAATAGTTTATAAGTGAAGGGGTCAGTTAACATGGGCGGTGAGTGAATTTTACAAGGTGGGTGAACAGATTCCATTTCTCGACCTAAAATGACTCCTAACTAATACACTCGTGCCCTGGTCCCCTTATTTTTTTACATTGATCATGTGTCTGAGGGCTGGCCAGTCCTGGAATTCGATAGTCAGCATTCCCTCTCTTTAGGACAACCCTTGGTAAGTCAGTGTTACTTTCCCAGGGAAACATTGTTTCCTTTCTCAGGAAACACGAGGAGGGCAGACTTCCTCCCATCCGCAGTTTCCTGCAACCTGCCCTGTCAGCATCTCTCGGCTTTTCGTGTTCATCACCTACTCCCGCAGGCAGAGCAGGCAGAACGGTTACGCATCCCTTGCCAGAAAATTGCTGTCAACATCCTCAATACTTGGAGGATTCTCACTGGGCAAGCTTCATTCAATTCTTGTCATAGGTTGAATTAGGGAGCCCTGCTGGTGCTGTTGAGGGCTGCCAACTGCAAGGATCGGTGGTTCAAAGCCACCAGCTGCTCCATGGGCGAATGTTGAGGTTGTCTGTTCCCTGTGAAGACTCATGGTCTTGGGTACCACATGCAGCTGTGAGTGGGAAAAGGATCCGGTGGTGGTGCTTTGGGGTTCCCTCACCCCCTCATTTCTCCCTGGCTCAGAACTACTCAAGGGGCTCCATCCCTTTTCTTTTCTAGTGACTTTTAAAAGATCATTTTATCGGGGGCTCTTACAGCTCTTATAACAATCCATCCATCAATTGTATCAAGCATATTTGTACATATGTTGCCATCATTCTTTACTAACGTTTACTTTTCTATTGAGCCCTTGGTATCAGCTCCTCTTTTTTCCCCTCCCTCCCCTCCCCACCCTCCTGACCCCTTGATAAGTTATAAATTGTTATTATTTTCATATCTTACACTGACTGCTGTCTCCCTTCCCCATGGTTCGTCCTGGCGGGGGTGTGGGGCGTGGTTTTGTGTAGATCATTGCGATCAGTTCCCCCTTCCTCCCTCTTTACCTTCCTCCTAGCCTTCTGGTATTGCTACTCCCATTCCTGTTCCTGGATTCCATGTGTTAGGAGCTCTTCTCTCCTATCTGTACCTGTGTACATGCTCTGGTCTACCCTGCAGAGAAAGGCAGGACTGGGGTCATGATAGTGGGGCGTAAGGAAGCCGCTTACATCAGTGCTTTACTGATGTCCTGTCTAATATATATGTATGTATATATATGTACATATATAAAGTGCATGTGTGTGTGTATAATTGTGGTGTATCAAATGAGAGTCCCAGTGATCAACTGCTGAAAGATGAGGCTCCCCACCCCCCTGGGAGCATAGTTCTGTTCTGATATTCACAGGGTCCGCCAGAGTCCAGGCCAACCATGTGGAACATTCACCATTGTCACCTGGGCCATTTGTTCCATGCTGTTAGTGACCTTCCTGAGGCTCACTTGCATACCACTACCTGCAAACAGCTTTTCGTTGCATTTGCCTTCCTTCTTGCCTTTTCCTTAATCAATGTAGTGGTTACGCCTTGGGTGCGATCAGTCCACAAGGTCAGCAGTTTGAGACTACCAGCAGCTCTGAGAGAGAAAGATTGGGGATTCAACTCCAGTAGACAGTTCTAGTCTTGGAAACCCACAGGTGGTTGCTGTGAGTCAGCATTGACTCCATGGTGGTGAGGTTGAGTTTTTTGGTTTCTGGACCGATTCTGTAGCCCACCCCTCCTCTCCGGGTCCGTCACAGAACAGCCCGCCATGGCTGTGGACAGACCCATCAAGCATCTCACTGGGCTCACCATCTCTCCCATCTCAGGAGTCCTGTGAAGCCATCTGAAGACCCTTTCCGACTGTCCCCCAAACTCGGTTTGAAAGGTGAGGTTCCACCTTCCAGTGTCGGCCTTCTCCTCTCTTGTGAGAAAGACCGTGAAGATCGTAACACAAGATCTTTTGGCAAAGCAGTTAGTATTGTTCTGGGCTAATAAGCTCTCACGGTTATAAACAATTTCGTTCATTTTAGAAAAGGGTTTTGCTCTTGAAGCACATCCAAAGCAACATATTGTATAAATCCCTCCCCCAAATGCATCAAGTTGTTCTGTTGAAGTAGCACATTTCCCTGTGTTGTGTACTTTGCATGGGTATTCATTTATTTATAAATAATAGAAATTATGACAATCTCCACAACATAGGCAAACGTCTTTGTGATAAATACTACATTGGTGGCATCGCTGGCGGCGTCTCCCACTTACCTCAACATGTCCTCAGGAAGGGAAGGTTCCCTTGCTTGATTCATCAGTGTCACCTAATGTAAATACATTGCTGCAGATACTTAGGTTTGCTGGGAAAAGGGCACCGCCGTCCGTTGACAGAGAATGAGTAATTTGCTCGTACCAAGTTATTAGGATTCTTCTTCGTTGCTGACAGCATTATGAGTTACCAGGTAACCTCTCAAAAATTAGCCTAAGGTCATGTCTAACTTGATATATTCAGGTCACTTTGATTCATTGAACAGTTAATTAAGGGAGTTATTGATTGTTCCCCGCAGTTTAATCTTGGCCCTTCTCTTTTCAGCTCGGATTTTGGCCACGTCACTCTTCATTAAAATTCAAAAGTGGTGGGAAAAAATGTGTTCATCCTTTTGGGAGCAAGAAAGACATTGAAATTAGGGGAGAAAATTAATTTTTTCAACAGTTTATTTAATCAACTCCTCCCCTAAGGGCTCAGATAGGGTGGACAGTAAAGTAAGTGGATCAGTTTATAGATTTCTTTCTGTATTTCTCTCTCTCTCTCTCTCTCTCTCTCTCTCTCTCTCTCTCTCTCTCTCTCTCTGATATACACACATACTGAAACACACACACACACACACACACACACACACAAACTCAAGCCTCCTACTGTTGACTTGATATCAATTTATGGCAACATAATACAGGATTTTGAGTCCAAATCTTTCTGGGAGCAGACAGCTTCTGCTTTCTCTCATGGAGTAGTGGATGGGTTTGAACTGCTAACCTTTCAGTCCATAGCCCAGCACCTAACCCACAGTGCCACCAGCAGAACTGAGATTTAGAACTGTGTGCTGGAAATTGGATTCCTGGCATGGTAGTGAAATGCCAACAAGGTGTCATCTTGTTAATGCTAATCCGAACCCTTCTTCCTGCCCCAAAGCAGCTACAAATAAAATAAAATAATATATTTCTGGTCACCCTTTGAACAGAAATTAAAGACTAACTGAAAACAGTATCAAATATTATTGAGCAGATTTGAAACACATGTAATTATTTAGGAAAGAGAAAGGAGGTAGCTCATTTTCATCTTACATATGCTGTGAAGAACTTTGGAATTTAAGGAGAAGGCCATACCATGAAGAAAATAGCAAATACTTTAAGAATGCTAACCCTCACGCATCCCATTAGACTTGACATCCTTCTGGCCTAGGTCCCCCTGAACAGGTTGAGAAAATCCCCTTCTGTCCTTAGTTAACTGAAAAATATTTCATAAATGGAAGTTAGGCAAAAAATGTTCTCCCTTTCTTCCATAACTATTGTGGATTTACTGATGGGCTTTCTAATGTTAAACTGAGCTTTCCCAGAGCCAAATTCTGCCTGATTGGACGCTGCTCTGATATGTTGTCCTTCATATACATCGTGGGATTTGACTGGTATTATGTTCAGGATCTTTTATGTTCAAGGGGGAAGTTACACCTGCACTCTACTGGTTTTTGTTTGTTTGCTTTTCATCCCTGCTTTTGATATCAGAGTAATGCTAGCTTTATAAAAAATAATTGAGTGGTGTTTTATATCTTACATTTTATAATTTATTTTTCTTACATTGACTTTTTTTCCTTTTAATGTTTGATAAAATGTATCAATGAAACCATCTGGGCCTAAGTTTTCATATGTGGGAAGGGTTGTGATTTTAGATTCAATTGTGTGTGTGTGTACATATTACTATATATATAAATATGTGTATGAGTTTCTACATTTTTGGTGCCAATTTTAATCATTTGTGTCTCTTGACACAAATAAATTTAATTTGCTGGTATCCAGTTGTTCCTGTTGCCCCTTTCATGGCTGTGGGATATGTACTGATGTGCTTTTCTTGATATCCTTACTTTGTATCTTTTTCTTTAATTTTGGTTAAGTCTAGTGTGATGTTTTTCACCTTCCTTGACTTTTTTAGACTTCTATTTTATTGATATTTTTGCTCTTTGTTAATTTTCTCCTTCTACTTAAAGCAGATTACATTTTGGTTTTCATTTTCGAGCCTTTCGAATGGAATGTTGGACTCCTACGCTGGAGTCTAAGATTCCTCCAGCCCCTAATGTGACTAGTTCAAGCTGCTAGTGCCCTTGGATGCATGGTCTAGCAGCATTTCCCCGATTTTAATATACTTGCAGGCTCATTCCATTCAGTGTGTCTCCAGTTTCCTTTGTGATTTCTTCTTTGAATGGCTGCTTGCCCTCTAGGGGTCGCATGACGCAAATGGGGCAGTGAGTTCTCGGTTACTTCACTTTTCTTCAGAGAACAGCCTGTGCTTTTCCTCCGCTGTTCCTTGTTGGAATTTGTTCCATAGCCCTTAGCTTGTCGTGGAATATATGCTTGTGTGCTACACGACGTACTCACCCTGCTCTTGTGGCAGATTGCCGTGTGAGTTTGTGGGTGGTTTCTGCGTCCTTACGACGTTTCTGTCTTTTGTCCCTAATGCATTTTGGAGAGATGAATGTGGAAGTTGGGTCATGAGCTTCCATGTTTTCTTCCAGTTCTGTCAGTTTTCGTTTGATGTCTTGAAGACAGAAAATGTCTTTCTCTTTCTTCTTCTCTAACAGTGTGCCTTAGCCTGAAGTCTTCTTTGACTGACAATTTCATGTTACATGTTGAAATCGAGAAACACAAATCCTCCGACTTGGTTCTTTTTTTCAAGTCTGTTTTGGCCATTGATTCCCTTACAGTGCTCCCTCAGAACCTGAGGGTGCCGTGGTTCAGCTGCTAACCGAAAAGTCAGTAGTTTAAACCCACTAGCTGCTCTACAGAAGAAAGACGTGGCAGCCTGCTTCCGTAAAGATTACAGCCTTGGAACCTCGGAACCTCCCTGGGGCCTTCTGCTCTGTCCTGCAGGGACTCTGAGCCAGAGTCAAGACTCCACCGTGTGTTGTTGTAGTTGTTACGTGTGACTGCGTAGCAGTGGGCTCAAACATAACAATGGCGAGGGTGGCCCAGGACCGGGCGCTTGCTAAGGAGTCAGGACCAACTCCATGTCACCTAGCAACAGCGGCATATGCATTTGAGGACTGCTTTTTCTTTTTTAAAGCAATCATTTTTACTGGGGGCTCTTACAGCTCTTATAAGAACCCATATATTAGTGGTATCAAACACATTTGTACATATGTTGCCATCATCATTTTCAAACATTTTCTTTATTCTTGAGCCCATGGTATCAGCTCCTCTCACCCACTACCCTCATGAACCCTTGATAAATTAAGATTATTTTTATATCTTCACGGTTTGCTGTCTCCTTTCTCCCATGTTTCTGTTGTTCGTACCCCTGCGGGTTGGGTGCGGGAGCGGGGAGCGGGGACAGGGATATGTCGATCATTGCCTCTTTTCTTCCCCCACCTGCCCCCTACCGTCCTAGTATCGCTACTCCCATTACTGTACCTGGGGGGTTTATCTGCCCTAGATTCAATGTGTTGAAAGCTAGACCAGTGTACATGCTCTAGTCTAACCGGATTTGTAAGGTAGAACTGGGGTCATGATAGCAGAGGGAGGACGCATTAAAGAACTAGAGCAATGTGGTATGTTTCATCGGTGCTATACTATACCCTAGCTGCCTTGTCCCCTCCTTGTGACCCTTCTGTTAGGGGATGTCCAATTGTCTGCAGATGGGCTTTGGGTGGCCACTCCAGCCCTCCTTGTTCTCATTGGTATCATTGTTTTGGGTTTTCTGAGGTCTGATACCCGATTCTGTCAACACTTCCTGATTACACAGGCTGGTGTGCTTCTTCCATGTGGGCTTTGTTGCTTCCCTGCTAGATGGTCACTTGTTTATCTTCAAACCTTTAAGACCCAGATGCTCTATCTTTTCTTAGCCAGGCACCATCCACTTTCTTCACACCACACTTGCTTATGCACCCATTTTATCTTCAGCGATCTTGTCGGGAAGGTGAGCATCACAGAATGCCAGATTATTAGAACAAAGTGTTCTTGCATTGAGGGAGTACTTGAGTAGAGACCCAAATGTCCATCTGCTTCCTTTATACCTAACATATAAATATGTGTACATAGGCCTATGTCCCTATTGTTATATATAAGTATATTTATATGTGTATGGCTTTTTTTCCCTTTGTGATCGAATTTTCTTTCCATGTGTGTGTATCTTGGGATTTTCCTAGTGTAAGATCATTTTATCTGTAAATAATGGTAGTTTAACTCTTCCTCTCTTGCTCCGTTGCCTTTTGTTTCTGCCATGCGAGTGTGCCCGAGCAGGGTCTGTCCACATGGGGCTGAGTAGCACTGGGCGCCCTAGCTCCTACTTCCCGCTGACGTGCTGGGAGCTCAGAGATTCTTATAAATGCCCGGCCTCCTGGCGAGGACGCCCCTGACTATTCACAGCTGCCTGACTGTTCTAATCCAGAAGCACCCTTCCACCCTGAGCACCTGCCGAGCTCTGCAAAACAAAGCTGACCCATTCGAACCCTGGCCCACAGTGCTTTGCGAGGTAGGGCTGCTCTGCCTGCCCCAGAACCAGGGGCCAAGGTGACACTGTAAATGTAGGCTGCTGCCTTTTAGACCCTTGCCCAGCTGGGGAGGGGATGGGCCAAGGGCAAGGACAAACACCACAAAGCTTCCTACAATTTTACTTTGCACTCCTCCCACCCACTCCCACCTCCCCTGTTCACTTGGTTACTGTAAACCTGCAACCAGAGATCTGAAGAGTGGACCCAGGATGCTTTTGCTGTGGGCTTCATTGTTTTTGCGGAGGGGCAGGCGCTCAGGGCTACCTGTTGTTAGGTACCTTCAGGCCCACTCTGGCCTCAGCTCCCCAGTGGGCGAGTAGCACCCGGACATTGCCTGCTTCTCTGACATCTCCAGATAGCAGGCTGCTTGCTCTCACCGTGCAGCCCCTATGGGTATGCGATAGTCCATTTGTGTGACTATCCTTTTCCTTCCAGGTCTTCTGCCTTTGCTCTGAACCTCTACCAAAGAGCACCAGCCCCTCTCCTGATGGCAGGAGCCCTGGTGCCAGGAGTGGGCTGCATGTTGGCCTGCTAACCACAAGGTCAGCAGTTCAAAATCACCTGCCACTCCCTGGGAGAAAAATGAAATGTTCTACTCCTGTCAAGATTTGCCGTCTCAGAAACCCGTAGGGGCAGTTCTACTCTGCCCTCTAGGGTTGAGGCCTGCTCAGTGACAGTGAGTTTTTGAGGCACTGGTCCCTCCTGGTTACATGTCCAAAGTCAGCAAGACAGAGTCAGACCACAGTTGTTTGTAAGGAGCATTCTGGTTGTACTTCCTCCAGGACAGGTTTGTGCCTCCCTGGCAATCTCTAGCACATTCAGTACTCTCCTCCGGCACAATGCACATGCGTCCATTCTTCTCCGGTCATCCTTTCCCTTGTCCAGCTCTCTCACGCACACACGCATGCACACACGCCCACACGCACACGTGCACCCACGCACGCGCACACACACACACAGTGGTAAATACCAAGGCTTGGGTCAGTACCTTAGTTTGTATCTTAGTTTCCAAAGTGGCGTCTCCAGTGCCTGCGTGGCATTTTGATCCAGGTACTAATCCTTGTTTATGGACATGATACCGGTTCATTTTCATTTGAAGCGTGCTACATAAGAAGCAGGCGCCACCCCTCTTTCCCACTTCATCTCCATGGCGCTCAGCACAGGAGCCATAATTTAAACATGTGCTGTGTGGCCTTCTGTTCTCCTGCCAAGGTGTGTGCACACGCTTGGGCACATATATGCAGGTGAAGTGTGCGTTTGGGACATGCGTCACCGCATGCTTGGCTCTGCCCCGTGCGCTTTCACCTGATGGAACCTCTTAGCGCTCTTGCCACTGGAGGCTGCTTGACTCGGGCTTCGTTCCTTGAGCCTCAACAGTGCGTCTGTGTGCTGACGTCTCACTCCTGGAGACCCTGCGCGTCATCGCCTCGCTCTGGTTTTGTTCTTACTGCGATGTGGCACAGCAGCTCTGTTCCAATGGTGGGTTTTCTGTGGCAGGAACTTAAGAGAGTATCAAATAATGTGCCCGTTTATAAGTGGCCTTGCCAAAGAGGCTTAAGAAGATGTAAGGCCGCCTATTTTGTTCAACTTCTCCCGATTGTTTCTCTAACCCCCTTTGTAGTATTTGTCGTCCTATAGCATGAAACCGTAAAAGTTCTAGTTTCCTCGAATTACTTGGGTCACTTTTGATGTGTGTTTTTAGAATCTGCTTTTATTGCTCATTTGCCATTTTAGTGTCCCAACTTACCTATTAATACCTATTCACCACTTTTCCTTCGAAGTTTGTATCTTCCTCTTGTTGATTCATAGAGGCTGTTTGTATATTCAGGCTCAAAACCAAGCAACAGTGAAATCCGTTGCTGCCGTCCAGTGGATTCTGACTCACGGTGAGCCCCGCAGTTCAGACTTGTTCCCTGGCTGCCCTCTGCCCTACAGCAGACCACACACACCTTTCTTCCACAGGGCAGCTGGTGGGTTCAAACTGCTCACCCTTTGGTTAGGAGCCAGTGCTTAACCATTGCGCTGCCAGTGCTCCTTGTGGCTCAGGACACCAACTCTGCGTTGGAAGAAACCATAGGGGTGCCTCAGTGGTTCAGAGCCTGGCTGCCAGCTGAAAGGTAGGCAGTTCGAATTCACCAGATGCTCCTACTCTCCTGGAGACAACCCTGAGTCAGGACCAGTCAGCACCATAGCAACAGCCTCCTGGACTCTGCGCACGCACGTAGTGCCGAGGAGTTTCTCACTCCTGCGAGGCTCCTGCCTTTGGTTGTTCGGGGGCCAGTTGCCTTACAAACCTTTCTCTTATTCGTGTCCAAGTCCACCCGGCTCTCGGGGCATCTCCCACTGGAAAGAGTCTTTTTTAAGGAAGGCTTCTCCTTCCCAGTGTCATGAGTGCTTATGTGGCTCGATGTCAATCTGCTTTTCCTTCTTTGCCATCCCTTTTTAAAGCTCATGAATTAGAATGTGGGTGTTCTCCGTGTATATGTGACAGAAAAGAACTGTTCTGATAAAATTGTGTAAGCTTATTTAGCTTTAGCTTTGCCTTTAGTTTTGCTAAGAAAGCTTTTAAAATGTTTTACAATGAAAAAAAGTGTTAGCTTTCAATACTTCAGGACCTTATAGCATGGGAAGGTTTGAATCATTCTAAGTATAAAGAAATGTGTTCATTTAAAAAGCATTTTCGTCATGTACCATGATGAGGTCCTTCTGGTTTATATATGTAAGTGGGAAAAAAACAGGTTGGGAACCAAACCAAAAACCCACTGCCATCGATTCCATTCCAACGAATATCAACCCAGAAGGACAGGACAGAACTGCCCCCGTGGGTGTCTGAGACTGTCACTCTACGTGAATAGAAAGACCCGTCTTTCTCCTTTGGTGGGGCTGGGGGTTTTGAACTGGTGACTTCGCAGTTAGCAGCCCAGCAAATAACCCCCGATGTTGTGAGAGCTCTTAGAGCTCCAGAATAGTGTATACGATAGGCCGTTGCTGCCTCAGACCCATCTGTGTGCGTGTGCGTGTGTGCATATCCGAGCGTAAATACATACACTTGAGAAGCTTCCAGCAGCTCATGGGAAAATGTCCTGCTGACCCTTCGCAGGTATACACATGCTGATAAACACATATGCACCTGTCTCTTAATGACGGGGAGGCAACGGAAGGGTAAAGGAAAGAGCGTGTGGGCACAGTACGATGACAAGCAGGGCAGCAGGAATCTGAAGATGTTCCTGTTGGTGTTGCCCGTTATCCTTGCGTCCACCCCAGCTCCGGGGACGGCTGGACCCCAGAGGTCCTCAGTGACCAATGTTCTACAGGTAGATATCTCCAGGCCTTTCTCTCGACACATGATGAGTACACGGGACTTGGCACAGCCCGAGATTTGCACATTGACATCCTTTCAGCAGTGTTCCGCAATCAGGTTTTTTTAACTTTAAATAAGCATTTTAAAACTGATTGTTGGGGTAAGCAGAAACCAAATTTGCCTCTAAGCAGCCATCTGAGTTGGATTTGGTGTGTCTCCCAAAGACACGAGGGGCGTTAGGCTTCCTGGCGCACACTGACGAGTGTGGTGGACACCTGCATGCCCGCAGAAATTATTGTGCCTAGGTGGTTTAAGGTAGGTGCCCCATGTGACCCGGTGCGCACCTGCACAAAGAACTGGGAAAGGAAGGCCTCCCTAGAAGCCATGCTCCTGGGCCTGGACACACTGGGGGACCTTGGGAAGCTTACCACCCCAGCCCACCCCTGGTGCCTTTTCCTCCCCTTTGGACCTCTCTCCAGGGTCACCGTGTTTGTTTTTCAGGTACCGCAGGTGCAGACTGTGCAGCAGGTACAGCACGTCTACCCAGCTCAGGTGCAGTATGTGGAAGGAAGCGATACCGTCTACACCAACGGAGCCATGTAAGTCCACCTGCAGGGGTCTCTGCCCTTCTCTCAGTGGGCGGCATGCGAGTACTGACCCTACCACTCTGCCTGCGCCCAGCCTGCATCGCTGAGGGCTGCATCTCAGCTTGTTCTGAATGTGTGCTCCTGTCCCCTCTCACCGGACCCGGCGGGGACACTCAGTGGCTCTCACTGCAATGTCCCTGTAGCACTGGCCCCAGGTGGAGGTAGAGATCACACTCTGTGGCCACGTGTTAGGCTACGATCGGAAAGCCCCGCAGTACAAAACCACCAGCCACTCCTCGGAGACAGAGACGGAGCTTTGACTCCTATAGAGAGCTGCAGTCTGGAAAACTCATGAGGGGGTAGTTCTCCCTGTCCGCCAGGGTCACTGTGAGTCAGTATCAACAGATGGCCGCGAGTTTCTTTAAGGGACTTTGTTCTTTTAAAAAGCATAGACATATATGATAAAATAATAATTTATAAATTGTCAAGGGTTCAGGGCGAGGGGCAGCAGGGAGGGGGGAGAAAATGAGGAGCTGATATCAAGGACTCAAGTAGAGAGCAGGTGTTTGGGAATGATGATGGCAACATATGTACGAATGTGCTGGACACAAATGATATATGTACGGATTGTAAAAAGAGTTGTATGAACCCCTAATAAAATGATTTTTTAAAAGCAAAGACATTACATGCATGTCAGTAGAAATGAATATGACTGTGGATATTGGGAGGGAGTTTTAATATTGGCAAATTCGGGAAAACTAGGTCAAAGTCAGCCTGGTTCTTCTGTCTGAAGCCTGACTCCCCCCCACCCCCCCAATTCACACCCTTGTCTCCTCCCCTGTGATGGTCACAGACATGGAAGCCTCTCCCCCTTGGTTTTTCAATCACTTTGTACCATGGTTCTGGAAGTGGCTGTGTAAGCAGATGCCCCTAGCGCTTTCTCACTTGCCGCCTGGAACCTCCCAGGCCCCTTATGCGTACGCAGGCTCTCTATGTGTCCTGAGATAATTCTGATGCTCCCACCGTTGACCTCGTTTCATCTGTGGCTCACTTCCCTCTAGGGGTGGGTGGGGAGGGGGGTGTTCCCCTGACTCCGGCTCCCGACATGATTTCATTGGTGCTCACAAGATTAATCCACGGTCTTCGCCAAGCCAAGACAAGCTCACCAGCGCCCAGTGAATTCCGACTCACAGTGAATGACCCACTAGACAGGAGGTGGCTGCTCCACAGGGGGTCTGAAGCTGGAAGATCTTTATGGAAGTCTGCGAGACTAACTCTTTAGGGAATAGAAAGCCTCTGTTACCCCCCCCCCCAAAGAGCAGCTGCCGCCGCCAAACTGCTGACCTCATCGTCGTTAGCAACCCAACGCAGAGGCTCTTGGCCACCAGGGCTCCTCCAGGGTACAGGGCCATATCTCTCTCAGATGCCCAGACAGTGTCTGGTTCCCTCCCAACTGTCACGTCTGCATGCCAGGCATCCAAACCAGGAAAGAGGGAGGAGGTAGAAGGAGCGATGTGCCAGGAAAGGGGTGCTGGTGGTACAACAGGTTAAGCACCAGCTGTCAACAGTCTCCATGCATCAGAATTGAAGACCCAAGACAAAGCGGGGGCTGTCCCCATAATTCACCGCTGGTGTTTGCTTCCATCCCAGTGGCTCAGCCCACAGCGCTTCATCATGGCTGGTGCGGGGGCCTTGGGGAAGGTGATAGCCCGGGCCTCGGACTGCTGGAGTGGCTGTTGACAGAGTTGACCATCCAGTGTCCCTTGCCATCATGCAGCGTGGAGCCGTGGCCTGGAGTAGAGCAGAGAGATCAGGCTCTGCTTCCTCTTGGCAGTAGGAGGCCTTGTGCCGGTTTGCTAACCTGCTTCCCTGGGCTAAGCTTCCTTGCTAATCAAGGGCACTTTGCAGAACATCTGGAGGAATAAACGCTCAATAAGCTCAAGCTGTTCATCTAATAGAGCATTCTAGAGTCATTCCAAAGACCCTGGCAGTGTGGTTCACATCCTCGGAAGCCCACAGGGGCCGGTCTGCTTTGTTCTTTGGGGGATCACTGTGAGTCGAATCAACTCGATGGTATTGAGTTGGGCATAGGTTGGAATAGTTTTGTGTGCCCACTTTGCTGTCTGAGTCAGGTTTCTATATATTGCTTGTTTATTTCTACATTGCTCCACCACTGAGCTGCACACCACCTCATACCAGGTAAACTCAGTAGGGGAGGATTCTTTTAAAAAGTTCATGGGAAAAGGAGCTGGAAAGAGATGAGATTTTTCCACGAATTATCTGATGCCCCGTCGGATGAGGTGAATGAATTCCATTCATCCAGTCAACAACCACAGCAGCCTTGTGGAGGAGAAATGGCGCCTCCGACGTTGGTCCGTGGAAGTGTGGACGTGGTTCCCTCTAGGTCCCCAGTGGATCCTGTGGCTCTGGGCTCCATTGGCTGCATGGTGGCGGAGCCAGGAGTTCTCTGGACACAAAGCCCCAGTAGCTTCTATTCGGTCTCTTGGCCCAGATCACCTCCTGGACCGCAGCCAGCGTGTTACAAAAGTGCCCCCTTGGTCACGGGCGCGAAGAGGCAGCCCTCAGAAAGGGGCCCTGTCGCTGCAGAGTGTGATACCCGCCGAGAGGCTTTGCCCTGTCACCTCTGTTTTCCAAAGAAAATTGACCGCAGTTGCCAGGTTGCCATTCCAATGGCTAACGAGCATCTAAGACGTGACGGGCACTAACTGCTCGTGAAGGTCGGACATTGCATAAGGCAGGCCGGAGAAGACTGGGCGCATCTGACTCATGGTGCTGGCGGAGAATCTGGAAAGCACCATGGACTGCCAGAAGCACAAACCAGGCTGTCTCAGAAGAAGCACAGCCAGAGCAGAGCGCTCCTTAAAGGCAAGGATGGAGAGACTTGTTCGCACTTACTTTGGACATATTGTCAGGAGAGATCAGTCACTGGAGAAGGACATTGTGGCAATTACATAATCTCCTGTCAACTTGAGTGAAGGGGTGGAGTCTAGCCTGTCAATCAGGTCATAGCCAATGAGGCTTCTGTGGGCGTGGTCTTCTCCTGGAGATTCTGGGAACCCTTGTCTTTCTCCCTGGAGGCAGGACACACTCTTCCTGCGAGACATTCCTGTTGCCAAGCCACATGGAACTACGCTAATGGAGCCAGAGCCCTGGAGCTGGAGGAGCCATGTGGAGACCACGCCAACTCTGAGATGCTTCCATTGCCACTGGATCCACAAGACTCCATCCGCTGGCCTGTGATCTTCCTACATTTGGTGTCATTTCATGTGTTGTGCGAGTCTGAAGGGGAATTTATAGACCGGTGTCGTACATATGAGCTCGTATCAGACTTATGGACTTGATCTGGACTGGGCTATGATGTTTCTTAATATACAATTACTCTTTGATATAAAGCTCTTTCTTATACACGCACGAGTGTCAATGAATTTGTTTCTCTAGTCAACCCAGACTAACACAGACATCATGCTTGGTAGAGTAGATGGCCAGTGGAAGGGAGACGACCCTCCAGGAGATGCACTGACACAGTGGCTGCAACCAGGGGCTCAAACGTAACAGCAGTTGTGGCAATGGCGTGGGACTGTGGTATGTAGGGCTGCTGTGGGTCAGGACGGGCTCAGTGGCGCCCAACAAGAACGAGCCTATGAAAGCTGCAGTCCAGGAAAGGAAGAGATCTGCCAGAGGAGGAGAAGGTGAGGACTCTCCACTGACAGGCTGACAGGACTGTGGTGAGGCTGCCCCTGTCCTTGGTGGAGCGTGATGGAACCTAGAAAGTCAGGTCAGCCCCACCCACTCCTGCTGCTGCCCTCTCGAGGCTTCGGTACCACTGTCTGCTCGTCATCAGCTCACTTGATTCCGGTTTTCCCAGGATACTGCAGTGCTGACATTTGACTACTTCGAATCTCTATCTCCACTGCTCATTTTAGGGTCTTTGTTTCCCCTGGTGGTGGTTTGGTTATTCGTTGGGCTTCTCGTCTTGGAAACTCACAGGGGTAGTTCCACCCTGTCCTATGAGTTGCTCTGAGTCGGCATCTACTTGACGGTGCTGTTTTTTGATATTCTCCCTCTTTGTATGTGCTGTGTTTCCACGTGAGCTGGGGAGAATGTTGCAAATTCTGCTGCCACAGATGACGGGGTGCACTTTGCGGGGGGGAGGGGTCATGAATGCTTTGTCATTGAAGGGCTTCTTCAGAATCCATAAGCACACGGACTACACTCACCTGTTTTAAAATCGTCACCTCTTGGCAGCCATCTGCATTTTCCGCAGCCATCCATTAACTTTTTTCCAAAAGATACGATAAGGAACCTTAAAAGCCATACTTATTAAGTCATTTCCCTTTCCTCTTTGAGTGAATAGTGACTTTCAGTATTTGCAGTGAAATTGCACTTCACCATTGTACCCCCTGAAGTGTCACAAGGCAAGGATGTCTCTTTGAGGATTAAGATGCGCCTGATCCAAGCCATAGGGGCCCCGGTTGGGGTGCTAACCACAGGTGGACAGTTAAAGCCACCTGCCTCTCCCAGGGAAAAAGTTGAGACCACGTGACCCTCTAAAGATTTATGGTCTCAGAAACCCTGCGTAGGATGGCTAGGAGTCAGTAGATTTTAAAAAAATAAGGTACGCAGGCAGTCCCTGAGTTATAGACTGCTTCTAATTGCTCTTTAATGTTTATATAAATGAACCCTTACTTGGAAGTTCTACAGCAAAAAAAACCTACTGCCACCAATTCCATTCCAACTCAGAACACCTATACATAGGGATTCTGAAGCTGTAAATCTTTACCAGAGCATCTTTCTTCCCCAGAGAGGCTGCTAGGTTTTAACCGCCGATCTCGTAGACAGCAGCCCGATGCTAAGCCACACTACCACCAAGGCTCCTTGGGCCAACCCTAACTCAGCACCATCATCTTCACTTATAAGCACAGGCAGCTTTGAAAATTACGAAACCCAAAATGCCTACTGCCATTGAGTTGATCAGCTTTGTCTCTCTCTTGAGGATTGGCTGGTGGGTTTGAACCACTGACCTGGTGGTTAGCAGTCTAAGGACAGCACCACAAGGGCTCTTCTTCCACTAGAGTAAAATGAAATAAGAACCACGTGCACTTGTTCCTGCTGACCTACAGAGACACCCTTGGGAACCGGTCTAGTCCGTAACCTGGGGCTGCCTGCAGGTGAATTAACTCAGGAAGTATACAGTGTTCTTGGATATTCGTATACTATATAGAAATGTCCTTACCTAGGAACTTTTCAGCATTGGAGGTTTTCATTAAATAGCTTCATGAGAATCCTTATTAGATGGCCCTGTCTCTGTACCTTTTGAATATTGTCCCTTAGTAGAACAAACTGGTGTCACATTGAGGGCAGTTTGCCCTGTGGTGTTTCAAGTTCAGTAGATGACCATCAGAAGAAAGCTGATGACAACCCTTGAGCTCGCAGGCCAACAGGTAACCGTGACGCTCCTCCATTAGTGGATTGGACTCATTGTTTCCAGGGATCTTCAGTTTTCCGAGAGGCCCACAGTTAGGTGGCTGCACATGAACTCTGAAGACCCCATTTAGGAGGTCAGACATTGTCTTTATGGGCTGGGCTGGGCCAGTCGACCTTGCTTCCCCCCGAGGCTAGGGTCCTGAGCCCCGAGCTCCATGACTTACTCCCACAGGTGTTTGGCTAATTTTCAAACCTTGCCCTCCTATATGCGCCCACCCCATGCACAACTCTCGTTATAATGAAGGGGAAATGCCCAGGGGCAGGTATCCTCATAGAAGGTTGTGGGAATCCTCCCTCTTGTCACCCCACCACCTCAGCCCCATGTCTTGTGTCAGCTTATGCATCTCCTCATAGATCACAGTTAATTCAGGATTGTGTGTATAACAGTAGTTATGAAAAAATATATTCACAGAAACTGGGGTTTATGTAGTGACTGTTATAAAGCAACTGCTGAAAGGACGCCTGATAAACATCTCCCTTTCTGGGGGGCAAATCCTGTGGAAGCGGAGGGATAAAGCCTGCTTTGGGGGGAAGGGATTTTAAAAGGCTGGGAATCAAGGCACCCTGCCTTAAGAAGAGGCTGAGTCTTTCAGAATATGAGCTCAGCACCCCTCCACCCCCATCTAAAGGAAGCCAGGGGCTGATCCCCAGAGGCTGAGCTGCTTCTTGACCAGGTGGTCTAGAAGGGGGCAGCAACAAACCCTGATGTCACTCCCAGAAGCTGTGAGCCTCATAGACTGCCCACTGAGCAGTGCTCATGCTGCCTCAGTTCCACACCTGCCCCACTTGGAGCCCAGGCTCTAACCCAGACTGGCTTGGGTTGAGCCCCGTCTCTAATGAGTGCCCTGTTTCTTGACTCCTCTTCACTCACGCGCCTCTCCTGATTGCCTGCTATCCAGGCTGGCTTCCTTCCACGAATTACAATGAATGAAATTGCTCTCTCCAGCGGTACTGTTGATGGCCTCCACTGGCTTAACCTAATAGACGTTCTTGTAGATTAAATTGACTTCATCTCGAGCAGTCAACCCGTCAGCCCCTCTGCACTCAAATCACTGTCTCTGGCTGTGTGTCCTCCTGTGTCCTTATCACCTGATTGGCATCTCCTCAGTCTTGTTACCTGGCCAATCATTTCTCCATGGCCTGAGCTCCAGAGTCCAATTTGCGAGTTGACTTACACCTGCCCTCTGCCTTGGGCTGGGCTGTGTGCACCTCTTCTGCATGGGCTTTCCCCACACTCCTTCCTGCTGATTCACATCTCATTGGAGAGCCCTTTCCTGAGCTGAAGGCAGTGGTTCTGTACTGTTTCCTAACATGGGCCACTTTTCATCCACAGAGCTGACGGTCTCCCTTCTTCCCCTTGTCTGTCTGTTCTTTCCCTGCATTTGTCTTCTCTCCACTAGAATGAGAGCTTCAAGAGGGCAGGGACCTACTTGTTTGCTCCTCTTCCTGTGGCCAACACCCCAATAGTGGCATACGGTGGGCACCCCATCTATAGTTGAATGCATTAAATGACAAGGAGCCTCGCAGGCAGTCCCCAGGGAAAGACCTCATGCTTGGTTAGATTGGCTCGTAAGACGCTCACCTTTATGAATCAGCGCTTGGTTTTATTTAGCCAGGGGATGGGACTCATATGCTGACAGGCTCAGGCTCTCCTGGAGGTTCCAGTTAGAGGTCACAGATAAAAGAGGGAGACCCTCAAGGAGATGGATTGACACAGTGGCGGCCACTAGTGTGAAAACAGCTTGGGGCCTTGACGCACTTCACTCTCTGTCCCTTGAGTTTGCTGTGAGTCTGCACTGGCCCAGAGGCAGTGAAGAACAACAGCAGACTTTAATGACAGCTAAGACAGGAGCTTTAAACTCACAGAGAAAACCAGGAGAAGCCGTGGGACGTGGTCCCTTGGTTACTTGGTTCCTCCTCCCGGGGGGAAACTTTTGGGGCCAATCCACATGGCTGTGGTTGCTCCATCATTCTTGTCTGTGCATGGACACCAGAGGTTCTGGAGCTGCCAGTTCCACCAAGGTTGGTTCAAGTCCACACTCCCTTCGCTGACCTCTATCGTCCGGGCAAATGGCCTGTTCGTGTACTTAGGTCCTCCTTTTGAAGCGCGTTTCAAAGACCATAATGGTCATTGACTCTTGGGCACTGCTCTCTCTCTCTGCAAAATCTACAACCCCCTTTCAAACCAGCAGGAGCCCTGGGCTGCTGAGCCCAAGGCTGGTGGCAGTTCAAACCCACCACGTATGGTGGGAGAAAAGATACAGCCGTTTGCTCCCCTAAATGCTCGCAGTCTGGGAACTCCGTGGAGCCATTCACTCTGTGCAGTAAGGGTGTTCTGCATTGCGTGGGCTGCCCAACCGCGAGCTTGCCTGAGAGAGAGCGTTCTGGGCCAGAGGGCTGCTGGGGTCATGGTAGACTGTGGCTCGGTCCCCTGGCCAGGGGCCCATGCGGGGGTTGTTTCTCTACTGAAACAGTCCCCTACCTCTACGTCCCTGCTTCCCCACCTTCCTCATGCCGCACCCCTTTCATACAGTTCCACATGTGGTGGTGACCCCCAACCACAAAATTATTTTCGTTGCTACTTCATCACTGTAATTTTGCTACTGTTATGAATCATCATGTAAATATCTGATATGCAGGATGTATTTTCATTGTTTACAGATTACACATCATTAAAGCAGTGATGAATCACAAACAATATGTCATTATAGTGAAATATTTATTTCTAATGACAAATAAATGAAATGTTGTCTTGAAGCATGGTGTAGCATGGGTAACAGTCTTCACACCGGGTACTCGTATGTGGGTGTATCTGCATGTGGGCAGACCCGCCTGGAGACAGATAGAGCCATGTTTTGGTTCTTAAGACCATCAGAAATATGTGTTTTCTGATGGTCTTAAGCGACTCCTGTGAGAGGGCCATTCGACCCCGCAAAGGGGTCACGACCTACAGGTTGAGAACCGCTGCTCTACATACTCACAGCCCCTTACTCATCCATTGTCCATACAATGATGCTCAAACTCCGCCGACCCCACCCACAGTCTGAAAGTGAGATCTTTGACACGCAGGTCAATAAATACCGTCCTACATACCATATATCAGCCATGTGAATGGTGCAAACCAAACTCTGCCATCAAGTCAATGCTGACTCATAGCGACCTCCACAGGGAAAGGGGAACACTTCTTCGCTCGGTGCACTATGCTGCGATTGTCCGGTCCAGCCTCGCTGAGGCCTTGCCTGTGTTGTCGCGACTCCTGACAACACTGGATCGTGACCCGTGATTTCAACAAGAGTTTGGGGTTCCTTTCCCTGCTGCCCAGTGTGTTTCCTTTAAAAAAAAAATCATTTGTGTCACCTTTTTAAAACCTGTTTCTTTAACCCTCTCTTTGTCCGTGACCCTTCTTGTTTGTTAAAGCAGTTACTGCAGGGATCTCATTTCTTCCCATTCCCAGCCTCCCTCCTGGGCTCTCGCCCTCCTATGCTATCCATGTTTCCTGCTGGGCGGCTACATTCCGTTTGCTTGTTTCAGCCCCCGCTGTGATCACTGGGCTAATATTCCTTGACCACCCACCCAGCGTGGTCCGCCTCCCATTTGTTCTGCTTCGGGACTCTTCTTTTTCACCCTCCCTTTCAGAACATGGACGGAAACTCAACCTTGTTTTGTTTCATTGCTTATTCTTGATTGCTAACCCACTGGGAGCAGAATCTCGGGTGGTTACGGGTTGGACTGGGGTCTGCAAGGTCAGCAGTTCCAAGCCGCCAGCCATTCCAGTGGAGAAAGATGTTGAGTTCCCAGGGCAGTTCTTCCCCGTCCTGCAGGGTTGCTATGAGTCGGCATCGACGCAGCAGCAATGAGTTTGCGGATTTCGAATTAACCAAGAGTGAGCTACGTGTTGCCCTGCCAACCCGCAAGCTCAGCCGCTGAAACCACAGCCTCTCCATGGGAGGAAGATGAGGCTTTCCACTCCTGTCAAGTTTTGGTCTCAGACACCCACAAGGGGCGGCGCGACTGCGCTGTGGGATCACTAGGAGTCGGAAGTGGGCGAGCGGGTGTGACTGAGGGAGCCCGCATGGTAGAAGTCACGTCTAGTTTGTTCCTTTGATCCTCGGTGCCGGCGGAGATGCTCCGTAACTGTTCACTCAAAGAAATGTGTACAGGGTACCCCGAAAGCTATAACACACTGTCCCTGGCGGAGACCTTTGTGCCGTGGGTGCTGCTGGCAATGCCATTTCTGCAGTTTACCACTTTCATACCATTGTTCGGTGTGAAAAGTTTGCTAGCTTACTGGTGGAGGATACACAAAATCTGGTTAAAATACAAAGCACATCCTTTAGGGACCCTGTACATCTGGACTGTGGATGAGACACCCGGAGCGAAAGGAAACAGGAAAGTAGGTTCTCGTGGAGGGAAACTGACATCATGGCGGCTGTGCATCAGTAAGATGGGACTCTTCAGGGTCATGCTTAGCCTGGGGTCGATGCTGAGGCTCGCAGGGATGCAGAGAGCATGGAATTATGGGGTTCAGCTGCTCCGAGTCTTCTCATTTGCATAGAACCTTCTAATAGAGTCAGCCTCGGAGAAGCTGCCTTGGGGACAAGTGTGCTCCTATCAGGGTGTGTGTGTTCGGTACAGCAGGCACAGGGCAGGACAATGGACTGGTTTTCCCAAGCTGTAAAAATAATCTAATGCGACTATAATAAAATAGAAATAATTCCCATGACTCCGACGATGTCATTCCATTCAGAACAGACGGCAGGGACCTGGCAGCCTCTTCCCAGCATATGCAGGACTGCTTGGGATGCATACAGTAAGGGACACATGCAGTCTGGAAACAGCCCACTGCTTTCAACTGGTTATGCCCCAAATTAAGCGGTTTCCCTAAAGGTAGATTTTAGACATTTCCATGGGAAACGGCAGGCCAGCAGCAGCTGCTGTGAAGGATGCACCCATGACACAACCCGAAAGACAGGGGTTCGCTCCAAACCAAGGAAGCAGGCCTTGCCTCTGCTGGCCCTGCTGTCTCCTCAGCCTTGGGGTGGCCTCTAGCCAGGAGGCACAGCATGTGCACACACTGGCCTGGTAAACGCGAGCACCTGCAGGAATAGGGCTGGGCCCAGCTCCAAGGCTGCTCCCACCAGAGTGCAACACATACCTGTGGCCGGGGAAGAACAGGAGAAGGATGTCACAGCTGGTCAGCTCCACTGCAGCACTGCAGGAGTCCAGCAGACGAAGCCACTGGATCCTGGATTTCCAAGGACCTCCAGCTGCTTTCGTTTGTTTGTCCCTGGAAATTGCTGCTCCAGGGGGTGCAAATGCAGAAGCAAAACCTTCTGCGGGGCTGAGTTGAGTTACGGAGATCAGACTTCCTTTTTCCAACTTCCTACCTGCTCTAACCTGCCCTCCATGGTGCAAGGTGCCCTAGAGCAGATGAGACAGACAGTACTTACAGCCCAGGGGACACCACGCGCCACCCTAGGCCCATGGTGGCTGCACTCAGAGGCAGAAGGAACTAGCAGGAGCTGTGAGAGGCCAACTTTGTAGTGACCAGAGGATGGAGTGACCCTCATCCCCACCCCCTCCCAGGAGGACACAATGGACTTGTTGGAATAATTTCACAGGCTTATGGAAATAAAACCTGTACATCGAAGACGGGTGGGGTACAGCTGGTCTGGGAAGCTCTGCATTGGCGGAGGACATATGTGAAAATCGGGGAAAATTTTCCATAGCTATGTATTTAAATTTTAACAAAACAACCTTATCACATTCAAAAGACTCCAGTGCACTTAATACATTTGTCAAATCTGCAATTCCATTCTTGCAAACATTTTTCTAAGTCATCTGTTTGGATGGCTATTGACACCTCCCTCATGTTTTTCTTCACCTCTTTCTTCTCTGTCTTCACATTGCTGCCCTTTCACGTCCCTCTGCATTCATAGAAAAACAAGTCACACTGAGTGAGGCCAGGTGAGTCAGGTGTGAGGGGCAAGAGAGGCATGCTGGCTCTGTGACCAGGTGCATTGTCGTGGTGGCAAAACCAGTCCCCCCGTCTGCCACAAATCAGGCCTTTTTTGTCACATACTGTTATGCAATCTTTTCAGAACCTTTAAATAGAAAGCTTGATTAACATTCTGACCCAGTGAAACAAACCCCAAATGCACCATCCCCCTCATATCAAAAAACCAAATGAGCGTCGGGGTTCTTGGGGTAGCCCCTCGTTATCACAGAGAGCTGGAATCTCGTGCGGGAGGTCCTGGGGACTGCAGCGGCTCCAGGTGTCACAGCAGAACCAGGGACCCCACGGTTTGACACACACCCTCCCTGCTCTTCTGTGCCGATTCCCCAGCTCACACAGCCTCTCCAGCTAGAGTGTAGAGTTGTGTTATGTGATGTGAAGGCTACATTTTCTGTATGCACGATGAAGATGCGTGCCGGACGCTAATTCCCGAGAACTGATTGCATAAAAGGAGTCCGCCCAACAGGCAGGACTATTTAAACCCCAAGCGTGGTTTTTGTTTGTTTGTTTATTTGTGTTTATGGTGCAGGTAGCAACTTCAGTGCCCACCAAACTTGTCAAATATAGGTGTGTGTGGTGGACACTTGGGGTTGCCCTCCAAGATGATCCTGCCTTTGTCTTCTCATCTTTTCAACCTTCTTTATCGTGCACCTGCTGGGTCTGCACCTGCTAAGCTCACTCTGGGCAAGAGGATGGTCCTGCCTTACAGCAAACCACATTGTAAGGAGGCCCGCTAAATAGAAACAGAAAGTTGATACAGACCCTGAACTGCCGGCTAGACTTGTTAGTCCCTCGTCATTCTTCGCCGTTCTTGCTGATGCGCATGAAGGGTGCTCACCATGGCCAAGTTCCTGCCGGTGCTACAACATGCTGCAGTGCGCAGGCTAAGCTTAGTCAGACGCCAACTCCATGGGGGGCTTTGGACAAGCTCTGTCACCTTCATTGTTCACCTTACTGTGAAGTAGCAACTGAAACATGACCAACCTCTTAGAGCTGGGAGGAAGATGAAGCCAGTGTCTGCCCGGAGAGCACGGAGAATGATGCTGGTTGCCTTGTGACCGGTCACTGTGCATTCGCTGCCATTGTCCATCGCAGCCTGTGTTTGTGGCATCCTGTTACTACTACCGGAGCCCTGCTGGTGGAGTGGTTATGCTCGGCTACAATCTGCATGGTTAGCAGTTCGATACCACCAGCTGCTCTGTGAGAGAAAGACTGGACTTACGACTTCCGTCAACAGCTACAGGCTTGGAAACCCACAGAGTGTGCCAATGGATCAGCCTTCACTTGATGGCAGTGAGTTTAGTTTGGGGGGATTATTACCTCTGGGCATGCAGACTCGTTTTGTTTGAAGTGTAAAGAGGGAATCTGGTACCACAGTCAGTCAACATATTTATTGCTCGTTATCTCTTTGTACGTCCAATAACTACCAACATCAGATTGTGTTATTATTGTAAGCCTGGCTGATTAGGGTCACCAACAAATACAGTGGCTATTTCGCTCTGTCTCTAAACTTGAAATGTACTAGGCTGCTGTTGGTTTTTATTTTATGACATATGAGGGGGGTACCCACACAACCCCATTCCCGGCAAAAAAAGGAAAAGCTTCCTTGGGTGGAGCTTTCATAGTACACATCTCTCCCCACCCCCCAGCCCACCACCACCACTAGGTCAGCACAGAGCAGCTCGTTCTGAGTTAGCGCACCCAGTGGCATCAACTGGGAAGGTTCTCTCTGGACACATTGAATTTTTTTGTAAAACAGTTTTACTCAAACCTTGCTTTTTGTGATGGTCGATTTAAGAAAACAGTGTGTGCCTGTGAAATTTTGTTTCCTGCTGGGGAAAAATGCTGCAGAAACGGTTGTGATGTTGAACACAGCTTATAAGGACAGTGCTATGGGAAAAACTCAAGTGAACACATGGTTTTCTCATTTCAAAAAAGGTGAAATGTCAATTAATTACAGACCTCATTTTAGACATCTGTCACCTTCCAGAACAGACAACAATGTTGGCTCGCTCTCATAGAGCATTTGCAGTTCATTCCGCCAGCTAAGGCTGTTCATCAAGCTTTCTACTTAGAAGTTCTGAAAAGACTGCATAACCATGTGTGACAAAGAAGGCCTGGTTTTGCCACCACAGCAATGCACCTGCTCACACAGCCGTCTCAGTGTGCCAGATTTTGGCCCCAAACAGAATGTCTCTCTGGCCCCATGCACCTCACTCACCTGACCTCGCTCAGTGGGACTTGTTTTTGTTTCCGTGACTGAAGAAGGCTATGAAAGGACAGCAATGTGATGATGTGCAGAAGAGGTGATGAAAACAATGAGGGAGGTGCCATCAGCCACCCAAACAGATGAGTTTGAAAAAATGTTTCCAAGAATGGAATTGCAGATCTGACAAATGTATTAAGTGTCATGGAGAGAACTTTGAAGGTGATAAAGTTGTTTTGTAAAAAAAATTTAAATACAGAACTTTGGAAAAAAATTGTGTTGGGGGGTACCTCCCCATGTGTATGTAATCAAAGAAAGGTATAAATGAAGTTCCAGTTGGAAAACGATGAGATGGATTGCCTTTGTCTGCTTTAAAAAGAATAAAATAAACTACAGTGTTTCCCATAGGAGTATTCCCATCCATCCTCTTGCTTTGGTGCAGAAAGTCCTAACATTTACCCGTCTTAGAAAACTTCCAGAACATGGCCCTGTGGTTGCTGCTGTACTCTTGAGGTCGCCTGCTGGCACTGTGTGTTAAGCATCAAACTGCTACCCGAAAGGCTAGTGGTTCTGACCCGCCAGCTGCTTCACAAGAGGAAAGTGAGGCTGTCTGCTGCCTGAAAGATGCACACCTTCAGAAACCCTAGAGAGGGCAGCCATGAGCCAGGATGGGTTTGAAGGCAGTGCATTCGGCGTGTCCTCGACTTCCTGAAGGTCACATCATACTCCCCTAGGTTGGGAGGCCCTGCCTTGTATGCAGAAACCCCTTGGGGCCATTCCGCATAATTCCTCAGTAAGGCTTTAAAAAGCTGAAAGACGATTTTTAAAAATCTCCTGTAGGTAGACGTTTATGGGCGTCGCTGGCTGAGATGTTAACTATGCTTCCAAAGCGGCGGATTTGATGTCCTGACTATCCCGTGTGCCGGCTGAATGCCAGTGACGGGTAGACGCCGAGGGAAAACCGAGTGTAAAGAGTGAGCCAGGACACAGGGAGTCGGCCCTGTGTGAACAGAGGCCTGTGCTTCAGGTGGGCAGAACATGCTAGAAACAAGGAGAAAGGACACCGAGTAAAACAGTCCCATGAGGTAGGGGAGGACGGACAGGGAGGCTAGGGGGTGGGAGAGCTGGAAGCTTCCAGGGGTTGAGGAGACGGAGGAAGAGGGCTGACAAGCTCCGGAAGGATCTTCCCGACAGAGGAGGCTGTGCAGGGGGTGTGGCTCCGGTGGAGGACACATCGCAGGCCACGTCCTGAACCAAGTCCGGACGTTGGCCCTGCAGGGCAAGGGTTTGTAACTGCCTGCCGAAGGCAGGAAGGACTCCCAACAAGTTTCCAAGGGAAAAAAAGTTGCGTTTTCCTGTTTGCCTTGTAGAAAAGGGCCCTCCTGGGAGCCGAGCTCATGGTGAGTAGAAGAGAACCTGCTGAAAGGCAAGCCAATTAGGAGGCAATTACAGCAGCAAGTGGCGTGAGTCAGGCAGTCAGAGGGGACTAGAGATGCGCGAGTGCACTGGGGAAATAGTTGGAAGGTAAACGAAGAGGCTGTAATGACTCATGTCGATCAGAGAGAGAGAGAGAGAGAGAGAGAGAGAGAGAGAGAGAGAGAGAGAGAGAGAGAGAGAGAGAGAGAGAGAGAGAGACCTCATGGCATAGTGGTTACGTGTTGGGCTGTGATCCACAAGGTCAGCAGTTTGAAACCACCAGCCACTCCTCAGGAGACAGATGAGGTTTTCCACTCCCATGAACAGGGAAAGTCGTGAAAACCCACAGGGGTGGTTCTCCCGTACCCTGTGGGTCAGCATGGCTCAATGTCTGTGAGGAGACATTCATGTCAGTGTGAGAGAGAGACGGAGTCATTTCTGGGTCCGGGCATGGAGGGGGTGCTCTCTTCTGAGACCAGGAATATCCGAGTATAGTGATTCCCGTGTGTCATGGCAGGAGCCCCTTGGCACTGTGGGTTAGGCGTTGGACTGCTAACCTACCAGCCATGGAGCAGAAGAAAGATGTGGCAGTCGGCTTTGGCAAAGATGGCTTCCTTGTGAGCCTCCTGGGGCAGCTCCACCCCGTCCTGCGGGTCTCTCGGCGGTGGTGGGCATGCCAGTCAGGCTTGATTTACATGTTGCCGGGGTTCCCTCGAAAGACCCCCAGCTTGCCATTAAACACAGAGATTTGCAAACCTAAACGGAGCATTCGGAAGTACAGCATGACAGGACTAACCATGCCAACATGCATGTGGTGAGTGTAGACTTTATGACCGGAGACCACATGAGTGGGCGTGGCCGAGTGAGAATTCAGAAAGACAGAAGTTCCGGACCATTCCAGTATTTCAGGTGTTGGGGGCAGGAGGCACGGAGATTTCAAATGGTTCTTGAGAGGAAGTGGGGACACAGGTAAAAAGTGGAGATAGGCCGCAGACACGGGAAGGCACAAGAGCGATGAGCCAGGGCACTAGAAGCAGGTGCTGGACATTGATTCCCTCTCGGGGGGCGGGGGGGGTGAAAGAAGACCAAGCCGAGCATCTCTGCCACTCTCGGGACACCCCTCGGTGTCGATCAGGTTCTCCAAGGCGGCATTAGAGCAAGCTGGGCTTCTCCGGAGGGAGAGTTCCTGCAGCTGCTTCTGAGTGTCGGACGCTGTCAGAGTGGAGAGCGGGACACCGGAGGCACGGGAGACCGCAAAACCAACCCAGCAACCGAGTTCCATCAGAGCAGCGTTGGGGAAAGGCGAGGCCCCTCGGAGGGGCAGCAGGGTCCTCCAACAGGTCACACGTGAGAAGGGCAGGCAGGAGCCTTTCTCCTGCTATTTAGATTTGGTCGCACACAACCTTATTAAAAGGCCACATCATGGGGAGATGGGAACGTGGCGAGATGGCTCTGGCCTCGTGTCAGGAATCTTGGCTCTGCAGGAGCTAGTGGATTGGGCCTTGGGGCTCCCTGTGAGGAAGACCGTTGGCTCGAGACTCTTGCCATAGGCAGAGACTAAAGCTGCCAAGTTGATGCCAGCTCATGGTGTGGCCGCTGTGGCCATTCGGAAGGCCACCAGGTCCGTCTTCCAAGATGCCGCTAGGTAGGTTCAAACTACCAATCTTCCTGTCAGTGGCAGAGAACTTAACTCTCGGTGCCAAGAAAGGAAACCCAAACCAGACTGTCATTGAATCCGTCCCAACCCGTAGGTAGGCTTTCTGAGACGGGAGCTCTTTCTGGGAGCAGGCGGCTCATCTCTCTCCTGAGGAGTGGTGGGTGATTTTGAACGGCTTACTTTGTAGTGAGCGGCCCAGCACCTGTCCCACAGTGTCACCAAGGCTCTCGGCGCTAAACCAAACTGTCACTGTGTCTGTTCCGACTCTCAGCAGCCCTGTGAACAGCCAGCCTCATCTTTCCTTCCCCCTTGGAGTGGCTGGGGGTTTCAAACTGCTGACCTTGTGGTGAGCAGCCCAACCCTGACGCCACGTGGCCACCAGGGCCCCCGCTGTCAATAAAGATGACCCACAGGAGGATATAAGCTCTGGGTCGCATAGCACCCAGGGCAGGAGGTGATGTGGGTGGTTGCCTGTCAGCCCCAGCTTTCCAGACCCAAAACCTCCTTAGACTGGGCTTTGCAGGAGGTTGTGTGTCAGAAGAGTAGCTTCGCGTCATTCGGGGACACTCAGGGCCCTGGGTTTCTACATGTCCAGGTGGTTGAACACCGACAGAGAGAGACCCAGCATTCTTGAAGGTCAGAAGAGTCAAGGTCCCTGTGAAAGGCCCCCTGCGAGGTAAAAAGCAAGCCCGGCTGTTTCAGGGACTGAAGTGTAATCCAGCATGCAAAGCTTGCATGCTGCAAAGGCTACAGGCTCAATTGTAGGGAGCTGTCTGCACTCGGGGGAAGATAGGTGCATTTCAAAAGCGATGATCTGCTCCACAGGCCAGTCAATGTCTTCTTCTCTTTCTCTCCTTTGAAGCCGAGCAACAACGTACCCTTACACAGAAACGCAGATGTACAGCCAAAACACCGGCGGGAATTACTTTGACACCCAGGGGAGCTCGGCGCAGGTGACCACGGTGGTCTCGTCCCACAGCATGGTGGGCACGGGTGGCATCCAGATGGGCGTCACCGGGGGGCAGCTCATCAGCAGCTCAGGCGGAACCTACCTGATCGGCAATTCCATGGAGAACTCGGGCCACACGGTCACACACACGACGAGGGCCTCCCCAGCCACAGTAAGTGTCCTCCGCATCTCCATCGGGTTAGTGGAGCTTCCTGGTGGGTCTCAGCTGTACACAACACAGCCAGGGCCAGAAGGAGCTAGGCAGTGATGGCCTGGGGCATTCTAAGAAAGACAGGCTGTGGACCGTTCGGCCGACTGGTACCCCGAGGCACGCCCTGCCCCATGATGCAGGTCAGGAAACTCGAGGGAGGTGGCTCTTCCTATCAGATGGCCAGCACTGGTGGGCTTTCTTCAGCAACCTCCTGTGCAATATGTAACATTTCTGTTGAAAGAACTCCACACGGCCCCGGTGCTTATTGCTAGATAAGAAAAGAGCCAGCAAATAAAGCAGAGCCCTGGTGGAGGAGTACACTGCTAAACCTCAAGATCAGAAGTTCGAAACCACCACCTGCTCTGAGGGAGAAAGATGGAGCTTTCTACTCCTGAGAAAGCATCTCAGGCACCCATGAGGACGGTTCTACCCTGTCCTGGCGGGCTGCTCTGAGTCGGCATCGGCCGGTGTCACTGAGTGTTGAGCCACGATAGAAAGTAAAGTACAGTTGAGCTTGGTGGTAAGTCCTCATCCTTGATCAGTGGACTCAGGGCTAGCTCCCCGCCCTCAGAAGCTAGCAATCTATCGTCCAGAGATGCCCGACCCCTAGACATTTGAATTCTGCCATCTCCACATGCCACCTGTGCAATCACTCGATTTTTTTCAATTGCCTCGCTTTTAACAGCAAACACCATGTGGATGATTTGCCTAGCGTGTGTGCATGGAAATCGATGTAGAAAGACTAGCATGTTCAGTGTTGGCCTGTGTGCACATGTAAAGTCATGTTGTGCCCTACCCCACCCCCAGAGCTAGACATTGGCCGCTTACAGACAAGAAACATTTGTGTTTGAGGCATACACCTGCAGGCTTGAGTTTACAAGTTTTCTTTAAAATTTTTTTTTAAAAAAGGTAAACCCTATTTACTTCCACACCACATGCTTTAACTGAGCGCCGGATCTAGAGCCAAAGGAAATGGTGTGGAGCCTGAGATCATCCCCCCGCCACCTCCAGGAAGGGTGACGAAGAACTAGCCAGTTAGAGGCAGCCAAGCTAAAGGGGCAATGGGATGGGTTCCTCGATGGGCATTCTAACCAGGAAGAGCACACCCCTGCCCCGTCTCTTAGTAGACTGCGTCTTCTTGTTATCAAATGAGCAGGAAAGAAATAGTGGAGGTAAAATTTGAGGTGAAAGAATTTATGCAAAAGACACCATAGCGCGCATCCTACTGGATTTTCTTCGCGATGCAGCAGGCACTTGGTAAGTACTCTTGTGCAGACGGTGTGTGTTCCTGGTGGCTGTGTAATTCCTTCCAGCTCCTGCTCCCTCCGCTATGTGTTATTCTCGTCAGAACAGGAGACGCGCCCCTCCGAGCTCTCTCTCGTACCTGTGCCTGTGTCTCACTGACGCACCCCTACGTGTGTTGTCTCCTGCCTGTCAGACACATCCCGTGCCATGTTTCCAGGCCCTCGGTTGCATGAGTGGCTGTCCCGTGGGTTGGGGAGGAATGGGAAGGCGCTCCAGAAGCCCTTAGGCTCTCCGGCCCCCAGGTCCTTCACTCACTAGAAGAAAGGCGTCCTTCTCTGGAACGCTGCCCTAGTTTGCTCCAGCCCTGAGGTCGTGGAAGAGAAAGGGCTTGTACACGGTTCTGGATGTAAAAGTAACCATCTTTTCCAGAAAAGAAGAAGTAGGAGAGGCACCAGGACTTCTGAAGCCCTCCTGCGAAAGGCCACCCAGAAAGCTGTCCCAGTAGAAAGGGGAGTGCTTGCCACCTACTTAAGGAAAAGTGACCATAAGAAAGCATCCTGTGCCACCTTCATTTCACACAAATACGTGTACATACACACATACGTGTGTGCTAGCGCCATCCCTCTTCCTCATCCTCCCACATCCTCCCTCACAGGCCATTTCTCTTTACCTTCACACTGACTACTGCTACCTGGTTAACCTACCTGTTAGCCACCTGTGGGTAAACGGAGAAGCGTACCTAGCACTGTCACTGTGTTGACTGTTCATTCCAGGGTGTGAAAGTGCAGTCCAGGCACGGACAGGGGTTAGACTTGGGATTCTCCTCCTGTAAGGGCAGCACCCACCGTTTCTTTGAGCACCTGGCAGATGGTGTTTCTCCTTAGCTGTATTTACTGTTCAGAGCTGGCACCTGGCTTTCATTGCACCCATCACTCGGGAAATTACACTAACCACGTAACGGAGTCACACCTGGAACTAGCGGGAAACTGAAGGAAAACAAAACAAAAAAGGTCACTTAATACCACTGGAACCCATTGGCTTAATAGAAGAGGCCTTCAGATCGGAGGTTCTGCTGCGAAGGATGAAAAGTGTCTGGATCTCCCATTGTAGCTTCTGTTTTCTTGTTTGTCTAAGTTACCATACAATTTCCTTTGGGGGGGGGGGTTTCTCTTTCAAGCAAAGGGAGTATAAAAGTGAGTTTAGAAAATGTGGCAGGCGCCCTCATCACAGCCCACTATCTGATTGTCCCAGCCCTCTCTGCAGGCACATCCCCAGTGACCTCCATGCTACCTTTCCCTTAACGTCACAGCTTCTGTTTGGTTCCGGTGCCTCCTTCAGCCCCACTGAAGATCCTCATCTGCTTAATCGACTCAACGAGGCTGTGATTCTCAGTTTACTGCTTCCCATCTGTCACTGCAGTAGGCCACGAAACCTACTTAAGACTCCTAGCGTGTCCCCCGTTCCAAGACTGTGGTTGCTCCGACCTGGAGACATCCCACATGCTTTTAATAGGTGCCACGTCTTTCAAGGGAATTTCCCCATCCTCACTGCCCCTCTCGCTCTCGGTAGAACCACAGAAACGAAGGCAGACAGACACAGACGGTCTTTACCAACCAGACGGCCAGGACTCGAGTGATTTCTTTCCCGACAGCGAGCCAGACGGTGCCATGGCCATTCTGGTTTTTGTGGCTGTTCTGTGGTCCTCAGCCTGTCACCTGTGCAAGGTGGTGCACCTGGCTGTGGACCAAAATTCCCACCTGGAAGTCGTTGCTTGGGCCATCCTATCAAAGCCTAGAAGGAGGAGGCCTTCTGTGTAGTCAGTTAAACTCAGTTGACATGAGAGCAGGTAAGTTTAGAGTTCTGGAGAACACCACCGACCAAAGCACCTTTCCTCGCGCCCCAAGTAGCAAGCTCCCTTGCTTGGGTTCTCTTTGCCCTTGACCGGGGGCTGTACAGCGATACGTCCCTCGGAACTTACTAGGCCTCGCAGTGGTGTCCCAGCCGAGGCTTAAAGAGAAGATGGGCCAAAGGAAACTGAGGCTGCTACGAAGAAGAAGAAGGAGTTGGTCTTCCCCAGGAAACTTCTTATGAAACCTCTGAATCATCGGCAATGTGTGTGCGTGTGCGCACGCGTGTGCGATTTGTTTTCTCTCTTCAAATGAAAAACAGTTATAAAGGCATGTTAATATTTCACTTTGAGCTGGTCCATTTGTAACTTTTGTCAGTTGTGTGGTACTGAGCAATGCCAACATTTTTTCAAAAGCTGGTAACCATAGCAAATTGAATTTTTATGTGTGTGTTTTAACATGGTGTGGTACAAGCCAGCAGTAATTCAGATTTGGTTAAAATACTATTTGTTTCCTGCACTCACTGTGGAGTCTACGTGTGTTTAAGTGTATTTGTACTTACACACACACACACACACACACACACGGCATTTCCTGCTGACAGTATTAAACGGGGATCTTGAGAAAGATTGTTGAACGTTCTTATTGGACCCTCATCAAATCCGAGGTCAGCCACCTTGCATCTCGAGCGGATGCTCCACTGCTGTGAGTGAGAGCTAGTGCTGCGTGTCTCGTTCCTGTGTCAGTGGCATGTGGACACTGGGAGAGCACAGCTGGCTGCAGCCCTAACCTGAATGCGTTGTACTTTGTCCATCATATTCCTGTGTCTCCCGGATCATCGGGAAGTCTCAGCTATTACTTTTGATACTTTCTCTGTAACCATAGAGTTTATGGAGGTGTAGAATTTGAGGGACCAGGCTGAATTTTCACTTGAGGATCAAAAATCTGTGGACCTTACTGGTCATCTCCGCCTTCATCGCATCGTAGTGTAGTTTAATACCAGACTCGCCATAGTGAGCACTTGTCTCGAAGTCGTGCTCCACTCCTTGATAAAGTGGCGTTTGCAGTCTTATTTCTAGATGGCTGCTCATAGTTTCTCTGTAGTGGCGCAGTAAGATTGCACGAATCGTTTTTAAGCAGTGATGACGTGGAAGTTGATCTTGAGACCCTCATGCAATGTACATTCAGAAGTGACATGTGCCAGGTTATTCTTTCTAAAGTTAGAGCCCACCACAGGGAAGGGTGTTAGAAATAGCATTGCTTGTCTTTCCCTCGCCTCTTAGTCCATGTAGAATATTGCCATTTTTAAAGCGATTCGGAGACCAATTTGAGCATTGGTCCCCATAAAGGTGAAGCTTGGCCCGGCGTAAATACTGTATAGGAAGTTTGGGGTTCATTTAAGAATTGCTGATGCTTTCCTTTCTGTGTCCTGAGTTTGCCTTTTTCTGTTTTGTTTGTTCAATTGTTACGATTCAGGGAGAGCTGTCTTCTGAGAAGATGAACACATTAAGCTCTGGGGCGGGGGCAGGGGGGTGTATTTTTCTTCTCACTTGCTGGATCGGGGCTAATGGCTATTTGCGTTAGTCTTGAAAGTTTAGTAATACCACTGAGTTCTGCCCCCTTCATGTGCACTTTCTAAGAACATGCATGAAGCATTCCCCGCCCTGGCCCCAGGTGTGTTCTCTCTCTCTCTATTGGGATTTCATATTCACATATAATGGATCACTCCATATTTCAGCCACATCAAGTAGAATTGTACAGTTGGGACCACAGCCCGTTTCCAACCATTCTTTCTCTACAGGGACTCCTTGACTTCACCTCCCTCGGGTTCTCTTCGTGAAGGGCCAACAGTGGGGTTGGCCTCTTCCATGTCACCCTAGAGCTCCCTTGTCTGCAAGCGCGGGAGCATGGTGGCCCGCTCGTGTTCCCCAACCACGCCATCTATACAAGTGGTCAGAAAACAAACTGCACCTCTCCTTTCTGCTTTCACCCACGGAACTCAGGTAGCCTAGGTGGGTGGCACTACGGGATTACCCACAGGCCTGCAGCCTGAACGGGCAGGAGCACCGAACCACCAGCCGAGAAAGATGCGGTTTCCCCTCTCCCCGGGGCAGTGACAGTCTCGGAAACCCACGGGGCAGTTCCACCCTGCCCGGGGTTGCTGTGCGTTGGATTGACTGGATGACAGCGAGTGAAATCTACGAGAATTGTCTCAGAGCACGACACGGAAGGGTTCATTCTTTCGTTCTGGAAAGTGATCATATTAGGACAAACTGAACTGCCCCCATCTCTCTTGCCCAAAGGGGTGTGTGCTAAAATAGTAGTGACTCTTGGATGTGGCCAAGCCGAGACAGAAAAGCAATATGGACACTGCTGTGGAGTCATGCAAACCAAAGGGCATGCTTGAAGAGAAGGCATGCTTTTTCATTAGACGTGTGCGAGACATGCATGTGTCTGGCGCAGATCGCAGCTCTTCTTCAGAGCATGGGACTAGTCGTGTCCATTTGAACCCGTTTGCTCAGCCATCTCGCAGGTAGCCTCAATAATAAAGCCCCCCCCTTCCTTTATTTTTGCAGAGGCCCTGTTGGGCCTGTAGCATCACGATGTTTTCTGTTTCCCCGTGCGCCCACTCTTCCCGAGCGCCCGCCCCACTTCTAAGCCCTGGGAGGGATGTGTGCTGCCAGCCCTCGCTGGCTCCCAAATTGACTGAAGGTTCTGGGGCCTCGTTTCAAAGCACTTAATAAAATGGGACTTTGAGTGACTCGCTGGCCCCATTGCTTCATCTGTATTCCATCCAGCTGTCAGTAGCTCCACTCCAGCCTGGAAGCTGATAAGCTGGAGAGGCGGTCATTTTATGGGTACAGCTGTAAGCCCTTCCACTCCCCTGAAATCTTGATAAACCACAAGCTTAAGACAACCTGAATGGCAGTTACCCTTCCTGAGCACAGCCTACGGGCTCCCTCGATTTTTCCAGGCAAAACTAGACTCTCGCATGCTTTTCTTTGCAAGCGCTTTGGTAAACACATGTGCGTCGTCATCTGACAGAGGTTGCAAAATTCCGTTCCGTGGCAAATCAAGACGAGCAATGTTCGATGACTTATTTTACTTATTACCATTTAAAGATTCTATTTAGAAATCAATATGTCCACTAGGTTTGGTGCAGGGGGTGAAGGGGGTAAGACCTAATGTGGATTTCACGCACCAAGACAGATAATAAAAACTTGAAATGCAATCACGGCAAATTAAGATACACTATTAACCATGGCCTCATCTCGCCTGAGACCAGAGGAACCAGATGGTGCCCGGCTACCACTACCAACCATTCTGAACAGAGACACAATAGATGGATCCAGTTAGAGTGGGAAGAGACTGTGGAACAAAACTCAGATTCTTTCATACCTTTTTAAACCCAGTCTGTCTGGACCAGTAGAAACCACGGACATCTCGAGACGCTCTTTAAGTTTTGAATCGGAAACTCTTCCTGAAGGTCAGGGTCACCCAACTGATGGATTGGCTCATAAAGCAGACACTAGCACCCATGAATGCTATGCTTCTTTGGTTAAAAACAAGAAAAGATCGATGTGAGATCCAAAGTCAACATTGACCCTAAAGACTGCTGGGGCGATGCGGAGGGTGGGTGGGGTCAGGAACAGTAGCTAAATGGAAATGGAAGAACCAGAGCAGGAATCCAAAATAATGGGAATGTTGACACGATGTGGAAAATGTAGCCGATGTCAGGAACAGTGTCAGTAGAAATTGTCAAACAGGAACCTAATTTGCAGTAGAGACCTGGCCCCAAAGCACAGAAAAATACTTTCGAAAATAATGTTTTTTAAAAACACGCTGTAGGCTGTCAGTCGCGTACGAGGAGCCATTAGACCCGTGCAGTTGCAGTACTGCCTCTTCCAGTGGCCCAAGTCACCGCGTTACTGGGAGGGAGACAGAGCACACCAGACCCTGGACCAGCTGTCACTGGAGGAAAGGGGCTGTATCTTCATGGCCATCGGTTTCTCCCGAGGAATGGGGCTCCAGCTGCTTTCTCAGCTTGCGCAGCTAAAGTTGGCAGATGATCGGCTTCTTTCCAAACCTCGCCAGGCCTGGTCTGATTGTGTGTCCGCTGGTGGCAGGAACTTCCAAGGGCCAGGAGCTTTGTCATCTGACTACAGATCGTGAGAAATACTTTTACATACTTGTTTTATTTGTGCCTGCTCTGAGTTTAGTGACCTCGCCAGCTGCCTTGGAAGGAAGAGGTGACCTTTAATCGTGCTCTGAAAATTGTCAGAAAACTACAATTAGACAAGAGAAGGAGCGAAAATGCTTAAAGAGAGACAGGACAGAGGCCAGGTTGTGCAGGTGAGACAGTGGCACGTCCGATAAAGCACACAGGAAACCGAATGCAAAGGCTTAGAAATCATCAGATGGTCTAATAAGGTGTCTGCACAAGCTCACAAACAAAATCAGTGACTTCTCTAGAAACACGAGCCAGCTAGAACAGAGAATAAAAAACATCTCATTGATTAAGAAATAAAAAATGGATCATAGCTGATAAACTTAGAAGGCATGTACAAGATCCTGCCACCAACTTATGCCCAGAGATGTTTTTAAGAGGCCCATGAGGAAGCTTGAATATTTGAAAGCTGCCCCTCTTCTCAGATGATACCTTCCAACATCCAACTGACTCAGCCTCCCAAAATTAGCTGCATATATTTTAACCTGATCCTCGTCAAATACCAATCACATTTTTAAAATTTTACAAGGCAGACTGTTTATATAGATCAGCATGCAAGATAGGGAAAATAATGGGAGTTGAGACAAAGAGGCTACAGCTTAACAACTCTTTCAGAAGGATTATCAGATCGCCCTCAGTGAAACAGTTGTCTACTGCGTGCGGTTAGCCTTGGGCGCCACTGAGTCGATTCTGACATGTATAGTGACAGAGTAGAACCATCCCATACACCTTCCTAAGCTGTCGTTTCAAAAGAGCCCTGGTAGCACTGTGTGATAAGCCTGGGGATGTTAGCTCCAAGGTTGGTGGTTCAAACCCACCAGCTGCTCCTCATGAGAAAGAGGAGGCTGGCTGCTTCTGTAAAGATTTACAGCCTCAGAAACCCATAGAACAATTCCACTCTGTCCTGGTGTGGTGAAAATTCAGAATTGACCTGACAGCAGTGGTTTTTTGTTTGTTTGTTTGTTTTGATTTTAAAGAAGCAGTACTCTCACTCTGATGGGAACCTAAATTGGCACAAACTTGAGTCGTGTGGAAATACCCATTTCCTTTGGTCTAGTGACTCATCTTGGAAACTCACCTGCTGATAACTGTCTTGCGGGAGATGCTGCATGTGGTCCTTGGACACTGGGTTGATTCTGCCTCACAGCGACCCCAAGGGGCAGAGTAGAAAACATCCCCATGGGGATTTCTACACTGCGGATCTTCCTCTTGCAGACCCACTGGTAGGTCTGAACCCCCAGCTCTAACTCTCTTTCAGTTAAGAGCTAAGTGCCTACCTGCTGTGCCACCCATACCACACCCACTGCCATTGAGTTGCTTCCGACTCAAAGTGACGTGGGGTAGCAGCTGTCAGTCTTTACGGGAGCAGACAGCCTCAACTTTCTCCCCAAGAGCAGCTAATGGGTTTGAACCACCAAACTGACTGCAGCCCACAGCACGAACTACAGCTCCTTAAATGTTGCCTGAACAACTGCCTTCATTGTAAAGTTATCTGCAGTGGAAAGGTGATGGAAGTGGACTACTTGTCCATCAGTTGGGGCATAGTTAAATACATCTTGGTGCATCGTCCAAACACATTACCACTGAGCCAATTACGACTCACAGCGACCCCATGGGACAAGGTAGAACTACCCTGCGGGTGTCTGAGGCTGTACATCTTTACAAGAGAGGAACGCCTCCCGGAGTTGTTGCTTTCAAACTGCTGACCTTGCAGTTAGCAGCCCAACTAGTTACCCACTCTGCCACCCAGGCTCCTTGTCCACTGGCTAGGGTTCTATACAGCCCTTGGAAAGAGCGAGGCAGCATCCCCCCCCCCCCCCCCGCTCCACCAGGACTTCCTCCCCTGCTGGTCAGGATCTATACACAGCACACGTTTGACATCACAATTCCACCTGGCATTTTCAAAAACAGGGCCTCTGCGCAGAGATGCAAGACCCTCTGTAGAGATCACGTTGTCTTTTGGTCGCAGTGTTTTGGTAAACCAAAAACTCACATCCATCTCGTCGATTGTGACTCATAAGGACCCTATAGGACAGGGTAGAGCTGCCCCTGTGAATTTCTGAGACTGTCAGTCTCTATGGGAGTAGAAAATTCTATCTTTCTCCCGAGGAGCAACGGGTGGTTTTGAACTGCTTACCTCGCACTTTTTTTTTCTTGTTCTTTCCCAGTTCACTTCAATCCCAACACACACCATCACCACCTCACATTCACATGCACACACAGACACACACCGCCCCCACCCCACTACACATCACATAGAAACTCACAGCTATTTTCCTAGCAGCTTGTGGCTCCTGCCCCTGCTGGCCTTCACAGATCCCTGACTCCGCATCACCATGGACAGCATCTTCTAGGAGTGCTAGAGAGGGCTCACCCACAGGGAGCCCCAGTCTTCAGTGTATCCTGTGTTATCAGACATCTCCGAAGAATCCATGCATCTCTTGGTGAGACCACGGGAGCCTGCTTCCCCTGAGAACAGGGCTTCCTCCTGGGGTTACCCAAGTGGCCAACTTGGACAGCGGTGCAGCCTGAACACAGGAAGAAAGGGGTTGGTGGTCAGCATGGGGCTGCTCATCAAAAGGTTGGCTGTTGGGACCCACTCGCTGCTCCTTGGGTCAGAGGTGGCGATCCCCTAAAGAGGATGCCCAGGAACACTGGGGAGGGGGGCTGCTGCTTGGTCATATGGTGTCTCGGTGGGTTAGCAATCCACTCCCAGGTAACTAACAACAGGGCAGGTTAAGGACCACGATTGGTATGACCTTTTCAATTGAATTATCTGTTTGAACCTTTCCACATCTTTAACTGTACTTACTACAGTGAATCTTTTAGCAAATTTTCACCTCTCCTCAAGGTCATTTCCCAAAGGCAGTTTGTGATATTTGAGGACAGGATTGATACTCCTGCTACGTTTGCATGATGGGGAGCCTTGAGTTGACTGGCCCTGTGGAATAGCACTGCCCTTCCACGTTTCCGAAACTTTAAATCTTGACAGGTGTAGACAGCGTCTTCTCTGTCCCTTGCATTGACTGGTGGGTTTGAATTGCTGACCTTGTGATCAACAACTCAATGCAGAGCCCACGCTACCCCCCGAGCTCCTGGATTAAACTTACTAGTAAATTTGAACTTGGACCTTGTCATTCATAGCTATGGTCTACTCTCCAGAAAGTGCCTGGGTCCCAGACTAGCCCTGGTGTGCTAACAGCAATGACCAGGGAGCCATATTGCTTGCCCCCCCTCATCATGCAGAACCTTGGTGTGCAGTGGTGTGTGTGTGGAGCTGCTGACCACAAAGTCAGCAACCTTGAGGAGAACGATGAGGCTTTCTTTGCTCTCCCGTAAAGAATTACCCGAGCCCTGGTATTTTCAGTCGCTTCCTATGCATGCCCCAGTTGGACAGTTGGAAGACCAGAGAAGAATACTGAAATTACCATGGACTGCCAAAGAACAGACAAATCCGTCTTGGAAGAAGTCTGGCCAGAGTGCTCCTTCGAGGCAAGGATGGCAAGCCTTCGTCTTACATACTTGGACATATTGTCAGGAGGGACCAGACCCTGGAGAAGGACATCATGCTTGGTGGAAAGTAGAGGGGCGGCAGAAAAGAGGAAGACCCTCGGTGAGATGGATTGACACAGTGGCCTCAAGCTTAGGACTCGTCAGGATGGCCCAGCACCTGGCAGGGTTTCGTTCTGTTACTGTGGATTGGGCCTAACTTGATGGTCCCTAAATAACAACAACAAGTCACTGGTCTGGAAAACCCACAGGGACAAGTCCATCCTGTCCTACGGGGGCGCCATGAGTCAGAAGCGGCCCCATGACCCTGAGTTTAGTTTCGATTTTCCCCTCCACAAAGCTGTTTCGATGATCAAACCACACCTCGTGCAGAGTGGCTTTGTCAATTACAAAGACTGACTGACCTCTCTCGTCAAATCCATTTCTAGAACAGTTTTAGAACAAAAACCGTACCTTCTGGGAAACCAGTTTTGCTTCTAGTGATAAACTAGTGGAAGCTAGCACCTCCAGTCTTTGCAACCAAGATCCAAAGGCCCTTTCCGAGAGGAGAGGGTGCATGCTTGACTGACAAGAGCAATGGACATGTGATCCTGGCCCTCGTCCGCCTCCTGCCCCCGGGAGCGTGGGGCGGAACGCCTGGCTCTTAGTCCCACCGCCATCAAGCCCTCATTGTGCACTCAGTACACTGTTGTGGCCTTCCTCTTGGGCCACTGCAGAGGCTGGTGCTGAAAGGCACGCGCAAACCACGTATCCAGGTAGCCTCTTTCTGCAGGGCACGCATACCCCAAACCCAGCATGTATGAAGTGCTGCCCTTTAAACGGAGGCTGACCTGCTGGCTTAGCCCACTGCTCTCCCCTGGACCCTGCGCTCCAGCCCATCTCGATCACCCGGGCCAGCAACGTCTGGGAGGGCAGAGACTGGACTCAGCGTTTTATAGGGAAGAGGGTTTCGCACCGCGCTGTTCATTCTGCCAGCGAGCACCAGCCTCCAGTCTTTGGGCCTCGGATCTTCCTACTGTTGCCAGCAAGTAGATTCCAACTCAGGGTGGATCCAAAGGACATCGGAAACGAAAACCAAACCCAGAAGACAGGAAGCGCAGGAGGAAAGGATGAACAGAAATGGGGAGCCCAGGGAGGAAGTGGGCAGTGCGTGCTGTCCCACTGCAGGGATGGGCACCTGGGCCAGTTTTTCAGCCACGAGCTACATTCGATTTCATTCCTGCCTGCCTTTCCGTCTTACTTAGTTATCCCAAGGTGGAATTACTTGGTGGCCGTGAGTTCGTGTCACTGTTGTTGTGTGTGCGTGTTTCCTAAGAATCTTGGTGCTGTGAGTTAGATCTTGGGTTGCTAAGTACAAGATCAGTCGTTCAAATCCACCCGTGCTCAGAGAGGGAATAGTGAGTCTGTCTGCTCCCATAAAGAACTTCCGGTTCAAAATCTCTACGTAGGATTGCCATGAGTTGGGATAGACTTGGTGGGAGTGGGCTTTGCTATTTGCTTTTGGCAAAGAAACCTTCAGGGCCTTTGGTGCAGGAGTTAAGTGACCAGCTGGTAACCAAACGGTCATGGTCCAAGCCCACCGACTGGAATTGGAAGACATATTTGGCTTCTGTAAAGATTCACAGCTTTGGAAACACAATGGCCCAGTTCTAGTCTTGCCAGTCTCACCCTTCCTGGGACCTCGGCAGCTCTTCCCACATTCCCATTTCTCTGCTGAAAACGGTTCCCGATCCACCCCCCTCAGCATTCCAGCAGCATCTGTCCATTCTCCACCAGAGAGCCCCCTTGCCTCTGCTTCTCCTCCTAACCGAGCAGCAGGAAGTACCTGCCAGCTCCTTCTGGGTTTCTGCTGCTGGCCTTGGTCCATATGAAGGGGCTCTAAAAATTCGTGGAAAAGTGGAGTTAAAAGATACTGGGTTCCATAAACTCATCAAAGTGTGTGTGTGTATACACCTTTATGTGTATACATATATACCTCTATTCATAAGTGGAATCAGCCAGTGATTCGGTGTGTGTATATATATATCTTGATATATATACATATATACCTTTATTCATAAATGTAATCTGTCAATGATTTGGTGTATATTTGTGTTAATGTGTGTGCGTTTGTGCATATATAACCCTGATTATAATTATGTATTATAAAAGACACCATTATGTATCATATATGTATCAGTCACTCACTGCCCTCGGGTAGATTTCAACTCTTAAGTGACGCCCTGAGGACAGCATAGAGCAGCCCCTGTGGGTTTCTGAGGCTGTGCTGTGGAGCTTCAAGTTCTCCTGAACACAGTTACAGATACTAACTAATTACAAACTCTCTGTGGAGAAGAAACCATTGCCAGCGATTCCATTCCAACTCAGTGATCCGACTTGTGTCCGAGTGGAATGTGCCCACTCTAGGTTCTTTCATACATGGGCCACCAGGCCTTTCTTCCAAGGCGCCTCTCTAACCTCGGTGACAGCAGCCATGCGTCTGAACCCATCACACTATTGGGTGAGTGACCATGGACACGTATAGACCAGCATGTGCACAGAGCAACCCGTCTACGAAGTCGCGCCCAAAACCAGAACAGGAAACTCACTGCCACTGAGTGGATTCCAACTCACAGCAACCTCAGAGAGCAGGATGGTTGTCCTTGTAGGCTCTGAGGCCGCAATCCTTTCCTGGGGTAGAAAGCCTGGTCTTTCCCCCACCAAGGGACTAGCCATGACTTACTGTGAGCTTCAGGTTGACAGGACAGGGTTTGATGAGGAAATCTATGGATGCCCCCCTTTCTCTCTCTCTCTCTCCCTCTCTCTCCCTCCAGCCCCCCTCTCCCCACGCCACACACACGCACAAGCACACACACGCGCGCACACACGCATGCACACACACACACAGAGCTAACAGTCCCTTTCACACAGGGAGGTTTTACAGTCTCAGTAGAGTAAAATCACATGAAGCCCTGTCAATCTATAGACATTACCAGGAGGGAAAGGAGATTTTTAAAAATTTGATTTACTAACAAATACTTGAAATTTGGGTCCCCATTAGCTAGCTCCTAATCTAACTGCTTGATGGCATTCACTGCACGATGTGACAGTGATACAATAACTGCGTGAAGGGTTAAAACCTTCCCTCGGGGCCACGTGAGAGTATACTGTTGAACTCCTGCTCTTTCGGCTCAGCAACCCCACCTTTAAGCAGATGCCCAGCTGTCTTGGCATCGGTTCATCACTTGGATTGGGCAGCTCTGGGTGCTGTGGGAGGATGCCATTTAGTGGCAAGTCTGGTCTACCTGGAAGCTGCGTGGTATGTTCTCATGGGCCACTTTGATCTTGTAACGGGACCGCCCGCTGTGGGTGGAGGCATCTGAGCTCATCAGTTCACTTTGGTGTCAGTATTTGGAGCAGAGAAAATGCTAGAGGGTGCCACCTCTGTTTTTGGAGATTCGGTCTGTCCCCCAAATATTTGCGGAAGTACCGAATCCACAATCCTGGGCAAGTGAACCAATAGATTCCATGCCGACGGAGCCTGCCGGAGCTGCCCCACTCTCGCTGCCACGAAGTCAGTGCTGACTCATAGCGACCCTGGGCATTCCCGAGACTGTAACTGGAGGAGAAAGCGCAGTCTTCCTCCCGCCGAGCTGCAGGTGGTTTTCAACTGCCAAACACGCGGATCGCAGGTCGACGCGTAACCACTGCACCACTGGGGCTCCTTAGTATGGCGATAACAGAAGGATCACAAGTGAGTTTCCTTAAAGAGGAATTTATTTCCTCATGCGTCTGAAAGCTCTAGGTCCAACTCGGTCTCAGCTGTGTGAATCTCTCCTAGCACCTGGGGTCTTCCTTCAGCCCTCGGTGCTTCCTGGAGTTCCTCGGTATTCAGCCATGCCTACCCCCCAGTCCCCCTACCCCCCACGTGTGTCTGTGTGTCCATTTCTGGTCCTTATATAACTCACAAGTGACTACGGTTGGAATTCACCTGATACAGATCCACCTTGTCAGTATAAGGAAACTCACTGCCAATCGTAGATGCTGACTCAGAGCGACCCTGTGGGACAAGACAGAACTGTGAGTTTCTGAGCCATAACTCTTCCTTGACGGGCGTAGAAAGCCCCGTCTTTCTCCCTCAGAATGGCTTGTGGTTTCAAACTGCTGGCCTTGGGGGGTCCCAGCTGAGCGCATACTCCGCTATGCCACCAGGCTCCTTAGCACAACTAACGGACCCCCAGTTTCTTGACTGCAGGTACAGAGATTGCAGTTTCCACACAGGTTTGAGTGGGACACAGTTGAAGCCCTAAGATGTCTATTGAAACTTACCCCTAACTCCCCAAAGGGTCTGGCCCAGCTCACTTGCACCCCCTCTCTGTTCCTCTGCCCGACTCCTATCCAAAGACACCCGAAGACCTTACAGCCACAGCAGGCTGAGATGGCCTGAGTGGTAGGGGTGGCGTCAGCAGTTCATTTAACTTGCGAATGTCACAGTTTGCCCACGTGATCGCTTTGCCCCCATTTCAATTGCCCCATTTAACTTCTCCTTCACGCCCCTTCCCCCCGTCTTCTTTCCACTTACCAGTGGACGACAATCTCTTCTCAGGCTCTCAATCCTAAAGGTTTCGCTCGTCCGTCTGCAAACACTCAAGTGGGGCCTACTATTTGCATTATCAATGGTACCTGGCAAAGCCCACCCCCTGGCTATACCTGACAACGGGGCATTTGTCCCAACATGGACACACTGCACTTAGCACCCTGGCAAGTGACCTGGCTTCCTCCCTGGCTGCCCCTCTCCACCACGGAATTGAGTGTGCTGCTGGCACTTCGTCGCTCTGAGCCTCTTCCATTCACCGCTGGCCCTGAAGAACAACCTGCCCCCATCACCCCAAATTCAGGCGCCGTGCTCGCTGACCTTCTGGACTTAGGCAGCCCCTCTCCCTCCCCAGAATACCCAGGCCCACTTCTGCCCCTCGGACTGCCCAAAGCCCTGGCCTCTTTTGAAGCCTGGGTTTGAGGGACTGAACGCAGAATTTTGTAAGTGTCCTTAGTGTGTTTTTCTGTGCAAAGGGTTCGGGTTTCTGAAGTTCCTCCAGCGCATGCTGGCACAGAGCTGCGGCGCTCGGCTGCGGTGCCAGAGGCCTGCCGTTTGCAAGCATCAGCTGCTGCGAGGGAGAGAGGCGGGCTTTCTGCTGTCATAAACAGTCACAGCCTTAGAGACAGGCACGGGCAGTCCTGCCCTGCCTACAGGCTCGGTGCGAGTCGGCGGTGACTTGATGCCAAGGAGTGAGACGACCCAAAGAGTCAAAGGTAACTCCGTGAGATGACGGACACAGTGGACGCAACGATGGGTTCACACGTAGCAACTGGGCAGTGCTTTCTTCCGTTGGACGTAGGGTCACCAGGTATTGGAATTTGATGACACCTGCTGGACAAGAGATGGGAGCCTTCCTGGTGATGTGGTGGTTAAGCACTGGCCTGCTAACTTCAAGGTTGGCAGTTCAAACCCACGAAAGAGGAGTCTGATGGCTCGCGGAAAGACTTACAGCCTGGTAACCCCGAGGGACCAGCTCTTCCCTGCCCTGGATTGTTTCTCCAAGTCCGGATTGATTCAATGGCAGTGGCTTTGGTTTGGGCTTTAGGGGATGACCTACCCAGATATGTTACAATTCTGCTTTTCGTAAAGTGCTTGCTTATTGATCACTCGTACATCACTCCCTCTGAGGTGTCTTGTTTTCCAGTGGTGTAACATCGCCATCCCAGGTGTTTTCAAGTATTGTGCGGAACTGAATCTCCATTGCCCTAGGCAGAGAGAATGTTGTAGAAGCCAGTTAATTATAAGATCTGAAACAATGTGAACAGTAGACTGGATGGCATTGCATGTCCTTAGGAATCAACCCACTCTCTTTTAGGACTATTTCTCTGTAGTTCCTCAATCTAACATATTTCTACGCAGAATTATATCTTATTAACTTTAGTGGAAGAGCGGTAACATGAAAATTATGTAAAATAATTGGTAGAGTTATTTTTTTCAAGTCACGTGGAAAACATGCTATTTAATGCTGATGTAATTGATCCTGAAAGCTTTATGTCGGGTGGTACCATTCCCAGAGAATGAAAGAGAAAGTTTGACAGAATGGAGGGAGACTAGCTGTGGGTGTGACCCTCGGTGCCCGCCCCACCAGGATGAGGCGCTGTGCTAAAATGCCAAGGTCCCTTCATTGTCATCGCTAATATCAACTGCAGAGCAGGTGACTTTCCAGACACTAAAGTTTGTAAGGACTACAGTGTGACTGCTTAGACTGAGTGATCAATTGGATTAGCTTGTTAAAAGTAAATAAGAATGAAATTTATTTCCCTTTCAAACGGTAGAATGTGATTTAAAAGACCAAAAAAAAAAAAATAGAGAAAGAAAACCTCCCGCCAACCGTTGTTAACACGAGGGAGGCTTCCAAGGACTGGTGGGGAGCTTCAATGACGGTTTCAGTCCCGTTGGTTTCCCCTGGAGAACTTCTCAGGGCCCTCTGGAGAGCCTGGTAAAAAGCCCAAGGTGCCGAGCAAGGTGCTCTACACGGTTATGGAGAATCCCGCCCCGCTCGTGAAGGTGTCAGGGTCCCTGTGGCAGGCCGAGGTGACGTGGGCTGCGTCTGCTTCTGTGGGCACCCCTCTTCTCTGGCTTTGGGTTCCTCTCCTTTCGCTGCTCCTGTCTCTTCTGTCCTCTCTGCTTCTCCTCTCCCCCAGACGCACAGGGCACGGGCCGTGCTCCCAGAGCCACGTTGGTTTTTTCCAAATGACTTCACTTCCGAGATTTTATCCGGGATGAAGAGAAGGCTGGCCTCCTTTCCTTCGGCACCTTAGGGAAGGCGTCTGAGCCTGTTTGCATGGAAACACAAACGCCAGTTGTTGAGCACGGCGCCTGCTGTGTGATAGGTCGCTCGCTCGGGTCAGGCTAGAACAAGTACTGGCCGCCCTTCGGGTGGGAGGTGACAGACAGGAGGTGAGGGAGGCCGGTGCCCCACACAGGTGCCTTCCAACTGTCCAAGTGAGAATGTTCTCTCCTTGCCAGAAAAAACCCCACGGGGCTCCTGCCCTCCTTCGGCCCACCCCACCCCCTTCTGTCCCTAATAGCCGGTGTGCCCAAAGGTCTGCTGTCGTTACTCAGCTTGTTCCTAGTGTGCATAGTTTTGGTTTTATCTTCTGGTGGTGGGAGGACCCGGCAGGGGGAGGCGCACGCAGTGTAGGGAGTGCCGCTGGCCCACCGCCACTGCTTAAGAGACTGGGCTGTAGCCAGGCTGTGGGGATTTCTCTGGTTAGCCTTTGATTACGATCTTGTCTTGAGCCCTCTTTTTAATGACATCTATTATCAGATCGAAATGGCCATCGAGACGCTGCAAAAGTCTGACGGTCTGTCCACTCACAGAAGCTCTCTCCTCAACAGCCATGTAAGTTGCCTCCTCCTCCTTGTCGCCTAACCTCTTGCTTGTTCTGCATGTGTTGCCTGCCTCTAAATGCTTGTTTGGTTTATTTACTCATTTGTTTTTGCTTCTTAACCTTCTTTTCTTCAGCCCCCGATGATCTCCGTCTCACCTAGTGGCCATGTGGCCCCGTGGGCTACCTGAGAACTAGAGCGCCACCACCTGCTTCTGCCCCTAGTGGCCCCGTCCGCTAGGCTCTGCCACCGTTTGGGGGCTGATCTAACCCTCCCCAGCTACTACCAGGCAGCCATGTGATTTCCAAAGTGTCATAATTGGAGACTCGAAAGCATTCCAAAATGCATGGTTTGGGGGGGGTGTGTGTGTGCGCGCGCGCGCACACGTGCATATATATGTATGTGTATGCATGTAAACGTACTTTAGTGTTTTTTTGCTATGGAATCAGTAATGATCTCTTCAACTGAGAAGAAGGAGCAGTCGTGGCTGCACATAGGAGCAGTAACATGAAGGGGGATAGTCCAACAGAACCCCCAGATCGGTCATGCCGGACCCAGTAGTGAATTGTTGGAGCACACTTCCTTGACTGGTCAAGAGAGGGGGTGGGGAAGTGAGTTTGCCAACGAGCTCAGTGGACGCGGGCCAGAGAAGCACGGTGCCCGCAGATAAGACCCGGATGGCTAAGGGCTGAGATACCGCAGCAGCGAGGTCCCCGGTGCTGAGCTCTTTCCCCCTGCCACCAGGTGCAGCATCCCTAGGACCGTGGTAAGTGCGAGAAGAACCAGGGCAGTTGGGGGCACTCGGAGGGTATTTTCATAAACTGCACCCGTCTGGGGAACCCACTGGCCCTGCTGATTTCAAGGGCTTCCATTAAGGTGACTGCAGGATGTCTGGAGAATGCCCGCCGACCTCTGCCTTACAGGGCGGCCATGGTGGTCTGGTGAAGAGTTGTCAGCTGAGTCCAGGAGAGGTTTCCCTCTCCCACCCCTCAGTGTAGGAGGGCAGTAAGGTGCTTGTTCATTCTCACCGCGTCCTGTGATGGGCAGGTCCCAAAGGGAGAGACCACAGCTCCTGCACCTGATGCCTTCAGCTCATACAGACCTGTGGTTAGCATGTGTCGACTGCTCCTGTTCACCTGGAGTGAGGAGCACCTGGACATGCTTCTTGGGAGAGAAGTAGATCCTCCGTCGTGAAATTGTGCCTGGTAACAGGGACGAGAGGTCACAGAGTGGGCTCAGCCCTTGCTTGTGTACTGTTCCAAAGCAGCAGGAGATGCCTTGTCGCTGGTTCATCTCCTCCGAGACGAGGCTGTCTGTCCTTTTCCGTTCCTGAGGGAAGTTGCGTGGCAAAGGCAGGCAGACGGGCCCACTTTCTGATGGCCTGGGATTTTGGTGGAATGTGTCCATCCATGAATCGTGTTATATATTTCGGCCCCTTGAAGGCGGCAATGGCAGCCACAATTTCCTCGCCCTTTTCTGGGAACTTGTGTTCACTGTGGCATTCTTTATACCTTTCTTAAGTATATTCCTTCTCCTGCTGGTGTGAATCTCGCTGTATACTCTGAGCACATGGAAGGAGCCCTAGAGGCATAGTGGTTACGCCTGGGCTGCTAACCATGAGGTTAATGGTTCAAAACCACCAGCCACTCCTGGGACGAGGATGAGGCTTTCTACCCCCAAGAGTTACAGTCTCAGAAACCCACAGGGGCAGTTGTGCCCTGCCCTATAGTGTCGCCACAAGACAGAATGGACTCAGTGGCCGTGAGTTTGGTTTTGGCTTTGGTGTTAAGGTGTGAGAAGAACCACCAGTTGAAGGCACTTGGGTGCTAACGGAAAGGCCACCAGCCAGCCCCTCTGTAGGAGAAAGATGACAGCTTAAGCCTTGGTGTCTGCGAGTCAGAATCCACTCATTGATGGCAGTGGGCTCGGGATGTTGGGTGTGCTTTGGATTAGTTTGTGGGGGTGGGGTAGCAAATTGGTACTTGTGTTTTGAAAATGTTCTTTCTCATGCATTGCCATCGAGTCAATGCCGACTCACAGCTACCCTACAGGACAGGCTGGAGCTGCCCCTGTGGGTTTCCCAGACCATCACTCTCTATGGGGGTAGAAAGCCTCCTCTCTCTCCCATGGAAATGTCCTCCATGCTCTTCACAGACTGGCAGGGGTATAGAGTTCCCAGCCCCACTGCTGGGAACTGCCAGGCTCTGAGACAGAGAGTGTGTGATGGATAATTCCAACTTTAATCACCCATCTTAATGAGTATTCCCAGGAGCAGCTCTGCAGGTATAAGAACACCTTTTTGTTGGTGTGGATGAGGGTTTCTGGTCTTTTGTTGTTTTCGTTTGCTTTGTGTGGGGGGAGGGGGTCTGTTTCTGTTGATTTATTTACTGCATTTCCAGATATGCTGCATGTTTTGTTTGTTCGTTTGTTTCAACGTTGCCGTGTGGAAGCATCAGAACCTGTGCTGTCCGTGACTGTAAGAGGGCCGCGACATGAGTGGCAGAGGAGTGCTCTCATCCCGTGCCTTCGCAGGGGTCCGTGCAGAGCCTGGAAGACCGTTCCTAGCCTTCACCCCGCGAGGCTGCTCTGTGGCTCGGAGGAGTGCCGGGGTCACCTTTGGCTAGCCATTTGTTTCTGCCGCTCCTCTTGGACGCAGCTGCCCGCAGTCAGGCAGGAACGTGTCATGGAGCCTTTTAGGAAGCCCAGGGCCCCTCTGGATCCCACCCAAGCCGCGGCCAAGGGGCCGAAGCCACCTGTGGCCTCGAAGCCCGAGCTGGTTTGTCCTCTGACTCTTGGAGAGCGGGAGGTGCTCCAGATTGTGGCTGGCTGAATGGCAGCCGCCAGAGTAACCTGCCACAGCCAGCAGGGCCAGCGACCAGTAGACACCTGCTTACAGATGCTTTAAATTGCCTGGACCCGATTGGCGATTGTCAGTCTAGATGAAAAAGTTTCCGTATAGAAGGGTTTTATTTCAAAACAAAAACACACGCACTGTTAATACTTTAAAGAACCCTAAGCTATGTCACCTATACCCCTCGCTGTTAACGCTAGTTAGCAGAAGGCACCCTGGGTCAGGCGCGATGCTTAAGCACCCAGCTGCCAATTGAGGGGTCGGAACCCACCAGCGCCTCCTCTGAAGCAAACCGGAGACGGGCTCTTCTGTAAAGAGGGAAGTTCTCAGAGAGCCTCCAGGGCCGCTCTCCTTGGCCCTGCAGAGTTGCCGTGTGTTGGATGATGCTCTGCCACACGTGTCTGGCTCGGATTTGCTCACAAATAAGCTCACCAGTTGCCACTGGGTCGGTTCCGACCACGGCCACCCCGCGCAGGCCCGTACTGACGGTCTCACGGGGTTGATACTCTGGCATAAGAAGGTTTGAGGTTTGTGGGGCGCTTCGAGATGAGCAGGACCTCAACTTGCCGATGGCGAGTGACAGTGGCACCCTGATGGGTCAGTCCCCCCAAAGGACCAGATTCATCAGTCAGAACAACTGGACTGAGGAGAAGTGATTCATAGCCAGTGTCGCCTGTTCACTGGTGTGTGAAGAGGGACTTAGTCCAGGTCCTCTGGGAATGGAAAAGAAGACTGCCCGTTTTCCCTGCATACACTGGATTAGTCGCAGTAACTCGGAAAGCTCCTCCTGGCATCGGGTCAGCCAAGCAGTCCCCTGCCAGTACCAGGCCCCTCCTGGCGCTCCTCCTGGGATCGGGTCAGCCAAGCAGTCCCCTGCCAGTGCCAGGCCCCTCCTGGCGCTCCTCGGCCCACCCTGTTTCCACGCACGGAAAAGTGGCATGTAGCCTTAAATTCCGCCCTGCTGTCTGCAGCATGGCCTTTGGTCCGGGTCTCACTAAGCAGGTCTGGTCTCCAGATGGAAGCCCATGTATGGGGTTGGGGGTGTCCAAAAAGTGTGTAACGGTAGAACCGAAGACAGTTGAGCCCCCCTCGCTTAGCTTGTCTGCTGTACCCCCATATCAGTGCCGCACCTGGAGCTGAACACGGTTCCCCCTGACATAGCACCTTGTCCCACCAATGCCACAGACAGGATGGCAGGCTTTGTAGCAGCGAGCAGCTCGTGGGGAGTCAGTGACCCATTAGGGACCAACGGCAGTCTCAAGAGTGAGATTTCTGTGTTTGTCTCCTTGTGTTGTTATTGGTTCTGCGCACACACGCACGCACACATATTCCCAGTGCCCAGAACAGGGCCTGGAGCCTGGTGGCTGTGCTCAGTAGTTTTCTGCTAAATGAGAAACAGGAGGGAAGCACCTGTTCCTCCCCATCCCTGCCATCCTACAGATGCCTGAGTGCGTGTGTGTGTGTGTGTGTGTGTGTGTCTGTCTGTCTGTCTATCGGCGCACCTGCAGACATGGGACCTTCCTCTCCGCTCTGTGGTCGCGACCCTGTCTCCTGACTCCCAGGAAGAATGTGTGGCTGGGCTGTCATTTCTCATGTCCCTCCCTCACAGATTGGGCTTTAAGACTAGATGACTCTGCCCTCCACGCGTCCGAGCTGAGGTGGCAGCATCGTCGCCCTGTGTCTCCGATGTGTACCTTGGGTTGGTTTGGGCGGCATTCTACCTCGTCGCACACTTTTCTTTTTTTGGTAAATGAGGAAACTTTAGTTCTGCCCTCATTCAAGAAGATACTCTGGAGAAATGGCTGGAGGCTCCACCCAGATGCCATCTGAGCGTCTCATGCACATCAGTGCAGACCTGTACTTGTCCCCCACTGAGGAGCGACGTCAACTGGCCTTAGTGACTGCATTGTGTTCCATGTGGGGTCTTTTAGATGATAAATTAGAATTCAGAGATGGTATCCAATCAGTTGTTCCCAATGTTCCCATCATGTTTCTGTGCTGCGTGTGTGGGTGTGTGAGTCCATTTAAAGTCTATTAAAGACGCTTTGGGCATTTGCTTTATGTGCTTTCTACAATCCGCCAAATTATTGTTCCGTGACATTTGTCTCCATTTAGGCTGCTGAGATAAATCCAGCTCAAAGCAAAGCCAATGCGTCCTAGTCGGTCAGTCTTGGCTTTTGCATCCTGTAACTAAGACTTGTGATGGAAATAAGGCCTGCCACAGCGCTCATCGTCAGGGAACTGAACTTACAGTGCGTCTAGTGGCTAATGATCCAGCTTGGGGCCAAATGCCAAATGTTACATTTAGATAATAATAATAATAATAATGCAATATATATATGCAATATATATATGTATTATTTGTCAATCAGTGTTTCCTTTTGGGAAAATAAGAATTGTTTCTCTTTTTTAATCTGTCCTGATTAATATAGATTAAATGCAAAGGTTGAAAGATGCAATTATGTTGGTTTCCACCCTTAAATGAGCTTATGTTAATTCATTAGTAGAATAATCAGGCTTTAAAGGTAAAGGTTAAAAGTTCCTATGGTATTTTATCGGCTTTTTAATCATGCACGTAAACAAATACCTTAGCAGACATTTTCTAAGCCAGTAAAAGCAGTAAGAGTTGAGCTAACTCTAAACTCCCACCTCTTCAGGGTGCTGAGTTCTCCTGTGGGGAAGGCGACCCCCCAGGCGGCAGTCGGTTTCTGTAGCCAGGGTTTCTCGGGGCGAGTGCTTTGGGGTTACACTTCACTTCCAGGTCATTCCACAATGGAGTGAGTGCTTTCTCGCACTGCACTCCCACAGTGAAGTGACTGATACCCAATGTCATCATCGTGTCAAACCTAGAGGTCACAGCCTGGGGTCGAAGTGCAGATGACAGCCTGTCGTAAAGCTCCAACTCATCTGATCCACTGACTTTGGGTGCCCTCGATGGGTGGGCGATTGGCAAGTCATCCCATGGGGACCTGGCACAGAGTCTGCTGCCTGGCCTCCGCCACCCTCCAGGGCATTGGTGGTCCCGTCACTTCCATCTGCCCCTGCAGGAGATCCCTGGGCACCTGAAAAAGAACCCGCATGTGCCCTAAGCCAGGAGTCGAGCCACAACACGAGCCTTACTCCTGTGGGAACCGCCCAAGGAGCCCCCTGGGACCCTCTGAAACTAGCCAGAGGAACTGGGAGGGGACCATACCCATCCTACCTAGTAGAGAAAGGACAACTCATTAAGATAAGAACCATCAGACTGTCCTCCAATCAGTCGAGCTCTTTCCACTGGCTTGGCCACGGAGCCACCGCCGTCAAAGCTGCTCCCCGCCCCCCACTGCTCTGGAAGTGCTCCTCCCATTTAGAATGGCCTGATGAACTCTTGCTCCGCATAGGTCAACTTCACGGGGCGCATACTCTATTATCATGGTTAACTGTAACATGTGCCTCGGTTTTCCCTGGTAAAGCCCCTTCAGACATTTTACCATGGGGTTCTGTAGATCACTCTCTCCAATGACTGTGGAGTATGCCTTAAAGGTCTGCTTCCGGCTGTTTGTCGTCACCTTTAAGCAAGCGTAGCAAGGAGCCTAGCGCGTCCTGAAGGCAGGCTGTAGAGAACTCTTATTTCTGTCCTGGGTTAATTAAAGAGATGGTTTTCATTGGCTTTATTTGAATATTTTATGTCAGGCCATTTTAATGACTAGTCTGCCTTTGGCTGCAGAGCCCCTCTTGTAAAGTGATTGCTTTTCTGTGTCTGAGCATAAACAAAGAAGTACATGCCTTTCAATAACGACTGCCCATAGCAGCGTGTGCCGTCTTCCGAGGCAAAGGAAGAATACTGGCATGTTGTCTCGCCCCTCGGTAGGAAATCATGCTTTCATCCTTTGGATAGGTGATCCGCATCATCTGGGGAGTGGCTGGGTGTGCGCGTATCCGCGCCAACCTGTTTTTGCCATTTTTAACTTACAAGAATTGTGGTTCCCATACTTGGAATCGCAGCACCCAATTAGTTAAGCTGCAAATTATGATGAGACCCAGGTGCCCTCCAAAAACATATTGTTTGGGGTGCGTTTACCTTGATGGTTCCCCGGCATGGCGCTTGTTCCTGTAGTCCTCGATATCGGGGCCTGGCTTGCTTTCTGTAGTGCCTTAAGTGTACCAGTAAAAGCCTGTGGACTCCTGCCCTAGCTAGTGCTTGTTCACAGAACAGGAGCCACCATTTGGGGGCAGTGGGGATCATTAGAGGGGCCCTGCTGGCCCCGTGGGTACACTTTGGATGCTAACTGCAAGGTCAGCAGTTTGAAACCACCAGCCGCTCCGTGGGACAAAGACAAGGCTTTCTGCTCCCATAAAGAGTGGCAGTCTTGGGAACCCACAGGGGCCATTCTGCCCTGTCCTACAGTGTGTCAGAATCAACTCGACGGCAGTGGAATTTCAAATGTCTCACCAGGGTCACCCAAACACCACTCATGTGAGCCGGTGGCTTTTAGATCCCTTCCCTCCCACTGAGGCACGTGGAGAAAAGGCCCGGGAGGTGTGGAGCCCTGAATTTTAAACCTCATCTTCCTGAGCTGTGTTCCCAGTCAACAAGAGTCTTAAATTGTAGAAAAGAAACGCTCAGGAGGCCACCACTGGCCCACTCTCATAGGTAAAACACTAGCCTTGATTTCAATCAAAATACTTGATTTCTCAGCCAGTCGACCTCTTCTCTTTTACCCTAAACCAGGGGTTCTCAACCTTCATAATGCCACAACCCTTTAATACGGTTCCTCGTGTTGTGGGACCCCCCCCAAAACCATAAAATTACTTTCGTTGCTACTTCATTCACTGTCATTTTGATACTGTGATGAATCGGCGACCCCTGTGAAAGGGTTGTTCGACCCCAAAGGGGTCACGACTCTCACGTTAAGAACTGCTGCAAATGAACGCCCTGTGGAAGAGCAGTCAGCCTTCTCTCTGTCACTCCTGCTCCTCCGAGGCTCTGTGGGACCTGGGTGCTACCAGGGGAGTCTCGGTGCCTCCTCTCAGACTTGTTCTTTTTGACTCATCGTTGTTTCAGCCCCCACCCCCTTCCTGGAAATGAATCCTGGGTCTTCTCTCTAGGATTTTATAGGAGAGGATTGTTCATGCCACCGAGGCAATATTCCAAAAAAAAAAAAAATCAAGCAAACTCCCTGCCATCAAGTCAGTGCTGACGAATAGCAATCCTATAGAACCAGTTAGAACTGCCCCCGTGCCTCTCCGAGACTGAGCCCCGTCTTTCTCTCTCTCTGGGCGGCTTGTGGTCTTGAACTGCTGATTTTGCAGCTGACAGCCGAACACATAACCACAAGCCACAGAGGCCATATCGATGTTTAAATGAAAGTGTAAGCAGTTCCCGACTTCTGTACAACCCAGGAGTCACCAACCAACCCACAAAGTGTATGACATTCAGAAGCGGAGGTGTCGATGAGAACCAGCAGACACTCCTTTGTAAGACTCACCAGCGCGTGTATGTTCAGTGTCTTCCTCCTGCTGCAGGCGCCCCTTCACGCCCTTTACACCCAGAAAAGTACACAACGTGCTGCTCACTGCACACACATCTGACTGACTGAAGTCGGGTACAAACCATGTCTAGCTGCTTCAATTTAAGTACAAATTAGCCTCGAAGGCAAGACTCGGGAGCAGAAGTCTTTCTGGAATCCAGGAACGGCTTGCATCTGCACGCACACGCGACCCAGTGGGGACTTCACGTCTTCCTAGCTAGAGCTTGGCCTCATGGCCATACCACCTAAACCAACAGTCCAGGCGGGCTAATCAGCCTAAGCAGTACTCACAAACAGCTGAACGTAACACACAGCATGTCACCGTCAAAGGCAAATGTGCTGACAAGACTCGCCATGAGTTTGAAAGTCTGCAGGCTCCGTTTTCCGGTTTGACGCAAACTTGGAAGTGTTACCGGCAAGACCCCAAACTGTGGGTTTCAGGATTTGACCTTAAGTTCCTCAAGGACAAGGGCCGGGACCCTCACTCCACTGTGCCTAGCACGTGGCCCAATTGGTGCGCAACCCGTGAATATTTTGGCTCTGCCGATTCACATTTAACCCGTCGTACAAGTGAGTATCCCCACCTCTCGATGCCAGCATGGGCCTCGATTGGCGTGGAAGGCTTGGCACCCCAGACATGTCAGCATTGATTTTCTATATCCATGCGATCCTCTGGCGCCCGTAGAGGAGCCGCCCAAAAGCGTGAGTGGCAGACTCAAGCGCTGAGTTCCCGTGCACCTCCAAGAAAAAAACTTCCGTCACTTTGGGTTCTCCTTTGATAAATAAGGCACAAATAAAGTGGGAACTCCACGCTGTATGATCTTGATCCGATGTTGTTAAAACCATTTCTTTCCCCCTAATGGACTCTCAAATGTACACAGCACAACATGAGTCTTTAAAAGGTGTATTGTAGACCGAGAAAATACTGCTTTCTAGTGTGCCCACCTTGTCACTTACCTTTGGAGGCCATCAAAGACTGTGTCTTTGAGGCGGGAAACTCCAGACAGCTAGAGCAAATGATTCTTTTTCCATTAGAGCCAAATCTCCATCCCCACCGACTCAACCTCTGTTTCTGGGACCGCATTTTTTTTCCTTTTTTGCCTCAGGAACTACCCCGATAGCCAACATGTGTATCGTAGGACCTTATTGTAACCTGAGAGAAGTACATTGAATGCTTTGTGAAAATGAGCAGAACCAGGATGTAAGAACTTACTGTGCAGGGCAGCTCACTGTTGCTATTGTGTTGTTAAGAGCTCGATGCAGAAGGCATATTCCGGGCCGTGCTGCCAGGCTGGGCCAATGGGTTTTGTCCTGTAGTGATTTGAAATGTACAGCCAGGTAACGGGACTAATTGAACTCCCCCAAAGAGGTATTTGTCTCCACATCAGCAATGCCTACAGAAGAACCCAGCACACTGCTATCATGGGCCGGAGTAGCCCAAAACATGGACACTGCTTGCAGTCAAGAGTGGTGGTGGACGGCCATTTCCAGTGTTTTCTGGAAGTTTCCAAAGCCCCATTACATCGGGTCTGGGTCTTAGCACCACGTACGCTCTGCACCTGATGGTTTGCCCATGGCCCTCTGAGTGTCGGTTGACGTAGTGTTTGCGGTGTGTTGTTGGTGAGCTGCCTGGTCCCTCTCCGCTGACTCTGCCTTCTCTACACTAGCTCCAGTGGCTGTTGGACAATTACGAGACAGCAGAAGGAGTCAGCCTTCCCAGAAGCACTCTGTACAACCACTACCTACGGCACTGTCAGGAACACAAACTGGACCCAGTCAATGCCGCCTCTTTTGGAAAACTAATACGGTCCATTTTTATGGGGCTGCGAACCAGGCGATTGGGAACTAGGTTAGTACTGAAAAAAAAAAAAACCCAAAACAATAAAGTAAAAAGAGGTCACGTCCTCATCTCTCCTTTTCTTTTCCAAGCAGTAGCTGTGATGTTGCATCTGTTCCTTTGGTGGGTGGGTTGATTGGGTTTGGGTTTCCTCAGATGTCGTTCACTACAGATGATACCTAAAGATCAAGAATACAAACCTGAAATGAATTCCACTCTGCTTAGTAAAAAGATCCGGGGATGCGGGGTTAGGCGGGGGGTGGTCAGGGGGGATGGGGGGGGTGTTGTCTGGGCTGGGAGAAGAGCTAGCTACCAGCCCCCCTTCCCTCCCCCCACCCCACCGGCATTCAGCAGGCCAGGCCCGAGAACCTGGGTATTCATGTGATACCTTTGAAACCCACCCAGCACCCGCTCTCCGTTTTGAAAACCACCAGACTGAAGCCGCTGAATGAAGGGAGAGTGAGAAACGAGAGCCCACCCGGCATCCCTTGCTTCTTGCAAAGCCACAGCTCACTGTTTGTGTAGACAGCACTTGTCCTTGCACAGAGTAAGGCTTCAAGCTGTGTTTTGTCTTTGTCTTCATTTCATGCCTGAAGATCGATGCAACGCCAATAGGAAAACGTGCCCAGAATGGGGCTCTCGGAAGCCCTCAGGAAGGCCCCGGTCCCCTTTGGCCTCTTGTCAGCCTGGCTTGGTTTCCGTTGCTCGTCCATGTGAAAGAGTGCCTGGGCGCTAGTAGAAATGGGGCCAGTGAGGAAGGCAAAGAAGCTCCTGTGTTTCCCGTCTCTGGAAAGTGGTGCCAGGGACTTTCAGCTAGTCAAAGTGTGGTGGAAAGAATAGCTAGCAGTCCATCTTTGTTTAAAATGGCACCATCAAAGTAAGCCCCAGGGCCTGAGCAGAGCGTGTGCCTGCCTTTGCTCACCTCAGTCATGCGGGGCAGGGTATAAAAGCCTGCCTGTCAGACTGGTGACAGTGGCAGGTACTTCTGCAACTAGTTGCAAACCACCACCTTGGAAGCCATCCAGTCGGTAGCCTTCTGTGTTCATAGTAGCACGACAGAGCCTTCGCCGTGGACTTGTTGGAAACTTGTCCTGAAGAGAGGAGTGAGGCACCCACGGCCAGGTGGGACTGGGAGTGAGACTCCTGAGCCATGACTTACCTGGGAGTGAGACTCCTGAGCCATGGCTTGGCCCATCAATGTATTCTCTTCTATCAATGCCTCAGAGGCACGTAGACCTGAAACGGGAGAATAGGATGGAGCTTCTGTGGACCAGAGGAACTAGTTTCACTCCCCTGGGAGTAGGGAGGAATGGGGTGTTGTTTTCCTAGTACCCCCACCCCCACCTCAGAAGGCCTAACCAACTATCTCCTACCTGATGGCTTGGTGCGCACGGAGCCGGTATTATGAAACGCTGGGTGTTTTTGCAACCTTCTAATCACTACATTGTTGTTCCTGTTGTCACCCAGGGGATCTCAGTGGGTCCTATTTCGAGGCTCCTTTCGAACATAGAGACAGGTCTTTAAAATAGAAGGGGATAAACCGGGGGCGGGCGGGGGGGTGGGTGTTGGCTCTGTGAGCGAGTGGGACCCTTACTCCAGACGTCCACATTGCGCTCTCGCATCTCTCACTGTCCGATGGCCACAATGCACTTTCTCAGTCTCCCCCTCTCCCCTCACTCACTATGTACAATGAGGTCTCCCAGTCCTTTTAAAATTGGATGTAGCCTTTGCAATTAAGGCTGGAAAGCTGGGAGGAGGAGGAGGAGGAGGAGGAGGAGGAGGAAGGGTGGGGGAGGAGAAGAAGAAAAGCCCACCGGGAGCGTTTAAACAAAAGCTGTCTTCTAAAGACCCAGCACTCAGCCCTGGGGATGCTGGCAGTGGGTGGGAGGGGCACAGGGAACACCAGCCAGGGCATGGGGTGGTGAAGTGGGGAGCCAGGAAGGAGCCCTGGTGGCGGGTGCTGTGAGATAAGCAGTGAGCTGCAGCAGCCAGGTCAGCGCTTCAGCCTCGCCGGCCAGCCGCTGCGTGAGAAAGATGAGGCTGTCTGCTCTCAGAAACAGCGCAGCCTTGGAAACGCCACGGGGTGGCTGTGATCAGTGACAGTGGGCTGGGGTTTTGTGGTTTGGGACCATCATTGAAACTGACTGGTAAGTCCATCCAATAAGAGCTCGCCTTCTTCACACGTTTTTAACCCGAAGGGGACAAGAAGTAGAATTTCCTGGCTCCTAAAGGAAGGTGGCCTGGGCCCTTCTTTAAACCCAGCTTGAGTGACGGAAGCTCAGCTCGTGGGACGTGGTTCCCCTCCATCGCCCTTTCTTTGGAAATAGGTCTGGGCATTTTCACTCTCAAAGTACAAGGAGACGAAGACCTAGTGGACTCAGAAGAAACCCCCTCCATAATCCCAAAGTCCCCAAGTCAAACCCACTAACATGGGGTCCACTCTGGCTCTCAGTGACCCTATAGGATGTTAGACCTAGCAGAACCTGGCTTCCAAGGCTGTCCCTCTTCAGAGACTCCACTGTCCCGTCTCCCACCAGGTGGCTAGTAGGTGGGAGAGAGTTAGTGGGCCCATTGCTTGACACTGTCCCAATAGGGCTCTGTCTCCACTCCCCCCACCCCACCCCTGCCCACCCAAACACTGCTTGGAAAGGGGGAGGAGGAGCAAGCACTCCTGGGGTCCCACAAAGCCACCCCTCCATTGCCTGGTCCCCATTCTGTCCCAGCACAGCTGCCCTACGTCCAGCCCGCCCCCCTAAGTCTGTAAGGAAATACGGCCACCAGGGTATGTGCTGTTTGTCCTCTGTGTGTGCGTGCTGCTCCGTTCACCAGTGGGTGTGGGAGACGAGCTCGAACCCATCCATATGGAAGGCTTTGCACATCTTCTGCTTCTGCTGCCTTTGAAACGTAGCCTGTATTTTACTGATGCTTCGCAGCCATGCAGATGCCTGGCTTTTTATTTTTTTTAAGCTGGCATTGTTATTAATGTAATAGGAGTTTAATGTCTTTTCTAGCCTATAGGGCTCATCTGATGGATGTCCTCCCATTTTGAAAATAACATCCCACTGGTAGTTTTGCATGAGATACTAAGCTCCCCCCCCCCCCCCCGCATTCCTTTGCATAAAAACAAAGTAGCAGGACCACTGATGCCCTGCTCTCTGTAGACGGGTGAGAAACGGCTGTTTCCTCCTGGCAGAAAGGCACACATTTCATATGCTCGCCCCTCTACCTCCCGCAAGAATTCTCACATCCCATCCAGAGCAAAACGTTGTCATTTCTCATGAAAAACATAGCCTTTTTTTTTTAATGAACATTTGGGAGATTTTTTATTCCAGGATGGAAATTTGCCATCTTCACGCAGAGATTTCCCCACGTCTGTTGTGACACTCAGCTCCCCAGACTCGCTCGCCCAAGTCCCTGCCAGCAGACGCAGAAACCACACTTCAAAGTCAACAGATTATGTGCCTGTTCCTTCATCTGGATCAGTCCTTGAGGGGCCGGCGGGGTCTCAGAATATTAAGTCATAGGCCTTACCCCACCATCTTGCCGCAGTAAAGGTCTCTGCCCTTGCCACCCTGGGAATACAGAGAACCACAAATATATGGATTTGGCCCAAAATGATAGAATTACAATTCTCAATCCTTGCCTGCCCCTCCTTAAGTCTGCGTGGCCAACTGCTTCCTAGGGAATGGATTGTGGGTTGTCTTCATCCTGTCCCCACCTTGCTGTCTCATTCCCCAGAACCACGCCTCCCTTCCCCTCATCTAAACAAATGTGAACTTACCAATAAAACATGCCTTGAATGAGCTCAGAGACACTGGTAGTTAAGTGAAAGCATACAGGCAGGGGCTCTTTTTAAGCCATCCCTGGTTGAGTGGAACCCTAATCTTGTGTTCTCAAAAGTAGTCACTGCAAAAGCATACTCCTCTAAAGGACAGGTGAATCATAAGCACATGGACACTGATCTGCTGCTTTGACCTGACCTCTCACCCCACCCCATCCCCATTTGGAAGTTAAGTGGACAGCCCGTGTGATGGCTACTGGTCTAACTAACCTTTTGTGTCTCTACCATCTGTCCTGCTTCGGTGAAGAGGAAACTCCAAGTACCATTACTATGGGATTCGAGTCAAGCCAGAGTCCCCCCTCAACCGCCTACAGGAAGACATGCAGTACATGGCCATGAGACAGCAGCCCATGCAGCAAAAGCAAAGGTAGACGCGGGAGGCTCACTGGCCTGGTAGAGCAATGTGTTTCTTTCCGTGTCTCGGGCTCCTGGGTGTCTGATAACCCCAACGGGCAAAGATGTTGATGCTGTTGGTGTGCTCTCGCTGTTGACCCATCTCCCCTGTGGTCCAGCATGTCAGTGATTCTGTCTAGGTCCCAACCCTTGTAGGGCCACTTCTCAGTTGGCCCATTGGCCCCAATAATGTGAACCACTCCATCCCAAACCACTCAGACAGGACAGTGAAGCACAGAGCCTTCGAAGGCAAGCTGGGTACCCAGGCAGGCTCCCAGTGGAGAAACTCGCCATCGACTGTATTTAAGGAATGGTTCCTCCTACGCTCGCCTCCGTGTCTCCCTAATCGTTCCCTGTGGCGCAGTCGGTAGCCCTGCAGAGGACTGGGGACTTCTCGGATTCTCTTTGAATCCAACTTTGGTGGACAGCCATGTGGTTGCTGGAGCTGTAAGAGCTAGGAAGGCTTCGTGAATGGTTGGGTGGATGGGTAGGTGGGTGGGAGGTTGGGTAGATGGGTGGATGGGTGGATAGAATCACAGATGTTTGAACTGGAAAACTTGGTCCCAGCAGCCTTGTGGCAACCAAAGTGCCAATAGTCCCATTTTTCAGACGAGTCCCCGAGAGGTGAGTGATTTCTGCATGCCCAGCGAGCTCAGCTGTAACTAGTTAGAAGTTCTCTTTCTGGCCGGGCACATGGTAATATCAGGTAGCAGAAAGGAGGTGTCCATACAAGGTGTCATACGTCCCATGTGAAGCTGCCCAAGATGAATTGTCAACTTGGCCAGGCTCTGCCTCTGTCTCTCCGCTGCATCTTTCCATGGCAACATGGGCTCTGGGCCCCTGCGGCAGAGAGAACAGTGCAACCTCCACCCACGCGTCAGCCGTCACCCATGGGGTCCCTGCTCTGTGCTGGCTCCTGCTGCTTTGAGGAGTTAAGAAATCAATCAGAAGGAGGAGCTCCTGGGGGGGAGGAGGTGTCACAGATGAGAACATCCTGCAGTCTGAGAAATGCTAATGAGCCTGGAGAGAGGAGGGTTGTGGATGAGAGAGGGAGGGAGGGAGCGAAGAAGGGAGAGAGAAGGAGCAAGCTGTTTGAGCAGGGGAAGAACAAGGAGATGGAGAGAGGGGGTAACTGAGTAACAGGCCAGGGGTGGGGGGGGGTCCATAGTTTCTCCACAAATGGCCCATGACTCACTCGGCCGAGGTTCTGTTTGAGGAGAGCTGAAGAGTTCAGTGGCAGGTGAGGTGGAGCAGGTAGGGTGACCACAGATGAAAGACCTTGGTTGTATGTGAAACTAAACATCTGATTTGGGGGAGTTTACCTTGTGTGTGCCCTTGAAGCCTCCCATGTAAGACTTTTCGGCAACGTAACAGCATTTTGAGATTTTTCTCCCTCCTTAAAAAAAAATGACTTTGTTCGTTTGGATGTAAGACATCTTGGCCGGGAAGAGAATGGGTGTAGGGACCCTTGCCAAGCGTCCGTCCGCATCCTCAGGGGGAGTGGTATTCCGGATGGGAGGCTGGCTCAGGATCGGCTATTCCCAGACAGATACCGCGAGGGTTTTACAGTTTCTATGAGTAGGTCTCTAATCGTATATTCTTTAGTGGCCAAACCTTGTATCTTTATTTATGGCCAGGGATGAAAGTGAAGACGGTGTCTAAAACAATAAATAAAAGGAAAAAGAATAAACCCTAGACTAGTATCTGATAAGGTTGCGGGGGGGGGGGGAGGTGGTGGAGGCAGAAGAGGAGACGGAGTCGGTTCTGATCAAATGTACAGATGAACCAAACACCAAGCCCGGTTTTTGTGAGTTCTCGAGATAAAGAACCCTGTCTTGTGGCCGCCTTGCTTTTTCCATGTCAGTGGCAACATTTCCTGTGCTGATTCTCCCGCTGTGGTCCCCGCTCTCCCACAGACCACACGGTGCTGAAGAACGAGAGCCGTGCAAAGAGAATGGAATTTGATTCAGGTGTAAAATAATAAGCTAGAACCAGGAAAAGGAGCCGGCTTCAGAAGCCACCGTCTACTCGAACCTTCTGAGGAACAAACACCTTCCAGATCGCTCTAAGAGAGTGGAAGTCCGCTTCTCGCTGTGCTTCAGTCTGCAAGGAAACTTCCCAACTCTCGCGGGCATGAAACCCTGAAAGGGCGCCTCTTTAATAGCAAGCGTGGGCTGGGTGGCCAAGACCTAGGTTTTCCACAGCCTCCTTATGAAGCAGGTCCCAGAGCGCCGCAGGTTAACGAGCTATCGAAAGCTCTGCAGGCTGGGCGTGTTGGTAATTGCTCTCAGAAATAGATTCAACCGGGACATAAAAATCCACCTGCAGCCATCTTCCTTCTGCAGACTTCGCCCCTTGAGGGGTCTGTGAAGTATGAAGTAGGAATACCCGAGAAGCAGACGGGTGCAGACACGCCCTTTTCATCCTTGTTTTTTTAAAAACAAACAAACAAACACAACACAAGCTTTGGACTGGGGGCAGTTGCACTTGCTCACTGGGTGCAGAGGGCTAGTGTCGGCACCAGACCCTGGTTGGGAGGAGCAAGAGGACCTGCTGGAGGACCCGATTGACGGGCCTTGGCTGATCCAGCCACGCATGGCACCAACACACGCGCCCAGTGGAGGAAGTGTCTCTTCAAGACTGCAGGTGGAAGGGGTTGGGAAGACATCTCATCGGACCCTTTGTTCCATGGCTTCAAAGAAAAAATTAAGCACGGCGACTCCAAAGCTCAAATGACTCACTCCCATCTCCCGACAGTTCGCACCAGGAGATTCTGCCCCTGGCCTGTGAAAACACAAGCGACATACAGAAGACTTGTCCTAGTTCACCTCTGGGACCTGGCACTTCCCCATGGCGTCAAGGACTCCTGAATCGTATGCAGCTGAGCGCACACATCTCCCAGCCAGTAGGACTCCAGAGTCCACGCCTGCGGACAGTGAGGGAGTTCAGGTTACGCAGGGTTGGTCTTCCCCTGACAGTGGGCTTTCCCCGTGCACTTTGTAAGCTTCTCGGGGGAGTTTGGGGCCACCTGAGTTGGAGGAGCCATGGGGATTCTTGTTCATCGCAGCTCTGTGGTTTTGATTACAAGATAAAACATCTGAACATGTCATCGGATCGTGGAGGAGACATCCACTAACCCCTCAAGGAGACCGCACCATCAGGAACACACCCGCACACTGGAAAGAGCTTCTGACTGAGGGTCAGGTTGAAGAGCCATTTCCCTAATAGAAAGAGGCAGATTGGAGCCTGCATTGTAATGGGCGTGCTATCTGGGAAATGGCGGGTGGCAGGAGGAAACCCTGGGGCAGGGGCTATTCTGAGCACGCAGTCGATGGAGGCCCAGCCAGCACCCCAGCCCTGTCCCCTGGACGAGACTCCTCTTGTTCCACATGCTGGCCTCCCTTCTTACGGACGGCACTGCGTTAATAAAAGCAGGAGGATGTGTAACTGACTTAGAAAAAACCCAAATGCACTGCTATCCAGTCTCGACGCTGACTCACAGCGACCCTGTAGGACAGAGCAGAACTGTCACTGTGGGTTTCCGAGGCTGTAGCTCTTTTGTTGCTGAGTGCCATTGAGTCCATTCCAACCGCTAGTGACCCTGCATGCAGCAGAAGGAAGTACTGCCCCGTCTGGTGCCACATGTAACTCTTCAAAAGCCTCATCTCTGTCCCTCAGATCGGCGGGTGCTATTGAACTGCTGACCTTGAGGTTAGTCACCAAACATGTAACCACTATACCACCAGGGCTCTCTAAACAATGTGTATACACCCACCTACACATACACATATATTTCCTCTTGAAAACGCAAAGGGACTTCAAAAAGCGGGTGGAAAAATGTCATTGTTTTTTAATTCCACTCTTCCGTGAACTTTTTGAAGCTGCCTGGTACTGTACATGGAAATGATTTTCACCCTTAAAAGAGGTGATCTTCCATTTTTAAGGAAATTCCCTCGTGGTCTGTCTGCTTTCCCAAATTGGGTCCATGAGGTTTGGGTAGATCAGAGCGGTGATCCAAGTTAGAGCTGGAAGCATGAGATTGCTTAGTCCCACCCACTCTAGGTCAATACAGAGTGGATCCACCACCAGACAGCAACCAGAACCAGACCCCCTGTTTCAGTCTTAAGACTCATCCGACCTTCTCAGCGACCAGGTCACCCAACAGTACCCGTAAGAAAGTACATCCACCTGAAAATAAGGCACAAGTCACATTACAATGCGGAGGGCCCTGCCGGCTGCTTTGCACAGAGCCTCCCAGGAATCCAGGGACAAAGCAAGCACCGCTGTGCATGGAGGGCAGGGGCAGGGGAGGCGAGTGCTGCCTGCTGCGGGAGGTGAGATGGCGCGTCGAGAAGCTCTGCCTTGGGGACCTGACGGGGAAAGAACGAGGACACAGGGACTGTTGTACAGCCCACTCCGGACTTCCACCCCAGGTGTGTGATGACCTCACGGAGCCCCTGTTTCGTCATCTGCAAAGTGAAAATTGGTAAGAAGAACAATCGACTGAAACCTCCCAGGTGGTTTTGAGGTTCCACTAGACCGAGTGGAAAAAGGAGAAAGAAGATCAGAGATCTGGGCAACCAACCCAAACACCAAACTCACTGCCATTGAGGCGATTCGGACTTAACACGGCCCCATAGAACAGAGTAGAACTGCACAAGGGCTTGCAATTCGGTAATGCTGTCTCTACAAGTCCATGTTCAGCTGGACAGCAGCAATCGTGACCACTGTCCTGGAAGGTCACTATGAATCAGAATCACCTGGATGGCAGGGAGAAGAGGATTCCACAAAGATACTCATGGTTATAAGCTTCGAGAGATCACATCTTCCTGATTCACCAATGTAGCTTCAGCACCTTGGAGAGCACCAAACATCGCTGTTCCTCTCTGGGGAAGGAACCAATCAGTCGTCCACTGCCTTTGTTTTCCTCGAAGGCTTCGCCTCCCTCCTTTCCTGTACCGTACTCCATTTTCCAACTAGAACTGCTTCCAGGTAACCCAACTGCCCTATTTGAATTTGAAGCTAAGGAAGCGTGAAAGAGTTGTAAGATCAATCCCCAGAAAGGCATCAACAAGAATTGCAAAGAGAAAGTACCTGTCACCGGCCAGCAGAGTGGAGGCGATAATTCATTGGACGTTCTGCAGACATATTCGGTGTGGCATCAAGGAATGGGGTTCTTCTCAAAGAAGGGAGCTCTTTGCAATCAGTCTCCTTTTGCTCCATTCATGTTTCCATCACAAAGACTTTCTGAGATGCTTTTCCCAAAGAGGACGGCAGCCAGGAGCAAGAGCCGGCAGCTCCGGGTGCACTGACGTGGAACCTGCTGCAGGGTTTGATGTTGAGAGGAAAGGCCAGATGCAAGCTTTCAGGACCCACGTAGAAAACAGTAGCCTCGTGCTCAAATTGTGAGCTTATGCAAACCCAACACTTGGATGCGTTCAGAGCTGGAGGCTTGATAACGACGCTCTGTGCCTCAGCAGTTCACGGTTTGCAGTTTGCACGCATGCTTTAAAAAGCTGCACCAAAGAGACGTGCCCAAATCTTCCACTCAGTCTGCAGACAGCCCTTCCCCCTGGTCCTGTGAGTCGAAAGTATGGCAAGTATGTACCACCCCTTGCCTTCCCGTGAGCTGCTTCAACATCTGTACGCGTGGCATTATTGACAGACGTAGATACTACTTTCACATAGAGTTACAGCTGTCCGGGTCCTAAATAACAGCCATGACGTACCCCATGGGGAAAGATTCCTAAGAATTTCCCATGTTTTCTGTGTTTGTGACAGGTTTCGCGCATACACTCAGCTATTAAAGCATTAGCGTTTCTTTGATTTCTTAATTATTAACAACTTCAGCTTTGATTGCCCATGGAGTTGCAAGCTGTTAAAATTATCATTTGCCTCTTACTAATTCTGAAACCGTGCTGCTGCTGCTGCATTCGGTGCTGCACGAGTCTCGCTTGGCACACACACACACACACACGCACGCACGCCTCGGGAGCCCTGACAGTCTTCTGTACAAAAACATCATCTAAAAATACAGGATTTGTCAATTAAATGAGGATAAAGGGAGAAGGATATTCTTAATTACTGAAGAGCTCAGGTCTTAAATGGGATCAGCAAATAGTTGGTGGTGTTTTGACTTTTTTTTTTTACGTAGAAAGCACCCCCACCCCACCCCTGTTGTTTACGGTATAGCATTTGCAGTGCATATTTTATGTCAAGAGGAGAGGGAGAGAGGCAGGGGATGAAAACGCTTCGGTACAAAAAAGCAGGTAGAATTCAACCAGCGTCAAAGTGAAAGAGCGTGCTGGGCCATCCTGTAAGGAAATGTTGACTCCTCCAGAGCCTTCCTCAGAGCCCCACGCGGTGCCTGGCACACAGTCAGGCTCCACAGATATACTTACTAAGCTGGTCTGATGTCTAGTCGTTGATGGCATGACAACGTAGCACGGGTTACCTTGAGTGTTCATTCTCACAGGTGCTTAAGCTATTTATTATCCATTTCTAGTGAAGCTTATTGGAGAAGAGTTTAAATGATGCCATTCTTTAAAAAACAAAAAAGACCTTGTTTTTTTCTGGCTGTATTTCTATAACAGAGGAATCCCCATTTCCCACTCAATCTGTTATTTAACCTGTTGTTGTTGTGATTGACGACCAGGCCCTCAACTTGTGTGGTCCCGGTACACCACAGCACGAGACGCTGCCCAGTCCTGCATGATCCCCGTGATGGTTACACACCAGACCACCATGATGCAGAGAGTTTCTTTCCATTGACTGGTTTTTGGTGAAAGATCACGGGGTCTCTCTCCCTAGTTGACAAAGACCGTCATACATTAGCTTGCTATGCATTATGATTTTTAATTACATAATAGAAATACTTTCTTCCCTTAAAACTTCCACGGTTGACACTGTCATTCGTGGTCTCATCACCCTGGAGAGCTAGCTTGTTTCCTTGTGAGCCGCAGGAGGCAGGTGAAACACTGCACAGGTGAACAGTGTCTGTCCCCGACACATTTACAACCTACAAGGGATTTATGTCAGCGCTCTCTCACTCGCTCTCCTCCCCCGCCCCCGCCCGGGGGTGGTGGGGTGGGCAGCGGTGTTGATGTCAAACTCCACTTCCATTTGGTATGTGTCTTCATTTGGGTCCTCCGGTGAACTTCTATATGGAGACATCGAGGTTTATGTAAAGGCAATGCTCACGCAGTTGTAGAGGGAGGCAAGTTCTAAATCCAGATGTCAGGCTGAAGGTTTCTTCTGACGCCCCTGCAGGGACTGATAAACCCAATATTGGCAGGCGGTTCTACCTGCTTTTGGTGACAGTAGCTATTGAATCCAGTGTCAGCCAGCAAGATGGCAGGCTGCTGATGACTCCTGAAATCAGCAGACAAAATAGCAGGCCACTGGCTCAAGTCCAAGGAGCCAGAGGTCAGATGCAGTTTGGTTTTGCCCACGCATTGGGCGTGTAGGTGGATGGTGCTTGCAAGCGTCATGCTACAAAGGGGCGCTGACGATCTTCATAGGGTAAGAGCCCAGGTGGGTGAGTAGGTTGAGAGGTGGGGCGGTCTTAGATGGCAATGGAAGCAGAGAAGTAGACTTTTCTGCAGAGCCCTATTCTGGATAGCAATGCACAGAAAACTGCTCCCTAACACTTCTCAGGCCCTAACTCCTCTAGATGTGAGTTCAACTTGAAGTCCCGATATATTTAGCAAATGTGTACTAACATACATTGGCCGTTCAAAAAGATCATTGAAACCATGCAGTAAAACTCTCATCTCGGACATCTTTGCCCCTGCTGTCCAAGCGCATACCTCATAACGCTGGCATTTGTCGGTAAATTTCTGCATGCTGAACTTGAGGAGGCTGCCAGAGATGGGGGTAAATGATCTTAGAATACTCGAGATATTCCGGATATCGCATAAAGTGAAGGCCCGGGAGTTCACGGTCATAACGAAGAAATGCAAGGAATAACGTGGTCTCTGTGTTTTGTCTCTGTGCTTTCCCAACGCCCCATCTCAGGTACAAGCCTATGCAGAAAGTGGATGGGGTGGCCGATGGCTTCACGGGAAGTGGCCAACAGACAGGTACATCTGTTGAGCAAACTGTAATTGCCCAAAGTCAACATCATCAACAGTTTTTAGGTATGTTAAAGTATGATGTGTTCTTAGCTGCTATTAGGATTTTGAAAATAAACAAAAGCAGTCTTTTCTCTAAGGCTCAGTCGGTGTCTGTTACAGATGCTGGTGGCAGAGAAGGGGTGTGTGGGGGTGGGTGTGTGCACACGCGCGTGCATTCGGCAGCTCTGCATAGTCCAGTTCATGCCTACTGTCTGATACTGACTGGAGCTTTTGAAGTTGCTTTTATCTCCACCTCGAGCTAGTTAGGACTTCCGTGCGTGTTAAAGACACGCCGCGTGCTCCTCTGCTGAGCTTGCACTCGCTGCCTCCGTTGGCTGCTGAGAACAAAATGGGGTGATGCTCATGTTCAATGGTAACTTCAGATGCCAAACAGAACCGTTCCTCTTGACTGTGTGCAAAGGTGTCTGTGCTTAGAGCTGCAGACTTGGGGCAGGGGGTGGGGATTGATAAACTTTTACAAAAAATGTATTTCTTGTAGCTCAACCAGAGTACTTTCGGTGTGGGTCACTTGTCTAGCTGGTATGCATGATTCTTGTCCTGGAAAGTGTTAGTCGAGGGAACTGGGACCTTCCGAGTATCCCTGGCATAGCCCCTTCTCCCCCCCACCCTACCACCTCCCTATGCAAAAACAGCACTTCAGCCAACAACTCCTAGACGAGCATGCATGATGTCCGTGCAGCCGACCCGAGAGTGCATGTGTACACCCTCTGCCAGAGACTAGTGGACACGACTCTCTCCACAAGACAGGCGCTATCGGGTCACCCAGATGAAGCTACATACTGCTCTGCAACCCCGGTTTCCACGCGGGTGCTTGAAGAGCCACCAAAAGGGGTCCCAGTAACTGGCCAGAGCAAATAAGAAAAGCCCAGAGAGACTGAAGATAAGCATTTCACCTCTGTCCCCTGGGAGGGCCTCCTGACGTCCAGGTGTTCTGCGCCACCTGCACAGGGAAGAGCCTCCGGAGAACCAGCCGCCAGGTGATGTGTGATGGGTAAAACCCAGCGTGCTGCACTGAGTCGATTCTGACTGCGAGTGACCTGTTGTAGGCTTTTCACGGCTGTAAAGCTCTGCGGGAGCGGACCGCCTCGTTTTCTCCCAACGTAGACCTGAACACCCACTTTGTGTTGATATAACCTGTCCTACCCAAAAGATCCCGTATCGTGGCAGTCTGTTGATAAACACACTGCACGACACACTCTAGCTACAGGGCACACAGTGGGATTCATCGCGTCAGATGGACGTTACCAAGTTCAGTGTTACTTTTGTCATCGTCTGGGTATGTATTTGTAGCCTTTTAGGTTCCCGATATGAGGTATGGACATAAGAATGTAACGCTAGGCTTGTTTTCCCTTGTTTACAATTTGAAATAATGCAATAACCACAAATCCCTGCAATCTGATCCAGCAAGCCGGAGAGGTGTGTCCACAGGTAGGGCGGAGCGTTCCCTCCGCGAGACCATCGCAGCTGTCGATCCAGTTAGCTGTGTGCTGCTGCTCACTGCTGCTTGCAGAAGGCTGCTCTGAAAACCCTTGCTCTCCGGACCGCTGACCTTTAATTTCCATCTTCCTTTTTAGTCTCCTTAAAAGTTCTCTCATTAGTCTGTAATTGGCACCATCCACCATCACATTTTCCCCCTCTCCGTTGTGTTGTCATGGTAACAGATGCATCTCGAGCACTCCCAGAGTTTGGAGAAGTTGAAATCTCTTCTCTGCCAGATGGTACTACCTTTGAGGATATCAAGTCACTCCAGAGCCTCTATCGAGAGCACTGTGAGGTAAGCCCTTCCCGAAACCGCGGGCACATGCTGCCTTCCTCCAGGCGGTTCCCACAAGGAAACGGATGCCCACCGGCCGAGAGAAAGGCCAGTCTTTGTTGCTTTGAGCATAATCGGTGGCCACCCCTTTTCCTTGTCTGACTGCAGAGAGGCGACAAGTGTGGGAAATTGAGCACCTATTTTATTCCCCGTCTGCGTAGCCTATCCTAATGCACGCCCTCTGATTCAGCAGCTCCACATGGAGCTCTTCATCCCGATGATGTACTTCCATGTGGGTGAAGAGACATGGATACAGGGAATAGGGTGCTTTGGGAGTATGTATATGTACATACAGAGAGAGACGTTTAAAGTATGTCTATATATATATATATGAACATGTTTATATATAAACAAATAAAATGAGAAATTGGTTATAACTTTCATACCTAATCAGAAACAAGGTAAAGAAATCCCAGGACTTTTGTTTGCTTTTTCAGAGCGGGGAATACCACGCAGCCCGTAACAAGAACAGCCACCGCTCAGCGTTCTGTCCCACAGAATGGTCTCTAGGCATGAACACTAAGAAAATCAAGAAAGCTGAACTGCCGTGTGCATAACACAATCTTGCCCAAATGAGAAAGAACTGGGGAGGCATTTCTCCAGGAGGGAGGACCAGGCAGTGTTCACAGGGCCTGGTTGACCCAGCTGCATGGCTGGGACTCAGGGGGAGAGATGTCATTTTTCACCATGCTCTTCACCATAAATGTGCATTTCTACTAAAATAATTCTAGAAATGGCTCACAAAGCCTTGTGGGTGCTTCTCAGTGTTGATGGAGGCCCTGGTTTTGCTGGTTTGGCTTTATTGGGGGCCCATTCAGCTTTGTAAGGCCCTGGTGACACCATGATTAGAAGTCTCTAGTTGCAATCCCCTCAGTGTCTCTGGGGCAGAACAGCCCTGGTGATCGGCTCCCGTAAAGAAAGCAGCCTGTGAAATCCTGTGGGGCAGGTCTTCCCTGCCCTTGAGGGTCATTTGGAATTGGGATCGACCCCAGTTCTTCCCTGTCCTGCAGGGTGGCCACTAGTGGAAATCCACTCCAAGGACACACAACAATGGCAACAAGAATCCCCTGGGCGTTTCCCTTCCATCCTTTTACTCCCCTCCCGAGTAACCTTCATCAGAGCTGGCTAGGGTGTCTCTACTCCAGCACCCCAATTCACCTGCAGCTCACCTGGTTGTTGCCGGGTCCCATTGAGTCAATTCATAAAATGCCCACATGTGCATGGTAGAAGTGCTTCATGGAGTTTGCTGGACTCAACTCCTTGGCAGATTGCCAGGGCTCTCTCATGCAGGGCCAGGGGGCGGGTTTGGGCTGTCCGTCCTCAAGTGCACAGCCGAGTGCCTACCTGTCGGGCCGCCCGGGCTCCTGGCCCCCTTGGCATGAAGGGCAGGGTCGTGGTGCGTTGGTTGTAGTGAGAGTGTTCCAAAGATTCTAATCAGAACTGAAGTTGTTTGATTGGGAGGGGGGGGGGTTACCCACTTGAGGACAAGATAGTCCTTTGGTCTTATGAGCAAGCGTCCCAGCTGCAGCGTAAGGCAGGACATCTCCACGTACAGTGCTCCTAGATTGAGTACCACTCTGGACACGAAAGCAGCCCAAGGGACTCTGAGCACTTGTCAGGCGTGCTTAGCAACCAGGTGCGCGTCCGCCCTGATGCCGCTGCATGCCGCATCCTCAACGTGTCTCCCTTTGTTTGTTTGTTTCCAAATGAGGAGAACCACGCAACAGTCATTCCCCGGTGCGTCCCCGGTGTTGCAGTGTGCAGGTGGCCCTCCCCATCCATGCAGGGACCTAAAGGAAAGCAGTCGTTGGGAACTGGCCTTTCCCATGCAATAAAGACGTGGTCAGATCCCATGAGCAGTTCCTCATTGCCTTAGAGTAAGGTGGACCTCACGCCCAAGCAGACGCCACCAACACACGTGTAAGCTGGGGATTACAGGATCGTCATTAACATAACATACTCCTCAGGAATAAATATGCCCTCTGGTGGCATAGTTGATGACGAGTTGAGCTGCTAAGGAAAGGTTGGGAGGTCGAACCCCCCAGTGGCTGGGGGTGGAGGGGTGGGAGGTGAGGCTGTCATTCCTGCTCAGCCGTCTGCTGTGGGTGGGGGTCAGCATAGAGGCAGTGGGTCCCATTCGGATGAGTGGCCCCACGGGTTAGACCTGGGGCTGCTTGCTACCATTCAAACCCACCGCCACTCCGGGGAGAAAGATGAGCCTCCTCTCTAGGTTTACAGCCCCGGGAAGCCTATGGAGGCTCGATAGGCGTCAAAGCCGACTTGGGGAATGTCAGCGGAGGTTTGGTTGAGTTTGGGTGACATGAACAGATAGGGGCATCGTCTTTTCATTCCATCTTCCTACAACATTTTTAGCGCGCCCTCAGAGCGTCGCCCATCTCTGTGGCAATGGCAGAGACACCTCGTTCAGTTACCCATGTTCACGTCGTCTCTGACAGGGCCCAGTAACACCTCTGAAGAAGAATGTTAATGACTTTCTCCTGCCAAGCACCCTTCCAGACTGTCGGAGTGCAGGTGCCAGAGCCTCCTCTCCAGGCCTGCCCAATAGCCGTGTGCACCAAGCCTGCGGAGCATGGCTTCTTTCAACGTGTGTGTCCGTGTATCCTGGGCCGAAGCATATTTGTTAAGTGGGTGGACGAATGATAAGATGTTTTATTCATTTGTGAAACGGGCCTCAGATCAGGCTGGTGTGAGTCTCCTTTCCTGCAGCTGTTTGCTTTGAGTGAAAAGCTGAGTTCAAGGGGTAGGCAACGCCTCGGCTCCCATTGTTTTATTTCACATCGCCCCTTGTCTGGTTTGCATCTTGCTTGTTTGCTTAAATTTTATTTGGGCAAAACGTATACAAGAACTTCAAAAACTGCCCAGAAAAAAAAAGAAATCCAGTATCTTTTTGGGTAAATGTCAACCATTTTAATAATGCACTTCTTCACGGTGTTATGGACAAACATCCACGTGCTGTCCCACCGAGTGGTCTCGGTGGATGTAAAAAGGTTGTGCGGTCATTGCCACTATCAGTTCCAGAACCTTTTCTTCATCTTTGTCCTCATCAATCCTAGTTCTCCTTTATCCTCGCCACCCCCACCCCCCCCCACCATAACCCTGAATAACTAGTTATCAGTTATTGTCCCCGGAGATTTTCCTCTTCTGGATTTTATGTAAAGAAAATCATTTCAAAAACCCGACCACCACCAACAACAAAGTAAAACACAAGAAAAGCTTGATCCAAGTGAAAGCAGAATCGAAACTAGAAAACAGTGTTGAAGTGTGTCCAAAGACAAAACAATAACAAGTACGATTGTAACCTAAGCACGTAAGCAGTGATCCCTTTCCAGTGCCCCATGTGGGAGGAGCCCACCCAGCCCCTGTGCTCCAAGGCTACTAAAAAAGGAATGAATCAATCCATCAGGTTTTTATTCCATTTCCCACGAACGCTCTGCAGCCAGCTGGTCGGAGTTACCGCCTTGGCCGTGCTTTAGTCTGTAGCTGGGCGGCGTTCGTTATGCCCACCAGCCTGCGCTGTGCTGGGCGCTCGCTCTTCATGCCCCGGCATCTTTCTTTAACTCTTCACAGAAAGTCAGCACCTCACTCAGCAGCAATGCCCATGCCCTGCTCACACCCGGGGTCACCAGCGCCTGGGCCGTTTCTAGCTGTTCCATCTAAGTGGGGTCCCGGGACACCTGCCCTGTGGATTCGGACTTACTCTGCTGAGCACCATGCTCTCCAGCTCCGTCCCTGTCCTGGCATGGATCCGGATCTTGTGCTTTCTGACTGAATACTATCCCGCAGTGTGTACAGCAGAGCTTCAAAGAGAGTGTGGGGAAATGGAAGTCAAAGATAATGCAAGGTTTCTACAGACTCTTTGAAACCCCCACCCCGCACCCCACACCTCAGACCCTGCACCCTTGTCGATCCCACATGGGGCAGTCCGTTCATCTGTTGGTGGAAGACTGAAAACTCACTGCCGTCTCGAGTCGACTCCGGCTGATCGTGACCCCATTGGACAGACTAGAACTGACCCTGTGGGTTTCCTGCACTGTAACTCCTGATGGGGGTAGAAAGCTTCGTCTTTCGAAGCTTGACCTGGTGGTTTCGAACTGTTGACCTGATGCTCAGCAGCCCGATGCGTAACCACCATGCCCCCAGGGCTCCTTATGGCAGACTGAAGAGTGTGCTTATGGCCCCTTTCTCCCATGGTCTTTGTGTAACTACTGGGCAGCCTTTCCCGCCCACTCCCAGAAAGTGCCTCACCCTCTACTCCCCTGACCCAGAGCCACTTCCCTCTCATCTCCGAGCTGGGCTCCCAGTGGGTCCACGTGGGCTCATGGCCAGGCCACGTGGGCGGAGGTCACAGTGCGGCAGCTCTTTGTGTACTCCCTGCCGGAAGCAGGCAGTCTTGAAGGGCCTCTGCGGAGGGAGCAGCCCTCCTGGAGGCTGGCTGGGATGGCCTTGGGTCACCCAGGAGAGCACCTCGCTGTGTGCGGGCTGTGCCTAGCGGGGCATCGATTCTGCAGGCCAGTCTGATTCTTGGGCACACCTTGGAGCCCCCTGATAGGCGACCTCGGCCAGAGCCAAAAAGGCAGCCTTCAAGCAAGCGCTCCAACTCGGCATGTAAGACCTCACTGACGGCGGGCCTCCGGGGGCTGGGGTAATCAGATCTGCAGGCTCTGAGCAAAGGGTGCTGGCAGCCAGTGACGGTGGAGGCAGGAGGACAGTCCGGGAAGGAAATGGAGAGAGGGAGGGAAGCCGGTGGGGAGCTGGAGAGGACAGAGAAGTCACCATGAGGGGATGATGGGCGGAACGCAAGTCACCCGCTTCACGTCTCAGGGGTTCTTGGTTTCATTCCCCTTCTTGCCCTTCCTCCCAGCCCCGGACATCGCCAGGATTGGAGATCCGGAGCCTAAAGGAGCCCTTTGCCTTGTTACGAGAAAAGCAAATCAATCCCTGTTGCATGCGGTTGTCTTCAAGCCAACCCGTAGGACAGTGGTTCTCCACCTTCCTGACGCCGCCACCCTTTCACACAGTTCCTCATGCGGTGGTGACCCCCCCCAACCACAACAGTATTTTCGCTGCTATTTCATCACTGTCATTTGGCTTCTGTTATGAATCGGGTGACCCCTGTGAAAGGACCGTTTGACCCCCAAAGGCGTCGCGGCCCACAAGTTGAGAACCGCTGCCATAGGGTCACACCAGTCAATACCCCGTTTTGTGTTCCAGGCAATTTTGGACGTGGTCGTGAACCTTCAGTTCAGCCTGATAGAAAAGCTGTGGCAGACATTCTGGCGTTACTCCCCCTCCACCCCGGCCGACGGCACTACCATGACGGAAGCCAGGTTAGAGCCACCGCGGTACCCCAGCTCGTCTCCACGGCCCGGTAGATGTGAACGCGCTTGACCTTAGATATGTGTATACCAGTTGTGAACCTTACCCGATAGCACCAGACCAGTAGATTGTTACTTGGCCATGCTAGGCACAGGCCACCAGAGCCTCCGTTTCTGTGCCTACACAGCTCCCACCGTACTGGTTTGGGGGAGCGTGGTGGAGCAATTGGCTCCTCAGGGAATGTCTGTCCTCTTAGAGAGCATTAGGGGGCAAGGCCGCCCTGGGGGAGTGTCTCACCTATGTTGATAGCGTGCCCAGCCACATGGCGCCAGCACAGTCAGTGGTGGTATAGTTTCTAACCTCAGTGGTATTTGATAAGCTAAAACTCTTTTCTTAAAAGTCCATTTTCTTTTTTATCCTCATCTGCCATCTATTCATTTGCTACATTTATTCACGCCAGCAATCTGAGTGAAATAGAAAGTCGACTTCCGAAAGCAAAGCTGCTAAGTCTGTGCAAACATGAGTCTGTTCTGAAATGGATGTGTCACTGTGACCATGGGATGTACCAGACTCTGGTGGAGATTCTCATCCCCGACGTCCTTAGACCCATTCCTAGTAAGTCTCGTGCAGGCGAGTGCGGGTGCTTGTGTTTCCTCCGCCCCCAGGAAAGGCCGGGGCGGGGCCTTTGCATCTAGACTGGTTTCCGGTCTCGTGGAGATGTGCCAAGAGCAGACATGCCACCCAGGGGACTGAAAAAGAACAAGAAACGCAACCTAGAACCAAACAGTAGACTGAGGGGGGGAGGAAATGTGTCTGTTTGCCAGTTTGTCCAGTTTCACTCGGATAACAAAGCCAACCCCTGGATGTGACAGCACCCCCCTACCCCCCACGTCACCCCCACATCCCCCAAGCCCCACCCCACATCCTCCCCTCACCTCCCCAAGTCCCTGGGCCCCATCCACCACGTCAGAAGTTTATCCATTCTCCCCAGGACCCAGGCCCCTTCCTAAAGCCAAAAAAACAAAAACTGTTGTGAAATCCATCACGGTGAGGCCAGCCTCTCCCCTGGTTCTGATTGGACATGATTGATCTTGGTTGCCAATGACGCAGAATCCCCTGGTTTAATAATATAATTAAAAATACAACATTTACTTTGTCACCTGCATCACGCTAAGAAACGACAAACACAGTCTCCATGAACAGTGGTGGTTAGCTGGCATTTTGAGAGAGAGAGAGAGAGAGAGAAATCTATGTCAACTACACGGGCATTGTGCCCCATCAGGCAGAGAGTGAGAAGGACACAGTCTGCTAGAGGGCACGTTCAAGCGTGTGGCAGACAGAGCAAGGTTTCCACCAAGGCCCATTGACATCCGAGGCTTAGAGGCAGTTGGAGCAACTGGACATGCACATTTTCATGGGCACACCCGGCTGCCTTTGACTTTCGCACACACAGGACGGGGCTCCCAAACCTCAGGAGCACTCATCAGAGTTTGTGGAACTCCCCCCCGCCCCCCGCCTAATGTCCTTCAAGTTCATGATCATGGAAGACAGGTGTCAAAGGGACCCAGAAAATATTGGGGGTATTTCGGACAAGAAAAGATGAAGATAGTTGTACACACATCCATCTCTGCTTTCTTTTGTCGAAATGTGGGAGACAGGTGTGGGAGGCGCGGGTCCTTTCACCTGCCCGCACCCACCCACCACCCCACCCTGAAAATACACTATGGACACCTCTTTACATGCAACACCAGGGACACACACCTCAGTGGGACTTTCCCACTCTGCCCTTTCCCACTCTGCCTCCACCCAGGTTCCCCCTTCACGAGTGATTTAAAGTGATGCCGGCATCGAAAATTTCCCTGTGTACATTCCCCACCAATGGGTGTCCCAGGACATGGATGGTCCTGGGTTTTTCTCTTCTTTCTTTTTTCTGCTCCCTTGCTTTCCTTGTGCGCTGAGTGATACTCACTCAGACACTGAGGACAAGTCGCACCGGGTGGCTCATTAGCCTGTGACATCTCCCACCAACGTACGTCTGTCCCCTGAGAAAGGAGGCACACCGCCGGTGAATACCTTCTTATGTGGGGCAAAGGCACAGCTTTACATCTCCCTTAACAGCCCTGCACCCCGCCCGACCCTCTGCGTTAGCCTCTCAGGGCTTCCGCCTCGAGCCCACCCTTCCCCTCACTTACGCCAGGTGTCCGGTTTAGGTGGTCAAAGCGCCATCTGCGTAGGTAGACTAGCCCCGAACACTGGGTGATTCATCTTTTGCAAATCTTGCTTCCGAAACCAGTTGTGTTCTGTGGCATCATTTGCCCATTGCTTCATCACGCCACTCAGCTTCAGGAATTTCCCACAAGTGTCTTGAGGACGACAAGGTGCATGGTTAATTAGCAAGCATGCCACCCTGCCGAGGACATGACCTTCTATCAGCCGGCGAGCCTTAACAAAATACAAGCGGGCCAGGGTGGGGTGGGTTTTTTAGGTTGCAACTCTTTCCCGGTGACCCACGTTTTACCATCAATCTTGAACACACTGAGACAAGTGAGCTTGGGAATACATTTTTCAATTCCAAGCCATCCATTCAGGCTTTGCATTGTTAGTCTTCATAAATTTGATCTTACATGAATCCCCGTAGAGAGGATTTTGTTTTAAAAGAACTTATTTTCCTGGCTACTAGTACTTTACTCCGCCACTTTGTGTCCAGATGGGATTCCTTTTTTTAGCCCCCAAAGAGTCTGTACATCACACTAATTTACAGTCAGATTGAAGCTAAGATATTCAAAAATACCCTTCTCCAAAAGAAAAAAAATTTAATGTGAAGTCTAAAGAATTGTGTAAGACTCAATTGCTGAAAGTTGAATATACAATTATGAGTGTAATTGAAGGTGACCCAGAATGACATTAAGCAATATATGTATGTATATATATTGTGTCCATAATACATGTATATTACTTAAATTACCCTATACACATAATATATATATAGTAAATTACATATTATGTCTATAATTTAGGGATCTTACTTCATGTCACCTGGGCTACTTTTAATTACATCCCTAATTGTAAGGGTGTCTGTGAGTGAGGATGGACCCAAGGCAGTGAGGAAAAGGGAATGACATTCCATACAAAAGTGCAAATGCATTTAATTTACAAAATAGACCTTTTTAGTTGATAACCTCCAATTACAAGACACGGACTTAGGTTTTCGTTTTTATTTTTTAAGTCATACTTATTGGTTCTCGAGTTGTATTTTTTTTGTATGTGTGTGTGTGTGTCCCCGCCCCCCCCCCCCCCAGACAAAATAAGTATCATCTGTGAATGGTAGGGAAAATGGAAAATGCAGATCGCCAAATTGGATCTTGAACAAAATGTTACTGCATTTCAAAAAGGATTGTAGTTTTTTTTCACTCTTTTTCATTTCCATCCATGCCCGCCCTCCATGGTCCTAATGCATGCGACACAGGACAGTGGTTTTGTTGTTCTTCTTATTTTTGTCCTTTATTTCTCTATTTATGTTCATTTTCCTTTTTGGCTAAAACGAGATGCTTTGGAAATTTCAAAAGAAGGGTCCTTCTCAAGAAATTTCCAAGAGATGATTCTCATCGCGCCAAGTCTGCACTTGAGTGTTTTGACCGATGAAAATTATTTAGGCCATTTCAGTCTCTAATCTCATTTGTCCAGTTCAATAAAGTAAAAAATAATTTTTAAAATAATAAAGCCAGTTATAATAAAATTTTCTTTAAATTAGTAGGCTGGAAAAATTGGTTTGCATTGCGAATAATTCAGACAAACTCAAGTCCAACCCAGCTTGAACAACAGAAGCGAAAGTTGGGAGACACTAGTCAGACTCACTGGCGCACAGGAAAGACAGACCAAGGGCTGCATCCCCTCATTCCTAGGACATTCCTGGGTGGGCACCTTGGGTAATAATGATGTAATCCCCGTTTCTTAACCACAGATTCCCATACTACTCACGTAGGTTAATTGTATGCGATGAGCAACTTCCAACATGTATTTATTAAATATTCCACACCACTCCCTCCACCAACACAGATGCAATAAAATGAATGATAGTGCCCAGAGAAGAGTTCTACGATTACATAAGGCAACCTTAGTCATCTCATGGCCACCATAAAAATCCGCCCTCCTGGGCCTATCCCCCACGCCAGGTGTTAGCAGATACAGAAAGCCTCTAGAATGGATTTTCAGAAGCATACGGGCTGCCCCTCAGGGATCTTCTCAGGCTAGAGTTCTCTGGGTTAGCGGTCCTACCTGACTGGTATTTTATCGACACCTGCCAAGTGAAATGGAGACTCTCAAGGCCCCACATTTTCAAGTCAGGCTATTTTTATTTTCTCTTACTTTTTTACCTTGCATTTCAGCAAGAGTAAGGGGAGATGTTGGATTTGGGGAGGGAAGGTAGGACAGAGGTGGATGACTGCCTCAGTGATATGTTCTACTGGAAATAGATGTAGAGAGAGAGAGAGAGAGCGAAAGCATGGCATTCCTTTAGCCGTTTGCAGGAGACGTGAAAATCCGTGAGGAACTTGACAGAAATCCAGATGGGCAGTTACAAAGCACATGCTGAACCTTTCAGCACAAAGCAGTTGATGCAGCGTTTCCTCCATGGCAGAAACACCCTCCAAAAAATCCGCTAGTTTATTCACAACTGGTATATGTTGCTATCATGTTCTCATCTCCCAACCATGTGAGATAATAAAATAGCTCCCTCTCCCCCTCAAAAGCCCAGGCTCCAATTTTTATCCGGCTTCTAAGTGAGCACTAGTGTGCGATGCTGCAGAAAGCCTCACCAGCCAGTGCGATGGCGGTTGTATGTTGTTGACGAGGCTGCGCGCGCGCGTTTTCCTGATTCTAGCATGAAGAGGAACACGCTTTGGTATCTTTTTCATTCTTCTCTTTATTCTTTAACATTTAGGTGCCTTGACCCAAGCCATTCGAAATTTTGCAAAAAGCCTTGAAGGTTGGCTTTCCAATGCCATGAACAATATTCCACAGAGAATGATACAAACCAAGGTACTGTGTCCAGAGCGCTGTCGCGTTCTTGAGTGTGCAGCAGATTCGTCCGAACCTGTCTTCCCTGTGAAATGCTGAGATTCTGAAACACAGACACTTTAAAATTTGATTTCGTTGTGGGAGGGTGTGTGTAGGTTTGTATGTGTGTGTACACCCACGGACTTAAATAAATTCAACATCCATGCAGAAGATGGCCAACGCTAGAGTTGTCGGGGAGCACATCTTCCAGGCATCTTAAGTGTAGTATGTCTGTGAGACATTTTCCCCCTAAAACATGTCTTTCAGATTGCAAGCAACAGCCTAGAATGTTCCAGGAGTTACTAGGGGGGTGGGGGAGAGCAAATGTTTAGAGATCTTTTGACCCACCTCTTCTGCCTACCTTGTTGTGTCCTGAAAATTTCGTGCCAATTGCCACCCTTTTGCTTTTGCGAGGTCTTTCATTTTTGAGCACAAGCCAATGCCCGTGCCAGTCCAGCCATCATTTCTTAAAGGGAACTGTCGCCTCGTACTTGGCGTGTTCGGCATGGGGCGGCTTGTCTTCACTCTGTCTGCAACCGGCCAGTGACCTTCAGACTAACCCGTGACCATGTTCTCAGAACAGCTTTGGGTTCGTTCTGTCTAAATTTTAGCGCCCTGGGTCCTATGGGTGGCTGTGTGTCCGGGACCCTACCGACTGTCAAGAGTCCAGCAAGATGGCAAGGTCTTCAGTTTGGGAGGCAAAAAGGGAGGCTGACAAGTCACCCAAACTATGACCAGCTCCCACTTCCTTCTGCTTTTGACTCAAAGTTTGTGATACCGCTCCCCTTCTCTGGAGGAGCGTAAGCCAACCCCAAGCCCCTGCCATCAAGTCGATTCTGACTCCTAGCAGCTCTGGGGGACAGAGTCAAATGGCCCCGATGGGTTTCCCCATCTCTTTAAGGAGATGATCTGCCTCGTCTTTCTCCTATAGAGCAGCTGCTGCGTTTGAACCACCAACCTTGTGGCTAGCTGCAGGTGCCACCAGGGCTCCCACGATATGCAGGCCTGGATACAGGGCTCTTTAAATTTAAGATTCACTGTGAATGTTAGGTCCTCCCTTCCCCCCCATCCATGGGCTCCATTTCTGGGGCTCGGTAGCCCCATGTGGCTGGGTTCCTAGCGACCCCATTGGGCATCGAGTTTCCACCATTGCAGGACAATCTGTGTCTAAGCTTGGTTCCCAATGGCCGCCTGGGCATGGGCACACCCATGAGGTGCTATTTGATTGGGTCAGTCAGAGCCTGCCTTTCCATGTGTAGCATTAGTTAGATTGACAGCAGCCCTGCTCCTCCCAGAAGCACTGCCCTGCCGAGTTCCTTTGGAAGGGATGGGCTGGACTCAGCTGCAGCCTTAGCCACCTGGCCCAGGTCTAGAGTTGATCTGAGGGATTCACCTTCAAGTGGAGCATGCCTTTCCTGCTACTCTCTCCCTGCCACATAGCCCTTGACCAACTAGCTCTCAACCCATGGAGCCAGCCGACCCCGGTTCAAATCCCACCACTGCCCAGCTGGTTTAGCCTGACCTTGAACAAGCCACTTTCCTTCCTCAAGCAACACTGCATGTCTGTAAGAACAAATGGAGAGACTTGGACATGATAATATTCACAGGGTGCTAGGCAGTGCCTGACCCCAAGCACGTACTCAGTGAATATAGACCCCAAGGTGAAATTAAGCCCTAGACGCTTCTTCAGTGAGGGCAATGTGCGAGCTTTCCCCCCAACCTCCACAGGGCCCTGAAGCAGCTCACCAATAAGGTAGAGCATCCCGAACCCCAGGAACCCCCCTCCGCCACGCAGCCACCCAGCTTATCAGCCACCTGCTGCCTTTGGACTTTTCCTGTTGTGGCTACGAATAGGCTGCACCATGGACGATAGCCATTTTCTACGCATGTCCTTCCGTGACAACAGTCTGCATTCTCTGAGCTGCAAGATCCTTCTCAAGCCTCTCTTTTTGCACCTTTCCTGCCCCATTTGCCTCAGCTCACTGCCCTCTAAGTTCCCCAGCTAGTCTGTCCAAGTTGCTGCTGTCAGATTTGGTCCCGTGTAAGGAGTTCTTACAAGAGATTCACGCCCAGGGCAGGCGTTCCTGACCAGTCAGTGTGGTCAGCACTGTGTGGTTCCACTGCCGGCCTTCACTACCCACAGCAAGGAAAGCCAGCCCCGTGCACTGTTGCAATGGAGTTCAAATGAATGCACCACTGTGCGTGCTACGGAAACCCTGGTGGCGTAGTGGTTACGTGTTGGGCTGCAAACTGCAAGGTCAGCAGTTCAACACCACCTGCCCCTCCAAGGGAGAAAGATGAGGCTTTCTATGTCTGTGAAGAGTTGCAGTCTGGGAACCCACAGGGCCACATCTATGCTGTCCTGCAGAGTCACCGTGAGTCGGCCTCCACTCAGTGGCAGCGAGTTGCGTTTGCTGCGTGTATATGACAAGTGTCCAGCAGAACAGATTCCGATGCCTAGGTTTGTTTGGTTAGATGGTTGGTTGACTGGTTAGTTGGTTGTTTTTCTTCCCTGTTGCCTTTGCCGTCTTTCACCGTAATCTGGTTTGTGCCAAGTCTCATCAGGAACAGATGGTGCCTGCACAAGGGGTTGGTTGAAGGGAGCTTAGGAAGGGCTGGTTTTCCAAGGTGTGGGCGGAATTCAAAGCAAGGAGGGGCGATGACACTGCCCAGGACTAGTCCCAGCAGGCCGTGTGAGCAGCCCACCGACGCACTCCCATCCCTCCACCCAGAACTGCGACCTTAGGAAGGAAGCAGGCTCGGCCAGAGGCTGTGGGGAGAACCGCTCTGACCACTGTTCTTCCTGCCTTGGCCTTTAATCAGTCAAACTCAACTGAAAGTCCGTGGTCAAGGACATGGTCCCTGTGGACCCTCTAGCCCTCCTGGGCACAGGCCAGGATGGGGAAATTCAAATTCCATAAAAGCTCTTCGGGTTACTTTTCTCTGATCAGTCCATCCGGGGCTGTTTGCTAATAAAGGCACTCATGTTTCCCGTCAAAATGACTCACTTTTACAAGATGGGAGAGGTCAGAGGGGATCTGCAAGGGCTCTGCTCTGGACGTCCGAGTACACACATGCACACATGCAGGACAGAGCGCAGGCCCGGGAGGTGCAGTGTGACTTTCCCCATGGAGAGGCAAATGTGTCTGTCTGCTTCCTAGCTGACTGTCCTCATCGAGGGCAAAGCAGTGGTGGGAAACCGCCATGGCTTCCTGCTTCCCTCACTAATGTCACTTCTGGCTGCGCGGATGAGTGGTTTCTTGTGAGATCGGCTTAATTAGTGCCACCCTCAGATGCCACAGCACGTGGGCGTGTGAGCCTTGACCTCCACCTCCCCGAGAGGCAAATAATAGATGGAGGCAGAGCGCGTGCTTGGCGCACACACGCGCAGATTAGCAGCAAGCTCTCCCCACCCGCATGAGGAGTGCGTGTCGGGGGAGCCTGTGGAGTTGGGCCGGAGAAGGTTGGACGATGACAGAGGTGCCCTTTCCTGGCGGGCAGTAAACTCGCCCCTCTAATCGGGCTTCTCCGCAGGTTGCCGCTGTAAGTGCCTTTGCCCAGACTCTGCGAAGATACACGTCGCTCAATCATCTGGCCCAGGCCGCGCGCGCAGTGCTCCAGAACACGTCCCAAATCAACCAGATGCTCAACGACCTCAACAGGGTCGACTTCGCCAACGTCCAGGTAACTCGCCCCTTCACGCATGCCATCCTGCCTTCCGGTCTCAGTGCTCTCGCGGGCCGGAGACCTGTGTTCCCGAGGACCACAGGTGGGCAGCTTTGAGGTTCAGAAATATATTCTTTCCACAATTCAGGAGGCTAGACATGCAACAGTGCAACTAGCTCTTGAGGAAGGCGCATATTCTCTCTGTCTCTCTCTCTCTCTCTGTGTCTCTCTCTCTCTCTCTCTCTCTCTCTCTCTCTCTCTCTCTCTCTCTCTCGGAAAGGTCCTCATCTCTTCTCAGCTGAGCAGCTCTCTCCCCACACATGGGCTCAGATTGGCTTGCACCACACCCCATGATGACACAGCCTTATAACCAGGACCAGGAAAATCCTCCATTCCCAAGGGGATCCCATCCTCAGGGTAGGGTGAGGAGCCCAGCGCTTGCAGGCACCCAGGTTGTCCTGACGTCCCCATCTCACGTTGCCTCTCTGTCCCCGTCACCTCGTGATCAAAAGCAGTCCTGTTGCTGGCTGCTAGGATGGCCCCTCCCACAAGCCTTAGTCCCACTTCTGCGCTTGTGGTGGTGGCTGCTGTCCTTGTTGGGTGCTGTCTGGTGGGTTCCCCGCGCAGTGACCCAGGGAACGGCAGATGAAATACTGCTCGGTCCTGTAAAAGGGAGCAGACAGCAGAATTCAAGGTTTGGTTTATTTTAGCCTCCATCCCACTGCCTTCCGCTCGTCTCCGACTCATGGCGCCTCTTAGGACAGCGTCGAACTGCTTCTCAAGGTTTCCGAGACTGCCCGCCGTTACAGGCACAGCGATGGCCTGTTGGCCTTGTGAGTCGAAGCCCAGCACTTGACCTGCGCTGCCACCAGGGCTCCTTTTGATTCGTTCCCGGGTGCAGTAAATTGTTGTTGCTGCCAAGTATCGTCAAGTCCGCTCACACTCGGCCCAGCGGACAGCAGAAGGGACAGGGCCCAGGCCGGCGCCACCATCTAGCCCACTGTTGGAGCCACCAGGTCGGCCTAGTTTCCTTTCCTCCAGCTCCTGAGGCAGGTCAACTCCACAACTTTTCTCTCCGTCTACCTGCACACACACAGCCACGCACACACACATCACGTTCACAAGAAGGAACGCTCTCAGGTCCACAAAGCCACCGACTTCACCTTTTTTCAGCGGAGCTCACCTGGTTGGGTTGTAATGAGATTAGTAAACGTTTGGGCGGCCTTCAAGTCAGCGAATGCTGTTACAATGTTTATTTCAAATCCTCACCTGGAAAAGACAGGCGTCGAGGTACCTTCAGAAACATCCAGTGATTGAGGCAGCTTCCAGCCTCCAGGGGCAACTTTGGCCCCGTAGCTGGTCGTTTTAGGAGTGGCCTACAGTGGGGTCTTCTGGGTGGTGGGCACCAAACACAGGGGCATCTTCACATCCCAAACCATCGGCTCTGAGTCTACCCTGCTGCATCCCCTAACCCAGACTGGCCCTCCCCTCCGCGCTGGGTGGCATTAACGGTTCACCATGTCACTGCTAACCTGATGAGGTGGTTCGAGTCCACCTTGAGGGGCTTCTGAAAAATGACCTGGGGACCCTCTCTCTGCCCGAAGCAGAGTTGCCAGAGATCAGAACCAACATAATGTCAACTTATTCACCTGTTCACCATCATGACAGTTACCAGAGTCACACCTGTCGGATTTCTAAATGTCTGTGCCCCCTACAGAAGCTCGTCCATCTCCCCTACACGTTCCTGCCCCGTCCCTCTAGCTTTGGCAAGCAGTCTCTTTCTCCAGGTTGTAGATTTCATCATATGAAGGTTGTAGTGTTCTGAAGAGTGTCCATCAGAAAGAAGGGAACCCTGGACAAGGTGGATTGGCACAGTGGCTCCCACCATGGGCACCAGCGTGGCAGTGGTTGTGAGGGGCTTTGCTCTGTCCCACATGGGGTCACTGTGGAGATGCAGCCAGCTCGCCTGCCCCCAAGACGACAACAGCAAAGAGCATGAGCCTGAGTCATGCAGTTCCTTCCACCGCCTCGCTCTCCCACCAGTAAACTCTTCTTTAGGCCGCCGGAGCACACAAGGCATTCCTCCATAGGTGGCATCACAATGGTGCTCTTTTCTTGTTTCCTTGATTGTAAGTGGTAGCTTTTTTTCTGCATTTTGGCATAAGTGGGGTACGTGGACCGATGCTCATTGTATGCCCTGGTATTTTTGTGTGGGAAAGTCATTCTGGTATCAAAGCTCCTGGTGATCCCTCATCATCTTGGCTATAATTTATTGGCGAGTTCAGAAATCTTCAAGTGTTCATCCTTAGCACTTCCAGCTGTAGAATGGAAATACCCAAGTTCCGTGTATAAGGGAATATTTACAGTATTCTTTATTGTTAGTACATTCACAATTTTGAGAGTGTTGTTTTTTTTTTTAAAAGAAAAAGCCAAAATAATTTGCTGTTGGATTTTTAGGGTTATTTTTTCATAGCAAAAACTAGCTGCCAAGCAAAGACTGTATTCGACTTTATGGTAAAAAAGGGAAATGAAATTCTTCTTGATACCAGTAAGTTCTCTTTCTTATCAGTGCTCGAAATAAAACTTTTGGGGGAAAGAAACACAAAGAAAATAAACCTTCCTCACGCCTGGTCTCTGCCGCCCGGCGCTTCTTCCCTGGGTCCTCTCACAAACTCTCGCTCAGAAGATAAATTGGTACAAGATTTCCAGAAGTCATTTATTAACAGCGTCTCCTCAAAGATCTTACCTACCTCGCCCTCCCTCGTTTTACAAATCTGTCCTGCAGAAGCAAATGGAAAATAAGCAGCCACATAGTTACTCCTGACTGTGTGCCGACCAGTGGAAAATCGGGACAAACACAGGCTAGCCCAGATGAGGCGTAGCCTTAACCACGGCAGCCAGGGCTGCTCTTGCTGGGTCCTGCGCATCAGCACTGCCAGGACTAGGTCAGCAAGCCACACGATGGATGGGTGTGTTTAATTATGGAAATGGGGGTGCTGTAGCGGGAGAGGGTCCCTAAGTGAGGAATGGGTGAGTGTTGTCGAATGAACCCAAGCAGAAGGTCTAGTCCAGTGGATACTCTGGCCTCGTACTCTTACACGTTTGCATGACCACGTACACTGATATCACGTGAAAAGTCTGACGCATGTCTCCTTCCGTGCGTTGTTCTGGCTTCTTAATATTGGCATTGTTGAAATTCTTGATTCCCTCCCCCCTTCCTTTCTGTTGCCATGTATTTTAGGTTCTTGCTTTTTTCCCCTATGATCATATTTTTGCATCTTTAACATATTTAAAAGTGATAACTGAAAGGTAAATTTGAGATCATAGGCTTTGCGCTGAGTCCTATGAGAAATGGATCGGACACTGATGGCCTTGTCCCGTGAAGCTGGTACAAAAACTAGGAGGTGCCCTGGGGAGGCGAACACTGTTCCACTTGCAGAGCCCCTGGGTTGCAATGCGGCTTCGATGGGGAAGAGTCAGGAGGATGAGAAAAGAGGGGGGCAGCCAGGCAGTGGAGATTCGGGAAGCTGAACTTGTTGATTTGGAGAACGTTGTCTTCTGAGAACCATACAGAATGAAGCTATGTAGACGCTCCTTTCAGAGAAATACCCAGAGCACTCAGGAGTGTTTTATACAGAGAATAAGGATCTTCATCACCCCGCCCACAAATTCTGCCCACCCCACCCCAAAGTTGTCCATCCTCAGTAACTCTCAGGACGCAGTAGCCTGCGCTGAGAAGTGCCTGGTTAAGTCTCACTGCTCCAGTGTGTGCTTTGGGAAACCGAGGCCCACAGAGATGAAAGCCTCGCTTGGGGCCCCTGGGTTCAATTCAGGGCCTGGATTAAAATCCATGTATTTTGATCCTCAGTCAAATAATAAAATCTATTCATTTTATCTTGACCTTGACGACACAGTTTCTGCTTTTAATCTTAAAATACAGCCTAAAACTGGAAACAGTTCTTAACTGGTTGCCACAATTGAAACAACCAAAGAAACAAAACCCAATGACATGGAGTCCTTTCCAACACATAGAGACCCTGTAGGACAGGGCAGAACTGCCCCTGTGGGTTTCCCAGACTGTAACTCTCTACGCGAGGAGAGGCCAGCTGATGGTTGGAATTGCAGACCTTTTGGATGGATTGCAGCCCAATACATAGCCCGCTATGCCACCAGGGCATAGCCAACATGCTTTGGGCTGGTAAACTCAAGGTCAGCAGTTTGAAACTACCAGCAGCTGCACATGTTGAAAGTCGAGGCTATTGTCTTTGATCTTGAAAGTCTTCTTTGCTCTCGGCAAGCACCTGGTGTTGTCTGCATATTGTAGATTAGGAGTCCTCTTCCAGTCCTGCTGCCACATTCTTCTTCATGTGGGCCGGCGGCTCATAATTTGCTCACATTCAGCTGGGATATAGCCCTTCCCATCTTGCTCGGCATGAACAAGGGCCGCTTGGTGTGGGTATAGTTCCTGCATGAGCACCGTGAAGTGTTCTGGGTTTCCACACGTCTCAGTGGTATCCGTCATTGATCCGCATAGCAGAAAGCCTTCATTGATAGTCCATAAACCACAAGGAAACACCTTTCAGGTTATTCTCTGCTTTGAGTCAACTTCCATCCGACATCGCAGTGCTGGCCCTCTTTCCACACCCTCTTCTGAATCTGAGTCTAACTCGAGTGTCTGGCAGCTGCCCTTTTGCTAGACTGCCACAGCCCTTTGGAATTAGCAACAGCAGTGTTTGACTTGCATGTGATATTAATGATGTTTTCCCATCGTTTCTGCATTTCCCCTGCGTTCGTACGGCCAACCTTTGGGTTAGCAGTGCAGTACTTAGCAACAGCATAGCCAGGGCGCCTTTGGAGCGAAATGAACCCCCGGCACAGCTACCGCCTGCTTCTCTGTCTGTAGTGATGCCTTGCATGTTGCTATGACACCAAACGGCTTGCAGGGCAACTTCCTTGCTCACCAGGCGGAAAGGCTTGGTGTGAGATTTCCCAAAGGCAGCCAGTTGAAACCCCACGAGTCCCATCCCCTCGTGCCGTGGGCCACTGTGAGTCAGGGCTTGTCTTGACGGCTGCTAAGAACAGAGCTAGTAGATGTGGTGTGCTAGAGAAACAAATCCAGAGACACTCCTCTATGGCTAAGAAAGAGCGCGATATCAACAAGTAATAATATATCCAGAAGGCATCCCAGCCTGGTCCCAAAAGTCCCTCTGCAGTCATGTAGCCGCATGCTGGTGTTGCAGATGGGTGCACCAGGAAGCTGGAAGGTCAGAGGCTGGTGGGTCAGTCGTGTGGATGCAAAGTTGGTGGAAACGTGGCAGGGCGCCAACAGCTCTCAGGGTCAGGCAGCCCACATGGGGCCACCCCTGGAGGCAGGTGGACACAGAGCCACAGGGAAGTCCCAGCAAGGAGGGACGCAAAGTGGCAGAGAGACAGTTCCCAGAGCCCTTCACTCTCATGCAGAAGGCCACACCTGCAAGGTGTTCTCAAGCTACCACTGGTCGACAGGTTTGATCCAGCCCTAGCCAAGAGGGCCGAGTTGGCGTGACGTCAGAACCAGTGCCTGCGTTCTCAGGGGCTGGCCATCTCTTGGCTTCTCTGCACCGTGTGGCGCCGTCCATCTCGGCTTCCCTCCATGCGCCCGGTGTGCGTGCTCCCGCGCCGTGGAGAGATGCCGAGTTGAACCTTTCCTTTGCTCTCTGTGTGCTGTCCCAGGAGCAGGCTTCCTGGGTGTGCCAGTGCGACGACAACATGGTGCAGAGACTAGAAACGGACTTCAAGATGACCCTGCAGCAGCAGAGCACCCTGGAGCAGTGGGCCGCCTGGCTGGACAACGTGATGGTGCAGGCGCTGAAGCCCTACGAGGGCAGGCCCAGCTTCCCCAAGGCCGCCAGGCAGTTTCTGCTCAAGTGGTCTTTCTACAGGTATCGCCCTCATGTCTGCTAAGCCTTGTTCTTCACGATCTGCCGGTGTGCCTGTGAGTGTGTGTGTGTGTGTGTGTGTGTGTGTGTGTGTGTGTGACTGTGTGCATATGTGTGTTTGGTCTTCCCAGACCAAAGAGATAAGAGGGAAGCCCTCCATTTGCAGCCACTCCCCGCTGTTCTGCCTTCAACCCAGCCCATCACGAGCGTGCTACCGGGAGGCTCCGTGGAAACCGGCGTTCTACTTGGGCGTGAAAAATGCAAGTGCAGTAAAGCCGCCTGCTGAAAGCCCTCGTGGATCCCCAGTGGGACTCTCTGTTGGCTCAGGTGTTCCTCTGGCCTCGCTGCTGCTCTCAGCTTTGGTGGGGACCCTCGCAGTGTGGCCCCTCGCCCAGTGGCGTCACCTCTCTCTTGGAAGCCTGTTAGAAATGCAGAGTACACCTACCTACTTGAGTCAGAAGCTGGGGCCCCAGCCAGGGACCTATGGTGTAACCCGCCCTGCGGGTGGCCCTGCAGCAGGCCCAGACCCATCTCCAGGACAAAACAAAGCAGAACATCAGCTGCCATTGAGCCCACTCTGGCTCACTGCCACCCTATAGGGCAGAGCACATCTGGTCCCTAGAGTTTGGGAGACCATAAAGCTTTTGCCAAACTGCTGATCTTGCAGTTAGCAGCTCAGTGCCGAGCCCACGGCCTGCCTAGTTTTGTCTGTAACAACCTGGTTGTTTCAAAGCTGGGGACACATCAGAATTCACATTAAAAACCAAAAACGTTAGGTGCTTCCCTAGACCAACTGAGTCAACAGCTTCGTCGTCAAGGGGGCCAGGTGAGGAGTGGAGAGGATTGGCAATTTATTTCTCAAAACCTAGCCTGGACATTCTAAAGCACACGTAATATGAGAACCAGTAGCATAGCAGACAAACTAACAAACTCCCTGCCATCAAGTTGATGCCAACTCACAGAATTGCCCCCTGTGATTTTCCAAAACTGTCACTCTTTACGGGAGTAGAAAGCCCTGTCATTCTCCCTTGGAGCAGCTGGTGGTTTCGAACTGCTGACCTTGCAGTTAGCACCCTCTACATAACTTCTCAGAACTCTCAGTACCATCAGCTCAATTCCGACTTATAGGACAGGGTAGAACTGCACTTGTCGGTTGCCGAGATTGTAAATCTGTAGGGAGTGAAAAGCCTCATCTTTCTTCCTCAGAGCAGCTGGTGGGCTTGAACTGCTGACCTGGTGATTAGCAGCCCGATGAGTAACCCACTCTGCTAGGAGTGCTCCATAACAGCTAATTAGTCATGTGGATTACTTTTTTACTAAAATACTGTAGGCGTGTGTAGGTTTTATGGACCCAGAACCCCAAGACTTTCTGACTATATGTCATCATGGTATCAGATATCGGGGTGAAATGGTGATCATAGTGTTGCCACAAGGGTTAAAAGCACAGTCCCTGTAAATTGTCCTTTATACCATATGCACGTAGGATGGAGGTGACAAATGGACTTTTGTTTTATAAATTACAAAGATAAGTTGTATTTTTAACCCTGGTCTGCTAGGCTGGGTTGTCTAGCAAACAAAACCAGCAATACTCATCTATGTGTAAAGAGGGTTTTCTATCAAGAAGGCATGTAATTCTGGTCCACGAATCTGATGCTCGCCGGTCCCCGTCAGACTCCCCTACCTGCAGGCCAGTGAGGCTGGAAGGTGAAGCCTCAGGCAAGGAGATCACAGGCGGGTGGGTGTAGTCGCATGCCCCCAAGTCAGCTCTCAGAGTCGAGTGGCCCACTTGGGGCCCTTCCTAGAAGCAAACAGGGTCTCAGCAAACAGGAAGGTGGAGGGCAGAAAGAGAGGGGGTGGGGCGAGGGTGCTCCCCAATGTCTGTCTTTTAAAAAACCCCACACCTCCCAGGAAGCTGCGTCAGGCCGTGACTTGATGGACAGGTTGGGTTCTACGCTGGCACAAGGGCCAGTTGGAATAAAATCCAAATGCCAGACCTGGTCTTGTTCTTCCAAGGAGCCCTGGTGGTGCTACCCTTGAGCACTCGGCTACTAACCCACAGCTCAGGTTCTGAGCCCCTGCAGCCAGCTGGCAGGGAAAACACCTGGTAGTAAGCTACCCACAGTTCTGCTCGGTCACATAGGAAGTGACTCAAGGGCACCCAACAATTGTCCTGATGAGAGTTTGACTTTTTTCCCCTCTTTCAGATAGAGGATAGAGGTGACCTTATTGCGGGGACCCGAGAACCACCTCTCCTCTGGGGTGCAGGTAGTTCAGACACTGCCACGCTGTTGACTGTGGCTGTGAGCACACTGCTTGGACACCAGTGGTGCCTCCCTCCCCTCCCCAGCCAATTGTGAAGGAGACTGGGTCTGGGAATAGTAACAGTTTAGGAGTGAAGGCCGGAAGCTGGGAGACCTGCAGGGCGTCTGTGTGGTCTGGGCCATGTCTTTAAAGATGGTGCCAGAGACTTTGGTTCTTAAGATAAGTGAACGTTTCCTTTCACAATGACTTTGAGTCCACCTCGGTTTCTTAATCCACCGTAGAAGGTGTAAGTCCGAGACACGGGCAGCCCTAGCTTATGAACGCCCTACTAATGGACATCTCCTAGCCCTTCAATGCTGGCCTTCAAACTGGTTCAATCAGGGCTGGTGAAGCGAAGCAAGAACAGACCGGGATCTGTACAATTTGGGTGGTTTGTCACAGTAACCGGAACGGGAAAAGGACAGGCTGAGGTCTTGGGTGGTGGTGAACCCTTTCAGGAGCCTACTGCCTGGAAGCGGATCATTGGCAAGGACCGTGGAAAGCCACACACACACACACACACACACACAGCCTGGAAGCGGATCGTTGGCAAGGACTGTGGAAAGACACACACACACACACACACACACACACACACACACACACGGTGGGCTGCCATCTTTGATCAGGCACCACCGAAGTTGAAGTCCTGCTCTAGCGTTCACGGAAACATGCCCTCACCTTGAAAAGATGGAACCAGCCCCGCCAGCCTTTCTGCTGGCAGCCAAGTGCTTAGCTGTAACTGCCTCCAGGCTCCTCAGGAAACCAATGGCATGGCCAGAGTCTCATCGTGGCACCACCAGCAGCTTGGCCACCACTGAAGAGACCTGCAATTAATCGCCTTTTCTTGCAAATTCGCCTTAGCCTCTCGCCCCTGCTCCAACTGACTGTCCCTTCTTAGTGACGCCGTTAGGAATGGTTCTGTTAGTCACATAGGGACCGCCTGTCTGCATTTCATTCACGGTGGAATGATGCTTACTTACCTCACTGAAGTAACGGTGCAGTGTCCAGCCCACGTTCGACTGCAGGCAAAAGACTCCTGCCAGGCTCTCGGTGTGAGCGTTGAGTTCGGCTTTTGGTAGTGGAATCGCTCCAGAATCCTCCCTGCCCTGCATTTAGCCCACCCCCCCTTTGCCAGTGAGTCAATGCTGGCTCACAACAACCCCATAGGACAGGGTGGCACTGCCCGCGTGAGTTCCTGGGACTGCCGCTCTTTGCAGGACTAGGAAGCCCTTCTTTCTCCTCCGAAGTAGCTTGGGGTTTCAAACTGCTGACCTTTCGGGTCGTAGCCAAATGAATGACCTGACACCTCTACGCCTCTAGTCTCCACAAGTTCAGACCCTCCTTCTTCGGGGGCTGCTGGACGTGGAGAGCCCTGGCATGCCTCAGTGAGGCCAGGGTTAGCGTTGGATCCGGTGATGGTGAGGAGTTTGTGGGCAGCAAATGGAGGTTTCCCCTCAAGATCTGGGGGACGTGCATTAGAAAGCAGGGCGGTAGCACCCCAACATCACTGCGTCTGCAGGTGTAGGAATGAAAGAACAACTCATTGTCATCGAGTCGATTCCAGCCGGTAGCAACCCCATAGGGGTTTCCAAGACTGCAGCTCATTACAGGAAGAGAAACCTTCCTTCTCCTGTGGAGTGGTTGGTGGTTTCGAACTGCCAATCTTGAGGTTCACCACCCAATGCATGACCACTATGCTACCAGGGCTCTGTGCTAAGAAGAGGAGAATTCAACACTGGAATTTGGCAACGTTGAGAATTGATTTTTATTTATCCATCCGCCCACCCCCCAGAGATTACAGTCCCATGGAGGTTAGACGGTATAGAAGTCGCCATCATTGGTTATTCTGCAGCCGCACCTGCAAGGCCTGAGCCGGTGCAGCTCCGTCGGAGAAGAGGGGCTGGGAACCCTTTGCCTCTGTCTCATGACGTGTCCACCTGCCCTTCCTCCTCCCTCTGATTCCCTTTCCTGCTGTATTTAGTTGATGCCATTTCAGAAATACCTTTCGAGAGCCCTCGTCTCCACCGAGATCTGTGGCAGGTATCTTGAAAGGTGAGAAAATTACTGACTTGTATTTTTTTGTTCCCATAGCGCATCCCCGGCCTGCCCTCTGTCCTCCCAGAGCTGGGGATAATTGGCTTGTTATTATTAGACACTGTTATGGTTATTATTTTCATCTCAAGCAGGCTTGGAGGCCCACGGTTCATAGTCGCAGGAAGAGAGGCATCACCCAGCAGATGCATCCCTCCTGTTGGTAGGAAAAGCCAAGGGCTCAGAAACACAGGCTCGCCAACCCAGCCCACCGCAGCCAAGTTCTTTCAGACCGAGCAGCCCCAGTAGGACTGAGCAGAACTGCCTCATCCGGGTTCCAAGGCTCTAAATCCTCACCGACACAGACAGCCGTGCCTTTCTCCTGGGGAGGACCTGGTGGGGCTGAACCACGCCTTTCTGGGTAGCGGCCAGGTGCTTGCACCACCGGACCTCTGGGCACCATTCAGGAGCACAGCGCCTCTGACAGCTGAGCTGCGTTGTGTTGTGTGGTGGTTTTGTTTTTCCTGAGACAAAGAGCATATTGATTAATGAACACTGCAGTCACAGACTATCAGAGAAGCAGAATTACAGGAATGAAATTTGTGGGGGGGGGTTCCCCTTCCAAATGTGTTTCGTGTTTGTAGTCACCCCTGGTTGTTCTGAGGTCACTCGGTCTCCTGTTTTGTAAAATTCTGTGTGTGTAGCTATATGCACAGGACTGAGGGGGCTTCCAGAAGTCGATGGAAAAATGGAATTGGAGGATAATGACATTTTCCCTCAAACTTTTTGAAGCCCCCTTCCCACCCCACCCCCATACTAAAAGGAGCCCTGGTGGTATAGTGGGCTGTGCATTGACCTGCAGAACCATAAAGTCTGCAGTTCAAACCTACAGCAGCTCCTCCAGAGAAAGATGAGGCTGTCTGCTCCTGTAAAGATGTCAAGGGTCGGAAACCCACAGGGACAGTTCTACCCTGGCCTGTCGGGTCGCTATGACTTGGAATCGACTGGGCAGCAGTCGCGCACTGAGTAAGCTAGCGCAGAGCAGCCCTTCACCCCGCCCGGTCCCCACCCTCTGCACCCAGGGGGCACCCTCTTCTGGGCTCCTCGGGCCATTCAGTACGTCATCCAAACACGCCACTTTTACGGAAGCCAATTCAAGCTCGGATGCCTCAGATGAGAAGGAACATGGAGAGCCCTGCCAGCCCACAAGTGGACAATGCATGGCACGTCCCCACCGGGGCCCTCCCTTTAGGTCCCCAGAAGTGCTAGCCAGAGAGAAAGACTGTTCGTGGGGCAGAGGGCCACCTGTGTGTTCCTCTCTCCTCCCCCAAGGACAGACCTCCCCACCCCCCCACCCCGCCCCGTTCTCCACTCCCTCTCACACACAGTGAGACGGGCTGGTTATCAACTGTGTTGTGGTTCGTTAGGAAGATAAAGACACAAAGGTGTTTCTCATCCATTCTGAAAGAGTGACTGTTGCAACTCTGGTAGTAAAAGGAGTTGGATTCACCGTAACTTAGCAACATGCTACTCGACGGAGTCTGCTTGCAGTGCATCTCAGAGCAGTCCAGTCGGACAGTAGGTTTCCAATTAAACTGTGAATTGTGTCTGTGTGTTAGTCCAGGTGGACCAGAGAAGCAAATTCATAGACACTCGTGTGTATAAGAAAGAGCTTTATATACAAGAGCAATTGTATATTGAGAGACATCCCAGCCCAGTCCAGATCAAATCCATGAGTCCAATATTAGCCCATATGCCCCACACCAATCTATAAATTCCTCTTCAGACTCACGCAACACATGCAAGGACGCCGAGTGCAGGAAGATCACAGGACAGTGGGTCTTGGGGATCCAGTGGGTGGAAGCATTCAGCGCTGGTGTGGGTCTCCACGTGGCATCTCCAGCTCCAGGGCTCTAGCTCCATCAGCATAGCTCCAGCTCCTTGTGGCTTGTCAACAGGAATGTCTCACAGGGAGACAAGTAGAGAGCGTGTGTGTCCCACCTCTAGGGAGGAAGACAGGAGTTCCCAGAATCCTCAGGAGAAGACCATGCCCACATAGAAGCCTCATTGGCTGTGACCTGATTGACAGGCTAGACTACACCCCTTTGTAAGTTGACAAGAGGTTATGTAACTGCCACAGGCAGGTAAAACTTAATGTGTAGGGCCTATCACAGAATGATGCAGGCACCATGTTGACAAGATCCTCACCTTATTCCTTCCCAAACATGGCCCACCCATCAGTATTTTTAAAATATTAACTAGATAATGATCATTGTGGGTTAGGACCTTGGTTTGGGGGGTGGTGTTTTGGGATAGTTTGTGTGTTTGTGTCTCCCCCCCCACACACACACACATCAACAAAATGTAGAATTCTATGTACATTTGTGCTGACGTAATTAGCTAACGTACCCAAAGTTTCCAAATTATGCAAAGTTTCCAAATTATGCAGGCCACCAGGGGGCAGTATGAGTCAGAGTTGACAAGATGGCACCAGGCCCACAGCAGAGCAAGAGCTGATCACAAAACAATGCTCTTCAGTAGAAGCCGCCGGCAGAACAACCCAAACCCACAGGCCGGTTCCACAGGACCAACAGGCCTGCCATCTCCGCTCACTGGCCGCCAGCCACCGAGGCCTCCTGCGCATCACGTGGGGTTCTGCCTCAGGGCCTCTGTCTTTACCAACCCTGCCATCAGGAATCATGTTTGCTTCTTTGAACATGGGCCCTCTTTGCTCAGTGTCTTCTCAGATACCAGCTCCTCAGAAAGAGTGCCCCCTTCCTTATCCTACAAGACCCACACCACTTACCCCAATTGTGTGTTTTTTACCCTCCGAAGGATTTATCACTACTTGAGGTCATTTGTTTTCGTGAAGTAGTCGGCTAAGCATTGGGCTGCAGACCACGAGGTTGGCTGTTCAAACCTCCCAGCTGCTCTGCAAGAAAAAGACGAGGCTGGCCCTGTAGAGATTCACAGCCTCAGAACTCCACACAGAGCCACTGCGAATCCACTTGATGGCAGTGGTCTCTGTAAGTTCTTACTTTCCTGTTTTCAGGATCACTGGTGGCCCAGGGGTGAGGCTAACCTAAAGGTTGACACCGAACACACCAGTCATCCCACAGGAGGAAAACAAAACAGGCTGATGAGACAAAGATTTGGAGTCCGGTGAAGCCTTTTGTGGCCGTTCTCCTGTGTACAGGATCACTTTGGGTTGGGATGGGCTAGGCCTCAGTTGGGCTTGTCCTTCGATCTCCCCAGAGAAAATCCTTGATACGGTCTTAGTGGCTGGAGGGCCAGCTGCTCTCATGGTGTCCTCCTGCACAGCAGCAGGGAACCTGCCCTAGCCCTGCACGTCCTCCGTGGTGCCTTAGCATGGTAGAGGCCCCTGCTGCAGTGGGCATGCTACATGCTGAAGGCATGGCCACCCCAGGGCTTCTCTCCCAGCACCGTATCAGCCTTCTCCTGTGATCAACAGCATTGATTAGCTAGGTTTTTTTGCGAGTCAATCACCAGACCTTTCTCCCTCTTTTCAGTCTGGAACTTCCACCATCACCTGTTCACCCTGCCGTCACCCCGCTAAGGTTCGAAATCCTGGTGGCGTAGCTTCCAGAACCAGCAACACGCAGCCTAGCCACCTGGTGGCTCGCCAGAACCATCTCCATTAAAACCAGAATCCCTTCTGACCCGTTAGAGAGCAGATGCCCCAGGCACAGAGCAGGAACACAGACGATCCTTTGTTGAATGAAAAGATGCAACGTTTCTTAAGGGGGAAGCCAGCTTTGCGTTTCCATAAACAGGCCCGAAGAGCACGAGCCTCCTCCGCAGTCACTCACACGGTTTCAGGCTTCTACTCTAAGGACACCCGCTATGGCCTGGAGTTTTGTTTTTTGAGAAATACTTGTAGACAAAGAAAGAATTCATTCTCTCCCTGTGAGATTCATCCCTGCTGAGATAGCTTGACATTCAATTGGCCCAAAATAGTTAGGTGCTCACTTTCGAAATTTGGGGAACTGCAAGACACATGCCAAGAGTAAACTTACATCGCCCGTAGCTTTCCTTCCCAGAAACAAGCGCAAGAAACACGGTCTCTTTGAGCGCGATAGTGACGTAGTCGGCATCCAGTTGTTTGCCCAGGTTTTCTTGGCTGTATTTTCCCTTCACTATGCAGCTAATGACATGTGTCACTACGTGTCTTCAGAAACATAAGATCTGATGTATGTCGAGTCAGACAGTGTACTTTTATCCTTGACCATCAAGGTGATCTTTGGTATTTTGGATATCAGAAAGATACAAGTATTTCAGTGATTTTTTTTTAAACTGGGCTGTTTCTTCAAGTAACGTTGGGTAAAAGGGTTCAAACCCACCAGCTGCTCCTCAGGAGAAAGGTGAGGCTTTCTGCTCCTATAAAGAGTTGCCGCCTCGGAAACTCACAGGGGCGGTTCTGTCGGACAGACAGGGGCCCGATGAGCCCATCTGGACTCAGGTCGGTGAGTTGCCATTTCAGAAACAGGCACAGTCACCATCTTATAGGTCCGTCTTCCTTTAAGTTACATTTCTTTTCAGTTTGAGTAAGACTGTTCGTGTTTTGGGGGTGTTGGTTAGCCATTTGACCTCTCTAGGCTACATTTGGGAGAAAAACAAGGATTTCTGCTCCTGGAGAGAGTTAAAATATCCCAAAACCCACAGAGGCAATTGTACCCCGTCCTATAGGGTCACTGGGAGTCGGAATTGACTGGCGGGCAGTGAGTTTGGCTTTTGGAAGCTGTATTTTAAACATCCGCCTCCTTCCTTCAGCACAAGGGATATAATTCAGAGCCTCGGTTCTCGTCCTACGTTACTTAATTTTTCACTATCACCAGCTTCCCGTGACTTGGTGACTAGTGTGGGTAAAATTCATAGGCAGCGGTTTATTGTTATTTTTGTGTTGTTGTTGCCTTTGTCCTTTTGAGCTAACAGATCCCTGCCTTTCAGAAATTGTGCAGAGACACGGAAGTGTTTGTTTTAAATTGTCTAAAGATTCCAAAGAGTTGTTTCATGTCAAGTAGCTATCGTGCTCATCAATGAACTTTATAAACAGGTGATGCACCCACCTGATTTTAAGGAACGCGGGCACAGGATTATTAACCACGGTGCTCTGTGCCTGCTTGGCATCATCATTTACCTTTTCCAACCTAAATGTTCGCATGCTTCAAAGTAGGAATAGCTAATTGGTTTTATTGTGACTGGTTTCGCTGGGCTTCTGCCTAGTGGAAAATAACCTTCACTTGAACAGAAGTCAGTAAGAAAATGGAAATCCCCAAGTGAAGTCCTTTCCACCCAAACCGGCAGGGGCTTCAGCCATGTGCTCAGCTGTTTCCCCACCACCCCCATTGCCAGTCTGGGAACATGGCTTAGGATATTGTGTGACCCTTGCCTGACACAAATGCCAGTTCCCCAAAGGCCATTGCCCCCAAAGAGAAGGCCACCCGGTGCTAACCCACCGCCGGTGAGACTTTCCCTGGGAGTGGCCTTCTCTTAGGAAGGCCATGAGCTGTCAGCCGTCCGGCAGCCCCGGTAGGATTTGTGAGTTACATGGCGTCTGCTGACTTGCCTCGGAGAGCCTTCCCCGGGCAGGTGTGTTTAGCTTGAGTACAGATGCAGCCTCGGTGGGGGTTCCCTCCCATGATGAACCCCGTCTAAGCCAGGTGAACCCACGGCTTTCGGCAATGGCTTGTTGCACGGCCCGTGGCGTGGCTCGGGAACACGGGCCTGCCCGGGCCCGGAGTGCACTGGAGAGGGAGAGTGGGTTGCCCTGTCCTCCTGAGTACTGACGTCGGCTGCCCATGTGTTTTCTCTCGGAACAGCTCGATGGTCATTCGGGACTTAACCTTACGCAGTGCTGCTAGCTTCGGCTCCTTCCACCTGATCCGCCTCCTCTACGACGAGTATATGTTCTACTTAGTAGAGCATCGCGTTGCCCAGGCAACCGGCGAGACCCCCATAGCCGTCATGGGCGAGGTAAGAGGCTGAAAGCGCTTTGACCCAGTGAGGTTGTAAAGGAGGGCCGGCCTGGCGCGTCCTGACTATCCGAGGGATTGGTGACCGTCGTTGCTCCTCGCCCGCGCGGCTCTTAGACTCGGGAGGGGCCCTGAAGTCTGTCCCAGGGGATTGCCCGAACGAAAGGGTCCTGAAGTTGTAGCTGCACTGCACGGAAGTGCATGGAACGGTCTGACAGTCGTAACGGTGACTGCGTGGGAGAACATTGGAGAAGCACTCGATGACACGCAGGCCGTGGCGTGCAACATAGAGAGGGGTGGCTGCTCACAGGAGCCGGGGGCTGAGACCAACCGTGGCCGAAGTCAAATGCTCCCCCCCGCCCCCAGTGCCTAAGAACAAAGTTCTGTTTCACGTTTCTGTTTCAAAAGGAAACTGATCCCAGTCATGAGCACGGTAGTATTCCCGGGTTCTCGGTGCGCCCATGCAGTTCCGAGTGCAGGGAACAAAGCATTCGCACGTGGCGCTGCCCCGAGCGAGCAACTGTGTGCCCCGTTCTCCAGGTGAGCAACGGCGCACCGTGCGGCAGACTAAGGCACCGAGGCATTACGTGATTCCGCAGCTAGTGAGCGGGGACACCTTTGTCAGAATGCTCAGTCTGGTTTTCAAATCCAGGCTTCGGACCAGGAGAAGGCGCCCATGTCTTAAACATGATCGCAAGCTACCCGGGTTTTCCAGAGCAGGAGAGAAGGCATACTCACTTTCAAGCCGAGTGGAGATAAATACTCTCCGATGCCTTTTCCCAGTCGAATAAGTACAGTAGTAAAGAGATACGGGAAAATGTGTCAGCCACTGATGACGTCCAGGACCGCCATACAATTCCCAGTAGCCGTCAGACGCAGGGCAGACTTGTTTGGCCATCAGTTAAAATGTTCCTCCTCTCCGTTTCTCCACCATCGGTTGGTGGGCACGCGCAGGCTATTCTCCGGTGATAACTGGCCCTGAGCCACGACAGACTGGCCTGTGGGAGAGTAAGCAGGAATCACGCTTGCTGTCACGTTGTGAGCAGGACCGTCTGTGACCGAAAGACCGGCCTTTCCCCTGAGACTGTCCCTCACTGCCACATTCCTCAGGTCTTTCACGGACACTGAGTGGCAAAATGCCTAGATGGAGTGTGGTGGCCATTGTTGTTGTTTGTTGCTGTTGTGTGCTGCTGACAACCCCATACATGACAGAAGGAAACCCTGCCCGGTCCTGCACCGACCTCATGCCCGTGCCCATGCTGGCACCGTTGCTGCAGCCCCTGGGCCACTCCCTCTCAACAAGGCCCTTTGTTTGTGCTGACCGTCTATCTCACCAACTAGGACGTCCTTCTCCTGGGCACGGTTCCTCCCGACACCGTGTCCCAAGGATGGGAGATGAAGGCGCGCCCTCCTGCGGCACCTCTCCCCAGACGGGCTTCTTGTTTCTTTCTGCACTCGGTCTATTCCGTGATCTTCGCCAACACCGTAATTCAAATGCATCCGTTCTTCTGCCTCCCGTGCTCATCGTCCACCGTTTGCTCGCATGGATTGAGGCCATGGAAAACACCAGGGCTTGAGTCAGGCGCACGCTGGTCCTTAAGAAGGACGTCTTTGGTCCTTAAGGCTTTACAGAGGTCTCGTGTGGCAGACTTGCCTCGTGCATGCAGATTAAAAACCACATGAAGCAGATCCTGACTCAGAGCAGCCCTGCGAGTGCTGCCCACGGGGTTTCCAAGACTTGGCATCATTATGGGAAAGGCAAGTCTCCTCTCCTGTGGAGTGGGGGACTGGTGGGTTTGAACAGCTGACCTGGAGGTGAGAAGCTCACTGGGTCACCCACTAGGCCACCAGGGCTCCTTTGCATGTGGATGAGGTACTGTCAAATCTCTCGACTAGGGACTCCCAACTTCTGGGATGCGCATGCCCGTTTGGTGGCTGTCCTCCAAGTCTCCGGGCTCTTTCACAGGATGAACTGGGTACTGCTCACAGGGATTCTCATTACCAACGCTGTGGGGGCTAATCCCAATGCTTCCGCGGCTCTGGAGAACCATGGCGGTGGCCCAGAGCCCACCCAGCAGGGGAACCGTTAGGCGCCCTGCACGCCTGGCCAGGCAGCCCTGGCTCAGCCGAGATCTAGCGGGCTGCAGTCTGTACCGCCCACGCGTCATGCTCCTCCTTGTGCTTCCTGTAAGCCAGGGGTGTCGGACTGGTGGCCCGCGGGCCGCATGCAGCCCCCAAGGTAATTTTTTGTGACCCACAATGCTCTGAAATAAAATGGAACTGGAAAAAATTGTTATGAAGAATACAGCGCTTAGGGGAGATCGAGGCAATACCATACACACAATTCCTTCATTACATTTTATTTCAGAGCATCGTGGGCCACAAAAAATTACCTTTTGGGGGATGGGGGCCACGTGTGGTCCGTGGGCCACCAGTTTGACACCCCTGCGGTAAGCAGTCCACATCATGCAGCTCGTGGACACTCCAGACAGGCGTGTGACGTCAGTGAGGTCACACTGTGACCAATGACCTCAGCCCAGCTTGTGGCTTCTGTGCTCTCTTCACTCCCCTCGCCCAATGTCTGGAGGAATCTGTTGAGCGGGCTGTATCCATCCGTCATTCAGCGTGAGGGCCTGTGCCACTGGGTTTGCACCTCCGTCTGCAGCCCTCCCCCTGGTCCCATCCTCGTGTCCAGCTGTCCAGCAGGTCTTGCTTCTTGGGGGAAAGACAAGGAAACTCGCGATTCAGAGGTCATGTCTCCCGGTCAGAGTCGACCTTGGCCCCTCTGGAAACCAGACGGGGGGTGAGGAACGGGAGGGGGGCTAGGATTCACCTGTAGACACCGGTTGCACCCCTGGCCCTGTGGGTGACTTCTGCTGCCAAGTCCAGACGTGCCTGTGACCCAGTGGAGCTGCGTGTCAGGACCAGGCCCATGGAGAGCTATGAAAATCCCGATGGCTGTGTGCGTGTGTGTGTGTATGTGTGTGTGTGTGTGTGTGTGTGTGTGTCCTCCTCCTTCATCCTTGCTCGCCCACCAGTCCGTGGCTCCTCCATCCTCTCCAATGATCATGCTGGAAGCCTGAGCATTATCAGCGATGCACCCCCCAACCTCGTCCACCGTTTTCCAGCCAACTGTGAAGTCTGATGGTTGGCGCTCTAGAAGCGTGCCAGACCCCCCATCTCTCTCTCTACTGCCTTCACCCCGATTCAAGGCCACATGCTGCTCTTTCCCAACCCCCTCCTCTCCTCCCCCTCGCGGCGTGGGAGCACCATCATCTCATGCAAGTGCTGGCCGTGTGCTGCCTCAGGCCCCACAGTGGCTTCGCCGCGCTCTGGAAGAACACGGTTCTGTCCTTGGCACACCGGGTCGTCTATAAGCCGGCCCTGCTGCTCCGCTCAACCCGGGCCTCCCAACTCCGACTGGTCCGCTCTGTTCTCTTTCGCCAAGCTTCCCCTTCAGTGTGCCCGCACAAGTGGTCTTTCTGCCCGGACCCCTGCCCGCCTCTGCCTGCCCAGCCTTGCAATTCCTTATCCCGCGCAGCGTAGATCCCAGGCCCCCCAGCGCCCGGGCTGCCTCGGACCTTCCCTGCGATGCCCTTGCACCTGCAGTCGTCCTTTCCATTTCCAGAGCCGCCATGCTAGGAAATTGCATGTCACTTCCAGCACTCTGTGTAATTGAAGATTTTATGCCTGCGGGTGAAAAATTGCGAGCTCCAAGGCAGAAAAACTGCTTTTACTTCAAGTTTGTTATTTATGATGGCACGGCCTTGGGCAAATTGTGGCCACTTACCTCCCTGCTGTGTGCCAGCAAGTGGATTGTGAGTCACCGTGGCCGAGTGGAACTGCCCCATGGGCTCTCCAAGATTGCCACCTATGGGAGTAGATGGCCCCTTCTTTCTTCCACAATGCTCGCCTGTAGAGTGGCGGGTGGCTCTGAACCTGTGGCCTTTGGGTTCACCCCAAAACCACAGGGGTTCCTTTCATGTATGTAGACCCCAGGGTTCCCGTCTCTGAAATCCACTCCTTCGTTTAGTCTTACAAAGACTTGCTGAGCCCTTGTGGTAGGCCCTGCTCTCTGAGGAAAGGGCTAGCGTGATGACAAGTGGACTTTGACCTTGCCTTCAAGGACGTACATTTTCGTGTAAGCGCTGCATTCATGACAGTCATTTAACCACGGAATGACGCATTCTGACGAGTGTTACGGAGAAGAATTAAAGGGGCCAGGGGAGCTTGACACGTCGGTCTCTGAGTCTAGCCTGACGTCTGAGGCGAGGTCGGGCGTTGGGCACAGAACCTGCCTGAGATGGGAGCACAGCCCAGCAGGGTGTGTGTAGACCGTCTGAAGCTCAGACACCAGGGAGACCCACTGTCGTCTGGAGGGGCCATGCGCAGCAGAACAGAACGTTGCCCGGTCCTGCGCCCTCCTCTCCATCCTCACTGCGCGTGAGCCCGTTGTTGCAGCCTCGTGTCTGTCCATCTCCTGGATGCTCTTCCCCCTGTTCACGGACTCGACTTTCGGAAACATGATGTGCTTTTCCAGGAACTGGTCTCTCCCGATGACGTGTCCAAGGTACGTGAGATGGCATCTCACCTTACTGCATGCCAAGAATGCTGTTTCCTTCGTCCAAAACGGACGTAGCCGTGCTTCCGGCAGGTCACAGTACCGTCAATAGTCTCCCCGCCACCCTAAGGCAAAGGCATTTGTTCTCCGACCTTCTTGCTTCGGTTTTCACCTTCACGTGCCTATGGGGTGGTGGAAAATACCAGTCAGGTGCACCGTCATCATTAAAGGAGCATACATGCCTTTTAACACTTTAAATAAATCTTTAAAAATTTGATTAAAATATCATTTTATAGGAGGCTTTCACAGCTTTTATAGCAATCCATATGTCAATTGTATCGAGCATATTTGTACCTATGTTGCCATCATCATTTTCTAAACATTTAACTTTCAGTTGAGTCCTTGGTATCAGCACCTCTTTAAAGGAAGCTTTTGTGAGGAAAGAAATAACAGGCAAAGGACATTTATAGAGGGAGAAATACAGGCATGTGCATATGTAAATATATTTATAACGATAGGGAAATAGATCTATGTACATATATTTATATGTTAAGTATTAAGGTAGCAGGCAGATATTGAGCCTCTACTCAAGTACTCCCTCAATGCAAGAACACTTTGTTCTAATAACCCGGCACTCATTCCATGATGCTCACCTTCCCAACACAACCGTGAAGACAAAGTAGGTACATAAGCAAATGTGGTGAAGAAAGCTAATGGTGACCGGCTATCAAAAGATGCAGCATCGGGGTCTTCAAGGCTTGAAGATTAACAAGCAGCCATCTAACTCAGAAGCAACAAAGCTCACATGGAAGAAGCACGTCAGCCTGTGTGATCACGAGGTGCTGAAGGAATCAGTTATCAGGCATCAAAGACCCAGAACAAAAAATCACATCAATGAGAATTAGGGGAAGTGTGGAGTGGAGACCCAAAACTCATCTGTAGACAATTGGACATCCCTTACAGAAGGTTAGAAGGAAGAGATGAGTCGGTCCGGATGCACTATAGCACCAATGAAACATACAACTTTTCTCTAGTTTTTTAATGTTTCCTCCCCCCACCCCACTATCATGACCCCAATTCTACCTTGCAAATCCGGCTAGACCAGAGCATGTACACTGGTACAGATAAGAGCTAAAAACACAGGGAATTCAGGACAGATAACCCCTCAGGACCAATAATGAGAGTAGAGATAGTAGGAGGGGAAGGGGAAGGTGGGGGAGAGAAAAGGGGAACCGATCACAATGATGTACATATAACCCCCTCCCATGGGGGACAGACAGCAGAAAAGTGGGTGAAGGGAGACGGCAGTCAGTGTAAGACATGAAAAAGCAATCATTATTAATTATGTATAAAGAGTTCATGAGGGAGGACGGGGCGGGGGGAGAGGGAGTCAGGTTCCGAAACCATGGCCCTCGCCAACTGTGCCCAGGCCTGGTTACCTGCTGCAAGGGCTGCCGGGAAGTCAGAGAGGGACATGGGAGAAGCATCTCAGGCGTGGGTGGGCTGCTGTTTTGCTTTTATGGGCGTTTATTTGGGGAGACAAGACACGCGTCTAGAAAGAAAGGCCCAGAAGCAAGGAGAGAACCAAACGAATGGGCATCGTCTTGATTCTGACTCCAAAGAGCGTTCCTTTAGGAGATTCTTAGGAACAATGAATGCCTCTTTTCTTTGATTTAAACGCAGTAAAATGAATCTGATTTGCCTTCTCCGAACAATGGCGAGAGGCGAGCCCCTGGTGTCCACGTAAAGCAAGTGTAACCAAAAATCCCGCTGCCATGAGTCAGTTGTTACTCACGCCACCCACTTGGGGTTTCCAAAGCAGTCAAATGTGATGGGAGCAGACAGCCTTGCCTTTCTCCTGCAGACTGGCTGGTGGGGCTGAACTGCCAGCCCACCCTGCAGGTCCATCCAGTGCTTACCAGCCAGCACCACCAGGGCCAAAAATACAAGTGCACGGAATACTCCGTTCGCCTTCTGTTAGCCAAAATTCTCAACCAAACTCTTTGCCATCAGGCCCATTCCTGCTCACAGGACCCCTCTGGGACAGGGCAGAGTTGCCCCTGGGGTTTCTGAGGCTGCGAGTCTTTCTCCTGGGTTCAAACTGCTGACCTTGTGATTAGCTGTCCAATCACAACTCAGAACCCACTTTGAAAGAATCATCGAGATTGTGGAAAGATGGGAACCACCCTGCCGTGAAGATCCCCAAACTGGCACCTGCACCAGCAACCCCCAAACATTTCCTTCTGCAAGTCTGCTCTGTCCTTTATTCCAATTAGTACGTGATTTAAAACATTTCCATTCCAGGGTTCCATGCTTTCTCTCTCTGTCATTGTCTTTTTTTTTTTTAAACTAGAGGGGATAACAGCATTCCTGCCACTTTGGGGATTTGTCTGTAAGCATCCCAGAAGCGCCAGTGGGTTGGTTCCCTGGCAGTGGTGGTGGCATGTCAAGAGTGGGGCTGGACTAGAAGAAACACGTTTCACGTGTTTGCACACCTGTCCTGTGACAGTGAAAGCCGGCTCTGATTGACAGAAGTACGATGGCTAGCGTGGCCCTGGAATCCCGCAGTGAGAGATGCCGGCTCGGTCCCGTATCCCTTTTCAAATAGACACAGTCCAGCTACGAACAGCATGATGGCTTCCTCAGCCTGTCTTCCAAGAAAGGCCTTGTGGCATTTAGCCCATGCAATCTATTCAAATGGAAGTCATGTCTGGAGCCAACTTTTGAAACTGAAAAAGAAAGGGAAGAGAGGAGCCAGAAAGGCTGTATTATTCTATCCCACGGCGGAGGTCCGGTAAGAAAGAGCATCTTGGTCATATTGGGGTCGGGGGAGCGTGGATTTTAAGGCATCTTTGAGGATTGATCTTCAAGTGAAGACGTATCTTGGAATCATCACCAGGAAGGAAAAAACAATCGCAGAAGGGACAAAGAAAACACCTTCAAAGCCTGGAGTAAAAAGCCACTCAGCTGCTGGGAGAAAGCCCAGTCGAAAGAGCTCCCTCTGGTAGAAGTGGGGTGGTGGTAAGGGGGCACAGGAGCTCCGGGCAGAACCACACCAAAGAAAACAAAGTTCAGTGCGTGTTATCCCCGCGCCGCGAGGGACTCCTCTGAAATGGGGTGCGGATGGCAACGGGCTGGTTAGAGAGCTTTTTCAGAGGAGGAAAACTGGCGTCATCTTGGACAAGTAGCTGCTCTGAAACGGAAGGAAGACTTGGTCGAGAGCGGTGTTCCCAGCCTCGTGGTCACCAAGCTGAGCCTGGCCAGCCTTGTTGATGGTTCTCTAAGGAAGGGCTGCCCGCCCCGTGGCCATGACCCTGGTGAGGGATAGGCTCTCGCTGCCACCGAGCCTCCTCTGACTCACAGCAAGCCCAGAGGACAAGGGAGAGCCACCCCTGTGGGTGGGTTTCCGAGACCGTAACTCTTCGGAAGTTGAAAGACCCCTTCTTTGGCCCACAGAGCTACTGGTGGTTTTGAACTGCTGACCTTTCAGTTAGCAGCCTAACGGGTAGCCCACCATGCCACCAGAGCCCCTGAAGGATGAGCTAGTAGTCAGGAAAGGGAGTTTGAAAGTCGCCAAAAATCAGAGCCAGCGAGTTGTAGAACTGCCTGGAACAGAGGGCTCCACGTGCTAACTAGCCCAGCATTAGACTCAACTCCTCACCACGCGTGATTTGTAGGCGCTTCCCCAAGAGGGACACTTCTTTTTCTGTGTACTGTGCCGCTCCCTCCCCTCACGCGCAAGATAGCCATGCCCAAACCCGGAGCACAGCCACCTTCCCCACCCCAGGCCACCTCCTGGCAGTAGATGTCAGGCCAGCAAACAGCAATTCAAAAGACGGACGGACCTGCCCAGAACCACCACCAGTGACCACAGAGCCCGGCCCCCGCTTCTCCCCGCACCCACCCACCCACAAGTCCCAGTTCCTGCTCTGGAACAGGTAGTTCGGTTTTAGCTCCATGTGCCGACCCCTGACGATCTCAAGGGCAAGTGCTCTCTGGGGGACACTGCTTGGGGCCCGGCCATGCTCTGGCCCTAGAGCGCCGCCGTCCCCAGCGTTTCCTCCCTCGGCCCGGTTTCTCATTCTGGTCCTTTCTCTCCACTGCGCAGCCCTGGGCCCCTCTCATCAGCGTCTCACACTTGGTTTCCTTCCATGCAGCCTCTTGGCTCTGCCTGCTTTCAGCGCGTGCGCCCCTGCACACACCTCCTCCTCCCACCTCCCGCCTCCCCACCACTCGTGGGAACAGAAGGGATTTTACGTCTAACTGTGGTCCAAACACAGCTCCACAATAGGTGCTCAGAAAATAGTCCCACGTGGGCGGAAGTGCCAAGAATGATGGAAGGATGAAATTCCCCTTTTTATTTCCTTTGGGTCGGCCTCGCTGGCTCCCCTTGACTCAGGGAAATCGCATCTTCTCCCCAGAACACGCCAGAGTGCCGCCTCAGAGGCCCGCTCTGCCACAGCGGGTCTCCACAAGTGTTTACCGCCAGAAAACCGTTTCTCCTAAAGCGTGTGGAAGGGACAAGAGGAGGAGCTAGAAGTCTAAGATTTCTTGGAGCACCTCAAGGGACACTGTGGACTTTGCAGGGGGTGCCCAGCCCAGCCCTCTGGCAGCACTGCTGCCCCCTTGGGCAACCCCAACCGGGGAGCCCTGCTGAAGCATGACAGCCCCACCTGCTGGCCGCTTGGCCACGCTCCCTTAGCCTGTGGCTCTGGCTTTGAGATGGCCTTCAAGGAGCAAGGTCAGCAGTTTAAATCCACCAGCCGCTCCACAGGAGAAAGGCGAGGCTTTCTACTCCTGTAAAGCATTACAGCCTTGGGAACCCACAGGGGCAGTTCTACCCTGTCGTACATGGTCAGCATTGATGTGGTGGCAGTGAGGTTGGGTTTGGGCGGCGTAGTGGTTACATGCTGGGCTGCTTACTGCCAGGTTGGCCATTTGAAGCCACCAGCTGCTCCACAGGAGCCAGACAAGACGCACCGTCTTGGAAATCGGCAGGTGCATTCTACCCTGCCCTGTAGGCTCACTATGAGTCAGAATCGACGTGATGGCATTGAGTTTGCTTTCGGGGTTTGTTTGTTTGTTTGTTTTAAATGGTGTTTGAAGGTTTTTATGGTGTCTGTGCCTGCGGCCACAAGTGAACCCAGGGCTTGCTTGGCTCTGCTTTTTATAAAACAGCCTCGTTGGAGGTGGGCTAGTTCCTCCAGCTGCAGAAGATGGCTTGCTCGCCCATGTTTTACAGGGCTGTAAAAAGAGAGACGGGCCTTGTGGAGCCCTAGCCCTAGCCCTGCAGACCAGAGGCACCCTGGTTGGGGAGGTTCTCTTTACACAGAGAACACGTTTCCAGGCAGGTCCCCTTCCTTCCACCCCTGTGGCTCCCGGTGTGTCCATCTCTGCGCTGAGGGGTGACAATGCAGAAGCGGTGTCTTCAAGTTGAAGACCCACCAGGGCTCTTTCTCTCCTGCACGCTGGACTTCAGATCAAAAGCATCTGCCGCCAGGCCCGGCCCGGCCCTCCTGTCTGCAGGGCCCGGGGCACCATCTGCCCAAACTCAGACTGGAAAGGAACACCTGCTCTCCCCACCAACGTGGGGAAGTCCATCTCGATAACGCAGAAGGCCAGGTTGGAATGTGAATGTCTCAGGATCCTCCCATCTCCATCCTAGAAAATGACGGTCAAGGGGCAGAGCCAGCTCCTGCCCCCCACCCCCGCCCCATAGCCAGCCCCCTGCCCCAACAACAATATCCTAGCTCCCATCGCCGCAGAGGCCTCGTTGGCCTGACTACTATCCCTGTGAGTCACCAGCCTTCAGGCTGTGCCCACACAGCTGCTTGCCTCTCCCCTGTCCCTTCTCTGCCTTATGATGTGCCTTATTCCCTGGTGGGGCACCCCAGACGAGGACCTCGACTCCTGTACAAAGTTATAGTCTTGTACAGGGGCAGTCTGCTCTGTCGTCCAGGGCTGCTATGAGATGACGCCAGTCTACCTGAGAGGAAGCAGTTGGCCCTCTTGGTGTGGGTTTGAACTTCTAAGTGTCTCAAGGCCTCTTGCTTTGTAGCCGCACTGCAGGGTTGTTGCCTGTGTGTTTGTTTTGCTTTGTTCATTGTGTTGTTGTTGAGAAAGTCCACAGCAAAAGAAATACCAGCTCCTCATGGTCCATCGAGTGGCCCTGAAGATGGTCTTGGACATGTGTAACCATTCTCACCCTTCTGCTCAGAGCTGCCCCTCCTCCCTGGACATGTCCTGTCCCACCTGTCATTGCTGTTGTCAGTTTGATCCCATGCAGCTGGGTCTGGAAGGAAGACAAGGCACGAGGTTCTTTACTAGTTAAGTTATTTGGTGCTGGTTGTTTTTTGTGTTTTTTTTAAATCACTTTATTGGGAACTCTTACAGCTCATCACAATCCATACATCCATCTGTTGGGTCAAGCACTTTTGTACATATGTTTCCATCATCATTTTCAAAATATTTTCTTCCTACTTGAGCCCTTGTATCGGCTTTTTAAGATGACGCAGGGAGATATTTTTGGCTTAAGGTTTATAGACTTAGGACAGTAGTTTTGGGGGTTCACTGACTCTCCTTGTCTCAAGAAAGTCTAGAGTCCATGTGAATTTGAACTCAGCAGTTTTCCCTGCTTGACTGGGATTCTTCTACAGAATCTTTGATGCATTCATTTGGTGACGGCAACCAGGCATCATCTCGTTCTTCTGGTCTCATGGCAAAAGAGGCGCCTGTTCATGGAGGCAAATCATCACAGGTTCCCTGTCATGCTCCTTTCTATGTCTTTTAAAGTGTATACCTCCGTCCATGAGTGGAATACATACGTGTGTGGGCATACATGAGTGTGTGCATGTATACACACAAAATCACCCTCTTGGGTTCTTAAATGGTGGGCCTGGATATCTGATTTCAAACTGAATGCCACCCCACTTCCTGTATGACATTTGACTTACTGGTATCCAAAGGTGCAAACTGAAATCAGTGCTGGTGCCCTGCCAAATTCAGATGAGCTAGTTCCGAGGTGAAATGAAGAAACAAATCCATCCCTTCGGTCAGTATTCAGTTAAACACTTGACTCCATCTCAGATGGTAAGCCTCCCCTCCCCCCCCCCCGCCCCACCCTCAGGCCCTTAGGATGATAGGTGCTAGATGTGAACGCAAAACCAGCCTGGTGGGTCGTGCCCGGTGCTTTGAGAACTGTGGGCATGCTCCTTGCCCAGAAATCTGGGCAGAGAGTGCCTAGGTAGAGTTCTAAGGAGAGCCTGGGGCGGGACATGGTGTTAAGAAGAGGGTGGGGTATTGAGAACGTAGTGTTTGAAAGACATCTTGCTACCTCAGATGAGCCACGAGCGGGTTGTAAGCTGTAAGATGAGCAGTAGCCCCCTCCAGTGTTGTATGCAGCAGGAGAACCCACAGTGTGATTTTTAAATGTTAACTCAATGCCTCAAGTATCACATCATCATACCTTCTTTCTTACAAACATCCAGTATGTTTCCAAATCTTTTTCCCCTTTTCCATCTAAATCCTGTTGCTGATTGGTGCTGGCCTGGTCATCTCTCCCCAACTGTGGCACCTCCCTCCCTGTCCTTGCTGTCAGTCTCCCTGTCACCAGTGGTCTCCTTTTGGGTTTGAACCTGCTGCTCCTGTCTGTCTCCATAGTCACCTGAAACCCAGAACCTTCCAGAAGCTGTCATAGATCAGACAAGACAGATGATAGGTAGGTAGGCAGGTCAGTGGGTGGATGGATGGGTAGTTGGATGGATGGAAGGTGGCGGGTACATGACAGGTAGGTAGGTAGAGGGATGGTGGTAGGTAAGTACATAATAAGTGGTAGATAGATGATAGGTGAGTAGATAGATGGTAGGTAGATGAATGCATGGTTCAATAATAGGTAGATGGGTAAACAGGTGGATGGATGAATGGGTGATAGGTAGGTACACGATAGGTGGTAGGTGGGTGGATATATGGTTGGTTGGTAGGTAGGTAGGTGGTTGTATGGTAGGTGGTAGGTACGTGATATATGGTAGATGGTAGATATGTAAATGAATGGATTGGTGGTAGGTGGGTGGACAGATGGATGGTACGTGGTAGGTGGTAGATAGATGGTAGGTAGGTGAATGGATGGATTGATGGTGGGTGGGTGGGTGGGTGGATGGATGGATGATAGGTGGTAGATAGATGATAGGTGGGTGGATAGATGGTAGGTAGGTGAATGGATGGATTGATAATAGGTAGGTGGGTAGATGATACATGGGTGGATGGATGGATGGATGGATGGATGGATGGATGGATGGATGGATGAGTGGTAGGTAGCTGGGTAGGAAAAAAGAAATAGAACAATTGGCCGCTGTCGTGTCAAGTCCAGCTCTTGATGACTTAGGGTGGCGCCCAGTGACCACTGAGCTTCACCTCCTCCTGTGTGGTCCTCAGAGCCCGTCCGCCTTTGTGCCTGTTAAGCCATTCTCAGTGAGCGCTTGCTCCCCTCAGTGAGGGGCTCCTCTCCTCCCTGAGCCCCTTCTCAGCTGCCCTCGACTTCACCAAACCTGACGTCCTGATCTAGCAATTGACCCCTGGAGACATGTCCAGGGCAGTCACATCAGAGTGCTTTTGTGTGCCGTAGGCTTTTTCATTGGCTGATTCTGGGGAATAGGTCACCAATCTTTCTGCTAGTCTGACTTAGTCTGGACGCTACACTGAAGCCTGACCCCCCTGAGGGACCCTGCTGCTATTTGAAGCGCAGGTGACTACTACCTTCCAGCATCATAATTTCTAAATCATTGTACTGGGGCTCTTGCAGTAATTACCACAACCCATCCATGCAGCCATTCTGCCGACCACATGTGTTACCATCATTCTTCTCAAAGCATTTTCTTTCTACTTGAGCCTTGCTATCATTTCTACGCAAACCACCGCAGTGCCACACACTGACAGACGGCTGGGGAGACAGGGCTAGCTTTCCTAGACTGGGCTAGCTTTCCTAGACTGCCTTATTTTTCTGACGCACTTCCGTGGACAACATAAGCCATTTCCCTTCCCTGCTGTTCCAGGTTCAGAGGTGTTTGCGGCATCGACCAGCTCTAGAAGTCCCAGAGCATTCCAGCAAAGACCCAAGCAAACCCCTGCCATGGAGCAGGCCTCCTCAAACTATGGCCCGCGGGCCACATGCGGCCCGCCAAGGACATTTATCCAGCCCGCCATGTGTTTTTGCCCCATTTGTTTTTTTACTTCAAGATAAGATATGTGCAGTGTGCATAGGAATTTGTTCATAGTTTTTTTTTTTAACTATAGTCCGCCCTCCAACGGGTCTGAGGGACAGTGAACTGCCCCCCTGCTTAAAAACTTGGAGGACCCCTGCCATAGAGTGATTGCGGGTGGTGCGGCCAGGAGGTTAGGTCAGCCCTTTGAAAACATCAGCAGCTCCTCGCGGGAAAGATGAGGCTTTCCACTCCCCTAAAGAAGCCCATCCTGGGAAACCCCCAGGGGCACTCCGTCCCCTCTGCGTCACAGCTCTGGGCCTTGGAGGGAATGTGCCTGCTCCTTCGGAGGACAGTGCTTGTACTGGCCACGACAACTAACCGCGCACTCGTGTGTGTGTGTGTGTGTGTGTGTGTGTGTGTGTGTGTGTGTGTGTACGGACAGTGGAGGACTGTGTGTGATCACAGACACATCTTGTGAATGAAAGGGGCCACTCTTCCTAAGCAGCCTTCAGAATGGATGTAAGTCAAGGGTGGCTGCCCCAACTTTTCGAAGGCTATTGGTCAGTCGGTCAGACTTTCCGAGCCTGAGAGTCATCCTGAATCCTCAGTTTGAAAAAGAACCCGCTTAGCCTTTAGGACAGTGGTTTTCAACCTTCCTGATGCGGGATCCTTTAATATAGTTTATGATGTAGTGACCCCCCCATAAAATGATTTTCGTTGCTACTTCATGACTGTAATTTTTGCTACTGTTATGAATCAGGTAACCCCTGTGAAAGGGTCTTTTGACCTCCAAAGGGGTCGCAACCCACAGGTTGAGAACCGCTGCTGCAGAAAGTGGCTCTGGCAGGCGTCCTCTCTGCCCTTGTTCTACTGAGCTTCGTCGCTCCTGGGGTTTGTTTTGGTTTGTGTTAGCGAACCCGTTCTGTCTGCCCGAAGACGCCCACCAGGTGTTTTCTGATTCGGATTAGAAGACACTGCCGAGCCCCAAGAAGGAGAGACGCCCCGCCCCCTCCCCCCGCCCCCCATCCCAAGGCTCCTCACTGCTCTCCTTGTTTGCACTCCACATGCTGCTCCTGGCTTTTTCCGATGCAGACAGAACATCCCCAAACCAAAGATGGCTGTGACAAGCAGCACCTGCAGCCAGGGTCACCCATCAGCCTTCCTGTCCACCAGGGAGGCCTTTGGATGTGGCGGGCCACCCCACGGCCGGCCCTCATTTCTCACGCAGGGGGGCTCCAATCAGGCTCACGGGCCAGACCTGGGACCTACAGGGCTGTCCCAGGGCCATCCCACCAGCCATTTGGGGTGGGCCACCCGAGCCTCGCTCACCCCGTGGAAATTATGAAGGGCAAAGGGAGCTCGGGAGGCAGAGAAGGCGTTGGCCTCTCCCCCAGGGGGCTAAGACCACGCAATTGGGGTATCATTTGAGCAGTTTAGATGCCAGAGGTGTGATGGGAGAAGAATGCAGCCCCAGCATCCCAAGGTCAAACGAACACGGGTCCGTCCACTGCTTCACAGAGCCCTCGAGTGGCCACCGGCCATCCCTGTCTTCTGCCCGTCAGTAACTGTCATCTCCATGCCTGTCTTTGCTTTGTAGTTTGGCGATTTAAATGCCGTGTCACCCGGAAATCTGGATAAAGGTAAGAACCCAAACCACGTCCACTGGGGAGCCTTTTTGGTTGTCACTGGGCAACTCTGGTAGAAGGTCACACCTCGCTGACCAACTGCCCTCTGCTCCGGGGGCAGCGGGCGCACCGTCCACGTGAGGGTGAAGGCTGTCCCCCTTAGGACTTCTCGGTGCAGAAACCCGAGTGCCAGTTAAGGTGCAACCTCTCGACAGCGGGGCGCCGGAAGCTAATCCGAACCCTAAAGAGAAACCAGTGCTGGCGGTGGCTGCTATCTCAGTGGGAAGGCATGGACCCAGACCTGACCTTGTCCTTGGTCAGGTCCACTGGGTGAGGCACGCTGCCCTCAGCCACACTGCCTGCCCATACATTTTCTCTGCCTGACCCTGGGAACCTCCTGTCCCAGACTTGCTGGGCCCCCACCACTGTTAGCCTGCAAGCAGGGGTCACCTTTAAACCAGACAGCCCCATCCCACCCCCAAAGTCCCGCCACTGGATTGTCCTGAAGAACTTGAACAAGGGCAGTGGGTGTCTGCTGTCCATCGACACAGCTGCCAACAAAGTTCATGCAGGTGCTGTGGCTACTATTACGCTTAGCACGACATGCCACGCCTCCTGAGGAATCCCCTGGAGCCCGGAGAAGCACAGGGTCCCAGGAGAAAGGAGGTTGGGGTTGAAACCGATTGGGCGTTACACTAAGAAACCCCCCTGATCAAAATACCAATGCCGTTGGAAACAAAAAGAACACGTCAAGTTCCAATACGCAAACGTGATAGTGTCTATAGATGTGTTTTTGAAAAGTGATGAGGAGGCTGGCGTTTGAGGTGGTAAGGAATGGTTCGGACCGTCCAGTTCAGCAGCAGACAGGGACAAAGCGCGCCCAGCCTGGGCAGACCAACACTGGCCACCCTTCCTGAATGGAGCCAGTAGGTAAACTGAGGCAAGAGGCAGGCAGAGAGGCATCTTCTCCAGCACCCCATGTCCTAGCACCTTCAGTGTTAAGCTAGGCACCCAGACGTTAGAAAGCACCATGTGCTGGGGAGCGCCCATGGGAGTGGGCTTGGCTCCCCGCTGATCCACCCTAGCCCGTGGGTTCTCTCCATCCTCAGTAACGCATGCGCACACACACACACACACACACACACACACGACAGGAAACCTTAGAGCGATTGTCTCTAGTGGCCACACCCTGTAAACCCACTGCCAGCCCCAACTCACAGGGACCCCGTGGGGGGTTGCCAAAGCTGCCGCTATGGGTCTGTATCGACTCGGTGGCAGTGAGCGAGAGAGAGAAATCTTTATGGGGGTCAACTGCCACTTACTTCTCCCGAGGAGCGGCCCGGTAGCCGGGTTGGTTGAACCTGCCATCGTTTCTGTTAGCGGTCAATGCTTAACAGTAGAACTGCCCTTGGGGGTTTCCGCAGCTGTACATCTTTAGGAGAGAAGGCCCCGTCTTTCTCCCAGGGGGCGGCTGGTGGGCTGACACTGCAGACCTTGGTGGTTAGCAGCCCGGCACATAACCAGGACACACGCCACCAGGGCGCCTCCAGGAGTAGCTGGTGCCCCTCCCCCTGACTTCAGAAGCCCACCCAGCAGCCGGGCAGCTGGTATGCACAACCCAAAGGTCTTCCTCAGAGAGATGCCCACCGCCAGTCAGCTCTCTGCAGGCCTGGAAGGGAGGAGCCTGGTGGCACAAGGGTGTAGCGCTGGGCAGCTGGGGCAAAATGCAGCTGCGTCCCAGGAGAAAGGCCTGGCAGACTCCTTTCCTAGAGATGGTGGGACAGAGCGCACTGAGGGGCCCCATTCAGCAGCGTCACATGGAATCCCCTGTGAGTCAGAATGGATCGGAGGGCACCCAGCACCAAGGCCTATTGGCTGACAAGCTGCCCTGTCAGGCGAGTGTCGGAGACCTTGACCTTCGAGAGCACCTGCCCCTTAGAGAGTCCTGCTTAAGGGTCCTGTTTGTCCATGCAGATGAAGGCAGCGAGGTGGAGAGCGAGGTGGATGAGGAGCTGGATGACCCCTCAGAGCCCCAAGCCAAAAGAGAGAAGACAGAGCTGGCCCCGGCCTTCTCAGTGGGCTGCCTGCAGCCTGTGCTGGAGAGCAGCGTGCAGCCCAGCCTGCTGAGCCCCCTGCACAGCGAGCACGTGGTCACCAGCACCCAGACCATCCGGCAGTGCAGCGCCACGGGCAACACCTACACCGCCGTCTAGCCACACGAGCCCAGAGGTGGACGCGTGGCAGACCCTGTCTGTGTGGGACTTGACCGTCTGGGGAGTTGGGAAATGGAATGGGTGTGTGGATTTTGCCAGGTCTCTCTCTCTCTCTTTTAAATGTAAACACATTATTTGTCTCAATAATAAGGGTTGGGTTTTTTGGGTTTTGTTTTGTGTTCTGGCTGGCTTTGTGTGTGTGGTTTTGTTTTTTTGTTTTTCTCTTAGTTCTAGGTGTCCTGAAGGATTTTTGCTCACCTTCGTGTCCACATTTTGTTTTGGGTTGGTTTTCTGGGTTTTTTTTTTTTTTGGTTGCTTTTGTTTTTGTTTGCTTTAGCTTGGTTTCGTTTTGCTTCGCATTAAAACCGTGATTTCCCCTTTCTGTAGCTGAAACAGTTTTCCTTGGTGACTGTTAGTGGTGGTGTTCGATTCCCCGTGTAAGTTCCCAATGAGATGCACTTCTGTGAGACGTCAGGAGAACCGCATGATTTTGCGTTACACTGGAGGCATGCCCGTCCGCCGCGGCAGGCACAGCGGCTCTCTGTCCTGGGACACAACCGCAAGACACTACTTTTGCTGACACTTTGAATGGCGAGGGAAGAAGACGCAGAGTGGTCTTAGGACAGCGCCTGAGGGCGGCCGGGAAGGCGGCCGGCCTGCTCTTCTCTGCGCAGAGGCGGCAGTGCCCCTCGGGGTCCTCCCCCGTGCCCACCCCCCGTAATATCAGGCTCACCACGCCAGCTTCCGTTAGACCTCGCACCTGGACTTTCAGCGTGCAGACCCACCCCTCTGTGTGATGACTACTGACTCTGTATTTGGGACCAGATGCTTCTGCTGCGAAGTGGGAGGGGGGAGCTCCTGGAGGCAGAAACTGAAGCTGAGAAAGAAATGACTTTCTGTTTTCGTTTCCTGGTGTTGAGTGGACGGGCCACTTTGGGCCGAGCTGGACGTACAGGAGACCACTCCCACTCAGAGGACTTTCTCTTATTCCAGGTCTTTTTGTTGGTGGTGGTCTTTCTTTGTGTTTGTTTTGAGGGTTTTTTTGGTTTGTTTTGGGCCCCTCCCCCCCTTCCTAATAGTAGTTCAATATGCTGCTATTATAAAGCGAAAATGTATCGGGTGCAAGAACTGTAGCAACCTGCACATGGTGATTTCATACCACGCGATTTCCTGATTCCTGGAGTGTGTGGACTTCCCCGCGGAGCAGAAGCCGAAGGTGTTGCCCGCCCGCCGCCCTGTTCGGGACGCCCAGGAAGGTGAAGGTGGCCGGGGGTGGGCGAGCGCGGGCTGGGTGGGCGCTGCCGGTGAAGAATGCGCATCAGGGATCATCGTACCTCGGCTGTTACATGGTGCCTTAAACAGAACTGAAGCTAAGGTTTAGTAAGGTTTCTTTATCCCTTGGAAGGATTCCCTTGGATCCCTTTTCTGATCTCCTGGGGAGGCAGGTCAACGTGTTCTTCCTCGGAACGCTGGGGGGTGGGGGAGGGGAGCACACCAAACCGGACAAGAACTTCCCATTTTGTTTTTCTGGAGGGACCGCGGACCGACTTTTTATTCTCTGAGCTGAACGTGACTTGTTACAAATCAGGTTGCTGAGTGGGCCGTGGGCAGCAGGCTGGTTGGACTGCCCGCTCGTTCCGTCACGTGCCATGTGGTCTCTGTCCGGGACCAGGCTTCCCTGACTTGCCGTTCCCAGAGGTTCACAACACGGGCTGGGACTTGCTGAAGTGCGTCTTCTCCCGTCTGAGCGTTTCGTCTGTGCGTCCAGGTGTCTGTGTGTCCGCGCACGCGCATCCGTGCCCTACGCAGGGTGGGAGCCGGCTACGAGGTCAGAAGGCGAGACCCGGGTCCCCTCCGCGGGACAGCACCAGGGGCCCTTCAGAGCTGGGTGGGGGTGGGGGGTGGGAGGCAGAGAGCTTGAAGAGCACGGGGTTTCCCACCAACTCCCAAAGCCCGCCTCACGTGCTGCCATCCCGCTTACTGTGCACAAGAAACCAAGATTCTTTAAAGCACTCAATTATTTATGGGGGGGGACATCTATTCATTTAAATCGTTGCTTAAAATAATAATCAGCAAAAACAGATAAAGCCAAAAATAATCTTACAAGAGGGAAAGCACAACGTGATGGAGAGATGATTCGTGAGGCCTCTGCTGCCACACGATGCTTTTTTCCTTCCCGGTTTTGTTGGGTCCGGGGTGGGGGCTCTTGGAAAGAAAAGCCAGTCTGTAGAATTAAAATATACCAAATGGCTTGTTGGGGAGTAGGCAGCATGCCCCGGCTGTCATTGCCCGGGTGCCTTTGACCGCACGAAGAACTCAAGTCCCCAGCGAGTTTCCGAAGAAAAACCTAAATCTCGTAGAGGCCTCTTTCCTGACGCCGCCGATGGTATTCGGCAACTCACACCCTTGAGGGTTCTTCTGCCCGCAGCCCCTTCACTGGCACACCTGCCGAGCCTCACGCCCCTTTTCCCTCCCTCCCCCGCAAAGGCAATGGCTGTGTGCCAGCATTAAAACAAGAAGAAGGGAAGAAAACCTCTTCGCTGCAAAGGCCGCGTGAGATGCGGCTTCATTGTGTTAGCCTGTGTTTACAGACAAAATTAGGACCAACCAAACAGGAAGCACACGCCTCGTTTCCAGTCTCCTTCCGGAATTGTTTGGGGGTTTCTTTGGGGGGTGGGGTGGGGGTTTCTTTTTTTTTTTTTTAAACTTTATGTCCCTACCCACCCCCAGGACTTTCCTGCACCTGTCTTGGACCGAATGTATTTGCTGGTATCATCATGCTTTAGAGTCTCCTTTACCTGTGTCATGGGGCTGTTGGTTTTCTTCTTGACGTCAGGCATACCTGTATCGGTAGAAAGCTCTAGAAACCGTGGGCAGAATTGTAGATGGATGGATGCGTGCTAAGAGGTTGGCACCTGCTAGGATTCCACCTTTCCTCTTGATTGTTCATGGTCAGTTGTAAAGTAGAACGAGACCGACAAAAGAAATGTTGCTGAATTGCAACTGGACAAGCACTTCCCCCACCTCCCCTCTGAGCACAGCCGGCAGTCCATCCTAGGTGGACTAGTGCTGGCCGGGGCGCAGAACGGCGCCTCCCTGTCTCCTGTGCCGCTCACAGGAAGACGCATGTGGGCACGCGCGTGCTCTGGCCAGTCGTTGCCCTGACTGGTGAAACGTCTGAATGCGGAGACCTAGCAGCGTTGACACGTGAACGTACCCAGGCAGCTCCACGGTTGTATTTGCTGGGCGGTCGACACCCATTTCCTCCATTCAAGACCTCTAACAGTAGCATCAGAGACACGGCTGTTCTCAGAGGACGCTGGTGACCAGTGACCCACCCTCATTTAGTAGTTCAATATACTGTTCCCTGCCCTCATTGCCAAACGTGTCAGGCCACGCTCTAGCTGGACGAGGCGCTGCCCTGTCCGCATGGCGGGGCAGAAGCAAGGTGGACTGGCTGGTTTCAGGGACTCCCAGATTGGGTACCATAGGCACTCTAGGAGCTTCCCAGAAGCTCCGAGAATCAGGCCAAAAATATTTGCCTTCCTGAACCCATTGAACAATAGAATGACTTGGAGGGGTGGGACGCTCCCCATCAGAGCACAGGGCCCAAGTGGCAGGTCTATCTCTGGATGTCAGATTGCTCATCCATGTTTCAGGATTTTCACCCAAGCCCTATTGGGACCGACTGTAAGCCTCATTTGCCTTTTCAGGGCCCCATACTGCCCTTTAGCTCCTGGCAGGTCATGGCCCTGCAGTGTGGCAAGGTCTACACCCCCCTCTCCCCACGGTGTACCTTCAGAGCAAGTGTGCGTTCTAGAAGATGGTCTTCACACCTCACGGTGGGCCACCTTGACCGTCCGGGGTCTGTGGCAGAGGAAGAGCAAGCGTGCGGGCTTGCAAGGATGCCCTGTCACTCAGTCTGTTCACGAGCAACCAGGGCAGCTCGGTGCCACCGGCGACCTCTTCACAGGAGCGTGGGCTTCTAGAAAATCGGAAGGCCTTTTTGTTTTTCAAAATTTCACAAAGCCTTCGCAGGATATAACATGTCTAAAATCACGCCATGCTTGGCACTAAAGGGATCTTGTCTCTTTTTCTTATTAAAAAAAAAACACGTGTCACTGTGATGTCAGCCCTTCCCATGCAGACACAAATAGGAAGTTAGAGCCTGGTTCCAAATGTCACCTTGGGGTGCTCCTGGAGGCAGTGTTGCTAGATAATACACTTCCCTTGGGTAGACCCTCCCCCAGGCCCCTGCCTGGTTCTCGGTGGGGAAGGCGGCCCAGACATCATAGCCAGAGCGCTGAGCATCCCCGTGGGCTCAACCCCACCCCACCCCTGCCGGGCAGCACAGCTCCAGTAAGACGTCCCCAACAAGCCAGTGAGCAGGACCCTCGTGCTTCTGCAACGTGGGTGATGTAAGAAAGCTGGAGCCCACCCAGCCACTCCTTGCTTAGTTGGAGTCATAGGAAGCCCCTCCGGGATGTGTCCGTGTAGTGGAGGGACCCTTGGGCATCATAGGAGATACAATCGGGGACAAAAGCCTTTCAGACCATTTATGTACATTAGACCGGTACAATCATATCCTCTACAGCCAAATGTCTAAGGATACCGGTTTTTGTTTTTAAACGGGGGTTTAAAAAGGGTTCCCCCGCTGAACACTGGGCCTTTTACCTTCGACTCTTACTTCTCCTCAAGCGGGCTTGACATTGATTCCCAAATAGCCACTGCCATCTAAATAGGTGCACTGTTTACAGAAAAACTAAAACACAGAAACAGCATTCTGACTTTTCTAGCATCCCCACCCCCACCCGTCACCCCCACCATACTCTAGAAAAAGAAGAAAAAAAGATACGAGCCTGGGGCCTGGCAGCCTCTGTCGTTGCCACTGATGGCCTGCGCATGGGAAGCAAGTACCTGGGTTGCCTTTTGAAAGGTATGCTAAAGAAGAGTTACGTTTCTTTCTTTTCCTGCTTGGTTCCGTCCGTTCCAAAGTCCTTCCTTCGCTTCAGGAGGTAGACATGTCGGCACAGCCTTAGGAAGAAGAATCGAGTGGCGTGGCGACAGGCAGCTAGGCCACCTGGGGCGAGGGCTCGCATCAGAGGCTGTTCGGGAATGTCATCACGCGGGGCTTAGCTTCATCTCGGCTCAAGCACTGTCATACTGTGTCAGAGGGAAAAACTTAAGGCAAGCCGACAAACAGTCTATTAAGAGATAGGATGTAGGACAGAGCACTGGATTTTTAGCTCATCCGGCCAACGATGCCATAACTACTGCTTCTGGTTTCTGTAAGCGGGCAGGCCGCCTACACAGTCGCTGATGTTGTTCAAGGGACGCCCTTCACGTCGTCGGGCCGTGGTCCCGCGTGCTTGCCCGGCCCTCCCGAGGTCTCGGGCGCGGCCTCTGTAGCCTGAGCGAGGACCACCCACCGCTTCGCCGCGTAGGCAGCGCAGAAAGCCAGACCGCCTGCGCCCACACGCAACACTCAAAGGGTTTTCATTTAACTCTCTCCTTTTGAATTACTTCTTCCTGATGATTTACTGTAAATGCCCCTCGGTTTGCATGCCTTGATCATTGCTGCTCGTGAATTTTACGTGTCAGTAGACCTGCGTTCAGTTTACGACTTGACTTGCGTAGTGAAAAGCCACTTACCAAGTGACTGCCTAGGGTTTTCCTTTGGGTTTGAGGTTTTACTTCCCACCCACCCACCCCCACCCTCACCCCACGTTTTCTCTCCCCTGACTTCTTCGGTCAGAAATAATGGACTCTTTTGTCCCGTTTTCAAAAATGAGTAAAGCCTCTTTCATTTGCTTCCGGCAACTCCCCTGTTCCCCCATCATAACCCCCCACCCCCCCCTTTGCTTAGTTTTCTTTTTTTTTAATGAATGATGTTGGGATTCGAAGCCCTGAGTAATGAAATCTTTGGTAAGAATCGTTTATGTAGCTCAATCCTGAGGATAAGAAATCTGTGTTAGAATCATGAACCTTAGGGAGGAAAATATAGAAAAGAAAGAAAGAAAGAAAAAGCAGCAGCAGTACTCCGTGGACTGTTGATAACCAAGTCAATTTCCCTTTGATAAATTAGTATTTTTGAACAAACGATTGCCTTGCTTTGACCCGCTAAACACAATTTTCAAAGACCCAATAAAGGAGGTATTGATTTTACTGCGTTTAAGGAGCATCCTTTGTACCAAAGCAAATTTCTTTCTCTACTCATCTCCATTCATCAATTTGGACCCCTTCGTGGTGACCAATGCGTTGGCTCCCCAAACTTTGAGTGCCTTGAGAAAGCTAGGAAATTTGTGCCTGAGGTGGTAAACGTTTAATTAGGTTCATTGTAGTGCTTACCAATCAGTAATCCCGCGATCACTCAGGGTTTTCGTCCTTCCAGGTCAGATCCTTCCATGGTTGTTTTTTTAAGACACTGTTTTTTTTTTAAGTGCCATCATTTACATTTCACTTAGTAAGTGGCAGATTGCATCGTTCAGTCCCACAAGCACAGCAACATAGTAACACTAGGAGATATCTGAACCTTTATTTTACAATCGACTGAATATATTCTGTAAATGAGGTCAGCAGCTTTTGTAGGGATTGTATGTGTGAGATAATGTAATGTTCTTTTTCCAGTTTTTTGGACTACAGTTGAATAAACTTTTTAATTATTTAAAAAAAAAACAAACAACAAAAAAAAATCTTTACCGAATAACATGTGATTTTTTTTTTGGTTTTGTTTTTTGGGCTTTTTTTTGTATAATGTATTTGATTTTGTAAATACGTATTTCCTGATGTGATTTTTTTGTGAGAAATGCTAAATCTTTTAGTATATCATGTCCTCTGAGAATTGGCAGGCTCTAAATAATAGTTTGTGGGCGATTTGTATTGTGTACTGTATAATATCTGGGGAACTTTTATAATTATAAAAATATATATTAACTTTTAGTGTGTTGTTTAAACAAATGACTGGAACATACTAAAGATATTAGTAGGATTTTTCTGAATATTTCAGACTTGAACTCAGGCTAGCTTTCTTGTGTTTTTCAAAACAAAATTGTGTCTTGTCTTTTAAAAATCAATAAATTTGTTTCCTTGTTACAAATACATCTGAAGTGGTTTCCGTCCTTCCCCCCTTCCCTTCAGATCCCTCCTGGCCCACCCTTCAACTCCCACCCCCACCCCTCCCACTTCAAATGATCAGGAAGCTTAGATGGTAAAATTGTACCACTTTAGAAGGGTATGTGTCAGCCTCCAACCACTGGCTTAGCAACAAAACGGTTTTCCTTCTTTCTCTCTCTCTCTCTCTCTCTCTCTCTCTCTCTCTCTCTCTCTCTCTCTCTCTCTCTCTCTCTCTCTCTGTGTGTGTGTGTACGCGCGCTTTTGAGCGTGTGTGCTGAGATTAGCAATATTTACACATGAGCAGCCCCAAAAGAGAAAACAACATTATAAACCCAGCAGGGTCCCCCTCTCACCTCTGGGAGAGGCTGCGGTGAGGCTGTCTCCTCTCTGAGGCTGTCAACGCTGCCGGCAGAGCTAGATTTTTGGATTTCCCTCTCCTGTTTGTTGTCTGTCATTTCTCAAGGATGCTTGTTCCCCACTGGGACTGAATTTGGTCTTTTTTTACAATTGGTTTGAAGCCACGTAAGAAGAGGCCCTACCCACAATTTGCTCTCCCTTTAATTACTGTGCCAAGGAGAGGCGGGAGAAGTGACCCCTTTCCAGGGAGGCTCGGTGAAGGTTGGCAAGGGCAGTCCTGAAGTGCCCCAGGAGTGAGCGGGGGTGGGGGGTGGGAGGGGTGTTGTTTTCTATTTCCCCGCCTATAAGGCTCCATCCTATAATCAGGAGGTGGGCGATTCGTTTGGAAGTTTCTTCAAAGGATCCGCGTTGATGTCACCGTTATGAGTTCAGCTGCTACCCGCAAGACCAGAAGTTCGAAATCATGCTGCGGAAGCCAGCGGGAGAAGCTCTGCTCTTGCGAAGAGGAAGAGGTACCATATGGCAGACGATGGGGACAGTTCTACCCAACCCTGCAGGACTCACGGCCATTGAGCTTTTGTTTGAGGGGAAGAAATGCAAGCGAGAAAAATCAACTTTGGGGGAAAGGCTCCAGCAGCGGGTTCCCATGCCCCACAAGGTGCCTTCCGAAACGACGAATATGTGTCTTATCCTGCAGACACAACACATTCCCCCCAATCTGCCCGTACACATGCTTCACTCAAAACAACTATCCACCTCCCCCCACTCCTTACAATCTTATCTTCAACGAAGGATCAGTGTCCCACTGGAAACTCCCAAACTCACTGCCGCCCTCCGGAAGAGACCAGCACTGGCCCGCCTCGGGTGTCCGAGGCTGTGGCGCTTTGTGGGAGCAGGCAGCCTCATCTTTGTCCCACAAAGCAGCTAGTGGGGACTGCTGACCTTGACCTTGTGGTTAGCCCCATGCATAACCCACTACAACAGCAGGTGGCACAAGACATTCAGCGCTCGATACTTGGCTGAAAGGTTGGCAGTTCAAACACACACACACAGAGACACCTGAAAAGGCAGGCTTGGGGGAAGGGGGGCGGTGCTACTGAAGGGTCTTGCAGCCTTGAAAGGCCCTTGAAGCATGACTCCTGCGCAGGTGGTCACTGTGACTCGGACTCAACTCATCAGAAACCTGCAGCACCTTTCCATCACCTGAAGCAGAAGCTCAGGCCTCAGCCACAGTTCTCCTTACCTCACGTATAAAGCCAGGGCCCAGTTTCCTGGGGTTAAGTGAGGTCAGACACTAGGCCAAGGGACAGGCATGGGGACTGTCTCAGCTTTCAACAAGATGAGAGCCTGACTGGGTCCCCAGTGGAAGCCTTCCTGCCTGGATGACTGAGATTTTCAAAGCCTCCAGACACAGGTGTGAGGCCCAGGAGGCAAGGGGCCTTCTCAGTGGCTTCTGTACTGGAACCTGGACCTCCTGGCCCTTGTTTTTGATGCCTAGATTGAGAGAAACGGCACCAGCTACTGACTGCAGGTTTGCACCCAAGATTTAGTGTAGATCATCACCCAGCTGGCCCCACAACTGAGTCATTATCAGGTCATCCCATTCTGTGAAGCTGCTGCTTCTGGGTGGAGACACATGGGGGTGGGAGGTGGTTGCCAACATCAAATGGCCCCCAAGTCACAGTCACCGTGTATGTGTCCCACAGAGCAAAACATTACCTGGTTCAGTTCAAGATCTTTGCTATCTTGAGACCAGGGTTTAGACCATCCTGTCCATCCGTCTCACCCAGGGTCTTCCTCTTTGACACCACGGATGCTCTTTCTTACCGAGTGTGATGTCTAGGGATGTCTTCAAGTAAGGAGTCGAAACCTCACCATCCTCAGCTCTAAGGGACATTCTGGTTGGATGCTTCTAAGATGGATCTGTTCGTTCTTTGAGCAGTACTGTCTGAGGTTAAGTCAAGGAGTGTTACTGTAAGATCACGGAAGCTTGTATTAACTAAAGAAAGCAACATGCAAAGAGATGGTTTCCTGTTCTTTGCTCTGTCTGGGTCTACACACACCGGAAAGCAGTGCTTCCATCTCTAGATTTCCCTGCAGAGTTCTGTGCTTGTTCTTTTACTGTGTGTGTGTGTGTGTGTGTGTGTGTGTGTGTGTTAGAGAGAGAGAGAGAGAGAGAGAGAAACCTCCCTGAGGGACCCTGCTTGTGGCTGTTTTCAATGTTCTTAGAGTTTGCGAGACAAAAAGAAATCTAGAGGAACAATAAAAGGGATGTGATGTGGATGGGATACAGTTTCCCAACACCATTCTCAGAAGAGATGGTCCTTGGACCCCTCCAAAAATGAGCAAGTGGGCTACTGGGATAGAAGAAAACAAATGTGCCTTGGCACAACTGTCTTGCCCTTTTTCTCACCACTGGAGTTTTCCGTTTTCCTAGAATGTTCTCCTAAAACCCCACAAGCATCCTGTGACCTTGAGGAAAGCCTATCAAGATGACCCCTTTAGGAGCCTCTGCATAAGTCACCATGATCTTTTAAGCTGGTCACACTGCCTTGAATGCACCTGGCCTGGCAGATGCCCTTGGATGCTATTGTTTTAACTGGACTCTTTTAAAGACACCCTAACAATTGAGAGAAAGACGAGTCTTTCCACCCCCATAAAGACTGACAATCTCATACTCAGAAGGCCAATTCAGCCCTGTTCTTTAGGGTCGCTATGAGTCAGAATGGACAAGATGGCAGTGGGGGTTTGGTTTTGTTTAACAAGACTAAAGCATGGGTATTACTGAGTGGGCTTGTTTGCAGCTATCCACTGATCGCAGACAGTGGAGTGTGTGTGTGTGTGTGTCTGGGTTGACTAGAGAAACAAATCCAGGGACACACATAGATATGTGAAAAACAGCTTTATATCAAGAAATAATTATATATCAAGCCCCGTTCAGTTCAACTCCGTAAGCCTGATACAAATCCATAAGTCCTTCTTCAGACTCATGAAGCCACATGCAGTAATGCAGAATGCAGGAACATCACAAGCTGGTGGGTGCAAATCCATTTAGGAACATTAGCTTTTTTCTTGCAGTAATTGTTGTTAGTGCTCCATTTCCCCGACCGCCCCTGCCATGCCCTTAGGCAATGATCAATCCAGCTCCTCTATAGATCTGCCTACCCTGCATGTCATGACACAGGAAATCACACAAAACACAACAGGAAGCAAACAAACAAACCCCAGGAAAACCAACAACAATGACAACAAAAAGAAGAGGAACTGCTCAATCAAAAGAAAGCAGAAAACACTAAAAATGGCAACAGCTTTACAGTGGGTCTAAAGGGAGATTGGACGAGATGGTCTTACATTTTGGGCTACCTCCTTCTGCCATATTCGACTTGGCAACACTCCGTGTCTGCTAACACCGCTGTCCCTGGACTCGGACCTATTTCTAACCCACAATGCACCCCACCAAGCAAAGGCCAAGACAGGACCCCTTGTCCCTTTGGTTCCGTGTCCCACGCCTGAGACTGATGCCCGTCAAGCGTCACCAAGGAGCCTGGGAGCTGGAGGGTCAAGCGTGGTGGTGGAGGAGGAGTGAGAGATGGGTCTCGATGGGGGAGTTAGCCCAAAAGGGAGGTACCAGTTTAGTACCTCCAGTGGGGAAGCCAAGAGCTCCAGCGTCAGGTGCATGCTGGGAAACTATCGATCTGATCACTCAGCAATGCTGCTGCTGCTGAGTTGCTTCACCTCAATGCGCAACAGAAAGAAGCATTCCTGCAGCGTCCTCCCCAATCGGTACTTTGGAGCCCATTGCCGCAGCCGCTGTGTCAATCACCTCACTGACGACCTTCCCCTCTTTGTTTTTGGCTGCCCTTCGATATGGCTGACAACTCCACCCACCCAACAGCCCTGGTGGTGGCGTGGTTAAGTGTGGGGCTGCGAGCCACAAGGTCGGCAGCTCAAAACCACCATCAGAAAGACTGGGCTTTCTACACCTGTCAACAGTTACCGTCTCAGGGAAACCACAGGGGCAGAGTCCCATTGGGTCGGCACCGACTCAAATGCAGTGAGCTTGGTTTGGTCCACCCAACACAGGCCTTCAGAATGAGGGTGCTTCTTCTTGGGGGGGGGGGCACACATCATTGAGCCAGGTGCCCTTTGTGACTGGGACTGCCTGTGAGGACACCATCCTCCGATGCCCACAGGACACTCCCTCACATGTTCAGCTCCTGTGTTAGCCAAGAAGCCTCCCCTCCCATTTCCCCGTCTCCCTGCCCCTGCTGTCTTTCCCCCACAGTCCCCCCCTGCAGCCCGCTGGGACCCAGACTTACTTAGCAGTGCATGTGGGGTCTGCTACCTCCCTCAGAATGTACGATTCACTCCAACCAACCCGGACCAAGCTCTCTGCCCTCCTGTCGATGTTGACCCACCGCCACCCCCTGGGAGGTTCAGAGTAACCATTTACAGGAGTAGAAAGCCCAGTCTTTCTTCTGCAGAGCTGCTGGTGGTTTTGAACTGCCGACCATGCATATCGAAGCCCAAAGCCTCACAACTACACCACCAGGGATCAGGAGGCTTTAAATGGCCACGGAGCATCGGTGCAGAACTGCGGCCTGGTACTTGGCTGCCAGCCAGCCCCTGGTCAGGGTTTGATGTGGTGAGGGATTCGTGTGGCCTCAAACAGCTAGTACCAGGATAAGTAACCAACCCTCAACTGTGCTGGGCAGAAGCGGGAGTTAGCAGGGCAGGTGGGCGAGGAGACTCTGGTGGAAACACTTCAAGGTCAGTCCCCCTGCCCCCCTCCCCCTCCCCTTCGGTGGCCTTCAGGCTCAGGTGCAGAAGACTAACTGTCACAGGTAACTTTGAACGCTGTTGCTTAGCTCCGGACCTGCAGACAACGAGGTTACAGTGGAAAATTCCCCAGCTGCACCCTCCCCCCAGGCCCGGCCTATAAAAAGCTCCACCTCTCGCCTGGACAGAGTGACTTCTCGGGGCCCCAACTGGGTATGGTGAACCTCACCTGGGAGCTCAGAATGCACCATCTCTTCCTCTGCTCTCCCTCCCCTCCCCGGAGCTCTGAAATAAACCCTTGAAAGTGTTTGTTACCTTTGCCTTCGTTTTTTCCTTCCGTCGCCCGATCAACCTCACAACCTGCAGCTCTTGTGAGTCCCTTAGCCGGTGGTGGATGCGCGGTGAAAGCTGTAGTGCAGGCAGGGGAGGATGTTCCTCTGTGTTCCTGCCCTCGGTGGTGGCCTGAGGAGCCCGGGTGGCACCAGTTAGGCACAGACTGCCAGCCCGAATGTCGAGGTTCAAGTCAACGCAGCTGCTCTGCGGGAGGAAGACCGAGTGGCCTGCTTCTGGAGAGATTTACAGCCTGCAGGGCAGTTCTGCTCTCTGTATCAGAATGGACTTGAAGGTGCCCAGTGAGGTGGTGATAAAAGCAAAAGTATTTCTAAGATGTTTCGGACTAAACGCTTGGTGTACCTGGCGGAACTGTGGAGTTAGAGAGGACGCCAGTTGCTATTTGGTCTGATGTCCAAGCGGATGGAACATTTCCCCAAAATGAAGATGCAGGCAATTGGGACAGACTGGGTCCCATCCCAGGGCGAACCCCCACTTTAAAGATGGGGACATCAAAGCATAAGGAGTCCTTCCCGACCTCGTCCGTGCCACGCCATACGTTGATGAATGTTGTAGTGGACGTGTGGAAGGACCCCAGGCCTCAGCACAGCGTTCAGGTCAGACCTGGGGGCCATCGCAGTGAAATGAGTGCCCCCGGGTGGCTTTGGAAACAGAGCTTGAGAGATTTCCCTGAGGCTGATGGTTGACCTCATTTTCTACCCTGCGGAGACCTGTTCCTTTCGGAAGCTGGATAACTTGGTGTTGATGCTGTTTGCTCCTGGGATGCAGCCTACCTGGTGATTCGTCCTTACCCTGCAGGGATAGGCCAATATGCTGTGTAAATAAGGTGGTGATAGACTATGGAAATAAAGTGTCTCTAGCTTCCTTTGGCAAATGAGGTGTCCGAGGCCTGCTTGGAGGGGATTGGTCTGTTTGCGGGCCCTGCTGGGCGGGGCCTTCCCGTGACTTGATGAAGAGAGCCGGCCCCAGTGCAGCTGGTCAGACGGAAAGAAGAGAAGCCGCAGGTGGTAGTGCAGGGGAGGAGGCAAGGACCCTCCCAAAAGAGCTGTTGACATGAACACAAACCTTAACCCTGAAGACAGCAAGAAGCCCAGTGGCAGAGCGGGTGGTGACAGACGACCAGGCCATGCAGAGCCTTGTCCTCAGAGGGCTGAGAGGAGGTTGGCTGAGAGCCATCCTGCGCTGAAGAAGGAAGGTGCCCGCGTGCTCCTCGGCTCTGCCTCCCCATCCTTCGTAAAGCACTGTGTTCTGTGTGGACAGCTCGATGGATTACCAAGGCCAGATGAGCGGCAGAGAGGGCCAGAGGACAGGCGGCTGGTGTCGGAACAGGGAAAGGTTTGGCAGGTGAAGGGATGCTGGACCTCCACCTGGGAGGAGTCAGGCTGGGGCTGATATTCTCAGTTTCCAGGGGAAGTTGGACAGGTTTTGAGTCGACACTTAGGATTACAACTCCCACGGCTCTGCTCAAGAGCCCTGGTGGCACTGTCAGGTAAGTGTCGAGCTGGGACCCACAAGGTGGGCGGTTCAAACCCACCTGCCATCCCGAAGGGAAGAGGTGAGGCTGTCTGCTCCCTTAAGGCTTTGTCATCGAGAGAACTCTCTAGGGCTTTCTATGGCAGTGGTTCTCAACCTTCCTAATGCCGCGACCTTTAATATAGTTCTGATGTTGCGGTGACCCCCGCACCCCCTCTGCCTCTCACAGGGGAATCAGGCACGTACAGAGCCATTTGCACTCCTCCAGGATGCCAAATGTTGCCGCAAACTCGCCCACTGCCCTTTCTAAAGCAGAGTCACGGGGGGGGGTGGGGAGGGGGCAGGGGCAGTTGCTGAGAGAGAGGCAGGACACAGATCTGGTAGCTCAGACTCTGCCTCTTTCCCCCAGAAGCACCAGAATGCGATGCGCACACACATCTGGAAAGACCTCTCTCTTCCGCCTGTTCCAGTGGTTACGCGTTGGGCTGCGATCCACACGGTTGGCAGTTTGAAACCACCAGCAGCCCTCGGGAGACCGACTGGGCTTTCTCTTCTCGTAAACAGTCATTCTCAGTCTCGGAAGCCCACGGGGGCCGGTGCCCCCAAGAAGAAGCCTTGCTTGGGTGGGTGTCCCGGAATCACCAAGGGAGAAAATGTATTCTCATAAGCCTGGGGCCACACCAGAAGAGACCACCTGAAGAGAAAATGTGGTAGAACTAGGGGAAAAAATGAAGATATTATAATAGAACCAAAGACAATAGTTAAAAACAAAACTGCATGGTGGGTGGGGGTTCCTGCTCCTCCGGAGTGTTATCAATGATGTACCTCGGTGCACCCTTTGGGAAGGGGGGCGCTGTTCAGGTGAGGGAGGGAGGGGTGGTCAGAAGACAAAGCAGCAGAGTCAGAGGAAGGGAAACAAGGGCAGCAAGGGAAGCTTGGGTGTTGAGCGTCTACACCAAGCTGCCCACGCAATCTGCTATCCACCAAGGTCCCCAGACAACGGTGAGGGAAGAGGTTTGACCATCCGGGTTGCCTTGGGGGCCAGGAGAAATCAGCTGTGCAGGCAGGAGTGGGGTTCACAGGTCAGTGGTAAAGGGGAGCCTGTCAGCAGGCATTGCTGCTCTCCCGCTTTAGGAAACTGGAGTCTCCTTAGCTTGTCAGTTGGACCTCTTACTGGCAGGAAGTGCAGGAAGCCCTGCCTACTGGGGCCTCTCCATCTTCCCATGCTTGTTGGCTGGGAGCTGTATTCTCCCGACTCCAGGGTTCTTTTCCATTGTCGACAAGCTGCTCTGAGTCAGGGTGGCCAGTGGAACCACACAGTGGGACCGCACAGTGGAACCACACAGTGGGACCACAGGGTGGCTTTAAGGGGATGCTCGGCCTGAGAGGCTAGGTCACCTGTCCGTCTGATCCTGGCCTTTTGGCTATTCCTTCCCTGAGCCACCTGTTGAGATGCTGGTTTAGGGGGCAGGGGTCCTCCTCCCACTCCCAGCATCCACCCAGGCCTGAATCTGGGACCAGGAGAGGTTCAGGTCCCTAACCTCCCTGAATGGAAGCTCTGGGGTGGTCTCCTCTGGGTACTATCTCCAACCGGGGCACGGGGAGCCCACACAATCCATCTCTGCTGAGTCAGGAAGTACAGGGGCACCTTGTCTGGGTGTCAGACACTGCTGGACTGGAACTGAGTGGACACTGGCCCTCACAGCTCTCCTGCTGGCTCTCCGGTAGAAGGGGGTCTGTCTGGGGGGAACGCCGCGGATCCTTAGTGAACGGCGTGACCTCAGGTTCCTCATCTGGGTGGGTCACAATCCTCCTCCTGGGCTTCCCCTGGGAAAGGAAGTTTTCTGCTGGAGGCTCTGAAAGCCCCACCTCTTACCACAAGCCACATCAGGCGGGACTCCTGGTGAAACCCCAGGCCCCGGTTCACCCAGTGGGCTGCCTCGCGGTCTCTCCCTCCTCTGCCCACCTCCAGTGCCCCTGCGCAGTGGGGACAGAAGGGGGCCAGCCTAGCCAACCCTTGAGACTGGGCAGCTCCTCCTGGAGGCCTCAGTGGACGGCGATCTGTGTAAAAACGTCCGAAGAACAATCTCCAATGTTCCCCATCATTCTGGAGGCGCTGAGCTTGCTGTTTGTAAGGTGAGCGCCCTGCTGTCCACCACACAGGGCGCTCTGCCATGTACAGGCTGTGAGCGGGGACTGTCCCGGGTCACCTCTCTGAGCCTCAGTTGGCTCCTCTGAGAAGCAGGGACGTAAGAGAGCCAGTCAGTCAGAAACACAGTCAGACCCACGCGGGACAGGAATGGGCTCTGAGGAGGAGGCCCTGCTGGAGCGGGCAGGCCGCTCACGTGCCCCGGGGAGCACCCCTTTCTCTTTCGCACAGGGAGGGTACACTTCTGCCCAGTGGGTCTCAGCCTTGCAGCCAGAGCAGGCCGGGTGCCCCTGGAGCTGCAGACCCTACACTGACAAGACGTAGAAGGGGCTGGCTGGGTTCATTCACTCCACAAGCATCTGTGCCGCCCCCGCTGCTGCAGAGCCCTCTCTAGGGGCTCAGCATCACTCGGGGAACATGCAAGAGGGGAGCCCTGCCCTCTCCCTGGGGCCGCCATGCTGGCCAGGGGACAGGCAGGGAGGAGCAGCCTTCTTAAGCAGGTCGTGCCCATGAGACAAGAGCCCTCCCGCCTCCTCTAGGTACACATGCAACTGCCGCCGCCTCCTGGAGAAGGAGGAGCCGAGGACACAGTCACAGAGTGAGTGGACTTTGGGCGGAGACGGGGTGGCTTCTTGTCTTCACAAATGGAGGTTGGGGGTGGTGGTGAGGGGAGCGCTCTGGATCTGGTGGGGTGGACAGAGCCTGGCCCCCACATCCTGATGCCCCTGGAGGAAAGAGTTCAGGGAGCCCTGTGCAGGAGGAAAGAGTTCAGGGGAGCCCCATGCAGGAGGAAAGCAGTCACAAAATGGCCCATGGGGCCTGGGAGTCCCGGGGAACAGAGGGGAGTCTTGGGGCTCAGAGCAGCCTCTGGGTGTGTCTGTGCCCCACAGCCCCTTCAAGCTATGTGCGCCCCCCCCCCCACCCCGCAGTTGGAGGCCAAACAGGCAGTGTGGGCAGAAACTTGTTCCAACTCTGTTGCAGGGATCAGCTGCATCCTGGCACAGCGTCAGCGTCAGTGTGCTGAGATCCAGGCAGTATGCAGGCCCCCCCAAGCTGAGGGTCTGGGCAGCAGGCTGGGACAGGGGACGTGTTCCCTGTGACCCTCAGTGACAGGTATTCACGGTGCACCCTGTGAGCTAGGCTGTGAGGTGACCAGGCAGACACATCCTGTACCCTGAACTATCCTGGGATAGTTCCTATTCCGTGAGGTGGGTCCTGGGAATGGATGGGGACATCATCCAGGCTTCCGGAGGAAGGACATTAAGCCAGGCCACTGGCAGAGTGGCTCCCTGGGACTGAGGCTCTGAGCTGGCCTCCTGCTGGGTGACCAAGCCCACCCCTGTCTAGACAGCCATTACGGGTGGGGCTGGGAACAACCTCCAGAGGGTGGGGCAGACAGAGGATCCCAGCCCCTTACAGGGTTGCCAGGAGAGGGCCGTGTAGTAGGAAAGGCTGAGCCTCTGGCCCTGCTCATTGCCCCTGCTCATTGCCCCCTCCACCCCCAGCTGAACAAATGCCGGGATCACTTTGATCAGCTGCTTGACTTCAGCAGTGTCGGGTTCCCCTGAAGCACGAGAATGCCTGGCTCCGACAACCGACAACCGGACCTTCTGAGCACAGTCCTCCAGCTCCTGGCTGGGTGGTCCCCGCAGAGCACTGAGACTTCCAGGGTGAGGAGGGTGCGGGGCAGTGTCATGCAGAGGACCTCAGAGCTGGAATGGACTCAGAGTCTCCTCCAGCCCCCCTGCTGGTGGACAACTGTCCTCAAAGACTCCTGAGGGCTGGGAGACAGCACTGGGAACCAGCTTCATGACGTTGGATATTTTTGTCTTCTGGCTGCTCTAGAGCCAGGGCCAGCACTGCATGGAGGACACCAACCAGAACCATCTCCTGGAGCCTCAGGCCATGGTGCTGGGACTGTGGTACAGCCCCGGCAGCAGGAACCAGGCTCCCGGGACCCCCAGCCTGAGGGCACGGGAGCGGAGGAGGAGCTTTCTCTGCCTGGCCCAGAAGCTACTGCTGCACCCTAATGGCAGGGGACACTGAAACCACCAACCCTGGAGCACCATGTGCCCACCCGCCCTCTGCCTCCCACTCGACCTTGGGCCCCAGAGGCCCACCCCCTTGCCCCACAGCTGCCTCGGGAGGTAGCTCATCCTACAGAGCCTGGGACACTCTACCACAGAATGCTATGCTCTGAATCTTCACCTGAGTGGGGATTTTTTTTTTCTGTCTGCTTTGTGTGTGTGGTACCTCCTCACCTTCCCTCGGACATCACGGTTCGTCTTTAACTGGTAAGGTCATGTTTGTCCTGAAGGTTTTAAAACTATGTTTCGTGTGGATACCTCAGTGGCATTGGGTGCTTTCACAGCCCCCCTCAACCAGCCCAGGTCTACGTCCAGAGCGTTTCCTCCACGGCAGGCAGAAACTGTGTCCGCGTGACTCGGTCCTCCCCGTGCCTCCCCCAGGAGCACCCTGGGCAGCTGCCCAAGTCTGGATTTGTACACTGTCCCTAAGGCTGCTACCAGTCGGAACCCGCTCAAGGACAACGAATTCTGGGCTTTCTTGTGTGAATGTGAGCACTTGGCCTTTTGTGCCAAGTTCCAGTCACTCAGGCGACTGTCTTCTGGGGTCAGCTGCCATCTACATGGAAGGTCCTGTAGGGCTCAGTGGTCCCTTTGTGTGGACGGTGCACGCGTAGACCAGACCAACTGCCCATCGTGCTGGGCATTGGGGGGTGAGAGTAGCGCTTCTGTGAGCCTCGTGGCCAGGGTGCGGGTGGGTACCAATCTCGGGGATACATTCCCTGGCTGGGTGAGGACTGGGAGCAGTGAGAGCGCAGAGAAGACAGAGGGTGCTGGGGTCGGGAGGGAACAGGGGCAGACCATCTATGGGGGCTGAGGTGGGAGGGGCCCAGAGGGGGTAGCACAGAGACTCAGGAGGCAGCACTGGTGTGGTCAGTGAGGAAGGGCCAGGCTGGCCCACCAGGTGGAGAGGTGGGAGGGCCCCAAGCTGATTCAGTAATGGCAAGCGAGGAGCATCTAGCCTCTGGAGCAAACTGGTTCCCGCTGGCGTTCTGCTCCCTGATGAACCTCATCTGAACTCACATTTCAACAATCTTCTCAGATCCGTATCCAGAAGCATTCTAGAAAGCCTGGAATCACCCACCGAGGGAGGGGTCCTGAAGCTAGCTGCGAGGGGGAGGGGAGGGCCACTGGAAGGCACAGGGGTAGGGAGTAAGGAGGTGTACGGGGCAGGAGGCAGCCCAGGTGTGTGGAATAGGAGAGCGTCAAAGCATCTCAGGGTGAGTTGGGAGACAGAGGGGGCACAGGTGTCAGCCAGGAGGCAGCGCAGGGCTCAGGAAATGACCAGCTGTTCGGGATGAGGAGCGGGCAGGAGACAGCCCCTGTATGGCAGGTGAGGAAGTAGGGAAGTGCATTTGGGTTGGCTGAGAAGGAGGGAGCAAGTCCGAAGGCAACCCAACCTGGGCCATGAGGAGCAGGGGAGGTTTCTGTGTGGATGGGGGTGGGGGGTGGGGGTTGGGGATCAGGCCTCTGTGAAATAAGCAGGCAATTTGAGGTGCTGGAGGAGACAGGATGTGGGAATGTTTCAGTCCCCACTCCTGAGCCTCACCTCCCAGGTGGCCAGCCACTTTAAGTTTCTGCCAGGCCAGGAAAGAGGCAGCTTGGAGGAGGTTTACCCCTGGACTTTGAGCAGGTGCCAGGGACATCAGCGGCTGGAAGTCACAGAGGGCCATGGGCCTCACCAGCTGCCCCCGGGCTCCAGCTCCTGCCTGAGGTCCTTTAGCCTGAACTTGTGCACTAAGACAGTGGGGGCTGAGTGTAGCGAGGCATCCCTGGGGCCACATCTCCCCACTGCCTCAGTGGCAGCTGATCACCACGGGATCCCTCTGTGGGATCAGCTCAGAGCTGGCACCAATTCACAGGGAGCTTCAGCAAAGGGCCAAGGGAGAGGGCTTTTCTCCAGGCAGTGCGTTGACAGGTCCACGACCCATGTCAGCTGGTGGGGGACCCTCAGGCCAAGGAGGGCATCTGCGCCTCTGGAAGATGGGGACTGCTGTGCTGAGTCATCACAGTCAGGACCTGTGTGTCCCAGATGCCAGAACACCTTGATCCCCACAGAGAGTCCCTGCAAGACAACTGCCCCCCATTGAGGAGCCTGAGAAAGGGCAAGAGCAAGCACATTGTGACATTTCTCCAGGCCTCCGAGCCCGCCTCCTCATCCCCACAGAGGAGCAAAGATGTCCATGAGTACACACACACACACACACACCTACATGTGCAACATAAAGATGGAATATAAACATGATCGTCTCTGTTGGGAGCCTGTTGGTGCAGTGTTGGGCTACTAAGTGCGAGGTCCGCAGTTCTAACCCCCCAGCAGCTCCGCAGGAGCACGAGGAGGCTTTCAGTCCTCATCAGAGGCACTTCCCCTTTGTCCTGAGGGTCGCTATGAGTCAGAATCGACTGCATAGCAATGACTGGTTTAATTTCTCTTGTTTCTCTTTGGTGAGCTGACCTCCTCTTCCTCCTCCTCCTCCTCCTCCTCCTCCTCCTCCTCCTCTTCCTCCTTCTCCCCCTCCTCCTCCTCCTCCTCCTCCAGCCATAGTCCAGAGAATGAAATTTGGCTCTACATCCCCAGAAGCTATCCTGTGAACTCTGTTATCGTCTCGCATCGATTTAGGAGTTTGAGCAGGGTGGTGGCATCCGCATCCTACGGATGAGCCAGCTGAGGCCCTGGAAGTGAGCATGATAAATTTGCAGGGCAGAGGATGGACAGGGGCAGGAATCCCCGTGCAGTGAGCCTAGAGCAGGCTGCATCCCAGAGGCGCCAGGAAGGGAACAGGAGGAAAGACTGGGTGCTGCTGGGTGCTGGGACCTGTGGGCGTGAGCGTTGTCCTGGGCTCGGTGTAGAGGTCTTGGGGACCTTGTCGTGATGGTGCATGGTGGGGTGACATCTGGGTCCTGGACAGCCTGTTCTGCTATGTGGTCCATCTGGGCAGGCTACAGGACAGAATGGTTTGAGGTCAGGAGGGTTGGAGTCAGGGCTGCTTCGTGAACCAGAGCTGCAGGGTTTCACCAGTGCTCCTGCACAATTGCTCTGCAGGGCGGTGCCAAGTGTAGGGTCCTTGGTGGTTCTGGAGCTGGACCGGGCGTTCCAGGTGCTGCCTCTGCCTTCCATCATTGATGGAAAGTCCCTTCTACTCCTATGTTGCCAAGAGTTTTGTTTTAACAAGAATGGGATTTGATTTGATCAAATGACCACTCTGCATTGATTGATATGCTTATGTAGTTCTCAATATTGTTCTGTAGTGTGAGCATTCTGTTGGGTCACCTTTCTTTGGAATGGTTACAAATGTGAATCTTTTCCAATTAGTGGGCCAAGTAGCTGTCTTCCAAATTTCATAGATGAGCGAGTGCTTCTAAGGCTTCATCAGTTTATTGAAATGTTCCAATTGGTATTCCATCAATTCCTGCAGCCTTGTTTTTGGCTAACGCTGTCAGTACAGCTTGGGTGTCTTCAGTACCATTGGTTCTTGCTCACACACTGCCTCTTGAAATTGTGGAATATCAACTAGTTTGTTGTGTGGTTTGGGGTTTTTTTGGCACAGTGACTGTGTATGCTTTTCATCTTCTTTTGATACTTACTACATCAATCAAATTGCGCCAAATATATATTTCAGGGTTGCAACTCGAGGCTTGGTTTTTTTTCTTTGAGTTCTTCCAGTTTAAGGCAGGCCGAGATCGCTCTTCCTGTGGGGTTCCTAACACTAGGTCTTTGCACATTTCATTACAATATTTGGCTCTGTCGTCTAGAACTGCCCTTTGAAATTTTTCCCCCTGTCCCCTTCTCAGTCATATGTTGAGTGTCTTCTGACCCGAGGGCCCCATCTACTGGCGCTATCTATGACAGTGCTCCGAGTCTGTTCATTAGGTGTTCTGTGTCTGACACTGTTTCAATGCGTTCTATCATGCTCTCAGTGGCTAATTCCTCTGAAGTGGACATCCTGGTCCTTCTTGGACTCTGTTCTTCGTCTGGACGCTCTGCTGGAAACCTTTCCACTTTGGTGACCACGTTGTACTGGGACCTCCACGATACAACACACGGACACTGGAGCGGTGGTCTATGGCCCACGATCCAGGACAGAGTACAGGTACTGCTTTTGCTGCCCCACGATCATCCCAGTGCTTGTCAGCAGGTGGTATGGCTCTCTTTGGGAAACACTGCTTACACCAATGGAGAGAATTCCGAAAAAGAAATAAGAAAACCACTCCTATTTACAGTTAACAACAAAACAAAACACCCAAACTTACTGCCATCACGTTGTTTCCATCTCGCGCAACCCTATAAAACAGAGCAGAACTTCCCTGTGTGTTTCTGAAGATGTAAATCTTTGCATAAATAAAAAGGCTCTCTTTTCCTTCAGAGCAGCTGGTGGTTTCTAACTGCTGACCCAGTAGCTAGCAACCCAATGTGCAAGCCATTACGACACCATGTGCCTCCAATTTACCATAGCAACTCCAAATGCAAAATACTTAGGAACAAATTTACCAAAGATTCAAAATACTCCTCTCTCTCTCTCTCTCTCCTCTCTCTCTCACATGCACATGCACACGCACACACGCCCTACGAAACACGATTGCAAGAAAAAAGAAACCTGCACAAATGGTCATGTGTACCACGTTCATGGATAGGATTCCTTAACAGTGTGAAGGTGTACATACTAATGTAAGTGATCTTTGGACAGAGCACAATCCCGACCCAGGTTCTGTCCACATTATTTACAGAGAAAAGAGAACGAATCAGTAACGATGTGAAGACAAGAACAAAGGAGGAAGCGTGCCACTTCCTGGCCACACTCGTCCACCAGCCTGGCACCGGCACAGCAGAAGCAGAGCAGTGAGGAACTGAAGGGCCGAGGGGACATCGACTGCAGCTGTTGGGTGTGGCAAAACAGAATCTTTTTCTCAGGTTTTTCATGTCAGGAGGTCTGGATTTAATGGGGTGGGTGGGCATGGGCGCTGGAGCATGGGAACGGCAGAGGACCTGCACTGGCGAATTTCATCATTTTCTCGGCCCTCTCCACTCTCTGGATGGCGGTTCTGTGAGGGCAGAGGTTCCTCATTTCGACCCAGCAACAACCCTTGGACACGGTTTAAATGAGAATGTGCTTGGCCCGGCGAGTCCTCCTCACCTGGCTTTTCACACTACTCTTGTTCAGGTTGGCATTGAAGCTGGGTGGGGAGGCACCTTGGCACTGGTTCTGCAGATTTCTTCCAGTCTGGACATTTAATATCAACCTCCTTCTCATGCTGACATGAAAATGGCTGCACGGTGTACGTCTGGCTTTGGCCTTGGGCAGGGATCACACAATATTAAAAGGAAAAAGCCGGGTACCTCACGGCAATGTTTCTTAAATTAGCCTCTGCCTTGCACTCTGTACTGACCTATAACTACTTCCTACCATGAACCTGTCCTGCGTCTTCATTCCGTTAGGGCTCTTCCGGCTGGGACTCTGGCAGCGCATGGACAGAATGTCTCTTGGGAGAGACTCACCTCTCAACACATCATCTCACCTATATTGCCATCCGGCAAACAGCATGACAGTGCTGGGAAATTTTGCAAGCTTCAAGAATATACCAGATAACTGAGAGAAAGGAAAACAACACCAAGAGTAGTTTTATACTGCTTCCATAAAACTGAGTGACTCTGTATTGGAGTCACTAATGCCATGATGATCCATATGTAAATAAAATTTGTTTTGGATCCCCCACCCCGAAAAAGAAAAAGAATTGAGAACTGAGAAACGCATCCACCTATGAACAGGTGGGTATTTTTCCACATCGACAGAAACTAATGGATCAATGACTCAAAAGAAAAATTCAAATATATATATTTTCTTATTGCATCTTTTAAATGAGAGGGGTCCAATATGGCCGTGCAGTCAGAGCCTGGGTGAAAACTTCTGGAAAGAAACTTGGAAAAGCAGGCAAGACTCTGGAACCTGAGTCCTGGACCTCCCTTGGGGAGCAGAGACCTCTTCCAATGACAGCTCCATGTTCCCGAGGGAAGAATGGATACAGAGAGTCCCCTCAGAAGCACAGACTCTGTGTCCACCTGTGTCCACACCTGTGGAACTGCCCCTCCCACAAGTGCTTCTCGGACCTCAGCAGAGGAGAGTGAAAATGGTGAGCTGACGCCTTTTCTTCACACCTCCCCTTGAAGTAACCCCATGGGGGACACTAACACTTCTCCCCCACGTACATACCTGGTGGGGGGCATCAAGTCAGTGCTGGGGAGCAGGAGATGCAGAGAGCTGGAGGCTGACTCTCTGCCCAGCTGAAACTCTCAGGGCCTATCTGGACTGACGGTTGCAAAACTGCCCCAGAGCGCTGGGAGGAGCCAGCCCCGGGGAAGGTGGGTCTGTGTCAGTGGAAAACTCAGCACAGGAGAGTTTGAGCAGCTCTCTGATGACCCAGGATTCAAAGTGGTATCTCCTGCCTGTCTGTCAGCCCTCACCCAAGCCGAGTCAGTGAACACAGCGTGGGTGGTCAAATGGGTAGAGGTTTGGACGTTGTCTCCTCTTTCATGCTGGTTGTGGCGGTCATTGCTTGGCACTCCCTGGGGGCCTGGGAGCCACCTTCCAAACAGGATTTTGAAGGGGCCTGTAATGAACTGTTTCCTGCAATTTATCGCCTGCTCGGGGCAGGCTAGTGTCAAACAGCCTGGCCTCCAGGCTCTTTGGGATTAACTGTAACCCTAAACCAGGCAAAACTAAGCCAGGCAAAGACATAACCAGAATTGAAAATTATCAACCAATATCCCTGATGAATATAGACACCAAAATTTTCACCAAAATTCCAACCAACAAAATTCAGCAAAGCATAAAAAATAATATATGACCAAGTGGGATTCTACCCATGAACATGGTCATTCTTCCACTGTGTAAGTCTCTTTTGGTTGCAGTTTTCATCGTATCAAGTCTTCTATTTCTCTGTAGTGTGTGGAGGGGCGGGTGTTCCATTCCCCTGGGTGGTGAGTCACGGGAGAGCAAGCAGACTCAGCATCATCAGACACCAGCAACACCTAAACAGATGAGCATTCACCAGGGGAGCAAACAAACACCCCTTTACATCTGGTCCCTCAGAGGCAGAGACCACTGCATTTTTCTACGTGCTCACCTGTCTGCCCTGTTTACATCTTTGTCCTAGCTTCCAGAATTAAAAGACCACGCTACAGAGAGAAACGAAGGCATTCTCTCACCTCTCCCTAGGTGAGCCAGACGCCCATCAGTTCTAACTCTCAATCTTTCTCCCCATACCTTCAGTCAGAGGCATTACGGAGAGTTTGGGGGGCTGCGGGCCCGTGCCCGGCACTTTCCCCTCCACTATTTTCTCCACTTATTGGCCTGTGAACATTTGAGACATGAAAGCAAGTCCAATTCCTTTCACTTCGTGCTTGGTAGCCCAGTCATCAACCATGTATTTCCACCCATGACCTCCATCTACTTACCCTTGTTGTGGTTGTTAGGTTTTTGTGTGTGTGCCCGCCCACATGGCACCTGTAAGAAGGAATGGGTGGAGTCTAGCCTATCAGGTCACAGTCTGATCACCCTTGTGGCATGGCCTTCTCATAAGGAGGGCCCTGAGAACCCCCAACCAACCCCGCTTCACCTGCCCGCTGGCGAGTCTCTCTGAGACCTGCTAGAACCATCACCATTGGATCCACAGACTTTGCACCCACCGGCCTGTGATCTTTCTGTGTCCTGTGGCTGCGTGATTCTGAAGAGGGACTTAGGGACTCGCATCAGACTGATGGACTTGAGTTGGGCTGGGCTGGGCTGTTTTTCTGATATATAACACTTCTTGATTTAAAGCTCTCTCTTGCACAGATGGGAGTGTCACTGGCTTTGCTTCTCTAGTCAGTCTGGCTAACACACTTGTTATCTATTGCTGCCGGGTTGATTCCTTCTCATGGCGACCCTTTGGGTCAGGGTCGCACAGGCCCGCCACGGCTGTCATCCTTATGGAAGCAGACTGCCACATCTTTCTGCTGAAAAGCAGCTGAACCTTTGCGCCACCAGCCTTTGGCTCAGCAGCAGAGCCCTATCCACTGGGTTTCCCAGATGGTAAACCGTTCTGAGAGGAGAAAGTCTCGCCTCTCCCTCCAGGGCTGGCGCAGTCCATCTCCGGGTTAGCGGCCCGTCGACGAACCCCCAGGGCCACCAGGACTCCTTGTACCTTGGAGCCAGGCACACAGAGAAATCACAGAGGGTATTTTCATGTTCCGTGGCGTATGGTGATTTTCTTTCCCACAGGTGGGCTAAGAGCAGAAATAACCGAGGTCCAAGCTGATTGAAGTTGTAGACCTCCCCACAGGTTACTCACTGCCTGGCCTCTGCAGATGTAATTGTTCTAGGGAGCGGAGCGCGCGCCCTCTCCAGACGGCAAACCGAGTCCGGAAATGATGGCCACAGCGTAAGCTGGGTCTGATTGAGGGAAATGACAAGAGTATTTACAGCACAGGCAGGCTGTCGCTGTCCCCGATCTCGACCAGATTCCCTGGGAAAGATACACTAACCGGAAAGCGAGCGAGCGAACGCACCCTTCGAAACAGCTTGAGCCCTGAGAGGCGTGCTCGATACACGAATGCAGCCAGTCGCGCTCGTCCCTCTGCCTCGGGGAGTTTGGGGGAGAAACTACCCCGGGGTCTTCTTTTCAAGGAGCTCATGTTGTATATTACCAACAAGACCCCCGTGGTTGGCAGCTAGGCAGAGCAAGCTAAAACACACATTCTTTCTAGTGCATTTTCTCATGCTCTGGTGTATGCAGCCATTGTATAAAGGCAGAATCACACATGGCTAGGTTTTCTCCTGGGGTGGAGGTTGGCCTAATTTCTTTAGGAATTCGTCTAAGCGGTAAAGCTTTACAAACGCGTACCGTTTCTTAGCTCAGGCCTGGAGTTGATTGTTCCATGCGTAGATTCTGGGGTAACTCTGCCTGGATTCAAATCCCAGCGCCGACACTTCCTGGCTGGGTGACATGGGCAAGTTAGTCACCTCCTCAAACGGTCAGCATCCTCGTCAGTGACATGAGGATGACAAAACCTTTGTCATGGGGATTAAATGAAATACTGCGTGTATCACGGTTAGGACAACACCTGGCATTTACTATTCAGAACTCCATAAATGCTGTGTGTGCGTGTGTGTGCGTGTGCGTGTGTGTGTGAATAACTTTGGTGTGGAAGGTTCTGACAGACAGCAATCATGGGAGTGGGGGTGGGGTCGAGCATTCCCTAGCAGAGTCCTGGGACAGATGGCATCTGCATGTTCTTGGTCAAGTCACCTTTTGAACTAGCCAGCCAGTGCTAGGGGCAGTGCTGACGGAGACCAGGCTGCTGGCTGCTATACGTTGCCCGCACATGTGTGCTACCCCCCTTGCGTGTCCCCCTTAATCAAACTCCATTCCTACTTGCACGCTGGTTCTCACAAGCACTCTACACATACTTGTACCCCGACACATGCGCACCCCAACAAACACATAGCCCTGTTCTCCTGTGCACACTTTACACCCCACCTCCCCGCACATAGGGGACTTCTATTACCCTGCCACTGCCCCCCGAACACACACGGTGGCATGGTGGTTCATAAGTTGGGGTGTTAACTGCAAAGTCAGCAGTTTGAAACCACCAGTTGCTTCAAGGGAGAAAGAGGAGAGGCTTTCTAGTCCTTTCGAGTTCTAATTCCGGGAATTCCCACAGGGCAGTTCCACCAGGCTCTAGCACAGTGGCTCTCACCCTCCCTCACGCCGCGACCCTTTCACACAGTGCCTCATGTGGGGGTGACCCCAACCATAGCATTATTTTCGTTGGTACTTTATCACTATCATTTTGTTCCTGTAATGAATCAATATAAATATCTGATCAGCAGGATATATTTTCATTGTTACAAATTGAACATAATTGAACATAATTAAAGCATAGTGGTTAATCACAAAGGAATATGTAATTATGTATTGTGAAATATTTATATTTTTCTGATGGTCTTCGGTGACCCCTGTAAAAGGGGCGTTCGATCCCCAAAGGGGTGGCGGCCTACAGGCTGAGAATCGCTGATCTCGCAGGTCGCTATGAGTCAGTATTGACTCAAAGGCAGTGTGTTCGTTTGAGCCCTCCCATGGAGACTTCTGGGGCCCTCCAGACGGTCTGCCACATCTGCCTTTGGCACGCTGGTTCTCACAAGAGAGTTCTGGCATTTACCCCCGGGCACCTCTGGCACTCTGGTCCCCCTAAGTCCACTTTAGGCCCCCTGCCCCCTCAATGCAGACCAATGGCACCTTGGTCCCTACATACGGGCTTCAGGAACCCCGTCCTGGTCAAGCTCAGCACAGTGTTCACAGCCTCACCGTCCGTCACTGTAGCGTCTGGGTCTGCTGAGGAGCACAAGCCTAGTGCAGCGCTCTTGGGGCTCTTGGGTCTGGGGGTCCTGGTAACCCGGTACCCAAAAGCCACTCTGGCCCAACAGTCACCACACAGCACGGTGCACTGCTGGGGCGCGGAGACCCCGGGCCAGGGAGGGGCCACTGCCAAGTCTTAGCCGGGACCAGGAGGCTGGTTGGTACCTAGATGCAGCCACTGTCCAGCTGTGTGGCTCGGTCTGGTGATAACACCCAGGCCTCATCCCCTCTCCCCAGGAAGGGCGCCTGGGCAGCAACTCCCCGCAGGAGATGGTGAGGGGAGTAAGACCCCCAGAGAAGGTGGGGCTGGAAGCAGAAGTGTGCCTCCTGATGGCCCGGGCTCTGCCAGCCATGGGGGGTGGGGGGTGGGGGTTAGAGCAGCAGTCAGAGGCGCTGGGCTGCCAGGCCTGAGGCTTGCTGGTCGGGGTTATTGGCACTCACGTGTGAGCTAAGCGTGCAAGTCCCAGTCTTTTCCTTCCCCACAGGGTCCTTGCAGCAGGGAGGGGCTCCCAGAGAGGCCTGGATCCGAATGACCTCGCCTGTCCCCCCATGACTTAACTCATAGCTTTCTAAACCTATTTGCCTACCAGCTCCCTTTCCTGAAACAAAGGCTTGGTGGCCCCAGTGAAAAACTGCTGTGGTATACACAGCTCATCCTCGGGGGTCAAGTGCAGCTATCTGCCTCTGCAGCCCCCTGGGATCACCTAGACCTTGTACCCCCGTGGGGGTACAGTCTGGGAACACCACAGGTAGTTCCAGCCTGTTCTGCAGACTCACGATGGGTCAGAAATGACTCAATGGCAGTGAGTGAGTGAGTGAGTGGATCATGTCAGCGCACCCTCAACCCTCACCCACTTTGGGAAACACTGACCTAAGTGGCTGTCGAATGAAAACTTCCTAACTGTGCAGAAAGGGGCGGGGAAGCCCAGCAACTCTCCTCTGCTTCCACAGCATTCTTCTGACACCCAGCAGCTACCTACCACCCCTGGCCACCAGTGCCTCAGCAGGAGGGCACCAGAACTTGGAAACCAATCACATTTTGTTATTCTAATGGCAGAAGAAACGCCAGGGTTAAACCCAGGCTGGCCCAACGACCCGCAGTGGAACGTGGAACATTGCCCTTGTAAACTATGCCTTAGGTGCCCCCTAAGAATATGGTCATTGGCTTGATCCCAGTGACACATTCCCTCGGGGTCCTTGGCTATGGATAAGAAGTTTTCATAACATCTCCATCCCCCACCCCTTTTCTCTACATAGATACATTGACAGCGTATACAAATATGTCTGTAGTAATCTCCTGTGTTGCACCTGTGCCTAGAGTCCTGTCTACGACGGCCTACCCATACGTGCTCAGCTTGCCCGTCGGTCCAATATCCACCCATAAACCAACCCCGAATACCAACTGCCACCAGGTCAGTTCTGACCCATCACGACCCTATTGGACAGCGTAGAACTGCTCCCTGGAGCATCCAAGGCTGTAAATCATGAGGGGACAGTCTCATCTTACTCCCGTGGAGTGGCTCGTGTGTTTGAACGCTGACCTTGCAGTTAGCAGCCCAACTCATGACCCACTGTGCCACCATGGTTCCTTTGTTGTTGCGAGGTACCAGCAAGTTGGTTCTGACCCATAGCGACCCCATGCGCAGCAGAACAAGACGCCACCCTGCCCTGTGCTGCCCCTCCATCATTCCTGTGCTTGAGCCCATTGTTGCAGCCCCGGTGTCCCTCCATCTCGCCTAGAGACCTCCTCTTTCTCACTGACCCTCTACTTTACCACACAGGGTGCCCCTCCCAGGGACTGGCCTCTCCTGACAGCCTGTCTCAAGTCCATGAGACGGTGTCTCACCGTCCTTGCCTCTCAGCACCCCTCTGGCGTGCTTCCTCCATGCGTGCTGTTGTTAGGGAGGTCGCAGGGTTGGCAGTGTAGCTGTGTTTACCTGTGTGGTCTGCAACTCGGGTACACCTCTCCCTGGCTCCCCTGACTTCCGTGGCATGGGGTGGATCACCCCCTTGTTGTAAATTGCCTTTCCCTCCACTCAAATCAGGAACCCTGGTGGCAGAGTGCCTTATGTGTTGGGCTGCTAACCCTAGGGTCAATAGTTCGAAACCACCAGGCTCTCCAAGGCAGAAAAATAAGGCTTTTTATTTTCTACCCCCATAAAGATTTGCAGGCTCAGACACCCACAGGGCAGTTCTCCTACAGTCATTATGACTCGGTGGAAGCAAGTTTGGTTTGGTTGGAGGTTGGAGCTGTGTCTCTTCTCAGGAGCCCTGGTGGCTCTGTAGGTTAGTGGGGGGGGGGGGGAAGCCAGCCCCCTACAACTAATCATGGGTTCAGGAAGCACAATTGTACAGTTAAGATATATAAAGATTATAGTAAAGTCATAGAGAGGTAGGAGAGAGCGTAACATAAATGAGTCAGACACATTTCATGGTAGCATGCTCACCTCCTGGACGGCCATGATCTCAACAGCCAGGTCCTCTCACAGCGTGGGCAGAGGGCAGGGGAGAGAGATTTATTTCTATCCAAGGTTTATATATCCTGTGGGGTGTGTGAAAGCCCCCTGATTACAGGTAAAGACATATGTCACAGGAAGGGGTCGTACTATAGGTAATACAGTAATGGGAGGGGGTGATTTAGGGTATACCTATAATAGAAAGGGGAGGGGCTGGGGGTACACATGTGACAAGATGGGCGGATCCTAGATTCAGGATGGCAGCCTAACGGTGGATGTCACTGAGCAGGTTTGACCTGTTCTCCGGCTCTCCATGGAAACAAACACTATCCTATCAGTAGGGTGTGAGCCCCACCTGCAGTGGACCAGACAGTAGTCTGATGGCTGACTGCCCTCAGAGAGAACATCTCTAAGCAGCTGACCTCCCACCATGTGCTGGCAAACAGCCTCTAAGGTTTGGCGTATCTTTGGGGGAGCCAAAGCTGGGGAAAAGTCTTTTTTATGTCCCACAGGTTAGATGTCCGGCTGCTAATGACATGGTTGTCGGTTCAAACCCACTAGCCTCTCCAAGGCAGAAAGATGAGTCTGCTCTGGGAAACCTGGTATCAGGTCTCTATGAGTCAGAATGGGTTTGATGGCAGTTTGGGGTACAACTATTCATAATTTTATCATCACGGAGCTTGCATAATCACAATCTCATCAGTCTGAAATTGAGCTGGCCAGGCCCTCTGCTCAAACACACTGCCATTGAATCAATTTGGACTCATTCAGACTCCATAAGACAGGGGAGACCCCGTGGGTGTCTGAGACCATAACTCCTACAGGAGTCAAAAGATTGTTCTTGATCCCAAGGAGCGGCTGCTGGTTTCAAACCCCTGACCATGCAGTGAGCAGTGCAATGCCTAACTCCACATGCCACCAGGGCGCCTTTGCTGCAAAAGGCTTAAGGCTACCCACTGATGTTGTTTTTAACACCAGAAAGTTTGTTGTCATCTTCTCAGAAATCTGAGTCAAGCTGGAGGCCGTTGTGACCATAGAACAGCTTGCTGCCCGTGTTTGTCGTGGAAAATTGTATCGACTCACAGCAAAGTCGTCATGGAAAGTCGTGTTCATCAAGAATGCTTGCTGTAGGACATGGCGCTTGCTCACATAGCAGCTCTTGCTGGGATCCATAGCTGACGCATTTCCTCCAGCAACTGTCCCGGGTGTAAGCAACAGGAATCAATCTCATGTATCGATTCATGCAATTCATCTCGAGAGTGCCGAATCTCCAATGTGCCAAACACGCTCACGGCACTGGGAAAACAGCAGTCTACTGGTTACATAGGGCTGCCCTGGTGGCCCAGTGGTTGGGCTGCTAGTCACAGGGTCAGCAGTTTGAAACCACCAGCAACTCTTTGGGAGAAAGAGGAGGCTCTCATTGACAGCCTTAGAAACCCACAGGGGTAGTTCTACGCTGTCCTGTTGGGTTACTGTTGGGTGAATTAACTTGATGGCAGTGAGTTTGAGGTGGATTTTGTGGGGAGTAGAGAATGGGGAGAGAGTGTATTGTCATACATGCAGAAGCCTGGCAGGCTGGTTTCTGGGGTGGAGGGAGGCCTTCACCCTTGTGAGTTGGAGGTGAGTCCCAATCACATTCTCATAATTAATATTGTTCCCCACTATATCCTCCCATCATATTGCTGCCTTAATGTTACCTCGTACAAGCAGCCGGCTGATTGCCGTCTGTGTGCTATTGCTCCCTAGGCTCTGCGGACAGTCGCTCCCCTCACCTGCCCCAGCACTGGCGTTAGCTTACTCCCCAATGAACTCAGGCACCTTTAGGGTGAGGGTCCAGCCCACTTTGTTGCATGTGTGGTTCCCTGTAATTATAGCATATACGCCATTGTTGGAAATAGATATTCGCTCTCTCTGTGCTGACCTGTTCCTGAAGTCATGAGCACTTACATATTTTATCTTGTCTAATATCTCTTTAATTTTACCCTCAATGTCACAACCACCCCTTAGACCCAATCCATTGTGGGAGCTGGTACCCCACCATTTGTGTGTGTGACTTGTTCTCTATCATGGGGGATGGGTGGCTCCGTGGTAAGGCTCCTCACCTTCCGCACTGCAGACCTGGCTGATGCACCTCGCAAGCCACCTGCCCACTAATCCACCCTGGAGATGTGTTGCTATGGAGCTGAGTCACTTTCAGGGGAGCTTCCAAACAGAGACAGAGTAGGAAGAATGGCCTGAAGATCTACCTACTTCTGGAACTCAGCCAGTGAGAACCCCAAGGACCACAATGGTCCCAGCTGATGCGGATGTCTTATTGCAGTTTGCATGACAGAGAGAGAGAGAGAGGTGGGAGGAGCCATGGGTCTGGGGCTTTACTTGGGGAGCAATGGTCGTCTATTCCTGTGTAACAAATACCCACAAACCCTGCCACTAAAGAGAACACATGCTGCTTATCTGCCGGTGTCTGGGGGAGGAATCTGGGTGTGGGGGACCCCAGCCCCTTCCCTAGGTCTCTTCCAGGCTGGGGGCTGAGCTGTATGTATGTGTAGTGTGAGTATGTGTGAGTGTGTGCGTGTAGTTGCAGGCTGAATTCTGCTCCCCTGGGTATTGACAGGGGGCCTCCACGCCTTGCTGGCATCTATAGTAAGTCCTCCTCAATGCCCATGGCCCCCTGGGGAGGCAGAAGTCTTGACCTTATGGAGCTGGCTTATGGAAGTGGCAGCCTCTCACTTACCCTGGCTATGATCATGCTAACCAGAAGGTCAGAGGTTCAACCTCCCAGCTGCTCCTTGGAAGAAAGATGTGAATCTGCTTCTCTAGAAATGCAGAACCTTGGACACTGACGGGGCAATTCTTGGTCCTCCAAGGGTCACTGTAGCCAGAACCAAGTTGGCAGCAATGGGTTTGGTGTTGATGTCATCTTCGAGAGGAGATGATTGCTCTCACAGCTTTGGGGTGCGCTGCACCCCAGCCCTTTTCCTGAGCAGCTGATCCCGAAAGCTAAGGTCAGCCTCTGCAGGGAACCAGATGAAGTCATGGCTCAGAGAGGTCACACTCTGCTGCCACTCAGCAAGCCTCAGGGGCCATTGCTCTGTGCTGGACTCCTGATGAATGCTCATGCAGAGACACAGGCACACACGGATACACACAGATGCACACATATACACAGCTACATGCAGTCACAGCCACAGAGCCATGCAGACACCCACAGACACACAGTTACACACAGACACACGGATCTACACAGGTACAGATCCACACAGGCAGAGACACACACATGACACCTATACACAGATACACATGGACATACACACATACAGATACACACAGAGATACTCACACACATACACATAGATACAGACACATGCAGATACACAGACAAACAGAAACACACATACACATAGATACACACACCTACTCACAGATACACGCAGGCACAGACACCCGGCATACACACAGACTCAGATACATACAGATAGAAACACACAGACACAGAAACACATAGACACATAGATATAGATACCCACAGACACATACAGACACACACTGACACAGATGGAGACGTACACAGAAACACAGACATACATACACACACAGACATACAGATATCCACAGAGAAAGACACATACACACACAGGTATGAGGAAGCTTCAAAACTTTTGTGGAAAAATGGAATTGAAAAATGGAATTTTTTTCATGAATTTTGGAGACAATGTATCTATATCTACACCTACACCTGCATCCATCTATTCCCTTGTACGCTTTGTACATCTAAGACTCATTCTGACACCCCAGCATTACACCAAGCCGCTTCCTTCTTTGAGGACTCCGAGGCAGTTCCCTGCTAACCCCTCCTGGTGTTTGCAGTTGCGTTAGCGAAGGAACCATGGAGGGACAGTGATCGGACACTCGCCCGCACGGCTCCTGTGCCCGATGGAGCACACAGTCCAGGCTGTGTGGTTTGGGCTCAGCTCCTCGGCTTGGCTCGGCGTGGCGGATGGAAGGAGCCCTCGCCCTGCAGACACCTGCTTTTCCTCAGCTTTGCCTCCTCTCTGCTCGAGTCCCGAGTCCCGTGTCTGAAGGCTCAGCCAGCTTTCCATCAGCCAGAGGAAGAGGAGAGGGAAGGGTGGGTGAGTGGTCGGTGTGTGCGGACACTGCCCGAGGCCAGGCTGCTGAGTCGCCGCGGGGGAGGCCGTGCTGCTGTCTCACAAAGGAGGTATGGCTAGAAATGGTGAGGTGGGATGGAGGGACGTGGGACAGCGTGTGCCAGGTGGGAGAGGAGAGAGGGCGGAAGGGAGAGGGGGAGCAGGGAGGGAGGAAGAAGAAGGTAGGAAGAAAAGTGGGGGCGGGCGGAAATAAAGGAACAAAGGCAGAGCATTTTAGAGGGAAAGAAAACGGCCAGGAAGGGAGAAGTGAGAGGGAAGGAAGGGATGCGGGAAAGTGGGAGCTGTCACTGTGGGTCTCTGACCGCTTAGGAGACAAGCAATGGACGCTGGGTTTCACAACGCCCTGGACTGGCTGTGTCACGTGGCCGCACGTCGTTGTCATCTACCACGTTTCACAAACATCAGCATCCACAGTCATGGGCTTCGGACTTAAAATTTTAAAAGTGGGAGGCAGACTCTGTGCAGACTTGCACCTTGGATCTGGGGTATCACAAAATCAAAGCTGGATGGGATACCAAAAATTAACACCCACCCCTCCCAAGCCACACCTCTGTCCTGTCAAGTCCGCCTCTGAGCAGAACCTGTCACAGGTTCTCCAGGCTACCCTCGGCAGACACCGCGTCTCTCTCCAGCCTTGGGGTTAGCAGCTGTGTGCTTGACCACGGGGCCAACAGGGCCCTTCCACAGGTAGAACGGGGGGGGCGAAATGTGGATGTGAACTGTGTGCGCGGGCCTTAATCTTCCAGGTCCGGCTAATGATGCTGTGGGTCCCACGGTATATTTGGCGGTGCGGGGAAAACCAGGGAAAGGGGCTGGGGAGCTTAAGACATGGGGACTTAGTCTAGCTCTCTGAGGAAAGGGCTAGCGTGATGACAAGTGGACTTTGACCTTGCCTTCAAGGACGTACATTTTCGTGTAAGCGCTGCATTCATGACAGTCATTTAACCATGGAATGACACATTTTGACGAGTGTTACGGAGAAGAATTAAAGGGGCCAGGGGAGCTTGAGACGTCGGTCTCTGAGTCTAGCCTGACGTCTGAGGCGAGGTCCGGTGTTGGGCACAGACTCCTGTGGGCAGGGGGAGACACATGCACAAACAGAACCTGCCCGAGATGGGAGCACAGCCCGGCAGGGTGTGCGTAGACAGTCTGAAGCTCAGACACCAGGGAGACCCACTGTCGTCAGGAGGGGCCATGTGCAGCAGAACAGAACGCTGCCCGGTCCTGCGCCATCCTCACCGGTGCTGCGGCTAGTGTGCCAATGCATCTCAACAAGGGCCTCACTCCCCTTCTCTGGCCCAAAGAAGGCATCCCACACCTGATCCCTCCTGATGATGTGGCCAAAGGCAGTGGGTTCTTCGTGGTTTGCAGAAGTAGATGGCCAGGCCTTTGTTCCTCACCTGTCTTACTCTGGATGCTCTGAGGAAGCCTGTCCCCCATGGAGCGCCCTGCTGGTCTTCCCGAGGCTGGTGGCCTTGCTCCCAGCACACATTAAAATACCCGCCACCGTGGACTCAGCCGCCACGGAGTCCAGCCCGATGCCCAGCGACCCCATAGACCTGCAGGTTTCTACTTTTTAGTGTTTCCAAGACTGGAAATCTTTAGAGGTACCGGCAGGCCCCCCAGGCAGGTGGCCTTGAGCTGCTGACCTGTGGGCTAGCAGCCCAACTCGTAACCTACCTTGCCAGCAGGAAATACTGGCAGCTCCAGGTTTGGAAGGTGTGACATGTCATGTAGGAACCAGTCCCCACAAGGCTGCTGTCTTTGAGACACATACACCAGCTTCTAATAACAAGCGGGTGCTCCTTTGCCAGGACGCAGCATAACGGTTGTGATTGTTACATCTTCTCCCATCCCACAAGCATCCACCCGTGGTGGTCCTGAGCACATTGGCTTTTCAATGGCCCACGTATCGGAAATGGATCACCTAACGGGTCTATGAAGAACGGGGACTGGAGCGCAGACCTCCCAGTGCCCAGTGCCCAGTTCGGTCTTCAGAGAGCATGCTGACAAAGGCTTCTTTGCACCCAGGTATATGCTTTTCATCTCATTGTTGAAAATCAAGTCTCGTCCAACTCACAGCGAGCCTGCAGTACAGGGTAGAACTGGCCCTGGGGGTTCCAAAGGCTGGAACCCCGACAGGCGTAGAAAGCCTCATCTTTCTCCCCAAGAGCCAATGGTAGCTTGAAACTGCTGACCTTGCAGCTAGCAGCCCAACGGGTAACATCTGCACCCCCGGGGCTTCCTAGGAATGGACTTCCTAAGAACAGGCATGGACTTACCAATTCCTACAACGGTGTGAGCCTGTTCTTGATATCAATCTCTTTCTAAATACAGCACCTACAAGCACCGGCTTTGCTTCTTCAGAGAATCCAACCTGGCGCAACTCCCCCCATGAAATCATCTGCTGCCTTGTCATTCCCATTATATTAGCTAGGTTATCTGGTGTTGAGCATGTCAGTAGCGTAGAGTCTATACTTTGGAAAAACCAGCTGTGTTAGTCTGGGTAGAGAAACAACTAGAGAAATAAACCCATAGATAGTCATATGTGTATAAGAAATAGCTTTATATACAAGAGCAGTTGAATATTGAGAAAACATTCTAGCCCAGATCAAGTCCTTAAGTCCAATATGTCTGATACCAATCTATAAAGTGTTCTTCAGACTCATGAAACACATGCAATGATGCCAAATGCAGGAAGATCACAGGCCAGTGGGTGGGAAGTCTTGTGGATCCAGTGGCGTTGTAAGCATCTCAGTGTGGCAGGGGTCTCCACGGGGCTTCTCCAGCTCCAGAGGTCTGGTTGCATCAGGGTAGTTCCAAGTGGCTCCTCCAGCTCCCATGGCACAGGGTCTATCAGTGCAGTGCCATGTGTCTGGCAAGTAGAGTGTCTCTCAGGGAGGGAGCAGAGAGGGAGAGCATCTCCTGCCTCCGAGGAGGAAATACAGGAATTTCCAGAATCCTCAGAAGAAGGCCATGCCCACACAGAGGCCTCATTGGCTATACAATGATTGAAAACTAGACTCCACCCCCTCACTCATCATCCTCTCAAATTGACAACAGATTATATGACTACCACACCAGATGTTGAAAAACCAATGGAGGACAGCCCTACTCTGACACGCTTGGAATCTCCATGAGTTAGACTCCGGGGCAACTTGTTTCTGTAGTCCGTACATGGGACCAGTGGTCAATACACTTGCCCAATGACCATAGGTTGGAGGTTTGAGTCCACCAAGAGGCCCCTGGTCATCTGCATCTGGCAACCCAGCCAGTGACAGCGCGAGCAGCACAGTGCTGCTCTGCTTCCGGTGGGGTTTCCAGGAATTGGAACTGACTTGACAGCACCCCGGTTTTTACACTTTCTTGACATTTCCCCACGTCAGACTCCTCACCCTGGGTTTCTCTTGTCTGTGAATTTCTTGAGGTCAATCATTCGGTTGGATGCGCATCCCTCTTGCTAGGCTCACAGACAGCAGAGTTGGATTCCAGGAGGTTCGGTGATGCAACATGGAGGCAACCATGATGGCAGGGACGTAATTTACCTGCAACCTTTCTTGGAAATGAGCCAAGCACTTCTTGGCTGTTTGTAGTTCACTTTATTCCTTCTGGGGAAAACTCTTTGTAGTCGGAACGACTGTCTGACCTTTAAAACAGTCGTAAGATAAATGAAGGGAGGCAGCTGAGAGCATTCGCCGCGTCTGCTTCAACAGAGCATCACTTGGTGATTTGTCAGACATTTTCGGGTCCCCTGCTTCCTTCGTGAATGCGATGCTATGTGTTTAGTTAACTCACACGGGGCAGAACATTTGCAATCTGTTAGGAACACGCACCTCTCTAAAAGGTCCTGCGATTTCTAACATATCGAGCTCATTAGAAGCCCAAAAAGACAGTTCCCCTGCGGGACTGAGCTTCCCCACTTTACACCAGGGGCGTTACATTGTTTGGAGCAGAACATTAAATTTTAAAGAGTCATTTTTTCTAAGTAGCCTATTCAGTCACGGCCAAGTAGCAAGGCTACGGAATGCCACCTTCAGTTTCACTATTTCCCGTAGGAGGCCCGGTGGGGCACACGCGGTTGGTGTTCTGGCTGCTAATCGAAAGATTAGTGGTGCCTCAGAGGGAAAGCGCCGTCACCTACTCCTGAAGACGGGGCCATTGAAAAACGGACAGAGCACAGTTCTACTCTGACACACATGGCAGGGCCAGGCGTTGGGTGGGCTCCACGGCAACTGGTGTAGCCACCCGGTGAAAGTTATTTACTAGCCACCTTTCTTTGTCTGCACCCCCCCCCCCAACCATCAGGGACAGTTGGCTATGCACCACATCACCAGTAACCAGAAAGAAACAGTCCACAGTGGTAGACTGTGTGCATGTTATGAGGAGGGACGTCGCGCTTAGTAAAGCGGAGGGTCAGCATAAATATGGAAGGCCCTCAACGGGATGGGTTGGACATGGCAAGGATCCTGAGCCCAGGACCTGGCAGTGTTTCGTGCTGTTGTACAAGGGACATGTGAGTCGGACAGGCTCTACAGCACCTATCAACAACAACAGCGACAACTTGCTCTTGATGATTTGACATTATAGACACAGAGGATGGTTGTCGGTCGCTGATAAGCTCAAGGGACCCTGAGTTTATGAAAAGGGCCACTCTTGCCCTTACCTTTCTTTCTGCGCTCCTCTCCCATCTTTTAAATGCACAGAATCAAAGAAACTAACCACACCGTGTAAATATAATTATCTGTGTGTATACACACATCGTAGAAGAACTCCCCATGAGGGGTGGAGTAGTGGAGTTAGAAGGGACCATGGACCATGAACCCATGCTCATCATTCTGCAACAACCTCGAGAGATTAATTACCAAATGTCACATTTCCTGCTCAGCCAAAGCCTGCTGTCGGGTACCTGCGTACCATGTAACTCTTCCCAACACTCTCTCCTTTTAACCCACTCACCTGTAAATCCAGCTGTCCTACCATTAGGATTTTCTGGGCAGCTGTGGAAAGAGTCTCCTAAAGTTTCTCGGAGAGGATAAAGAGACTCAAAGAGCTGAAGCAATGTTCAAAAGGAATCATACTGTCGGGCAGAGCCCATGTAGCCGACTTCAGTTTGTATCAAATTGTTGCAGTGATAAAGATAGTGTGGTCCCACTGGAGGGGCAGACATGCCAATCGGTAAAAAGAACAGAGCTCCACACAGCTATCTCTGCACCCAACTGACTGCTGGCCAAGAAGGAAAATCGGTTCAATCTTCTGAGCTAAGTCCCAAACCTTTTACTAGAATTGCATGAACTTAATTTTAGTAGAAAACGTCAAGGAGGGGAAAAAATCTCAGGAGGAAGTCTTCAGGATGAAGCCTGCGGCAAAGAGTGCTTAGATTTGGCACCACAACATGGCCCATCAAAGGAAAAGTTGATGGTCTTACTTCCTAAGAGTCAAAACATTTTATTCTGCAAAAGCCTCTATTCAGAAGATGGGAAGCAAACTACCAACTTAGAGAAAATAATTTCAAAACCACAGATCCAAGAGAGGAACTTGTATTGCATTCAACTGAAGACTACTCCGGATTTATCAGTGGAAAGCTGAGAGAGAGAGAGAGAGAGAGAGAGAGAGAACTAATTAGAAGATGGGCAAAAGACAGAAGACAAACTTCACTGAAGAGACTGAGTAGGCTTAGACAGATGGTACATAAACACATGAAAACATGCTCAACATATTTAGCCATCAAAAATGCAAATTAAAATCATAATGAGATATCAATATACACCTCTCAGAATGACTAAAATAAAAAACAGGAACACCACAAAATGTTAGCAAGGATGCATAAAAATTGGATCATCTATGCATTGCTGATTGGAATGTAAAATAGCTATCTGTGTTACAGATTGAGTTCTGCCCCTCTAAAACATGTGTTGTAAATCGTAATTCCTCTGCCCGTGCATGGTTAGCATCCTGTGTTAGTCCAGGTTGACTAGAGAAACAAATCCAGCAATGCTCATTGAGGTCAGTCTGGGTAGACTAGAGAATCAAAGTCATAGAGACACATGTGCACAAGAAAGAGGTTGAAAGAAAAGAAAGAAAGAAAGAAAAAGTTTATATACAAGGGCAGTTGGATACTGAGAAAACATCTCAGCCCAGTCCAGATCAAGTCCAGAAGTCCAATATTAGTCCACATGTCCAATACCAGTCTATAAAATCCTCTTCAGATTCATGAAATACATGCAATGATGCCGATTGAAGGAAGATCACAGGCCAGTGCATGAGAAATCTTGTAGATCCAGTGGCATTGTAAACATCTCAGCACTGGCAGGGATCTCCACATGACTTCTCCAGGTCCAGGGTTCTGGCTGCATCAGGGTAGGTCCATGTGGCTTCTCCTTAAGGATGTCTCACAGGGAGTGAGCAGAGAGATAGTCTGTCTCCTGCCCTGCCTCCAAGGAGGAAATTCAGGAATTCTCAGAACCCGTAGGGGAAGGCCATGGCCACACAGAGGCCTCATTGGCTATATCCCGATTGACAGGCCAGATTCCGCCCCTTCACTCATAATCTTCTCAAGTCCCAAATTGATGCCAGATTATGTAACTACCACAACTCATATATGTATAGGAGAGAGCTTTCTCTCAAAGAGCAATTGTATATTGAGAAAACATCCCGGCCCAGTCCAGATTGTCTAGAAATCTGTTATTAGCCCTTATGTCCAATACTAGTCCATAAATTCCTCTTTAGACTCATGCAGTACATGCAAGGATGCTGAATGCAGGAAGATCACAGGCCGGTGGGTAGAAAGTCTTGTGGATCCAGTGGCAGCGGAACCATCTCAACACTGGCGTGGCTCTCCAAGTGGCTCCTCGAGCTCTCTGAGTGTCTCCAAAGGAGGGAAGGGAAGGCAAAGAGAGAGTGGGTCCCACCCTCTCTCCCTTGTATCTCCCTTGCAACTCCGAATGAGGTCATCAAGCTGCGACCTGTTTGACAGGCTAAACTCCACCCCTTCACTCTTAATACCCTGAGGTTGACAGGAGATTACGTAACTATCATACATCCCATTTGGGAAGTGGGTAGTGTCTGTTATGCTAGTCAGGGACACTCGGGGTGCATCTGAGCCCATCGCTTTTGAGAGAGAAACAAGGTTCAATAAGCAAGTGAAGAGAAGAGGTGAGAGCAGCAAGATATCAAGCCACAGGGAACGAGATCACAGGGACAGAACTGAGCAAGAGTCAAAGGATCTTTCACCAGTGGGGTGGGGGGTCAGGGAGCCTTCCCCTAGAATTGACACCACGAACTCAGACTTATAAATGGAAGTTCATTTCGGTCAAAGCAGCACTCGATAACTAAGACACTCCAGACAACAGCCCGGGTCGTTCTTTAAGACATCAGCCGCACCACCCAGGCATTGCATCCCTGGGCAGCTATTGCAGAGACGCCAAAAATTATGTTCACACGAAGACCAGTGCGTGAGTGCTCCCCGCAGCTTTCCTGGTGAGAGTCAAGAAACTGGAAACCGTCCAGTCTTCATGCATGCGGGAAAGGTTCCAGAGCTGTGGTAGACATCACACCATGAAACACTGCTGCTTTTTAAAAAAACTGGAAACAACTCTACGTGGCTCCCAAAGGAACATGCGGGCAGAGTAGCCTGTCAGTCAGGTCGCAGCTCGATTGGAGGGCCTCCGCCAGAGGCAGACCACTCTCTGTCATCTTCTTGTTGACAAGCTTTGTTCTTCCAGCCACGTTGAGAACTGCGAAACCCCTGGAGATGGGTCCACCGCCATTGGATCCACAAGTCTTTGCACCCACTGGCCTGTGATCTTCCTGCATTTCGCCTCGTTACACGTGGCTGTGTGAGTCTCAGGAAAGATTTATGGACTAGTATAGGACTTACGGACTTGATCTAGACTGGGCTGGGATGTTTTCCTGATGTACAATTACTTCTTGATGTAAAGCCCTTTCTTATGCATAGATGCGTGTCACCAGATTGGTTTCTCTAGTCAACCCAGCCTAACACCAACTCCAGTCTTCATGCATGCGGGAAAGGTTCAAGAGCTGTGATAGATCGTACCATGAAACACTGCTGTTGTTGTTGATGATGATGTCGTTGTCATCTGTGGCCAGGTCTGTTCTGACTCATAGCCACCCTATAGGACAGAGAACTGTCCCAGAGAGTTCCCGAGACCGTGATCTGTACATATTTTTGCCTGTGGTGGGTTCAGGTTCCTACCGTTCTGTTAGGAGGGAGTGCCTACTTATTGTGTCTCCAGGGCTCCTTCATGAAGCGTTGCTGTGTTTAGTGCCCTGGAGACGGTTCTGACCATGATCCCGTGTACAGCAGAGTCGAACCCTGCTGGGCCCTGTGCCGTTCCCACGGTGGGGGCTATGTTCGAGCCCGTTGCCGCAGCCATTGCGTCAGTCTGTCTCCTCTAGCCTCTTCCTCCTTGCTCACTGACCCCTAATTTAGCAAGCATGATGTCCTTCGGCAGGGACCGGCCCCTTGGATAATACGTCCAAAGTATAAAGAGGAAGTCTTGCCATCCTTGCCTCGAAGGAGCACTCTGGCTACACTTCTTCCAAGACAGATTTATTCAATCCATGGGCTAGTCAATAGTCGTTGTCAACGTCACATTCAAATGGATCGATTCTTCTACCATCGTCTTTGGTCTCTGTCCATGCACTTTCACGTGCATACGAGGCCATTGGGAAGCCCATGGTCAAGTGCACTTTAGTCCTCTGAGTGACATGTTTGCTATTTAGCACTTTCAAGATATCTTATAGCAGCAGACTTGCCCAATAAAATACGTCTCTGATTTCTTGACTGCTGCTTCCTTGGGCATTTATTATGGATGGTAATAAAATAAAATCCTTGACAATTGCAGTATTTTCTTCTCTTATTGCGCTATTACTTATTGGCCCAGTTGTGCGGGTTTTGACTTCTTTCTTTAGTAAAGCAGAATTCATACTGAAGGCTGTCGCCTCTAAACATCATCAATAAGTGATCTGGAGTTTTGCTCCATTGGCGGGTCCCTTGCTTTCAGCAAGCAGCTTTGTGTCTTCTACATATTTCAGGTTGCTCATGAGCCTCCCTCCAATCCCAATGCCAAAGTCTTCAAATAGCCCCGCTTCATGGATCCCTTGCTCAGCATACAAATGGAATTGGAATGGCACAAGGACACAAGCATGTCCTCCATCGCTCCCGCTGCAGTCTCCCCTTGTTCGGCTTGAACAAATGCCTCTGGTCCATGCACAGGTGCTGCACGAGCGCAGTGAAGTGTTCTGGGATTTCCCCTTCTTCTCAATGTTGTCCATAACTTGTTATGATCCATACAGCCCAATGCCTTTGCATAGTCCATGAAAACAAGTAAACCGATTTCTTGTGTTTTCTGCTTTCAGCCATGATTTATCTGACATGATCACTGATATCCCTTTTTCCACATCCACTCTCTGAAGCTGGCTTGAATTTGTGGCTGCTCCCTGTTGATGATCTGCTGCAGCCATTTTTGAATTGTCTTCAGCTAATTATATATACATATAAAATACCAGTGTACCAGGAAAAAATGCCAGTAAACTGCACATGTATATGCACTCTATAGCATATCTAGATAGCAGTGCTTATATTTCATGTATGTTTATGAATGTTATCCTATCACAGTATTGTACTTAAGGTTAGAGCTTGAGATGCTCTCTTTAACACTGAATGGGATTCCATTCTTCTATTTGTCAGTAACATACTATGATAAGTGGAGAATACTGGAATTGTCAAGAATTTCATTATTTTATTTTATCGATTAGTTGGAATTTAATACATATATCATTCCATATTTCAATCATGTCAAGTAGAATGTACAATTGCTAGCAGTTTCCAAACATTCTTTTTCTACATAGACTCCTGGACATGGTTTCCCTTTTACCCTAATGCCACCACTGTACCCACGTGGACCTCTCATCAATGCCCAAAGCAGAGTCAAGACAGCAAAGACATGCTTCTCGGGGCAAGTCTGCTGCACGAGGTGAAATGGCCAACACCAGCCCCTGTCGGCTCACTAATGCCCGCCCAGGTGACTGGGGTTCAAGGGTTCCCTTCCATTCTTGACCACTTCCAGTATCCTTGATTCAGACCTTGCGTGCTCCACTTAGGATTCAAGGATGTTTGCGACTGTTTCTCCTCATGTTGTGTTGTGGCACAAAAGCAAATGGAGGTCCCGGAAGCTTTGCTCCATTGGCATCAATGAGGTTGGCTGTGTTTTGAGGCGGCAGCGTGTCCTCAGCTGTGGCATGAGTGCCACCTCTCCCTGCCCTGCCTCCGACACTGTCCCACTAGGACCCATAAGCTTTTCCTTGGCCAGTTTTTCAAGTAGAGCACCAGGTGACTCCCCCCTCCAGGAAATACGAACAGCTCAGCAATAAAAGGAATGGGCGAGCGCTACACGGAACAACCTGGATGGATCTTCAGAGGACTATGCTGTATGCTCTTCTCTGCAAATGCTTCCTGTATCTGTTTTGAGGTGATATCAGTTAATTGTTTTATTTCCTCAGGACAGGCCATATTTTCATACTTCTTTTCATTTAATTTTTTCAGTCTTAACTTTTCTCCCCTTTTAACCACTCAGCCTAATATTTTGATCCGAGGGGTAAGGAATCCAGAATTTGGGGTTTTGTTTTTAGTGGAGCGATTTTTAATTTGCTTTATTTATTTTCTGTTAAACACTCCATTGTTTGGTCCCCAACCCCATCATTCCTCTCCCTGTTCCCACCTCTGTCAAACAACAGCCGCCACCAAAAACCCTAATATTTTCTTTTTATGCTTATTTTCTTCAGTGTTTTCATCAGTAATAGAAGTTGAATTTATCAAATGCCTTTTCTGTATCAATTGATAGAATCACATGGTTCTTCTCATTTATTCTGTTTATGTGATGATTACATTGATTGCTTTTCTAATATTAAACCATCCTTGCATTTGTCATATGAATCCACTTGATCATGATTTTTTTATGCTTAGTTGAAGTCTATTGACTAGTATTTTATTGAAGATCTTGGTATTCATTAGAGATATTGGTCCGTAATTTTCAATTCAAGTGATGCATTTGCCTGGTTCAGGTGTTAGATTTATAGTTGCTTCATAAAATGAGCTTAGTTGTATATTGTGAAATAGTTCACATGCAATTGGCATCAAATTTTCTCTAAATATCTGATATAATTCCCCAGTGAAACCATCTGGACCTGAACTTGTTTAATGTTGGGAGTTTCTTAGCACTAGAGCTATTTCTTCTTGTGTTGCAGGCTTTTTGAGGTTTTCTGTGATTATCTGTGGTAATTTAGGTAAACGGTGCATTCTTAGAAATTTATTTATTCCAGGTTTTCAAATTTGTTGGAATATAGTTTTTCACAAGATCAATATTCTCGGCAGTAGTAAGCTGAAATGGACTGGTATTGGCCATTTTGAATCAGAAAATCCTATGATTTACTATGCCGGGGATAACGCAATCAAGGGGAATGATGTGGCCTTCATTGTCAAAAATGACATTGCAAAATCCACCATGAAGTACAGTGCCATCTGTGACAGGATTATATCAACGCGCTTTCAAGGTAATCTAATCAGTACAACTATTACTCAAATTTATGCATATACTGCAAATGCTAGGGAGGAAGAAACTGAAGAATTCTACCAATGACTTCAGTCAGAAATTGTTCAAATATGTAATCAAGGTATAGTGGAAAATAATGGCGATTGGAAGACAAAAGTTAGAAACAGAGAGAGTGGACAATATGTTCATGGTGATAGAAATGAAGCTGGAGATCACACGATAGAATTTTGCAAGACAAATGACTTGTTCAGAGAAAATCCCTTTTTTTCAACAATACAAACGCTGACTATACGTGTGAACTTATCCACAGAGTTCACAAGAGTCAAATTGACTACATCTGTGGGATGAGGCCCTGGAGAAGCTCAATAACAGCAGTTAAAGCCAGACCAGGGACTGACTTTGGAACAGACCATCAGTTGCACATATGTAAGTTCAGGTTGAAGCTGAAAAAAATGAAAACAAGTTCACAGGAGCCAAAGTATAACCTTGAGTCTATCCCGCCAGAAATTTGAGAACCTCGCAAGCGCAGACTTGAAGCATTGGACACTCGTGGCAGAAGGTCTGATGAGCTGTGGGAGGACATCAAGAACATCATTCATGAAGAAAGCAAACGGTCACTTAACAAGAAAGAAAAGACCAAAGTGGATGTCAGAAGAGACTCTGAAATTTGCTCTTAATAGAGTAGCTAAGGCACATAGAAGAAATGATGAAGTTAAAGAAGTGAGCAGATATCAAAGGGCAGCTCGAGAAGACAAAGCACAATATTATAGCGAAACGTGCAAAGACCTGAAGCTAAAAAAACAAAAAGGAAGAACACATTCAATGTGTCTTCAACTAAAAACAGTGAAGAAAAACGCAAGCCTTGAGCGTCAATCTTGAAAGATTCTGTGAGCAAAATATGGAAGCATCAAAAGCTGGAAGAATGCAGAGTCACTGTACCAAAAAGAGCTAGTTGACACCCCACCATTTCAGGAGGTAGCACATGAGCAAGACCCAGTGACACTGAAGGAGAAAGGGCAGGCTGTTCTGGAAGCATTAGTGAAAATAAGTCTCCAGGAATTGATGGAATACCAGTGGAAGTATTTCAAAAAGCTGATGACACACTTAAAGCGCTCATTTGTCTATGGCAGGAAATTTGGAAGACAGCTACTTGCCAACTGACTAGACGGGATCCATATCTGCACCCATTGCTCACATTATAAAATACTGTCAATGATATTACATGCAAGTAAAATTTTGCTGAAGATCATCCAACAGTGATTGCAGCTATACATTGACCCGAGGTTTAGGCTGGATTCAGAAGAGGATGTTGAACAAGGGATATCATTGCCAATGTCAGGTGGATCTTGGCTCAGAGCAGAAAATACCAGAAAGATGTTTTTGTGTGTTTTATCGACTCTGAAAAGGCATTGGATTGTTTGGACCATAATAAATTATGGATAAACTTGAGAAGGAGGGGACTTCAAGAACAAGTCAGTGTATTCATGAGGAACTTGTACATGGATCAAGAGGCAGTGGTGTGACCAGAACAAGGGAATATTGCATGGTTTGAAATCAGGAAAGGTGTGCATCAGGGTCCTATCCTCTATATACCGAGAACATCATCAGGGAAGCTGGCTGATATGAAGAAGAGTGTGACATCGGGACTGGAGGAAGGCTTTTAAACAGCCTGCAATATTTAGATTACAAGCCTTGCTCACTGAAAGTGAGGAGCACTTGAAGCACTTGCGGATGGATCATGGATCACAGCGTTCAGTCGGGCTACAACTCAATGTGAAGAAGACCAGAATCCTCACACTGGACCAATAGGCAACATCATGATGGCTAGAGCAAGGGTTGATGTTGTCAAGGATTAGACTGGACCAATAGGTAACATCATGATGGCTAGAGCAAGGGTTGATGTTGTCAAGGATTAGACTGGACCAATAGGCAACATCATGATGGCTAGAGCAAGGGTTGATGTTGTCAAGGATTAGACTGGACCAATAGGCAACATCATGATGGCTAGAGCAAGGGTTGATGTTGTCAAGGATTAGACTGGACCAATAGGGCAACATCATGATGGCTAGAGCAAGGGTTGATGTTGTCAAGGATTATGTCTTGCTTGGATTCACCATCAATGTGCATGGAAGCAATAGTGAAGAGATCAAACAATACATTTCATGAGGTCAATCTGCTGCATAAGTCCTCTAGAGAGTATTGAAAAGCAAGGATGTTACTTTGAGGACTCGGGTGCGCCTGCCCCGAGCCATGGTGTTTTTAGTGGCCTCAAGTGCGTGTGAAAGTTCGACATGTGAAAGTTGAATAAGGAAGATGAAGGAAGAATCGCTGCATTTGGATGTGGGGCTGGAGAAGGCTATTGACAGTACCAAGGACTGCTGAAAGGACAAATGTCTCTGTCTTGGAAGCAGGTGGACCAGAGTGGCATAGACAGCAAGATTTAGTCTTACATACTGTGGATATATTGTCAAGGGAGCCCAGTCCCTGGGGAAGGGCATCGTGCTGGGCAAAGTGGAGAGGCAGTGAATAAGAGGCAGGCCCTCAATGAGATGATGGACACGGTGGCTGCAGCGGTGGACTGAGGCACCGGAACAATGGTGAGGATGGCGCCGCACTGCGCAGTGTTTCATGCCGTTGTAACAGCATGTGAATAACAACATTGCCATGGGCTCACTCCTGACACCGGACTTGGCAGAAAGCAAAGCCGTTCTGTAGAGCTTTCTTGGCTGTCATGTTTAGGGAACCAGATTACCAGGTGTCTCTGCCGACGAGTGGGTTCAAACCACCAACCCCTATTCACCCCAACAAGGAGCTCTGTGTGTACGTGTGTGTGTGTGTGTGTGTGTGTGTGTGTGTGTGTGTGTGTGTGTCCGGGGTGAGGGTAATATTCTCTTTGACTTTCACCATCCCAAGCTCAAGAATCGTGTCCTGTTCAGCAGGGTATGCAGACACACTCAGCGCACTTGGCTAACCACGTGAATCTCTCCTCCAATTAGCGACCTCATTACGGGTACAAGCGTGACACGTTCCATTACTGTATCATTTGATGACTCTCTATTTTGTCCCCTTCTCTCTACAAAGAGTCTCAATATTTACTCCTGGCTACTCCCTAGTGGTAGGATTTTTTTGAAGCACTGACAGCCGTGTATGTACTGGGAAACTATATGACAGCACTATATGACAGGGATGAAAACAGAACACTAGTTATGATGCTGGGACTGGTGGCGGGGGCGGTCTTGGGTGGGGAGCTGTTGCTCAGGAGAACAACAACAAAGCCAAACAAATGGAAGCAAATAAATATTGTTCTGTGAGAGAAAAATGAATAGACAGTTGGCAAGCTTTTCTGAACGGACGACATTCATAAGGAAAGTGACCAACCTGCTGTCGCCCCAGCGATATCACAGGACAACGATGGCATCTTCTTGTAGCCTCGGTGGATCTCGAGTTAGGGAGAAGAACGCAAACCGAACCCTATGAGGTTGAAACCCCAGTCTGTAAAGGTGTCTACCACCAGCAGCCAGTGGAAATCAACTAGGCATTTCCTCAGCTCTTCGTCTTTCCTATCTTCTTCCCCTAATGTATTCCTCTTGTCTCCTGGTGGCATTGTGGTTTTGCATTGGACTGTGAACTGTAAGGTTGACAGTTTGAAACCACCAGCCACTCCTCCAGAGAAAGATGAGGCTTTCTACTTCTGTAGAGAGTTACAGTCCCGGTAACTCACAGGGCCGGTGAGTTTCTACCCGACCCTGTCCTATAGGGTTATTGTGAGTAGAGTCCACTCCATGCCAGCTGTCACTTTGGTTTTCTATGCGTGACTCTTGGGCTGCTAACTGCAACATCACCAGTTCAAAATCACCAGCTGCTCCCCAGGAGAAATACTGGGCTTTCGGCTGCCATCAAGAGTTGCAAGTCTTGGAAGCCCACAAACGCAGTTCTATCCCATCCTATGGGGTCGTTATGAGTCGCCATGACTCTATGGCAGTGAGTTTGGCGCAGTCTACTGAGCTAAAGATTAGCGGTTTTAACCCACCTAGGGGTGCTGTTGGGCAAGCACTGGACTGATAGCTACAAGGCCATGGGTTCAAACCCTCCAGCTGCCCCCAAGGAGAAAGATGAAGCTGTCTGCTCCTGTAAACATTAGCATCTAAGGTCGCTGTGAGTCGGAAATGATTCATTGACAGTGAGTTTGCTTTTCTGCTTTGTTAGGTAGAGGCCTTCCAGAAGGATGTTCTGGTCAACTGTTTCCATTAAGATGATTGTCAGGAAACCCTTATAGTGCCAGGCTACTCTGTAACACAGGGTCATTATGAATCAGAATTTACTTGATTGCAACATATTGATCTGCCTATCTATCTATCTATCTATCTATCCATCCATCTATTGATCCATCAATACACCCATAAAGGAGTCCCTCCATCTACCCACCTACCCATTATCCATCTATCCATCCACCCATCCTTCCATCCACCTATCCATCCACCCATCACCTTACCATTTAAAAAAAAACAACTTTGATCCTAATTTTGGCTCTTGGCAGTAATCATTCTGCCAGCCATTGTATGAACCTGATATTTGTCCTCAACTTTATGAAGTTCCCCAGAGGAGGGGGGGACCCAATAGTGCTCCATGTGTTCTTCAGACAAGCCCCCTCTGACATGGTCAAGCCATACCCCATGCCCAGGGTGACACAATGGCCTAGGACACGGATGTTTCTACCTCTTCCTCAGACATTTTCTCTCTCATACAATTGTTGTCTAAGGTCTACTCAGTAGCATCTTTTCCTGGCCTTGATTTCCTTGATCTGAATCCAGCTACGTCCCACACGGCCTGTCTACTTGAATGCTCTGTGTCTACGTTATCTGTATCAGTTTTCATAGTTTCCTCGAGCCACACGAATCTGTGGATCTTTCTGCCGATATTAGTGGTACATCCCTCTCTGTTCACCCCGTTCCCTTAGTACATTGTAATTTTAGCAGAGGCAAGATGAAAGATTAGCCTATCTCTGAACTTTATGACAAACCTCAATTGCCTGCTTCTGAGTAGAGTGTGGGGATCCTGATGGCATAGTGGAGTACATGATGAGCCGCCAACCACAAGGTCAGCAGTTCAAAGCCACCAGCTGCTCCTCAGGAGAAAGTTGAGGCTCTCTACTCCCATAAAGAGTTTCAGTGTTGTCCTGTAGGGTCACTGTGAGTCAGACTTGACTCAGTGGAAGTAAGTTTTGCTTTGGGTCTTGGATAGAGTACAGTGTCTTCATTGTGAATTGTCATGGTTGAATATCTTTGCGATAGTTTGGTTTCAGGTCAACTTGGGTGGGTAAGGAGTCTCCCATAATAAGATCCCACATAGTGTGTCAACACCATGCTGGAGTCTTCTGTGAAGCAGCCAAGCGGTTGTGGGGTGAATAGACCTTCTAAAACGGGTCACAGATGTGATTCACTGAGAGAGGTCTCATTAGGGGTGGGCCGATCCTTAGTACAGATCAGCAGTGTGTGGAAGCTAACTGAGGCCTACTGCCGAGTATGGATCCTGCCTCTGGTTCACCGACCTCCTGCCAGGTTGCCTGCGGATCCCAGGAGCCATCAGTGGACTGCTAACCGTGGATTCATTTGGCCAGTTTGGGATGCATTCAGCTCAGCAACCACCAGTCTATGGTCATCCTGCTTCATCTTCCTGCTTCCTGTTTGTCAGCCTCTGCTACTACAGGAGTCAGGAGAAGCTTCAAGTTCACATCTGACCTCCGGACTTGAACGTCATGGACTGAACTTACCCGCTTCTACCACAGTATGAACGCATTCTTGATAGAAATGTCTTCCTAGAGGCACTGCATGCTACTCACCCGCATCTGTCATCGGCACTGTAGATGACTAGAGGTGACGTCTTTATTTCAAGTGGAACAATCACCCTTTGACCTCCACCAAAAATGCTGCCTACTCCTCTTGTGAGCTCAAATCTGTGAGTTCTGGCAGAACATCCTGAGTGGCTCGCACCTAAATGTGATATAGATGCCATCTCTCAAGGGCGCCTCCCTCTTTTTCTTTCTAAGCTGACTCTCCTGCCAACCATCGATGTTTGTGAAGTTCTCCTTCTCTGAATTGGCTTGCAGCACGAGTGGTTGACTTTTCAAATGGCCAAGGTTATTGTTCATGGAGGACCGTGGCGACTCTGGTAGAATGTGTGCCTTCCCTAGAGAAAGTCTGGGTTGGATCCCAGCCTGTGTCCCTTATGTGCAGCCCCGCAGTTCGCCGTGGGGTCTGGCGTGTTCCTCGGTAAAGAAGGGGCTTCAGTGGCGCTTCCGGCTGAAGATGGACGAATGGAGACTGATGGGCACGCGCTGGGCTGCTCACTGCCAGGTCAGTTGTTGGAAGTCACCCTCTTTACAATAGAAAAAAACGAGCCTTTTAAAAATTTTAAATCATTTTATTGGGGGCTCATACAACTCTTATCACAATCCATACACACATCCATTTTCAAGCACATTTGTACATTTGTTGCCATCATCATTCTCAAGACACTTGCTTTTTACTTGAGCCCTTGGTATCAGTTCCTCGTTCCCCCCCCACTCCCTCGCCACTCCCCCCAAAATAGGCTTTTACTACTCCTGTAAAGAGCTATTAAGAGCTATTGTCCAGGAAACCCACAAGGGGCAGTTCTACCCTGTCCTATAGGGTCCCTGCGAGTCGGCCTCGATGGCAGTGAGTTTTCAGCAAGAGGGAAAGGGCCTGTTGATTGAATCCCAGACATCAGCCAATGAAAACCCAGCGCAATCTACACTGGCGCCTAGATGATTTTCGACAAAGGTTTCCGAGAATGGAATGTGACAAATGCGCGGAGTGTAGTGGAGAGTACTTTGAAGGTGATGAGGTTGTTTTATAAGAAAAAAATACATAGCTTTGAGGGTGATCCTTTTGGGCGGGGTACCCCCTCGTCTACCTCACATATCATATGGTGTACTCTTCATTCAGTCTTGAGAAGGGTCGTGCTCTCATCCTTGTGATCAATTTCAGAACATTTTCGTTTTTTACTCCTTGTTGCTAGTTCCCAACCCGCCCCTCTCCTGCTGCCCCCTCTCCACTCCCACTCCCCCGACCGATTTTTAGCATCTGGATGTTCTGCCTCTTAGCCTTCACATCCATATGTACATTTCTGACTTCGCTGGCTGGGTTAAGGGCAGGCAGGTGTTTGGCGGTAAACACAGGGCCAGCAGTACAGTCTGGGGCAGTTCTGCCCTGCCCTACCGGGTCGCACCGACCCGATGACAATAAGTATTTCCTTTTCTGTGCTGGGGGACAAGGCCCCGAGGCCACCATTTGAACCATCGGGGGTCTAAGAAAGCCATAGCCCTTGCCACCCACAGAGTTTTCCTGTTTTGTCTTTTCCGGTCAGTTTTACATGAACAGTTGTGTCCTGAGCTGCCTCTCCCCAAGGAGCGAGGGGGTTGCACTGGCAGCTGAACAGGGCACAAAGACAGAGTCTCTCTTGGAAAAACACTGAAGTCCCAGCAGGCAGGCCCGCATAGGCCACTCCATTTTTTGGAGTCCTGGGATGTACACACCCCCCAGAATGGATTAGGAGGGGCAAGTGAGCAGCCCAGCGCATGCCCATCAGTCTCCAGAGCTGGTTTACCTTTCGAGCATGGAGACAGATGGCGACCAGGGTGCAAGGTAGCCCTGGGTCGGTGCACTTTTTGGTCTTTTGTATAAAACACACCTGCTGCAGTGCCACGCGGGCCATCCCGGCTATGGACAAACCTCCACCATATGGAGGGACGAGCTCTAACCTTTAGTTACGAATCAGCCCCCTGAAAAAGCCTGTTACCCTAACAATACAAGGGACCTGCGGCGATTCCAGCAAGAAAGGCGTGCTGCTGGCCAGGGAACCTCAAAATATGATGTGATGATTGCAGTTGGAGCCCGTGGGTGCAGCAGGTGACGCATTAGGCTGTTTACCGAAAGATGGGCAGTGAACCCCACCAGCCACTGCTCCCGGGGAAAGAGAAGGCTGTCCGACAGCTCCCGTGGTGCTAACAGCACTGGAAACCCACAGGGGCAGTTCCACTCTGTCCTGCAGCCTGCTAGGCGTCAGGATCAGCAGGAAGCAGGTGGGTGTGATTTGGGCTCTGGTTGTCCTAGCAGAAACGTTTTGTACATCTACCCAGTGTTTCTTCACTGACTTTTAATGCTTACAAAGGTACCAAACTCACTGCCCCGGAGGCACTTCTGACTCATCGTGACCCTATAGGACAGGGTAGAACTGCCCCGTGGGGTTCTGAAGCTGGGGGCTCCGGGCCGCTGTCGTGGTGGTAGCAGCCCTGAGTAACCCGCTACACCATGCCACAGGGCGCATATTTGAATGCCATTAGCTACCAATCTTGCCTAACGGTCCTGACTCGCGTACAAGTTTAATTTCGGCATGCATTTGGGAATAAGGGTGTGTTCATAATCAGCAGGGGGTCGGGACGGTGTCCGGGTCCCAGCTTCCAAGTGTAGGACACATGAGAAGAGAAGCTATTTTGCAACGAACAGCTATTGCCACCTTGTTTAAGCTCACTATGTGCACTGCGTGCTGTAAATAGGGCTTTGAAAGTAGCCCATGCTCAGAGGGGCCCCTCTGGTAAGCATGTCATCTTCAGGTTTGCCCTGTCCTCTGCCTGGCTGGCAGCTACGTTGAATGTTTTTTGCTTTTTTTTGTTGTTTATTTTAAATAACAGGCACCTCCTTGTTACCTCAGCTACATGTGACAGTGCCTCCAAGGACCACTTTAACTGAAGCTGTGTTACACTGGCCGCCCAAGCACGAAGAGGGGCAGGGGGGAGGGCCGCTGCAGAGAGGGCTGCTAGAGGGCCTCTGGATTACGGGCTGCTAACAGCGGGGTCGACAGTTCAAAACCACCGGCTGCTTTTCAGGAGACAGAAAGGTCTCTCTCCCCCCGTAAAGAGTGACAGTCTTGGAAACCCACAGGGGCAGTTCTACCCTGTCCTCTAGGGCACCTGTGAGTTGGCAGCGAGTTTCATTTGGTTTTGGTGTGTACTATGCCGATCAAGTCAAGCTTTGTGGAGGCACATAGTGTGTGCCCATAATGTTGCAGGTGTGCATGCGTGTACTGTATGACCTTATACTGTATGTGTGCATCCATAGAACTGTGTACACATGCACACATATACCAGTGTGCATGCCAACACCCATGTGCACATGTCTTGTACATGTGTTTGCATGCATGCTTCTGTACACATGTGTGGGTTTTTCACAAGTACCACCAGGTGTGGTGGCTTCTGAAGAAGCACCAAACCCTGAAATCGCATTTCCCCTCCTCACCCGTTTCATGGTTAATTAGGAGCAAGCTCCCAGGCTCCGCAGCAGCGGCCTGTCTAATTTAATAACCCAGGAGTCGGGTGCTTGACAATATAATGAAATATCATAAATACCACGGCAGCTTTTAAAATTATGGATGCAAAACATATTGTCGCTAATCTTTGCTGATTGGAAAGGGCTTTTGTGAAGCGCAGAGCACCGTCCGATGAGGACCGCTCTGGCTGCCGCGGTCAATGGAATTGCCCACCCGTGGCCGTCCTGTGCCCGATGGGCCACCGTTTGCTTCGAGATGCCATCTCTCAGTCCACAAAGTCCCTTCCCTCCAGTCAGGATCAGCCACAGACACGCAGTCCACGGGGAAGTATTTGCCTGTGTTTTTCTTCAGAGCAGCGCACGTATTTGACCATCCTGAGGGTGGACAATTTCATTCTGTGTTTCGGTGTCTTGGGAAAACCAGCCGAGACGATCTGTCTACGCCTGTCAGAAACCAACCACCTGTCCCTCATGCTTCACAAAGTGCACTTTCAATTCACTTCAGCTGCATGCCTGTTTTCTTTTCCTTTAATTTTTACACAGACAGTCGCCCAAACTACCACGGGGTCCATTCCCACTCATAGTGACCCTATAGAACTGCTCTCTCACCCTCCATGGGAGCAGAAACACTGTAACCTTTTAAACCCATAAAGCTCATCTGTCTTCCAAGAAGCGCCTTGTGAGTTGGCAGCCCAGGATGCGGCCCCACACAAAAGAGAGCTGCTTCCCAATGGCAGTGATTCATTTAGAGACTGATCCGTTGTGCAACTGTGATCCAGTGCCGTGATCTCTTGGTGCCTTGTTTCTCCCTCCTCCGGGTAATCAGGGTCTCAGAGCAGACTTTTTAAGGGTCTTTTCAGCGCTGACCTTCGGTGAGTTTCCAAACTCCAATCAACTTGCTGCCCTGTGGGGAAGGAGCACGCTTTGGTAGCCCAGTAGTGTGTTTCTAAAATACTGCTGACAGAGGCTTGGAAGGGGGGCTGGCAAGACTTCATCTCATGGACTTCGGACATGTCGTCAGGAGGAGATTCATCCCTGGGGAAGGACATCCTGCTTGGCGAAGTAGAAGGACAGCGACAAAGAGGGAGGTCCTCAAGGGGGTGGACGGACACGGTGGCTGTCAGGGATTCCAATAGAGCGCCTGTGCAGGACACAAGGTCGCCCTGAGACCACACTGAGCCTGTGCAGGACACAAGGTCGCCCTGAGACAAGACTGAGCCTGTACAGGACACAAGGTCGCCCTGAGACCACACCAAGCCTGTGCAGGACACAAGGTCGCCCTGAGACAAGACTGAGCCTGTGCAGGACACAAGGTCGCCCTGAGACCACACTGAGCCTGTGCAGGACACAAGGTCGCCCTGAGACCACACCAAGCCTGTGCAGGACACAAGGTCGCCCTGAGACAAGACTGAGCCTGTGCAGGACACAAGGTCGCCCTGAGACCACACCGAGCCTGTGCAGGACACAAGGTCGCCCTGAGACCACACCAAGCCTGTGCAGGACACAAGGTCGCCCTGAGACCACACCAAGCCTGTGCAGGACACAAGGTCGCCCTGAGACAAGACTGAGCCTGTGCAGGACACAAGGTCGCCCTGAGACCACACGGAGCCTGTGCAGGACACAAGGTCGCCCTGAGACAAGACCGACGCAGCCGTGTCTGACAACAGCAACAACGGACTGACACACCACGCAGGAGGCCCAGGAGAGTCGAGGGTTCTGATGGGAAAGTGACACAAGGTGTGGGATTCCGATGAGGTGATTGATGGAAACGCATAGTTGCCTACCCACAGCTTCAGAAATCCTGACGGACAGGAAGCCGGAGAGTCCTAATTCACCACATGAAGGAGCCGGGGGCACCGTGGTTAAGTACTCCCTTAAAGAACAAAGCCAAGCAAACCCTACGGGACAGTTCTGTTCTGCCACAGGGGATCCTTACAAGTCGGGATTGTTCTAGCCCCATCCCTGGGGCCCCATCCCTGGGCTTGCCTTTCGGGGGCGCTGTGCTGCTGACTGCCGTGGCAAGGAGAGGGCCGGAGAACAGGCCCTTCTGCCTCCTCCGATGCCTGCTTCCAGTTTGACGGCAAGAGTCTGACGGGGCAGAGAGTCACTTCACAAAGAATCGTTTGGTGAAACCGTATCCATCATTTCAAAAATGGTGTTCCTGACAGAATTTTCAATTCTCAGGGAATCTAGACTTCCTGGGGCTACCAAAGGTAGGCGAATCCCTAAAATCAGGGCCCTGGGATCACCTTTAAAGCTTCAATACCCCCCACCCCCACCACAAAGTCTTCCTGAAACCAAATATTGGTATAGCTCCTCTGATAGAAAATGTCAGGTACACCGCATGCTTCCAAAGACCTATCTCTATGCGAACAGATTGTCCAGAGCAACTGAGAAGACCAGATAGGCGCCGGGGGCGGGGGCAGGGCAGTGAGTTTGTACCAGCGAGGGGAGGAGTCATTTGGGAAGAAAGAAGGTGGGGACGGTTGTACTGCTTGTGGAATGGCATCTGTGCCACTGAAGTGTCCGTGCACAAGGGGTTTCGCTGTGCGTTGGGGGGTCAATTTGATGACAAGGAGCAGCCACAACAAGCCTCAATGCGTCCCCCAATAAGTCGGGATATAATAAAGATGATGACAATAAGGACCATAGCACCTAGTCATGGGGCACTGTCAGATAACAGGACAATCCAAGTGGAAAGTTTAGGGTCTGGCTCTCCCACAGTTCACTGTGAATGCTGTCTGAGAGCATCCTATACTGCTCAATACCTCAGGACGTGGGGAGCAAGGTTCACCCAGGATGATTCAATCGCTGCATAAAGATGGGATCGGCTGCAGATCAGAAGGCTACAATCCACTGGGCTTTCATTGGCTGGATTTTGGAAACAGATTGTCAGCCCTTTCTTCCTAGCCTGCCTTCTCCTGGAAGCTCGGCTGACTCTGGCCACAGGATCACAGAGGTGCACAAGCGCCCACTGACTGACGCGTCGGGCAGGCAGTCAAACCCGAGTCTCCCTGGAAAAGTCAAGGGTTTTGAGGACGATAACATGATGGATCCAAAGTCTCACAAGCTGCCCTCTAGTGCTTTGTGACCCTACGAGGGCACGCGACTTGGCGGGGCTCGTTTACAGAAATGAGAAAGCTAAATGGCGATGCCTTCTTCTATCAAAGACTCTTCTAGTAATGCAAACTGCAAGGTGACTGCGTGATTTTTATTGGCTTTGTTCACTCTCGAGTCCAACCAAGTGCCATTTTGATTCCAAGGGCTGAAGCAGAATGCAAATGTTTTGAGAGCGATGATGGCAACAAATATACAAATGCACTGACACAGTGGATGGATGCATGGATTGTGATCAATGTTGTACGAGCCCCCAATAAAAGGATTTTTTTTTTAAAAGGCAGGAGTTGATGATGAACACATCCATCACGTTGTCCAGATGAAGGAGCGCATTTCTCGGTGAAAGCGCTGTCTCTGCTTTGTCCCAGTGCCGTTTTTGTGATTCTGTGGTTGAGAGGACTCTAGTCGCTTCAACCTAAAGGCTGAGGTCTTTATTTCCTCCCGGGAACACACGCAGGCTGGCAGCGAGAGAAAGGGGCTCACTAGCCATTGTCTTTCAGCTTCTCAAAAGGCAAAAGAAAGTGAACAGGTAGCTTCAAGCATCAAGGACAAGTACTGGTTTGATTTTGCAACTCCAAACGGGGGCACCTTTCAGAACACGGCAGCATTTACACCGCCCTCACTCCGGACTTGGCTCCATGTAAAGAGGACATAACTAGAAGGGCCAAGCCAGACAGCGCACGACTAACGCCTCGTGGCCGACGTGCGCCCAGCTCGTCTGGGCTCTGTGCAGAGGCCGCCCCAGTGGCGCCCTCCCTCCTTCGGCTTTGTTGAATCTTGTTAGCAGTCTCGTGTCCTTAGAAGCAGGCAGGGCCAGTCAGAAAGGAGCAGTTTCCACTCCCTGCGTCCTGCTCCGGGTCTAGCCCTGCTGCCTGGCCAGATGACCGCTTGCTCGGATGGCATGCCCTTTTTGAAAACAGGTGGCTCGTTCACTCTCCTCACTGTGTTTCATGAGTGTGCAAATTGTCGATGGAAGTTCTTATGAGCATTGAATTATGCTTATTTTAACATAATGCTCCCCTCTCCCTTAGAGTAGGAGTACAGCAAACTCTTTATGAAAAGTAGGGGGTGGGGAGAAAATTATCAAAAGGTAGGAGGAAGACAAACTCCAGCCCAACTCATGAGACCGTCATCATTCATGCTTCATGGTCCTCAGTCTCTTGGTTTAAACAGGAACCACCACTGCCAGTGAGTCCCATCTGACGCAGCGGCTCTCCCAGAGGGGTTCTCAGACTCTCAGTCCTCCCAGGAGAAGAACAGCCAGCCTCACCATGCCTCGGAGGAGCTGCTATTGGGTTTGAACAACTGACCTTGTGCTTAACAGCACAACACTTGACCCACCTGGCTCCTTTGTAAGTGTACACACACACACACACACACACACACATACACACAGGCTTCAAAAAGCTTGTGGGAAGATTCCGTTATATTCTCGATCCATCTTTCTATGACCTTGTGGAAACTCTCTGGTGCATGTATATTAAGAAATATCCAACACACTCTTTCTGTGTGTAAGCACACACACACACACACACACACACACATGCATGGGGGTGTTGTTAGTAGCACCGAGTCCATTTGAAATCCTATGGAGCCCGTGTGACTGAGTAGAACAGCCCCTTGGGGCTGGTTTGTTTGCTTGTTGTGATCTCTAGGAACGTGGGTCACCAGGACTTGCTTCCGTGGCCAGTTTGAGCTGCCACCTTTGGGGCGAGCCGCCAGACCCTTCACTGCTGCCCCACCAGGGACCGACACACTGTTGCAATAGTGGGATCAGCGCAAGGTGGACATGTATGTCAGAGCCAGAAACAAAGGTGTCCCCTAACTCAGGGACAGAAATGTGACCCCCCTGGCATCCTGCTAAAGACAGAAGCCTCGCAAGGCCCGGCAAACATAAGGCAGTCCTGGGGTGCCCCAGTTCTTGCAGGGGCCTCTGGTGATAGACCACTTGGTTCCAGAATGTGAGGCTGGAGCACACAATTGGCGCTCTGTCTCTCATGTACCGTTCCACAGCGTTTCCCCCATGCTCAATACCAACTCTCTGGTGATCACCTTACGACGCTCCAGTGCCATAATGTGTCCTATGCTGAGCTTCGAACCACAAGGCTGGTGGTTCAAACCCACCAGTCACTCCTCATGAGGTCTTCCTACTCCGTACATATTTCCAGCCTTAGATACCCACAGAGGCAGTAAGTCGACTCTGTCCAACTTACGGGCTGGCTACGCATTAGAATCAGTTCCAAGGCAGAGAGTTTGGTTCTGCTTGATGTGGCCACGTGTTGATACCCAACCCAGTGTTCAGCTCTTAAACGGGAGAGAGGCTGGCTTCTTCACACGCCCCGGTCTCTATCTTCCCAAGCAGCCTTTTAAATGAGAATGAAAGGTAAGAAGCTTTAAGCACGGATGAGTAGCCTACTAACACAGTCTGGTGCCCTCGTCAGAATGGAGGGGGGCCCTTGAAGCTCCCTGCTATGTGGAGTGTTAACATCTTCATGGGTGAAAGCGGGGTTCTAGGCGCATCTGGGTAGCAGCGCTTTACCGCCAGTAGGGCCCTGAATTGCTCCAACAAGAAAGCACTCCACTGAAAGTTTCCTGAGAAGCCAGGCCTGGCGTCAGACGTAACCCAAAGATCACCGCCATGGTGACCCAGTGGGGGTACATGCAGGGTCCCCATGAGTTGGACAAGAATCAAAGGCAACCAGCGTCAAGGCTATACTAATCCAACGGTCGTTGGCTTTTCATGGAAATCCGTGAGCCCCTGCCATCTTCTGGGCTTTTGAAAAATAAATCCACGAGTCTTTCACTTTGGTCAATTAGCATAGGCGGGAGACGGTGGAGATTAAGCTAGTGAATGCCCTGTGGAATCCGACAGGCACAGATTCAAAGCCCAAATCTGCTAAATGCCTGGCTTAGTCTGGCTCTGCACACAGCTGTACTGAGGGGATTATAATTCCGATCTCCTGGAGTTGATCCGGGGATCAAGGAAGATTATCTGTGGAACAATGGACCACTGGTGCACACATGTGGTCTACAGATGCTAAAGTCTATCCGTGTCCGTTCATCTTCAAGCATTGGGAACTTGTTGCTAGGTGCTGTCCAGCTGGTCTGACTCATAAGGAGCCCACGTCCAACAGCACTGAACACCGCCCAGCCTGCCCATCCTCACGGGCATCACTAAGTCGGAGCCATTGCTGCAGCCACGGCCTGTCCATCTCATCGCGGGACTTCTTTATTGACAGGCCTCTACTTTACCAAGCATGCTGCGTTTTTCCAGGGACCGTCTCCTCCTCACTACATTTTCCAAGTCTGTGAGATAAAGTCTCATCATCCTGGATTCTAAGGAGCCTTCTGGTTCTCCCTCCTCCAAACAGAGAGGCCCTGCTTCACCTGGTCCATGACCTAGTCGATGTCCTTCACCAGAATCCAGATGCGCCCCTTCTTCCGTGGTCTTCATTCGCCCCCCAGCTCTCACATGCTGGGAGGCTCTTGAGAAGATCAGGACTGGAGTGAGTGTGCTTTATTCTGTCAAGAGAGCTCCTTGCTGTTCTAATGCTTTAAAGAGATGTGGGGCAGCAGATGTAGACATGAGCCTAGCCCTGGTCTGTTATCTTAAATCTTTTAATATGTATTCTCAAATCTGTAGTTATCAAATTACTAAAGATATTTAAAACATGTTCTTATGCGATTTAGCAAAGCTAATGTCCTATTTTCCTCGTCTCTAAAATGTGTTCTATCATTAGTTATTGTGAACTCGGTTATGTTTACTTGTGTCCTTGAGTTCTCAGAAATGCACCATGAAATCCACAGTTCACTTATGTTGTTGTTGTTGTTGTTAGTTGCCATGAGTCGGCTCTGATCCACAGCCACCCCGTGCACAGCAGAAGGAAACACTGCCCACCCACCCACCCCCGGTTCCTGCGCCCCCTCACAGTTGTTCCTCTGTCTGAGCCCCTGACTGCTGCCGCAGCGTCAATCCCTGTCTTCCAGGTCTTTCTCTTTTCTACTGCCCCTTCCACTTTCAATCAAGCCGGTTGTCGTTCTCCAGGGACGGGTCTCTCCTGATCATGTGTTCAAATTACGTGAGATGAAGTCTCGCCATCCTTGGCTCTCTGGCGCGCTCTGGCCAGCCTGCGAAGACAGGTCGGTCTGTCCTTCTAGCAGCCCGTGGCACTTTCAATATCCTTCCCAGAACCAAAAAGGCATCCACTCTTCTGCAGTCGTCCTCAGTCAGTGACAGCTTTCACGTGCTTATGAAGCTATGGGGAATACCACGCCTTGGGTCGGGCGCACCTTGATCCTCAAGGACACAACCTTGCTTGTCAACATTCTAAAGAGGGCTTGTGCAGCCGATTTACCTGAAGCAAGACGTCTTTTGATCTCTTGGCCGCTGCTGCCAGGAGCATTGATGGTGGATCCAAGTCACAAAACATCCTTGACAACTTCAACCTTGTCTCCATAGATCTTGATGTTCGCTGTTGGTTCGGGTGTGAGGATTTGGGTCTCCCTTACGTTGAGTTGTCATCCACGCTGAAGATCCAGGATGGATCTTCAAGTCCTCCTCACCTTCAGCCAGCAAGTCTGTGTCACCTGCACATCGCAGGGTGTTAGCAAGCCTTCCTCCCATCCGAATGCCACATTCTTCTTCCTGTAAGCCAGCTTCCCTGGTGACCCGCTCAGCATATAGACTGAGCCAGTACGATAAGCAGCCACCACCCCGATGCACCCACCCTCACTTCAAGTCACGCAGGAGTCCCCTGTTCTGCTTGTACAACTGCCGCTCGGTCCATGAACCAGTTCAAGTGAGCACAATGAAGTGTTCCGGAATTCCCATGCTTCTCAAGGCAGTCCACAGTTGATTCTGGTCCACACAGGCAAGGAAACAAAGTAAACATCTTTCTGCTATTCTCTGCGTTGAGCCAAGATCTATATCTGACATCAGCAATGACACCTCTTGGTTCACATCCTCTTCTGACTCTGCCTAAACTTCTGGTTGTTCCCTGTCAAAGTTCTGCTGTTGGATGACGTTAAGTGAACATTTACTTGTGCGTGATATCAGTGATATTGTTCTACAGTTTGAACATTCCGTTGAGTCGCCTTTCTTTGGAATGGGCACAAATACGGATCTCTGACACTTGGTTGGCCAGGTAGCTGTCTTCCCAATTTGCTGGCACAGGTGAGTGAGAGCCTGCATTGCTTCGTCAGCTTTCTCAAACATTGCAATGGGCATCTGTCAATTCCCGGTGCCTGGTTTGGGGCTCATGCTTTCAAGTGTGTCAGTTGGCTGTACTGTGGTGGCTTGTGTAGGACTGTGTTGCAGGCAGAGATGTCACTAGTAATTAAATGCCGGCAAGGTCACCCACGGGGAACAGGCTTCAGTGGAAATTCCAGAGTAAGGACAGAGAAGGAAGAAGGATTCAGCTCCCCTTCAGCTTCCCAGGAAGACGCCACTGAGACCCCTGTGCAGAGCATTCTCAGGTACTGACTATCTAAACAAAGTGAGCAGAACACCACTGGAGATACTGCCGGCAGAGGGGCCCCTCGGGTCGGAGGGCACTCGGAAGGTGCCTGACAGGGAGCTGATTTCTCAGAGGGGAGTGGACCAAGGTGCCCCGAGTCCAGTGAAGCCTGTGGAAGTGGAGCCTCTGACCTTCATTTGCTGATAGGACATGATCCATGGTCAAGAGACCACAGGTTCACCCTCGTTCGGCTACTGGGGCAAAGATGTGGCTGTCTGTTCCCATGAAGATGTGCAGTCTCTGGACCCCGATGGAGCAGTTCCACGGGATCCTACAGGGTGGCTATGTGTTGAATCAATGGCTGTGGATTTTGTCTTCATCCTAACGTGCCACTTTGTAATAGTCTGCTTTATATTAAACAGGCACTTCTTTTTATCTTATTGAAAGTCTAATGTATGCAATTCAAACTCCGGATCTTTTAAAAAGTGTTATTGGCATATAATTCACATGCCATGCAATTCATTTGGTTTACATATAGCTTTAAAAGTTGGGCAATCATGACCCAAATTAATTATAGAGCATTTTCTTCACTCTGGCATCCATTATCAGCACCCTCCCCCCAACCCCGGTCTCCCCTGCCATCACCCTAAGGAACTGGTACTCTAGTCACTGTCTCTATGGAGTACCCAACCTGGATTTCAAATGAGGAAAACCATACACAAACTCCAACAGCTACAATGAAATAAAACACAGAAAGGCCTCAGTCGTAGAGAAAGCAGAAGATAAGCGAAACTAGAACAAATTAAAAAGGAATCAAAAGGGAGACAAATAATAGTATACTAAATGTTAACGTCATTGTATCTGTCATAATCCACCTTCCAATGCACTCTGTGAGCAATACTGGTCACATCCCTGGTCAATAACGCAGTGAAATCGAGTCAATTCTGACTCACAGCGACCCTACAGAGACCTTATAGGACAGAATGGAACTGCCCCTGTGACAGAAAAGTAGTTGAAGGGAGACATCAGTCAGTGTAAGATATGGAAAAATCATAATTTATAAATTATCAAGGGTTTGGAGGACAGGAGGGTGCGGGAGGGAGGGGAAATAAGAAGCTGACACTAAGGGGTCAAGTAGAAAGAAAATGTTTTGAAAATGATGATGACAATGAGTGTACAAATGTGCTCGACACAATGGTGCATGCATGTATTGTGATAAGAGCTGTATGAGCCCCCAATAAAATTGTTTTTTAATTAAATTCCTCACTTAAAAAAAAAGAACTGCCCCTGTGGATTTCTGAGATGGTAACTCTTTACAGGAGTAGAAAGCCAAGTCTTTCTCATAAGGAGTGGCAGGTGGGTTCAAACTGCTGACCTTGTGGTTAGCAACCCAATTCATAATCATTATGCCACTAGGGAGCCCTCCTTAGTTAATGGTCTAGGGGAATTCAATGGAGGCTTAAGGCACTTAATTTTGCCACCAAAAAACTGGGGAAACTTATTGACTCGAGTATAAGCCTAGGATGGGAAATGCAGCAGATACTGGTAAATTTCAAAATAAAAATAAATACCAACATCAATTAAGGCATCAGTAGGTTAGATGTTTTGGGATATTTATTTCAAAGAAAAACAGTAAACTAGCTCTGTAAGTGGAAAAGAGGGTCAACAAAAGCAATATAGTATCTACAATAACTTTAAAAATACAAAAACCTTAGCTCAACCAACAACCAAGCTAAAACACAAGAGTTAAAATCCTTCAAAACCGGATCCCTCATCATCATCTGTCTGTTCAAATAGAGCTTCAGCTTCAGCTGGTGTGAAGTTATCAGCGTAGACATTGTCCTCCTCATTGAGGCCGCACTCATCACCATCCCTGCTGTCGTTCTCACACAGAGCGCTGTCTTCACTGCCGTCCACAGCATTACTGAGGCCACCTTTCTTGAAGGCACGTTGCACCATGTCCTCTGGAATCTCTTCCCGTGCATCACGAACCCCCTTTGCTATCAATTCTATGTCAGGCTTCATCAAATTTCCAAGTTTTGTCAGTCGGACTTGACCAGATGACATCCATTCATGCCACATCTTTCATACACGGTCTTTGAGAGGTTTATTTAAACACACATCTAGGGGCTGCAATACAGAAGTAAGCCCACCTGGAATAACGAGCAAAGTAACTTGAAAAGACTCTGCCAATTTTTTCTATGTCATCAGATGTGTGGGCTCTGAATATCCCCCAAACTAACAATGATGTTCTTTAAGGCTGCTCCTGGTGGTCTGTTCCAAATTTCTTCCAGCCATGTTTTTGTTCCATCTTCATCCAGCCAGCCTTTAATATGTGCGCACACTATAATTCGTGGGGGGAAATTGACCTTTTTAGGCAAGGTCTTTCTTTTAAAATAATGACAGGCCGCCGTTTAGTTCCGTTAGCCAAACATGACAGAATGACTATGAAATGTTTTTTTTTCATTTCCTGTGGTTCTGAGTAAAATAGTTTTGTCTCCAAAACTTGCCACAGTTCTGTTGCTTGGAAGACCAAATGTCATAGGTGTTTCATCCATAATCCCAATGTCTCCCAGGTCATAGCTGTGGAAACTTCTTTGTTTTATGATGAATGAATGGAATGACATCACTTTCTAAAAATCATTTTATTAGGGGCTCATACAACTCTTATCACAATCCATACATAAATCAATTGTGTAAAGCACATTTGGACATTCATTGCCCTCATCATTCTCAAAACATTTGCTCTCCGCTTAAACCCCTGGCATCAGCTCATTTTTCCCTCCCTCCCCTGCTCCCCCTTCCTTCATGAACCCTTGATAATTTATAAATTAATATTTTGTCATATGGCATCACTTTTTTATTAAGGTCTTTTGGCAACTTCTGTGCAATCTTAGTTCTTTGCCGCAAGCATGATACAAACCTATTCATGAAGCAGGCACACCATCCTGCTGACGCAACAGCATGTTCAGTGTTTGGTACTTTTAATTTGTTGTCTTTCGCCATTTGAAGGGCACGTAAGCAAATTCCCATGTGTGTTACACAGTAACCATTTTGATGAAACTCCATAAACCCATTTATGCAATTAGTCTCTAGAGCCCCATAGGAAGTCGTTAAACCACGTCATTTTTTTGTCTTTGGAATCTTTTCCAAGTCAGCTTTCATTTTCTGCACCCCCCTCACTTGTTTCTTGTCAACACAAAATTCCATACTTGAAATACTGTTATTGCTTTCTTCTGCTCTTGACACAACCTTAAGTCTGAAACCAGCTTCTGATGGCCTGCGTTTTTGTTTGGGTCCAGGATTAGAAGTATTGGGATCCATTTCTAACAGGATAAAAAAAAAAAGACTTTGAAAAAGAATGCTGTACCACTGAGATTGAATTCTCAAAATATACTGTAAGCCCTACTCTAAAAATAAGCCTAGTTGTAGTTCTTAAAAGAGGTCAATTCACCAAAAAAAAAAAAAAAAAAGGTGGTGTCCAGGCAACTATACCTTTAGACAAATAAAATTAATTGGCAATAGACTTTACCACGGAAAACAGATATCCCCCAAAAGAATCGCACTCAAAAGACACCATGAGACCCAAAACCTGTTGGATCCCCGAGGGAGCTGACAGTAATTCAGGGTTTGGAGAGTTTGGTCTGATGATATTCTAGAATGTGATGACATGACTGTGTTTGCATGGAGCAGCCTGGGTTAGGGCTCATAAAATATATGCTACATTGTGTACATACTGTGCTACTGCATACACTGCCTTACCGCATGTACACAACGCAGCTTGTATAGGCTGAGGCCTAACGCGGGCTGGTGATATTCCAGAATGTGATGACATGACTGTGTGCATAGAGCAGCCTGTGTTAGGGCTCAGACTATACACGCTGAGTTACTGCTTGTGTTGCGTTATCACTTCCCATACATATGCATAGATACCAGTTAAGTCTCTCTCATTTCATGATTTAACTGACTGCGGAGAGTATTCTAAGTTGAATTTCCGTGGCTCCCGTATTAGGCGTTTGATCTGTATGTCACAGGTAATCATTTCATCTATTGGCGTGCACAGAAAGATGCTGACACACTTAGCAGTGTGACTGTGACAGGTGGAGGGAGGGTCTCCAGATCGCCTGGTCTCCATGGATGAATCACTCTCTGGTAAATGTTCTCTTCCCCCTGTTGGGTCATGCCATGCCACCTGTCTGCTGGCAGAATGGCTCCATGGCGAGTCTTGATATTTGTCTGATTTGATGATTCCCATTCTTGGTTGCTTGCCTGCTGAGCATAGTCAGTGATGGAGCAGAGGGAGGAAATTCCGGAGGCAATTCTTCCGGTAACATTCTTTAACTTACTGTGAATAACAAAGCATTTGTCAAATGACTTCTGGGAGGGTGTCAGGGAGGGCAATGCAGTACGTGTCAGAAAGAACAGACAAGTGATCAGATAACAAACACTGGGCACGAAGCCCAATTAGCTGATATTTCAAGCTTTCCCCATCGGTGTGAACGTGTTCTTTGTACCTTCTTATTGTTTTGTTTTTTTAAATAAAGCTTGCAATAAAATCGTTATTTAGTTTGTCCTTTCCCACATTTGCTTGGAGAGTTTCTTTCTCATAATGCCATTGTCTATTTTTAAACTGTGTGAGGCTGTTCTTTAGCGAGATGAGTATTTTTTTCTTATGATAATTTTTCACAATAGTCTTGTAATAAGCATTATAGAGGTGCTAATCTTGCAGCGGGCCCGGTTTCCGACATATCAAAATGACCATGTAATCAGCATTGCACACCAAGAGTCATGGCGTGCCCCTTAGCCCATGGCGGCCCCACGTGCTCTGGGCCAGACTCGTTCCATAGACTTTTCTTTCCAGGCCCTGATTCTGTGGCACGGCAGGGCCGGTTAGAATCCAAACTGCTTATACCCCCGCCCCCCCTCCCATGGTTTCCAAGGTTGTACATCTTTATGGGACCAGACAGCCTCAACATTCTTTTACAGAGCAGCTGGTGGGTTTGAACCTCCGACCTTGCAGTTAGCAATCCCAAGCTTACCAGACAGCACCGCCAGGGAATCCTTTCTAATTAGCTGTTTATGGAGAGAGAATCTAATTGTATTGACTCGGGGCTTTTAGCTATCGGAAATCTTATGAGTATATATTTGGACAACAATTGGTTTTGAAAGATACACTTGAGTTGGACAGCTTTCAACACACCATAAAAAAAACCCACAATTTTTCACAACTAGGCCAATGGACAGCATCATGATAAGTAGAGAAAAGATTGAAGTCATTCAAGGATTTCATCATGCCTGAGTCCACAGCCAACACACACGGAAACTGTCCAAACGAAACCACTGCCATCGAGTCAAGTCTGACCCACAGAGACCCTATTGGACAGGGTAAAAGTGTCCCTGTGGGTTTCTAAGACTTGAACGCTATATGAGCGTAGAAGGCCTCATCTGTAACTCATGGAGTAGCTGGGGGTTTCAAACTGCTGGCCTTGCTGTTAGCAGCCCAAGGTGTAAACCCTATGCTGTGCATGAAAGTGGCAGACCAGAGACCAAAAGACATATTGCAGTGGCCAAATCTGCTGCACGAGACTTCGTTAAAGTAGGAATGCCGCGTTGAGGATTCAGGCGCTCCTGACCCACGCCGGATAATCCCGCTCGTTTTATATGCATGTGGAAGAGAGCCGAGGGTGGGCTGAGAGCAATCGGTGCGTTTGGACTATGGTGCACCGATTGGACTGTGGTGTTGGCAAGGTACTGAAAGTACCGTGTGCTGGTAGGAGAACAAACCAACCTGTCTTACGGGAGACATCGCCGGACTCCGTCTTAGATTCCAGAACGGGCAGACTTCCTTTCACCAACTTTGAGCATGTTTTCAGGAGAGACTCGTCGCTGGGGAAGGACATCACGCTTGGGAAAGCAGAGGGTTGGTGAAAAAGAGGAAGGCCCTCACTGAGATGGGACTGACACCGTGGCTGCGGCAGTGTGTCCACGCGAGGAGGATGCAGGCAGTGTTTCCGTCTGTTGTACAGGGGGGGTCACTGTGAGTCAGAACCAAATTGGTGGCATTTAAAAACAGCAAGAATAGGTTTTGAACAGCATATTTTTTCAATTAATTGGCACATAATTTACCTATCATACAATCCAATAGTTCAGTCATTCAGTCATATCAAGAAGATTGTACAGTCCTCACCAGTTCAATATTAGATGATGCCCCCACTCCCACCCCATGGTTAAATTGCCTTTAAAATGAGTTGTGCACTCACAATCCAGTCTAGTGTTCCCACCCCCCCACCCCACCCCCAGGCTTCATTATTTACTCCCCCAATCCCCTCCACCACCACCCATCGCCCACCCCACCCATTTTCCCTGTATCCCCTCGTATCCGTCATCGTCATTATGCATCCACTCCTCCTGTGCTTCACAGCTGGGAGACCCAACAGAAAACAATATCAAACAACATTGCGCAAAGGTGGCAAGGGTGAAAACATAATAGCATACAGACAAAAATACGAGTAATGCAAGAGATGGAAAAGACCCCCAACCACATCTAAAAAGTCAGGGAAGAAATCTCTGTCATGGGACAAGTAAGAGATACTTGCACCTAGAACAGATTCAGGCTGAGTCTCCAGTGGTCCACTGGCCATGCATGGAGTTCAGTCCCTCACGGTCAAGATTACAGTGGTTTCTGTCCGACAGCAAGGCCGCCCGGGACTCCTGCCTGCGGCTAGAGCGGATCTGCCAGTGGCGCAGTCGGACCAGACACTGTGCAGAGGGCTTGGGGCTCTCACGGCCCCCATTGGCCCCCACAAGTTGGGTGTTCGGAACTGTTGCTGTGATGCTTTCCCCTCATCAGACTCAAATTTTGCAATTGTCATCTTTGCATCACCCAAGCTGGTGTGCTTCTTCGGTGTGGACTTAGTCACCTGCTCGTTTGAATACAAGCCTTTCCGACGCCAGCGCTGTTCCGATTGACAGCCGGGCGCCATCTGTTTTCTTCACCGCCCTTCGCGGTAGCGCCTTATCGTCAGTGATCATTTCATGATGGCGAGCATCGAGCAGGGCCACGATGTAAGAACTGATTGTTCTTAAGTTGGAGCTAGGATTTAGTGCGGCCCCAGACCCGTTCCTGGATCTGTGCCTTATTTATTTTTTAATTTGATGTAACTTGGGAGTCAATACAGAGGTCATCTAATTCGAACAAAGTTTTTAAGGGAATAAAATTCCTTGTGTCACTATTGTGCACAGCTCACTCTGGTTTAAAATAGAATTTAATCCATTTGGTAACAGATATCGGATCTGAATATTCCATAGAATTAAAGCTATTTGAGGTGTGGGGTTGGGGGCTGGGAACTTTCCAATTTCCACACCAACCTTTCAAGCCCCCTTGTGTGTGGCTTGTAAAACCAACAGTAACCCACTGGTATATTCTGAGGCGGAAAAGAGACCGGGGAAGCTTTTGTCCTACGTCCAGCAAAGGAGAATTAATTAAGGTCGCTGTTGGCTTGCTCATCTGTGAACACGTGCGTCCTGATTCCACTTCTAAATCCGAGCGGAGCTGGAGGGGTTTGGAGAAGTACTTCTTTCCCTGCAGTGATAAGGGGCCTGTCCAGGGTGGTCTACCATTTCAGTGGCTTGGTGGTAGCTGCTCAGTAGCTGAGGGGATCCGTGGATTTTATTTGAGGGGTCGACACCTGGCAACGCTCTCTGAAGTCTTTGACTGCCACGTGGTGTAGGACTTGTTTGTCTAGGTGGTTTCCCTCTGCAGGTCAGGGCACAGTCCACGGGGAGCAGGTGTAGGTGACATCTGACTGTACGGAGAAGGCTAGCCTTCACTGTCTGGCCCAGAGGAACTCAGCCAAGTGTCCGTCCATATGATTCAATGGTAGGACTTATGTTTCATTCTTCTTATCACTTATCTCTAGACCCATCTGTTAGCTTCTCTATGGAGGCAGTCCCCTGTGTGGTTGACACGGCTGAACATCCAAGTTTGACCATTTGGGGATTCTGAGCTCTTTTGGCCCGTGGCAAGATCTTAGGCACAGCATAGTATATAAAGGGCATCGTGTGTCCTATCCAATAGTCCCCTCCCCATTTTAGTAGGAAGGAGCCCTGGTGGCATAGTTGTTACGTGTTGAGCTGCTGACCACAAGGTCAGGAGTTCAAAACCACCTGATGCTCCACAGGAGAAAGACGAGGCTTCCTACTACAGGAAAGAGTTACAGTGGGGACAGTTCTACCCTGTCCTGTAGGGTCACAGTGCATCCCAACCGACTCAGTGACGGTGAGTCTGAGTTCACTATGAGAGTTTAGGGGATGATTCATTCGCATGTAGAAACAAACACCAATAGGAGCACACTCCAGAGGGAGCCTCCGGAAGTTCTGAATGGCAGAGATCTCATGTAAAACAACACAGAGAGCCAGCCAAGGAGAGCGGGGTCCACTGGGCAATGGCAGATGGGAGCTGGCCTCCCATGGGTAGGAAAGCGGGGGCTCAGGTTGGCGCTGTCTCCTTCGTGAGAGCCTGCAGCCTGCGGGGACCTTCTCCAGAAACCTTTCTTCCTCTCGCTGTAAGCCTTTCTCAAATATTTTGACTTACATTCAAGGCTTATTTCCCACCCCTACCCCAATCTCAAAATGCCAATAACACAATCACATAAAATCGATTGCAGGCTTCAGTATGGATAACAGCTCAATGTATGGAAACCCCCAGTCCTCACAGCGGGGCCCATCAGGAGCATCAGGATCAATGAAGAAAAGACGGCAGTTACCAAGGATTTTACCTTGCTTGGATCCACAGTCAGTGCCCATGGAAGCAGCCGTCGGGAGATCAAAAGACAAGTTGCACTAGGTAAATCTGCTGCACAGACCTCCGTGGTGTCTCAAAAAGCCAGGATGTGACTTTGAGGACAGACGCTCCTGACTCAAGCCATGGCATTTTCAGTTGCCTCACATGCATGTCAAACATTGGATCTGGAGTCAGGAAGACCCAGGAAGAACGCATGTGTTTGAGTTGTGGGGCTAGTGGCGAATGTTGAAAGTACCATGTGATGTTAAAGGGACAACCACATCTGTCTCTGTCTCGGAAGAAGTACGGGCAGCGTGCTCCTCAGAGGCCAGGAGGGTGCGACTTTTTCATGTATATTTGGACACGCTGTCGGGAGAGACAGTCCCTGGAGAAGGACATCCTGCCTCAAGGAGCAGCCGGGCAGCGAACAAGAGGAAGGCCCTCGAGGAGATGGACCGACACCGCGGCTGCAGCAGTGGGCTCGGGCACAGGGCCAATGGCGAGCGTGGCGCAGGACCGGGCAGCGTGTCGTTCTGTGTGCCCGGGGTCGCTGTGGGTCAGAACCAACTCGATGACAGCTGACAACAACAATACCCCCATCTTGAAATGCCCATAAACATAACCATTTAAAATAGACTCGCGGGAGATGCTACTTGATCGAGTCCCTTAGGACTAGTTATCAACTGATTGTTCTTCAAAAGGTCTGTCGAGGTTTCGCCCATCTGTGTACCTGTAAATAGGAACCCATGCGGAAATGCAGGTCCTTTTCTAAGGCTCATGAAACTCACCAGTTGGGAGGGTCCATCTCCCACAGTCCTCACCCCTCCTTTGATCACTTGGATAGGGTACCAGCGGGGTGGCCTCACCCCTCCTTTGATCACTTGGATAAAGTACCAGTGGGGTGGCTCGGACCCTTGGCACTGCTTGCTCGCTCATTCCCATCCTGCAAAGACAACCTCACGTCCCTGCGGTAGTCAGTTATCTCAACGGCCGCCGCCGCAGAAAGACCCTGAGCCTGTGGCTTTCATGAATAGCAACTGTCTTTCTCTGTTTGCGGCTGCAGTTAGGTGCCATTGAACTGGCTGTGGCTCGGAGCGACACACCGAGGAGGCCAGATGGGGACTGGCCCCCTCTGGTACCACCCTCAGGACCATTACTGGGTGTGAGGCCACCATCGCAACCGCGGCGCCATCCATCTCCTGGAGCGTCTTCCTCTCTCTTCACAGACCCGGTGGTGCTTTGCGTGAGGGCCTTCCTTAGGGACTGGTCTCTTCTGATCACATGTCCACCAGCGCTCCGAGAAGCATTCTGACAGTACTTCTTCCGAGACTGATGTGGTTCTCCTTCCGGCAGTCCATGGCGCTTTCGGGATTCTTCTCCAGCACCACAATTCCAATGCATGGATCCCTCCTCGGTCCTCCTTGTTCACTGTCTGACCTTGACATGCATGTGAGAAGATGGAAAGTACACCTTGGCCTGGGTTAGGGGCTGCTTCGTCCTCAAGGGACATCTGGGCTCTTTAACCCTTTAAACATGAAGTCTCTTGCTGTGAGTTTCTTGACGGTGTTTGCTCTTGACGGCTGCTCCCCTGACCATTGATGGCGGGTCCAAGGAAAAGGAAATCCCGGGCCATTCCAAGCTTTTTCCTGCTGACAATTGTGTGTGTGTGTGTGTGTGTGTCCACAATGAATTGTAACCCATACCGAAAGCTGCCATCCTTCATTTGCATCAGCGAGGCTTCAAGTCCTCCTCAATTCCAGCCAGCACGATTGTGTCGCCGGCCTGTCTCAGATCCCTATGAGCCCGCCTCCTATCCCCATGTGCCCTGCCTCCCCACATAGTCCAGCGTCTCAGATTGAATGCGTGTGTTGAAAGGGTACAACCCATGCAGTCTTCACTCGTTCTGTCGGAAGGAAGGGCTGTTGGTCCGTGTACAGATTCCACACGTTTAGTTAAGGAGTTCTCGCTTGAATTCCTAATTCCTCATTCCAGCCTACTCCGTCTCTGTGGGTGGTTCTCCCTCTGCTCTTGGGGAGCAATCTCTGTCTCTTCTGCTCCCAGGCTCTTTGGGGATCCTGTGACCTGCATCTTCCCCTCCACCTACGCTTCCCTACTTAATCTGCTTCTTTCTACCTCAAAAGAGACTGATGTAAGACTCACCCTATGCCAATAACGGCCTCTTTCCCATCACAAAGAAAAAACCCAGTGCCAAATGGGATCAGAATCATAGGTATAATTGTATAATTACAGGTATAATTATAGGTATGATTGTATAATTACAGGTACGACTCTAATTCTGTAATTAGAATCACAGGTGTGGATTTTCAACAGGAGGTGCCACATGTCCATCCCTAAAGCCCAACTTCTCCCCAAATTGTAGATGCATTCGTGATTGGACAGCTCATTCAAGCTCTATTCCACGCCTCCTTTGGGGACCAAACTGGTGTAGCACAGTATAGTCTAGTTGCTCTATCAGCTAGAGCGAGGCTCTTGAGTCGGGCCACCTGGGTTGTTCTGTCACCTGGTAGTTCTGTGATTTGGGGCTGGTTATTTTGTCTGTAAAGTTGGGTTATCCTGGTCCCTAATTTATAGAGTTGGTGTAAGGGTTAGATGAGGCAGTGACTGTGAAATGTCTAAAGGTCACCTATCAAGTGGCATGAGATCAACACCTGTTGGCTGTTATTAAAGTCGTTTGAGAATGCTATATTTTATGTAGAGCTAGCCCTCCTGGTGCAGCGGTTACATGTCACACTGCTAATGGCAAGGTCAGCAGTTTGGAACCACCAGCTACTTTACAGGAGAAAGACGAGGCTTGGTACTCCCGTGAAGCAGTACAGTCCCAGAAACCAACAGGCGCGGATGGAGCAGTTCTGCCCTAGTCTATGGTGTCGTTATGAGTTGGGATTGAGTTAATGGCTATGAGTTTGGTTTGGGGATTGAGTGCTCTGTGGGCCTCTGATAGGTTTTCTACAGCCATATGGAGAACTCTTTCAGGAGCTATATTATATACATCCCCCCACCCCACCCCCACACACACACATTTTGCTTATCGCTCTCTGCCCCTTTCTTTGACCTCATGTGTAGGAACTAGCCAACCTGTTTGGCCTTGGACAAGATTTATCTACAGAGGCTCCCACACACCGTGAAACGAATAGTCCTTAAAACACCAGATGTGGCCAGGAAGTGGAAGGGTCTCCCGACAGAGAACATAATAATCCTCCGACTCCAGAGCTTGGAGGGGGGGCGGGTGTTGGCCTCACTTTTATCTTGGTCAAGTCCATTTTTTTGGAGTCCATTCCTTTTCTTAAAAAAAATCATTTTATTAGGGGCTCATACAACTCTTTTTCATAATCCATACATGCATTAATTGTATAAAGCACATTTGCACATTCATTGCCCTCATCATTCTCAAAACATTTGCTCTCCATCTAAGCCCCTGGCATCAGGTCCTCATTTTCCCCTCCCTCCCCACTCCCCCTCCCTCATGAGCCCTTGATAATTTATAAATTATTATTTTGTCATATCTTGCCCTGTCTGACGTCTCCCTTCACCTACTTTTCTGTTGTCTGTCCCCCAGGGAGGAGGTCACATGTAGATCCTTGTAATCGGGTCAGGAATGTGGATTTGTTGCCACAACCAGGATCGAGCCCAGCTGACAGCTGGTCCTGTCAGATATCCAAACTTACTGTCAGAGCAAAGCCTTGTTCTGTGGACCGCAGCTCCATCCTCTCTCATTGGTTGATATGCCATCACTGTAGGAAGCCGATTTATGGAGGTACCAGGAGCTAATCGGACAACTAATCCACCTCAGAGAGAAAGCTAACTGGAAGTTCTTTTGCTCATGGCGGATCATGCCCATTTTGAAAATTTTCCCAGATGAAAATATCACAACTGTGTTTGGTCGGAAAGCTGTATGAGACCACCATCCTTTTCCTCCAGGTGAGAACAGATACAGAGCCGTTCCCTCTGGTCCTGTGCCAGCTCTTTTGGTCTGGCCCTAGGAAGGTGGGAGGTCTGCTCTCTGAGCAAGGACTCTGTTAATGTTCCTCACTTTCCAGTGTCAAAGCCGGTAAGTCTTCCTTTTCAGGCAACACGGAACGTGGGCCTGCTGATCTCTTAAGAGTGACTAGCCCAGTCACCTGCTGCCCAGAGTTTCATTAAACTCAACGATGAGAATTAATATTCATGAGAGTCAGTGTCAAAAAAGAGTTACCTCTTCCCAAACCAAATTCACCACCATTGAGCCCATTCCGCCTCCTAGCGACCCAGAGGACAGGGTGGAAGTGCCCTGTGGGTTTCCAAGACAACAACTCTTTCTTTTCCTCTTGGAGAGGCTGGTGGTTTTGAACTGATGAACTTGCGGTTGGCAGGAGCAACATAGAACCTCCTCCCTACCAGGGTACAGTGGAGATGATTATTTCAAAGCATTGTAGCATAACTTTTAATTTTTCAAGAAAAAGAATTCCTCCCCCAAACCTTCAACTTCAGTTGAAAGATGCTTAAATAGCCGCCGTGCGAAGCTTTCCCTAGATTGAAGAAGCATCAAGGCCGTTTATGGAAAATGGGGACAGAGAAGTTTGTGCATGGCCCCGCCGATCCATCAAAGGGATGTTGAGAGTATTGTTCCCTGCACAGACGGTGGCTCTCAGGAACAGTTTGGAGGATGCGTTTCATCGAAAATCGGTGTCCTGATTTTGATGTGTAAACGGCGCATGTCTATTTCCTGGACACTAAGCTGGTAACCCAGTGGGCTTATCTCTTTGTGCTGGTTGATGGGAATTGCGGACACAGATGTCCAGCCCTCCACTGTTCGCAATGAATGACGCTCTTCGGAATGTCTGTGTTGGGTGTCCCTGCTCTGCTTCTGCCCAGAGCAGCCCAACAGTCTGTAGGTTCAGAGCAATGGTGGACTCTGAAGCTGACCATCTGGGGGCCCCCTCCCCCGACAACCTCTGTGACCTGGGGTGAGCAAACTTCTTAATCTTGCAGGTCTCAATATTCCTCTCCGTGCAGGGCAACAATAGCCTCTACTCATTTATTTATTTAATTTTGGTGAGGATGTACACCACATATAAAGAGATACATAACATATGTTTTACTTACATATTTTAAAAAATCATTTATGGAGAATCACATGTTCTCATCGGGATGTATTGATATACACCACATATAAGTAAATTTATTTTTAAATAATATGTTTTGTATATTTATATCATTCCCAAGTAGATGATGTTTTACATATATTTATAATGTATTACAGATATATTTTATATATTGCAGATATATCCCAATGAGAACTAGTCATTCTCGATCAGTGTTCAATATTATTTTTTTCTCTCCCATTCCTTGTCTTCAATCATCTCCTATTTTATCAAGCTCCGTGTGATTTTTTTTCATTAGAATACAATGTACTTTTGAGGAGTCTTTTCTTGGTGTTTGTCAGAAACACATCTTAACCACCCCCAAATTAAAAAGACTAGTGGAACAAAAGTCTTAGAATAAAACTGCTTCGGGAGTAGCAGGATCCTGGGGCTCCAGTGTCATCATTTCTCATGGCTGACAGTTCCAAGGTCAGTACTCGTGGGACCAGCATGGACTGCAACACCATGTCGTGTTGGAGCCAAGCTGTCACTTTGTGGACTAAGGTGGGCCTGGTCCAAGCCGTGGTCTTTTCCATCACCCTCACATGCGTGTGAAAGTTGGGCAGTGACTAAGGAAGCCTGCAGAAGACCGGATGCACTTGAACTAGGGCGCGGTCTGTCAAAGACTAGCAGAAGCACCATGGACTGCCCGAGAAGGAACAAGTCTGTCTTGGAAGAAGCCACAGGCAGAATGTCCCTCAGGTGTGAGGACAGCGAGACTTTGTCTCATGCACTTTGGACCTGTGATCAGGAGAGACCACGTTTGGTAAAATGGAGCTTCAGGGACAAAGAGAGAGACCGTCCAGGAGATGGATGGACGCGCTGACTGCAGCAGTGACTCAAACAGAACAAGGCTTGTGGAGATGGTGCAGGAGCAGGCGCTGTTTCCTTCTGCTGTACACGGGCTGCTATGAGTTGGAACCAACTCGATGGAGCCTACCAACCACAGTGCATTCAAGTGGAACTCACCTGCAGTCCTTTCCTGGCCGGGCTTCCTGCACCTGCTAGCTTCTGCAGAGATCAGTGAAATGGAAAGACTTCGTCCCCGCCCTCTTTAATCGGTGCCTCATTAAAAAGCACACAAAGAAAAACAAGCAAGTCGTGCTGCATGGTAGATTTCCTCAGGATATTCCAAACCTTTTGGTGATGAGGTCAAATAGAAGTATATATTCTCAACTTATTGCCAGTATGAGTATGTGTACTGACATTTATTTAATATAACTAAATAAAATATATATATTTTTCACTGTCTTCAAATTTTAGGATCCTCGGTGGGGTAGTGGACTACGGATGGAGCTGCTAACCACAAAGTCAGCAGTTCGAACCCACCAGGACCCCGGGGGAGAAAGACGTGGCTTCCTCCACCTGTAAAGCATGACGGTCTCAGAAACCCCCAGGGGCAGTTCCACTCTGCCCCGTAGGGTCACTGTGCGTCAAAACTGGCTCCATCGAGCAAGTTATCTCCACATTCTGGCTCTTTCTTTGAATATTATTTTGAGCGTTGCACACGTCTATGGTAACAGCGCAAGCATAGTTTTTGTTTCTACCTTCAGGACGTAGTTTTATTCTTAGAAATAGGAACTGCCTCAACGACACATGTGCTCTGTCCAACAGCCATTGGCACTCGTAGGTATGACTACAAAGAACTCTTTGGCATCAACGGTAAATGCCGGGAAGGCTCCATCCGTGGTCTACAGAGAGAGGGGCCCAAAGCCCTGCGGTTTCTTCCCCTGCCAGCTCTGACCAAGCACCTATGAGAGCCATTGGACTTGGTGGAAGATGCCTGACCCGATCCATAAATGCCATCTGCTTGTCACCCTTGTCCATGCTCCCGGTGCGGAATAGCTGCAGCCGATCTTCTCGGGTCCCTGCAGAACACACTTCCAAGATCTTTATAGTCAGAGCCCTTTGTCAAATCCTGAAGAGGCAGCGATTTTGCAGCCCTCCTGGTCGGACTTCTTACTAAAGGAAATGGCCGCCTAGAAAGCCCACCTTCCGCACGGCACGGTGAGGTGCCGGTGAGTCTGTCCCCTGTCATCAGCGAGCCCAAGAAAATCGGCCAAACACCGCCCAGTCCTAACCCATCCTCACGACTGTTCTTCCGTTGGTCCGTTGGTCCTACTGTCCTGCAGTGGTGTGTTGCCATGGCGCTGGAAGCTACGCCACTGATCTTTCAAATACCAGCAGGGTCACCCGAAGGGAACAGGGTTAGGAAGATGAAGAACAGCCTGGGAAGATGGACTAGGCTGTCCCTTTCAGAGGACACAGCCCCGGAAACCTCCTGGAGGGCATCAGTGTTGAAAGGTCCCTTCACTGTGGCTACGACTGTTTAGCTGCGTCTGCCCTTGGCTCGCCTAGCAGAAGAGTAGTTGAGCAATCCAAAGTAGAGACTCATTCTGTCTCACAAGTGAGTCAAACCTGACAGATCCCACCCACCCACTCCCCACCGCCCAACCCCATCCAAGTTTCTGAAAGTAGAGCGTTCCTATAAAACCTTTGTAAGAGGAACTGGTGTGAAGCAAAGAAGTAATTACCGGGGATTCATATAGGGAAACGTTTGAGTGTTTCCATATCCCTCCCAAAATAGCCGACTGAGTCACAGCCATACGGCCTAAAATGACACCAATATACAGAGGAATGATGTGATTGACACTGGGTTAGGCAGGGTTGACACTCATGTATGTGTAAGAAAGAGCTTTATATTAAGAGGTAATTGTATATCAAGAACACATCCTAAACCCAGTCCAGATCAAGTCCATAAGTCTGATACTACTCCATGAGTCTGATACTAGTCTATAGATCCCTCTTCAGACTCACACAGCCACATGCAGTGGTGCAGACTGCAGGAAGATCACAGGCTGGTGGGTGGAAAGTCTTGTGGATCCAGTGGTGGTGGAAACCTCTCCATAGCGCTGGCTGCCATCAGTGTGGCTCCATATGGCTTGTCAACAGAAATGTGAAGCAGAGAGCATGTGTGTCCCACCTCCAGAGAGGAAGACAGAAGTTCTCAGCATCCTCAAGAGAGGATGCCCACACAGAGGCATCATTGGCTATGACCTGATTGACAGGCTAAACCCCACCCCTTTGCTCAAGTTAACAGGAGATTATGTAACTGCTGCATAAATTTAGAATATATTTCACCCTTTCAGTTTTTATTTCTGGTACATGATCCACCTTTTCCACCAGTTTTAGGAGATGTTCAACCATTATTTTTTCAAATATGGCTTTGAATTATTGTCTTCTTTCTTCGACTAGGGCTACTATTGATGGTCTGCTGTATCTTCTTGCTCTGTCTTCAGTCTCTGAACTGTCTTCCTGTAGTGTTTTTCTGCCTTTCTCGGATGCTACTTAGAACAGTTCCTAAATTGTATCTTCAAGTCATTAATTCTTTTTCAGCTGAGTCTAATTTAATTTTAAACCCCTTTGTTAAGTTTCATGGGAGTTTTGGTGGCACAGCCGCTGGGAAAGATTCACAGCCTCGGGAACTCTGGGGGAAGTACTACTCCATCCTATGGGTTTGCAGTGACTTGGAATCGAAGGAACGGCACTGGATGTTGGGGGAGGGGTATTACGTTTCAGTTTAGCTTTTAATTTCTAAAATTTCCCCCGGCTTTATTTCAAACATCCCCCCGCCCCCCCCCCTGCTTCCTTCCTCTGCCTTGCTCTCTCCCTCCTGTGTCTTCCTCGTGTGCCTCTTTCAGGACTTAAGCACACATGTAAAGGATGGCTTATTTCTCACTGGTGTGTTCTGTGGACACTGTTGTGCCTTGTTAGTTCTTCCATCTGTTGCATTTGCTGAACTTCTTTCTTTATAGTTTATTAGCTTCTGCAATAAATATATTTAGTGAATTCACCCTAAGCGGTGGTTTTCCATGTGTGTGGACATTGGTGGGAGTGTGGCGGGGAGTCTGATGTGCTATGGTGGGTAAAATTGCTGATACCCAGTCTTTGGTGGTGGCTGCGCTGGCATGGGAGGGGTCCCAGTTGAGCTCTGTGTGGTTGCTGGAGGGGCTTCCGCTGGCTTTGCAAAGGTTCCCTGAGGACCAGCAGCGACCAGGGCCGGGTAAGCATTGCATAGCAACCAGATGTCATTGGCCTTCAGGTCTACCGGAATCACGAGGGAAGCCTGATGTGGGAGAGTGGATTCCTGGCAGGGCGGTCCTGAGTGGCACGTGGCCCAAGCAGCATTGTCGGCCGCCATATTTGGGCGGGTGGGTGGGGCACCACTGCCCTTGTCTGATTCCGTTTGAAGCCCTGGTCGTTCCTTTCTGGGCTGGGTTTGTTGGTTTCCCTTTGCTTTGTGTCCTCTGGGTGGGTTTTTAGAATCCATCCTTGTGGCCCTGGGCCGACAGGATGCTTATTGATGGATTTCCCTGTTGTCAGGCACACAGAATTTTAATCATCCCTTTTTAAACAGAGTTAAGTAGCTTTAGACTTTATCCAGGGCTTCTCCTTGGGCCCAGGAAACTCTTACATCAAGGTGCAAAGGTCCATGGGCCTTCACAGAAGAGGTGGTAAGAGCGACGGAAGATGGCTTCAGAGGATGTAACAGACAGGTGATGGGGGGGGGGGGGTTAACGGGAGAGAAGACACATTGAAGAAGGGGCCAGCCATGATGAAATAAGGGGATAATAGTTTCCAAGAACTTCCGAAAGATGAATCTGTAGATTTCAGCAAGGCCAATGGACCTCAAGCAAAACAAACAGCGAGAAAGCCCCTTGCCTTGAAGACAGCTCTGTGTCTAAATTCCTCCTGGAGGAAGTGCAGCCAAAGCGTCCCATAGAAGTGCAGATGGCCAGGCGTCATCTCACGTCCTTTGGACATGTTGTCACGGGAGACCCGTCCCTGGAGAAGGACCTCATGCCTGGTCAAGTAGAGGGGCAGTGAGAAAGGGGGAAGGCCTTGATGAGATGAACGGACACAGTGGCCACAACCTGGGGCCCCAACATAGCAGCGACGGTGAGGAGGGCGCAGGACCGTGTGATGATGTTTCCTTCTGGGGGCAGAGGGCCGCTCTGCATCGGAACCAACGTGAGGGCAGCTGCCAACAGCAGTATGGACAGGTCTACATGGGGAAATGGCTCAGAACGTATTGAGGAGAGAACTGCAGTCCCAGGGGGCGGGGCACAGCATCTGCAGTGTTCAACAGGAAATGCAATAAGAAACATCACAGACTGAATAGCGGGCCCCAAGAGCGCCTTTCAACACAGCCACGTGTGTGCCTGTGTGTGCCAAGTCTGCCCCAGAATGCCACCCAGTAAGGGGCATTGATTGCCTTCCGGGAGAGCGAGTGGAGTCTGGAGATCAAGGGGGAGGGGGACTCGCTCCAACTAGAGAGTCTTTTTGACCTTTGGAATTCATCAGCGATTTGGGGATTCCCCCTTCTAAGTGGATAGACAAATGATAAGAAATCAGCCTCCGTTTCCCTTTGACCCCCCCTGCCACACGGAAATCCTTACTCTCCTTGGGCGGCCTCCTTACCTGCACCCCCACTGTGGCAAGAGAGAGCGTCATGCGCCAGACGAGGAGAGTTGAGAGGAATATTGCCAAAGAGGAGAGTCTGCATGGAGGTCAGAGAGGGGGCAGAGTCCTGGATAGCCTCACCTGGGGCGTGGTGGTTACGCGTTGGGCAGCAGTTCGAATCCACTAGCTGCCTCAGGGGAGAAAGACAGGGTTTTGTGTTCCCATGAATAGTGACAATCTTCGAAACACACCGGGCGGTTCTTCCCTGTCCTGTAAGGTCACCGTGAGTAGGCATCGACTCCATGCCAGTGGGAGTTTGAGTTGATTTGGAGGAAAGGCAGACTTTAAAGCACGTCTACCACAGTGTCTTGATTTCTCTCTCACGCATTTCAATGTCTCTGACCCTCCCCAAGACTTAGAGGGCACGTTTCTCTTTGCCAAACATCTTCACCAAGAAGCTAATTCTCCTTGTGAGCTCAGAAGTGGCCAGCTTTACTCCAGGAGCCTGTGGGCAGTGCTGTCTGCCGTGGTCAGCAGGCTCTGTCAGGAGGCACGACATGAGGGAGGGGCTGATGGCCCCTATTGGAATAGATAGATGCCGCTAGATCAGCGGTTCTCAACCTGTGGGTCACGACCCTCTATCCGTCTTCAGGCACGTCCACCCACCTGCAGATACACTCACATACGAGTACCTGGCGTGATGACATCATTGCACCCACCCCATAACATACACCCCATAAAAGTACAGGTGTATGTGATAGGGTTGGCGTCATAATGTACCCATGCAGACCAGTCACATGTGTAGAAAGCAGCTGCTGTGCTGAAAGCAGCTACTCTGTTAAAAGCAGCTACTGGGTTGAAAGCAGCAGTATTGGAAGTAGACCAACACTTCATGAATTGTAATTACTGGGTAAATGTAAAATCATGTACTGTAAACTCATCAATTACTGCAACAACAACAAAAATATCTATACCATGGGAACTTAATCTGGATGCTGATCGGTCTTTTTTATATTCAGCTGTGGTTATGTTCAATGTGTAACAATGAAAATACATCCTGCGTGTATGGATGGATTGTGATAAGAGTTGTACGAGCCCCCAATTAAATGATTTAAAAAGAAAACAACAAAAAGAAAATACATCCTGTATACCAGGTATTTGCATGATGATTCATAACAGTACCAAATGTACAGTTATGACGTAGTGATGACAATAATGTTATGGTTGGGGGTCACCACAACATGAGGAACTGTATGAAAGGGTCGCGGCCTGAGGAAGGCTGAGAACCACTGCTCTAGGTGCCCTGGAGTCTTCCTCACTGCCCAAATGCAGTGAGTCTCCTCGTGAGTCTCCTCGATGGGTGAATGCATGTGGGTTTAGGCGTAGTAACCAAGACTCTGTGACGGCACTCTTGGTCCTGGACTTGGCTGTTGTGAGGTGCCACTGGGTTGGTCTTGACCTGACCCATAGCAACACAATGTAACGAAACACTGCCCAGCCCCACACCATCCTCGCAATCGTTACTATGTCTGATCCCACTGGATCCATCCATAACTCTGAAGGTTTTCCTCTTTGTGGTAGCTGTATAATCTGTTGTCAATTTGAGACTTAAGAGTGAATGGGGTGGAGTTTAGCCTGTCAATCAGGTCACAGCTTGATGGCCTCATTTGGAGCCACTAAGGAGGTAAACCCCTCCCTAGAGGTGGGACACACACTCACTCTCTGCAAGACATTCCTGTTGAGAGGACACATGGAGCTACTACACTAGTGCCTTGGAGCTGGGTCCATGCGGAGACCCACGTCAGCACTGAGATGCTTCCACTGCCACTGGATCCACAAGACTTTACATCCACTGGCCTGCGATCTTCCTGCATTCAGCGTCATTGCATGTGTTTCGTGGGTCTGAAGAGGAATTTATAGATAAGTATTGGACTTATGGGCTAATATCAAACTTATGGACTTGATGTGAACAGGGCTGGGATGTTTTCTCAATATTCAATTGCTCTTGTATATCGAGCTCTTTCTTATACACATATGAGTCTTTATGAGTCTTTGTTTCTCTAGTCTAACCAGATTAATACGCTCTTTTTCTCTGATACCTTACTTTCCCAAGCATGCTGTCCTTCTCTAGAGAGTGGTCTCTTGAGATACAGTGCCCAAAGTACATGAGACAAAGTCTTCCCACTTCACTTTTAAGAAGTGCTCTGGCTGTAGTTCTCCCAAGATGGATTTGTCTGTGCTTATGGCAGTCTGTGGTAGATGTGTGGCAGTTACATAAACTGGTGTCAACTTGTGAATAGGTGGAGTCTAGCCTGTCAATCAGTTCGCAGCTTGATGAGCTCATTTGGAGGCGCCACGGAGATTAATAGCTCACTGGAGGACAGATACACACAATCTCTGCTTCGTCTTCCTGCTGACAAGCCACATGGAGCTATGCTAGAGCTCTGGAGCTGGAGGAGCCACGTGGAGAACCACGCCAGTGCTGAGAGGCTTCCACCACCACTGCTGCCACTAGATCTTCCACTCACTGGCTTGTGATATTCCTGCATTTGGCGTCATTGCATGTGTTGCCTGAGTCTGAAGAGGACTTTATAGACTGGTATCAGACATATGGGCTAATATCAGACTTACGGACTTGAACTGGACTGGGCTGGGATGTTTTCTTAATATACAATTGCTCTCTTATATGAAGCTTTCTTATACACATATGAGTCTCCCTGGGTTTGTTTCTCTAGTCTAGCCTGACTCACACATCTAGTATTCAGAATGAGTTGGCTGATTGTGGGTTTGACTTTTCCCAGGACTGCTTGGTAGCCTGGCCCGAGATGGGACCACTCACCTTGAAATGTGTATGCTGTCACATCATGCAGTTGTCCGTGCACACCGCTCCTCCTCCTACAGAGTGAACTTTCTTTCTACTAGATTCATCTTAATGCCACCGAGGCCTAGGATACTCCTTTAAGCAGCAGGTGCTATCGAGTCTGCCATGACTCAGGTGTGTCAGGGTAGACCTGTGCTCCCTGGGGGCTCCCTGTGAAGGGTTCTTCAGAAGTAGATTGCCAGCCCTTTCTTCTGAGGTGCCACGGTGAGTGAGCCACCCCACACGGGCCTCAGGAGTCCCGGTGGTAAATTTGGCACTGGGGTTGTCAATCACGAGGTTAGCATTTCAAACCCACCAGGCACTCCGAGGGAGAAAGACGAGGCTTTCCGCTGCTGTAGAGTTACAGAGTAGCTGTTTAATAGATGCCACGTTACAGTACTGAGCATTTGAAGCCGGTTGGGGTGATATTATGGAATTTTGCTATGATAGGATTTAAAAGCCTTAGGTCTGAGGCCAACCAGATCCGGGGTGGACGTCAACCCCGTAATTTGCTGGTTATGTCCCTTTCAACACAGACATTCCCAACTCCAAGTTAACACACGCTTGTGAGAATTAATAAAACGAACCCACGCAACGTCCTCGAAACAAAGTAGCTACTCAACGGGTGGAGGTTCCCTAACCCTGCTGGATAGCTCTACTGATGTCATTCTTCTCATTCTTACCTGTAGCAGCTACTCTGGCTGCTAGTTTCGAGGTCAGTAATTCAAAATCAACCATCCTCTCTCTCAGAGAGAAAAACGGGCATTTCAATTCCCACGAAGAGTTAAAGTCTCAGGCACTCCCATGAACTGCCCTGGCCTCAGGTCGCTGTGAATTCACCATCGATTCGATGGTAGTGAGGTTAATCAAATTTTAGGTGTCTGTTCACCCCGGGGCAGTTCTCACAGTGGCCACTAGGTGGCGGAGAAATCCAAGACGTGGCCTTCTCAACTGGACCATTGATTTTCCCACAGAAACATTCTGGTGATTCCATACCGTGAGGTCTCCTTCCTTTGGATCACTGGATCAGTTCTGAGACCATTGGACAGCCTAAGAGCCGAACGGAGGAAAAACGGAACTTCAGGAGACAGAGAGGGCCGCAGGGAATGTGGTGAGGGCAAGAGCCCAGAACAGGATGCAGGAAGCAGGCCAGCTCGTCCCCCGGATGGGGAGTAGCTGGAAGGGGCTAAACTGTAAGGTGGAGGGTGATTAGCAGGGAACCTGGAAGCATCGGCTGCAGCCAGGGGGTGGAGGATCTTTGATGCCCCTTGCCTGGTAAAAGGGATGTCTTTCAATGCAGAGAGCGAACTTGCCTGCAGTGTGTCCCTGATGAAAGGGCTCTGCGGTTGTTACAGAATGGACTGCTGCCGCTGCTGTTAGGACCGGCCTCTTTTTCGCTTCCCATCCACCTTACAAAGTCCAAGGTCCTTGCCCAGGGACTGGTTCCTCCTGATCTCACAGAACGAGCTGCCCTCCCCCCCCCCCCGCCCCCTGAGTACATGTTGGACTCCTAACCTTGTGTGTGCGGTCCGATTTGAGAACAGGGTTTAATGGAGCCATGCCAGGATAGGGTGGCCTCCAAACCTAATCACTGCGGGGTTCTAGAACGAGCAGGTGAGACACAGAAAAGAAGTACACGTGGACGAAAGGTAGATGCTAAGTGGGAATCAGCAACAGCTGGGGAACACCGGGACTGCAGAGGCCGAAAAAGACAAAGAGTCAGAGCAGTCTACAGCCATGAACTCCATGGATGGTCAGCTGGAGAAGCTGAAATGAGGGTCTTCCTCCAGAGCCCACAGGGAGAGATTCTTCCCTTCAGCTACACGAATTCAGACTTCTAAGAACAATTTGCGTTGGGTAAGTCTTCTGCAAAGATCTGCTTGATGTGTTGTAAAGCAAGGATGTCATTTTGATGAATAAGTTTGAGACTGACCCAAGGCCATGTTTTTTTCAACTGCTTCATATACCTGTGAAAGTTGGATATTGAATAAGGAAGACTGTGATAGGTTTATTGTGGCAGCTAGGTCAATAGGAACATGTGGGCGGAGTTTGATCAGGTAGAAGCTTGATTGGAGGGCCACTGAGATACATGAAGATGGCCATCATCCCATCTCCCCCTTGGTCCCTGGTGATTGCACCAGCGTGCTGCTGCTTTAGCTAGTTTCTCTGCCTCAACCTGTGAGCTGCACCACCTGTAGGCCAAGCCAACTCACGGATCGTGTTGCTAGAGCTTGAGGCTCCTTCAAGACCTACTTCTCCACACTGCTGGTGTGTGCATCACTTGAGCTTGAGGCTGGTGGGTCCTGTCGCCTTGCGTCACTTAAGTTTGAGATTTCATCAGGCCAGGTTCACTAAGCTGACCAACCCTGTTGTCCACTGCCTGTGGGCAGACCCTGCCTGCCTTGCCTGAGGGAAGACTCTGCTGTCTACTTCCTTGACCTTGGACCCAGCAGCCCACCTGAGTTGAAGAACTTCCTGTAGATTAACTGTTCTACAGAAGTGAGTTGAACTGAACCCTCTTTACTGCTGTGTGGACTAGTTAGCTGTTATTTTCCTTCTTGCTGTATAAATCTATCTATCTATCTATCTATCTATCTATCTATCTATCTATCTATCTATCTATCTATCTATCTATCTACCATCGTAAATGTCCCGGCTTTGTTTCTCTAGAGAACCCTGCCTAACACAAAGACGGAGGCAGAATCCATGTTTGGGAATGATGGTGTTGTGAAGGATATGGGAAGTGTCATGATCTGGCTGAAGAACCAACAGATCTGTCTTGGAAGAAGTACAGTCAGAGTGTTCCTTGGACACAAGGAATATTGAGACTTTGTCCCACTTAACGTTGGGCCTTTTATCAGGGGAGAGCCGTCCTTGGAGAAAGCATTATGCCAGATAGAGTAGAGTGGCGTGAAGAAGAGTAAGCCCTTCAGGGAGATGGCAGCCATAGCGGCTACAGCAGTGGGCTGACACATAAGAACAGCCATGAGGATGGAGCAGGACCGGGACGTGACTGCTCTGTTGTACACAGGGTCGATATGTGTTGGAAGTGACTTGATGACACCTAACACCACCACCTCCACCTCCTCCACTACCACCACCTCCACCTCCACTGTTACATACACCACCACCACCTCCACCATTACATACACCACCACCTCCACCATCACCACCTCTTCTACAACCACCACCTCCACCACCACCACCTCTTCCACCTCTACCACTTCCACCACCTCCACCACCACCACCACCTCAACCACCAAAACCACCACTACCACCTCCACCACCACCTTCACCATCACCTCCACCTCTACCATCACTTCCACCTCCCCCACCTCCACCTCCACCACCACCTCCACCTCCACCACCACCTCCACCTCCACCACCTCCACCACCTCCACCACCACCTCCAACACCACCACCACCACCACCTCCACCTCCACCTCCACCTCCACCTCCACCTCCACCTCCACCACCTCTACCACCACCACCACCACCATGTGGCCATCATCAATCACATCTCAGCGGGACCCTCATAGTGTCTGTTGTTGTTGCTGTCACTGGGTGACTCACTGGGTAACTCGCGTGGCAGGGTAGAGCTGTCCCCAGGACCTTCCTCCACTGTAATCTCTAAGGGGGAGATCACCAGGTCTCTCCCTGCTGGGGCTGCCTGATGGGCTCGAACTGCCAGCCTTGCAGTTGACAGTCAAGTATGTAACCACGCCGTACCACCAAGACTCCCTTGCATATGTTCCCGGGGGCATTGTGCCACGGAGCTAGATGAAGAGAATCAGGAAGGTGAGCGCAACATAGGAATGTTGTTGTCACGTGTTGTATAACACGACGAGCGTTGTCACGTGTTGTACAACATGAATGTTCCAAATCCCCCCCCCTTTTTTTGTCATGCTCTTTATACCTCATGGTGCCCGTGTCTTTCAACGCCTGCTCCACCGATACAGCGGATGCTGTCTGGTGGGGACAAAGTCCCTCTTGTCTACTCTGGGTCCTGCCATGCTTGGGTGAGGTCTGAGGCTCAGGCTGCTAAGTGATTCACCTGTCCCATTCCCATCGGTCAAGTTCCCCACCTGGCTCACTCGGAGCTCATACGCTTGGCTGGCTTTCCAAAGCGTGTTTCCTAATGTCATGTGAGTTGTCACCCAGGCATGGGATGACTTCAAACCGCTCTTGTGCTTGCTGTTACCATGGCCCCAGGACCACCGGTCTTTCCCTGGAGGATGAGAGTTTGGTTTTGTTCGTGTTGAGCCTCTGCTCCTGTTTGGCCCTCCTTCACCCCAAGCCCAGTAGAGGCCACCAGAGATCATCCAGCCCTTCCCTGGTGTCACCAAGCCCCCTCGAAGTGGCGCTTGCTTGCAGAAGAGAGACTTTCCCTTGGCGTGTCCATCAGAATGAAGTCACCTGCTTTTGCCTTTGAATCCGCTGTTGAGTGCTTTTCACATCTGGAGAATGAATGTCAGGCCACAGGGAGGCAGATGCGCAAACATCGTCACTGATTCTGACTCATAGCGACCAGACATGACAGAGAGGAACTGACGTGTAAGGCTTCCTAGGTTCCCATCTTGATGGGAGTAGCTAGCGAGGTACTTGCTTACCCACAGGTCGACTGGTAGGCTTGAACTGATAACCTTTGGGTGAGCCACAGGGCCTAAAAGGACAGTCCAGCTGGGAGTGTTTCAGTCAGGAAGCATGTTGTTAGATTTCTAGCCGGGGCCGCAGAATGAGACCAACTCTTTTTTAATTTTGATGTGGTTCATGTGTGAGAAAGATGCGTGTTTGTGGGGGGGATTCTGCTGAACGTTTCAGACCTCTGGCTTCACAGTTTGAAAAAAGTTTCACTCATGTTCTTCCAATCGTGTTAGTCTAGTTCGTTCCTTTGGGATTCCAATTATACCTACGTTAAACCACTTGATACCTCCTGGGTCAAAAGTGAATAAAGAGTTAGTCCTTATAGAAAAGGCAGCAGCCGGCCAGAATGCCAGCATGTTGTGCCACTTCTCCAAGCCTCTGCTCCACAAGAACGTTCCAAGGTCAGGTGCGGCCTGTCCACGCAGGGGTCTGGGAGTGTTAAGGGAGAGAAGCACTGGGCTTGCAAAACCCACCCTTTTACAGCAAGGAAGCAGTAAGTCAGCCTTCTGTGTGCATCAGGGTGAAGTAATGCTTCCCATTCCGTGCTTTCTCACTGCATACACAGCCCTGAGGAGTGTGTCTGGCGAGGATTGGCTGAACCACGCCAAGCCAAGGCAAACCAAGTCCAAGCCCAAGTCAAGCCAAGACCAAGTCCATTGCAGCCAAGCCAGGCATGCCCCTTGGTGACTCCACGTGTTGCAGGGCAGCACGGCTCCATGGGGTTTTCTGCGGAGGCACTCAGTAAGTTCGAACCACCAACCTTCTAGTTAGTACTCAGGGCCAAGTTGTTTGCGCCACCTCAGCGTGCCCAGGAAGATGTGTACAGATGTGGGTGACCCCTGGGGTGTCTGCCAGCACTCTTCCCCTGACAGGGGTGTGCTCGTGCACAAGCCCTCGGGAAGCTGATTGTGCAGGGACTCTGGTCTGCAAGTCTAACAGAATCAATAGCCACACAAAGGCCTGCGTGAGTGCCCCCGGCCGGAGAGACAGAGACGGACAAGCAGAAGGAGAATCCTTTTTTTATCTTTTTTTACGGCTGGAGGAAATTCTCTCGGTGGTGTGGGCTGTCGATGCGCTGGGCAGGTTTCTACACATTCCATGGAGGCCGGGCCCTGCTCTCGACGCATCGTAGCCTCCCTGGCCGGGTCGTAGAGAAGCGGATTGCTGGCGTGATTCAGGAGACCCTGAGACTGTGGACAGAGATTCAGAACAGGGGTCAACAAGCACCTCTCTGTCCGTTTCATGTATTGCAGGGGGCTGGGCAATCAGTAGACAGCAACCCTCCTATCGACCTGGGGCTCCGCCGTGGGCGAACCTCCGTGGGCGTCCCTACAAGCCCGGTTTGACTCCGACACGCGTGGCACCACTGTGAGATGGGAGAGACCTGGATTCGCCGTATTTGCTTTTGCTGACTTCAAGTACAAACGAAGACGGTGCTTGTCCTGTTTGTGACCGTCAAAAGAGCAAGAAGGACAGTTTCTCAACAGGGAACTCTTGGTGGGGGTGGCACTAGAGGCCACCCAGTTTGTGCCCGCTTATAGTGCCCCCTAGACAGGAGAGGGGCACCCTTCCCAGGCCTGTGCCATCCTCACGACTGTGGTGGTTGTTGCGTCGGAGGCTGGTGTAGCCAGCGTGTCATGCGGTGTCACCGAGGGACTGCTGCTTTTTTTTTTTTTTGGCTGATCCTCTACTTTACCAAGCCCGATGCCCTTTCCGACGACGGGTCCCACCCCGAAGCATGCGGAACATGTATAAGTGAGACAAAGTCTCACCACTCTTGCCTCCAAGGATCATTCTGGCTGGACTTCTTCCAAGCCAGATGTTTGTTCCTCTAGAAGTCTAGGGCATGCTCTTACCCGGAGGCTCTCAACCTGTGGGTCGCCACCCCTTTCGGGGGTCGAATGACCCTTTCCCAGGGGTGGCCCGATTCATAACAGTAGCAACATGACAGAAGTGAAGTAGCAACAAAAATAATTTGCTGGTTGGGGGTCACCACCGCATGAGGAACTGTATGAAAGGGATGCGGCGTGAGGAAGGGTGAGAACCGCTGTTCTAATTCTTCTTCAACCTCGTAATACAAATGCGTCCGTTGTTCCCCTGCGGTCCTGATTGCAGGTCCAGCTTTCGCATGTATAGGAAGTGATTGCCTCGACGTGACACCTTCGTCCTTTAACTCCTTAGAGAAGTCTTGTGCAGCAGGTCTGCCCCGGGCAACGCATCCTTGGATCTCTTTGCCACTGCGTTCATCCTAAGCATCGACTGTGGGGCCCAGTACCATGCAAGTGGCCACTGCTTGCGTCTTTGCTCGCTCTGCCATGACGTCGTCTGTTGGTCCAGTCATGAGGCTTTTCATGTTCCCTGTGTGGGGTCGCAACCCGTACTGAAGGAGCCCGTGCGCGTGACGGATGTTTCTGTGTGACTCACTTGTGCAGGGCTGGGCATGGGACCTCGCTGGCTGGCCGACACGGGCTCGGATCTGTGGACCCCGCTGGAAGGAGAATGACACGCCATGCTTGCGGGCGGTCCTCCTCGAGACCTTCTCCCAGGACCCCTCAGAAGGGCCTCCTCTGGGTCTCACTTGTTGTATGAGTGGGTCCTTAGTGCGGCGACAGTTAAGCCCTTGCCCGAAGTAGAGAGGTGTGGCCCTCTGTTCCTTGACAGATGCTGCTGAGGGACCCCACGGGCAGTTCCACTGTGTCACACGGGGTCGCCGTGAGTGGGAGCCGGTGCATGCACCCAGCAGCAAGAGCCGATGGGAGGTCCCGCTGCAAAGAGAGGGCAGGTGCTGGTGTTGGCAAGCCGCTGGCCCTCCGTGCCTGGACTCGGTACTCGCTCGGGAAGTCGGTGGATGTCTGTCACTGGGGTCAGCTGTCTGTCCGGTTTGCCTGGCCCTGGAAATAGAACACGTCCAGCTGCAGACCCCTCGCTCTGGATCTTCCAGGGAAGGCTCTCGGAAGGGAGGACGGGAGCTCTCAGCTTCAAGGGGGCAGTGGTGAGTGAGCAGCAAGCTGGCTGGGACTCCCAGGTCCCCGGTGGCAGTGGGATGGTGACTGTCATTTTCATGTTGACAGAGAGCTGTTTGTCAAGCACAGCTGGGCAGGTTTTGAGCAGGGCAGCACCGTCCAGCAGTGAGAAGATGCTGAGTTTGAAATGTGAGGCTGCTGGTCTCTGTTGAGCAGGCCTGGGGAACACGGACCGCGTGTCTGTAACTTAGGGAATGGGGGGAGCGGGAGAGGGAGAGAGAAGGAAGGAAGGAGGGAAAAGATAACCAGATTCACCAGTTGAGGGAGGGGAGATAATTTTCATTGATAATTAGGAAGCACCCCGAAGGAAGGAAAACAACAACCCAACACTCAGATCTCTCTATACAAGGATCATTTCTTTCTCTCCTCATTGACTCCTACCCCATCCCAGGTCTTCAGCATTGAGGTGCCAGGCCTTCCCAGTTTAACTTGCTAACATGTCACACTATTCCCAAGAGCCTCAAAGACTACCGTGAAATCCTCAAAACACCGTGAGGTTCAGTCCGTGGACTTTAGCAACTGTGGGAGCATGCTGTCATGGTGGAAGCCAAGGAAGAAATCAAAATTAGACAAAGAGGCTCAGATTATTACCTGGGGTGCCCTGAAGTGCGTCACTGCACCAGATAAGGGGGCAAGATGTAATTGCTCACGCATGCATTTGACAGGGTATTTAGTGAGCTTCTACTGTGTGACTCAGTCGTGAGGGTGAGGAGACTTGATCACACCTTCTTCTGAGATGTTATCAGGAGGGAGCACAAACCCAAACCAAACTCACTGCCGATGGATGAGTGGATTATTCCAACTCAGAGCAACACTGAAGGACAGGGTAGAGCTGCCCCTGTGGGTTTCTGAGACGGTCACTCTTCACGGGAGCAGGAAGCCCCGTCTTTCTCCCTGGGAGTGACTGGTGCTTTCAATCTGCTAAACTTGCAGTCAGCAGCCCAATGCATAACCACTGTGCCACCAGGAGGACCGGTCCTTGGACAAGGACACCATGCTTGGTGAAGTCGAGGGGCTGCAAAAAAGAGGAAGGCTCTCGCCAAGATGGAGTGACGCAGCGCCCGCAACAGTGGCCCAAAGCAAACAATAATTGTGAGGCTGGGGCAGGACCGCCATGAGTCAAAAGCTCCTGGAAGGCACCTCGACCCACCAGCAATGATGTGCTTTGTGGAAGACACAATACAGAACAGACAGAAGCCATATCAAGAGTCCTGGTGGCACCATCGTCAAGCACTGAGCTGCGACCGCAGGCAAGCGGTTCAAACCTACCCAACGACTCCAGGAATGCACGCCGTGAAGATGGCCTCCCGGGAAACCCTTTGCGTGAGGTCCGCGCTGAGTCAGAATCAGCTCGACGGCGCCCAGCCAAGTAACCACATAGCTCACATGTTAACAGAGGGCCACAATGGGGAGAAATGGGCCTACAAGTGTTGTAAGTGAAAAGGGAAATAAATCCAGGTCAGAGGGCATCCCTGGGCGGTCCGAGTAAGTGCTTGGCCACTTCCCTTAGCAGGCAGGGCAGCAGCCCTGTGCTGTCCTGTCAGGACCCAGGCCGTTTTTCTGATGCCGCTCTCATGAGAAAGTGCCAGGGATGTCTCTCTGCCAGAAATGTATCCCATACTGTGCTAGTCTGGGTGGGCTAGAGAAACAAATCCAGAGACACTCATATAGGTGGATAAGAAAGAACTTTATATAAATAGTCACTGTATACTAAAAAAAAAAATCCCAACCCAATCCAGATTGAATCCATAAGGCTGATACTAGCCTATATACCCAATACCAGTCTATACATTCATCTTCAGACTCAGGCAACACACGCAATGACGCTGAATGCAGGAAGATCACAGGCCAGTGGGTGGAAAGCTGGCGTGGGTCTCCACGTGGCTCCTCCAGCTCCAGGGCTCTTAGCGTAGCTCCATGTGTCTTGTTAGCAGGGAGACAAAGCAGAGAGTGAGGTCCCACACCAGGGCACCACACCAGGGAGCCCACGAGGGATGGATCATCTGGTCTCTCTTGGCGGGGCCCCCACGCGCATTGGAAAGAGCTTGTCTTCTGCTCTGGTCGGATAGCGAGGTGTCAGTATCAGCCGGGCCACGTTGATGAGACCAGGATGGCTCTTGGTCTGTTGGGTGTACCCTTTATTGAGAAGGGAGACGTGCATCCCCGCTGGCAAGCATTCACTTGTTTCTCTTTGGAGTCTCCAGGCAGTGCAAATGGTGCCTTCTCAACTAGCTGAAAGGTGGCAGGTCACTCCCTCCAGGTGTACCTTGGTGATCTGCTTGTGGTAGGTCACGGCCTGGGTCTGCTCTGCCCATGTGGGATCGCCAGCAGGTGGAATGGACTCAGTGCCAACCCACCACAACAAAAAATCCAGACATTGTGATCCATGGACCACGTGGGAGGTGACTGTTGAGAAACTGGTCCTGAAGGCAACACCTACCGATGCCGAGGACCTAGCCATTGGTTTCCATTTCTCTCCAAACCACCCCACCACCCGCCCCCCAACGCTGAGCAAAACTCATTCTTCACTTCGAGGCAGCCAGAGCGTGGCTGCTCAGGCCTTCCTTGTCTGGAATGTATAAACATACACCCAAGACTCCATACTGCCCAGGTGCACAAAGGCTCTGCCTGCTACTGAAATATGTAGGGGTGACATCACAGGGTATCTGGGAATCGCTTTAAAACATTCAGTCAAAAAAGCCAAGGGAAGACTGAGCCGAAGGTGGCAAAACCCCCAAAAGGCTTAGAGTTTGGCCATTCGAGTCATGGTACCGAACTGTCTTCCTTGGGTGACTGAAAATGTCCCTTCTGCAAAGCAAGGAAGCGCCCAGACAGGCAGTCTCTAACAGTATGTGGGGCATCACAAGCCCTGTCGCACCCTGCATCCGGAAACCAGCCTCCAGTCACTGCCAGCTCCTCAGCCTGCTGCCACCTGAGGGGTCTGGATGGAGAGTCCTGGAGTGACCCAGAGCGTTTGTCCAGTGGTTGGGAAGGGGACACACACACCACCACCACCACCACCTGCGGCACTGGGACAGACTCCAAAGCCGCTGCAAGGAAGCTGAGGTCTGAAGAGTCCTCATCCTATATTTGGGTTCTCAGGGAAGCACCCATCCAGTTGTTTCCCCCTTTGCTCTTTTCTGTCCATCCCTGGGAGCCCCATTGGCACAGTGGGTTATGCGGCGGGCTGCTAGGGGTTCGAATCCAGCAGCAAGCGGCTCGGGAGGAGGGAAAGGAGGCTGTGAGTTCCTATAAAGACCTGCAGCCTCGGAAACCCCGTGGAGCAGTTTGACTCGGCTCTCTTGGGGTCCCTGTGGGTGGACGTCAGCGTGACGGCCGTGGGTGGGGTTTGGTTTCATTCCCCCAGGGAGCTCTTGTGCAGTTACCTTGACCACTGCTGTTGGAACTGGGGACCGTTATTCAGTTACAGTTACAGTTACCGTGACTGTTGGCTCCAGTCTGAGGTTCCGTCACTCTCGCTCAGGGGCCTTGCAACCGAGGGCCGTTGTGAGCTCAGCTGAGGCTCCCCCATCGAACGTTTCCGTTCACCTTCCTATGGCGCGTACGTTTCCGGATGGTTTCTGCGTCGTCGTCCTCACTCCGAAGGCGGTGACTACTGTCATCCCTGCTGATGTGCTGGTTGAGTTCTTGCCGGCGGTTTCCTTGGGGACGTCGTGTGGAATGGTTGGAGCCGTGAGTCACACCTGGTTTTGACTCCTGTCTTATTTTTCTTGTTCATTCAACACAATGGTAAGTGTCTTTGCATCTTGGCTCTCTAAGCACCCTTGAAACGATATCGAAAATATTCCCAAATTAATTCCTCTGATTGGCTTAGCTAAATCCCCCCACTGTAGACCAGAGTATTTGCATTTATGTTTTGTGATGGTGAAGAGTATTTTTGCAAATACAATTAGTCATTTACAACATGACTGCTTCTGTTCTGAAGACAGAAGCTTCTGTGTCTTTGGGGATTTATATCAGCTTTGGATGGCTTTCTTCAGTTCCTTTCCCCCAAAGATGCTGCTGCTTCCCCCTCTTCCCCCTTCCTCCCCCCTCCTCCTCCCCTCTCCCCCCTCCTCCTCCCCCCTCCTCCCCCTCCTCCCCCCTCCTGACTGACATAGCTGCACAGCTGTGTTCCACAACGTGTCTTCTGATGGTCAATGGCACCAACAAGGACAGAAGCCACCGTCTCCCTGCCACCCTGGGAAACCATGGGATGCTGTGGGTCTTCCCAAACATGAGCAGCTGTCCTAAAGACTAGGGCATCATTTGCATCCACACACCATGGCTGCCTCTTGATGTGCAACGGAAGGGGAAGTCGTTAGACTAGCTACATTTAGTCCTGGGAAGCTGGTGCCACCATAGCTGCCTGTGGGTACCTGTTGCTCAGGCGCTGATGGGCATCAGAGCCAGCCAGGAGATGCTCCCTTCTTCTCATCATAAGGCTCCACTGCCCTGCTCCCCTGAAGCAGGCAAAGGCACGCCGGTGGTGGTGGGCAGTGCGTCTGAGTTAGAGGGAGCTGGCATGTGGCCATCGGTTTGACAAGCCAGGTGGCAGGAAGCCACCATGCCCCTGTCTTCTCACCATGATCCTGGACACTCTGGAAGCCTGGGGTCAAGGTCACAGCAAGAAGCAAGCCCCACACAACCTGGTAGAGACATGAGCATAGTAAGAAACACCTGTTCTAGGCTCCTGGAATCAGGGGGGTGGGGTGTCATGTGTTAAAAAGCCCACCTGCCTGTCCTGACTGGTGACAGCAAGGTCAGGCCCCTGTCACATCTCCCAGGTCCCCAGGCCCCTTCCTACACCTGCCAGCCTCAAGGCAGGGCCTGGGGTTGGGTGCGCTTCATGCAGAGAGAGGTTGAGGGTGTGTGTTCTGCTAAACTGCGACATTCCAGGCAGCAGAGTGGCAGCAGCACCAGGCTAGCGCTGGCATCTTTTGTCCTTGGCACCGAGACATTGTTTTTAGTAGCCAGCAGGGAAATGACTTGGTGCCTGTTGGTTGCAGTCAAGGCCACAGAGAAGAGCTGAAGGTGACCGATGGCCGATGGTGGCCCTGGAGGGACTATGCCAACCCTGCCGCTCACACGGTCTTCCTCATTCCTCCTCCGCAGGGTTGGAGTTACACAGTATGGTACAGATGAGCAGGCTCACAGAGGAGAAAACGGAGGCTCAGAGAGAAGCTGCCTTGTCATGGTGGCTTGCAGGTTAGTAACTTCTCTGAGGTTTGAATCATAGTCTGTGTACCAGCTGCTGCCCCTAGGGGCCCTCGTGCCCCCTCCCCAGGCTTCCCAGGTCCCCACACTCAGCTCATTTTGGCTTTGCCCAGGCCTTGTCCACAATGGCTAGTCCCTTTCCCTCCCACGAGCCCTGGTCATATTATCCGTGCTTCACGCATTCACACACACAGCCAATGTCTCATGACATCTGGAGTCCCAGGGGGTGTACACAGTCGGCACTCTGCTGTAGGCCAAAGGGTTGGAGGTCCCAGTCCAGACAGATGGGCCACAGAAGAAAGACCTGGCGAAGAGTCAGCCACTGGAAACCCTATAGAGCTCTGCTGTGCTCAGATACCCCTGGGAGCTCCAGAGCCAGACGGGGTGCAGTGAAGACAGGGTACCAGGTCAGAGTTAGTGACCCCTGGTCCCACCCCTACTTTGGCGTGGGTTTCCTTGTCCTTGACTAGGGGATTGTGAGGGCTCACCGCTTGCTCTCTGCTGAGTACACACACACACACAAACACAAACACACAAACATTCACACACATTCACAAAAAACACATACAAATTTCACACACACACAAGCACACACACACACACACACACACAGAAAACAAATATGCACGCACAAACACACTGGGCATCTTTCTTGCTTCTGGGCTCCTTCTGACAGCTTCCTCTACATACCTTGGACTGGTCAGTCAGTGTGTTAGTCTGGGGTAGACTAGAGAAGCAAATGTATAGACACTCATATGTGTGTAAGAGAGAACGTTCTAGCAAAGAGCAATTGGACATTAAGAAAAGATCCCAGCCCAGTCCAGATCGAGTCCTTAAGTCCAATATTACCCCATAATATTATTTACCCCATAATATTTATTATTTACCCCATAATATTTATGGATACTAGTTCATAAATTCCTCTTTAGACTCACACAGCCATGCAATGACACCAAATGCAGGAAGATCACAGCCCAGTGGGTGGAAAGTCTTGTGGGTCCAGTGGCGGTGGAAGCATCTCAGCGCTGGTGTGGGTCTCCACATGGCTTCTCCAGTTCCAGGGCTCTAACATAGCTCCGTGTGGCATCAGCAGTAAGATGAAGCAGAGAGTGAGAGAATATCTGACCTCCAGTTACCTATTTATTTCCATCACACTGCCAAATGAGGTCATCCAGCTGTGACCGGATTGACAGGCTAGACTCCACCCCTTCACTCTTACTAGTCTCAAATTGACACTGGATTATTTAACTGCCACAGACAGAAATGAGGTTCTGCCAGACTATCTCATCTTGTGTATGGGATCCTAAGGGCACCTGGCCCTCGACTCTCCTGCCTGCCACTTGACTCTGGCTCAGCGGCTGCTCAGTCATCATCCCTAGCAGACAGGGGCGAGCCACCCTTCCTCAGTTCTGCATTTCCCTGGTGGCTCTTTAGACGGCTCTGCTACAAGGCAGCGAGTGCCTGTCCCAGCCATCCATCCGTGGGGAACACATTACTGGTGGGCTGGTCATATCTGCCAGCGACTTAAGGCGGTGGGCTCCCGTGGACCTTCAGCCCGCCCAGCATTCCTACCTGCCCTGCCAGCCCAGGGGCCAACCCAGGTCCTGCTTTCCCGACTCCAGGGGTGGCCGGCCACCAGCCATGACCATCAGGGTGGGGTGCTGCCTTGCTCACCAGTCAGCCAGCCATTTGCTGAGTCTCTGGCCCATGTGCCCATCTCCCCACACTGCCAGGCTAAGAGCAGCACTGCCTCTTAGCTGTGTACCTAGCAGAGCCTTTCTGCAAAGTGCCATTGAGTTGCTTCAGCTTGCTTCTTCGGGGGTGCTCATTTTACACCCTGTCGGGGGCAAAATGGACCAGTTTTCCCATATCAGAGCCCCATACACCCAGTCTGCATGATCCCACCCCATCATTTACTGGGAGTCCCAAAGACCATGGCTGCAGGAGTGGTTCCCATGATTCCCTGCACCACAGAGGCTGAACTGGCCGGTGACTTTGTTATGTGCAAGTGTCTATGTTGCCACAAGAAGAAGCGCAGTCCTCCAACTCACAGCTTTGCATCAGGTGACGGGTCCCCTCTTCCCTCCCTGCTGCCCATATCCCTCCACCAGCCTTTGCCTCCTCAATGCCCACCCCAAGCAGCGCCCCCTGCTGGCATCCACAGTGCTCTGTGCCTTTGGGTCCCATACATAACAGTCACCCCGGCCACTCTGAGTGGGATGCTGTGTCTCTGTATAGCAGTCCTGGTGGGCGTCAAATTGTCTCTCGTCATATACTCCTGGAGGGGGGATCCTCCCTTCTAATCTTCATACCCCCTCTCTGCAGCCCCCAGGACTGTGCGTGGCACACAGTGGGTGATCAATACGTGCTTTTTAATGTGGATCCAATTTGCCACCAGTAGTCAGCCCTTCCGTTTGGGCTATTCTGAGGCGTGAAGGCGTCCAGAAAAGCTGGCTTTTTCAGCTTTCTTCCAGGGTGCTGGTGTGAATTTCAATGCTAGACCTTCCAAGGAAATATCTCAGGGAGGGCCGCCTTAGCCTCGAGGAACTGTGAAAGCAACAGATCCCAGCGAAAAGCAGTGCTAGGTGCTGAGCAACATCCACACCTGTGTCTGTGCATCTTCCTCCAACAAACTAAGCCACCCTTTCCAGCCTAAGCCAACACTTGGTGCTATGTGCAGATTTATATCTATATGAGATACGTAGGTGGGTGAATGATAGACAAAAAGGTAGATGGGTGGGTGGATGGATGGCTGGAGAGCAGGGTCGCTGGGTAGGTGAGTGGATGGGTCGGTAGGTAGGCAGGTGGGTAGGTAGGTGAGTGGATGGGTAGGTAGGTAGGCAGGTGGGTAGGTAGGTGAGTGGATGGGTGGGCAGGTAGGTAGGTGAGTGGATTGGTAGGTAGGCAGGCAGGTGGGTAGGTAGGTGAGTGGATGGGCAGGTGGGTAGGTAGGTGAGTGGGTGGGTAGGTAGGTAGGCAGGTGGGTAGGTAGGTGAGTGGATTGGTAGGTAGGCAGGCAGGTGGGTAGGTAGGTGAGTGGGTGGGTAGGTAGGTGAGTGGGTGGGTAGGTAGGTGAGTGGATGGGTAGGTAGGTGAGTGGATGGGCGGGTAAGTAGGTAGGCAGGTGGGTAGTGCCATCAAGTTGGTTCCCCTATAAATGAAACCATCTCCACACTCCCTAAATTGTTCGTGAGTTCAAGCCCATTGTTGCAGCCCTTGTGTCGGTCCATGTCCTTGAAGGGCCTCCTCTAGTTCACTGTCCGTCCACTTTATCAAGCATGATGTCTTTTCCATGAGGACGGGTCCCTTCTGATAAAACATCCAAAGTGTGTGAGGACCAGTCTCACCATGCTTGCTTCTAGGTGGCATGCTGGGTGTACTTGCTCCAAGACAGAGTGGTTTGCTCTTCTGGAAGTTCAGGGTTTCTTCAGTGCTCTTTGCCAGCCTATGAATCCCTCTGTCCCCTCCGCTGTCCAGCTTGCCTGCACACAGGGAGTCATTGTGCAGACCCCGGCTGGATCCGGCGCAGCTGCTTCGCAGAGCGGCGTCTTTGCTCTTTAACTGTAAAGAGGTCTCTTGCAGCAGATCTGCCCATGCAATCGACACCATGTGATTTCTGGACTGCTGCTTCCAGGAGCATTGATTTGGGTGGGGTCCAAGTGAAGTGAAATCCTCCACAAGTTCAATCTGTTCCCCCGTTTGTCACAATGTTGCCAATTGGTCCGTCTGTGGGGATTTTCCATTTTCTTCACATACAATCCATGCTGCAGGCTCTGCTGGTCAGAAGGGCCTTAAAGTCTCCACTTGTCAACACGCACACTGTACCCTTTGCTTGCATACAGAGTCCAGCCCTGAAACGCCCCCCCCCCTCGTGGGCTAGTCCCCCTGCCCCCCTGTCCCTGAGATTGGGAAGGGGCGGCACAGCAGTGGATGACATCACAGTGCAGGTTGTCGATCCCAACATGGAATTCTGCTTCTTCTAGGCCATCTTCTCAGGTGATTGGCTCAGCAGACAGAGTGAACACGTACGGGGAAAGGGTGCCTAGCTTCTCTGATGTGACACCAGGCAGGATCCCTTCCTTTGGTTCCAATGACCGCCCCTTGGTCTGTGACCAGGTTCCGTATGAGAACAATTATGTGCTCTAGAATTCCTATTCGCTGTGTTAGCCACAGTCCACATAGCCAAATGCATTTGGGAACCTGTGCTGTAATTGATGGGTGTGGTTTATGAGGACTCTGGGAGCTTAAAATAAGTTGACCATTCACACCGCAGAAAAGACACGATTTCCACCGGTCGTCCGTGTACAACACGCTGCTTCCATTCAGTCATTCTCACCCTCCTCGTCCGATTGGCTCCTCCCCTATTGGCGTCAACGCCCTGTCACACCCAACGCGCTTCACCTCTAACCTTCGGAGTTGCTGTTGTCCATTCTGTGCCTCGTACAAAGGTTTGTAAAAGGGCACCAAGCCCAAGGCGAACATAGTGCTCATTAAAGCAGCCCCGATGGTGTAGTGAATTACAGTTCAAACCCACCAGCTGCTTCCTGGGAGAAGGGAGGCTACCTCGTTCCATAAAAATACAGAGTCTCAAAACCCGAGGAAGCAGTAGGAGTCTGACTTGAGTAGAGGGTGGTTGGTTGGCTTTGTTGGTTTAAAGATGACGTTGGGCATGTTTTTGGTTTATGGTTTAAGGGTTAAAATGATATCATGGCAGTGGCTTGACGGAGTTCAGGTCATCTTAGTGGCTTTAGAATTTTTAAATGAGACTTGAAATTCTGTTCCACATCCCCCCCACCCCCCGGTCATTCTTCTTTAGACCCCTTCATCACTATGTCTAGTCTTGGTGGTGGAGTCCAGTTCTTAACTCAGGTATTTTTTTTTTCAAACACATTTCTGACAATACTCTGCCAGTCTCAAATGAGAGAGCGCCAGTCTCCAGAGAGAACTCTCCAGGAAAGGCGATTCTGCTGGCCTTTCCTAACACTTGGGATCAAAAATGGGTTCCTTGTCTCTGCAATCTCTGTGCCACAGTGAAGTCATCCCCCAGTTATCTGTGGGGCACTGATACATGACTGGCACCCTGACAGCCTGTAGTTGAGTTCTGCATTGGGCAGCTAACCATGAGGTCACAGTTTGAAACCTCCAGCCGTGCACTGGGAAAGAGACAAGGCTTTCTCCTCTGGGAGTTTGCATCTCGGAAGCCCATCGGGGCAGTCCTACCCTGTCCTAAAGGTCACTATGAGTCAGCATGGACTCGAGGGCAGTGGGTATGTCTTAGCTTTGCCTCATCCTTTCTTGACCAGTGCTTGGCCATCTGGTCGACCTTGCCCCTTGGAGGATGCCCAGGCTTTTGCATTCCCACCGCCTGTTTGGGATGCAGGAATAAAGACCAGGCAGACTGTGTGTATCCCTGGCCCTGTGCCCCCGCGGAGGCTGAGTTCCCCACCTGGAGTGGGCCTTGAGTTCAAGTCCGCCCTGCGTGTGAGCAGTTCCGGGAGAGTGTTCCCTGGACTCGGGCGAGCGTCTGGTCCGTGGCTGAGACAGGTTGCAGGCAGGAGCCGTCCTCTCCACTCCGACTGCTCTTTTGTGCTTCTCGCCTGCCCTCACGTCCCGCCTCTCCCCTGCCTCCCTGCCCCTCTCCTCTCTGGTTTCTGGGCAGCTGCTGCCGGGAAGACAAATGTGGCTGCCATCTGCTGCCAGCATATGGGCCCAAGACTGGCGCTTCCAGGAGCCCGCCCACGAGTGTGATTCAGAGCAGGGTGGGCTATCGGATGGACTGACGGACAGGAAGCTGCTACTGCAGGGCGATCCCGCCCCATGCAGCCTGTTTCCTCGTTACATACGGCCGTCTTCATTCACTGTGGTTGGAAGGGATCTGTCCTTCCACCCACCCTGCCCCCAGCTCTCACTGCAAAGAGTCGGAGCGTCCGTGTTGTTGCTGTTGTTGTTAGGTGCCATCAGGGCAGTTCGGTCCCCCTGAGACCCGACGGACGTGGGAAAGAAACACTGCCTGCGCCTGCGCCATCATCACACCGTTTCTTAAGCCGGAGCCCAGTGCGGCAGCCTGTGTCAGTCCATCTGGTGGAGGGCCTCCCTGGTTGTCACTGCCCCTCCAGTTTACCCAGCACGCTGCCCTCCTCCGGGAACTGGTCTCTCCTGACAACTGGCCCAAAGTCCTCAAAGGAGCAGCCTGGCTGTACTGCTGGCAAGACCAGAGCTGTTGGTCCTTTGGGCAGGTGGTGGCACTTTCCATAGCCTTCTCCAGCACGCCCTTCACAGGCGTCCATTCTTCTCCGGTCTTCCGTGTTCAGTGTCCAACTGGCACACGAGCTCCTCACACGTCCGTAGAATATATTACAGGCATCCCAAACCAGAAAACAAAGTCACTGCCATCGAGTCGATGCCGAACACAGCCACCCTACGGGACAAGGTAGGACTGTCCCCTCTCCCTACCCCCAGGGCTGTCACTCTTTACTGGAGCAAAGAGCCCCTTCTTTCTCCCGCCGCACCGGCAGGTGAGCAGGCAAGATTCAAGGCCAGGGGGAAAGGGAAAGCACAGGAGGTTGAGGCCGAGGGGAGACTGAAACGTGGATGGTCACCCTACACAGCCCGCGGCCAGCGGGCCACTTCAGACTCACAGTGGCCCGGAGAGTGGCAGGGCCAAGGTGAGTTCTGAAGGGTTGGCCGTGGATGGCATTCCAGAAGTAGGCCACCAGGCCTTTCTTCCGGGTGCCTCTGAGGGGACTCAAGCCACCAGAGCTGAGAGCGCATATCAACCATGGAAGGTTTTAGGAGGGCCTCGGGCAGCGTCTCCCGGAGCTCAGCCAATCTCTGTGGTTCAAGAAAGTCGGGGTTCCATTCGGCACACTGAGGCCTGGGAAAGCCTTGGGAATGGATGGAATGATGGCTCCTGAGGCCACATTAAACCGATCCTTCCCCCTTTGAGTTTAGGTTAAATCATCGAGCAGCTGCCATTGGGCCTCCTTTAAGAAACCGTGGGGCCAACTAGTCATGACTGTCCCACGAGTAGGTGGTTTTCTGGATTGAGTAGGTTGAGCATTTGGTGGCTTTGACTGTCTGTGACACACTCCCTTCATCTCCCAGACCCAACTGCTGCTCCTCGGGAGATAGATGAGACCGCTGTTCGCTCCAGTGAAGACCGTCTCAGAGATCCGTGGAACGGTTCTGCTCTGTCCTATAGGGTCTACATGGAGTTGTTCTGCTCTGTCCTATAGGCTCTGCATGGCCTAATTCTGCTCTGTCATATAGGGTTTTCATAGAGTTGTTCTACTCTGTCCTATAGGGTCTGCATGGACTAGTTCTACTGTGTCCTATAGGGTCTGCATGGACCAGCTCTGCTCTGTCCTATGGGGTCTGCATGGAGCAGCTCTGCTCTGTCCTATAGGGTCTGCATGGACTAGTTCTACTCTGTCCTATGCGGTCTGCCTGGACTAGTTCTACTGTGTCCTATAGGGTCTGCATGGAGCAGCTCTGCTCTGTCCCATGAGTCAGAATCGACTTGATAACTTTGGGTTTTTGATGCAAAAATGGCGTTCCCTCCCAGGGGACCACCACCCATCACTCAATTGATGCACAGTGGTGTCTGACGTGTGTATTACTGTGGTGTTGGAATCTCTTACAGAAATATCAAAAGATACCCGAACCTTTTAAAAAGAGAAGGTGTGTGTCATGGTGGCATATTTAGGAGTTTAGATAATAACTCGAGTTTGGCTTAAAATGCATCATGGATATAAGCTCATTCAATTCTGCCAAGTGAAACCTAATTAGAACATTTTGGTCGATAAAACTTCCCTCCTTGAGTTTAAAAAAAAAAAAGTCCTTGAGCCCAGGGAGTTAAATTCATGCATGGCTGGCTGGGGAAGAAATACATCACTGGGCTGTCAAAGAATCATTGGCTGCTCACTGTAAGGTTCAGGTTCAAACCCACCAGCTGCTCCTTGAGAGAAAGAGGAGACTGTCTGGTCTCATAAAGATCTGCAGCCTGGGAAACCCACAGGGACAGTTCTACTCCATCTATTCTTTTTCCAATGTGCAGAGTAAGTCTACCATCATGGTGCTGGGACAGAATGTCATCGACTAGGAGGTGGTAGGACTTTTGAGACTGCATGTGAAAGGTTGGGGTCCACACTGAAGTGCCATGGAAGCAAGGCCAGGTGACCTGCTCCAGGAGAACTGGCCGCTGAAAACGCCACCTTGTGGAGCATAGCACCCCTCATTGTGAAGACGTTAGGTCCCACCTGCGCTACAGTGGTTAATAAGAAGACAACTTTTTAAAACTGAAGACATGGCAAAGCCAATTCCCTCACTGAGGGATGGGGAGCCAGCAGGGGGCAGTGTTTCTCCGCGTTAATGTCTGACCGTGAAAGAGGACACACGGATTTCTCCGGCGCTACCCTCAAGTAGGCTGGGGCCCTGGTGGCAGCATGGGTTAGGTGCTGGCCTGGTCAGCCTTAGGGCTGGCAGTGTGAACCCATCAGCCGCTCCGCAGTAGCAAGGTGAGTCTCTTTTCCCGTGTAGCGGCGCACAGCCTCCGAAACCCACAGGCCCGCGCTGCTCTGCCCTTGGGCTGAGTCGACGCTGACTGGGAGGCAGGACTTTGGTGTGGAGAGCTTGGGGAACCTTAAGTGCTGAGCTGCTTGTACCTGCAGTCGCCCCAGCATCCCTTCCCGCTGCAGGTGACTGTGTGTGTGTGTGTGTGTGCGCGCGCGCCAGAGTAATACACGTGGTGACCCCTGAGGGCTTCCAGGTCCTGAGTTTCAGAAGTAGACTGCTGGGCCTGTGTTCCAACTTGTCTCTGGGAAACGTTGAACCTCTAACCAGCTGCCCAGTCGGTGGCTGGGTGCGGAATGGTTTGCACCCCAGCTTTTAGCTTCAGGTCTGTTGTCTGTTGGTGGCGGGATGAGCAGGAGACAGTTGTCTGTGTTTGAAGGGAGTCTGCTGGGCAGGCAGAGGCAGGCGCTCGGTTTTGGGCGGACCATTCTCTGTGGTTGGGAGAGGAATGGCCAAGCCAGGAAGCAGGTAGCTCTGGCTCCCAGCACTATTAAGCACACCAGCATCCCCCTCAAAGTGCCCGCCATCAACACCTGGGTGGCGACAGTGGGGGTGGGGTGAGGGGGTGGGCAGGGAGCTGGCTTTTAATTAGGGAAAAGAGTGACAGACAGAACAGCAGGCCTGCCTCTCCCCAGGAGCACCCTGCAGCTCCCCTCCGGCTCTAGGCCACTGGAAGCGCTGGCTGGGGGTGGCTTTGAAGGGAGGGAGCGCCCAGGGACCTAGAGATGAGTGGCAGCGTGCCGGCTCAGAGGGGACAAGATGAAGCGGACTGTGAGTCTCCTTGGGGCCCCCTGTGCAGGGAAGAGCAGCCTGACATTCCCTGCCCTGCCCCTTATTCCAGCCATTCTCACCCACAGCTGCTGGCTGTCCTAAGGAGCTCTGGTGGCGGGCGTAGTGCTGACAAATTGGACTGCCATCCTCAAGGTTAGTGGTTTGAAACCACCAGCCGCTCCTCAGGAGAAAGATGGGGGCTTTCTACCTCCCGTGAAGACAGTTGACCACCTCGGAAACCCACAGGGGCAATTCTCCCCTGTCCCACAGGGTTGGGTGAATTTGCTATGAAAACTGCCCCAGCAGGTTTCCATAGTTGTAACCCTGCCACATCGTTGTCCCATGGTCTGCATGGTCAGTCTATTGGTGATCTGGGATGCTCTTAACCACTGACCCTTCAGGTCTGTTGCTTGAAGGCCCCCTTTGCCCCACCTGCTCACACTGCCTCCTCCTCCCCAAGCAGAGGGGAAGCGGTCGCCTTGGAGTTTTGCTGACTATGCATCCTCTGCGACTCAGAATGGTTTGGCCGCGGGCATCTCTGCCCCTCAGAATTGATGGCACCTGAACTTTTTCCCTTGGCACCCAGACATGGTGTGCGCTCTTCCATGGCTCTCTCTGGATCCAACTCGGCATTCGGTCCCCGAGAGCACTGTTCGGTTTGGCCCTTCTTTCATGGTTGGGGTGAAAGGGTCAGCGCCCATGGTGGGTTGTGTGTGCCCCGGTGCAGACACATCCGGTTTGCCCAGGCACAGTGTCACCCCTCTTCCCACTTCCTCCTGGTGCTTCCTGTCCCTACCCTTCCTGGCCTCGGATCTTTGTCCCCTGGCAGAGGCTGCCCTTTGGACCTCCTGCTGGTTCTGGTTGAGGGCTTGAAGATGCGACCACCTCCCTGGGGTGACCGTTCACCCTCGAGGCCCATCTGTTCCAGGGTCCATTCCGTCAAGGCCCCTCATCATTGCTGATGCACGTAGTTGGGGGTGTTCGTCTTTATGCTGAGCTGTGCCCCGTAGTGTGACAGGCGCCTGGTTGTCAGACCTCGGGCACACTGGCTGCAATCACGGGCTCCAACGTAAGATGGGTGTGCGGCTGGTGCAGGGCCGCGCAGTGTGTGGTTTGGTGGCGCGTGGGATCTTGGAAAAAGCTCAGTGACATCTAGCAGCAGCAGCAGCAGCCCGTCACACTGTCAGCAGACTCAGAGCGCCTTGCTCTGCGATGCACTGCGATGGACCACCTTGTGCACAGGTGGCCTCTTGGTTGCATCTGTGCCAGGGGTCTTTGGGTAGGTGCCTATGGATAGAGCTGCTGGCTAATTGGCCATGCATTTCCCACATCCTGGAGACGTGAGCTCAGGTCAGTGGGCCCAGGCATAGGAACGCTGTGAGGCTGGCGCTGGACTGGGCATCATTTCCTTCTGTTGTGCACAGGCCGCCGTGGGTCGGACCGCCTGATGGCACCTAGCAGCAGCAGTAACAACACCTGAGCCTCTTGATAAACCCTTGTGGCCCCATGTGGTTTTCTTCTTCTTTGTCCGCCTGTCTTCCTCCAGCTTCAGCTGGCCTTGCCTCTTCCTGGATGGCCCCAGGCGACTTTCAATAAAACGCAGACTCCCTGCCCTAGAGTGGACTCTGACTTACAGGACCGATGGGCCTGGGGTAGCACTGCCCAAGGGTTCCCCAGGAGTAACTGCCCCCAAGGGTTCCCCAGGGGTAACTCTTTGAAAGAGAAGAGGCCTCATCTCTCTCTCACACAGTGACCAGCGGGTTTCACTGCAAAGCAGGCAGAAAACAAAGGAGAACCCAACAACAGTGACTAAATAAAATGAGACAAACCCCAAGAGAATAAAAAGCAGAAAATATTTTAAAAGTAGAGTAAATATAAAATAGGTCAAAAGGTGTTCCCGTCAGCCTAACTATACAGGTGCTAACCCCATTTTACAGGGCTCCCTGCCTGATATCAAGACTATTCACATTCCTAGACTCTGGTCACGTCAGGACCCCTTCACATGGAAGTTGGGCTTCCACCGTCTTCTGTAACGTTTTCTGAAAACTGGTTGTTTAGAATGTAGGTTCTGGTACCGTTCCCTCCTCTGGGTTTGGATTTTATTATTTGCAATCCTTGGATCGCACAGGCTTAGCTGTAGGTATTCCCGAATATCCTAGCCTTACTTCTGCCTCCGGCCTCAACAGAAGCTTTCAATAAGCAGCAGGACCCCTGGGAGGAGCCCGACCGATTTCTAGGACCATGTTGATGACTGGTTTCTCTAAAGCCATTGCTCAGCCAGGGGCTACCCTCGTGGGCATTTCCACCCAGGGGGGTCCAGCTACATCCATAGAACAGTAGCTACTGTGCTTTGTGGTGCAGTGGTCAAGTCCCAGGGTCAGCAGTTGGAGCCCACAGAACAAAGCACCTGGTGGTAAGTTCCCATCAAGATGACAGCCCTGGAAAGCCTCTGGGGGAAGCTCCCATCCACCTGCAAGTGCCCTGTGGCAGTTACATCATCTTCTGTCAACTTGAGAGAAGGGGTGGAGTCTAGCCTGTCAATCAAGTCATAGCCAATGAGGCCTCTGGGTGGGCGTGACCCTCTTCTGAGGATTCTGGGAACTCCAGTCTTCCTCCCTGAAAGCGGGACACACACTCTCTGCTACACATTCCTGTTGACAAGCCACATGGAGCTACGCTAATGGCAGCCAGAGCCCTGGGGCTGGAGGAGCCACGTAGAGACCCACGCCAGCGCTGAGATGCTTCCACCGCCACTGGATCCACAAGACTTTCCACCCACTGGCCTGTGCAATTCCTGCTTTCAGTGTCATTGCATGTGTTGTGTGAGTCTGAAGAGGAATTTATAGACTGGTATCAGACATATGGGGGAATTTATAGACTGGTATCAGACTTGATCTGGACTGGGCTGGGGTGTCTTCTTAATATACAATTACTCTTTGATATCAAGCTCTCTTATACACATAGGAGTGTCTCTGGATTTGTATCGCTAGTCAACCCAGACTAAGACAGTTGCTGTGAGTCAGGACTTATTTCAACCACATACCACCACGGGAGCAAACAGCTGGGGATGGTGGTGTTAACGTAGCAGGATGCTCAAGAGAGGTGGGTTAGGTTCCGAGACAGCGTACCTCGTGGGCAGCCACCACCTGCCCACATCTGGAGGCTTGTGTGCTGCGTTTATGCTCAGCAGGTGTTAATGGAGTTTCCAAACCAAAGGGAGCCCCAGCGGTGCAGTGAGTTAAACGCTGGGCTGATGAGAGAGAGGGGGAGGTTGTGTGTGCCTGTAAGGACGGACAGAGGGAGACACTCAGAGGCCTCGGTTCCACTCTGTCCGCCGGCATCACTGTGGCTCAGAATCTCTCTCAACCTCGCGGCAGCGGCCATGCCGCTTCCATGGCCAAACTCTTGCCTCCCAGCCAGGAGATTTGGCTTAGGCTATCATAGGTGGCAGGTTTGAGCCAAGTTTCCAAACTCTCAGTTGCTCTGGAGGCACAGAGTAGTAAGCGTTGAGCTGCTGAGCCTAAGTTCCGGTGGTTCAAATCTACCAGCTGCTGCTTGGGAGCAAGACGCAACTGCCTGCTCCCGTGAAGATGTACAGCCATGGAAAGCCAATAGATCCGTCCCACTCTATACATCCTCTTGGGCTGGCTGTGAGGTGGAATCAAGTCAGCGGAAGTCCTTTGTCTTGCTGTGTTTTGTTTAGTCCCAAACTGGAAGAGACTAGAAAGAAAGGCCTGGAAATCTGCCAAAATCCATGTGGATCCCAACTGCATTCTGTGCCAGGCCAATTTTCCTTAGGTTGTATGTGGAGTCATGCCCAATTAGAAGGCAGCTGAGAGCAACCAGGGGTCCCACAGCCCGCACGCATGTTGGCATGTTTCCATGTGTGTGTGTGTGTGTGTGTGTGTGAGCTGGTACCTACCTCATCTTTCTTTCCTGTGCACATCTGGGGCGGGCTGGGGGACCAGGAGCTTGCCAAACGCTTGGCAGTGTCATCAGCGTGCCCTGGCCATCCTGGCCTACAGGGCCCTCTCACCCCCTGCCATGTGGTCTTTAGAGGACAGGCCAGTGTAACCTGTACTCAGGGACTGGGGTGATCGAGACCCTCTGTGGGTGCCTTTCCCCACAGCCTGGCCTCTCCTGTTGAAACCCATGGTCTCTCCTGGGCCCATTGCTTCTAGCTCCAGTGCTTTGGATACTAGTGTGGCACCAAGCCAGTCATACACACAAACGATGCTGTATCCCAGGTGGCTGGCAGAAACCGCTTCTTACTGTGACTTCCATCTGTCCATCTCATGTGTATGATGCACAGGTGTAGCTTGCTTTGCCTCCTGGGCCACTTTGCAATGATCTGAAAGATGTCTGGGAGCCGGCCTCTCTCACCAGTGGTCCTTCATCCTTCCGCCTAAGGGCTACGGGAGCTGGGCTTGCTTCCTCTGGGTTCTGTGATTCAAGCTCACACTGCGAGGATTACTGGGCATCTGACCTTCAGACTCCGGGCACCCCACTGGGGTGTCTTTGTCCCCAAGTGACTGGCTTTCAGCCAACCTGCTGGAAAATGACAGATGAGCGTCTGGAAAGTGGAGGATGGGCAATGGGCAAAGGGTCCATGAAACCTCTGGACCAATCACCTCTGGGCTGGTGCTGGCAGGCCACACGCTATGCAGGAGGAGCCAGTGCATGTGCACGTGTGTGTGTGCGTGCACGCGTAGGGCAGACCACCAGGCTGCCACGAGTCCTTGCCACCCCACAAGGCAGGTGGCATCCTCACAGCTGTCAACCTGGTCCTGAACCCCAGGATATCACTCTTGCTCCCCTCTATGCCCCAGCAGAACAGACTGCTAGAGCAATACCTCAGTGGGGCACGGGGGTGGAGGGGGGTACCCTACATGGAATGAACTGCTGCTCGGTGGTCTTCAACAGTAGACTCAAACTCCAGTGGTGAAGGGCCATCGGGCAGCGAGCCTGGTCCCCACTCCGCCTGGTGGAGGTGTGATTGATTACATGCTGGGCTGATAATGACAAGGTCAGTTCAAAACCACCAGCCCCTCAGCTGAAGAAGGATGGGGGCTTTCTACTCCTATAAAGAGTTACAGTCTAGGAAACTCACATGGGCAGTTCTACCCTGTCCTATAGCGTCACTATGAGTCAGCATCGACTCAGTGGCAGCAAGTACATGGGAAGTCTTAGTGTTATAGGTAAGAAAAACAATGTTGGTGCTAGGTGGTGTTGAGTCGGTTCCGACCCATGGCGACCCCTGTGCACAACAGAATGAAACACTGCCCGGTCCAGCACCATCCTCATAACTCCCCCTGTGCACAACCCCGTGGTTGCAACCACTGTGTCCATCCATCTCCTTGAGGACCTGCCTCTTTTACACTGCCCTCCACAGTACTAAGCATGATGTCCTTCTCTAGGGACTGGTCGCTCCTGACAATATGTCCAAAGTATGCGAGACCAAATCTCGCCATGCTGGCCCCCAAGGAGCACTCCGGCAGGACTTCGTCCAAGACAGTGTTTGTCCGTTTGATAGCCCATGGTACTTTCCAGAGACTTCTCCAGCACCACAGTTCCAATGGGTCGATTCTTCTTCAGTCTTCCAAGAATGTCTAATTTTCACCCTCATGCGAGGCCACTGACAGTGCCATGGCTTGGGCCAGGCGCACCTTAGTCCTCGAAGTAACATTGCTCTTCAATACGTTCAAGGGGTCTTGGGCAGCAGATTTGCCCCCTGCAATGCCTCTTTTGATCTCTTGAGTGCCACTGCCATGAGCATTGGCTATGGATCCAAGCAAGATGAAATCCTTGACAACGTCACCCTTTCTCCATCGATCGGGGTGTTGCCGATTGGCCCAGGTGTGAGGATTTGGGTCTCTATACTGAAGGCTGCAACCCTCTTATCATTATCAGTGAAAACAATAAAAGGAGCAGTAGGAGGGAGGAGAAGATGAGGGTAAAATAAACCCGTTAAGTCCTTTCTTGCCCTACGGACACACAGAGCCCCTCCCTGTGTGGCTGGAGTCAGGTGTCTTGGAATCAGTGTGGCCTGGGGCATCACCAGAGGACTTCCTGGGTCTGCTGAGCTCTCTGTGGGACTAGACTGTGGGTCGTTGTCCTGCACAACTGCTGGGTGCCTTTGGAGGGTCAGCTGCTGGCTAACAGCCCCGCACTTAGCCATGGAGCCAACAAGGTGGCCCTGTGTTTGTTAAAGGGGTCTGGTTCAGTGTTGGCTGGACTGTGATACTTGGCTGAAAGGTCCATAAGGAGCCCTAGGGGCACAACCCGTTGGCACAGTGCTTAAGCACTCAGCTGCTAGTTGTAAGGCTGAGGGTTCAAGTCCATCAGCCGCTCCACAGGAGAAAGACCTGGCCCTCAGCTCGCATAGAGATGATAGGTCCCCTCCCAGCCCCACAGAGTCACTAGGAGTTGAGCTTCTAATTCTGGACAGACGTGGCAGTTGGGGGTGCAAAAAAAAGATGCACCCACAAACACAAGAGATACATAAATGGGAGAGAGACACAGTGGGCTGTGCTAGGTAAATTATGATAGTCATTTTTCAGTCTACCCATCGATTGTGCAGAGTGCTCCCAACCCAGTCGGTACATTGTCTTTCCGCCTCGTGTCAATCCGAAGTTCTTACAAACAAAGCACAGATATCAGTTCTAACTATTTTTTGCTTCTCCCTTCTCTCTCTCAAGAAAAAAGCTTATAACTGACTGTGACTCTTCTGGATGTTTTTTGAGCAAGTTAAAAAGATTACATCCCCTAGGTTTTAAAAGGCTACCAATAGGGGATTTTTCATATCCTCTCAGCTACAGGACCACCTTACAGGGAACCGGTCCCAAAGAAGCGTTTTCAAAACCTCCTTTCTATACCTTGTGTTTCCTTTGAAAACACAGCTTCTCTGCTGTGAGCAGTGCTTACCTTGAGAGAGGACTAATTAAGTTTATTTTAGTGTTTCTTGCAACCTCCCCTTCCCCCCACCCCCCGCCTGTCAAGTAGAATAATTCTGCCAACTACTTGGCACTGCAGACAATCTCAGCAAATTACAACTCTTGTCTTTATTTCAAACAAGAAAATTCTACGATTCATCCCTAAGTGGATCAGCTCTTCTGCTTGGCTACGAAGCAGCCCGCGAAGGATCCGCTGTGGGAGAGACTTTCAAGGGCACTCCCCATGTTGTCGTGAAGCGCTGTAAATAGTCTATTATCTTTTCCGAGTAATTTATTTTGTGTGTGGTCATTGAAAGAAAACCACGCAGTGGAACACACAGCCATCCAACCCCTCCTCCCGGGAGGATGGAGGGACACCCATGACACCTGCCCACGCAGCCCCCGCTCACCGTCCTCGTTTTCTGAGCACACACTCGCCGTCCCGACTGGGCCAGGTGGAACTGCCCCCAGGGGTTTCCACCGCTGTAACTCAATTTATAGACACAGAAAATCCTCATCTTTCTCCCAAGGAGTACCATCGGGTTTCAAACTGCTGACCTTGAAGTTGGGTGTCATGGGGGGGGGGGCTGCTCAGTTTGATCATTGATCATTCTTGGATCATTCTTTATAAGTATTCTTTTTAAAGATCATTTTATTGGGGTCTCTTACAGCTCTTTTATCAACCCATACATCAAACAGTTGCGTCAAGCATATTTGTACACACATCGCCATCGTCATTTTCTAGACATTGACGTTCTGTCTGAGCCCTGGGGATCAGCTCCTCCTTGGAGATCATTCCTTGGAAAGAGAGGAGCGCTCTGGGCAGACCAGCTTCATGAATGAAGGTTTAAAGAAGGTTCCGGGGGACATTCACAGTGTGACGTTGAAGAGGCTACTCTCTTTTTTAAAGGAAGAGCCCTGGGGACACTGTGGGTTAGGCAAGGCCAGCAGTTCAAACCCACCAGCCACTCCAGGGGGAAAAGGCGAGGCTGCCTGCTTCCTCAGAAATTCTGTCCAGTGGTCGCTGTGGGTGGGATTCGACCTGGTGGTGTGGTGGTTTTGTTTGCCTTAGTCCATCCTGAGCACCCAGTCTCACCGTCCTCCCCGCTGAGGCACATGCCGGCTTGCTTCCTCCGGGGCAGGTTTGCTCCATGTTCTGGCAGTCCGCGGTACCGCCAAGATTCTTTGCCAACGCCGCCATTTGGAACGTGTTGATCTCTTCTGGGTCTGTCTGCCTTGTTGATTCATTGAGAGGAGAGACCGTTCCCTGCAGCAGGCCGTCGTGCTCAGGCTTGGTAAAGTGGGGGGTCTGTGAAAAAATAGAGGGAGGCCCTGGACGAGATGGACGGACACAGCGGCTGCAACGGCGGGCTCCAGCGCAGGACCAGCTGTGAGGCGCCAGCACAGGATTGGGCAGTGTCCCGTCCTGTTGCACACGTGGCGGCAGCATGTGGCAGCAGCAACAACATGTGAGGGACATGTTACTTCATGCCAGTGCACGGCGTACTTCCCGCAGAGCATCCGACTTCGGGCTGGTTTCTTCGAATCGTCGGCCATCTTTTCTCTGCGTGCTGCTAGTCATTTTGCCCCTCAGATGAGCGCGCCTCCGTTTCTGGGCACGTTACTTCCCTGGGTGAGGTCTGCCATTTTCGCGACACCGGGGAGAGCCAGCCCTTCCCTGGGGGTGTGATGTGGCTCACTCACCGCGGGGTCCCGGCTCTCAGAGGAGTTTGCTGTCGAGTTTGCAGACACTTAAGAAGCTCTGCTAGAGCGAACAGAGGTTACCGTGAAGCAGCATTTCAATGCTCAAAATCCGACGGAAGCTTGTCCTCTCGCGGCACACTCCAAAAAAACACTCTTGCAAATCTGACTGCTGTTTCACTAACACAACATAAACCTTCGAGGCGGGTTTTGTTGGGAATCATATTTGGTGCAAACACCCAGTATTTCAAACCATGGCCTTGACAGAGTGCAGCTTGTTGGGCCTTCTCAACAAGGAACCACGAGCGTTAGTTACCGTGCGCGCGGCGTGGCCCCGACTCACCGGGATGCATGCGTGACGATAGGAGCCATCTCTGGTCGTGATCTTTGCCATGTCGGAGGCCCCGTGAGAACGGGAGGTTTACTATTTGGGCCTCAGGTGGCCCTGGTGACAGCGGAGACCCGGAAGCTCCGATTGGTGTTGTCTCTCGCTTGGCTTTATGGTACGATGTGAAGGCCACGTCATGGAGGCTGCCGGGCCCACGAATGGCAGTGCACGCAGTGCAGCCCTCTGCTCATGACCGGGTGAGCAGTTCAAGTCCCCCTACCCCCCTGTGGGAGAAAGACGAGGCTTCCTGCTGCCGTCAAGATTTAGTCTCAGAAACCCTAAAGCAAGAGCAGGCCCACTCGGTCCTGCAAGGTCATGGTGAGCCGCAGTGGACTGGAAGGCAATGGGGGGTGGGGGCGGCATGTGTGTGTGATGGACACGGTTTCCGGTTCTTGAAATGAAGGCTCAGAAGAGGGAGCTGGTGAAGAAGTCCATCTCGAGCAATTTAGTCTCCGTCTTGTCGTGCGAGTAGCGCATACCTCTGTGTCTATTTGCCGCCCCTCCGCCGACCCCAGAGGGGGAAGCAGTTGGCAAACAGAGGTGGAAGAGGCGTGTAACACATACAAAGATAGTTACCATAAAGGCATTGTTGTTTGTGTACAAATGCCATGGGCCGGTGTGTTGGGGTTTGGTCCATGTGCTGTTTGATTCTTCTCTGGGCGCAGGCCTACACAGCAGCCTAGGTTGCCCTCGGGCAGCCTCTCCTCGACAGGTCGGTCAATGATACCCTGTGTCAGTCTGGGTAGTCTAGAGAAACAAACCCAGGGAGACACAAATGTGTGTAAGAGAGAGCTTATTTCAAAGAGCCATTGTACATTAAGAAAAGATCCCAGCCCTGTCCAGGTCAAGTCCATAAGTCTGATATTAACCCATATGTTGATACTAGTCCATAAAATCCTCTTTAGACTCACGCGACCATGTAATGATGCCGAATGCAGGAAGATCACAGGCCAGTGGGTGGAAAGTCTTGTGGATCCCGTGGCGGTGGAAGCATCTCAGCGCTGGCGTGGCTCCTCCAGCCCCAGGACTCTGGTTCCATTAGGGGTCTCCATGTAGCTTGTCAACAGGAGTGTCTTGCAGGGGGAGTGTGTCTCACCTCCAGTGAGCTATTGATATCTATTGCACCCCCAAATGAGGTCATCAAGCTGTGACACGATTGACAGGTTAGACTCCACCCCTTCCTCAAGTTGAGATAATAGATTATGTAACTGCCACACTGCCGGTTTCAGGAGGTCCACAACGGGTGGGCATCCTCCCACTTTCTGTCCCTGCGGTCCCTTTTGCCTGTCCTCTTTGCAGTCTCATCTTTTTCTTGTTTTGTTGTTGTTGTTTTTGAAACAAAATTTCATGTATTTGTCATTAGAAATATTTCGCAATATATAGTTACATATTTTTTGTGATTGATCACTATGCTTTAATTATATTCAATTTGTAACAATGAAAATAAATCCTGAATATCAGATATTTTCACTATGATTCATTATAGTAGCAAAATTACAATTATGAGGTAGCAATGAAAACAATTTTATGGTTTTGGAGGCCATCACAACATGAGGAGCTGTATTAAAGGGTCGAGGCATTAGGAAGATTGAGAACCACGGGGCTAGAATAAAGACTCCCAATTGGGATAAATGAAATTATACCGCTTATGCACATGAAAAGACTGCATTAGGAGAGTAAAACAAGAGCCCACAGACTAGGAAACAATTTCTACCCATGACACATTGGACAAAGAGCTAATTGTGAAAATACACAGAACTCTACAACATCTCAGCAAGAAAATAACAAGAGACCCGATCAAGAAATGGAAAAAGATACGAACAGGCAGTTCACCAAAAATAAAGTACAAAACAAATATAACAGAAAATGCTCAAGATCCTTAGTCTTCAGGTAGATGCAAATTCAAATCATAATGAGATAGCACTTAACCCCTACAGTGCCAACCCAAACCAAAGAAACAAACAAATGCTGGAGAGGCTATGGAGGGATTGGGATTTACATATGCTGCTGATGGCCTATAAATACACACAGCCACTGCGGAAAGTCATTGGCACTACGTACAACCACCAGAGCTTGAAATCCTATATGATCCAGCCATACCACGATTAGGCATCATAGGATTCATAGAGAAATGTTTTTCAAAAACACCAGCAACAAAGTAAAACAGATAAAGCTCAATCAAAAAGAGGAATATTAAAGATTGCAATAGCTTCTAAATGGGTCAGAAAGGATAAAGGGTTATATTTTAACTTGGCTGCAACCCAACAATCCACTCTCCCGTGCATTCCGGTCCGTGTTGACCGTGGGGTCTGATGCAGGTGTTGTGGTGGCTTTGAAGGAGCTCAGCATTTTAGGGCGCTAGCCCTGCTTTTTGATCCAATCTGTTATTTCATGACCCCGTCCCTGGTAAGTTTGGGGTGCCAGGTCTGCAGAGAAGCTCGGGGAAGCTGTCTCGGGGAGTCCCCCAGGATCCATTCTGCGTGTCTGTTTTTGAGTTTTGTTTCATGTTTTTTTGTGGGTTTGAAGTTCTATTGACATTTTCTTTCATGTGGCCTGGGTCTGTCTGTCAGTGGCCCCCAATGGAAGGGTGAATCATGGTAGGCAGGCACCATCTAGGTTGTTTGGTTTTGTTTTTGCGGGGGGACTGGAGGGGTGTTGAACAGGAAAAGTGTGCTTTGGGGTTGTAGCCTTTCACCGTGCTTAATCCCGTGCACGCTGAGCAACAATCTGAGAAGACACCTTAGCAACTCGTGCGATGCGCAGACAGCCCAGCCCTGCTTGCGGGAAGCGAACAGAGCATGAAGGCGATCCTGATGGAGATCCAGGACTGCAGCCTTGAGAATGGACTGACTTCCACTCAGGGAAGGAAAGGGGAAAATCCTCGTCATTGGACTGGCAGGCAGGAAGCATCAAGACAGATGTGGAAAAGACCGACGCGGGCAAGTGTGTTATTGCCCTTTGGATGGACGATCGGCGCTCAGCAGCCGTCAAGAGCTCACAGGGCATCTTGCATCGGGCATGTTTGCTGCAAGCAAAGGGCCTCTTGGCTAAAGAGCAAAGATGCCATGTTGAGATGCGTCTGGCTCCAGTCGTGCTGTTTCCCATCACCCCCTAACACGTGAAAGCCAGGCAGTTAATAAGGGACCCAAAGAGAGATGACGCATTCAAGTTGCGGTGTCAGCAAAGAACACTGAACGCAGCCCGGGCCGCCAGGAGAATGGACAGCCGTGTCTTGAAAGAAGGATACAGCCAGGATGCTCCCTAGAAGGGCACATCCCATCACAGGGGCTGGTCCCTGAAGAATGCCATCATCCTCGGTAAAGCAGAGGTGTGTTGAAAACGGGGGCAGCCTTTTTGGGAGATGGGTTGGCCTAGGGGTTGCAGCAATGGGCTCAAACTTAGCAACTGTGGAGACTGCACAGGGCCAGGTCGTGCTTTGCTCTGCAGTACTGTTGTGTGTCAGAACTGCCCTCCCGAGAGCCACAGTCTGTACCATGTAGCTTTGTAAGAACTCTGCACCAAATACCGACCGGTACCCCATTTTTGTCTTTTATCAGCATCCCAGGAGGAAAAGCCATTCGCAGACAGTTTCACTGTGTTGCCATGGGAAATGGAAGAGATCCTCCCTCCGGAGGCCTTCAACACGATCGTTTCTGAACCCACGGGGCACATGCTGTTCAGCGGATGGACCCTTCGCTCCAAAGAGTGCCTGGAAGCCGGTGGTAAGTTGGCCAGTGCCCACTTAGATGGGAGGGGCCCACCATTGCCTTAAGGGGCTGCCGCTCTCTCACAGAACTCCCCCCTCCACCCACACACACCCAGTTCTGGCCAGAAAGGAGGAGAAGGCATTCCTGGGACCCTGGACTCGGCCCTCTTTCCATCTTGCTCCCCACGGCCAGTGAGCTGGTCTCCAGTCAGAAGCCTGCGTCAGGGTGCCTTTCCGTGCGTAGAATCCAATGCGGTAGAGAAGGGCCAGCCCAGAGGTGCGCCTCTCTCCCGATCCTGTCCTGTCTTCTTTGTGACCTTTGGCTTAGAGTTGCCCTCCTGGCTTGGGTTTCTTCATCTGTGTATTGGCTGTCGCCCGGTGCCACGGTGACCCCCGTGTGGCTGAGGACACCTGCCCAACAGGGTCTCCAAGGCTGCCATCCTCGGGCAGACTTGGTTGCATCAGCTTGGGGGGGGATGCATCTACCACAACATTCACCCACGGGCCGCTGGTAATTTCGAACCACCAACCTGGTGGTTGGCAGTCGTAATGCTTGCCCACTGCCTCACCAAGTCTCCTCCAGAACGGGTCCAGGATGTTCTGAAACATAGGGACTCGGGAGTCGACAGCTGAACAGCGCACACACTCAGGCAAAGTCAAATAAATAAACTCAGGCCAAGGCTCGAACTGATCATGGGCCCTGTGTCCACGAGATGAAGCAGGCCGATGGGGGCTAAAAGGAACCGGGCTGCATGCAGCACCCCTGCCCCCATGTCCCCGATCGAGATTTATTTTATGGTGGTTGTGTTTTTGCTCTGAGGGTTGGGAGCTTTGGACAGAGGCCATGCTGGACAGAGTCAAGGAGCACACAGCCCCTCCGAGCCGCACACTCAGACTTCGTCCCTTCCATGAGTTCAGAATGTGTCGCCCTTTCTCTTAGGATGTGGCTCTTCAACTAGACTGGGAGACATGGACGTGGATTTTATCGGCTTTCTAACCTGTGTGATCCTTCCCCTGGGGAGGGGTGGGGGGAGGAAATATTTTCCCCTGATTTTTTTATTTCCCATCCAAATAAGATATAGCCAGACAACACCCAAGAGAAGACGGCTTGTCAGGGGAGAAGGTAGCCGTCTGCCACACGTCTTCCCCTCCTCCTGCATTAAAACCCAAAGGCAGCTGCTTAAAGCTCCTCGTGGCTTTTGTCCGTTACTTAGCGACCTGCTTCCTCGTAAAACCCATGCCTGTCTCTGTCACAGCCACACGCTGCTTGAAAAGGTAGCCATTTCTATGGCGCCTCTTGCTGACTTACGAAGGCATCATCGCCCCACGTGCGCACCACCCTCTGCACAGGTCCATTTGATTACCGTGCTTGTTCGGGGTCTCCAGGTTGATGCTGACTCATAGCGATGGGATGCACAACCAAACAGAACCCTGCCGGCCCCAGCGCCCTCCTCGCCGCCATGGCTGTGTGTGCGCCCATTGCGGCAGTCTTTGTGCCAATCCATCGCGCCGAGGGTCTTCCTCTGACTGTGAGTCCTGTGACTGGAGCTCAGTGGGATGGTGAAACCTGGCAACTCTGGCCTGGGAGTGGGGCACTTTTGCTCTTCCCTCCTCCTGGGTGCCACTCGGGCCATGTCGGGTGCAGGAAGAGAGGGCTCTCACTCCTAACAAGAAGGAAAATTCAGGAGTAGAGCGCATGTCCTTGGACCCCAAGAGTCCTCACTGGCGGCAGCAGCAGCAGAACCAAGAGCCAGAGCGTAAGATCGGGCATCGGGCTTCTCGACCAGTAGAGGGAGGGAATTGGGGAACCTCCAGGCAGGTAGGAAGGGGCGCACTTGTGGAGTGGGGTGCCTCCAGGAACTTAACTGGGCAGTTAGTCTTGCTGACTCACCGGAGCTAGTGTTGTGTGACTTTGGGCGGGGGCTTATGGAGCCGCGTGCCCTTCGGGCATTTGTCAACAGAGCTGCACCAAGCTCTGTGGCATTTGCCTGTGCAGGGCAGAAGCCAAGGGGTCATGCCACTGTGAAGGGAGGATCAGGGAGGGATGTCCCTGTGGGTGTGGGTGCAGAGAGACCGTCCTGATGGGAAGGACCGTATTTGGGTGAGCATTTCTGATCCGGAATTGTAACCTGTTAGCTTCCCTGACAAATCCCAGTTTTGTGAGCATGGTCTGGGAGCCATGTGCAGCCATGGCAATGACCCATCGAATACAGCTGGGGTGCAGGGGGAGCGATGAGAGGGAGGAGTGGCTTCAGAATTGATACGGAAGCTTGCAGGGTGGAGGCATGTCTGACTCCAGCCTCAGAGGAATCAGGCTGATGGTAATTCTCCTGCTGTGACCCCTGAGAAGTTAGGCGAGGCCAGACACCACCTGCTCGGGCCACTTTTCTGGCCCGTGACGGCTCTACAGCACCGCACAATTTCTGCTCGGTCTGTCCGTCCAAGACATCAAGCCACGGTCATTTCCCAGTGGGGATGCAGCGGCCTTGTGGTGTGCATCACCTTGAAGGTGGCCCATGGCCCTTGGAGCTCATTCAAACGTTTGTCTTTCAATGTGCCTCCCTGAGCCAATGAAGAGGCTGAAGAGGAAGGCGGAGGGGGTCTATCTGGCAGGGAGGGCTTCCAGGCAGTGCCGGTGTGACTGCTCAGTCACGCTGTCCACTGACCTCTTTCAGCCTGGGCATTATTCTGGTGTTTTCAGCCAACTGCCTGGGCTCCTCGTCAGCACACACGGACAAGGCACTAAAACAAACACGCAAACAGTCGCCCACCCAGAAGGGACAGAAACAAATAAACACTCACTAGGCCCCAGTCCCCTTAGCCACATTCCATCTCTCTGAGCCCCTTGACAGCAAAAAGTACCCCCTTTGGGGGTCCACACTCACGGTCTCCAGTAGGCCCTCCATGTCTCTCTGAGACCATGCCTTTGAGACCTCTCTCATCAAGGTCACCAGAGCTCCACCTGTGACTGCATTATGCTGGCCTCACGGAACACAAGCGGAGACACTACGCCACCGTGGAGTGCGTAGGGCCTGGGATGTGATGATGGGCCTCTGCGGACGGCCTGCCGTCTCCCCTTCAGCTGACTGTGACGGCCTCCTCACCCATCCATTCTCCGTGTCACTGTGGGCCTTACCTTTGCTCACCTGCCTCCCGGCCTGCCTTTTCCCCTTCAGCTGACTGTGACGGCCTCCTCACCCATCCATTCTCCGTGTCACTGTGGGCCTTACCTTTGCTCACCTGCCTCCCTGCCTGCCACCATGTCCCACAGCCGAATTCTTTCTCCTCCTGCCACACCAGACACGGCTCCTGCCTGCCCCAGGGTTCATTCCCTGCCTTCCCTGCACCCCCCATTTAGCTACCTTTGCACCAAGACTAGCCCCCACTCCGTTCAAAGTTGTAAGCATACCACCCCCACCCTCTCTTTCTCTGCCCCATGTCTTTCCTTCAACACGTACCACGCGTCTGTCTGTGTCCTGGCAGTGGCTTCAGAGAAGAGACGTTTATTGTCCTGCAGGTCTGGACGGCTGGGAGTCCGCACTGGCGTCTTGGACCCACTGGAGTCCGTGCTTGGTGATAGCCCTGCTCATTCATTCCTTAGTCCCCTGACTTGAAGACACTCACGTGGCACCTGGGCTCCCTCCTGGGCCTGTGTCTCCTCTGCTCTTTCTATAGCTCAGCAGGGAGGAGGTTTAGGATCCACACGACTATGCTGAGAGATTGGGCTCATTCACATAACCAAAGGGACACATGGTTAGACAGGCGGAGGGGTGAAGATTGAACATGTATTTGGAGGAGGGGCAGACGTGGTTCCACCTGCTGTAGTGGTTGTCATTGTGTGAGTTCAGGTCGATTCGGAGTCGCAGAAACCCTTTCGGACGTGGAAGAATGGTCCCCCTAGGGCTTCCTAGATGGGAGTCTTGATGGGAGCTCTAGGTTCCAACCTCAGACCTTCCGGTTAGCAGCCACGCCCTTTGCCACCACAGCACCAGGGCTCCTGACTCGAGATGCCTGGGGCCCGTTGTCTTCCTGAGAGACTGCAGAGACGGGAAGGGCAGGCAGTGTGTGCGTTTGCTGGGAGGGTATCCCGAACGCCCACCGCAAGCCGGCTCGCCGTGACTATCTGCACCACGGAAGGACCGTGGCCCTTGATGCACCTTCGTGGAGAATGACACGGAGATGCTCCCAGTGCCTTCCTCTTTGCCTTGACCCGAGGATGGTTCTTTCCACATGCACCACTTTCTGACTTGTTTGGCCTTTTCCTGTCACTGAGGGCACACACCTTCCCGGGGTCCTTTAGCTGCGCCGAACTCCCCTCTGGCCCCATCGAGGTGCCCCCAGTTCTAGGGTTGGATGTCATGGTTTTAGCCCTTTTCTGTCAGAAACAACCCAACACGCGGGGGGGGGGGGCTCCTCTTGATGGCATCTCCCTATGTGTGAGGGGACATGGCGCAAAGCAGAATCACTGGGCCAAATGGTAGTCACATTTGATATATTGTTGGATTCGATTGGCTAGGGCTTTTTTTTTTTTTAGGGCGATAACACCTGTGTTTGTGAGGGATCTTAGTCTGTAACTTTCTTTTTCAATTGTACAGTTGGGTCTAATATTGGGGCCACGCTCTATTCATGCAATGAACGTAGGGATATATCTTCTCTTGTGCATTCTTGAATAAGTCGAGTAGAACTGGTGTCGGCTCTTCTTTTCAAGTTTGGTGTCTGAATTCTTGTTAGAACTTGCCAGTGACGCCATCTGGGGCAGAGTTTTGTTGGGGTGTGTGTGTGTGTGTGTGTGTGTGTGTGTGTGTGTGTGTGTTTAATGATGTTCAATGCCTTCTTTTGTTATAGGTCTGTTCAAGTTTTCTACGTCAGTCTGTGTTAGTTACAAAGGTAGTGTGTTGCTTGAAATTTGTCTAATTCTGGGTTTTTAATTTGTTATATTGTATTCTACCTTCATAGTATTCTACATTATTTGTGGTTTTATTATCCTGACACCAGTTGGTTCTGCTCTCCAGGAAGCTATATGTCTTCTAAACCAGCATCCAATATCTGGTAGTGTTTCTCCAATAGTCAGGATTCACAGGTGTAGGAAACACAAAGGGTGGAAATGGGAGTGACACCACGCACTATTACTCCCAACGACCCACTCACAGCATGCTTGCTTCTTGGCCCTGTGGCCCTGTGCACCTGAAGGTCCAAGTTCCAAAGGGAGAGGGATAGTCAGAGCACAGATTCCACTGCACTGACCGTTAAGAATGCCTCCTGGCCTGCGGGGGCTCGTTGTGCCTGTGAATCAGCAGTCAGAGAAGGACAGACTGTACCGTACCATCCCGTACTGTACTGAGGGGTGTGATTAATCGTGATTAGCAAGGAGAAATTGGATTACTATTACACAACAGAGGTCAAGAAGAGTCTGTCTAGAATCGAGAAGGTTCTTCAGGATGGTTTTTAGTGCTGCCATGCCCCGCGATTAACGTCCATGGTACATGACAGGAACTCTCCCCACTGATAACATGCCCAAGGTGGGTGAGGTGACGTCTTCACTGGCTGCAGGTCTCCCAAGACCAGTCTGTTCATTCTTGTACCTGTCCCACAATATGGACAGTGTTTGTCACCAGCGCCGTCATCCAACTACACCAGTTCTTCTGGGCTCTTTGTCCGGGTCCGGGAGGTGATTGGGAGAATAATGCTGGGGGGGTCCAATGCACGGGAATCCTCCTGGTGGCATCTTTGCAATTCATGGTTCGATGTCTCCATTGCTGCTTTCGGGGGGCCTTGGTTGACGATCCAAGTAACATGAGATTCTTGGCATCTTGAGATGCCAACCAGGTCCTCTCAGAGGCTGTCTGCCATCAGACCTCTCCATGGCTGGGTCTCTCTGCAGCCACATCACCCAGCTGGTGGCCAGTTCGTGGCCTTCTCTTATTCCCCCTCAGCCACACCTTCAAAGCTCTGCTCCTAGTCCTATCACTGGGACCGGGCCACTGCTGGGTCCCTGGTGCCTCCCGCGTTCCAGCCTTTGAACCACGCTACAGCTCGGTTAGAAGATTTGTGAGAAACCAGGGGCAAACTGCCCTCCCCAAGGCTGTTCTTAGTCCGTGGACCTCTTTTCCCTCCTAAATGCCGGTGGGGTTGGCCACATCAAGAAGCAGAGCCTGTGGCTCTTGAGTCACTTCTGATGCAGAGCGACCCTCTAGGACAGGGTAGACCTGCCCCCTGTGAGTTCGCGAGATGTAACTCTTTGCGGGCGTCGAGAGCCTCATCTGACTCCCTCAGCTTAAATCACTGCGCCTCCTGGGCTCCTCTATAGAAGCAAACTCCTTGTCCGTTATGGGGTATGCCCCATCCAGCAGGACTACAAACTGACCATTCTCGTCAGTGGACCCAAAAGTGCCCAGTCCTATTGGGTGGGTCTATGTAGCACCTTTCTGGTGACCTCCCTGAAGGAGGCATAAAGTAGACGGACAGATCACAGGACAAGGGGAAAAGAAAACCACCCAAAAACGGAGTCCAATTTTGGAATAGACACTCCCTGGTTATGGAGGAGGAGCTACCATGGATTGGGAGGTAGAGAACCTGGGCCTGGGGGGGGGTGGGGACCTCCAGGCTGGTGCCCCCAGGGACAGTGTCTGCTGGCAGATAGAGAGTAGCCCGGTTCTGGATTCGCTGGCCCGAGAGCATCCTCTGGCTCTCCAACAGGAACTCTTGTTTCCACAGACGACACTGGTGCCAGGATTGCTGGTGATGACTCCTGATCCTGTCGTGTGGTGGGAGCTGGGACCCTTCGGCCAACCCCGCCCTCAAGTGATGCCAGGCGCCTCGGATCCGGCGCTGGAGCTGGTACCAGACAATACTCTGGTTCACCAATAGACAGTCCCTCTGAAGCCGATGGTGGCCCCACGGCTGCCTTGCCCCGCACCTTGCTAATGAGAGAAAACTCCCACAGCCATGAAGTCAGGTCCCAAGGCCAAGGCCCCATCGCAGGAACCCTTCTTAGAGGCTGACCACCAACAAAGGGGCCTGGGGTTCCCCGGGCCCGCCCCAGCACTGGTGTCTTCTTTGAGAACCACTCCCCCATGCCAGCCTCCAGGAAATCATACAGTCCTGATCCCCCTTCCCCACCCCCACCCCACCCCTGAAGGTGGTCTTGGTGGCCCTCCTGGTGACCAGGCACAGCCTGGGAGGGAGGCCCAGGTGCTGCCCCTGGAACCTGGACATTCTGATCGCCACCTGCTTGGGCAGGAGTTTCGGGTTGGGGAATTCTGGGGTTGATCCAAATATTCTTGGTCATCCTGCAGCCAACCATCCATGAGAAATGAGATGGCCAGAGACCCAGCCTTTCTGCCACGCAGACTGCCCTCACCGGCCATGCCCAGCCCTCTGACGCCTGGTCCCAAGCGCCGCGCACATATGGGAGCCCATCCTCCCTCTGGTACTGTTGCCCCAGAACAAGGGGACCAGAACAGACTTCCGGACCCAGAGTAGCTTTCTACTCATACTGCCTGTTTTGACTCCCAACAAGGGAGGGACACACACAACTGGAGGGGGCTGTGTGGGCATTGAATCTTCCAGGGCTTGCTCTGCTCCCTGGACCCTCGGGTCCTACCTGCCTCTCTGTGACTGCTTTCCTCCTGCACGGGGCTCCCTGAACTCTTTCTTCCAGGGGCATCAGGATGTGGGGGCCAGGCTCTGTCCACCCCACCAGATCCAGAGCGCTCCCCTCACCACCACCCCCAACCTACATTTGTGAAGACAAGAAGCCACCCCGTCTCCGCCCAAAGTCCACTCACTCTGTGACTGTGTCCTCGGCTCCTCCTTCCACAGGAGGCGGCGGCAGTTGCATGTGTACCTAGAGGAGGCGGGAGGGCTCTTGTCTCATGGGCACGACCTGCTTAAGAAGGCTGCTCCTCCCTGCCTGTCCCCTGGCCAGCATGGCGGCCCCAGGGAGAGGGCAGGGCTCCCCTCCTGCATGTTCCCCGAGTGATGCCGAGCCCCTAGGGCGGGCTCTGCAGCAGCGAGGGCGGCACAGATGCTTGTGGAGTGAATGAACCCAGCCAGCCCCTTCTACGTCTTGTCAGTGTAGGGTCTGCAGCTCCAGGGGCACCCGGCCTGCTCTGGCTGCAAGGCTGAGACCCACTGGGCGGAAGTGTACCCTCCCTGTGCGAAAGAGAAAGGGGTGCTCCCTGGGGCACGTGAGCGGCCTGCCCGCTCCAGCAGGGCCTCCTCCTCAGAGCCCATTCCTGTCCCGCGTGGGTCTGACTGTGTTTCTGACTGGCTGGCTCTCTTACGTCCCTGCTTCTCAGAGGAGCCAACTGAGACTCAGAGAGGTGACACGGGACAATCCCAGGCTCATAGGCCAAGGCCCCCTGTGCTGGAGAGGACAGAGCACACAGGTGGCTCTGTTCGTAGATCCAGAACCTCTTGGGTTGTGGTAAAAGTTGGATAGATTCTCACAAACACGTGGACGAGGGGAAAGCGTCACCCCCAAGGTAGGCTGATAGCAGATGGTCAATCAGTTTCTCCAGTCTTCTGGGGTTTTCAGCCCTTTGTTTGTTCCACAGGCACAGTGGAGGGGGATGGAGGAGGGAGAGGCTGTGCGAGGCAGCCCCGTGGCCCACTGGGTGAACCGGGGCCTCGGGTTTCACCAGGAGTCCCCTGTCTGATGTGGCTTGTGGTAAGAGGTGGGGCTTTCAGAGCCTCCAGCAGAAAACTTCCTTTCCCAGTGGGAGCCAAGGTGATGACCCTGAGGTCACGCTGTTCACTAAGGATCCACGGCGTTCCCAGGGCGTCCTCCCCAGACAGACCCCCTTCTACCGGAGAGCCAGCAGAGGCGCAGTGAGGGCCAGTGTCCACTCCAGTTGGACGGGCGGGCTGGCCCGGTCCAGCAGTGTCTGACACCTGGGCCCCACAAGGTGGGCTCTGTGCTTCCCTGAGCCCAGGCCTGCTCCAGACTAACTCTGGGTGGGGGCAGGGTGTTCTGGCTCCCTATCTCAGCTGGAGATACCACCCATACAGGCCACCCCAGGAAACCCAGCCTTAGAAAGAGTAGGTTCAGTACCACCCCTGCCTCCCCTCCCCACGCGGTTTGCAATAGCTTTGCTGTTGCCTGAGAACCGTGTTGAAGTTGCAGTTTGTTGAGACCTTGACCGTGGGCTGCACCGCCCTTCGAAGGCGGTTTAGGTCTTTCTCCTCCCCGTTGGACACACGGGCACACTATAGGTTGCAGCCAGATGCCTGGGCTGATGGGAAGTGGAAGCCTGGCTTCTGATATTCCTGCAAATCTGGGGAAAGTCACGGTGCACCTGGCCAGCACGCAGAGAGGACCTTGGGGAGCCAGGAAATCTGGTGGCTGATTCCTTTGGAGGGAGACTTGGGGTCCTCAGGTGAAGCCCTAGGAGGAACTTGAGGAGTGTCTCTGGTGTCTGTCTGGCCCTAGGACCTCTCTGGTCATTTCAGAACCCCTGAGTGGGAGACTCTGAGCCCTCTACTGAGGAATTCCCAGCTCCAGCCAGCCAGCCTTGCCCACCATCCCCCTTCCCCCCCCCACCCCCATCCCCAAGACATACACTTTGAAGACTGAGCCTGTCACTACTGCCTCCTGGCTGATTTGCTTAGGAACTTTAATGGGTGCCAGCCCTTCCTCGCCTGTCTATTGGAGTGGATGGCACAGCCCAATTGGAACTCCTCCTGTCAAAAGTCGGGCAGATGGTTCTGTAGAAACTGTGCCTGGAAGCAAAACATCAGGGAGGTTTCAGGGACCCTTTGACCTGCCTCCTCCCCTTCCTGCCCCTCCAGGTTCCTTTGTCCCCAACCCTCCGAGGAACTCACGGTTGACACCCCACACTGGGTGGACTGGCTGAACCAGCTAGCCCAGACCAAGTTCAGCACAGAAATTGTGACCGACCTCTGCATTGCAGGGAAGCCTGGGAGCCGGCGGGCCTGTACAGGCTCAGCAGAGACCCAGGAGGGCCATAGCTCAGACCAAGGGGTGATTCCCCACCCCCGTAGACACAGGGCCAGCTGGAACTCACACAAGGCCCACGGAGGATGCCAACTTGGCCTGGGACCGCCCAGCACCCAACAGTCATCCTCTAAAGCTCAGTTCTAAACTGAGGCCCCTGGATAGAGACTTGGCTGTGTGAGGCCCATCTTTCCTTATACTGTGGGAGGTAGTTGCTGGTGGGCACCCAACCTGGTGGCCTAGCCCCTACCCCCACCCCATTCTGGGGTCTACCCAAGATCGTAAGTCCTCTGATGGTAGACACGAGGATGGAGCTGGGGGAGCTCTCAGTGAGGGCTAGTGGGGAAGCAGCTTTAGAGGCTGCAGTTCCCTTCTCACCAGTCCCACAGGATCCTATCATCCCTGACTGATCCCCCCACCCCAAGTCTCCCCCAAGTGGATCCTCCCACCATCAGCTTTGGTCTTCATTGTCCTCCCTGACCAGTGATTGGGGACCTTGGGAGGACAAGGCCTGGAGGTCGATGGGACCTGGAGGTGCAGGGGCTGCCCAGATGGGGTCACAGTGGTGGCCTGGCAGAGACTGGACTGCCCTGGGCCACTTTGATTGTTTGAAGCTAATGGGAGGACCTTTGGGGGGGGGGGCGGAAATTGAGCCCACACCTTAGTCTTTGGGACGTTGGGCTATCATTGATCTATTAATACTGGATGCAACACCTAGCAGACAAGCATGTTGCTCCTTTGTCTCCACGGGAGCTGGGCTGCAGCTGTCCCTGGAATGTGAGCAAGCGCCTGCTTACTGTGGGGTAGGAGTCCAAGTTCTATCTGCTCCCTTGCCAAGGAAGTGAGGTCATAACCTGCACCCTCTGACCTATGCCCTGACTTCAGATCAGATCTGCCCAAAGTGGTCACCTCTTGGCTATTCAACGCTCAGCCTCTCCTCATGCCATCTCCAAACCTGGACATGGTGATGCCTGAGCAGTGTGTTCTGTCCCCTTCCACCCCCACCACCCCTACTGCCCCCCTCTGCACAGACCCCAAGGAAGGAGGCCTGGGCACAGCTGGGGCTCCAATGTTGTGTAGACAGAACTGGGTTTTGACACGGCACACCTATTAACCAATTTGTGATGCTTGATTTTTTCAATCGTTTTATTGCAGGGGTTGACGTGGGGGGAGTCATACAGCTTTTATTTCCATCCATCCATCCATCCATCCATCCATCCATCCATCCATCCATCTTGTCAAGCACATTTGTACATATGTTGCCATCATTTTCAAAACATTTTTCTAATTGAGCCCTTGATATCAACCCATTTCCCCCCCCCCTTCTCCCCTGCCCCCCTTCGTGAACCCTTGCTCATTTATAAATTATTTTTTCATGTTGCTGATTGATTTTTAAACAGGTACTTACGGTGAATAATGAGTTGGTCGTGAAAAATTCTATCTCGTGAGCTCTCGTGTCTTTTAAAGAAAGTGGGCGCCCGTGAGCCGTCATTTCTGGACATTCCCAGCCCTCCTCCCCAGCCTGCCCCTGTTGGCAGTCTGCTCCCCTTCTCCCTGGAGTGGCCTCCGCCTGGGCACCTGAGGGCATGGAGCCATACAGTGTGTGGCCCCGTGTGTCTGCCTTCTCTGACCGGGCGTGATGACCTCACACCCACCACTCATCTGGTGCTGTGTCCTACTGCAGTTTGCGTGTGGCTGGGAGGCTGGCAGCTGTGTCCCTGGTGTTCCGAACGCCAGCAGGGGCACCCAGTGTGAACAGGCTTCAGTGGGGCTTCCAGACTAAGAACCGACAAGAAAAAGACCCGCTTCTGAGTGGCTTGCCACAGAAAACCTCACGGGCAGCGGCTAAACACGCTCAGACACAGGGGCAGAAGGTAGACCAGGCCGTCCCCTCGGAGTGTTAGCCAGAGAGACAAGCTTGACCAGGTGAGGGTGACGCAGGACCTGGGCCACCAGAACCAACTCGATGGCGCCTAAGAATAATGACATAGCAACCAATGCATAGCAACCACGCGTAGCAACCACGCGTACAGCAGAGCAGAGCGCTGCCCGGTCCTCCTCCAGCCTCGTGGTCATTGCTCACACAAACCTGTCATGGGAAGAGGCACATTCAAAAACAGACACACCCAAAACATGTCCCATCCCAAAGTCCAAACTCACTGCCATCAAGTCGATACCGACTCTGAGTGACCCCATAGGACAGGGTAGAACTGCCCCTGCAGGTTCTGAGACCGACTCTTCACGGGAGTAGCAAGGCATGCCTTTCTCCCAGGGAGTGGCTAGTGATTGCCAACTGCCAACCTGGCATTCAGTAGCCCAACAAGTCACCACTACCACTCGGGGGGCGTGGGGGGGCGGGTCCTCATCATGAGACAGATTCAGATTGCCCCATTGGCTGTTACCAAGGGCAATAGACTTGACTCCCAGTGATTCCCCCAGGGGGGTGGGGGGAGGCAGGAGAACTGGCCCACAGGGCTGTCTTAGCTGCAGTATTTGTGGAAGCAGATTGCCAGGACTTTGCTTCCGCAGCACTGCCAAAACAAAAACCAAACCCACTGCCCGGGCGTCGATTCTGACTGCCACCCTGGACGGGAGCAAAATCCCCTCTTCTTTGCCCGGCAAGCAACTGGTAGATTTAAACGTCTGGCTTGTGGGTAGCAGCCCAGCACATACATAACCCACCATGTTCGCAGGGGGGCTCCTGCAGGACCACGCCACAAAGCCCACTGTCGGGGTACAACTGCCCCTGTGAGGTTTGGAGACTCTAACTCTTTTGGGGAGTACAAAGCCTCATCTTTCTCCTGTGGAGCGACTGGTGGCTTCAAACTGTAAATCTTGCAGTTAGCGGCCTAACGCATAACCACGACACCACCAAGCCCACCCCATCCCCAGGTCTTCTGCAGGACTACTAGTGGGATTCAAACCACTGACCCTGAGGTTAGTAGCCAAGCACAAACCCTTTGCGCCTTTGAATGAGGGAGCCGTGAGCTGAGGACGTATTTCTAGTCTAGAGCTTAGTCTGGCACATGTGCAGAAAGGCGGCTAAGATGTCCCGGGGATGTTACACTCTGCAGGAGGGAGAAGGGCCAGGAAGGAGGGGGAAATGGCTTGATCTCAGGAGACCAGGGCCCTGACCTGGCAGTATGATATGTCCTGGTTTTATCCAGTCTCTTCCAGATACTATTATGACCTGGGCACTTGAGCAGCCTGAGGCAACTCAATTAATCTCTCTAGCACCCGTGCCCCCACCCTCTCCCCTATAATGTGTATTCCACCACTGTGCCAGTTACAGAATCTGCTGTCAACTTGAGTGAAGGGGTGGAGTCTAGCCTGTCAATAAGGTCATAGCCAATGAAGCCTCTGTGTGGGCATAGCCTTCTCCTGAGAATTCTGGGAACTCCTGTCTTACTCCCAGGAGATGGGACACACACTCTCCCTGGGAGACATTCCTGTTGACAAGTCACATGGAGCTATGCTGATGGAGCCAGAGCCCTGGAGCTGGAGGAGCCACATGGAGACCCACGCCAGCTCTGAGATGCTTACACCACCACTGGATCCACAAGATTTTTCACCCACTGGCCTGTGATCTTCCTGCATTCAGTGACAGTGCATGTGTTGCATAAGTCTGAAGAGGACTTTCTAGACTGGTATCGGACATATGGGCTAATATCAGACTTTTGGACTTGATCTGGACTGGGCTGTGATGTTTTCTCAATGTACAACTACTCTTTTATATACAGCTCTTTCTTATACACATAGGACTGTCTAGGGATTTGTTTCTCTAGTCCACCCGGACTAGCACAACCATCGTCTTGCCAGGCTTTTGTAACTATGAAAGGCAAGGGTGTAATGGGGTAATTGGCACCAAGGAGACCCCTGGGCAGTGCAAATGCCCAATGCTTCCGGCTATTCAGCCTCAAGCCGAACTCACTGCCATCTAGTCAATGCTGACTCATAGTGACCCCTCTGTGGGTTTCTGTGACTGTAGCAGTTGACAAGAACAGAAAGCCCAGTCTTTTCCCCCCAGAGCTGCTGGTGGTTTCGAACTACCAACCACGGGAGAGCAGCCCAAAGCGTAGCCATGACACCACCAGGACTCCTTGATATGATGCCTCCGCGGAAAGGCCGGCAACCTCCCTCTGAACACTCGGCCGCGGAGCTGCTGCTGGCACCCAGTTCTCCCCAGTGCACACGGGCCCCCCACGAGTTGGAAGCCCACAGGATGGCGTCTGGTTTGGGGGGTCCACAGGAAGTTTTGGCTACACGTCTTCTCTTCTCGTTCTATTTGTTGGTCCCAGAGGACATCTCCTGGTTTTGCTTTTTACTTTAAAAGCATAGTTTTCCTTTGTCATTTCCACAAATGTCCAACGAGCTGAGGGTCCAGTGAGGGGGTCTTCACACTCCTTCTTCAGCAAGGTGCCCCCCCTTCAGAGGAGACCCCTGCAGCTGTCCTGGTGGACACTGACCATGCTTTGGACCGGGCAGTGTTTCCTTCGTACATGAGGGAGGTAAGGGGTTCGTTTTCGGGATGCCCCAGTTGGGGGTGGGGGGGGGGTGGATTACCGCTATGTTTGTGCACTTTGGTCCAGCGAGAGCCTACTGCTGAGAGTGTATCTCAGGCCAATCATCGACATCAATGTCATCAAACATCAATGACTCATAAATAGGTGCCCCACGAATGCCCTCTGAAGCATTACTGCTCCCCCCTTCCAACAAAACAAAAACAACCCCGCAGGTTTTGCTTTCTATAAACACACAGACACTTAACAGTCGGGCACGGCTAAACTAAGGGTGCCAGAGGTGTGTCATGCCATTGACCCAACGCATTCTCAAGAACCAGCCACGGCGTGGCGTGCGACGAACGCGTGCTGCAGTTAGACAAGAGCCCAGGTGCCTTGATTGTCAAGCATGTGCATCGATGACTGTATGCAGAGGGGATACAACATAACGGGGAGATGCTCCCCAATGTTCACCAAGAGGACCTTGGCGTAGTGACAGCAGGTTTGATTTGAATGCTGTTTTCATATTTTTCCTTAAAAATTTTTTTTTCTACAGTGAATACTTAACACTTTAGTAATGGGGGAAGGGGGAGGCGACATATTTCATCCTACGAGTGATTAGCAAAAGTCCCACAAACACGGCTCCTTTCAGATTCGTTATCCAGGAGATTCATTCCATAGCATGCAGCACGTGGATATTCTTATCAGCCAGCTCCTCCCACTGGACGCTCCTGAGCCTTCCCTCTTGGGAGTCAGAATCGACTTGGCGGCGGTGGACGTACTAACAGAGCAATCATGGGGTCCCTGGGTCGCACAAAGGGTTAGCACAGTCCGCTGCTGACCGGAAGTCCATCCGGAGGCACCTCAGAAGAAAGGCCTGGTGAGCTACTTCCTGAAAGTCAGCCAGAAAAACCATGTGGGTCACAGTTCCTCTCCGACACCCGTGGGCCCACTGTGAATCGGGCTCAACTGGACAGCACCTGACGGGGGAGTGGGGGCTGGTTCTTAAGACCCATCAGACTCATTAACGGATTTACGTCCACTTGGAATTGTAGCTCAGCCGGCCATCGACGCAGAACTTGTTTTGACTCTTTGTGGATGACCCACATGATACAACCTCTAGTAAAGTTGTTTTCTGTCATGAGTTCAGATATCTAGATAGATAGATAGATAGATAGATAGATAGATAGATAGATAGATAGATAGATAGATAGATAGATAGATAGATAGATGTGTGTGTATCCAAACAAGTTTCAATGAATTATCTGAAGTGCTTTGGTCAACAGCATGATCCAAATGCATCCATGCTTCTGAGGTCTCCCACATGCACTGTCCAGCTTCCACATGGTTCAGCTTTCTCCAGGATGGAAGGTGAGAGAATCTCACCACTGAGCCCGGACTGCCCGATACCAGTGTGAATAGTATCCAGGTGAACACACAGGGGCACATAGAACATGCCCAGCACTGAGCTCAGTGTCTGCTGGAGCAGACCTGGGTAGAAGATGCTATGCATGTGGGTGACCGGCCTCATAACATGGCGAGTCGTTCCCTGAGACACAGGCAGAGATAACATGCTCAGATCCTGGTACTAGAGAGGTCTGGAAACATCCTCCATTTAAAGAACCTGTGTTTCAGGCAAGAAGCAGGCCCCAGTTGTCAGGCTTTGAATGGTGTCCCTTAAAAGTAAATGTGAATCTGAAACGCGATGCCTGTGCTTAAGGAGGTTTGCTGGCGCAGTGGGTCAGGTGTTGAGGTGCCGGGCAGCAAGGTTCAAAGCCACCAGCTTCTCTGAGGGGCAAAGATGAGACAGTTTGCTCCTGTCAGAAACCCTGAGGAGCAGTTCTTCATCCTCTAGGCCCCGCTGAGCTGGATCGGGATCAGTCATCCTGGGTTGGGCTTGGGGTTTGGTACGCCTGTGGTTATATATAGTACTGTTTGGGAATGGGCTATGTATGGTAACGACACAGGGTCAGTGCAGGCTACGTCTTGAGTCTATGTGGGGACCTAAAAGGGACCAAACTAGCAGAGCAGGGCTGGGGGGAGAGAGATGTCAGGCTACGTGCACCCTAATGGACAAGTTGTTGAGCAAATAGAAGCTGTCTCTCCTCTCATCTCCTCTTGTTTCCTCTTCTCTCCTCCCCTCCCCTCCCCTGCTGATGAGGGTCCGTGTTTCTCTTCTTGGAATGTCAGGTCTGAAGGGCACCTTTTCATCACACCTTCCCTGACTTCTAGCTCATCATTGACAGTGGGGATGTGCCTGAAATGGCAATCTGCCGAGAGTGCGCAGGATACTTAACAGACGAGATGCCAGCAGTTCTCAACCTGTGGGTTGCGACCCTTTTGGAGGTCGAATGACCTTTTCACAGGGGCTGCCCGATTCATAATAGTAGCAAAATTATGGTGATGAAGTAGCAACAAAGATCATTTTATGGTTGGGGGGGTGTCATCACAATATGAGGAACTGTATGAAGGGTCGTGGCATGAGGAAGGCTGAGAACTGCTGGACTAGACAATGCTGTCTCTCTGCTAGCCAGGGTATTCACAGTCCCGGATGGTGGACAGAGGGGCTTCGCCGGAGACTGAGTCCATGTGGGGATGCTCACTGCTTCCACAGTCACGCAGAGCCTTCTGCAAATGCCCTGTGTCAGAATTTAAACCCCGACACCATGCCCTCCTTCGAGCTTGGGTGGCTCCATTCCTTTGGACAGGCCAACACAAAAGACTAGAAAATGGCGTGATGTTTAGTAGCCAGTCCGTGGAAAAGCAGGAACTTCTCAGTGTGACGGGCTGAACCCACAGCCACAGCATTGGCTCAAACCAGCCGCCATGCAGGTGGGGCAAAGCTGGACAATACTTAGTGTTGTAATGAGATCGTCAAGCCGCCATGAGCTGAAGTCAACTTGTTGGCAACTAACGAACACCGTGCCAAATGGTTAGTTGGATTGTTTGTCTAATTAACATATATATATATCAAACAGACTACTATCAGAGATAGTGGCTGGGCTGGGGAAAGAGGAGGTGGCGTTATTGACATTGGAATCACTGCTCGGGAAAAGGTGGTGGCATTTGAGTAGAGGAAGGAGGTGGACAGGTGTGCGGACAGAACCTTCCAGAAAAGACCAGCAAGGAAAGATGAGTTCTTTCTTGCAGCTCATGGGCCTGTGGAGTGACCAGAAGGGAAAGAAGTCAGTCAGTGCTCCATGCTGGCTGTATAGCATGTTCTTTGGGGGACGGGACATCTGGACCATCGTCTCAGATCTAAATGTAGCCTGTGCATAATCAAAGGTCTAAATATAGTGGGCCAAGATGGATTCGAAGCTGCCCGCCGCACTCCTGAGAGGACAGTGGGAGAAATGGAGGGGCGGGGTAGGCGAGGGCAGGGAAGGGCACGGAAGTAGGGCTGGCTTCCCTGATTTAAACTGCTTTTACCCAGTGAGCGCAATTCCACCCAGTGTCACAGTAGCGGCTTCTGTTTGAGGTTTGCTTAGAAGCCGGCCCCGAGCAAGGCAGGAGCAGGGTGAAGGATTATGGACTATCTGTGTGGGAATGGCCAGTCCCCCACAACTAATTATGGGTTCAGGAAGCACAATTGTACGGAGGAGATATATAAAGATTATAATAAAGTCATAGAGAAATGGGAGAGATGGGAGAGCGAGAGTAAAATAAAGAAGTCTGACACATTTCATGGTAGCATGCTCACCTCCTGGATGGGCATGATCTCAACAGCCAGGTCCGAGCACAGCACGGGCCGAGAGGGTAGGGGAGAGAGAGGTTTATTGCTAACTGAGGCTTATATCTCTTTAGGGGGTGTGATTACAGGTAATCACACATGTCACAGAAAGGGGCTGTACAATAGGCAATACAAGCAATAGGAGGGGGATATACAATGGGCATAAGCGTAACAGGAAGGGGATGAGCTAGGGGTGTACACATGATGGGAAGGGGAGGGAATAGAGGTATACATGTAACAAAAAGGGCGGACCCTAGATTCATGATGGCAGCCTAACCTTGGTCACTCTTGAGTGGACTTGACCTCCCTGGGCTCTCCTTCATGGAAACAATCTACTACTATCCTTATCAGAAGGGAGTGGGCCCTACTTGTGGGATAAACATGGTGTCTGCTTGCTCTGGATGGCTGATAACCCTTAGGGAGGCTAACCCCTGACCTACTTTTCATTGACCTCCAAGTGTAGTCATTCACCATGTGTAGCAAGCAGCTAAGTTTGTCATATATTTGGGGGAGAGACAACTTACGAGAAATCTTTCTGCTTCCCACAGCTCCCCAAGTCCTGCACTTCCATGCCTCGTGTCCCAAGTCTTGCCATCTGTCTATCAACATTTTCCAAGAATGTTTCTGTTCATGGAACTTACTGTTTCATCTAAAATCCGGCTCTTAATTTGATGGACAGGCACATTTATTTCTTGGACGAGCTCTTGAGAGCTCTCTATGCGGCTAAAACTTATATATTTCCCCCTACAGTTTTGTCTTCTTGTCCTTTCTGTGAAGCCAGTGGTGTTGGTTTCTTCTTCTAAGTATTTTCTAAAGAAATTCACTTGCCCCTACCTCATGTGGACAGGTGTGTACACGCATCCCACGCCATCGGGGTGTACTGGAGTCACTGTGGTTGTTAGGGGCCTTCGAGTAGGCTCTGACCCACAGTGACCCCGTGCACGACAGAGGAACCACTGCCAGGTCTGCGTCGTCCTCACCATCGTCCCTGTGCCAGACCCCATTGTTGCAGCCACTGGGTCAATCCACCTGGTCAAGGGCCTTCCTCTTCTTCGCTACCCCTCCGCTGTACCAAGCATGATGTCTGTGGCAGTTACGCAATCTGTTGTCAATTTGAGCCTTAAGAGTAAAGGGGCGGAGTTTAACCTGTCAATCAGATCGCAATTTGATGACCTCATTTGGAGGCGCTAAGGAGATCAATAGAATAGCGCATCGGAGGCGGGACACATGCTCACTCCCTGAGAGACTCTCTACTGACAAGACACATGGAGCTACGCTGATGCAGCAAGAGCCCTGGAGCTGGAGGAGCCACATGGAGACCCCTGCCAGTGCTGAGATGCTTCCACTGCCACTGGATCCACAAGACGTCCCATCACTGGCCTGTGACCTTCCTGCACTGGGCATTATTGCATGTGTTTCATGAGTCTGAAGAGGCCTTTATAGATTGGTATCAGACATAGGGGCTAATATCAGACTTAAGGACTCTATCTGGACTGGGCTGGGATGTTTTCTCAATGTACAATTGGTCTTGTATATAAACCTCTTTCTCATGCACATGTGAGTGTCCGTGAATTTGTTTCTCTCATCTACCCGGACTAACACAATGTCCTTCTCCAGGGACTGGTCTTTCCTGACAACAGGTTCAAAGTAGGAGCGACCCTCTCCAAATAGTTTTAATCTGATTTTTTTTCCCCACGACTATGAAGGCACTTCAGAAAATATCACCACTGAGCCTAGCTCAGCAACATGCTTCAGAACGCTTGTCTTCCGTGGGGCCCAGGAGAAGACCTTTCTGAATGCCGCCCAGGAAGGAAAGATGGATTTCTGCTCTGTTCTGCGAGAGTTACGACAGAAAGGCAGAGTCCTGGCACTGATGTTGCTGCTGCTGCTGGTGGGGCTGCGCCAACCTCACCGCTGCTGTCAGGTTTGCGCCTATGCATGCGGCCACAGTGTCCATCCATCTCGCCAAGGGTCACCGTCTTTCCCACTGCCCCTCTGCTTTAGCGAGCATGACGGCCTTCTCCAGGGACTGGTCCCGCCTGACAACGTGCTTCTGAGGAGCGCTCAGCCTGCACTTCTTCCAAGGCAGATGTGCTTGATAACCCGTGGCACTTTCATAGCAAAGTTAAAGCCAAACCAAACCCTCCGCACTGGAACATGCACCCCCATCGGTCCCCCCAACCCCGAGACCGGAAGAACTCGATGGTGCCCGACTACCACCCCCCACTGCTCTAAAACGGGTCACGTCATGTCCGACGGCCCTGGACAGAGTGGGAGAGAAATGCGGAACAGAACTTGACATCATCCAAGAGACGGATAGAGACAGGGGAGACCTGAAACTAGACCCCAAGTCAACCTGCAGCTCTGGAGCTGACTCACCCCTTAATCAACCGCTGACGATCAGACGGGAATCATTAACCCAGTGGCAAAGTTCAGAGGGGTGGAAAAGAAAGAGGAAATGAGGGCAGGAAGCAGGACAGCGGTGGCTCATTGAGTGGATTGCAGTGCCCCCTACTGTCCGTGCCTCTCCCTGTTTGACACGCCGCAGGCACCAGCCACCCACGTCTGTCCCTGGAGGCTCCCAGGATGCCCAAATGGGTCTCAGCGGAGCTTCCAGTCTCGGAAAGGCCTGCTGATCCATTTCAGAAAGCCAGCCAGTGACCACCCTGTGGAACACGGCAGTCTGCGGCACCGGGTCTCAGGACGGCACGGACCAGGTCGGTGCATGCCGACGCCAACAGGAAGGCACACTCACAGCAGCAGTCCCGCAGTTCTGCTACAAAACACGGGTGCCCACCCCTCTGCTTGTTGATCAGAGGTCCTCACCACACGGATCTCGGGACCCCGCCGAGAAGCAGAGTTCTGTGAGTGGTGTGGTGTCGGTCAGGATAGAATAGAGGCTGGAGCTGAAGGAGCGGCTGACCTCTGCCTTGCGGCAATTGGCCTTGGGCATGTGGAGTTGGATTCGCCTTCCTGCTGAAGCCTCAGGTGGTCAGGCAGGGGGCCCCCATGCCGCGCCCCCAACCTTCTAGGAGACAGATGGACACCGTGGCGGCAACAATGGGCTCCAACACAACAGCATGGTGAGGGTGGGGCAGGACCGGGCAGCGCCGCTCTCTGGGAGTGGGGTGGCTATGCAACCGAGGTGGGTCCACAGCACCTCACAAGAGTCCAATGACAGGGAGTGGACACAGGGCAAGCAAGCTACAAATCCTGCTACAAGCCACCGCTTACGCCCCACGGAGTCCTTTTATTTTTATTCCGGAAGAGAGCCGGTTAACAAAATCCTCACCCGAGCCTGTTTCTCCGCCTGCCCCCACCCGCTGGCAAACACCCCGAGGTCAGGCAAGAGGCTCACCCATTGGCATATTCCTCCAGGGTCCGGTTCGGGAAGTGTCTGTCTGTTTCAACTGAGTTCTCATTCTGAAGTCTGCTTCACTGGGGAGGGCACAGCTGGCCGGGCTTGGGGCTGGCAGAGAAGGCACCCTCGTGGACCTGGCAGCCCAGCGTGTGACCACTGTGCCCCATTGCAGGCCAGTGGTAACACACACATTCCTAGAGGATGTGCTCAGGGCTCCCCATGTTGTTTTGCCTGAAAATAGGGCCCTTCTGACGTGATCACGTAATCTGGTGTCAACTTGAGACTATTAAGAGTGAAGGGGTGGAGTTTAGCCTGTCAATCAGGTCGCCACTTTATGCCAGATACACACACTCACTGCTTCATCTTTGCTGACAAGCCACATGGAGCTACACTGAAGGAGCCAGAGCCCTGGAGCTGGAGGAGTCACATGGAGACCCATGCCAGCACTGAGATGCTTTCACCACCACTTGATCCACAAGACTTTCCACCCACTGGCCTGTGCTCTTTCTGTATTCCGCGTTATTGCCTGTGTTATGAGTCTGAAGAGGAATTTGTAGAACAGGTCTCAGGCATATGGGCAAATATAGGACTTATGGACTTGATCTGGACTAGGCTAAGATGTTCTCTTAATATACAATCGTTCTTGTATGTAAAGCTCTTTCTCATATGCATATGAGAGTCTATCAATTTGTTTCTCTGGTCAACCCAGACTCACACACATGGCCAAAGGAAGTGACACCAAGCCTGGCCACCCTCGCTTCGAAGGAGCAATCTGGCTGTACCTCTTCCAAGGGAGAGGCGGGCATTCTTCTACCAGTCCTGGTGCCCTCGGTACCCTTTACCAGCACCGTCATTCTCCTGTCGCCCCTATTCCTGACCCAGTTCCCAGGCGCATAGGAGGCGATTGGAAAGACCAGGGTTTGGGTCAGAGGCGCGTGCATCCTCCAGGTGGCATCCTGGTTTGGGAGCACTCCTCTGAAAGTCTCTGCAGCAGATTCTCCCAAAGCAATCCGCCACTGGAGTGCTTGACGCCGCTTCCTTGCACGTTCCTGTGGATCCAAGTCAACCGTAATCCTCAACAAATCCCATCTCTTCCCCACATCCCCTCCATCGTGAGGACGCTTGTTGAGTGTCGCCCATCCTGTAGGCTGTAGCCTTTGGTCTTCCTCATGGAGGGCATCAAGTTCCCTTCCCTGTCTACAGGCTATGCCTGTCACCTGCAGGGTGTCGATGAGTCTTCCTCCAATCCGCTGCTAGTTTTAGTACCTGCTCTATCTCATGAATCTAAGGAGCTTTGGTGGCACGATGTTCAAGCTCTCAGCCAACGGGCGGTTGGAAGAGGGAACCAGTCCAGTGGCTCTTAGGGAGGAATACCTGGTGATCTGCTCCCGTAGGGATCACAGCCAAGGAAAACCTGCAGGGCCGCCTGGCGCTGGGTCACCGTGCGTGACACGGTGTCCTGGGAATCCAAACCGACAGGAGAGCAGCTCACACGGCCTCCTCATCTTGTTCTTCTACCTCCGACCAGGGGCCTCCAGGCCCAGCCTCTCGTCGGCCTTCCGGAGGCACTCCCGTCTGGGGCCCGTCGACAGGAGGACGGGCGAGAAACGGCCACAGGACGGGTGTGCGCGGCTGACTTCTAAGCATATCCTCTCGCCTCATTCAGTCACCCACTGTTGTGCAATGTCTTGCCCTGAGTCAAAAACAACAACAACAACAACACAACCTATGTAAAGAAAAAGGATGGCCGGGTGCTCTAGCGGCGCAATCGGTTAGCGCGCGGTACTTATAAGAAAAAGGATGATGAGTTTAGGGGGAACTGTATCCCCACTAATGAGATCGTTTATCATCGTCACCATCCGGTAATATGCAAAGTCACTTGTGGAAATCCCGCTTAGGTGTCGCTTGTCGGGACACATGGGATTCTGGGAACAGGATAAGCGCAGATTTCCCAGAATGCACCACAGGCTGTTGGCGATGTTTCCCGTGTTTGGGAAGGCCTCCACCCGGAGGGAAAGCCCGTGCTCCTCCAGGCAACGACTCTGGTGAGCTTTTCTTCCTAGCGTGAAGGGACACTGAGCTCAGAGATGGAGACCCAAGATCAAAGGGGCCAAACCTGGTGGTGGGCTGGTGGGCACGGGCCCAGGGTCATTGCCTTTCTAGACTTGGAGTGGTATCAGGGGCTTCCGAACGCTCATGGAAAGGTGGGATTGGGAGATAATGGAACATGCTGGTAGCACAGTAGGTCAACACTTAGCTGTTGACCAGACGGGCCCACCTCTCCCCCACCCCCACCCCCAGAAAGATGTGGCTGTCTGCTTCAATAAGGATTATAGCCTGGAAACCATATGGAGACGTTTCCTCCGTCCTTTGGGTCACTGTGAGTTGGAACTGACCGGCCACGGCAGGCTGGGTTTGGGATATTTTTTTTTTTTTTTGGAGTGATGGTCACAGATGAGAAGCAGGTGTATGCTTTGTGTGTAGTTTCCGAGGACCCTGGTGATCCATGTTGGGGATTAAATCATGCCCCGCAACAATCTGTGTGGGAACCCCAACACCTGTCCCAGTGGGGCGTGGTCCTGATTTGAAGTAGTTTCCATGGCTACATGGATCACGCTGACCTTAGTGGGGTGGGTTCTAAATCCAATCACTCTGGCTCTAAGAAGAGCCGAGTAGCACAGACATAGGTAGGGCAGACAGACATCACGAGAGGACCACCTACGAGCCAGGGAACCAAGGAGCACCCAGGACTCCCTAGCAGGGAGGAGGGGATGCCCCGAGACCCTCATTTGGACTTCCAGGCTGCAGAATGGTGAGAAAACCTTTCTTTGTCCTGCAGTTCCACCCACTGGCCCTTCCTCTGACAACAGCTGTGCTTTACTGCTGTCTTGTGCCATTGGGTCGAATCCAATTCAGAGAGACCCTAGGTGACAGCACAGCTGCCCACAGAGTGTCCTAGGCTTTAGGGCCTTTAGGGGAAGGAGCCTTGGCTTGGCTGCTAACTGAAAGGTCCGCAGTATGGACTCACCCACCACTGTTCCCAGGGAGAAAGACGTGGTCGTAGGCGCCCGTAAGTAAAGGTGATAGCTTTGGAGTCGCTGGGAGCAGCGTCTGCTTGGTCCCAGTGTCCCGATGAGTTGGAATTGACTCAATGACAACAGCTGGTCGACACGGGCACAGATCGTTCCCCACGTCTTCTCCCACTGAGCGGATGCCAACAGCATACATTTAACCATTGGACCGCCGTGGCTTCCTCTAGGAAAGCCAGCAGCCCATTTAAAGTTACTTCTGGTCTACAGGGAAGGCTAGAGATGCAAATGGTCTCTGCACGGTCCTCCTCAAACATGGATGTGCAAATTCCCATATGTATACATGCATGTGCACCTAGCATGGGCCTGAATCTCCTAGAGATCTTGTGAAGATGCAGAGTCTGTCTGTCTATCATCTGTCTATCTATCTATCTATCTATCTATCTATCTATCTATCTATCTATCTATCATCTTCTCTTCCCCTTTCTATCTCTCTCTCCATCCATCTATGCATTCATCTGCCCATCCATCTTTCCATCATCCATCCACAGATCCATCCACCTACCCACTCCTCCATTCAACTATTCTGCCTTTTTTTAGAGATGATTTAAATGAATTCCCAAGGCCCCAGGGCGTATGATATTACCGTGAAAATTAAGATGACAAGGGCCCACGCACACCTGTTGTGCTGGACCTCTGTGGCTCTGCGGGGGACAGCCTCTGGACCCACTGGCCTGTGCTCTTCCTGCTTTTAGCATCATTTCATGTATTTGAAGAGGACTTTATAGATTGGTGTTGGACTTATGGACTTGATCTGGACTGGGCTGGGATGTTTTCTCAATATTCAATTGCTGTTGTATATAAAGCTCTTTGCTATACACATGAGTGTGACAGTCACCTAATCTGGTGTCAATTGAAGGATTAAGAGTGTAGGGGTGGAGTCTGGGTTGTCAGTCTGGAGATAGCCAATGAGACTTCTGTGTGGGCATCGCCTTCTGAGAATTCTGGGATATCTGGTACTTCCTTCTTGGAGGTGGAAGACACACACACTCTCTCTCTCTGCTACTCTCTGGGAGACATTGCAGAAAACAAGCCACATGGATTCAACCAGACCTCAGAAGCCGGAGAAGCCACAGAGAGACCCCTGCCAGCACTGAGATGCTTACAATAACACTGAACTCAAAGACTTTCTACCCACTGGCTTGTGATTGTCCTGCATTTGGGCTTCATTGCATGTCTTTTGTGAGTCTGAAGAGGACTTTATATTTTGGTATCGGACATATGGGTTAATATCAGACTTTTGTCCTTGGACTGGACTGGGTTGGGATGTTTTCTCAGTGTTCAATTCCTCTTATATATAAACCTCTTCCTTCTACACATACGTGTGTCTATGAATTTGTCTCTCCAGTCCACCCGGACTAACACAATGAGGGTCTCTATGGATTTGTTTCTCTAGTCTACCCAGACTAACACAGTTGCTAACCCAAAAGTTAGCGGTTTCCATCTGCCAATCCCTCGGGGATGTGGGAGTCTGCTGTCATAAAGAGGGGCACCCGTGGAGACCCTGTGGGGTCAGTTCTACTCTCTTCTGTGGGTCGCTGGGAATCAGAATTGAATCTGCGGCAGCGGATTCAGCAACAGGCGGCTGATGTGCAAGAATCTTGGCTTGGTAAAATGAAGTTGTCCAGGGTTCCAGGGCCATTGGGAACAGCAGTCAAGAAACCAGACAACATACTGCATTGGGCAAAGCTGTGCCCCAGGCCTCTTGGACATGAGGCCGAGCCAAGTGGTCCTCTGGAGGACTGAGGTGCCCCTGACCCTCATCATGGTATTTTCTATCACCTTGTGGGCATGCAGAAGCCCGGGCAAATAAGGAAGGTTGGTGAGAAATAGATGGATTCATGAAGAATATTGAAATGATTGCAGAATTCCAAAAGAACAAACACATCTGTCTTGAAAGACGTACAACCAGAATGCTCCTTAGAAGCAAGGATGGCGAGACGAGGTATCAGTAGAGATAACACTTTTCTCTATTTATTCTCCAGAGGCCAGCCCCTGGAGAAGGATATAAACCACTCATTAAACTCACTACCACCGAGTGGACACTGACTCATAGCCACCCTGCGAAACCAGGAAGAACCGCTGTGAGTTCATATGGCCCGGTACTGAAACCAAAACTCACGGTCATTGCGTTGATTCTGGCTCATAGCAACCCCGGAGGGCAGGGCAGATCTGCCCCCTGTGGATTGCTGAGACTGTAACTCTATACAGGAGTAGAAAGCCTCATCTTTCTCCCAAGGAGCAGCCAGTGGGTTTGAACTGCTGACCCTGCAGTTAGCGACTCAGTTCCTAGCCCACTCTACCAACATGAGCTTCGGGCCTGGTATCTAGCTTCCCCCAACCCTCCTTCTTTCCTTCCTGGATAAATCTGCTCCTTCAATGTCTCCTAAGAGATCGCTCTACCTGCAGCCTATACTCTTCAGTCTCATTAACTTCGCGAAAGAAGCATGTGCCCCAAGGAGGTGGTTCCTGGCGTTGGGCGACTACCCGCAAGGTCAGTGGTTCAAAACCACCAGCTTCTCCAGGAAGGAAAATAAAGCTTTCTACTCCCACAGAGAGTTACAGTCTCACAAACCCACAGGGACAGTTCTGCCCTGTCCTACAGGGTCACTATGAGGCAGCATGCATCGATGGCAAGGAGTGGGGAAAGAGATTGAAATCACAGGCTAGCAAACCCAGAGCCTTCCAGTCCATGCCAACTCTTATCTTGGGTGCTAGGGGGTGCATAATTCAATCCAGAGCACTGTAAAGGAGCTCTAGTGCTGCAGTGTTTAAGCGCTTGGCTGCTGGCTAAAGGTCAGTGGTTCGAACGCCCCAGCTGCCACACACGAGAAAGATGTGACCTGCTGCCTCCCTAAAGATGCGCCGGCTTGAAACCCCTGGGGAGCAGGGCTACTCTGTCCCGCAGGGCCCCCCCTGAGTCAGCATAGACTCAGCAAAGGGGCACCCAACCACCAGGAGCTCTCGTAGCGGGGGTGGAACAACATGAATGGCACAAAAGGCAGTCCTTAGGCCCCGGGAGTGTTCACTCCCCATCCTCCCTACTCCGGAGCTCTTGCTCACAACCGAGGGAGGGTGAGGGGGCCTGCTTCCAGTCCTGCTTTCAACCTTCAGAAAGATGTGACCCTGCACAGAGGCGTGCAGACTGGGCGACGCTGGACGCAGGTTCCACGGAGCCTGGGTCTCTCTCCCTCTGACTCCGGACATGCACACCGCAAGCCCCTCCCATTCCATCCAGAGCAGCACCTGGTGGATCAGATAGGCTGAGGATTTTGAGTTAACACACTGGTGATGAGGGAACTGGTCCCCAGCTGGCATCGCGTCAACTCCGAGGGGCTCATGGTGACCCCATTGCACGGCTGAGTTGAAGAACCGGGCTCCCTAGGATTTGGGGTGGCCGGTTTTGTTTTGGTTGGAAATAGATGGCCTGGTCTTTCTTCCGAGGGGCTCCGGATGCACTCAGACAGTCACCCCTTTGGCTCACAGTGGACTGCATGGCCCGTGTGTACCACACAAGGACTGTGGGTCTCCAAGAAACAGAGCCAAGCCAAGCGTCATGGCTGAAGACTCTCAACGCAGGATTCTGTCCACCTCGCTGGGTCATCAGTGACCAGTGAGATTGGTGTCGCTCGTTTCCTGAGATGCCATCCAACTGGCATTCGCCACCGAGCGGCCGACACTCGAGCTGCATTTCTCAGGGGAAACTCCGGAGCAGCTGGCTGGTGATGAGCGGAGACTTCGCGTCGTGATGGTCCACGGGAGTGAACAGCCGTGGCTGTCACGGCGAGGATGGACAGAACATCCCTAAAACACTGGCTCCTCTTGTTTCTCCACTTGGAATTCATCACTCCCCCTCCCCGCCCCCACCTCACTCATACTCACCTGCCTCAAACCAAGACCAACTCACTGCCACGGAGTCGCTTCCAACACGTGGGGGACCCAGGTGTGGCTGAGTGACACTCTGTCACAGAGTGACCCTCAGGGCTGCCTGGGCCGCAATCTTCACTGAAGTTCAACCGGCCTTTCTTCTGCGGTGTTGCTGCTGCTGTCAGGTCCCATCGAGTCGGTTCCAGGCCATTGCAGCCCCAGGCACAGCAGCATGAAGCACGGCCCGGTCCTGCGTCGTCCTCACAACATTCCTCTGCCTGAGCCCTGTGTGACAGCCCCTGTGGGTGCAACACCACCACCTCTAGGTGAGGAACCCATCGTCACAAACTGCTGGTGCCCCTGAGGGACCTGCACACTGGGATAGAGGAGGACATGGGCCATAGGAACCCATGAGGCCAAGCATGAGCGATGCCGGAAAGGGAGGGTCAAGGCCACAACAAGGCCAGGACGTGTCTCGCTCGCGCCTGGACATGTCCAGACTGACTCCGGTGGGTTTTGATCGCCTCAGGCAGGTCCTTGTTGGGAAGGAAGGGACTCGAATTGGCAAAGACTTCCGGGAAGAACCTGCTCACAGCTGGAACCCACAGCGCAGATCCGAGGAATACTCCCAACCAAGGAGGCCTGGTGTTGCCGTAGGGGGTGTATTGTACTGAAAAACACAAGGTCAGCAGTTCAGACCCACCAGTGGCATCAAGGGAGGAAAACGAGACTCTCTGCCCATGAAGATTGACAGTCTTGGAAATCTAAGGTCACTATGAATCAGAGTCGACTTGATGGCAATGTGCTTGGTTTGGACCCCCTTCCCCAGAACAGCAACAATTCTGATAGTTCTGGGGCCACAGTGCCTTAAGTGTTGTATTAGTAGATGGAAGGTTGGTGGTTCGAAGCCACCCAGAGCTCTGAGGGAGAAAGACGGAGACTGTCTGCATCCCCAAGGATGCGCAGGCTTGGAAGCCCCCACAAGGCTGTCCTGTTCTGTCCCAGGGGGTCATTGTGAGTTGGAATCAACTCTACAGCAATGGGATTTTGACATCTCCAAACTCCTCTGAAGGAACCCTGGTGGCATCGTGGGTTACGAGTTGGACTGCTTAACAAGATCGGCAGTTCAAATCCATCAGCTGCTTCACAGGTGAAAGATGTGGCTGTCTGTGCCCATAAATTTCTATAGACTCTAGACCAAATCCCGTCTGTAGAGAGTTGGACATCCCTTACAGAAGGGTCACAAGGAAGAGAGGAGCAGTCAGGATGCAGTAAAGCACCCACGAACATACAACTTTCCTTCCGTTCTTGGATGCTTCTCCTCGGCCCCCCCCCCCCACGATCACGACCCCAATTCTACCTTACCTATCGGCTAGACCAGAGCATGTGCACTGGTACAGATCAGGGAATCCAGGCCAGATACACCGCTCAGGGCCAATAATGAAAATAGTGATACCACAGGGGAAGGGGAAGGTGGGAGGAGAAAGGGGGAACCGATCACAGTGATCAACATATAAGCCCCTCCCAGTGGGGCAGACAACAGAAAAGTGGGTGAAGAGAGCTGTTGGACAGTGTAAGACATGACAAAATAATAATAATTGATCAATTATCATGGGTGAGGGAGGGAAGGAGGGGGAAAATAAAGAGCTGATACCAAGGGCTCCAGTAGAAAGCAAATCTTTTGAGAATGATGAGGGCAACAAATGTACAAATGTGCTTGGCACAATGCATGGATGCATGGATTGTGATAAGACTTGTACAAGCCCCTGCTAAAATGATTTTTTTAAACTCACTATCTGTATTGGACAGGGTTCTCTAGAGAGACAAACCAGATTGCTAGTAATTATATATAAATATATTTATAAAGATAGATATATAATTCAAGAAATAAACCATTAAATAATATACAGATAGATAATACAATAAATTAACAGTTAAATTAAAAAGCAGTGAGACACTAGCAGTCCTTCAAGTTTTGAGAGCTGCCAGTTGCCAGTCCCCTTCTGTAGAGAGAGCTGGGCTATATATACCCAGGCAGCAAACAGCAAGGCAGGTCCCCAACTGTCATCAACTGTCAGTCCCCAGCTCCAGAGATGAACATTCCAATCGTGTGGGCTTAAAGGGACCTCAACTTACAGCGACACAGTCCGCAGGCTAGGCATCCCACAGGTAGTGTACCCCTTTAAACTGAGGCACAGAACAACCAAGGTGAGGCTCACCGAGCCATTTATCCCTCTGCCCTTCAGTTAATACTACTTGTGTTTATCGACCTGGCTGGCACAATAAACTATAGCAATCCACCCCTTGCCAGCCTGGCACCTGTACACAATTCTTTACCAATACATACTTATATAATTTCCAGATATTAATGAAATCACACTTATACTTATCATCAATCATCTATCCTACATATAAATGAAAACACACTGAGTCAAATTATATCTGATATAACATACTTGAACAAAGGATATATACGCAATAATCACACACAAAGAAAATACATTGACAATTACAAGCCTCACTTTTGCAATTGATCACGTGGTCGTAATTGATAGGTAGAACTACCTTCTACTGCTACCCATTCTGTATTACCTTTGCCCTCAGCAAGCACCTCAGCTGGCTGTGGTTTTTGGCCTGGCGGGGTGACCCAGACCTTCATTCCTGAGGGGTCTGGGTCATTGTAAGTCCTGTCAGGATTGAGTTGCTATAATTTACCATTTACTTTAATAACAGGGCATGGTAACACTAAGAGTCGGCCTATGGGATCTCCTGGATTCCAGACATATTCTTCTTTACCTCCATTATGTAGCACCAGTCCAATTTCTCCTTGGTAATCAGTATCAATCACACCACTCAGTACAGTGACACCCTTCCTGACCTGTTGATCCAAAGGCATGAGAAGCGCAAAGTGCCCAGGGGGCTTTCTCAGCTGCCAGTTCAGTGGAATCCGTGCTGTGTTTCCAGGTGGGAGAGTTCCTTCCTTCGGGACCAGGACCTCCAGGCCTGAGGAAAACAGGGTTGCTGGGACAGGAAGCAAAAATGCTGCAAGGGGATTACTAGGAGTAATAGTGAGTGGTGCCACTCCAGCTTCCACCCCTTGGTTCCTGGACCCATGAATTCTGGCTATTGGAGACACAGCACCATATATTGGCCACTGGTTTAGAGCGTATACAGCTTCCTGGAGAACATTGCCCTTCAGTTAATCCTACTTGTGTTTATCAGCCAGGCTGGCACAATAAACTATAGCACCATCCTTGCCCCTAAGGAGCACTCTGGCCACACTCCTTCCCAAACCCGATTTGTGTGTTCCGTTGGCACTTTCAATGTTCGTCGCCAGCACCATCAGTCACACGCATGAGTTCTTCTTCCATCTTCCTTACTCAGTCATGCAACTCTCACGTGCACAGGAGGCGGCTGCAGATACTGGGGGGTGGGGGTGGGGGATCAGGTGCACCTGGTCCTCACAGCGGCCTCCTCCCTGCTCAACACCTGGAAGAGGTCTTGCTCAGCAGAGTCACTGAGGCAATGCATCTTTGATCTCTTGACTGCCGCTTCCATGAGTGCTGCTTGTGGATCCAGGCAAGTCCAAACCCTTGACGACACCAACGTACCACTCACCAACCTCCTTCCCTTGGTAGGTCCCCCTCCCTCCAACTCTCTTTCCAGGAGTATTTATGGAATCCACTGTATTAACAAAATCTGCATGGAAAGCTTCTTCGGTGCTTGACAGATCCCGCTCTTGTCTTTAGGAATGCTGTGGAATATTTGTTTCCTGGTTTTGCTCCCAAGTTGAAGTCCCTTCATGGGGGGCACCTCCGGGAGAATGATGGTGCATGGAAAGGAGATATGGTTTTCACTAAGGTTATGTTTGCTGAATTGCCGTGAAGGAGCCCTTTAAAAACAGAGATGTTTTGTTTGGGGCTGGTGGGGTCTGCCCCTGCGTCACGGCGGGAGGGAGGGGGCCAGGCGCACCTCAGTGCTCACAGCACTTCTGTTCTGCCCCGGAGAGTCGGAGAGTCGCTGAGCGTCAGGGATGACTCGATGGCAGGGAGTCTGGTGTTCAGGTAGCGCTCCTCGGACAACCACACTGACTTAGGGCTGGCTTCCCGCGGCATTCTGTGACTTCACATTTATAAGCAAACTACTGGGGTGGGGAGGGGAAGGGTGCCCTACTGGCTCACTGGCTGCCCAGGTACCAAACTGCCTTGAGAACGTGGGTGAAAAGGACAGGCTCCTTCCATCTTCTCACGGGGGACCTGACAGACACCCTAACAGCAGAGGGGACCGCATCCAGCCCCCCCCCCGCCCCACTTTGGGACTCCTCACACCAACTTTGAGAATAAGGTTTCAGTCCATCAACGCTCTCCTCTCTTCCTCCCCGCCAGCCTTCCGCACGTGAGGAATGGGGGACTACGGGCATTTCAGGAGAAACGGGGCCATCTGGTGGCAGGCGATCTCAGCGTGGACACAGCTCCCGGGGTATTCACAGCATGGTAGATTGGCGTGGAGAATAGCCGGTGCTTAGCTCTGCCTGGTCTCTTTTCACTGCCTGTGTCCAATCTTGTCCGTTCCCACATCTGGGCCCTCTACCACACGATGATACTGCAGCAAGGCGCTGCGTCACCACCCTTCTGTTTCCCCTTCTAGGGGTGTCGTGAAGGGAGACGCGGCCAGCAGAGATGGAATGAACACTTCCCACCCCCAAAAGAGCTGGTGACGCATCTGCTGCACGCCACCTGAAAAGCAAGGATAAGAGGGGTGCCGGACCCAAGCCATGGTGTGTTCACTCACTTCATCTCACTCACTCGCCCACTGCCCTCGATTTGACTCTGACTCATAGCGACCCTCTAGGACAGGCTAGAACTGACCCTGTGGGTTGGAGAGTAGGAAGCCTCATCTCTCTCTAGTGGAGAAGCTGGTGGTTTCTAACCACTGACCTTAGCCTCCGCAGTCCAACGTGTAGCCCTCTAAGTCACCAGGGCCCCTCAGACTAAGTCAGTAAGTTGCTACAGGACAAAGACTGCTAATCGCAGTGACGTGAAACAAAGAAATAGGTAGGAGCCCTGGTGGCTCCACCGGGTAAGCGCTGGACTCCTAACCATGAGGTCAGCAGTTCAAACCCACCAGCAGCTCTTCAGGAAGAGGAGAGATGACCTCCTTCTGTAAAGAGTTTCAGCCTTGGGAAGGTGACATGGAGTCGTTGGGGGTCAGAATTGACTCGATGACAATGTGTTTGGGGTTCAGGATAGAAACCCGGGGTGAGTAATGCTTATCAGCAGTAACCACGCTGCAGCGAGGGCACTCATGATCGGTCTCCAGGGATGGATGCAGCACCTGAAGCCGCTCCTGCAACTCTGCCAAGAAAGGTGGAAGCCAGAGACCTGGCAGCGATGAGCTCAGACCTGCCAATGATGCTGAGACAGTCCCATCCTTGGGGGCCCTGAGTTTCTGGTCATGGTGGGATCGTTGGGAAGAAGAGATGGAGAATCGTGGTGTAGACATGCAGAACATAATCAACATCCCTGAAATGCACATGTAGACATTGTTGTATTGCGTTGTGTTATAGGTATGTTGTATTGTGGATGCTCTCACCCCCCCCCCAAAAAAAATGTTTAAGAGAAAGTCTTCGTAGTATCCCACAAGGCTCTACACTCATGCCTGCAACAACTCTCAGTCCTTACCTACCACGCTCACCTCACCGACAAAGCTGGCTTCCTCGCTATTCCTCCAACAAGCCTGGTTCCTGCCTCAGGACCTTTGTCCTTGCTCTTCCTTCTGCCGAAGTTGCTGCTCCTCCAACAGGGCTCCTCCCTCGCTTCTTTCAAAGACCAGAGGGGTCTTCCCTGGCCACCCCACCTAAGACGGCCACCTCCTCCATGTTTTCAGGTCCCCAGCTGACACATGGGTTCTGTTCCCACAGCTCCTCCATCAGTTCGGATATTGTATCTCTTTTCAAGGTTTTCCTCGTGGCTGCTCTGTATCGTCACCAACCAGTTTTATCCATCTGGTCTTTGACCGTCTGCAAGAGGGCGACCAAGAATGGTCATACCCACAAAGCCCGGGAGGTGACCTCGCACACCACAGAAAACCAAACCGTACTCCTTGCCCTCAAGTCCAGTCCGACTCAGGGTGTGTGACCCCCCGAGATAGAGGGGAACCGCCCCAGGGGCTCCCCAAAGCCATGCACCCTTGTCTTCCTCCCACGGAGCGACTGGAGGACTCGAACCCCCAAACTCCACAGCTGTGGTGCTCACCCACTGCACCACCGCAGCCCCTGCAACTAATGATAAGGTGTGCAAAGCCAGTCACAGCCACCAGATGGTCAAGTTGGCGATTCGTCACAACTCGGATCCAGTTGTCAGTCAGAGACGAGCTGTGTGCTCCAGAGACAGCCTCCCTCCCTGAGCATTCGCTCCATAAACCCTGTGCCGTCCAGTGGATTCCCACTCCCGGTGATCCTGTGGAACAAAGACAACTGCCCCATAGGCTGTCACTTCCCGGGGAGTGACTGGTGGTTTTGAACTGCTGACCTTTGGATCAGCAGCCAAGCCCTCTGACCTATGTGACACCAAACACACACACGTGCGCACACACGCGCACACATGCACGCACACACACCTGCACGCACGCACACGCACACACACACATGCACGCACACACACATGCACATGCACGCACACACACACGCATGCATACACACACACCTCACTGCCATTAACTCTATTCCAACTCTCAGCAATCCTAGAGGACAGAGAGAACTCCCCTTGGGAGTTTCTGAGACTGACTCTCTATGGAGAGTGGAAAGCCTCATCTTTCTCCCAAGGAACAGCTGGTGGTTTCAAACTGCTGACCTTGAGGTTAGCAGGCCAACATATCACACACTGCATGCCACCAGGGCTCCTATAATTTCCATGACCCGAGGGGCTATTGCCTCATCAGTTTCCTGCATGGAACAGGAGATCAAATGTGTAGCATGCATGAATGCCCCCAATTTCTGGCCATCAGGACCAAGTTCTGCCTTCCGGGCTAGAAGTGCTTTTGCTGTTTGTCCCCTCCTCAACCCCTGGACACCCCTGGCCTGCAAAGGCCCCTGATCGAGTGTCTGTTGCATTAAAATGAGCCTCTTTGACTGTGGTAGTTCCATAATCAGTTGTCAACTTGGGACTTAAGACTGAAGGGGTGGAGCTTAGCCTGTCAATCACGTTGCAGCTTGATGACCTCATTTGGAGGCACTAAGGAGATAAACAGCTCCCTGGAGGTGGGACGTACATTCACTCCCTGCAAGACATTACCAAAGACGAGCCTGCTGGAGCTATGCTGATGCAGCCAGAACTCAGAGAGCTGGAGGAGCCACGTGGAGACCCCTGCCAGTGCTGAGATGCTTACAACGCCACTGGATCCACAAGACTGCCCACCCACTGGCCTGTGATCTTCCTGCATTCAGCATCATTGCATGAGTTTCATGAGTCTGAGGAGGAATTTATAGACTGGTATCGGACATAGGAACTAATATTGGACTTATAGACTTGATCTGGACTGGGCTGGGATGTTTTCTCAATATTCAACTGCTCTTATATATAAAGCTCTTTCCTATACACATATAAATGTCTATGAATTTGTTTCTCTAGTCCACCCAGACTAACACATAGACTCCCACCCCTGCCGCCCACCAGGTAACAGAAATCCAAATCCACTCCTGACAGCCTTGATCCTTCCTGTGGGCATGCAGATCACCACCTGGCCAGTTCTGAGTGTGATTGTGCAGATTTATGTTTGCTTGGGAGCCCTGGTGGCACGATGCAAGGTCAGCAGTTTGAAACCACCAGCCGCCCTGTGGGAGAAGGACGGGCTTCCTACTTCTGTAAAGAGTGACAGGCTCAGAAACCCATAGGGGCAATTCTACCCTGTCCTACAGGGTTGCTATGAGGCAGCATCAACTTGATGGCAGTGATTTATTTTTTGTGTGTGGTTCTCTATCCTAGTCCCAGTTGTCTCTTATTAGGAAAGAGTTTAAAAATACTAGCACTCAGCAAGATGGTTTGACCCCGTGGCTGCCGCAGTAGCCTGTGTGCAGTGTCACAGCGACTGTGAGGATGGACTGCAGGACGGAACAGTGTTTCATTCTGTTGTGCACAGGGTCGCTCAACAGCATCTCACAACAACAATGCTCAGATTCCATCTCTAGGAGGTCCTGATGCAATCCGACTGAGCTGGCCATTCAGGCCTCTCTCTCTCTCTCTTTCTCTCTCTCTCTCTCATGAAAACACACACAGCCACACACCCTTCCAACCCTGTCTGCTTGGGCTCTCCATGACCACGGCGGCAGTGCTCTATGTAGTATGAATATCCCCACCCTTCTGCCCGGAGTTGCTGCCCCACCATCACCTTAGACTCATTGTCCCCTGAGCCTCCAATACGACCTTGCATGTGGCCACTGTCAATTTCACTTCCAACACATGGTCCCCTCAAAGAATGCAATGCTCAGGCTGATCGAGATAAACACGTTTGCTGTTCTTCTAAAAAGGCTTTGGGGGTTAAGTTGGGTTTGCACGTTAGAAGATGCTCTCGGGGTAAGTTTGAGGGGTGCCCACTCAGCCTCAGGGCCCCAGGAAGTCCTGAGTGCATCGAGACATTGAAACATCACAGCTTTAGGTGCACTTCCTGGTCAGTCTCCTCCGTTCGATGGCAAAGCCCCTTGCTTACAGAGACCTGACTGCCCACCCTTCATTCCCACAGAGCCTTGCATCACTACTGGACCAGAGTCCAGTTTCAGATCCAGAACCCATCGGCTGGAGGGATGCCAAGATCCCAGGAGGAAGGACTGCCGACACATGGGAAACCTTGACTATCAACATCTCCCCACCCCCACAGTCCTTCTCCAGAGGAGGGCATGGCAAGCAGGAGTGAGGTGGTTGCTGGGAGAGGAATCCTCCAGTTACTCCAAAGACCCCTGGACTCAGGGGCTGGAGTGACATTAATATTCAGACGCTCCAAGCACCTTCACACCCTTCCTCCAGATGCGGAGCTGCAGGGAATCCGGCTGAGAGAGGCCAGGACACAGCCACTTCCAGGTCTAGGTCATGCTGAAGCAGAACCCACAGGCCTGTGGACACAGTGAGCGGTCATTTCTCTCATCCTCCAGTGTGTTAGTCCGGGTTGCCTAGAGAAACAAATTCAGGAGCATTCATATATTTATAAGAAAGACCTTTATATCCAAGAGCAATTGTAGACTGAGACAACATCCCAGCCCAGCCCAGATCAAGTCCATAAGTCTGATACCAGCCCAGTGGTGGCTACAGTGGAGGTGGAAGCATCTCAGCGCTGGTGTGGGTCTCCACGTGGCTCCTCCATCTCCAGGGCTCTGGCTGCCATTAGCATAGCTCCATGTGGCTTGTCAACAGGATTGTGTAGCAGAGAGTGTCCAGCCTCCAGAGAGGAAGACAGGAGTTCCCAGAATCCTCAGGATATGGCCACGCCCACAAGGAGGGATCAGGCTGTGATCTCATTGACAGGCTAGATTCCACCCCTTCGCTCAAGTTTACAGGAGATGATGTAAAACTGCCGCACTAGGTGTGACATCGAGACGAAGTGGCTTGGCAGCTGGAGCCACCCCCATGCGGGTTTCTAAGCTGGGAAGATGAGAAGTGTCATGGTGGTCTGGGGGGCCTGGGACCTTCTGAGACTGCTCCACACCACGTCTCTAAGTGGCATGTCAGAAGCAGCGCTGCATGCTGCGCGGGGGTAAGTGGGGAGGATCGGGGTGGCAGAGACTCGTGTCATGTCCCAGATGAAAGGATACAGGGATGGCGATGCGAATCGTATTGACCAAAGCAGGCCAGGTGCTGTGGCATCACCTCCAATCCACGGAGCCCTGTCTGCATCAGAGTTGAGTCTGTTGACAGATGATGGCTTCCAGGTTACCAGGCCTTTCTGTGGAGGCCCCATGACAGCACCCAAACCAAACTCACTGCCATCGAGTCCACCCTGACCCATGGCCACACTGCAGGAGTGGCCAGAACTGCCCCTGTGGTTTTCTAAGACTGCTGCTCTTTAGGGGAGCAGGCAGCCTCATGGGTCTCCTGAAGGGTGGCTGCTGGTTTCGAACTGCTAACCTCAGGTCAGCAGTCCAACATGTAACCACTGTGCCACCAGGGCTCTTGGTGGGCCTAACCCATCAGCCTTTTGGGTTGGTGGCAAGCACACCTATTGCCTCTACCTTCAGATCCTCTCATTTCTCCACTTGATTTTTCAGGCTGGTCCCTGCAAAAAACAGATGGATCTTAAAGCATGTCTAGGTAGGCTCCTGCCCATCCAGTCAAGGGGCCTCCCTGGTCACAGCCACCCTGCCACATGCATGCTGTTACTGGGGCCAGGGAAGAGGCATCATCTGGACATGGGCAGCCAGGCCCCCATGTCTGCAGTACAGATAGACCGATGGCACAGACATGTCCCAGGCCCTGGAATGAATGAATAGTCATCTCCAGCTTTGCACAGGCCAAGCTAACTCGCCCACCCTCAGGCTTAATATAGTCCGTGGGGACCTGAGCCATCTGGCCATCCCACAGAGCAGTTGCGCAATCCAGCACTCCCAGAAAACAGAGAAATGGCCAGGGCACAGGTGAGCTGGGCCACGCACCCCTGGGAGTGGCAGGCAAAGCCTGGGGAGGTTCAGGGAGGGGCACCTGCAGGAGAGCTTTCAAGAGTGCAGGTGCTGGGGATAAGGCAGGTCTCCTCTCCCCTGTGGCTTCCTCAATGGCAAAATAAGTCTGCAGGCTCTGGAGGCACCGTTGCCCATGCCTGGGACTATTGGTCCGGTCTGTATACCAGGGCACAGGAAGAGCTGCCAGCACTAGGTGGAACCTGCACCAGTACCTGCAGCAGGTCCGGGCGGCAGTGAAAGCCGGCCATCTGGCAGGCCCTCCGATGTTGGAGGTGTCCGGGGTATGGAACCGGAGCCTTGATGGCACAGTGGTTATGTGGTGGGCTGCGAACTGCCAGGTTTGGGGTTCCAAACCACCAGGCACTCTGCAGGAGAAAGACGGAGCTTTCATGTCCCAGGGAGAGGCAGTTCTACCCTGTCCTATCCTGTGGCCATGAGTCAGCATTGACTCACGAGGATAGTGAGTGTGGTGTGGTCTGGGTGTAAGGAAAGAAGCCGTGTGGGGTTCATAGGAGACCCAGGTGGGAGAATCACCGCCCTGGCTGTTGGAATCTGCAGTCATCAAGTGGACAGACAGCTCTACCCACCGAAGCTTACTGTCTAGCAGCTGGGACTGGAAGTCTGAGCTTGGAGCACTAGCTGGAGGGGAAGTCTCTCTCTCTTTCTCTCTCTCTCTGCAAGAAGGTCCTTATGTCTTCACCATCTGCTTCCCGGTCCCTTGGAATTCTCCCAGCGACTCGGCATCTTTCTATAGATCGATTTTACTCTATCCCTCCCTGGCCCACTTGCTTCATCTCTCAAAGGAGATGGGCTCAAGCTACTCTCTGATTCTGGTCCCATCTCATTACCATAACAAAGGCCACCAGGCAGGCAAAGGATGACTGACCACCTCCTCCTCTGGCAGAGAGGTTAGGATTTATGGGACATAGTGGAGGAGGGGGGCAGCCCTGGGGTCCCGAGCCTTGGGTTACGGGTGGGTTGGACTGCTGCTAACCCAAAAGCCAGCGGTTCGAATCCACCAGCCACTCCACGGGAGAACGAGGAGGCTTTCTGCTTGGGCTCAGAGTTACCGTCTCAGAAACCCACGGGGAAGTTCTGCTCTGTCCTGGACGGTCACAGGAGTCGGAGTTAACTTTGCGGCAGTGAGGCTGGGGTTGTTTGTTTTTATTATTCGATTCATAGCAGGGTTGAGGCCAGAGCCTGCTCTCCGTCCTGGAGGATGCACGCACTTCACGCGGCAGCTCTGCGGAGAGCGATGGCTCTGAGCTCTGAGCACTGCAGAAGGCTTGAGGGTGGCTCACTGTGCAGCGGAGGGGGTTGGGGAGAGACCTCGGGGACCTGCAGTTCATCTGCACAGCCTGCTCCACCCGGCAGAGGCGAGTCGCAGGGAGCATTGTGACAGTGCCTCGAAGACTCCGCAGAGAGAGCAGCCGGGAGACCTGCAGGTCTGCAGGACAGACTGCGCCAGCGTGGGCTGTGGCCCTAGTGGGGGGGAGTTACCGCTCCAGAAGGAAGGCGAAGAAGCAGGAAAGGCTCCTTCACCCTAGATCTTGTGGTGATCCACTGGGGATACTGTGCCTCCTGTCCCCCAACTCCTGGACCTGGAGCTTGGGGGTCCTGTGAGTACTGGTCTGGTCAAGAGTTACCATTGCACAGGGATGGTTGGACTTCCATATGGGGGGAAGAGTGGAGTCACTCTCTTGGTGGGGTCAAGGGAAGGCGATAGGGACCCTGGTGTATAGAAGAGGCCCATGTACACACACACACACACACACACACACACGCTGACCCATGAGGTCCACTGGGCACCGTGGGCACACCTCTGCTCTGCTGTAACTCTAATAGTTGGACTCTGTCTCCCATACTACGGAGCTGTTGTCAGGAGAGACCAGTCCCTGGAGAAGGACATCCTGCTCGGTAGGTCGAGGGGCAGTGAGAAAGAGGAAGAAGGCCTGCGGCCACACGGATCGGCACAGTGGCTGCACCTGTGGGTGCAAACATAAGCGCAGTTGTGAGCTCGGTGTTTTGTTTTGTGGCGCACAGGGTTGCCGTGAGTCGGAACCAGCTCCAAGGCCCCAACCACAGCTGTCAAAGAGCGTGGGGGGACCACTGCCAGAGAGGAGGACGAGCAGCGGGGGAGCAGGTGGCTCAGACACGGGGCTTATGTCACACCACCAGGTGAGCCAAGACCCACCAGGTGAGTTGCTGAGGGCAAGGGGAACTCAGAGGGACAGCGGAGAGGGAACATGATGAGTGCCCAGCACAGCCTCAAGGGGACCACAGGTTGTCCCACAGACCTCTCTCTCTGAGAACCCCCTCAGGAAATGAACCACTTCGCTGCCCCCCACCTAGTGCATACAGGATTGGGTAGCGAGCTTGGATGGCGCATCCGTGAAAGAAATCGCGAGCCACCACTGGTCACCACTATCTAATGGAAACGCCTCTTACCAGACCCGAAGGTCAACATGCTCCACCTTGTTCCCACGCTAGCCCACGCCCACAGCCGGGGCATGCTGCCAGTGCGGTGTGTCCCCCAAACGCAAGGGCACCTGCCAGGTGTGGACTGCAGGTGACAGAAATCCTCCTTTTTAACCCTCCGTCCCATGCTGGCATGATCTTCCGCTCCGGGGGCACGGCATACCCAAATCAGATGAGCCTGCATCTGGATGGCCCTGCTTTTGCCGGCACCTTAAAGAACACGTTCCGTGGTGGGTGTGCTCGGAGACGACCTGGCCGAACAGTGCAGATGGCCAAGGGCTGCTTCGACACTGTCCCCGTACTCTTAAAGGTAGTTTCAGGTTATTCACAAGTGGTTCTTTTTCACCCCCTACCCCCCCCCCCCCAAAAAAAAAAGACAGGAAAGGAAAAAATGTACTGGCAACCACGGTTTCCATGGATTTGAGATTCCAACAGGCCCTGAAAATAAATCCCAATCTTTGCCAAGATCTCACTTAGGCTTTAGAGCAGTAACGCGCCCTTTGCCCTTGCTTATATATTTGGGAAGCTGAACAACAACCCCAATTAGTTAGAAAGCCACTAATTAGAAAACCCACCAACTGATTTGGCGGAGGGTGGGAGGTGTGAAAGCTGACACCCAGCAGACTTTAGAGGGGAAAAAAGAAGAAGAAGAAAGAAAACGGCTCGGAATCATGGGAAATTGGAACAAACTGCACACATTTCCCAGAGTACATTTGGGGGCGGGGTCAAATGTGACCCATTTGCAACGCCCTCTAATGAAGTCAACACACCGGGGTGGGGACAACACAGCAATCAATGAGGCCTCAGGTTCTGTCCAAGAGATTCTGCTTCAAGACGGGTACGGCATGCTTAGCTATAACTTTGCTGGTTTCAAGGGGGAGAAAGAAGGGCTGGAGGCCATGGCAGGGCTGAAGCGACCCGAGACGATAACTGATCACAGGAGGGGAAAGCCCCACCTTTCTCGCTTTCTTAAACAAGAAGCTGGTATACTGGCTGTCCATTGTCAACACCCAGGAGCTACCTAAACTCACATTGGCCAGGTCTGACCTTGGAGCCACGGATCCCCAGCTCCCGCACTGCCATTGTTTCGAGTTCCGGCTGATCCTCTTAGATGAGATGTCTTTCAAGGACAAGTTCAATCGAAACTACTGGCTGAAAGCCTATTTGCCAAGTGACCTTGGACTTTACTGGAGCCCCAGGCAAAGAATGAGAGCTGCATGCCTGGCTACCTTCATGTCCTAAGGTCCCCAGTCCATGGGGAGAGACATGTGACCAGGGCCGAGGCGTTGAAACAGAAGGGAGACCCTGCCAAGGCCTTTTCCAGTTGGGATAAACGGATGGGACCCGATGGGGGTGGGCTTGGATCCCTCTCCTGGCTCCTCTTGGCTGGAAAGCCGGAATCAATCCTGATACTGAGGATGCGGCTTTGCAACCCAAGAAGAGGAAGTCAGCACATGGGGTGTGGCAGTCACATCATGTCCTGTCAACTTGCAAAGAGGTGGAATCCAGCCTGCCAATCAGGTCGCAGCTTGATGATGTCAGCTTGAGGCACCCACGGAGATACATAGCTCACCAGAGGCCAGATGCACGCCAGCCCTCTGCTTCGTCTTCCTGCTGACAAGACGCATGCTGCTGTACCAGAGCTGGAGCTGCATGAGCCACATGGAGACCCCCGGACAGTGCTTCCACCGCCACTGCATCCACAAGACGTTCCACCCACTGGCCTGTGGTCTTCATGCAGTCAGCCGTCATTGCATGTGTTGAGTGACGTGAGTCTGCAGAGGAATTTATAGATCGGTATCAGGCTTATGGACTTGATCTGGAATGTTTTCCCAATATGCAATGACTCTTTATACAGAGCTCGTTCTTATACAGAGATGAATGTCTATGGATTTGTTTCTCTAGTCTACCCGGGCTACCACATGGGGACAGTGAGACACGGGGATCCAAGGAACTTGGGTCTTTGATGACATTTGCTCTGGCGTCAAACCGGAGCAAACAACTATTTTCAGAAATTGTAAAGAACCTGAAGATCTACTTGGGGAAGACACCAGCTAGCCAAGCTTTTAGCGACTTGCAGCCTGCAGCATTCCCTGGGGACACATTGTGCTGTCCCTCTGTCAGTTTCATGGCATCTTCAGCCATCTCACAGGCATGCGGAACTCGGACATTGAACAGGGACGGCCGAAGGAGAAGCCGCACATCCTGAAGTCTGGTGCGGCGCGGAAAATGGAAAGTACCACGGACTGCCAGAAGAACACACCAATCTGTCTTGGAAGAAGTACAGCCAGAAGGCGCCTTACAAGGAAGGATGGCAAGACTTCTCACATACTATGGATATATACTTTGGACATGTTATCGCAAGAGACCGGTCTTTGGAAGAGGCCCTCTTTCTTGGTAAACGAGGGGCAGCAAAAAAGAGGCAGGCCCTCGAGGAGATGGATGGATGCAGTGGCTGAAACAATGGGCTCAAGCATAAGAATGACTGTGAGCTTGGAGCAGGACCAGGTGTGGTGGGGAAAATGTTCATTCTTTCTGTTGTACATGAGGTCCCTATGCATCAGAACCAATTCCATAGCACCTAGCCACAGCCATCTCTCTCTCTCTATTGAAGCGATGCATCATCACTTTGGACTAAGAACTTCACAGGTGTGAACACTATGGAGCCACAGAACCACCCAGGAGAGAAGCGCTATGAATTCAATGTGATGTATGCAGAAACGGAGGTCCAGAGAAGGCAGCTGTCTCCTCCACGGCCAGGCACAGCTTGGCTTCTAAGACCCAGGCCATTCCAATACCAATGTTCTTTACTGCATTGTCTCCGTTCTGCTGCTAGCCCCTTGGGTGTGTGTTGGTCCAGTCGCTCTAAGTTGTGCACCACGCTGTGCAGGAAGTTGTTGTTGTTGTTGGGTGCCATCGAGTTGGTTCCACATAGCCACACTATGTGCAAGAGAACAGAGCGTGCAAAAGGGGGAGCATAGGAGTGGTTCCATGTTGAGCCCCCTTGGCTATTTGAAGAGTCCGTGGCTCCAATGTGGCCGATGGCAAACCCGTGAGATAAATGTGTGTTGCTCTACAGACCTCGAGACGCTTGCAACGCACCTCGAACAGACCAGACACTTGAGCGTCAATCGCTTTTTTCTGCAGCGCAGAAGGCGCAATAAGAACACTGTGGATAACAATCCACAGCGTTGGCAGGTGGTGGCTTTTCCTCTCCCCAGTGAGGAGAAATGAATGGTCGGATGTGGGTGCATGCATTTAAGGGAGCTACATGGACAGGTCTGTAAGGCTCTGGGGGTGCTGGCCTCTGTGAAGTTGGAAATACCAATGTATCTCCTTCAGGGGTCGTGTGGTATATTTGGGGATTGTTTTGGGGTCTGGGAGTGTTCACATTGATTGTTAGGTGTTTCAGAGTGCCTAGTGTCTCCACCAGGAGCCCTGGTGACATAGTGGTATGCACTGGGCAGCAACCCACAGGCCATCAGTTCCAAACTACCAGCAGCTTAGTGGGAGAGCATGGTAGATAAAGAATGAAGGGGTGGAGTCTAGCCTGTCAATTGGGTCACTTCCTCTCTTCCTCCCCAGAGGCAGATCTCTCTCTCTCTCTCTCTCTCTCTCTCTCTCTGCTTCTCATTCCTGTTGACAAGTCACATGGAGCCACACTGATGGCAGCCAGAGCCCTGGAGTTGCTTCCACCGCCACTGGATCCACAGGACTTTCCACTCACTGGCCTGTGATCTTCCTGCATTTGGCATCATTGCATGTGCTGCGTGAGTCTGAAGAGGAATTTATAGACTGGTCTCGGACATATGGGCTAATATCGGGCTTATGGATTGGATGTTTTCTCAATATGCAATGGCTCTGTTATATAAAGCTCTTTCTTTTCTCTCTTTTTTAAAAGCTCTTTCTTACACACGAGTCTCCCTGGATTTGTTTCTCGAGTCTTCCAGACACAATTGGGGATTTCTGGCTTCCAGAACTGTGAGAGGTAAGGGTTTCTGCTGCTGATGCCACTGCAGTTTTAGCAATTTCTTAGGAAACACTGGAAAGAAAGAAAGAAAGAAAACAACCGGCTGCAGCCATGACAAGCCCACGTGTGCTGAGTAAACCGCTCCCCAGGACTTCCAAGGCTGTGATCTTGCCGGTCTTTCTCTCTTGGGGAACCTCTGGGTGTGTGGGAAGTGCCAACCCTCTGGCTCACAGTCCAGTGTTGTTCACCCAGAAGCTCCCGCAGGAACATCAGGTTTAGCTTCTCTCGGACAACTTGCTGAACCTCTTTGTGCCTCCATCTCCTGTGTCGAGTGGAAATGGCATCCTTTAGAAGGCTGAACTGTGGTGCTGGCAAAGAATCTTGGAAAGTGCCATGGTCTGCCAGAAGAACCAGGAGCACTGACTTGGAAGAAGTACAGTCAGGAGGGTCCTGAGAGGCACGGATGAGGAGACTTTGTCTCACCTACTTTGGATATGTTGCCAGGAGAGACCTGTCCCTGGAGAAGGACATCGTGTCTGGTAAAATAGAAGGGCAGCGGAAATGAGGAAGGCCCTGCACAAGATGCATTGACACAGTGGTTGCAATAGTGGGCTCAAGTCTAGCAACTGTGAGGACGGCACAGGACTGGGCAGTGCTTCCGGCTGCAGTGCCCAGGGTCACGATGAGTGGGAACTGGCTGGACAGCACCTAACAACAGCAACAGCCCAACAACAGCTTCACTTGACCAAGAGGAAGGAAGATAGCAGCAGTGCTAGCAGGGAGCTTGGTGGCACACTGGACGGCCAACGCAAAGGTCCAAGGTTCGAATCCACCAGCCACTCTGAAGGAGAAAGAGACTGTCTGCTTCATAACAGTGTGGTCTTGGAAACCTCTGAGCTGTTCTGCCTGCCCTGAGGGGTCCGGCAGGATAGCAGTGGGTCTGGTGTGGGGGCATGGGGCAGGCTTTAGTTATTGGTGGCCCCGGTGTCAGTGTAGTTGCCCTTGGGCGGCCTCTCTAGCCTTAAAGAGTTACTGTCTCAGAAACCCACAGGGGCCGTTCTACCCGGTCCTACTGGGCAGCTATAAGCAGAAACTGACTCATGGCAGTGAGTTTGGTTTTAAATCATGATCGTTCACTGTGTTAAGCACTTCGCATGCGTGACTTAGCCCTAGGAGCAGTTCAGTAATTTCCCCACACTCGGATAAACTGGGATTCCGAGTCAACTCTCAAAATGTTCCTACACGAATGCACTTCAAAAACGTTGGTGTTGGGGAGGGGGGTTGTGGGTATTGATCTTATCATTATGCGTTCAGGAGGCAGAAGCCCTGGTGGCGCCGTGGTTAAGCGTTGGGCGGCTAACATTTCGAAACCCCCTCTCGGAGAAGGACGAAGCTTTCTACTCCGGTAAGAGTTACAGTCCCGGCACCTCCCAGGGGCAGATCTACCATGGCGGTGTGATTTTGTTTGCGTTCCGGCGACAGGACTCCTCTGCTTGGCCAACTAAGCCTTTCCAACCTAGAGCGAGCCCGAGCTCACACGGGCGGGGAGCGACAGGGTTAACAGCGTCACTTTCCTGACCGCTGACGCCACCACGGCCCTACGGAACCGTTCGCAGGCCAAAATTCACGCTTGGCACCGCCTTCGCGCTGCGAGATGACGTGAAACAAGCGGACCAATAGAAAGGCATCACTTCCGCTCTCCTCCGCGCCCCGCCCCCTTCCAGCGCCGTTCCTTTCCGGAAAGAGGACGACGCAGGGCTCGGGGGCGGGGCGAGGCGCGGAAGCGGAAGCGGCGGCTGCGGAGCGCGGATCCGCGCGTGTCTTGGACCCACGTGTGCGGTGAGTTTTAGTTCCCAGCCGGGGCCGGGGGCCGCGCGGCGCCGCGGGCTCAGGCTAGCTTCCCCGAAAGAGCGCCTACGTTGGGAGCTCGGCTTGGTGAAGAGGTTACGTGTCGGGCTACGAACCACAAGCTCAGCAGTTCGAAACCACCAGCCTCTCCGCGGTCCTGGAAAGAGTGAAAGGCGCAGAAACCCGTGGATACAGCTCTGCTGTGTTCGATTGGGTCTCTGAGTCAGATGTGATCCAGTGGCAGTGAGCTTAGCGAGACATCCTTTCTTTCCCTGACCCCAGGGCCCACTGGGGTGGGGGGACTCAGGTGGCTTCACCCTTCAAAGTCCAGATCCTGGTGAGGTCGAGTAGCCTTGCTGGTAGATGAGTGACAAATCTGCACCCAGCGCCCGGTCCCGCACTGGGCGCTAGGGTGACACGGCTTCCCTCTGGGAGTTTAAAAGTTTGCACAGAGTAACCAGTGGGAAGGAGGGAGGGGAGCTGGATGCCGGGAAAGAGAATAGGGGCGTTTCAAAACGTGAACCAAGGAAATGAGAGGCGCCCCTGAGCTTCCAGAGCCGGGGAAGCCCACCTTGCTCAGAGATCTGGGAAGGTCTACCGTAAGCCGGGGAGAAACTGCAGGGCAGACGTTGCAAGTACAGGAAGGAGGTTCTCGGTGGTGGAAATAGAAACTGGGGGATTCGAGCTCCCTGAATGAGGGACTGCAGAGGACTTGCAGCTCCAGTGAATGTGGGATGTCAGGGATTGAAGAAAATGTCTTGTTTGGGCCACTCTGAAGTGACATGGATGGCGTGGCATTGCGTGAGATGGGAAGAACTGTGTGTGTGTGTGTGGGGGGGGGGGGGTGATTTGAACCTGTGGCAGTGCTTCGGGAAGGTTTCCAGTGGACGCATCATTACAGAAGTTAGGTTTCAGGTGTATTACGTGGGTGTCAGGTCCCTGTTAGACACGGAAACAGAGGTGCCAGGTAGGTGGGCCACCAGATGCACAGGGCCCAAGGAGAAGTTGGTAATGGAGAAATGGTTTGGGGGGAATCCTTCAGCGTTGGAATCCGTGAGATTGGATGAGATTTAGGCTGGGCACCGCATGGTTAAGGAGCCCTGGTGGTGCGGCCTCCAAACCAGAGAGGCTGGTGGTTTGACTCAAGCCTGGCCCTCTGCTCCCGTTTGGGCGTCTGCATTGCTCGCACCGCCCGGTCGTGTCCGACCCACAGCCACCCTGTGCGCAGCAGAACGAGACATCCTCACGCTTGTTATGCTTGAGTCCATTTGTTGCCCCCTCTGTGTCGATCCATCTTGCCAAGGGCATCCTTCTTTTGCTGCTCTAGTAAGCCTGACGTCCTTCTCCAGGGACCGCTCTCTCCTGACAACACTGTCCAAAGTCTCCCCATCCTCGCCTCGAAGGGCCATTCGGGTTGTACTTCTCCCAAGACCGATCTGTTTGTTCTTCCGGCAGGCTGCTGCACATTCAGTATTCTTGGCCAGCACCCACAGTCAGAGGCCTCAGTTCTTTGGTCGTCCTTATCCAGTTTGGATATGAGACCTTTGAAAATAACCGTGGCCTGCGTGTGTCCACGCTCACCCTGGTCCTCAAAGTGACGCCATGCTTCCGTCAGTTTGTCACACTGGTGGTGCATGTGTGGCTGTGATACTGAAAGCTATGCCACCGGTATTTCAAATGCCAGGAGAGTCGCCCAAAGGGAGCAGGTTTCAGCACAGCTCGCAGACTAAGGACAGGCCACAAAGCAGGAGTAGACTGAAGATTAGAACACAGTAAGACCAAACTCACTGCCACTGCGTCCATGCTAGCTCACAGTGTCTACGGGACAGGGTGGCAATGCCCCGGAGGTTTCCGAGGCTGTAACTCTTTTTGGGACTCAAAAAAGCCTCATCTTTCTCTCGAGAACAACTCGTGGTTTTGAACTGCTCATCTTGGGGTTCACCGAGTGTAGCCAAATTAATGACTCCCTATGCCACCAGGTCTCCTTCCTGTCAATATTACAACATGATTGTTCTGCTCTGTCAAGTGGGGAGGGTTCGCCGTGAGTTGGGTTGACGTGGACATCATCCAGCAACTGACTGGCCACTGTGTCCAGAGCCACCGCTCCGGGCTCCTCAGGTTCATTACCCTCACCATCTTCCCAGGTGACAAGAAACAGAAGCACCGCTCTGGCACTGAGCGGTCACCAAGGTCTGTCCTTGGCTTGTACTGTTGCGGGCAGCACCAGCAGCTAAGCCACCCTGGGTTCCAGTGTGGGTGTACACTTCTTGTCTGCGTGGGTTTGCAGCCCTTTTCGCGTCTACGGCCTTGGAGCCGAGCTAGTGGAAGGGCTGGCTTGTGTGGGGACCCGCATTCCGCCTGCCTGCCAAATGAGGGCCGTGCGCAGGTGGCAGTGGCTCTACACGTGACCGGGACCCGCCCTGTGAGCCAGTCTCGTTTCTCTTTTCCAGACTGGCTATGATGGAAGTCAAAGGGAAGAAGAAATTCACAGGAAGGGGTACCAAGACACCACAAGAAAACAGATTTCACAAAGGCAACGGTAAGGCTTTCTCTCGCTGCCATCGAGTTGATGCCGACTCCCAGGCTCCCTAGAAGACAGGGCTGAACTGCCCTCCTGTGAGCTGCCAAGACTGGCACTCTATGTTTCTCCCGAGGAGCGGCTGGTGGTTTCGAACTGCTGGCCTCCAGTTAGCAGCCCAGTGAGTAACCTCTGTGCCACCAGGGCTCCCTGTAGTGGTAAGGCAGCCACCCCCAAGCAAGCCTCACAGCATGACCATTGGCCGCTGGGATGGGAAGTAGGGTGAGGACTGGGGAGGCAGATCTCAGTCTGCGTCTCTGTGCAGACTGGGACCAGGATGAAAATGCTCGAGAGAGCTGGGTGAGTTTGTGAGCATGAGTTAGTGTTTCCCTGTGCGACGTAGAGCCTGGGGGAAATGGCCATGGGGTAACGCGGTGTGACGCGGGAGTCCTAGCGACCGGACCCCGCACCTCAGCTCGTGGTGCCGCTGCTTGCCTATGGTCTCGCGGGGTTTCTGTTTTCAAGGGTGGCGGTTGTAAAGATAAACTGAGGCACCGGACGAGTGAGAGGTAAACCGAGGCACAGGGAGATGGACAGATTGCTGACAGGACAAAGGGAGAGCAGAAACAGAAATAGCTTTATTAGTGGAGAGCTCCAAGGCGAAGCCCCATGGTCCAGCAAGTCGCCCAGGGATCGCGGCTTTGCCCAGGGGCTGGGCTTTTAAAGGAAAGCGGGGAGAGGGAGGTCCGTGCTGCAGCAGCAAGGTTGATGGCCCAGGATGTAGTGTCAGCTCTGGCCGGCAGGTTCTCAGGGAGTCAGGCATTGTTTCCCCCTTCTCCTCATTTTAGGGGGGCAGTTGCTGGCCTCCGGGGACGTGCAGGGAAGCAGGACCCCGGCCTGCTTCAGTTCAGCCCAATCAGCGGTCAGCCCTGGCTAGCACGTAGAACTGGCCCCCCAGGTCCTTGCGACGGACGTCTGGATTTGCTGTTGTGATGTCGCGATGATTCATTTAGCTTCAGAGTAGCCAAGTGGAAAGGGCAAGGCTGCTGACAGTGACCGGAGGAGTGCGCTGGAATTGGCCCAGCAGCAGTGGGCCTGTGTTTCTGTTCGGTGTCCGTTTGAGATGTGCAGCTTCTTGCAGGCCTTCTGCACCCACGAAGGCTGTTCATCGCAGACTCTGACCCTAGACTTGGAACAGAATTGATCTCGCAAGGAGGCATTTTGAACGCACGACACTACGTTTCAGAGGGTCGGCTTGATTTTTCTGGATCCTCCTGGGTCGTCCACCCGGTGAAAACAATGGGTGGCGAGCGTCATGCCCTGAAGCCACCAGACTAGAATTGGAAGCCATGAGTGATGGCCCTGGTCTCTGCTTACCACTAGAGAACCGCGCCCGGTGCCAGTCATCAGCATCCCGGCCAGGCTGGACAACTGTGGGCCCTGTTTACTAGGCATCTCTTCGGTAGTGAACCTCTGCTAGGATCGGGAACGGAGATCTTGCTCTGTTGGGCGCTGATCTTTCCCACCCCTCTCCCTGTAACATCTGAGAGACACAGAGGGAGCCCCTCTGTGAGGAGCGCCGTCCGGCGGATGAAGGGCCTGCTCTGCCCAGCTCCCTCACTGAGTAAGTGCCTGTTGTCATCTCTAGAGCCTGGCTCCTCGAAGACCTTCCCGAGAAGAGCTGCTCCGGGTGGTGGACCTAAAGGGCCGTCTAAGACCTTGAAGAAAAGTGCCGGCACACCCGGCAAGAAGGGGGTGAAGCACTTCAGGAGCAAGACGCCGGGGACAAGGACGGCCAAGAGCAAGCTCCCACAGGAGAGCACACCCCACGGGAAGAGAAAGTTCCAGCATGACAGCAAGAGCGATGGTAAGCCTGGGCGGGACCTCTGGCGCTCAGGGGGCTTGGGGCCCTCTACTTCCTGGCTTACTTCTTGGAAGATAAGGCAGGTGCAAGGCCCATGCAGGGAAGCCTCTCCCCGCCACCCACCTATGGCTTTCGGAATGCTCCAGACGTCCAATGCAGCCTGCTCTTGAAAGGTGGCATTGAGGGGGGTGGGGGGTGGAAGGGAGCAGGGGCCATTTGGCTGAAATAACCCAACCTCCCCTGGCTGCCGCTTCCCCGTCACACTCACTGCCACTGAGTCGATTCCTACTCTCCGTGCCCCGCAGAAGGAGCCCTGGTGGCGTAGTGGTAGCTTCGGGCCACTAACAGTGTCAGAAGCCCCTGGGGGCAGCCCCACCCTGTCCTGCAGGGTCGCTGTGTGCGCAGGATCAAGGGCGTGGGTAGGCTTTCAGTGTTGAGGCGTGGGGTCCAGGGCTGTGCTCTGCTCGGCTCTTCCTTCCTGGAGGCCCCGAGGCCCGCTCTCCCCTCACATCTGTCCGATGCAGAATGACCAGGGACTCTCCCTGCGTGGTTTCAGAGCTGTGCCCTAAGCGGGTGTGTAACCTCTCACCCTGATCTGTCGCTCCGGCCAGATCACAGGGCGGGAGGTGACTGCATTGCCAGGCAACTGGCCGAGCACTGCACCAGTGTTGCACGCTGTCTGCAGGGAGCTGGGGCCATGGTGGAGGGCTGCCTCGTGGTCCGGCACTTTGGGACACCAGGGCCTTTACCTCCTCCGTGTCTGTGTTACACAGACTTGAGAGGGGGTGCCCACCCCCACCCCACAGCACTGCCGCCAAAGTGCAAGACGTTCAGCCATTGCAAGGGGTGAGCTGGAGACCGTCGTTCTCGCATGAATGTGGAGGGAGTTTTTCACTGAGAGCAGATTCTCCCCGGTGACCCTCACAAGCCTTTTGCTTGCTTAATCCCTGTGTCTGCCAAGACTCCACGTACTGTTGAGGGAATGCATGGCGGGTTTGGGTCAGAGTCGCTTAGCCAGAGTGACCTATCGTTAATGGGGGACTGTCCCGCACTAGCTTCCGCCATGGATCCCGAGCCCCCTTTGAGATGGCCCCCACCCTAATCGGTTTGGCTGACGGAGCTCCGGAGGTTAACTGCTAGTGGAAAGCCTTTCTGTGATCATTAGAATCGGCGGCCAAGAAACCCAAATGGGACGACTTCAAGAAGAAGAAGAAAGAGCTGAAACAGAGCCGGCAGCTCAGTGACAAAACCAACTACGACACCGTGGTCCGGGCCAAGCAGATTTGGGAGACCCTTAGAAGGTAAGGCGGCCCTGGGCCTCCCTCTCGGTTCGTCCTTTTGAGACACCGCCTGGGGGACACCATAGCAAGGACATGTCATCCCTTATGGGGGGGGGCCTCTTTGTTTGAACTGCTCCTTGTCCCAGAACTGTGTGGAATTTACCCAAGTGTAACCCCCAAAAGGGGTGAGTCTCCTGCTTCCTCAAATCCACTGCCATCGAGTTGCTCCAACTTACAGCGACCCTATCAGACGCTGCAGAACTGGCCCTTGGGTCTATAAGGCTGTCACTCTTTACGGGAGCTGACAGCCTCACCTTTCTCCCACAGAGCAGCTAGTGGGTTCGAACTGCTGACCTTGTGTTTAGCAGCCCAATACATAACCCACTAAGCCACCAGGACCCTTTCCCTTTGAGCAGGGCCTTTCCTATCAACTAGGCGTGGAGAGACCTGTTCAGAACAGGGCTCCTTGGCATATGTGACGCTGGGCCGCCCCGCTTCCGAATGGCAGCTGGTGAGGGGGGCTGAGCGGCTGCCTCTGGGCAGAGGGTTTTCTTTCCCTGGCTGCTCACCTTGCAGGTCGGCTGGGCTGCCTGCCCACAGAAAGTCAGGCTCCCTGGGTCAGAGCCTAAGCTGCTGCCTCCTTCCTCCTCATTCACAGGAAAGACTGTGACAAAGAAAAGAGGGTCAAGCTGATGCGGGATTTGCAGAAGCTGATTCAAGGGAAGATCAAAACGGTAAGTAGGGCGTGCACGGAGCCGCGGCTGTCCACCATTGGCACGGGGGTCACTCTGCAGTCGTTTGAGTCAAGGGGAAGTTCTTCAAGGCAAACAGATCTGCCACCAGGAAATTTCAGCTGCCACTCTGACCCCGACTGGAGGGAGCTTCTTACTGCCGGGCAGTCGTGAAAAGACTTGGTTATTAGGCAGCCTCCCTGTGTTTATTTTTCCTACTAATTTATTTTGAATCCATTTTCCCAAGTCGCCATAAGGAATGTAGTAGTACGTGCTCAAATGCCTGGTGTGTGCATAATTAACATGCGTTTTTGGTGCATGATGATGACGACGAATGAGCCCATTGTTTTTCCTCTCAACCGAATGCTACCCACTCCCTCCTCTCCTGCCCCTGGCTGCTCCCCTCTGACCTTTGACCCCAGGCACATGCGGCCCTGCTGATGCATTTGGCTGGTGGGTCTCAGGAGCGGGCACCGGCTGCAGGCCGTGCTCTCCTTGTTGGGCTGAGAGTGGAGCCGCAGGGGGCAAAGGGGTGCTCTTCTAGACCCGGAAGGGAGCCCGAGGGCCGGCGGCTCGGGGATTGCGCATTTTCAGTGGTCAGCTCTTGCGTGGACGACACAAACAGTGTGTTCTTTCCCTGTTCTCCTGGGCTGTTTACCGCCTTCCTCCTGAGCTCTTTGACAGGACAGCATAGGTGGGGGAGTGAGTGGTGGTTGTGTGCCTGGCCGCTGCCAACTCCTGTGTGTGGTAGATTCCACCGGCTCTTGTGATCAAGTATTCAGTGGCGGCACACTTGACAGAAAACAGTGTCTTCCCCCAGGCCTGGCACTCCCGCCAGGTGGTGAAGTCCAGTGTGGTCCGGTTCATGGTGGCAGAGCAGCACTGTCCCATGGGGGTTCTGAGCCTGTCCATCGTGGCAGATGCAAACTGTTGGTATAAAAGCCCTCCACCGGCTGCCATGGGGTCCATTCCAGCTCCTAACGGCCCCGAACAGAGAGCATTTCTGGGCTGTCCATCCTAGCAGTGGCAGACAGTCTCAGCCTTCTCCCTCAGAGCTGCTGGTGGGTTTGAACCAGCGACCTTGAGGGTCAGGTCCTTTGCATACAGGAGCTCAGGGCAAGTACTTGCATGTAACATCCTTCAGCCATAAACCCTGGCTTGGGTCAGGCACACCTGTGTCCTCCAGGTGAACCCTTGCTTTGGAGCACTTGAAAGAGAGCATTTGTCGCAGACCTCCGCCTGCGGTGTGGGCTGAGTGCCCCAGGCTTTCTCCTACCCAAGACACCCCAACAGTGAGCCCTCAGCAGGTGTGCTCAGGGACGCCTGCCCCCTTCTCCCACAGATCGCCTTTGCGCACGACTCCACGCGGGTGATCCAGTGCTACATCCAGTACGGGAACGAGGAGCAGCGCAGGGAGGCCTTCGAGGAGCTGCGGGGTACGCCGCCCGGGGCGGACTGGCTGGCAGGGGTTGCAGTGGGTCCCTGGGTCCCTGCCTGTCCGGCGACCTGCCCCCTCAAGTCACTGTCCTTTACCCTTTCAGAAAATCTGGTCGAATTGAGTAAAGCCAAATACTCGCGGAACGTGGTTAAGAAGCTCCTCATGTACGGGTAAGTTGGCTTGTGGGTTGGCTGGTTTCCTTGGCTGTTGAAAGGAGCGTGTGCGTCTTGGCCGTGTGCAGTGTCGCTTAGAAAGCCTGGTGGCGCAGTACACAGTCGGAAAAGGCTGTGGTGGGCTTTCCGGGGAGTGTGGTCTGAGCAGCAGGCACTGACTGACGCTGCAGCCCTCACCGTTCTCAAGGGTCCATGTATGCGTCTTGAAGCTCTGGGGAGAGAGAGTGGGAATAACCAACTTCTCTCTGGGGTGGGCGGGAGGTGGGGTGCAGGAGAGCGGACCCCGTGGGCAGACTGGGAAAGCCTAGGGACAAGTTCTACTCTGTCCAGCAGGGTCACTGTGAATTGGAATCGACCAGAAGGCTGTGGGCTTTCCATTTCCCGTGGGCCAGTCTCGGCCTCCGCCGCTCTGCCCTCACCACTGCCTTGCTGCTCTGCTGAGCCGGGGCGCCGAGGGCTGGGCTAGTGGTCAGGGAGCGCTGACCCTGGGTGTGGCAGTAAATGGCAGCACTGCCCTGGGAGGGAGTTGGCCACCGCAGCTGCAGCTACTTTGCTTGTGGCCACCGACCTGCTGCTCTTATCTTATGGGGCTTCTCCTCGATCCTGGGCTTGAAGGAGCCCTGGTGGTGTAGCAGCGATGATTTGGGCTGTGAACTGCCCCTAGCCGCTGCTCCTCCGGAGAACGATGGGACTGTCTGCTCCTGTAAAGACATACAGCCTTGGGGCACTCGGCAGTCTTTCAGATCTCCCGCCTGCCCGCAGCACAGCAGAGGAAAGGTGGGGCGGTCTGCCCTGCAGCGCTGGCAGCTGTGACGTCCTTCGCTGCCCCACAGGCTCGCTCTGCTTGGAGTGGGCTTGACCATGGGGGTTTGGCCTTGTCTTCTCCGTGGTCTAGGAGCAAGCCCCAGGTGGCCGAGGTCATCCGCAGTTTCCGGGGCCACGTGCGACGGCTGCTGCGGCATGCCGAGGCCTCGACCATCGTGGAGTATGCCTACAACGACCGAGCCGTGCTGGCGCAGCGGAACCTGCTGACGGAGGAGCTGTACGGGAACACCTTCCAGCTCTACAAGGTGTCGCTAGGGCGCCCTGCCCCCCTCCCATCCCCCACAGCCACCTCCACCTTCTGTCTCTCTGGCTCCCCCTGCTTGGCCCATCAGGCCCCATGGTGTCCAGCTCAGCTGTGCCACCAAGGGTGCCCGGGCCCATGCTTCTGGAAGTGGGTCACCAGCCCTTCCGTGCCACCTGAGTGTGGACTTGAGCCTGCTGCCTCTTAGTGAACCGGGCCCGGTGAACTGGGTCTCGGTGGCGCTGAGTGCAGCCTTTGCCCCCACTTCATCCCGCCCCACTGTGAGATCTGTGTCAGGGGGCCCTTGTCCTGGCTGGGCCGCAGGTGACAGGAGTGGGCTGGGACTCTTGGCGTGGTCCGGGGATAGCGTGACAGGGGCCATCTCAGACTGCACTGCCAGTCCCCTTCCTCGGGTGAGCTTGGTGCTCCCTGCACAGATTGGAGGGACTCTTAAATCAGGCGACCTAGGGAGCCGACAATTGGGTCTCAGAGTTCATGCTGTGGGCTGGGTGAGCTGGTGGGTTCAGACCGGGCTTCCCTCATGCTTGGACAGTGCATTCAGCTGCTAGCCTGAAGGGTGGTGGTGGGAGTCCACGTGGGGTGCCGAGGAAGAGAGAGCTGGCAATCTGTGAGAAAAGCAGCCTCTGCAGGACGCCCTCTGGAGCGCAGTTCCACTGTGGCTCACACGGGGGCGCCGTGAGCCAGCCCCCACCCTGGGATGTCGGTAGCCATTTGACCCTCCTTCCCTTGCAGTCCGCCGAGCAGCCCACGCTGGACAAAGTCCTCGAGGCACAGCCCACCAAACTGGAGGTCATCATGGACGAAATGAAGCAGATCCTGACACCAATGGCCCAGAAGTAAGCGCTGGCCATCTCGCCCTGGGTTTCCCTCCACCCCGCACATTTAAAACAGTAGCTAGTTCTTCTCTAAGCTTACTAACTGCTTTTGGTCTGCAACCAGTCTCTGGTGACAATGAGCTGGCCCTCTTCCCTTACTCCCTGCCGCGGCGTCGACGGTGACTCATGTCGCCCTGCAGTACCAGCAGGATGGCCGGGGCTTCTGAGAGTGGACCTCTGCTAGAGTAGAAAGCATCATCCTTCGCCTGCAGAGTGGCTGCAGGTTCGCACTGCTGCCCTGGAGGTTTGCATCCTAATGTGTAACCGCCACGCCACCGGGGCCCCTGGTGTGTGCGCACATGGGCCCTGCGGCTGTGTGTTATAAAAGGATGCCCCTGGCTTTTTCCTGCGAATCTGGGCGAGGGTCGCAACTCTCCGTCTCGCCTCTTTCATGTCACGGATGGCCACCCCCCTCTCTTCCCATCTCCCTCCTCTCAGTTTCTCCCTTTGACCTGCCTCCTGTCCTAAGCTGTCACAGCTTTGTCCTTGGGCGAGGACTGCCCTGTTGACCGTGAACACGTGTTCGTTCTAGGGGAGGACATGGCCCCTGAGTGTCACTGTACCTCTCTACATCTATCTTGGACTTTAAGGAGATTGAGGGGAATTCAACTCTGGGTCTGAAGGGACACAGAAAACTCTGGTTTCAGGCCTTCTCCGGGTGCCTCTTCCACTGTAAGCCTGGCCTTCCATCAGATCCACGTTTTCTCCCCACTCTACCCGGGATCTTCCAACGTGATCCCTTTCAGAGCAGCTGGCTGTGGGAGCCAGGTACCCTCTAGTTCTGGTCTCCACCCAGGCTGGTGCAGACTGATGTGCCTGCGGTCTGAGGGCCCAGAGGGCTCCTGGCTCCCATGTGCTTTCTGTTTGTCACTCTTCTGCTTCCCCATTCTCTGCAGGGGAGAGATTGATAACTGTACCTTAGATCCTCCCCCCATCCACCAACACAAACCTTGAAAGCATTGGAAACACGTGTTCTTCAACCTCAGTGATAGGGTTGGGCCTGTGTGCTAGGCAGCTTCATAAGTGAGACCTGTTGACGGGGCTGACTTGTAAGGCCTGGGACCCCACATACGTGTCTCCGTGCTTGTGGTGCCGGGGGGTCATCAGGAGCATGCACGGGGGTCCTGGCACCCCTAGTTATCCCTCTGACTTTGGGCACCATCACCTCTCTGCGATTCAGTTTGCTCATCTGTCAAATTGGGGTGGTGATCACACGCTTGACAGTGCCTGCCCCTGCAGTTCCATGACATGGGTGGACCAGGAAACCCCAGAGGACTGCCACGCCCGCCCATTGTCCCCCATTTCCCACTTGAATCCACCAGGTGTCAGACTCAGGCTTGCCCCGGTTGGGTGCTGAGACCATGCTGATGCCACGTAGGTTTTGGTGTCTCCAAAACTCCTCTGTGACCCAGAGGCATCTGCTGGCTAGAGAGCAGCTCAGACAGACACCTGTCTGCAGGTGTGGGCCCATGGTTGGGGACTTAAGATAAATGCCTCCCTGTAAAAGGGTGGGGTTCCTGGGTGGTGCCAACGATGGATGCACTCACTGCTCAGGGGAAGGTTGAGGGTTCAGGTCCACCCAGAGGGGCCTCAGAAGAAGGACTGGTGATCTTGTTTTGGATCATCGGCCCCGACACCCCCTGGGAAGCACAGTGCGCTCTGAGCAGGGCCCGCCGCCCAGAGGAGAGCAGGCGGAGGGCGGAGCGAGCTTGGAGGGGCGGTTTGTCTTGGTTGTCGAAGACGCCGGTCAGCCTCAGTCTAACCCGGAGGAGCACGTGAGGCCGGGGAGGTGTGCACTCGGTGACACCACTGCCCTTGTTTGGACCAGGGAGGCCCCGGGCCGGGCACTGAAGGCCGGACACAGGAAGAAGAGCCATTGTGGGGAGGGCGCAGGGCGCGGCAGGGTGGCCTGGTGTTGTGCACTGGGTTGCTCTCATCAGAATTGATGGGGGGCGTCCCTGCCTGTCTGCTGGGGGCGGGGGGAGCTTTCCGTGAGAGCTGACGCCTGCTTTCCTCCCTGTCTGTAGGGAGGCTGTGATCAAACACTCCTTGGTGCATAAAGTGTTCTTGGACTTTTTCACCCACGCGCCCCCGAAGCTGAGGTCGGTGAGTGCTTGGTTTGGGGTCTGAGCCAGAGCATGAAGGGTGAGCCAGATGGAAATGCCGGGTGCTGCGTGCATGGAAGGGATGGCCAGGACGTGGCAGGGCTGCTCCTGCTGAGGTTGAGACCACACTGCAGGATTGACCACGCTTTTCTTCGCTGCATTTCAACCAGCGTATTCTTGAATCTGCCAGCGTTAAACCGTGGGACCCGCTGGCGCCATGCTTAAAGCACTGACTGCAGACTGAAGGCTCAGCGGTGGGGGGAGGCTCACTCGAGGCTCGGCAGCCTGTTGGGCTGTCTTCTCTGTCCTGCCTGGTCGCGCTGAGCCAGGGTCAAGGCAGTGCGATTTTCACTGGGTTTGGGATTGAAGTGTGAACCCTTTCACACTTACTGTGTGCATTATTGTGATCTGGGGGGGCCGTCCACTAAGTGACAAATGGTGGATACAGCATTCAGGTGGCCTCAGGTTTTCGGGGACTGCGTAAGAGGTCCTGTTGGAGACTTGTGTAAACGGACGTTACAGGAACAGGAGGGGTGTCAGCGAGTCCCTGGAAATCCCGGGAACTTTGTGAAGTCCCCGCCCTTCAAGCCCGTGGGGGGAGGGGGGACTGGTTGTTATTAGCAGACTCTCACAGCAGGTGGCCATTGCCCCAGCGTGGCCCACAGAGGGCAGTGTGTCACCGTCAGCCGTTCTGGGGGCGAGGTACTTTATGTGTTTCACTTAACAGCCAGAAGTCTCTCGGGATGTCGTGGATCTGAAGTCAGCAGGCTGGGGGAGCAGGGCAGGGAAGTCTCCCATTGGTCCGTGAGACCTGCCCCGGGGAGGTTGGTGGAGGGCAGAGGCGCGACTGACAGCCTTTGTCCCTAGGAAATGATTGAGGCCATCCGGGAGGCTGTGGTGTACCTGGCGCACACCCATGACGGGGCCCGCGTGGCCATGCACTGCCTCTGGCACGGCACCCCCAAGGTACGTGGGTGCCCCAGACTCCCCTGCCTGCCTCCCTGGTCGAGCCCCCGCATTTCTCTCAGGGTGGCGTTGCCGTCGGGGTGTGGGTGTCTGTGGGAGACGCAGGTCACATTACCAGTCAGCGGAGGCTTGGCGTGCCTGGGCTGCTACAGAGTTTCACGGAGCTTCCAGACTCGGTCGAGGAAGCGAGGCCTGGGATCACATCCTTGGGCTGTCCCTTCAAACCCCGCCCGTCTCCCGTCATGGGGGTGGGTGTTTGCCCACCTGGGTCGGGAGGGAGGGGTCCAGAGGAAGAGCCCCTGCAGGTGTGTTCAGGCGGCATGTGCATGTGAGAGAGCCGCCCGCTCACTGGGAGCTGGTCTCACTCGGTCCCCCACAGTGATCTGCCACTGTGGGGACTTGGGGCCAGGCGCAGGTGTCGAGGTCTGAGAGGACCTTCAGGCCGCAGCGGTGTTTTCCCTTCCAGCCAGCAGAAAGCCTGGGACAGCTCCCGGTCCTGCCAGAAGTTCACATGATACTTTGTTTCTCTTCCTCTCAGGACAGGAAAGTGATCGTGAAAACCATGAAGACCTACGTTGAAAAGGTGGCGAATGTGAGTATCAGTTTCCATTCAGTGATTCTAACATTAAAAGCAAGAAAACCAATTTGTGTCTGTTGAAGGGACTTGGAAGAACCCAGAACAGCACCAGGAGGGAATGTTGTATTCGATCTTCTGTCCCTGGCAGCTTCATGGCCAGTTACGTTGGTTTCCATTCGCACAACACAGTAACAAGCCTCTGTGTTACTCTACTTTTCCAGTGACACTGTATCATGTCAGGTTTCCGTTCTTGTTAGCTGTCATTTCCCTGACTGGTGAAGTTGCTCCGTGATGTGATACATTCACAGGCTCATTGCCTGGAACATGGTGACCTCTTCTGTGAGGCTTTCGGTGAATAGTTCCCGTTTTGCTCTGGGAAGTTGGCGCTGGAAAACAGGGAGTGGAATTTGTCTGTGCGCTGTGGTGAGCTTCTCGTTTGACCCTGTTAGAGGAGCCATTGCACTCCTACAGCGGCTCTCTGGTGGCGCCGTGGGGGAAGCGTGGCCTGCTTGCTGACCACGAGGAGGGCAGTGCAGGACCTCCAGCGCTCCCTGGTAGAAAGATGCTCCCGAAAAGGTGAGCAGTCCTAGGAAGCCTCTAGGAGTTCGGCTTGACCCTAGTGGGTTTGGCTTTATCAACTGCTTGGCTACTGACCAAAAGGTTGAAAGACACACACCCAGATTGAGAGAGAGAAAGAGAGAGACCTGCCTACCTACCAAAAGGTTGAAAGCTTCACACACACACACACACACACACACCTGCTTGGCGGCCCCTCCAAAAAGTCACCACCCACAGCCCCAGGGAGTAAGTGGATCTGCAATGAAACGAAGGGGCCTGTCAGACATGAACCGACTCCATGGTGATGGGGTGTCACCCTGGCGCTCAACGTGGAGTGGCATCTTTATGATACCTCGCTGGCTTCCAATTTGCGGGTGAGCTAAGATGAGTGAGTGGTCCAAACCCACGAGACCCACTGCCATCGAGTCCATGCCGGCTCACAGTGACCCCGTAGGACAGGGTAGATCTGTGGGTTTCCAGGGCTGTAAATCTACAGGAGCAGACAGCCTGGTGTTTCTCCCTCGGGCCGCTGGTGTGTTAGCAGCCCGTGGCCCACCCACCGTGACACCCTGTTCTGGGAGGCCATTTTGATTGGGTGCCCACTCCACTTTGGGCTTAGAGCCGCCCACCAGAACAGAGCCAGACTGCTCCAGCAGACTGCCACCTCTGCCTCCCACCCAGCAGTAGGGGGTTCAGACCATTGCTTTGTGGCTTGCAGCCGGGCCCTTGCCACGGGGCAGAGAGTGGCTGGTGGACCCTGCGGCTGCCCTGGCTGGGAGCAGCTGAGAAGAAGGTGGTGCCCTGCTGGGTTCCAGTGAGCGGCCGGCCGCTGTGACGCTCTTCTCCAGCAGGGTGAGCCCAGGCTGCCCGCCGGCTTCAACGCTTTGGAGCAGGCTTTTTTTTTCCCTTCCCCCTTCTCCCCACGGTTAGTTTTTGGTTTCATGAATAAGACAAATCTTGAAATCAGAGGAAGTGCCTCCTGTTAGTTACCTGTTCCTGCTCAGCACCCATCCCCTCCAGTCTTAAAATGGCTGCGCATCCTTCGGGGTGTGTGCCAGCTGTCAGACTTCCGACCAGCCCGAGATGCGGAGTCTGCCATATGCCTTCGTTCCCACCTGATCTCAGCACCTGACTGTTTGTGAGTGGCATTTGCCTTGACCGCTGGAGCCCTGGAGGCGAAACTGCTCCACCAACGACCCAAAGGCTGGCCGTTCAAACCTGATAGCCACTTCTCGGGAGAAAGCCGGGGAGTCGGCTCCCGTCCGATCCTCAGTGTCAGAGACCCTCTGGGCCCCGTTGCTCCGTCCTGTAGGGTCACTGGAGGCGATTCCGATGTTGGCAGTGGGTTTAGTTTTCTTGGTTTTGATTTTAACTCATTAACAGGGTAACAATTTGCAGTGAGGTCATATCCTGGTCGGCATGATTTGGCCTTGAATGGGTCTTTTATTTCTCCTCCCTCCCTGCCTCTGGAGTATCATTAACTAGGTCCCATCGGAGAGGAGGTTTATTTGAGCAGCGCGTTTATCCACCTTGTTGGTGTGGGGGCGCAGGTGTGTGGGGCCGGCCGAGTAAGAGAAGCGTTTTAAAGGGCCTCTGAAGCCCGACTGTCCTTTCTCTCTTGCAGGGCCAGTACTCCCATCTGGTCTTACTGGCGGCCTTTGACTGCATCGACGACACCAAGCTTGTGAAGCAGATCATCCTATCAGTGAGTCACCCTCAGGGTCCCGGTGGGGGTGGATCGAAGGGCCAGCTGTGCAGGACAAGCTTGGCCATTCCGAAGACGAGGCACCCCACAAAGGCTGCCTGCTGGAGCCCCGTTCAGACACGGGCGGGTTTGTGCTGCTCGCCCCCTGCTCTCACTCGGGTCCCTCCGTAGCACGCTCCTCTCACCCTCCTCTCGGGCTCCTTAGGGGATCTTCCAAAACGGGTTCTGTTAAGCCTGGCTCCCGAGGGGATCCGCTGGGCCAGCTCTAGGCAGGGGGGTCTGCTCGGGAGGTCATGAGGACTGCCTGGGGGCACCGTAAGGAGGCCATCATGGTGGATTTCTCAAGGGCGTGGGGAGTCTGGGGGAATATTAGGAAGGCATTTTGAGGCAATGGAGCATCGCTCAGTGAGGAAGAAAGTGGGCGGGAAGGTTGCACCAGGCATGTCTTCCCATCGAGACACTGCAGCTGCTCAGTCATCAAGGGGGCCTTCAAGGACCAGGTCTGTCCCATCAGATGGCTTTTTGTCCCCAAACACCAAGGACATCTCAAAGGGACACCTTCCCAAGATGCCAGAGGTGCCCTTGTGCGGCCCGCATCTGGGTGCAGGGTCCTTTGAGGCAGGGTTGGAGAGGTGGGAACTCCGAAACACAGGCCTGGCTGGAGGAGATAATACCAGGAGACAGCAGCCGTCGTGGCAGCCCCGGTGTCCGGCCTTCTGCTGAGGGTCTTCCTCTCCTGCTGACTCTTCACCCAAACACCAAGTGGCGCAAGAAGCAGAGTTAGCGGCGTGTGTGTGTGTGTGTGTGTGTGTGTGTGTGTGTGTGTGTGTGTTGATTTCACCTCAAGAAGGTATCCGAGCCCCGTCCATCTCAAGTCTGTGGGTCGGAGGTCGGAAGGAACCCTCTTTAGCCCTCAGTGCAGGCTGGGGGCCAAGAAAGGTGACCTTCGAGGTGAGGAGATCACAGGCCAGTAGGAACAGGGCCAGCCCTGCTCCAGCCAGTGACCCGCCTGAGGCTGACACAGAATCCCAGCGTGAGAACAGCCCCGCTTCTCTTGCTTCTAAGGCTTGTTCTGGCCGTACTTCCTCCAAGATACAAGAAACAAACAACCACCACAAAAGAAGTGAGCCGTGCATACAGCAGTGTGTGGATTGGACCAATGTTTGCTTGCAGGGCTATCCGTCAGCTGGCCAGGGAGTCTGTCCGACAGAGGGTCTCCCCAACACTGGGCCCCCTCCCAGCAGAAGTAGAGAAGCTGCCTGTCCAAGCCCCCTGTTTGTGCAGCCGCCTGTGGTCGGCTGGAGAAGAAAGAGCTTGTAAGGACACACCAGGTTCTGGCACTTCTCAAAGCTCTCGTGACTGCTTTTGGAATCGTCAGGTAGAAACGACAACTGGAGGAGACCCAGGTCCGACGGAGAACTAACTTGATGGGAACCGACCTCTTGATTTGTTTTCAGCTGCTTCATTGACATGTAACGGGCACATACGATTAAGGGAGGACTTGGGTCATACTAAGAAGGCCTGTGCATTCATCACCACAAGCGACTTTGGAACACTTTGCCTTCCTGCCCCAGTCCTCCCTTCTGTGTCCCCAGCTGATGACTGATTGATCCATCTATAATTGACATAACGTGCCGCCCAGTGGCGCAGTCATGTCATCGTACGTCGACCCTGTAGCTCCGTCCCTTCTTTTGTACATTGAAGCTGTCGCCCTCCCCACCTCCGCCAGTGTCCCAGTCAGCCTTTTCAGAGTGCAAGTGTGTGGGCTGGGAGGAGACAGGAGCTCTTCCCGAGACGGAGATTGCATGCTGCCCCTGGAGCCGGAATGGTTCCCTGATGCAGCCGTGAGTGAGGACGGCCTCCACGAGGAGCCCACTGGTGTGCAGTCTGGTGGGAGCTCGCTGCCTCCGGGCATGCCGACTTGCCCCCTGGAGGACACGGTGGAACTGCCCTGGGGGTTTTAAGATACTGTCATTTTCTGGGGGTAGAAAGCAGCCTCTCTCTCCCTTGAAGCAGCCAGTGGTATCAAACCGTTGACCATGCAGTTAGTTCCAGAGGAACCAGGAAGGAGGCCTCTTTCCTCTGGTGGTTTCTCGTGCCCCGTGACATGGTAACATGGCAGTGACTTTGGAGAGAGCAGGCGGTGGGAAGAAGCGAGTTAGCAAGCCATGCCCCACGCTGAGGGGTTTGACATCCACTGGCGACCTCCATGCCCTTCAGACTAAGACTTGCACTCCATCCTCAGGCCGGAGATAGGTGGCCATCGAATCGGCTGAAAAATAAGTCAGTTGGGAACCTGGGAACCTCCAGGCCCATTGAAAGCCGGCTTTGTTTTATGTTTTGACCACAAATGGAATCTGCATAGCTGTTCCGAGAGCAATTCCTGAGAACCCGGGCTTCCTTGGAGGGCGGTGGGGTGCCAGCCCTCCTCCAAAGTCACCGGGGACAAGGCTGTAGTCAGCCAGTTCCCACAGCTCTCTGATCCGCACTGTGACCCCGCTTGGGATGGGACCACTGCCCGGCCTCCCCGCACTGACTGGGTGTGGAGCTGGTGACTTCTCGCTGGAATGCTGGCAGTGTGTCGCTAAGCATCCTCTTCCAGGGGTACAGGATTGCCTGGAATGTCCATTGAAGTGGCCTCCCCGTGAGCTCAGGCCCTCCCACCATGGCCCACCTATGTCAGGCCTCGTCCTCTCCACGCCGACATCCCATCGTCAGGTGGCGCAGCTCTGACACCGGCGGAAAGTCCGGCCGGCCCCACGCCAGTTGCTAAGGAGCCCTGGTGGCACGATGGTTAAGTGCACGGCCGCTCCCAGGAAGGCCAGTGGTTTAAGCCCACCAGCTGTTTCCTGGGAGCAAGGCTTGCCCACCTGCTCCCTTAAAGGTGATGCCGGCCTAGGGCCCCCCGAAGCCATTCTGGGTCACTCTTGGGCACCCAGCAACCACCACCTGCTTCTGTCTGGCGGTGATGAGATGTGGGTGCGTGCTTCTAAAAGACGCTGTTGGGTGACCGAGTCAGTTCTGACGCACAGCGAGCCCTGTGCTGCATGGCCGAAGGAGCCGAGCTCGCCCTCCTTCGCGACCTGCTCAGGTCAAACGCATTTGAAGTGGGCTCAGGGCCTGTGAGTGCCACCCTGAGCCCGTCCGCTGACCCCTGGCAGGAAGTGAGGCCTGAGCAGTGACTGCAGTGGGAGTTGGAGTCTCCACACCGGCTCCAGGACCCCTGCTTTGTTGATCTGGGCTTCCTTCTCCTGCCCACTATCTGTAGATATGCCTGGCACTGGTTTGCACATACGGATAGACAGGAATGCCCTGTTGGTGTGGTGTTTGTGACCCACACCCACCCACCCCGGTGGGCAAGACTTGTTTGTGAAGAGCAGACTGCCCTGGGTATGGTGGGCGGATAGCTGTGCTCTCAGCTATCGTCATACTTTGGGGTCAGATGGGGTCTCTAGCTGGGCTGGGCTCCCTGCCCCTCCCTCCCCCCTCTACAGTGGTCATCACACACCGCTGAGGCTCCCGCCCAGCAGAAGCATCTCTTGCTCCATTGTCAGGGGAACCTTCCTGTCCGCCATGCGCCTTTCTGAGGGGCCAGTCAATTGGCCGGGGTGTGTGTGTGTGGAATCTTTGCTGGCCTACAGCTGTGGTTACACCAGCTGCAAATCAGCGGGGTCAGCCCAGAGGCCACAGCTGACCCCCTCCCTCATAACGGAGGCCTGGGAAGTGCAGCCTTCGCGGGTGAAGATAACACCCTGTAGCCGTTTGTGACGGCCCTGGGCTCGGGTTGTGCAGGAACACTTGGCGCGAGAGACTCCATCCCGGAGGCCTTGCACGCGTGACTGCAGGCGATGATGGTCAGGCGTGTGCGCGTGTGGTCATGGATGACTCTCACCTGCCCCTCTGCAGGAGATCATCAGCTCCCTGCCCAACATCATCGGGGACAAGTACGGAAGGAAGGTCTTACTGTACCTACTGAGCCCCCGGGACCCCGCGCACACGGTCCCCGAGATCATCGAAGTCCTGCAGAAGGGGGACGGCAATATGCACAGGCAAGTGGGCACCTGGGGGGGGGGGGTTGGATAGGCGGGCGCCTGCTTCCTGAAATCCAAATTCCTTCCTCTATCTGGAACTGACTGGGGCCCAGACTCGCTCATAGCAAGCCCTCCCGGGAGGACGGTGCCAACTTGTTGGGAGTGCAAGGCTGTTTTCTCTTCTGAAGGAGCCCCTGGGGCTCTGTGGGTTAAGTATTGAGCTGTTCTGCAAGGTCAATGGTTCTGACCCCAGCTCTGGGAGAAAGATGGGGCTGGCTGCTTTTCTGGAATTTCCAGTCTCAGGGTGCTCCCTGGGGTCCCCGTGAGAACAGAGTCCGTGGCAGCGGGTGGGTGTGTGGGCTCAGCCGTTACAGGAGCGGACTGCCACATCTCTCTCCTGAGGGGCAGCCGGCAGCTTCAGGTCCCCACCCCCCGGGGGTCTGCCAGCGCTGGCATGAGGCATTCACTACCCTCCAGAGGAGCGCTCACGAGACAGCCAGAACACAGCACTCCTGTGCTGCAGCTGCACCATTTCAAACACTCTCCACTCCCTGCTGTCAAGTCAGCCACAACTCCCAGAACGGCCCCTGTCGGTTTCCAAAGCTTAACCTCTTCAGAGTAGAAACCCTCAGCTTTCCCCCCCACGGAGTGGCTGGTTTCGAACTGCTGCCCTTGCCGTTCGCAGCTCAACTTGTAACCCACAGAGCCACCAGGGCTCCTTGTTACACGGAGCTGCACACAGGGAGTGAGATGCCGTTTACACTGTGAGCACACAGAGGTGGGTGTGGGTAGCTTCTCCCCATGGTCCCCAGGCTTTCCACAAGGTAGCAGTACCGCAGGCACCACCAAGACAAACTCGGGTTTCTGTGTTGACAAACCCACCGCCATTGTAGCTCAGAGCAAAACGGACGCCAGGAGTGTTGAGGCTGGTCACTCTGGAGTCGCATGGCCCCACCAGCAGGTTCAAATCCCCGAGCACTTACCCACTGTGCCACCAGGACTCCTGCGAGAATCAGGCCTCCGAGTTTCCCTCCACTTAACGGGGCCCTTTCCCCTGTGCCCACAGTAAGAAAGAGGCCGCAACCCGCCGGCGGGAGCTCCTGGAGACCATCTCCCCAGCGCTGCTGAGCCATCTGCAGGACCATGCCCAGGAGATGGTGCTGGACAAGGCTGCGTGTGTGCTGGTCACCCACATCCTGGGCGCCGCCCTTGGGGATGTCCAGCCCGCCATGAGGGCCATCGCCAGCCTGGCAGCAGGAGAGCTGCACCCCGGGGGGCGGGACGGAGAGGTCAGACCATAGCACTGTAAGATGGGGGCTCCCCGGCTTGTCTGCTCCGGGAGGGGCTGTACCCTGGGGCCAGGGAGGAGGGGCGAGGCACTGTTAATGACAGGAGCTCCACCTATCCTGTCTGTCCGGCCCCCGTGTGTGAGCAGCCCGTCATGGAGGGTGTCAACCTGCACCCCCTCCGGCTGGCCTTACTGGCTGAGGGAAGAGGCGCTTGGCTGCCTTCCTCCTCAGCACGTCAACAAGTAGGCTGTCACACTGTGCCTCTCAGAGGCTGCTGGGCACCCACCGTTGCGCGCAGCTGTCCCTGGTCAGTGCTGGGAGGACCTGCCACAGTGACTGCGTGCCTGTGTGTGTGGTCAGCTTGGGGCAGGGTGGTCCTTTAGCTCCTGGCCCTATGGGAGCTCAGACGGGATTGGGCCCTTCCTGGAGGGTCCAAGGTAGTGTGGAGCAGGCTAGCTGCAGCTGGCCAGGGAACAGCTCTGAGCCCTGTCCCTGTTGGCTGGCCCCCACAGCTTCACCTCGCGGAGCACCCTGCGGGACACCTGGTTCTGAAGTGGCTCATAGAGCAGGACGGGAAGGTGCGAGAGCGTGGAGGAGAAGGTAGGCGGGCCTCGGGTCAGATGGGAAATCCCATCAGGAATGGCCAGTCGCCCGGGACTGACCCTGACCTCTCCATCCAGAGGCAGTGACACCTATCTGTGGGGGTTTCGAACTGCCAGTCTTTCAGTTAGCACCCATCCTAATTAACACACCGTTCTGGCGCACCCCTCCAGATTAGCACCTGTTCTTGGGTGGGGCTCGGCTCCTGGCGGGCTCCGGGCTTGGGTTTCACAGGATGTCCTGGGCTGTTCGTCCATTTGCCTCACAGGCTGCTTTGCGAAGGTCCTCGTGGAGCACGTGGGGATGAGGAGCTTGATGTCGTGGGCGAGCGTGAACCGCGGTGCTATTGTTCTCTCCAGGTGGGCAGCCCTGTGCCGGGCCCGCTGGCACCCAAGGCTCCGTCCCAGCTCCACTCTCGGGGGTCTCCTGGTGTTGGTGGGAGGAGGACCAGCCACTAGAAAGCAAGCCCCATGCCCAGAGGTGGGGTCCCCCCGACACTGCTCTCAGCTGCCCGGCTCTGTAAACTCCTGGCACCGGCCGGGCTTGTGTGCCTAGCTCATCCCTGCGAGCTCTGCAGAAGCCCCATGACGGTATTTTCAGCAGGCCAGTCGGGGGTCGGTGGAACCGTGACCAGGTTGTTTAAACGTGGCTGCCTGGGCGTGTCCTTGTCTTCTACTGTTTGCGAAGCGTACTCTTGACTCGCTCCATGTCTGTCCTATGCAGTGGCCCTCCAGGGTGAGGTTAGAACTGCCCCTGGGATTTTGTAGCAGCCTTAACCGGCTGCCCTGAGTCCATTCCAGCTCACAGGGACCCTGTGGGACAGAGTAGAACGCCCAGGAGGGTCTCCAGGCTGCAGATCTTTACAGAAGCAGACTGCCCCAGCTGTCCCCTGTGGGTTTGAACCATTGCCCCTCAGCAGCCCAGCAATGCCTCGCCCTTTGGGCCACCAAGGCTACTCAAGGTCTGGGTACCCAGGGGATCAGGGCCTTTTGCAAACCCTAACTGTGTGCCCCACCCCACAGCCTTCTCCAGAGCTCAGACCAGGAAGTCGCCAGCAAGGTCAAGGCTGGGCTGAGGACCCTGGTTCCCACGCTGGAGAAGAGCAAGCCAACCAGCAGAGGCGTGGAAACACTGTTGGAAAAGCTGGCGGCCTAGGGGACAGGGACAGGCAGGACAGGTCTGCTGCCCCCACCCTGCTGTGCTGGACTGTACACGCATCTATTTTTAAAGATCTTTCTCAAAGCCCCTGCCTCTGCTCTAATTGGACCCCTCACGGGCAGTTTCAGGATTATCTAGATCAAAGGGGGGGTGGGCGGTGTTCTCCCTGGGGAGGCATCCGAGAAAGCTTCCTAGAGGAAGGGGGGCCGGTGGGGAGACTGGGTGTGGGGGAGGTCGGCCCTGCAAGATGGGAGTTCCTACCATTGGATCTAAATGGGATGGGAGGAGGCTCAGGGCCCTGGGACTGAGTTCCCTTTGAGCTTCAGGTTGGAGGCCACTTGGATCATGTCACTTGACCATGGCAGTAGGCTCAAGCAGACCATCAGCTGTGAGCTGGCGCCATGCCTTGTCCTGTCGGAGTTGCTGTGAGTCAGAACCAACTGAGTGTACCAACACCACAACAGAATCAAGGCCCAACACAGTGGCTAGCAAGTAAACATCCTCCCGGGATTCTCTGCTTCCAACCCAGATCCATCTGACATCCGCCATGACATCACTCCTGCCACGCCCTCCCCTGAACCTGGCTTGAGTTGCTGGCAGCTCCCGGCCAATGTATTGAAACAACTGTTGATGAATAATCTTCAGCAAAATTCTATTTGGGTGTGATGTGCATGATGTTGTTGGGTCTGCCTTTCTTTGGAGTGGACACGCGTATGGATGGATCTCTTCCTGTTGGTTGGCTAGGAAGCTGGTCTTCCAAGTCTCAAGTGCTCCCGGCACTGCATCTGTTGGTTGAAACCTTCCGGTTGGAATCTTGCCCATTCGTAGAGCCTGCCTTCTTTTTCAGGGATGCCTTCAGCACAGCTTCCGTGAAGTCCCGGGATCAGGGTGCCACTCACAGGGCCCTTCTCAGCTGAGACGGGAAGGACTCATCCCAGGAGGCGGGAAAGGAAGCCCTATCGACAGCAGGGTCTGAGCTGAGGGGTGTGGTCACACAGTGAGGTGCTGGGCAGCAGTGGGAGGGAGACACTAAGAAGCAGCAGTCATCGCGTCAGTGTGTGTTTGGGTATGTGTGGTGGTGGGGGGGGTACTCCCAAGACTTTTCATTGGCTGATTATAGGGAAGCTGATAGCCAGGCCTTTCTTCCCAGGCACCTCTGCGTGGACTTAAACCACCAACCTTTCATCAGCAGTGGAGTGGGTTAACCGCTTGCACTGAAACTTCAAGGTTGAAAGCCCGCTGAGCTGGTGGTTCTCCACCTTCCTTTCATACAGTCCCTCATGTGGTAGTGACCCCCCAACCACAAAATTCTCTTTACTACTTCATTACTATGATGAGTGGGGCGACTCCTGTGAAGGGGCTGAAACCTACAGGCTGAGAACCGTTGCGCTGAGCTAACCAAGCCCCCGGGAGCCCTGGTGCCGGAGTGGTTTCACTTTGGGTTGCTAACTGCAGGGTCAACCCTTAGAAACCACCAGCCTCTCCAAGAGAAAACGACAAGGCTTTCTTCTGCAAAGATTGCATTTCGGATCCCCCACCCCCGGGCCCGTTCTGAGGCTCGCTGAGAATCGCAATCGGCTGGGTGGCAGTGAGTTTTTGGAGCCCCACCCCGAGGGCAGCAGAGAGGCTCCTTAGCAGAGCCCCAGGTTAGCTGGCGGCAACTTGGGTGCCAGCAGCTTGCATGGTTCTCGGCTCCAGAACAGCTCATCAGTTTCCTGACAAGATCTTCCTCGGTGACAGCAGGAGCAGGCCGTTTCCATTAGCACCAGATAATGCGTTTAAACGGAGCAGAAGTCTTCACCGCCACTCTGTCCAGACGCCAGGCAGGAGCTGCAACAGTGGGACGGAAGGCGGAGAAATCACCTCGGGCTGGACATGCCGAGCCTGGAATGACTGAAGGGGCCATCGGATTCGATGCCAGGCCGCACAGAGCCCCAGTCAGGTGACATCCCCCCTGGAGCCCCAGACGGTTGGTGCACACAGCTTACTTTGCCCTCCAAGCACTGAGTGCTTCACCAATTGGACCACCCAGGGACTGCTGCCTCTTTAAGGAGCCCTGCTGGTGGAATGAGGTATGCATTGGCCTGCTAACCACAAGGTCGGCAGTTCAAATGCACCAGCTTCTCTGGGGGGGAAAGATGAGGTCTTCTGTTCCTATAGTTACAGCCTTAGAAACCCCACCGGAGCAGTTCCGCTTTGTCCACGGAGTCACTGAATCAGAATGGAAGCCAGGACAGTGAGTTTGGTGGTTGAGTTTTGAACTGGCAGACGCATTTGTTAGGTAGCTGGATAGGGAGTTGCCCCTCATGCCAAAGCCTCCGTCCCCTCTTTACAGGACGTTGGAAGCTCACAAAGGTCAGAGGGCATGTGTGAATTCAGGCCTTTGAGACAGGAAGCCAGTACACCTGGTGGGCTTGATTCAGCCAATGGGGTCAATCAGCACCTTGGACCATGCCTCCCAAAGGAAGGCCCCCAAGAAGCCAGGCCTGGGTTGGGGTTCTCTGGCCTCAGGTTTCCACGTGTGGGTGTGCAGTGCCCTGAGGGGCCCTGTGTCAAACCTGAAGCTCCTCCCCCTTATAAAAACCCACTGGGATCACAAACCAGGCTTCAGCATGAATCTTTTTCGTGCAAAGTCATGGTCCAAGGTATGTAACCAAGAAACCTAATGCATTCTCCCTCGTTGGGCACCCAGCTCTCCTGTTGGCACTAGATGCCTGAGCCAAACCGTGATGCCACCGACACACTGAAGACCAAAAACTAAATCCATGATTGTGTCAATTACAGTGTATTCAAAGAAACAGTCACTGCCATTTTGTCCATTCCAATGTATTAAATAAAACTTCACTGTCTTCGAGTTGATACTGACTTACAGGGACCCTACAGGACAGGATAAAACTGCCCCTGTGCGTTTCCGAGATGAAATTCAGAAATAAAAAACCTTGTTTTTCTCCTGAGGTGGTTTTGAACTACTGGCTTTGTAATTAGCAGCCCAACAAATAACCACTACGTCACTAGGGCTCCAACGTTTCGTGATCCTACATAGGGTTTCCATGGCTACCACTCTACAGGACAAGACAACCTCATCTCCCACAGAGCGACTGGTGGATTTGAACGGCTGACCTGTGGTTAGCAGTTCAAAACTCATGACGTCACTACCTCTTTTCAGGTCCTTCCTCCAGCTGTCTTTTGGGAAAGGACTTGAGAACCAGGCAATTGGAACCGTGTGTCCCAGCAGGGTCTCGCAGCCAACAGGGCCTCCTGGCTCTTGGGCCCTAGCCCCTACTTGGCTTCCTGCTGGTTCCAGGTAGTTGGACATTGAGAGGTCAACACTGAGACACGGAACGGAGATAGATTTGAGACAAAGAGCATGAGGTTAAGAGCGGCTTTATTAGGGCAGGGAAAGAGCTCCTGGGAGGGAATGGGAGTGCAGAGAGAGGGACAGGAGCATCTTGAGCTCCTGGGCGCTTCCGAGATCCAACGAGTTGGGTCAGGGAAATCTCAGCTTGCCAGAGAGGCCTTGGGAGATACATAGGCTTCGAGCTAGGGAGGTGTACGTTGACGACAAGAAGAGTTTTTGCTTGCAGCTGCAGGACCTTGAGTCAGGATGTGATCCCTGGGAAGTGCCTTTGCTTGCCAACCTACTGCCTGGAGTGCTGGGACAGGGCTGCACAACCTTGGTCTGGAGAGAGAAGCTCCTTGGAATGTTGGGGCAGAAGATGCAGACTTCAATAGGTCATTTATCTTCCTCAGAGGCTGCAAATGGGGGCCTTGAAGTTCTATCTCCCTGGGGAGCTGCCTAGTCCATCCCTGGCCCAAAGAAATGTGCTCTTTTTACCCAGAGTCTCCTTTTTCTCCTCTGACAGGTAGGGAGCCTCGGGTGTTTTTCTTTCGGTTCCAGGCCACTGAAATAATGCTCACATTGAAATAAAGCAGCCTCCCACCCCCACACACACCCTTTTATTTTGTTTCTAAAACTCAAACTGTGCCTTTGAGTTGATGCCAACTCATGGTCCTCCTACAGGACAGCAGAATGACCCCTGGGGGTTTCTGAAATCGTAACTCTTTATAGGAGAAGCAGCCTGCATCTTTTCCTCTTGGAAAGGCTTGTGGTTTTGAACCTCACCTTGTGGTTAGCAGCCCAATACGTAGCCACTACATCAGTAAGGTCCCCAGGGCATCGAAAAGGAATGCTAATACTTTATGATGTGTGCTACACCAAATCAATTCTGATTCCTAGTGATCCTGAGGACGGGAGGACTGTCCCTGTTGGGTTTTGAGACATTTACAGGAGAAGACAGCCTCATCTTTCTCCCTCAGAGTGGCTGGTAGGATCAAACCGCTGACCTTGAAGGTTAGTAGCTCAGTGTGTAACCCAATAGGGCACCTTTCCTATGTAGAATTTCCAAGTTGTAAATCTTCACAGGAGCAGACAATGCTTTCTCGGGAGGATGGGCTGGTGGGTTTGAACCGCCGACCTTAAGGCCAGGCTTTTAACACTTAGCCAACAGCATCACAAACCTTTGATCCTATGATAAAGCCAGGCGTGCCTGTACTAAGATCTGCCCTGCCCACGCCACCAAGTCACCTTCAGAAGGACAGGCACTGAGGAGGAGATGCACAAAGAGAACCTGTCTGCTGAAGCCACCCCGCCCACACCCACAGCAACAGGCAGACAAATGGGATTTGTGGAATCTCACCACACCTGGCAAGTCTGGCATCCCGGGCTCCACAGCACAGTGGAAGAAGCAAGGAAACTGCTGGCTTTGCTGGCCCCAGGATCTTCCCCTTGCCCAGGGACAACTAGCAGAGAGCAGGGCTGTGGGGCAGTGGGATCATTTTACTGCTGGACCCGCTTCCTGGACCATTGTTGGCTGATAAGCAGGGCAATTAACCGCTGAGCTATCCTTAAGCAAACCTTCCTCCTCACACCCTGCCCCTGGGCAGGAACTAGCAAGAGATCAATGTCATGGCTTGTTTTCATGTGGACTTATGTTGGCAGTTCGCCACTGAGTAAGTGTTGGTGGGTCTTACCAGTGGGTTGTCTGCAGGGCTTGTTTAGAACCTGTAGTTTCTCCTGAAGCCTCAGGGAGGGAGTTGCTGGCTCCTCAAAGGGGTGGGGTGGGGTGGGGGGTGTGGCGAGGAAGGGAGCTGGCTCCAAGGGGAGGTCAATGGCCCTACTTTGATGGCGCTGTGGGTTGGGTGCTGGGCTGCTGACTGTAAGGTCTGGTTCAGATCCACCAGCAGGAGGAAAATGAGGCTGTTGACTCCCATGATGATAGTTTCAGATCCCCTCTCTCAAGTCACTGCCTTAGGCTGGCTTCATAAGAGAAGCAAATCCAGCGACACCTCTATGGAAGGAAATTTAGGGAAATTTACCATGGGAAAACAGCACCCACAGTTGTAGAAGTTGGCAATTCCAGGTCTGGGATATTCTGGTTTTAAAGCCACAGAGGCTGATGGGGAGACCAGAGGCGAGGGGCTGCAGGCGCAAGTGAATCGGGTCAGATGGCGAGTTGCTGATGACTCCCAGGGCCGGCAGGGGGATGGCAGGTTGTTGTCGCAAGTCCAAGCAACTGCAGGTGTAGGAGCCAGATACGGATTCAGGCACAGCAGGAAGCACTCGAGCTTTTCCACACTGCCCGCCTATATTGGAAGCGGATCATGCTCCAGGAACCTTCCTTTCTGTGGATTGCATCAGGTCTGTTGCCTTCCACACCCACACTAATCTTACAAGTGATTGGCTGTGATGATCTTAGGCCAGGTGATGTTATGGGGGGTGTTCACTGCCAAACCATTGAGGATCCTGGTCCACCCAATTGGACACAAAACCTAACTACCACAGTCACTGTGAGCCAGAAGTGATGCCATGGCGAGTCTGGTTTGGTTTAGACACAAGGCTGCCAAAAGCTAAGGCAAAATGACTTCAAGGCCATCTACTTCCCACGAGTAGTACATGAATATCTAAAACCTCTAAAAAACTTACTGCCATCAAGTCGATGTTGACTCACACAGCAACCCTGTGTGACAAGGTAGAACTGCCCGTCAGTTTCTGACACGACAGCTCTTCACAGGAGTAGAAAACCCTGCCTTCCTCCCATGAAGCAGCTGGTGGTTTCAAACTGCTGGCCTGCGGTTAGCGGCCCAATGTGCAACCATTATGTCACCAGGGCCCCTAAGTGACTATGCACTTACACGTGATGTTGCTCCCAAACCTGCCATCAAGCCCATGCGATACAAGGTCAATCTTTACCAGAGCAGACCGCCTTCTCTTTCCCCCGAGGAGCAGCTGGTGGGCTTGACCCGCAACCTTGTGGCTAACAGCCCAAGGCCCAGCCCACAGTGTCACCAGCGCCCCTCCACTAGACAGTTGACCTTTTGGGAGTCCTGGGTGGCTCAAAGGGTTAAAAGATTGGCAGGTAAGCCCACGTAGAGGTGCCTCTGAAGACCAGCCTGGTGTGTGAATCCAAGTTGACTAGAGAAACAAAGTCAGACACTCATGTGTATAAGAGAGAGCTTTATATCAAAGAGCAATTGGACATTAAGAAAACATCCCAGTCCAGATCAAGTCCATAAGTCCGATATTACCCCATGTGTTGACACTAGTCCATAAATTACTCTTTAGACTCACGCAGTCATGCAATAACACCAACTGCAGGAAAATCACAGGCCAGTGGGTGGAAAACCTTGTGGATCCAGTGGCTGTGGAAGCATCTCAGCATTGGCATGGGTCTCCACATGGCTCTGGCTCCATCAGGGTGTCTCCATGTGCCATGTCAACAGGAATGTCTCATGGAGTGAGTGTATCTGGTCTCCAGTAAGCTATTTGTTACCTCCTTTGCACCTCCAAATGAGGTCAAGTTGCGACCTGATTGACAGATGAAGCACCACCCCTTCACAAGTTGGCACCAGATTATGGGACTGCCACTCCTGCACATTCTCACACAGCCTCTTGCCACGAGTCAGCATCGAGGCCATAGCAGCTTGTACCGCCGAAGCTTCCCACGTTTCCAGGCATTACACGTGAGGTCAGCAAGGCAGCCAACAGCCACCCGAGGCCTCCCTCCCAGGCACCAGCCCCCAGTAGAACCCACTCCCCCACAATGTCCCCACCCCCATGGTCATTCTCTGTGTTGATCCTGAAACAGGTCCTAGACACCCCTGGAGTACTGAGCCTTAACGGGTCCCAAAGCAATAGGGCAATGATGACGAGCTGGTACCAAATGATTGCAAGGTTGGCAGTTTGGGCTCACCTGCTGGTCGGTGGGGGAAAGACGGTGGCCATCTGCCCCTGTGAAGATGTGTGGTCTGGGAGACGCTGGGGAGCAGCCCTACTCTGTCCTCCAGGGTCTCATGGTTGGGTGCCCGGTCAGTTTCAACCCACAGGGACCCTGTGCACAACAGACAGACACACTGCCTGGTCCCGTGCTGTCCTCAAAGCTGTTCCTATGCTCGAGCCCATTGTTGCAGCGCGTGTCCATCCTTCTTGTCGAGGGCCTGCCTCTATTTCGCTGCTTCTCTACTTTACCAAACACGATGTCCTTCTCCGAGGACTGCTCTTTCCTGATGACATGTCCAAAACACGGAAGCCGGAGCCTCTCCATCTTTGCCTCTAAGAAGCCCACTGGACATACTTCTGAACAGATTTGTTGGACTCAATGACTCTGTGTGTGTGTGTGTGCGCGCGCGCGCGCGCGCACATGCTAGGAGTCCTGTTGGCATGGACAGCTAACTACTCGGCTACTAACCAAAAGACTGGTGGTTTGGAACCCCCCGCCCCCCACCAGTGGCTCCAGGGAGAAAGGCCTGGCACTGCACTGCTATAAAGAGAACATGGCTCCTGATCAGTCAAAAATGAACTTGACTGTGACAGCAAAGACTTCTCCATGTGCAAAACCAGGTTCAAATCCATGCAAACACAGTTGATCCTGTCACAAATCAGTGGAGAAGCCAACGTGCCCTCGGGTTCCCTGCCTGGCAGTTTGAGCAAGGAGACCCCACAGGGACTCTGGAGTGAATGCTAAGCTGTCGGCTGTGCGAACTCTGAGTCAAAACACTGCTGCTGTCCGGGGATGGCTAGGTTCTCCAGGCTGCGGGCAACAGCCACAGTGCCCGTGGACGCAGAGCTGCCAGGAGAGGCCCGTTTGCCGCCAGCACTTCACATAGATTCATCAAGGGCCTGTGGGTCTTGGGGGCACCAGGTGGTGGGAATGCAGCGTGAAGGAGACAAAGTGGGGTCCCTGCCCTCACCAGCTGAGCATCTACTGGCTGTCCCTTCTTGCCTGGAGGAAATGCCACACAAAAGCCCGTTCAGGAGCAGAAGGCTGCTTGGTGGGCCTGAGATACAAGCACAGGTGGGCATGCTGGGCTTCAGTGGCTGGTGATGGCCTGTTTTCATGGTCCTGGATGTCCAGAGTTGAATGTCCAGCCCCACACACCCCCAGAACGTGCCGGAAATGATGCCTACATTGTAATGCCAACCCCTTTAGCTTAACTCCATCCAGCCTTTGTCATCCGTCAGGTCTGAAGCAGAACTCACTCCTTTGGCTCAATTACACACACACACCCCTCTCAATTTACACACCCTCAATTTACACACACACACACACACCCCTCAACATACACACACACACGCATCAATTTCACACACACGCACACCCCTGAAAGCTGATGCCTTGGAAGAAATGCCGACTCCTAGCGACCACGCCGTGCGGGGTAGACCTGCACCCGTGGGCTTCTGAGACTGCCATCCTCGCTCTTCTATGGGCGCAGAAAGCTTAAACTTTTCCCAGTGGAGCCACAGGTGGTTTCAAACTGCCAGCCTTGTGGTTAGCAGCCCTTTGGCCAAATATGAAGCAGGGCTGTGGAGGAACAGGTGCCCTGGTGGCATAGAGGCCCAGACCATGAGGCTTTCTACTCCCGTCAAGAGTTACAGTCTCGGAAACTCCATACAGTCGGTCCAGATGAGTCTGCATCAACTCAGTGGCAGTGAGTTTGGGTTTTTTGTTTGAGAGGAGACTTTGGGGGCTACTTTTGGTTGAAGATTCAATGAAGATTCCTAGCCAGCAGTTTAGGGGCTCATTGAGCCTCCAGAGCTGACAAACACTTTCGTTAAGAGACAGGAGTGGAAAGTTGGAGGGGGAGGGGGTTGAGATTGCTTGGCTCCATTCACAGCCTCTGCAACGTCTGGGGAGCAGCTGCCATTGCCCCAGGCCGGAGCGTAGTGTAACCTCCGGGGACACCTGTGTGGAGGAGGGCCCTTGACTGAGCCACAGCGGCCTGACAGCATCTCCAGTAGGTGGCCTGTGCCACCTGAGCCAAGAACAAGACGGGGAGGACTTGGAGAGGCTGGCTCGTTGTGTGATGGGGGTCCGTGGTGTCTCCAGTTGCAGGAAGAGCTGGAAGGGGAAATGAGGGGCAAGCACCTGCCCAGGAGTGGCCCCACCACCTGAGATGGGCATCCTCTGTCCTCCACCTCAGGGGACCCCATCCTGAGCCCCACATAAAGTGCTTTCTGATTCACACAACCCCTGCTTGTCCCTGTGGCTGGGGGCCGCCCCTCAAGTTGAAATCCCACTCCGGGGCAGAGAGTGTTCAGTGAGAGTCAGAGGGTGTCTGCATGTCGATTGGTCTTATCTATAGGCACACCATTTGACACCTAACAGTGTTGAAGAACAACAATGCCATTCTCAGAACTCACGGGCAACTGTCCCAAGCCGTGCTGCTGCCAATTGCCTCCTCTGCTTGTGAACGTTGGATGTGGAATGAGGAAGACCGCGGATGGAGGAGAATTGCCCCAAAGGGCTGTCCGGCCTGGGAGCTTTACACAAGCAGGTGGCCAAGGCTTGCTCCGGGGCAGCCCACCTGTCAGTCAGCAGCCGTGTGCTTAACCAAAGCCCCACGAGGCCTCCTGGACCTCCCCCACCCCTTGGTAGATTGTATCTTACAGTGAGCCCGTTCTCTTTTATCACCTACGACTTCAAATAGTTTGTTCTGGGCAGGACACCCTGCCGTGGCCTTGACACAGACTCGCTGTGACCGACCATGGAGGGCAGAGCTCCCTGAGGCTTCCTTATAGAAGCAGCCTGCCTCCGCTTTATCCCCAGAGGAGCAGCTGGTGGGGTCCCACAGCCCCCTTGTGGTTAGCAACTGAGTGCTTAACCCACAGTACCACCACAACTCCTTTATATTGGACCCCCCAAAATCAATTGACTGCCATCGAGTCAGTTCTGACTTCTAGTGACCATCGGGTATCCAAGGCCATCCGTCTTCACCGGAGCAAACAGCTCCGTCTCTCTCCCGGAGAGTGGCTGGTGGGTTTGAACTGCCGACCCTGCAGTGAGCAGCTAAATGCTTACTCCATGGTGCCTATGACTTACGTGTCCCTACAGTGGTGAGACTGTGCAGGGTCCAGGCATGCTCCCTTCTGGCATCCGTGAGTCACTGGGAGTCGGAGCTGACGTAACAGAACCTAAGGATAACACGTGGAGAATGCGTTCCTTCCCTCCCTCCTGCGTGGTGTCATAAAAAGAAAGGAACGGATGCAGGAGAGCCAGATGACTGACAGCTACCAGCAGCCGGGCATGACCAGAAGTGCCCTGGCTACCAGAAGTGGAAATAGACATGGATTTCCTCTAGAGCAGAGAGAGAGAGCGAGAGAGCTGGAAGCCAACCTGGCCGTAAATCAGACTCCTGCCCTGCCGGTGCGATGGGCTGCTTTCCTGTGGAGCTGCTGCGGTCTGAACCCACCAGCGGCTCCTCCAGAAAGACCGACAGCCTGGGAAGCCCGGGGCCCACTTCTGCTGTGTCCTACATTGCCGACTAGAACTGCCCCTGTGGGGTTCTGAGACTGTCACTCCTCACGGGGCTGGAAAGCCTCACCTTTCTCTTGTGGAGAAGCTGGTGGTTTCAAACTGCTGGCCTTGCAGTGCGCAGTCCAATGTTTGACCACGATGCTGCCAGGGCTCCTAGCATCCTCCGAGGCAGCTCTTGTGATCGACACTGTCCAGTAGAAGAAACAAACCTCAGAGGATTAAAATAAGTGCCCCGAACTGCAGCTGGTGGTCTGGATTCTGACCCAGCTTGATTTAACCCCCAAGCCCCTGCAGTTGCTACTGCTGCGTTCCCTAGCTCTAGAAACAGAGACCTCCTCCTCCTCCTCCTTCTTCTTCTAAGCAAGGGACATCTGTTCAAGCCAACGTTTACTGAGTTAGGTACTGTAAGGAGCTTACAGGAGAATTCCAAGATGTTGGTCATCTCATGGAGGTTTTTAAAAAATCTAATTGGAAAAACAAAACAGGAGCAGACCAGAAAAAGACCAAGACACATCACCCCAATGCGGGAGATCATTAGCCCAAGGTCCTAATAAGGTCACCCAGGGGTTCCAGAGGTCCAGAGACTTACAAAGGACGTGGAAGGCCAAAGGCCATCACCACACAGAAGCATGATTGGCGGCAGATCGATAATGACTGTGACAAGTGGAACGAGAGCAAAGAGAATGTTCAAGGTCAGTGGGGAGAGGATGTTCAAGGTGCCCTGGGAGGTCGGCACACACAAGGACATCGGGAGGGAAGCAGTCTGAACGGGGACCACAAGGACCGTTTCCAGTGGCAGGAGTTTCTGAATCTTTGTGAGGGTCTGCTGGGAGTACCCTTTCATCTCGACGTCCCGTAAGATGAAGGCAGCTTTGCTGTCATGGGAATCTGCTAGCCACTCATCCCACTGAGGTTCGGTGCTCTTGCTCGGAGAGCGGGGAGGAGCTGCTTCGGGCCCAGCATTCGGACATCTTCTTCGTGGCCCTCTGCAGGAACTGCACCTTGCCCCGCTCCCTCCGGATGGCCGTGTACTCGTAGGCCTTGAGCTTGCTGTAGTAGTCGGAGAACTTGTTATAGAGGATGGAGATGGGCATCCCATTGAGGATGACTCCGAAGGCAATGCAGAGGAAGGCGAAGAGCCGGCCCAGGTGGGTCTCGGGGCACATGTCTCCGTAGCCCACAGTGGAGATGCTCACCTGGATGGAGAGGCAGGCACAGGGGATCGTTAGCAAGGGAGGAGGAGAGGGCAGGTTCCTGGAGGTGCCTATGGGCCCACCTTCCAAACCAAGCTCACTGCCATGGAGTGTCAAGGCCGACCCACAGGGACCCTGTAGAACAGGGCAAAACTGTTCCCATGGGTTTCCGAGACTGTAACTCTTTACTCTGCCCAAACCTTCCCCGCAGGACCTGAGTCCCAGAGAGAGAGCAGCAGCTTGGGAGCTGGGACTAACATTGGAGCTCAGATTTCTGAGCTCTCAGTTTGCAGCCAGCTGTGGGGTACAGTGGAATCCTCAAATCCACGGATGAGTCCACATGAATTCAGCCTCCATGGCATTCCTCCTGAGGAGCCTTGGTGGCGTCATGGGTTAGAAGTTGAGCTGTTAACTGCGAGGTCAGCAGTTCGAAACCAGCAGCCACTCCACAGGAGAAAGAGGAGGCTTTCTACTCCCATAAAGGAGCCCTGATAGTGCCGTGGTTATGCGTTGGGTTGCTACCACAAGGCCAGCAGTTAGAAACCACCAGCTGCTCCTTGGGAGGAAGAGGAGGCTTTGTACTCCAGTAGAGTTACAATCTCGGAACCCCACAGGGGCAGTTGCACCCTGTCCTGTAGGCTAGTATGAGTCAGAATCGGCTCCATATCAGTGTTTGATTTTAGAGTTTTGGAGGCTTGGAGTGGGGGCTAGGGGGTGGGGGGAAGTGGGTAACTCACCAGGCTCGTCATTAATAAGGACAATAAACAGGTCCCAGGAGGCATAATGGTTACACGTTGGGCTGCTAACTACAAGGTCGGGAGTTCGAAACTATTAGCTGCTTCCCTAGAGAAAGATGAGGTTTTCTGCTCCCGTAAAGTGACAGTCTTGGAAATTCACAGGGGCAGTTCTACTCTGTCCTAGAGGCTCACTATGAATCGGGATTGACTCAAGGGCAGAGAGTCTGAGCTCCTCTGACCACTGGCCACCTTGAGCAGCCTGGCCCTCAGGCAGAGTGCATCAGAGAGTGAATTACTGTCACTCCCGTAGCCAGTCCTGGGGGGAAGCGGCATAGATGCTTAAGGACTTGCCTGGGCGTGGCCTTCATGAAAAGTGGGGTACTAGGGTCATGTGGCCAGGGGTCACACCCTGATTACCTTGGTCGCCGGGCCCTGAGCCCACCGTGCAAGCTCTCTGTCCCAGCCTAATGTCCGTGTCCCCATCATGGCCCTGTTCCTGCTCTTGCGGTCCTTCCCACCTGTGACTGGGAGCTACCGGCCTGTTGCCAGTCATGTTCTTGCAACAGTTCCTCTGCCCTCCCTCGTCCTGTGTGAGTCTCCAATCCTTGCGGACCCCTGGAGGCCACTATAACTGTGTGCTAATGGTCTCTCTCACCCACCAGATGCGCCTCTGTCTTTGCGGGTCTTTTCCGCTTTAAGACTGAATACCTGGTCTCCTTACGTTTTACCTGAGATTTGGGGTCTCCTTTTGCAGGCTAAAATAGATACGTGGGTCTAAGTCTTGACTAAGACTATAAGTTCTCTTATGAACAATAGGAGGGAAATGATACCTGCTTTACAAGGTTATCGCAAATAACTTAAAAGAGTTTTGGTGGCCCCATGGTCGATGGTTCAAAGCCACCAGAGATGAAGTTTGCTGTTCTCATCAAGATTTACAACCTCAAACCCCCTCTATAAAAATTCATACCAGGATCTACATATAACTTCCTCTGAGGGGGATGGACAACAGAAAAGTGGGTGACGGGAGGGAGACGTTGGACAGTGTAAGATATGAAAAAATAATAATAATTTATAAATTGTCAAGGGTTCATGAGGGAGGGGGGAGCAGGGAGGGATGGGGAAAATGAGGAGCTGATACCAAAGGCTCAAGTAGAAAGAAAATGTTTTGAGAATGATGATGGCAACAAATGTACAAATGTGCTTGACACAATAGATGTTTGTATGGATTGTGATAAGCGTTGTGCGAGCCCCAAATAAAATGATTACCAAAAAAAGAGATACATAGCCATAGAAAGGCCTACAGAGGATGTGGTATTGGACAATTTTATGTCAACTAGACACCTCTGCTAGGGGCGGAGTCAAAACTGTCAATCAAGTGTAGCTGGATGACCCCTCCTTGGGGGTGTGGCCTTTTATAGAAGAGTGAAGGACTCTGGGAACTGCCCTTCTCTCTGCCCATTGGTCTGCCTGCTGGACCTCTGCCTGCCTCCAGGGGTGACCCCACTCGGGCCACCTAACCCTGAAAGCCATCAGCTCCCAGCCCTGTTTCCAACTCTGGATCCACACAACTCTGCACCCCAGGCGTGTGACCCTCCTGCTCCCCAGGTCAGCACTCTGCAGCACCAGCATGCAACTCCATGAGTCTGAAGAAGGGCTTGTGGACCAGCACCGGACAAATGGACTTGAGTTGGACTGGGCTGGGATTACTTCTGGATCTAAAGCTCTTTCCTATGCCTGGATAAGTATCACTGGGTTTGTTTCTCTAGGCCAGTGGTTCTCAACCTTCCTCACGCCGCGACCCTGTCATGCAGTTCCTCATGTTGTGGCAACACCCCCAACCATAAAATCATTTTCGTTGCTACTTCATGACTGTAATTTTGCTACTGGTATGAATCAGGTGACCCCGGTGAAAGGGTCGTTCGACCCCCAAAGGGGTCGCCACACACAGGTTGAGAACCGTGGCTCTAGGCAACCTGGCCTACCACATAGATGGGGTGAGTTGGAACCCGAACCCGATGGCCATGGATGCGTTCTGCCGGGTTGTATAAGGCGGGCAGCCAACAAGCAAGCATGTCTGCTGCTATGGTGCTGCCATTGGCTGGTGCTTTAGAAGCAGACCGCTGCCAGGCTCTTCTTCAAAGCACGTCTGGGTGAGCGTGAACAGCCAGCAGGTGAGGGTATGAGTGCCAACAGTGTGAAGCGGGGGCTCAATGTACCAACTGTTCGTCCTGTGGCTGCTCAGATTTGGTCAGTTGTTCTGGGCAGGGCGCCCCCGGGCTTGCCTTCGTGATGCCGGTATCAGAAAGAGCTTGGGGTTGGGGTGGGTCAGACACGCTTCCCATTCACACTCCGACCCCTGCCCAGCAGAGCGACCTTGGTCAAGACATTCAGACCCTCATCTTCTTCATCTAAAACAGGAGGGTACCAGCCTTCTGAAGACCAGGTAAGAGAACGAGTGTCAGTTGCTTCACACAGTATCACAAGCCCCTGGTGACACAAATGGTTAACCGCTTTGGTACGAGCTAATAAGTTGGCGGTCCTATGGCCCCAGGGGTACCTCGGAAGAAAGGCTTGGCGACGGATGGTCCAAACCCAGGCCAAACCGGTTGCATTTGCATCAATTCCGACTCACGGTGACCTCATGAGGGCAGCTCGGAGGGGAACTGAGCTCCCTGGGGTTCTCTAGCTGTGACCTTTCAGAAGCAGGTGGCCAGGCCTTTCTTCTGAGGCATGTACCACCCCATAGCCAGTTAGCAGCCGATCGCTCCTCACTCCAAACCATGCAGAGCACAGTTCTACTCTGACACACACGGGCCCTCAGGAGTCGGGACTGACTCCGCCCCGCTTGGTTGGATCCCATGTGCTTTTCAAGGAGAGCACTGAGCCCCTTCATTACCGTTCAGCCCCCTGCTGAAAAGTTGCATGCACGAAACAGAGTCTACATGTCAATGAGACAGGTAAGGGTTGACACTGAAGAGGAGCCCTGGTGATGTAGTGGATCGGGGGTGGGGCAGGCACCACCAGGCCAGCAGTTCAAAAGCACCAGCCGTGCTGTGAGAGAAAGACCAGGCTCTCTGCTCCTATAGAGTGACCGCCTCGGAAACCCACAGGGACGGTTCTATCCTGTCTATAGGGTCTGTGGGCCGGAATCGGCTCGGTGGCAAGGACATGGATGGACATTGTGGCTGCGGCCACACGTAAGAGCCATTGTGAGGTTGGCACAGGACCTGGTGGTATCTCATTCTGTTGTGTGGAGGGGGCGCTAAGAATTGAACCAGCCAGCCTCCCAGACCTCTCCACCGGTTCCCTCCTCCACGCCGGGATATTGCATTCACACCTTGCGACACTGGGTTGAAGTCTGGTCCCACTTTCCCTGTGGAGATATAAACAATACCCTCCCCTTGGGTGGATTAATGTGTATATGTATATATGTATGTGTATATATGTATATATATATCATATTAAATGAAGGGGGAAGTGCAGAGTGGAGACCCAAGGCCCAAGTGTCGGCCAATGGAGATCCCCTCATAGAGGGGTTTAGGAGAGGAATGGGTTAATTAGGGTGTGAGGTAGTATCGATGAAGAACACAGCTTTCCCCCAGATCCTGGATGCTTCCTCCCCCCAACTACCATGATCCGAATTCTACCTTGCAGGGCTGGATAGGACAGAGGCTGTACACTGGTACATATGAGGGTTGGAGGTACAGGGAATCCAGGGTGGATGATACCTTCAGGACCAAGGGTGTGAGGGACGATGCTGGGAGAGTGGAGGGTGAGTGGGTTGGAAAGGGGGAACTGATTACAAGGATCCACATGTGACCTCTTCCCTGGGAGAGGGACAGCAGAGAAGGGGGGAAGGGAGACTCCGGATAGGGCGAGATATGACAAAATAACGAGGTATAAATTACCAAGGGCATATGAGGGAGGGGGGAATGGGGAGGGAGGGGGGGGATAAAGAGGACCTGATGCAAGGGGCTTAAGTGGAGAGCAAATGCCTTGAGAATGATTGGGGCAGGGAATGTATGGATGTGCTTTATACAATTGATGTATGTATATGTATGGATTGTGGTAAGAGTTGTTTGAGTCCCTAATAAAATGTAAAAGAAGAAAAGAGAAAAAAATGATTAGGGCAAAGACTGTACAGATGTGCTTTATACAATTGATGTATGTATATGTATGAACTGTGAAAAGAATTGTATCAGCCCCAATAAATTGTTAAAATAAAAAAATTTAAAAAAAAAAGAAAGAAAAAAAAAAAAGAATTGAACCAGCTCGAGGGCACCTGACAACAACTTAAGGACCTAGAGAAGCCCTCCTGGTGCACCGGGCTAAGTGTCGGGCTGCTAACTGCAAGGACACAGGTTCAAACCCACCAGCTGCTCCTCAAGAGAGCGATGAGGTTGTCTGTCCCCGTAATGATTTGCAGCCTTGGAAACCCCCAGTCAGGAGCAATCAGAACGGACTGGGTCGTCGTGAGTTTGCTTTGCTTTTATAAGACTCTAGAAGGACCACCTGGGGAGCCTGGTAAAATGTAGATTCAGATTTGCCTCTCTGGGCTGGAAAGGCAAGTTCTCGGCGACCCCGGCGACCCAGGAGGAGCCGTCAGAGCCCTGGTTTCATAGGCCATACGAGGCCGGCAGAAAGTAAACGACCAGCTCCGCCACGGCCCCTCACCTTTGGAAGGCAGAGCGTTCTAACAGCCTTGGCGTTGCTGGGGAGTTCAATCAAGGACTCTAATGCTCAGGGGCTCCATTGAAAACATCTGGAAAACAGATGCTTATTACTTGGCCACGGGACTTTTGCAAGACATCCCGACCAACAGATACGCGATACACTCCACTCCACATGGAATTCTTCTGTCACTCCTGTCACCCAGCTTTAAATCCCACTAATTAGTGATTTGTTTGGGTTAACGAGCTTCTGTTTTAAAACACAGATACCCACGGGACTAGTTATCGTCAGCACAGCCGGAGAAGCCCCCAGGGGCCTGTTTTCCACGCCTCGGGGATATGATTCTAGAATCCCACTGGTGCCCAGGCTATCGGCTAAATCGACAGAAACCTCTCCGCTGGAGAGCGTGCACGTGATTCATGTGTTCAGCTGCTGATGGGAAGGTTGGAAGTTTGAATCTTCCCCCACCAAGACAAGCCCGCTGCCATCGAGTAGATGCCCACTCACAGAGACCCTACAGGAAAGCCTCGAGCTGCACGGAAGGGACCAGAGAACCTCATCTCTCTCCCACAGAGCGGCTGGTGGATTTGAACTGCCAATTGTGTGGTGAGTAGCCTATCGCTTAAACCATCAGGTCTCCTTTAAGACACACACACACACACACACACACACACACATACACACACACACACACAGCTGTCGAATTGAGTCCCGCTCATCATGACCCTGACAGGGTTTCTGAGGTTGTAGATCTTTACAGGAGTGTAAAGGCTGTAAATCTCCAGAGGAAATTTTTCCAGGTGCACCCCAATGTTTAAACCACTGAACCACCAGGGCTTCTCTGAGTCCCCTCAAAACTGCCAAATTTACGGCCATCGAGTTGCCCCTGACTCATAGAGACCCTATAGGACAGGGCAGACCTGCCCCTGGGGGATTCTGAGACTGGAACTTTTGATGGGATTTGAAAGCCTCATCTTTCTCTCAAGGAATGGCTGGTTGTCTTGAACTGCTGACCTTGCAGATCACAGCCCAGTGCATTACCACTATGCCACCCGTGCTCCTTGAATGCCCCACCCACCCCGCCCCTTCCAATGGTACTGGCCATCTATTAAAGGTCTGGCCATCTATTTCTGGAAGCCTCTGGATCACCTGTGAAAGGGAAGCAACCCACTGGCTTCGACATCAGGAGCTCCCACAAATCCCAGATTCATCTCCGCCTCAGGGACAGCAGCGTCTCATGACTTTTTAAACTGAGAAAGTTTCTAAAGCCTTAGACAGCTGAGAGCGGCGGTCGGCATTGGAACGTCAGCTTGGTGTAGACCATGGGTGTGAGTACGTCTTCTCCACAGCAGAGAAGGGCAGGCCTGTAAGGTCACCCGAAATGCCTTGGAGGAAAGGTATGTCAACTTCTGAAAAGCCAGCCCTTGAAAGCCATAGACATGCAGTTCCACTCGCACGCGTGTGGGGATGCTGTGGCTGCACAAACAAAAACCAACCCAAAACAATCCCTGGCCTGACCCCCACGGTTGCCACCTTTTCGCCCAAATGCATGTATGCTGTGACCCTCTCAGCTGGTCCCCAGGGGCCTTCATCTTGCAAAGGTAAGCACTTTGGTTCCAACACTCACTGTCCGCGCTGGTTGGAACTTGAACCAGTGTCTGCATGGTCAGAATGAAATGGCAACGCGGCCGCTGGCCTGGGACCATGGTGACAGAGGAAGTCTGGAGGTGTGGAAGTTAAGTCCTCAGGGCCTCGTCAGAAGGTCTGCGGTTCTAGCCCACCAGCGGCTGCAGCAGAAAGATGTGCCATTCGGCTTCCATGACAATTAAACCGACAAGCAAAAAACCGAACTCACTGCCATCGAGTGGATGCCGACCTGTAGCGAGCCTACAGGACCAGGGCAGAACTGCCCCTGTGGGTTTCTGAGACGGTCACTTTTAATGGGGGTCGAAAGCCTCATTGTTCTCCCACAAGCAGCTGATGGTTTTGAACTGCTGGCCTGTGGTTAGCAGTCCAACATCTAACCCACGATGCCATCAGGGCTCCTCTGGGAGGAAGAGGAGGCTTTCTATGCCCACAAAGAGCACCCGTTTAGGAACCCCACAGGGCAGTTCTGTCCTGTTCTATAGGGGCTTGATGAGCGGCAGTGAGTGGGGGAGTTGAGCAAATCCCCAAGGGCTTCCAGCAGAAGATACCTTTCTCATAAGGGCCTGGCGATCCCAGACCTTGATATCACTCCATACACGCCTCTTGGGGAGTCCTGGTCGCCCAACGGGTGAGCGCTGGGCTGCTAACCTAAAGGTCTGAAGCCACCAGCAGCTCCTGGCAAGGCCATGACCATGCACTTCATGTAGGGGCACCGGATGCCTCCACTGCAGGATCATTGCTTTCCTGAAAGCGTCTGGGTTGGTTCTGGAAGGATCTCGCTCACGGCAGGGCTTCCTCCTGGACAGCTACCACCTTCCCTTCTCGGGAAGGAGCGGTGTCAAGCAGGTCAGGCCAGTTCCTGCAGTCAACTTCAGAACATACAGGCAGACTTCATTTTACTGCACTCGGGTGACTTACGGCGTTCTGCGGGTCCCGTGCTTCATTTTGTTACCATCATTGTTGAGCAGATGGAAGGTTTGAGGTGACCCTGCAAGTGAGCGATTCCATCAGCACTGTTTTCCCAACCTCTGGGCTCATTCTGTGTTTCCGTGGCCCAGTTGGGTCATTCTTATGCCAGCTCAAACGTCCCTATCATGCTACCACACATGTCATAGGCGACAGACTTGTGTCAACAGAACTTGTTTGTGCACTGGGAAAAAAAACACTGCCACTGAGTGGAGGCTGACACATAGGACTGGGTGGAACTGTCCCTGGGGGTTTCTGAGACTGTAACTCTTTATGGGAATAGAAAGCGCTTTCCCCTGAGGAGCAGCCGTTGGGTTGGAACTGTGGACCTTGCAGTTGGTCAGCAGCCCAGCATATAACCACGATGCCACTGGGGGCGCCCTGGCTGTGTGCAGCAAAGCCATAAAGAAAGAAAAGTGTGCAGCTCGCTTTACTGAGAGAGCCCACTTCCGGAGGGGCTTCTGGAGCCCAGCCACAAGCAATAGCACTGAGGTGGGAGGCCAGAGCTACGTGCTCACCCGGAGCTGAATCCTGCAGGTCCCACACCACACAGCTGGACAGCCTACCTCTTCCCAGCCTGACCCCACCCCACCCCGGGGCACCCGGGTTTCTCCAGGCTGGGGCGTGTGAGTCTGGGTGGGGACAGCTTTCCCGAGACCCAACAGCTGGCCCTTGAGTGTGGGTCACAACAGTTCTGCTTTGGTCCCCTCCAGAGGACTCCGGAGCACCAGTGATTGTTGGAATGCGGCGAAGACCCTTGGGTCCCCAGCGAGGGGGTTGTCGATCCACCCGTCTGTGGGGCTGGCATGGCACACGTGTTTCCTATTACACTGGCGCGCCCACGTGACCCCTGCCTGACACGACAGCAGGAGGGGCCCCTCTGGCAGCTTCCTGCAGGCTCCGCTGTTCACCAGGGACTTGCTTTGCAGCTGGAGGGAGAATCCCGGGACCGTGACGAGACCACAAGGCGATGCAAACCCGGCTTGGCAGACAGAGGAAGGAAGCAGGATTCTTGGCAATAGAGAGGGGTGGCCACATAAGGCAAGCCAGACAGAGGGTGGGGGGGCCAGGGAAGGGGGTATGCACGAAGCAGCACCCAAACAGAGAAGAACGGATTCTCAAATCTGTGCCTGCGATGGGGTGGCATCTTCCACCGGGGACCCGTGCCTGGAGCGTGGCGGTAGTTGGGAGGGGGACACCAACCATATTTGCCTTCCCATCTCTCAGGTCGTAGCATGCTCCTGTGTGCTTGCTTTCTGCTGTGCCGACGGTGTTGGCGCAGCAGGCCCTGCCGGAGTTGCCCCCAGACTCATGTCCACTTTACAGAAACAAAGCACTGCCTGTTCCTGTGCTGTCCCCAGGGTCCGTGATGGCACGGGTCATTGGGACCCACAGCGTTTTTCCCATCGGGCTGATTTTCAGAAATAGATCACCAGGCCTTTCTTCCTAGGCCAGTGGTTCTCAATCTTCGGTCATGACCCCTTTGGGAGTCGAATGACCCTTTCACAGGGGTTGCCCGATTCACAACAGTAGCAAAATGACAGTGATGAAGTAGCAACGAAAACAATCGCCTTAGGAAGGTTGAGAACCACTGTCCTAGGCTGTCTCAGTCTGGAAGCCCAAAACCAAACCAAACTCACTGCCATCGAGTCGATTCCGACTCATTGAGACTGGGTAGGGCACCGGCCCTGTGGGTTTCCAAGACTGTAACTCTTTATGGGAGTAGAAAGCCTCGTCTTTCTCTCTCACAGACGCTGGTGGTTTTGAACTGCTGAAACCTGTGCTGCTTCCCAGCGAGAACACAAGCCTCTACTAACAGACAACCAGTGGCTGTGTCTGAGGAGCCTAGGCCGGGCATTGAACCCAGGTCTGGAAGGGAAGCATTCTACCCATGAGCCACCACTGGTGGATGTCTGTCTTACTGGACTTGATCCGTTGTCTCTTCCTGTACCTCAGCTCTTTGCTACAAGGCCTGGCATAAGGATGGGAACTGAACTGAGCATTGAAGCATAAGAGCTGCGTGAGGATCCCAGGTTTATGATCCGATGCATGGAAAATATTGACACCAAGTAAGCTAACGCCAAAGGATGTTTGCAGAGAACACAAGGGGACGTTCAGGAAGTGTTCAGAACTCGGTTGTACACTAAACAGATCAAGAAAGTAAACCGGATACGAGCTTGTGAGCAACAACAAAAAAAAAAGTAAACCGGATCACCATGGCCATTCATTGCCACAAGTTATTTTTTTAAAAGAAAATAAGTAGAAATTCAATCCTGACCACAGAATGCAGGTGTGCATCTGTAGAGGAAATCTACCACTATTAAAAAATGCTTCCTGGGCGAGTGGTTACCTGTTGGGCTGCTAACCACAAGGTCAGCGGTTCACCAGCTTCTCTGAGGGAGAACGATGAGTCTTTCAACTCTCACAGAGTTGCTGTCTCAGAAAACCACAGGGCAGGTTCTACCCTATCCTACCCGGTCTCTGTGAGTCTGAGTGGACTTGATGGCAGTGAGTTTGGTTTGTACAGGGGTGGGGGGGGGGGCAGGGAGGCCTAAAAAGCAGCCTCAGAGTAGTACTTGTATGGTAAGTAGGATCTCGTTAACACAACCCCCCCACCCCACCCATTGCTTCTGGTCAAGCAGGGATCATCTCTACCTGTCCACATGGCTCATCTACCACGGGGATGACCTCCCAGAGATAGAATGTGACCCCAGGAGTCATCTTGGGGTCCTTCTTTCATGAGGAGTCTACGGTCACCCCAGAGAGCCCCTCCCTGGTGGATTGGTGGTTAGGTGCTGGGCCCTAACTGCAAGGTCACCCTTTCCAAGTCACGGCTGCTCTTTAGGAGAAAGCCGGGGCGCTCTACTCCCAAAGAGATACACTCTGGGAGACTCACAAGGGCAATTCTGCCCTGTCTGATTGGATTGCTATGAGTTTGGCTTTTGTTCTGTTTTTAGAAACAGCAACAAGGAACATGTCACAGGAAGCCTGGGGAGGGGAGCAGCTGTAGGAGTCTAACTGATCACCAAAGGGTTGGCCGTCCTGACCCACCAGGGGAGCCCACAAGAACACCCCCCACAGCCATGGATCCCAACTCATAGAGCCTGTAGGACTGTGTAGAGAGAGCTAGCTGCCCCTGTGTGCTTCCGAAACGGCCTCATTCACAGGCTGGACAGCTGGTCTGCGACCTGCTTCTATAAAGACTGTGTGTAGATGCGGTGGAGTCGGTGCCGACTCATAGCAACCTGGTGTACCACGGGAGGAACCATTGCCTGGTCCTGCGCTCCGGACTTGGCAACAGCAGCACTAACAGGGCCAAGTCGAATTTCCCCGTTATCGATTGGGCAATGGCGTCCCTGCCTTCCCAACCCTCAACACCGCCCTGCGACCAAGGCACTGCGGCTGACCGCTCTGGCCAGCAGGAGGCAGCGATGGGGCGGAGCGAGTGGCGGGCGTCAGGCGAGCAGGGGGCGCGCCCAGACTTTGTCCCCCGGGGGACTCACCGCGGCCCACCACCACGAGTGGGGGATGCTGGTGAAGTTGGTGCCTGGCACGTCGTGTTCCACAGAGTAGACGGCCGCCGAGAAGGTGAAGATGCCCATGGTGATGAAGAGCAGCAGGCAGCCCACCTGCTGGTAGCACTGGCGCAGGGTGAAGCCGAAGGCGCGCAGGCCCGTGGAGTGGCGCGCCAGCTTGAGGATGCGGAAGATGCGCATCAGGCGCATGATGCGCAGCACCTGGCCCACGCGGCCCACCGTCTCCAGGTCGTGCTCCCGCGCCGGGCCCTGGCCCTCCTCGCCCGCGATGCCCTCGAGCAGCAGCTGCAGGTAGAAGGGCAGCACGGCCACCAGGTCGACCAGGTTGAGGGCGCCGCGCGTGAAGGCGCGCAGGTCGGGCGTGGAGAACAGGCGCAGCAGGTATTCGAGCGTGAAGAAGGCCATGCACAGCAGCTCCACGTGCTCGAGCAGCGGCCAAGCCTCGCCGCCGCCCTCCGCGGGGCGCATCTCCTCCACGGAGTTCAGCGCCAGAGACACCACGGAGACCAGCACGAAGAGGCTGGAGGCGACACCGATAGCCTTGGCGGCCATCGACGAGAAAGGCTTCTCCAGCAGGTTCCAGAGGCGGCGGCGCAGCGGGCCGCAGAAACGCATGTGGCGGAAGGGCTCCTCGGCCGCCTCGGTGTGCGCCTGGGCGCGCAGCTCGCGCTGGATCTTCAGCTGCTCCGCCAGCTCGTCCCGCCGCTCCTCGAAGCAGATTCGGCAGCAGCGCGGCGTGTACTTGAGCCGCACGCCCCAGTAGCCCAGCTCCTCCAGGAAGCTGCGGGGACACAGCTCGTCGCGCACCAGGAGCAGCCCCGACGCATAGAAGTTAGACACCAGCTGGAAGACGGCCGGGTCGCGGTCGAAGAAATACTCGTCCGAGCCCGCCTCGTAGTCATCACACAGGCCCAGCTGGCGGCTGCGGCTTAGCGAGGTGACCAGGCGGCCCAGGCGCGTCTTGGGGTAGCAGGCCAGCGCGCTCACGTCCAACTGGTAGCTGTGGCCGCCCACGTTCACCTTCAGGGTGGCCGGCAAGGAGGGTGCATCGTCCAGGCCGCTGGCCTGGGCACTGTGGGCCTCTGGGGCCAGCTCGTCCTTCCAGGGGTCCTCCTCGCCGTCATCCTCCTCCTCGATGTAGTAGTTGGAGTTGCCCTCGGTCCATGCGGGGATGCTGCCCTGGGAGCCCAAGCGCCCACCCACCGAGCAGATGCTCCTGCGGGGCTGCCTGCCCACAGCCTGGGGGTTGTCCTCATCCTCTGGAGGATCCCAGGTTCTGTGGCCCCAAGACCGCCTCCTCTCGCTTTGTTTCAGCATGGCGTCTCCTGCCGTCCCTCCTCAGGTCTGGACACACACATCCCTGCAGTCGGCTAATCTTGCTGAAAGGGAACAAGGACGTATTAGCCGGGATTAAGAGCGCCTTAGCCTCTTTCCTCCCCTCTGACGGCCAGAACGAAGGTGTGGTCTGAAATCTGCAGGTCATCAGAGGGTGGCGGAGATTTTTGCTAATAAAGATGTGGCCCTGCCCTTAGAAAGGAGACAGGGGGCCTGGGTTTCCTGTTTGGAGCAGTGCTTCCCAAAGTGGGCTCTACCGCTACCCCCTGGGGGAGGGGAAGGGGTGACCGAGGGGGCTGGGGTGTTCTAAAGCAGATACTTTATCCAGAATGAGGGGCTAGAAGACAAAAGTTTTCATTCGTCGCCAAGGGTGGAGGGTAGGGGACTTTGTGGCGATCGGTAATTTTTTTTTAGTCTTGCAAAGGGGATGGTAGACCAAATAAGCTTGGGAACTGTGTCTAGAGGTAACCTCTGTCCTAACCCAAACCAAACCTCACGGGTTGCCAAAAGCCCCTGCAGAGGGAAGGCGACTCCACAGGGTTTTCCTGGCTGTGACCTGGTGGCAGCAGAGGGCCACATGTTTGTTCTGAGCAGTCCCTGGGAAGGCTCACCCACCGACTTTTCAGGTAGAAGCCAGATGCCATCTGCTGACAATCCCCCCCCCCCCCATGGGCCTGCATAGAATTTAGGCTGCATAGGGTTATCAGTCCTGGTGGCGTCGACTGTTAGAAGTTGGGCGAGTAACTGCAAGATCAGCAGTTCGAAACCACCAGCTGTTCCACAGGAGAAAGTGGAGACTTTCTACTCCCGTAAAGGAATCCTGGTGGTGTGGTGGGCTGCTAAGCACAAGGCCAGCAGTTTGAAACCACCAGCTGCTTCTCCCTCGAGTCAAAGAGGAGGCTTTCTACTCCTGTCAAGAGTCTCAGAAACCCACAGGGGCAGTTCTGCCCTGTCCTGTAGGGTCACTATGAGTTAGAATCAGCTCCGTGGCAGGGAGTTGGGTTTTAGAGTTTGGGCGGCTCAGGAACCAACTCACCAGGCCTGTCATTAACGAGGACAATAAACAGAGCCCGGGTGGCATCATGGGTACACGTTGGGCTGCTAACTACAAGGTCAGGAGTTCAAAACCACTAACTGCTCCGCCAGAGAAAGATGAGATTTTCTATTCCTGTAAAGTGACAGTCTCAGAAACCTACAGGGGCAGCCCCACCCGGTCCTGTAGGCAGGGTTGCTGTGAGTGGGCATCGACGCAATGCCAGAGACGGAATCGTGACTGGAGAACTCCTGGTGACTTAGTAGGTCAGCGGAGAAGAGGTAGGCTCAGCACAGTTTCCTTCTGTCGTGTATGGGGTCTCCAGGGGACCATTCTGGCACTAGGGTCACCAGTAACAACGTCCTGGAAGAGAGAGGAGAAAGAAGACTGCAGAGGGAGAACATGGACCTCTGGGGGGTTCTTGGAAATTGATTTTCCCATCGGGCCTTGGTTGCCCCCTCCTTAATGGAACAAGCCTGCCATTTAAGGCTCAGGCTCGGGTGAGCTTCTGGGTCATTGACAGCCCAGCCTAGACAAAGTGATGAGAAAGAACCTTATTCCCCCCAGCTTCCAACACACAGAAGAGAAGGCCAAGTCCGGGGAGTTGCCCCCCATGGTTGAATCTATCCTTAGATGTTGGCAACCCCCAACATCTCCAGCCTCCCCCCTGCCATTGGTGTGTGTGCCTATCTAGCTGTCATGTGAGACCCAGAATGGGTGGAGGAAGTGACTGACAGCAAAATGCCATAGTCTGTTAGGTCTCCAACTGATCACATGAGAGTTGTCTGTGCTATTGGAAAAAGGCGGTGTGGGTGGCGGGGGAGACCGGCCAGGGAGTAAACTCTCTTTCCCTGGGAGACTGGCAGTAAAGCAAACAGGGAGAACGCAGCGTGTTGAGGTCACATGGGTGGACCCAGGCAGGTGGAGACCCAGAGACTTGAGGCTTCTCCATGCTGAGCGGGATCTAGACCCGGGTGCACATCCACCTGTCCCTCTGGCACTTTCTCTCCACTGGGCACCCTGGCAGAACATGAAGCCCCTTGTCAGGTGTCCCTGACTAACTCTGCTACAATCCAGAACCCCTTAACCACACAGTCTTCAGACACTGCTGGTTGTCTTGTGCCCTCCTGGCCCCAGTGGATGCCACGGGTCTTGTAAGCTGTGCCCTCTTCAGACAGGAATGCGGGACAGTCTGCACGGCAGAGGGTTCCCATTGCATTTCCAGGCAGTGTGACCCAGCTCGTGGGTGGCCACCACCCATGTGCCCCTGGAGGCCTATGTGTTCTGCCTATGATATGCATGTTTCAGTGGGTGTGTCAAGACTGAGGCTAGGAAGAAAGGCCTGGCAGTCTCCTTCCAAGCGCCAGCCAGTCAAAAGCCTACATGTCCTGCAGTCAAACAGTGATGGTGCAAGCAGGGGCACGCTCTGCCCCATCCATGACAGCTAACAACCTCTACTGCCTACGAGGCACCACGCGACACTCAAACCAGGAGTGGTCCACGTGGCCATGAAGGCCCACCCCTCACAGTACAGGTAAGGGGCCGGCGATGTCAGAGGGCTCAGGTGACAGGCCCAAGGTCACACCGATTAGTGCCTTAGCCCCATACTCAAAAACCCTGTTCTCTTCACTCCAGGGCAGGTACCCTTTTCTCTGAACTGGGCATTCCATCAGCGTTACTGCCTTCAGCTGTCACAGTCCCAGTGTATCTATGGGGGCAGAGGGGGTGGAGCAGTGGACTTCAAAACACGTCTGGGGAAATGGAATGAGAAGATACTGGGATTTTCCCACGCATGTTTGGAAGTCCCCTGCATGTGCCACAGAGAAGTGGTTGGCTTGGGAGGAATGCTTCCGAGTCACTTAAACACCGAAGCAGTTCGTGAACCAGGATGAGTGATCCAGATGAGCTGCCCTGGTGGATCCAGTTTCCTAGGAAACATCGCCTGCCTCCATACAGCCTGGCCAGCGTGCTCTTTAGCGGCAGATACGGCGAGACTGTCTCACGGATTTTTCACGTCAGGGGAGACCAGTCCCTGGGGAAGGACACGATGCTCAGTAAAGCAGAGAAGCAGTGAGGAAAGAGGAAGTCCCTCAACGAGACTGGTGGACACAGGGCTGCCGCGATGGGCTCACACATGAGAACGGCACAGGCCAGTCCGTGGCTCCTGTCCCGCAGCGGGTCTCTCTGAGTCGGCACTGACTCACTGGCCCCCAACAACAATAGGAACCCCGGGGTGCAGCGGGCCAACTTCAAGAGTGTCTGTTCGAACCCACTCACTGCTCCTTGGGAGAAAGATGAGGTCGTCTGCTCCTTCAGAAAAAAAAAAACCGTCAAAAACTCGTGGGTGCAGTTCCACTCCACCCTTACAGAGTGACTGCTGCCACCCGTGGGGGTCTTCATGGACTGGAATGGACCAGGTGGCTTCTGGCTTCATTTGCCTGGTGGGGTGACACAGTTATAAAGAGCCCTAGAGGAGGAATGGGAGTTCGAACCCACCCACCCACCACACCACAGCAGACCAAAGTGTGTAAGCATGCCAGCGGGCAGTTCTCCTTTGCCCTCCAGGGGGCCCCAGTGAGTCAGAATCGGCTCAATGGCCCTGAGTAGTTCTGGTTGTATTTGGAGCGCCTTCCCAAACCAGCAGGAGTCCTAGCACTGTAGTGGTTACCCGGCAAACTTATCTGTTCAAAACCACCAGCCTCCCCAAGGGAGAGAGATGAGGCTTTTTACTTCTGTAAAGAGTTACAGTCTCCGAAACCCACAGGGGCAGTTCTACCCTGTCCTTTGGGGTCGCTCTGAGTCAGAAGCAACTCGATGGCAGTAAGCGTAGCTTGGTTTCCCAAACCAGAGTGTTCTCTTCTACCCGCAGAACCTTGCTCCGCCTCCCCCGAGGACCAGATCCTCTTGTGCTGTGCACAGCTGGATCCTGGCTGGTGGGACCTGCCTGGCTTCCAGGTGCTCGCCCGGTGTCTGTCTGTCTGTCTGTGTCAGCCCCTCCTTGAGAGGGAGCTCTGTGCCTCCCCTACAGTCCGGAGAGAATGAGGGCTCCCGGGCTAAGGGTGATGGTGGAGCCAGACAACATGCCTGGGGATAGTGGCAGGTTTAGAGTGGCATCTGCGGAAATCCGGGAAGACTGAGGAATGCGTCTGAACAGATGGCACACCAAGAACCCTGGAATGGAACGCTCACCCAAAAGGTGCAGGGGCTGACGAAGGTGGCCGAAAGAAAGGGCTATTCGTGATCGATGATGACGCCCTTGTAGCTGTGCCTTGTGTAAGCCAGTGGGCTATGTAGGGTTGGAAAACGCTTTCTGAGCCCTGTTCTGAAACGGCTCAAGCGCCTCATCAAGTCAGGAGAGAGGCGTTAGACAAATGCTCGTGTGGGGGAGTTTGGCTCCCTGGGAAGCATACCTAATCGACTTGACGTACATATCCCGGTGGCTGCCTCTTCAATCCACTGCTGCCGCAACAGAAATAGCACACGTGGTGGTTTAGAAGCAGGATTTATTCACTGACAGATTCTGGGCTGGATGTCCAAATGCAGCTCTAGGGGAAGGCTCTCTCTGTGTTGGCTCTGGGGGAAGGTCCTTGTCTCCCCCATAGCTTCTGCTCCCAGATGATCTTCGTGGCCTGCCATCCATCTTCTCCTAGGTCTAGGAGGTTCTCAGCACAGGAACTTTGGACCGTGGGATGTCCTCTGCTCCCAGCTTTTCTTCTTGGGGAGCTGGTAGCCATCCCCTATCTCCCTGCTCAGGTCAGTTTCCTTCCACAGAGATTCCCACCCCAGGGAAAGCCCTCTCACATGGAATCGGACTGTGACGTGAGCAAGGGTGCTGTACCTCCACCCTCACCCTGACTCATTAGCATAACAAATATAACCGGGTCTGCATGCCGATCCCTGGAGGCCTGCCTCATCAACACGTGGAAGCGGTCAGGATTTGCAACACATCACAAGGGAAGGGTCACGTGGCGGGGCATGATGACATCATGACATAGCTGTCAAATGACATCATGACATAGCTGAGAATCGCAGCCTGGCCAAGTTGACCCATGTTCTGGAGAGACACAATTCAATCGCGAGAGCAGTTTCCTAGTTCTTACGGCAGGAAGGCCTCGCTCCTGACAGCCGGTGAAATGCTGTGGAGCAGAGTCCCACTCTGCCGCCTGGGAGCTTGCCGCGAGTCCGCATGAATGCAGCGGCAACTGCCCACGTGGCTCCTGTGTAGCTGAGCACCAAGGTGCCCCTCACTCAAGCCTTGGACTTTCCAATCGCCGCCTCTGCCTGGGAAGGCTGGACGCTGAATCAGGAAGACGAAAGGAGAATGGGTGCGTTTGAACCATGGTGCTGGCATCGAATATCGAAAGGTCCTTGGACTGCCATAAGAACAATCCATCTGTCGTGGAAGAAGTCCGGCCAGGAGGCTCCTTAGATGCAAGGGTGGGGAGATTTCATCTCATGGACTTTGGACACGTTATCAAGAGACCAGTCCCTGGAAAAGGACGTCACACTGGGGGAAGTAGAGGGGCAGCCAAGAAGAGGAAGAGTCTTGACTCGATGGGCCGACAGCGGCTGCAGTCATGGGTGCGTGCAGAAGGAGCGCCGCGAGGACGGTGCCCGACTGGGCACTGTTTGCTTCTGTCCTACGCGGCGCTGCTGTGGCCCGGGACTGACTTGATATCACCTCACAACCACAATGTGCACATGTGGATTACCACAACCAGCAGTGGGGTTCACTTCCAAGTGCTCTATTCCATCCTGAAGATCAGACTGCAACTGGATTGGCCTGGCGTTGCCCCAGAGGGTTACGGCACAGATAAAAAGGACCGCAGTCGACAAAGAAGCCAGTTGTATGCGCTGCTGTGCTTGGGTACTGCTGAAGGGAGAGATTCACATGTAGCTGATCTTTTGGGGAAGTTAATGTTTGTAGCCCATGATCTCACTCTTTGATTTCTCTCAAAATTAACATGGCGGACATCCATTTTAGCTCATTCTTATGTGAAGACACCACAGATGATGACCGAGTGGGGTCCCTGTAGGGACATCTAACTGCGGGTTCCTTTTCGACATGTACGCAGCTGGGCAAAGGAAGCCGAGCGATGGCTACGTTCAGACTTCCTCATGGAGGGTTTCTGTCCCTGATGCTAATCTTGCCGAGACCTGCCTGTCCCAGATACACAGAGGACGTGGGCAGGGATCCTGGCTCCTGCTGTCACGGCAGCCTTGTGCATTTAAGCAAATAGCTTTTGTACGTTGAGGTTTCTGCACTGCCAGGGATCGAGTCTCTGTCACAAGTTGTTAGAAAGAGGAAAACAAGAGAAAAAGATATAGGAACACGGGGGTTCTTTGAAAAATATAATCCAAAAGGAAGAGCCACTTACAGGCCTACTTCAGTGATATTGAGGAGCCGTTCTAGGCCATTGACGGAAAGTCAATATCGCACTCAAGCAAGTCACACGAATAGTTTGGGTTTCCCAGTTCACTTAAGAATTATAGTGACAAAAAAAAAAAAAGAATTATAGTGACAATATACAAGGATCAGTTTGGGCAGTGGGTTACCATTCACGAGGTTTGCAGTTCGAAACCACCATCCGCCCAGTGAAAGAAAGACCAGGCTTTCTATCTCCATAAAGAGCCACCATCTCAGAAGCCACAGGGGCAGTTCTGCCTTATCCTATAGGCTCGCTGTGAATTGGAATTAACTCGACGGTGGTGGGTTTGGTTCTTGGTGTGTGTAGCTCAGGAAAGGAGCTCTGATGATACAGAGTGAGTTACATGCTGCGCTGTTAATCACAAGGTCAACACTTTGAAACCACGAGCCACTCCATGGGAGAGAGGTGAGGCTTTCTACTCCCATAAAGAGTTCAAGTCTCGGGGCAGTTCGACCCTGTCCCACAGGGTCTCTATGGAATTATACAATTTCATGTCAACTTGATAAAAGGGTGGGGTCTGCCAATTGGGTCACAGCCTAATGGTCCCTCCTTGTGGGCCTGGCCTTCTCGGGATTCTGGGAACTTCTCTTTCTCTGGATTCTTCCATCAGAAGAGGCACTCTTTCTCTCTCTCTCTCTCCCTTCCCTTTCCTGCTGTTGAGACACTAGCGGTCTGCAGGAGCCACATGGAGCCATGAAGACAGCCAGAGCCCTGGAGATGCATCCACCACCAGTGGATCCATAGGACTTTCCACCCACCAGCCTGCTTTCGGTGTTATTGCATGTGCCATATGAGCCCAAAGAGAAATTCATGGGCTAGTATTGGACTTATGAGTTAATGTTGAACTTAGGGACTTGATTGGACTGGGTTGGGATGTTTTATCGATGGTTAATTACATTTTGATATAAAGCTATCTCATACACATACACATATATAACTGTCCTTGGATTTGTTTCTCTAGTCAACCTGGCCTAACACATTGTGGTACCTTGGGAGTGGGGTACTAGAGAAACAAATCATAAAGATGGAGAGCGGATGCTTGTTTGACCTCTGACTCATGGTAGTTCTTTGGCTAGCCAGAGGTCGGATATGGCCATGCGGTTTACTGGATTGTTTTCTGCAAAGAACATTGGAAGTTAAAGTTTTGATTATTTTCTTTGGTTGTTGTCTTTGGTTATCCCTCTTCAAAATGGTGAAAATGAATTGATTAATGTATATTTTGAGCCCAGGGGGTGAAATCGCCCCTTGAATGTCTGAGTCCATGCTGTTTAGTGAAAATGGTTAACAGAGGTCAAAATGGCCAACAGAAAGCCCAGCCCTGGCTTGGTGCAGTCAGAAGCCTAAGGCTATATTTTGGATCAATGGGATAGTTTACCTAAGGATTAAGATACATTTAGATAAGGATTGAACTTGGCTGTTTAATGAACTGAGTTTATGATCTGACTGTACTAGGTTTATACTATTTTCTTCTGCTTATTGTTATTCATATAATGATTAATAGAAATTATTATTGGAAAGTGTAAATAGAGAGTTTGTAAGCTTGCTGTTTCAGCCACCAATTTGAATCTTTAAATGGGTTAGGACACCCTGCAAAGAAGGCTCTGAAAAGATAAGCCCCACCCAGAGCTGTGGAAGACCCAGGACATTTGCATTGGAAGAGACTTGCCTAGGGGGCTGTTGACAGACTGAAGGGAAAATAGGAAGGAGCCCTTTGGAGTTTTGAATTTTGAACTTGTGGTTTGTGCCTGAAGCTGGGGAAATTTGGAGCCACAAGGAACTCTCCTCCCTAGGACTGAACAGTAAAGGGAGCCTGCGGGAAGCCTGAAATGTTTGCTAGTTGACCACCTGGATCCACTTGTTGAGTGGAAGTGGGAGAAATGCAGCAATAAAGAGATGGGTTGAGTCTGGCCATGGACACCCGTGGCCCTGGTTCACAGGGACTAGAGGAGAAGATGAGAGCAGGTTGACTGGCCTGAAGTCCATGACCTAGCACAAGGGGGCTAGGGTTCAGAATTTTTCACATGGCCTGTGGTCTAAAGGCGAGGCCATCAATGGGCACCTAGTGAGGCCAAGGGAGGCAGCCCATATTGAGTTGACCAGAATCCGACCAAATGAAGAGAAGATTTTTGAGCCTGTGAACTTGTGCATATTGCTGTTGTCTTCAAGGACGGTCTGTCCTGATTTGACTTTGCTTATGGATGTGGATTTGTTAGGCAGCTTAGTTTAGGGAATTGGGAAGTCCATTTACGCATGCCCAGGAGAACCAGCAAAGGACAAAGCTGGATTTTCCCGCCAGTGGGCGGAGATGGGCGTTACACCTGGAACAGCCCACCTGGGCCAGGTGACTGCAATTCAGCCAATGGGAGTTCCCCCGGGAACTCTTAAGAAGGCAGGAACCGAGAGGGAGAGGGTCTTGCTTGAGCTGGTCTGGTCGTCTTCCTGGGAGGAGAGATCCTTGCGTGACCCGGAGCAGTCTCTGCGAGGCCGCATGGTCAAAGGAATCCTCTGGGTGCCGCGTAAAACCTGAAGCTTCTTTTAACTCTCATTAAATTCACTTGGATCACGAGCCCGGCTTCGGCGTGAAATCTTTCTCGCGTGGAGTCAAGGACTCAGGTTGGAATCTAGCCAGGAGAGAGACCTAACAGATTCATAAGACTCCAACTGTCAAAGACTATGATTGTCTCCTCAGAGCACTGGGTGGATGTCAGTGGGCAGCATAGAAATTAGACACCCCAAATAGGTTTGTTTCTCTAGTCGACCTGACCCAACAGTCTCCATCAGTCAGAACGGGTTCCGTGGCAGCGAGTTGGGGTTTTTGGTATACTGTGGTCTTTGAAGTGAGTAAGAATGAAAACATCTGAAATACTGTGGGAAAGGCAGCGTGGGCCCTAGAGACGCCAGTGAGAAGATGCTGTGGACACGTGGCACAGTACGCTTGCCTGACACTGTGTCTCCATGGAGCTCTCATTTGTGGAAAAACACCCGCCGTGGCTGCAGACTGCCATCAAGTGGAGCAGCCAGCAGTGCGGTCTGTCTGTCTGCCTGTCTGCCCCTTTGGTCACGGGACTGTGGGAAGCTGTTTTGTTGTTGTTGTTGTTTTTAAACCGTATGGTCTTAATAGTATGGCTGGTCTTCACAGACATTTCCAGAGAGGGAAGATCCAGATTCACAGGTAAAGTGCATTATCTGATCCTAAGTACACAGGCTTTCCCTCACTCTCCTTTCTGGATCAGTAGCTACTGCCCGATCTCTGTTTATACACAGTCCATTTCCCAAATAGATCATTTGTTTCCACCAATGGGGCATGCCAAGATGACTTATCTTTTACATCGATGAGGGCAGTGGGACCTCTTGGATGATGTGGTTGGCATGATTATGCATGTGTCGAAGCCAGCAGAGGCAACCTTTGTGTACCTGCGGGCCTTCTTTGAAGTGGTTGTTGTTGTTAGGTGCCATCGAGTCGGCTCCGACCCATTGTGACCCGATGCACAACAGAACGAAACACTGCCTGGCCCTGCACCTGCCTCACCCTTGTCTCTATGCCTGCGCTGTGACAGCTGCTGTGTCAGTCCACCTTGCTGAGGGCCTTCCTCCTCTGCACGGCCTCTCCACTTTAGCAGACGCGATGTCCGCCACCAGGGACTGGTCTCTTCTGACAGCCTGCCCAAAGTAAGTAAGCGAAACACTTGATAGCAATTGATCTCCTCCTTCTCCTCTTCCTCCTCCTCCTTCCCCTCCTCCTCCTTGTCCTCCTCCTCTTCCTCCTCCTGCTACTACTACTTCTCCTTCTTTTTCTTGGCATTCTTTTACTGTAAAGGTGGGGAGCGTCCAGCCTGCAGGCTGCATAAGGCCCGAAACCCCTCCATACCAGCTAACTCCCCAAGAGAAGCCAGTTCAGCCTGCACATTGTGCTGCCGATCTCACCAGCGGGGTCCTTCTCCAGGCACTGGTCTCTGACAGGGCCACTGGAAAGTGAGAAAGCTTCTCTACGGGGCACTCTGGTTGTACGTCCTCCCCAACATTTTTGTGTGTCCGTTCCTGGTGCTTTCAATATTCTTCTCTAACACCATACTTCAAACCCACGCATTCTTCCTTATTTAAGGTTCAGCTTTCACATGCATATCAGAGCTGAGTTAATTAAATGTAAACTTTTATGTTGATAATTTTGTGTGGCCCTTGGAAACCCAAACGCACAGTCATCGAGTCAATTCATTTCATAGAGACCTTTAGGACGGGGTAGAACTGCACCCTCACCCCTGGCTTTCTGAGACTGTAACTGTTTATGGGAATAGAAAACCTCATCTTGCTCCTGAGGAGCCGCTGGTGGTTTTGAACAGCTGACTTTTCAGATAGCAGCCCAATGAGTAACTACTACACCACCAGCCCCAGGGCCCTTGAGTGATGTTGTAAACATCTGAATGGCCCTTGGCAGGAAGAGAACTCCCCCCACCCACTCTAAGGCTTTATTTATGTCAGTGCCTTTTGGCCTCCTAACAGCCCTTTGAGATAGTGCTAGTATCAGCCCCAAGTTGCAGATGAGGAACTAAGATCGAGAGAGATTAAATAACTTGCCCCAGGTCACTCCGCTGTCAGCGAGGTTATCGGGTCAGTCCCAGGTAGCCTGCGTGCACCCTCTTCATTTCAGTTCCACACTGGCTGCTAAGGCAGGTCAGCGCTCTGAATGAAACCACCAGCCGCTCTCCAATCCCGATTTACAGTCTGCCGTTGGATTTTCTTTAGGATTAGGTAGTCTCAAGAGAGCTTCTGCAAGATCAAAACCTCCCTGCTTCAAGTTACTTCCCACTCGCAGTGACCTGATAGGACAGGCGGGAACTCCCCCTGTGGGTTTCCCAGACTGGGATTCTCTGTGGGAGTAGAAAGCCCTGTCTTTCTCCTGCAGAGCAGCTGGTGGTTTCAAACTGCTGACCTTGCAGTTAGCAGCCCAAAGCGTGGGGCCAGAGCCTCATTACAACCAACAGCCAGGTGAGGTTCCCACCATGAGTGGCTTGTGTCTGCGCAGACGTAGTTGGTGTAGACGTGTGCGCGCGCTTGTGTGTGACTTGAAACAACAACAGCAATGAACGGAGCTGACCTGGTGGGTGCGTCAGGAAACCATGGGGTTGTCATGGCTGAGTTTAAAGAAGTAAGCTCCAGCTCACTTTGCTGAGCCCTCATGGTGTGGTGGTTATGTGTTGGCCCGCTAACCCCAAAGTCAGCAGGTTGAATCCACCGGTTGCTCTGTGGATGAAAGAGGAGGCTTTCTATTCACATAAAGATTTACAGCCTTTGAAACCCACAGGGGCAGCTCTTCCCTGCTCTACGGGGTCTCTTTGAGTCAGAACAGGCTCCATGGCAGGGAGTGCTTGGGTTGGTTTATCTTTATTTCACCAGGGGTCCTGGTGGTGAAGGGGTTAAAAACTCAGCCACCAATTGCAAGGTTGCCCTTAGGACCCACCCAGGCGCCCCAGGGAGAAAGTCCTGGCTGTCAGCAACACCAGGTCAAGATGACAGTGGGAAGACCTGCCAGGGCAGTTCTACTGGGTCCCAGGAGGTTGCCAGGTGAGGTCAATCTGAGGTCGCTCAACTGAAAGGGCAGCGGTCACAGCAGGTTTCAAACCTCCGACCTTTCTGCTGGTAACAGAACTGAACCACCAGCCCCACGCTCACACCACCCTCTAGTCCCAGAGAAAAACTCTCCTGGTGCTGAGGAGCGGCAGGTGGTTGTGAACTGCAGACTCACAGGGACAGAGTGTGGGGACGGAGGCAGCTCCCTCTGTCCACGGACACCTCTTTTCTGCAGAGTGCAGGGCCCACTGCGGCTGGGTGTCTTTAAATCACTTCAATAGCCGCCCTTCCTGACACCGGAGGGGAATGGTTTGCAAGAACCTGTGCTCTCCATTCATGCCGCCCTCCCCCCTGCTTTCTCACCCCTCCTCCCCGGTCCCCAGGCGCTGAGGACAGGAGGGGAGCAGGGGGTGTGCTAACAGGGCCCCTGGGAAAAGTGCCAGCTCCCTCCTTGCCTCATGGCTCTTTGTGCCAAGTCGGCACAGCCCAGCGGGGACACCCTGCATGAGAAGTGGGTCCCAGGCCCAGTGTCAAGAAAGAGGATCCGTCACAAGGTGTGGGGGACTGTGTGAGAAGGGGAGCTGCTTTGTTTTGTTTATTTATTATTAAACAATCATTTTATTGGGGGCTCTTATAACTCTTATAACAATCCATACATAAATTGTGTCAAGCCTATTTGTATATATGTTGCCATCATTCTTTTATAGACATTTACTTTCTATTGAACCCTTGGTATCAGCTCCTTTCTCACCCCCCTTGTGGTCCCTTGATAAATGATAAATGATTATTATTATTTTCATATCTTACACTGACCACTGCCTCCCTTCCCCCATGGTTTCTGCTGTTCTTTCCCCTGGAGGGGTGTGTGTTATGCGTTATGGGTCGATCATGCAATCGGTTCCCCCTTTCCTCCCCTCCTCTCCCCACCATCCCTTTCCCCTTCTGGTATCACTATTCCCATTCCTGTTCCTGGATCCTGAGTGTTGTGAGCTCTTATCTCTTATCTGCACTTGTGCACGTGCTCAGGTCTTGCGTGCAGTGACAGGCAGGACTGGGGTCACGGTGGTGGGGGGCAGGGAAGCCTCAAGGAACCAGAGGACATTGTGCGTGTCATCAGTGCTTTACTGCGCCCTGCTTGGCCACAGAGCAGGTGCCAGTTCAGTAACTTCTCCCAGTTCTGACATAGCCACATGGGTGGTGGTCTCCAGCTGGTGTCACCCTGCACATGCCCCTGCCCCTGCCTGCCTTCTGACCTCTCCTCCCTCCAGTACCTTGACTGCACTGCCCCCAAGCTTGCCACGGGGCTCACGGGGAGCAGTGGGTGCTATCAATGTGACACCACTGGGATCCTTCTTTAAAGGGCTCCAGACAGGTGTTCTTTAGGAATTAAGCCTAAAGATCCCCTTCAGGGTGGGACCCCTGGTGGTGTAGAGGTTACAGGTTGGGCTGCTATCGCAAGGTCAGCAGTTCAAAACCACTAGTTGCTCTTCTGGAGAAAGATGAGGCTCCCTACTCCTGGAAAGAGTCACAGTCTCAGAAACCCACAGGGGCCGTTCTACCTTCTGCTAGGGGACCCCTGCGGGTGGGAATGGGCTCAATGGCAGTGAATTTGGAGGGAGAAAGATGAGGCTTTCTACTCCCACATATAACTGTCATCTAGTTCTTTAGTATTTCCTCCCCTTATCAGGGATTTTATTTGTTTTGCCTCATTAATCATGTTACAGTTCCCTATGTTCATTTGTGTAGTTAAGATAGTTTGATACATGAAAGCAAAGATGGATAACCCTTCAGAAAGAGTAACAGGAGCAATGGTTCCCTGAGGGCACAGGAAGAGTGGGGAGGGAAGGGGGAGCTGAGAGCACTGTTGACTGTATAACTCCGCGAGAGCAAACAGCAGAATTGTATGTGAATGGATATATTGGAAGGTGTAAGATACTGGAAAATAAATAAGGGTTCCTGGGGGGTAGGATGGAGGAGGGAAGGGATAAAGCGGAACTGGTATCAAGGAGTTTAAGACGAAAGAAACTGGTTTGAAATTGATTGTGGTAGCAATTGTACAATACTGCTTCATGTGGCTGAACTATGGAATGTTATGATATCTGTAAGAGGCTCCCAGTAAAATGAGGGGAAAAAAGTTAGTCTCAGAAACCCATGGAGCAGTTCTTCCCTGTCCTGTTGGGTCGTGAGTCGCCATCGCCTCGATGGCACTGAGTGGGGGAGGGAGTGGCATCTAGAAGCGTTTACTTTCTGATCTCTCCATGGGCCTGCCTTTCCCATCCCTGCTCAAGGGCCGGAGCACATTCAACAGAGGGCTGTTCCCTGCGGCTTCTCTGCAAATGGCTTTTGGACTTCCCCTGTCATCTATCGCCTGCTGCAAGCAGGGCACTCAGAATTCAGTCCGTCTCGGACATAAAGAGGAGATGACACAGAGTGTAGAAGCCACAAGACCTTCTCCCACCACCAAAGAAGAGATGACAACAATGCTAAGACACTCCTAGACCCGGGACTGGCAGAGGCCAGGCCTTCCCCTGGAGCCGGGCCCTGGATTCTGACTGCCAGCCTGCTGGCCCAGCACTCTCACCCCCCTCTTGCAGCTAGGCCCAAGGAGCATCCAAGGGGAAGCCAAAGACCGTGGCTCCCTGGCTTCCTGGGCAGATGTGTACCAGCTCATCCCAAACAAAACGTGTTCCCACAGGTCTCTGTGATGAGGAGATGACAGCAGAGAGGTTCCCTGGCCATGACCTTGTCTTAGTCTCACTCCAGAGGTCACCTTCTAGAAAAGATCCCATCGCAACAGGGCCTGCTGAGTGGAGCGGCTGGGCCCGTGCAACTCAAGGCCGAGCGCTCATCTCAGAAGGCGATGGCGACTTGTTTTTGGGGGATCTCATGGGGGGGCATGTCAATAGATTTTCTCAGAGCACATGGGATGATCATGAAAAAGTTTTAAGAAAACAGAAAGCTGAGAGGCCAGGGGTAAAATAGGCCAAGAGAATTGCACCGGGGAATTTATTTATTTTTCCAATACAACCATGCAGCTGCTCATTCTCCCAGGGGAACCTTCCCCCCATCAGCGCCCACCCCCTCAAGCCCTGCTCTCTCTCCTTCAGAATTGTTTGTTGTTGTTCCCCAAACTCCAAGAACACAGCAGAGGGACATGACTGAGCCCCTGAAGCATGCCCAAACTGCCATTTTGTCCTGTTGCAACTCAACCAGGGGCTCACACTCACTGCCAGTCAGTTGATGCCCACTCACAGTGACCCTACCGGACCGAATAGAACTGTCCCTGAGGGTTTCCAAGATTGTAGCTCTTTCCAGGGGACTGGCTGGTGGTCTTGAACAGCTGACCTTGTGGATCTCGGCCTAACATGTAACCACTGCGTCACCTGGGCTCCTCAGGGCCAACCAAAGACCTCAGAGTTAATTTGCTGGGAAGGGTTGGAGAGATGGGAACATTGCCTCAGAAGTGTGCAGACCTCATTGGAAAGTTTGTTGAGCAACCATAGCTTCTGTGTTAGGCAGGGTCGACTAGAGAAACAAATCCAGGGACATTCCTGTGTGTATAGGAAAGAACTTTCTATCAAAGAGCAATTGTGTATTGAGAAAACATCCCAGCCCAGTCCAGATCAAGTCCATAGGACCTCTATTAGCCCATAAGTCTGATACTAGTCCATAAATTCCTCTTCAGACTCACATAGCAGATGCAATGGTGCCGAATGCAGGAAGATCATAGACCGGTGGGTGAAAAGTCTTGTGGATCCAATGGGGTGGAAGAATCTCAGCACTGGTGCGGGTCTCCACATGGCTCCTCCAACTCTGAGTATGTCTCTCCAAAAGGAAGGTGAAGCAGAGAAAGAGAGAGAGAGAGAGAGAGAGAGAGAGAGAGAGAGAGAGAGAGAGAGAGAGAGAGAGAGAGAGAGAGAGACTAACAGGGCTCAGCAAGTCTCCTGTGTCTTGTCAACAGGAAGACCAAGGAAGAGAGAGGAAGTTCCCAGAATCCTCATGAGAGAAGGCCACGCCCACAAGGAGGCATCATCAAGCTGTGACCTGATTGACAGGCTAGACTCCACCTCTTCACTCTTAAAACCCTCAAGTTGACATGGAATTATGTAACTGCCACAGCTTCCTATTTTGATCTTTTTATGTAATAAACATTGCTGTGATTTTATAGCAGCGTGTTTGACGATCCTCATCAGCAAATGGGATATCAGTGTCAGGGAAAGGGAAGGGAGGGAACATTGCACGTGTCTGCTAGATGGGCTCGGTGTCGTTACTGCGTGGTGCCATTACCGTCCTCAGCTACTAGCAGAACGTTTGGAGGTCCGAATCCACTCAGAAGCACCTCAGGAGAAAGGCCTGGCCGTCTGCTTTGGAACAGGCAGTCATGGGAAACCCTTTGGAGCGCACGAAGTGCTACTCTGACCCGCACAGGCTGGGCCGGGAGCGGGGTGGATGAGCCAGGGACTTCCCATTTGGCAGATTTGAAATGTGACACTGTTTTCCCAGGTGGGGCTGACTCAGCAATTTTACTGATGGGGACACTGAGGCGAGGGAGAGCCACATGGATCAGCACTCTGAATCCCTGAGGGGGGAGTGAGGCAGCGCTCTAAGCCAGGGGGCCGGGTTTCAATTCCCAGCCTTGTTGGGGTCATCTTTCTCTTTCCCCCAAACCTTTTATTGGGCGCTAATTCAGCTGTCCTAGCATTCCCTAGGTCAATCGCATCACGCAGGGTTGTACAATTGCTACCACAACCCGTTTCAGAACCTTCTCTTTCTTCTTGGGGTAGCCATTCTTTCTGCAGATGGGAAAGCGGAATCTCAGCCTGAAAGGGGCAGTCGCCAGCTTTTGTACTGTGTTCCATTGCGAACAGGGCGGTACCCACTCCCACCACCAACACCCCCCCGCCCCCCCAGCCCTGCTTCCCGCCTTCTCCCTCCTTCATTCCCAGCTCTGGGCGCCAAGGTTGGCTTTCTCCACTGAGTTCTGAAAAAGTCCAGTCTGCTCGGAGGCACGGTATTTCTTTCTTAGCAGGGGGTGGAGGGAGCGAGGGGGAGGCTGGGCTTCAGCTCGAGTCCTGGCTTGCCCGTTCCTGTGCGTTCCTGAAGCTGTTCTTGCTGGCTTCAGTCCGGCACTGCTTCATCATTAAGGGCTCCGGCCTTAGAGCCGTGTCTTGGAGTGAGTAGAGGGCACCGGGTAGGGATGCTGAGCCATCTCAGTGACACATCAATCACAGTCATTTGCCCCATCAGCACCCAAACAGGGGAAGGCAGAGGCTAATGGGCTAATTGGGTTAGAGAGGCATTTGTAGAGGTGCTTCCAGGCAAATTGCTTCTTGTCTGCATTGCTCAGCCTCTGCCTTTGCTGCTGTTCCTCACAGCGGGCTACCGAGACCTGGTGACAGAGGCCTGGCCTAGATTACTCCCTGCCTAATTCCCTTTGGGAAGAAATCTGTCTTGGAAGAAGTACAGCCAGAATGCTCCTCAGTGGCAAGGATGGTGAGACTTCATCTCTTATATTCTGGACCCAAAGAGACCAGTCGCTGGGGAAGAAGCTCCTGCTTGGTAAAGCGGAAGGGCATCAGAATAGAGGAAGACTCTTGTGTTAGTCCTGGTGGACCATTGGAACAAATTCAGGGAGACACTCATCTGTGAATAAGAAAGAGCTTTAGATAGCAAGTAATTGTATATTAAGAAAACCCCCAACCCAGTCCAGATAAAGTCCATAAGTCTGATTTTAGTCCAGGTGTCTGATACCAGTCTATAAAGCCTTCTTCAGATTCAAGAAACATATGCAATGAGGCTGAATGCAGGAAGACCACAGAGCGGTGGGTGGAAAGTCTTGTGGATCCAGTGGTGGTGGAAGCATCTCAGAGCTGGCGTGGGTCTCCATATGGCTCCTCCAGCTCCAGGGCTCTGGTTCCATCAGCGTAGCTCCATGTGGCTTGTCAACAGGAATGTCTTGCAGGGAACGTATGTGTGTTCCCACCTCCCGAGAGGAATACAGGAGTTCCCAGAATCCTCAGGAGAAGGTCATGCCCATACAGAGGCCTCATTGGCTGTGACCTGATTAACAGTTTTGTCTTTGGGTCACCTTTGCATGTCGTCTGAACGGTTAGCCACTGTTCCCAGCTCACACTGGTTCGTCAAATGTAGACAGGCTGCCTTTTGTCAGCGGCAACCTTTTTTGTGAGTTGATTTGAGAGGAAACGCAAAGAGCAAACCGGTTCTTGTGCCGCAACTCAGACACGCCCTTGTTGGATGACATTGACTGCTGCTTCTGCCCCGTAGCAGCAAGCTTCCTGCTTCCTCTCTCTACTGTTCTTCTCCCTGCCCTGGTGGCGTAGTGGTTACTCGCTGGGTTATGATGCACAGGGTCTGCAGATCAAAACTACCAGCCTCTCTGCAGGAGAAGGATGGGGCTTTCTACTCCCGTCTCAGCCTCAGAATCCCACAGGGGCAGTTTCTGCCCTGTCCTGGAGGGTCACTCTGAGTCAGCACCAACTCGAAGGCAATGAGTTTGGGGTGTTTGTTCCTCCCACAAAAGACCCTAAGGCCATTTTCATTTGACTTTCCCTCCATTTTTACCAGCCACTCAGAACATGTGTGGGTCGGAGGGCTCAGGAACCCAGAGGATTTGTTGCTGTTGTTGTCTGTGAATCTTCACTCTTGTCTTTTGCTTTTCTTCAATTTTGGTTTCTAAAGACGCACACTGTGTATGCTTACTCTGCCCTGCTCAGCACATGAAACCAGGAAGATATCCCACTAGCCCCCCCCCCATACATGTGGTTCTTTCTTTTATTTACTTATTTTTATCTCCCCCAGTCCTTCCTGTCCCTTCTCAATAGCTTATCCCTCCCCTGCCCTGTTAATGCCCCCGTCTCTGGCCGCCTGGTCGTCATCAAAGTCCTATCTTTTGGTGTAAAAAGCACATTTATTTTTCTGGTCATAATGATGTTATTAATCATTTACCCTTGTACGATTGGCTAAGCTTGCTAAGCAGGAGGTTTCCTGGTTTTATCCATGTCGAGCGGCGGTGTTGTTTATTGAAGCATAGCGGTCCCTTGCACAAAGGCACCAGTTTGTCTGTCCCGTCCTCCGTCATTGGAGGGGTTGGTTGTTTCCATGGTTGCACTCTGATGGAAATTGCTGCCACAAACACAAGTGTGCACATGTCTGTTCATGTTGCCATCTCGATTACACTTTTATCAAGGTGCTTGCATGTGCGTCTGTTTGAGAAAGTGCATCTTGATCTCCACAGGCTTGTACAGTTCCGCTGTCCCAATGGCAATGTAAAAGAGTTCCTATCTATTTGCATCTTCTCCATCGTTTACTATTTTTTGTTTTATTGGATTTGGCTAAGATTTTTCGGTGTGAGGTGGTGTCTCATTGTTGTTTTTCTCTTGTTGCTCATGACTTTGAGCCTTTCTTCACAGAGGTTGTGGGCCGCCTGGATGCGGTCTCTGGTAAACTGTCTGCCCCGTCCCTTCCTGCCTCCTGCATTTCCCCACCTACTGCCTCAGAGTCGGTTCCGACTCACAGGGACCCTACAGGTCGCCGTAGGCCCGTTCTCTAGGGTGTCTGAGACCATCAAGCTTCTCGGGAACAGATGGCCGCATCTTTCTCCCTCTGAGGGCTGGTGGCTTTGAACCGCAGATGTCCCTGTAAGTAGCCCAGCGCCTAACCCACATACCCCAAGACAAACAAGGAGGCCGGGGCTCACTTGTCCTCTAAGTCTTCAGCATCCTCTGGGAGTTTACCCCCGGGCTCATCTCCGTTGGCTCTTTCTGCCTTCATGTCCATCTTGCTCTGGGTGCAGCCTGGATTCTGCTGGGAGGGGGAGGCGGCCTGCTCCTCTGTCCATCCAGTCCCACCCCCAGCCCCGTCCCTGACAGCCCCGCCCCTGGGCACACTTCCCCTCCCAGCCCACTCTGCTTGGTAGTCTGCCCCACGTGCCTTCAAGTTTGATCTGTCTCCCTCTTTACTGGCTACCCCCCTTCAAGAAAAAGCAAAGCAGGCCACCGACAGGGGGCTGAGTAGGAAGCAAGAGGGCTCTGTCGTTTGGCCAGCAGGTAGACAGGCAGAGAGCGAAGGGGAGCCTGGGATGATTCACATCGGAGCACACACTGATCTGATCAGGGACCTGGGTCACCTCCAGCTCCACAGTCACACTGAGGACACATTAGGGGCAAGCTGAGATCCCTAGGTTTATTGTTGTCTTACAAGTTCTCAAACTGCCTGAGCTAATGAATAACATGAGGGCGGATTTTAGGTGTCAGCTTGACCCTGGTAGCTGCTGTGGGTTAGGTGTTGGGTGGTTCTGCCCCTAAGGAGAAAAACGAGGCTGTCTGATTTCACACGGAGTCAGCGATCGTCTTGGAAACCCTGGGCAGGGTCCCTATGTGGAGTCATTGCAGGAGATGAAGTCAGTCGGCCTTAGGTGAAGCAGCTTGCCTTCCCTAACTTGGGCGGGCCTCACCCAATTAGTTGAAGGCCGTAAGCACCAGAAGCGAGTTTCTCTCGGGTGTGTTCCCACCTCACAGGCAGTTCCACTCTCTGACCTTTGCCCAGTGGCTGCAGAGGGAGCGGGGAGTCCCTGGTGGTGCAGTGGGAGACGTGCTTGGAGGTTGGCAGGACGATCCCAACTGGAGGGGCCTGGGAAGAGAGGTGTGGTGACCTGCTCCCCAGCGTGCCGACTCGTGTGGGGGGATAGCCACGGGTTGGCCTTGACTAGGCAGCAACAGACAGAAAAGTGATCCCATGTCAGCACCATGCAGGTCAGCGCCCCGGCCGGTGTGTCTGTGAAAGAGACCGAGGCCACGCCTGTGTATGCTTCGGGACCCACCCACAGTGGGAAGCTGTTGGAGAGGCAGGCCTCAACATGACTATAGCATTCTGGGAGCAAGTCACAGGCTTGTGGAGGATGAACTATTATTAGATCTGTCAATATTTGTGAACTTTTAAAAAACGTTTTATTAGGGGCTCATGCAACTCTTACCACAATCCATACATGCATCAATTGTGTAAAGCACTTCTGTACATTCATTGCCCTCATCATTTTCAAAGCATTTGTTCTCCACTTAAGCCCTTGGTATCAGGGCCTCTTTTTACCCCCTCCCTCCCCATTGTCCCCTCCCTCATGAGCCCTTGATAATTTATAAATTATTATTTTGTCATATCTTTCCCTGTCTGATGTTAATTGCTGGCTAATAGTGTTCCCTGTATCTCATCTCTCTCCTTAGTCCGTGTTGGCATGTGTGTGCTGGCACACACACACACACACACACACACACACACCACTCTGCACCCCCACACTGGCAATTGATCATGCAACATCAAAGGCAAACTCCCTGTCATCGAGTTGATTCTGACTCTGAGCGACCCTCTAGGACAGGGTAGAATGGCTTGGTGGGTTTCTGAGGCTGCGACTCTTTGAGAGCAGAAAGCCTTATCTTTCTCTCTCAGAGCAGCTCGTGGTTTCTGTGTGAGTCTGGGTAGATTAGAGAAACAAATCCATAGCTTTATATAAAGAATAATTGCATATCAAGAAAACATCCCAGACCAGTCCAAAAGTCTGATATTAGCCCATTTGTCTGATACCAATCTATAAATTCCTCTTCAGACTCATGCAACACATGCAATGATGCCGAATGCAGGAAGATCACAGGCCAGTGGGTTGGAAGTCTTGTGGATCCAGTGGTGGTGGAAGCATCTCAGTGCTGGCGTGGGTCTCCACGTGGCTTCTCCAGCTCCAGGGCTCTGGCTCCATCAGTGTAGCTCCACACGGCTTGTCAACAGGAATGTAGCAGAGAGTCTGTGTGTATCTGACCTCCAGTGATCTTTGTGTTGCATCCACAGGAGGCTATCAAGCTGCAACCTGATTGACAGGCTAGACTCCCTCCCTTCCTCAAGTTGACCTGAGATGATGCCACTGCCACAGTTTCCAACTGCTGCCCTTGGGGTTAGGAACCCGCTATGCCACCAGGGGTCCTTTGATGATTGTAAGCGCCCATTTGAAAGACGCTGCACATGTAATGGCTGGTGTCACTGGTATTTTTGGCCTTCAGGGACAGGCATCCAAGCGTCCCCACCCTCAGGCTCAAATGGCAGGGAGCTCTTTGCCCTTCGAGGACACCCCCATGCTCAGATCTAGAGCCCCAAAGCCACACAGAGGCGGTGGTTACAGAAACCTGAACTGAGCCCACAGACCACTGAGAATCGGGGTGACTGTGCTGCAGGGAAGGGCCTTTGGAACCTCGATGGTCAAGGATGCGGTTGGCCAAATTCCGTGGCTGTGACGTTCATCATTGTTGCGTGGCCTTCTTAACCCTCTGAAGACAGAGCAGGAGCAAGCTAAGGTAGAAGCCACCCCTACTTCGGACGCCCTGGAGTGGGAGAGTCCAGCTGGGCCCCCAAGGATTTCCAGTGTCTGCTTTCTCCAAAGCCGATGACCAGTCCTTTCTTCCGAGGCATGCCTGGGTGAATTTGAACCACCGACCTTCTGGTTTGTGCTAACAATGGTCACCACCCAAGTACTCCTCTTGGTCCGACAACCACTCATTTCGTGCCATCTCTTCTGTTTTCTCTTCTCCCCCCTCCTCCCCCGACATCCCACTCTCATTCCTGTGGTTGTGGGGTCCCTGGGAAGGTCCCATGACAGGAGCACAAAGGGACTCCTTCACTGTCTGCAGGAAGTAGGCCTAGACCACAGGTCCCCACACTGACGTGGCCTGCTGCCCCCTTGGCAGAAAAAGAAAATGACCCAGTGTCTCCCTGACAGTTAACAAGTTATGCACTGTTGGCCACCATCCAGGATAAGGTGCATGTGAACATTGGACATTAAATAAGGAAGACCGAAGAAGGACTGATGCGTTTGGATGATGGTGCCGGTGAAGAATAGGGGAAGTCCATGGGCAGCCAGAAGAGCAAGCAAACCTGTCTCAGAAGAAGCACGGCCAGCCTTGTCTGTAGAGGCAGAGTGAGAGAGAGAGAGAGAGAGCAGCTTTGCCTCGTGTGCTTTGGACATGGTCTCAGGAGAGCCCGTCCCTGGCGAAGGAAATCATGCTTGGCAAAGCAGAGGGGCAGCACGACAGAGGACGACCCTCAAGGAGCTGGATCGGCATCGCGGTTGCAGCGGTGGCCTCAGTCAGTGAGGAGGGCACGAGACAGGGTGGCATTTCGCTCTGTGGTGCAGAGGGTCGCTATGGGTCAGAACGGACTCAACCCCACCCACAGCCTCTGCTCCCCAGGTCATTGCAGCGAAGGTCTCGCCTCTGCGTTCCTTACCAAGCACGGTGCCCTTCTCCAAGGACGGGTCCCTCCTGAGCACCTGGCTCAGGGTGTGAGATGAAGTCTCACCATCCGTGCGGCTGAGGGGTTTTCTGGCTGCACTTCATCCAACACAGGTGCCTCCCTCCTTCTGGCAGTCTGCCGTGCATTTCCATACTGGGATTCCAAAGCATCGGTTCACCTTCAGTCTCCCTGGTTCACGAGGCAGCTTTGCAGCGTAGAGGAGGAAGCCACTGAAAACACCACGCTGGGCCAGGTGCGCTCGGCGCTCAAAGTGACATCCTGGCCCTCCGTCTCTTTAAAGAGGGCTCTGGGAGCAGAGGGGCCGCAGGCAAGGTTCCCCTCGGTTTCTTGACTGCTGCTTCCATGGGCGTTGATTGTGAATCCAAGTAACGTTAAATCCTTGGCAACGTCAACATTCTCTGCCTTTCTCCCGAGGTTGCCTATCCATCCAGTGGCGAGGACGCGTGTTTGCGTGTGGAGGTGTGCACCATACTGAAGGCGGAGGCTTTGCTTCATCAGGAAGCGATGTGAGTCCTGGCGGCGTGTGCACAGGGCGGACTGTGAGAGAGTCTCCCTCCCTCTTGCTTCTTCCCGCAGTCAGGCTTCTCAGACGGCTGCTCGGCATCGAGTGACTAGACACGGTGACGGGATGCGGCTGTGACACGCGGGCACCTTTCCTGATTTTCGACCACACGGTGTCCCTTGTTCTGTGGACAGGTTTGGCACGAGCACCAGACTGTTCCGGATTTCCCACTCTTCCCACGGTGTCCGTGATCTGTGATGACCCACACAGGGACCGTCGTTGCACGGTCCACAGGACGAGTAGACATCCTCAGTATTCGGTGCCTTCAGTCAAGGTCTAAGGGACGTCAGCAGCGATGGACCCGGCAGTGTTTTGTTCTCTTATACGGAAGGGTGCTCGAGTCAGAAATAACTCAATAGCCACTAACAATGACAGCAACAACAACAAACATCCTCCTCTGAATCGGGCTTGACTTTTTGGCCATTTCCTGTCCATCTACTGCTGTCCCAATTAACAAATTTTCTTCAGCAAAATTAGACTTGCGGGTGATAAGGATGATAGTTTGGGGCCAGTTCTGTGTTTGATGACCTTGCTTAGGAATGGGCACAGACTCAGCTCTCCTCCAGCTGTCTGGCCAGGCAGCTGTCTCCCCGCAATCCTGGGATAGATATGTATTCATTTCTAGCACTGCATCGGTTTATTAGATACCTCACCTGCCGCCCGCCGTTCCCAGCGCCCGTTTTGCAGCAGAGTCCTGATAGCGTAGTAGGCTATGTGTTGGGCTGCAAATCACAAAATTAGCAGTCTGAAACCTCCAGCCACCACCCCCCCATAGTTTTATCAGCACATAATTTACATATCATGCAATTCAATAGTTCAATTGTTCGATCATATCATGAAGAATTATATAATCATGACCACATTGATTTTAGAACATCCCCCTTCCCCACCATGCTTAAATTGCCTTTAACATGAGTTGTGTGATCTCAACCAGTTCTAGCATTTTCTTCCCACTCCCGCCTTGGCTGTTTACTCTCTAACGCCCCTTTCCCTCCCCCCACCTTCACATCCCCTGTAAACCCTTGTATCAGTTAGTATCACTCTGCAGCCCCTTCTCCTGTGCCTTCACAAACCAGGATCCCCAACAGAAACCATAAAAAACAAAATCGAAAGAAGGTGGTAAGGATAAAATAATAATATGAAGATAAAAATACAAATAATGAGTAGGAAGGTATAGACCTCCATCAATATTTAAAAAGCCAGGTGTGTTAGTCCAGGCAAACTACAGAACCAAATCCAGGGAGACTCACATATGTAGAGGAAATAACTGCATATCAAAGAGTCATTGTGTATTAAGAAAACATCCCAGCCTAGTCAAGATCAAGTCCATAAGTCCGTTATTAGCCCATTTGTCCGATACCAGTCTATAAATTCCTCTTCAGACTCATGCAACACATGCAATGATGCCAAATGCAGGAAGATCACAGGCCAGTGGGTGGAAAGTCTTGTGGATCCAGTGGCTGTGGAAATATCTCAGCACTGGCGTGGGTCTCCATGTGGCCCCTCCAGCTCCAGGATTCAGGTTCCATCAGTGTGTCTCCATGTGACTTTTCAGCAGGAATGTCAAGCAGAGAGTGTGTCCCACCTCCAGGGAGGAAGACAGGAATTCCCGGAATCCTCAGTGGAAGGCCATGCCCACACAGAAGCCTCACTGGCTGTGACCTGATTGACAGGTTTGCCTCTACCCCTTCACTCAAGTTGACAAGAGATAATGTAACTGCCACACCAGGGAAGAAATTTAAGTAAGAGATACTTGTACCTAGAGCAAATTCAGGTTGGGTCTATAGGGAGGTCAAGTGGCCAAGTATCGAGTGCAAGTACAGGTCTCTGCCTGATGGTAAGGCTGTTTGAGACCCTTGCCTGTGGTGAGGGGGGACAGCCCCTCTTATGGAGAAATATGAGGTTTTCTACTCACATGAAGTCTCAGGACCAACAGGGGCAGTTCTACTCTGTCCTGTAGGGTTGCCATGAGCTGAGGTGAACTCAATGGCGATGAGAGTTTATTTATTTTCATCAGTGCCTTCGATGCAGCTTGGATTTCTTCCCTCAAGGTCATTGGTCCCTGATCACTTGCTACCTGCCAAAATGCTTGGGTGTCAACCCATGTCTTTGGGGTCGTGACTCTGCCTGTTCCTTCCGTCTTCTTGTGGGGCTTCACGCATCGTGCAGGACTTTGCTCACAGGACCCTTCACTGTTGGAACTCGATGCTTGAGGGTTGTTTGTTTGTTGTTTGTTTTTAGTTCTTTCAGCTTGAGTCATGCTGAGTTTGCCCTATCCTTTGAGTTTTCCAACTCCGGTGATTTCATGCTTCATTAGGACCTTGCTTGGTCTTCTTGAGCCTCCTGGGAAAGCTGAGGGGCGGTGACAGTGACAGCAGCTCTCCGTGGAATGGCTTGACGCGAGAGTTGCGACCATGGACTCCAACGTAGCCATCATCGTGATGATGGCACAAGGCCCACGGGGCACCCCCTTCTGCCATGCGCCACCTTGAGGCACAGACGAGTCAATGGCAGCCAACATCAAGGACATGGGAAATGTCTAAGGACACCCTCATCCTCCCAGTATTTTTTAAAGCCCTATTCTGCTCCCAGAACATGTTAGGATTGGAATTTCAAACTCACATTCAATAGGGCTTCAAAAAATTCTTGGAAACCTCCCATCATCGTTTAATTCCATTTGTGCTCCGGTTCCTTGAAGTCCCCTGTATGGCAGTGTGCCCGACCCCAAGGAGCTCACAGTCATTTGGAAAAGCAGACTTGTGTGCTCGTGATTGCTGACCCTAAGCTCCAAGGGGTTATGAGAACGGTCCAGTGGTGCTGACAGCTTCCCAATAGTGTCCACTGGGAAGTGTTTGCAAGGGCAAGGAGAAATTGGATAGCCAGTCATGAGGGAGTGGTGAAACATTGAAAGTCCCATGAATGGCCAAAAGAACAAACAAATCTGTCTTGGAAGAAGTTCAGCCGGAATGCCCCTTAGAGGCAAGGATGGCAAAACTGTGCCTAATGTATTTTGCACATGGTGTCAGGAGAGACCCGGCTGTGGAGAAGGACATCAATGCTTGGTAAGGTGGAGGGGCAGCGAAAAAGAGGAAGATCCTCTCCGTGGTGGACGGACACAGTGGCTGCAGTCATGGGCTCAGACACGGGAACCACTGTGAGGGGGGCTCGGGACAGGGCAGGGTTCCCTTCTGTTGACACAGGGTACTGATGATTTGGAATTGATGGCATGTCACCTAACAACAATGCAACCATAACGAAGGGGAGGGAGGTTTGAATGGGAGAAATAGAATGGACAAAAGACACTAAGGTTTATCAAAATCATCAAAGGAAAATGAAATGCCAGGCTGTTCCGATAGAGACAATGGCCCTCAGGTCTGGACTGAAGTTACCTTCGTGGTTCAATGTTCAGCCAACAACAGACAGGCCTCTAACGGGGACCATCTCACTCAGGAGGTACAAACATCTCAGCATCACCAACCATTTGAGATCAAAGGGACAGCTTTGACCCATGCTCAAAGTTCAGAAGGGTTAGGAAGGCAGGAATGGAACTAGGAAACAGAGAGGAGGTGGGAGGAGGGATGTTGCATTACATTATATATCAATTAATGAGATGAAACAAAATGTGGATGGATGGTTGGATGAAAAATGGATGGTATGCTCTATAAATCTTCACCCAATTACACACACACATGCCAAACCAAACTGTACACAACACCCGGACCCTAAGGTCATTGAGAAATTATGATTGGGGCTGTAGGGGCTGTACTGCAGAGAAGATGGGGACTGGTGGGAGATGAGACAGAGAACTTGGCATTGGGTGGCAAGATGTGAAGCTGGAGCTAGTCCAAGCCCTTCTGTTGCACAGCCTGTAAGTGGTGGATCTCACAGGGAACACAGGTTATCTAAGTCCCAGTCTGAGCTCACCCTCATGCACTCACTGCCCTCCCATCCGAGGACTTAACAGAGTGGCCTCCACCTTGGCACCCACAGGTGCCACCCATACAGGTGTGGTCTAGTTGGTGCTGTGAGGTGCTGTCAAGTCAATTTCAACTCACAGGTACGCCACGTGACAGAGTAGAACTACCTCACAGGGCTTCTTGGCGGTCACCTTTGGGGATGAATTTTGAAATTTGTTTCCTCCTCAAGAGCTCCCGAGTGATATAAAGAGCCAACCTTTCAGTGAACAGCCAGGCACTCAAGCACTGCACCCAGGGCTCCTCTTCGTCTGGGTCTCACCACCATCGAGCCTATTCCAACTTGTAGGGACCTGGTAGGACAGGGCAGAACTGCCTCCTTGGGTCTGCAAGACTATCACTCTCTCCATGAGCAGATAGCGCATCGTTCTCCAACGGTGGTTTCGAACTGCTGACCTGTGGTTTGCAGTTGGATGCACGGCGCACGACGCCAACAGGCCCCCTGTGAGTCTCGGTCGTCTTATTGAGTTGTCATCTGACATCAGGTGCCACCAGCTGATGTTGTTAGCAGCTGTCTAGTCGATAATGACTCGTGGCCCCATGTTTGCGGTGTGGAATGGCACCACTGGGTTTCCAAGGTTATGACCTTTGGGAAGCGCTTTGGGCCGGCTGGTCTTCGGAGGCACATCTGGGTGGGTTTGAGCTACCAACCTTTTGGTAGTAGTCCAGTCCTGAACTATTGGGGCCACCCTGGGGTCTCCCAATCATAGTGTCCTCTGGGGGTATGCAGTCTCAGTGTCTCATAAGGCAGGAAGACAGGACTACTGAGGGTGTGTTGGCAGAGGTTCAACTGAACATATCAGCTAACTCGTGGGCTCAGGGGAGGGAGTGTGAGGTTCAAGGCTAAGGCCAGACCAAGAGAAGGTGGGAGCCCTCTCTACCAGTGAGTGAGGGTTGGGAAGGGAGAGGGCAACGCCTGGGCAGGTGTAGGGCAGGGAGACGGGCTCAAACAGAGCCCGGAAAAAATGCTTCAGAAACTTCTCTGTGAACAAGGTTGGAAGGCTCAGTGGCCCTGGCTTTGTGTTAGGTGCTGGCTGCAGAAGGGAAAGAGGAAGTTGGCCTTGGGCTCTTCCAGGCACCCTGGTGGTGCAGCAGGCTAAGCATTTGGGCAGTAGGTCAAGGTCAGCAGTTCAAGCCCACCAAGAGCTCCACAGGAGAAAGATGAGGCTGTCTGCTCCCATAAAGCTGTGTAGTCTCAGAAACTCTGTGGGGCCATTCTACTCTGTCCTATAGGGTTGTTGTGAGTCAGAATTGACTCTGACCAGGGCTTGGATTTGGGTCTTGGCTTTGAGATTCTTGTTGCCATCCACCACTTTCCTACCCCATTGAGGGAGCTGGTGGAGGCTGGTCCATGCCCCTGAGTGTGCCCCCGAGTGTGTGGCCCTAATTCCTTCTTCCATGCCCCCGAGTGTGTGGCCCTAATGCCCCCCACAAAGGGAGGGTGTGATTTCAACCTGAGCCTTATCAACAGCCTCTCGAGGCTTCAAAATTAATTTGAACCGCCATCTGTCGTGTCGGAAACTCACCTGCCTGAGGATACTGCGTGTTCTCTTGGACCCAACGAGCATTGGCCTAGAAAAATCAGGTTAGGAAGTATTTTCACTTAGAACAAAGCTAGGTGGCAGGAAGAGAGAGAGAGAGAGAGAGAGAGAGAGAGAGAGAGAGAGAGAGAGAGAGAGAGAGAATGAATCGGAGATAAATCATTCCAGTTCCCTGGACAACTTCACCCCCAGATAAGGTTAACCCATTTCTATTTGCTTGCCTAGGTTAATTTCCAGTCCATCATTTCATTATGAAAGCACATTGTGTTGATTCTAGTGGACTCTGCTGCAGGGTGTTCATGCTGGTGTGTGCCCCTGAGTGTTGGGGCCCCAGTGATGGCCCCTCAAATTATTGTTGGAATCCTAACCCTTTGTCTTAATTCAGGAAGCCCTGGCAGCATACTGGGTTACTTGTCAGGCTACAAACCGCAAGGTCAGCAGTTCAAAACCCCCAGCCGCTTCAGAGTAGAAAGAGGAGGCTTTCCATTCGTGTACAGATTTACAGTCTCAGAAACTCACAGGGCCGTTCTGCACTGTTCTGAAGGGTCACCATGAGTCAGCATCTACTCCATGGCGGTGAGCTTGGTTTTAGTTTAGTGCAACTGTAACAAGAAACCACTAGGGGCAGTGGTGGGATTCAGCCCGTTTACACAGTGGTTTGGCAGAAGGGAGACCTAATGTTTTCTTGAGTTCTGCACACCGGTTGTTAAATGGCACTTGTCAGCAGGGTCCTCTCTAAGGTGGGCAGCTGGGCAGCTGCCCAATGTGGAAATCACAAGTTTACATTCTTTACTCTTTTTGAAGGTTCATCTGCGCACCGGTGTCTTCTGAGCACCCGAAGTCACGTTCGGTCCGTCCATGGGTATAAGGCAATTAGACGGAACCATGCTCACAATAAAGGCGAAGATGACTGCAAGCGAAGCTGCCAATCAAGAGGCAATATGGAGCTATCTTCAGTAACGTTTTTATTATTTTTGGCCAGGTATTTAATATTTTTCATCAATACTTAAAAATACTCTTTCTCATCACACTGTCTAGTTTTGTGTACCTCTTTGATGGTTCTTATTTAGAACTGCCTTTCAGCGTGTTGCTTTCTCATCTTAAAACGGTCCTCAGGGCTGCGGAGCGGTTTCTAGGTGATTTGAACCTGCCTACTGAGGAGGGGGAGTGGTTTCAGCCAACAGATGTTGGTTTGATCGCACCTTAGGAAGTCAGAAGTTGGAATTCCAGGTGCCAGGAGTGGACTTGTTCTGTCTGCCCACCACGGAGGTCTTTGTCCCTTTTGAACTTCCACTCCCACCCCATCTTCGTGTGGCTCCCTTGTGTCTTCTCCCAGGTGGGCTGGCTTGCTCTCTCTCTCTCTCTCTCTCTCTCTCTCTCTCTCTCTCTCTCTCTCTCTCTCTCTCTCTCCTTAAGAACAATGGTCAAGAGTCCTGTCCCTGACATAACAAAGAGCCCATTCCCCAATGGGATTGCAGCCACAGGCATAACCCATCTCTGCGGAGTGCATCGGACTCCTGGGGCCCCTAGGTAGGATTTCTGAGGTCGTCACTCCACGGGAACAGACAGCCTCATCTCTCTCCCTCAAAGAGCCTGGTGGGACTGGGCTCCTTCATCACAGGCGCCAGAGGTCAGGGTTTAATCACTGAGGCTTGGGGGTTAGGATGGACAACACATTTTTCTGAGAGACAGTTGAATCCACGGAACTTTAGCCCTGCGGGTGGAAGCCCGCTCGGGAATAGGGTTCCTTTGATATGCTCACCGAAGGCCACATGTGTCTGGGATGTGTCTTCCTTGGTCAAGCATCAAAGGGGAGATGGTAGTCAGAAACAAAGCCACCCCAGTGGGGAAGGCAGCCCCCAGGTTCCCACCAGAAAAGACCAGGCACGCCTCTGCAGAAAATAGCACTCCTAGCCACTGGTCGGACACCCATCTCTCAGAGAACACCCTCGTCCTCACCTTCGTCGTCGGTCTACCAGACTCCAATGACTGCTTGGTTTGGTGGTTAGTTTCTTTTCTTTCTATGCTCAGCAGAGTAAGAAACACACCCCCCCATCTGCCTTGACCCATCCAAACCAACCACCCACCCACCCAACCAACCAACCACCCACCCACCCACCCAACCAACCAACCAACTTCACTGCTATGGAGCCTGTTCCGACACGCAGCCCCCTGTAGGAGACATAGAACAGCCCCTGTGGGTCCCTGAGATGGCCCCTCTGCAGGAGTAGAAAGCCTCATCTCTCCTCAGAGCACCTGGTGGATCTCAACTATGTGAGCAGCTGGCATCTACCTCTCCACCATCGCAGGCACTCTCAAGAGCACAGGGTCCTTTCTGACTGGCTGAACGAGTGCTTGCAGCTGGAGAGCGGGAGGGGGATGGGGGTGATGGTGATGATGACGGTGTGGGTAAGGGTAAGGGTGAGGGTGAGGGTGTGGGTGATGGTTATGGTGATTAGCCACTGCTCTGTATCCTACTCTAGGGCACGTCACAGACCTGCCTGGCCTTGGCTCAGCCTCTCGAGTTCACAGCGAGCATTTCTGTAGCCTTGGTGTCTTGGCCCCAGATGTCCGGTCATCCTTTGATGGCCGAGGGAAGACCCGGGCCTTCCTTGTTTCACTGATGCCTCTTCCCCAACAACAGGGACACCTTCCCCTCTCTCCCCTCCCAGTGTCCGTCTGTCCATCTTGGGTCTAACCTGGAAGACAATCAAAGCCAGCACATTGGTGGACACTGCATCCTCGCTGCTGGCCTGAGCAGGTCAGGCCACCAAATGCACCAGACATGGCCCGGGGCTAGCGGGGACCATGCCCACCAGCACTTGCCAGAGGCCTGTGACTGAGCCCAAAGCTCAAGCCTCTTTGGGAAAACGGAATGCTCCTGGCAGCGACAGCCCTACTGCGTCCCCAGCTGCTCCAGGGCCCAGAAAGAGCCAGCTCTTTCTAAATCAGCCCGCTGACTCAGCAGTGAGCTATATATACACTGTTGAAGGAAGCAAAGTGGCGGGGGGGGGGGGGGGGGGCGGAGCAGTGGGGGAGGTGGTGCTGTCATGGGAAGCTGAGTTGTAAAAGCCATCTTTTCTGAGTTGTAATTGACCCTAAACTTCCCCGAGGGCTCTTGGAGGCCTCGGGTGTGACAGCAGCAAGCTGGCTTTGCTATTGCCTTTGCTATTGCTGTTGGTATTGTGGGTTTTGTACATTTTTCCATAGATGAAACCCAGGCTAGGTCAATCTGCAGAGAAAGTAACTGGATGGATATGGTGTCTTGGGGTCGCGGCAGGAGGGCAAGTGGGGAGCCATGAGGACAAGAAAGTGTTCCGGAAGCGATTGTGGTCATGATTGTACAACTCTTCTCAGTAGGCTTCAACTACTGAATCGTAGGGTATGAGATTTATGTTCCAACAAAACTGTTAAAAACAAACAAACAAACAACTAACTGACACGGGAAGGGCTCCTACCCTTCAGAGGGGTCACACCTCCCACCAATTCCCTCAGATGGAAGAGTTGAGTTTTGAATGACTAAACCTTCTTGGCTTCTCCCATCTGGTTAGACCAAAAAGCCATGCCGGTGTTTGGAGAATGTTCTGAGAAACCTGGGTTGGGAATTTCACCGAGTGGAGCATTAGCTGACTGAGGGCAACCATCTCTGTGTCTTTGTTTGGCCAGCTGGAGTTCACTGAAGCTCCTAGTGCCACGTGACGCCCTGGAGAAGAGCCGAGAACATTTGTTGCCGGCGTGCCAAAGGTGACAGCCGTGGAAGGAAGAGGTGAGTGTGCTGTGCAGGGGTGAAGCGGGCCTTGTGAATGCAGTCGGACTTTCCTCTGTGGTTCTCTCAGGAGCTGGAGAGGCTTGAATCATGGCTTGAGGGTGGGAATGGGCTGGGGAGAGGGTTTTGGAAAGCTTGGGGCTTATGAAGAACAAGATGTATTGGAAGCTCTTGGAGAAAGGGAGACTCTGTCATTCTCCTCTGCTCAGTCTTCCTCTCTCATGGCACAGATCTGTAGGCACTAGATGGACCTGGTTCACATCCAAGCACCACCACTCCCTAATGATGTGGCCGCGGTCAAGCTGGCTGACCATCCAGAGTTACAGTGTTGTCAGTGGGAACACGGAAGAAGGAAATGGGGCCAGTGCCCTTGGCTCCATTCATGGGGGCTCTGTCTGTGGTGTCAGAGTAGACCTGCGCTCCACTGGATTTTCAAGGGCTCTGGCCCTTCTTCTGAGGTCCCTCTGGGTGGACTTGACCTGTTGACATTGATGGTTAATAGCTGAGCATGTAACTGTTTGCACCCAGGGACCCCCCCCCCAAGTAGGATAATACTGTAACTGTTGTCAGATGTCATCAAATTAATTCCAACTCACAGTGGCCCCATGGGACAGAGAAGAGCTTCTTGGCTGTCATCTATGAAAGTAGAGCCTCAGGTCTTCCTCCCACAGAACCCCTGGGTGAGTTGGAACAAGCGCCAACCTTGAACTTAGACATCTAACCTCCTACGACACTGTGAGAAAATAAATCCCTCTGTGTTCAAGGCACCCTGTTTTGGGGTTTGTGGAGTAGCAGCACTCAGGGACAAGACGTAACAGGAAGGCTCATAAAATAAGAACAGGATGCTATAAGAAGTAGCAACAACACTCTTGGAAGTTAAAAATACTAGAACCCAAATACGACCAGCAAATGGCTCAGAGACCACCTGGAGCACATTTTCCAAAAAGTAGAATAAGAGGCAAAGAAGAAGGTAGGAGGCCCAATATGTGATAGCTGGGCTGACCCAACCCTGGGGGTCTCACAGTCACAGAGCAGGCCCCAGGAAGAGACTCAACTCACAACAGCAAACGCTGCCTGCACGTGGATTCCAACTCAGAGTGACCCTACATGACAGGGCAGCACTAACTGACCCTATGGCTTAAGTGGTGGTGGGCAGGGGGGGAGTGGGGAGTGTTTTACTACATTTTTATAGGAGCAGAAAGCCTCTTCATTCTCCTATGGAATGGCTGGTGGATTTGAACTACACACCATGTGGTTGGTAGCTGTGGCAGTTACATAATCTGTCAACTTAAGGAAGGGGTGGAGTGTGGCCTATCAATCAGGTCGCAGCTTGATGACCTCACTTGGAGGCGCTAAGGAGATCATTAGCTCACTGGAGGCAGGACACAGACCCTCCCTGTGAGACATTACAATGAGGCTGATGGAGCTACACCGATGCAGCCAGAGCCCTTGAACTGGAAGAGCCACGTGGAGACCCACACCAGTGCTGAGATGCTTCCCCCCTACTGGATCCAAAAGACTTTCCACCCACTGGCCTGTGATCTTCATTGCATGTGTTGTGAGAGTCTGAAGAGGACTTTTTGGTATCGCACATATGGGCTAATATCGGACTTATGGACTTTATCTGAACAGGGCTGGGATGTTTTCTCAATTTTCAATTGCTCTTGTACATCAAGCTCTTTCTTATACACATATGAGTTGTCTGTGAATTTGTTTCTCTAGTCCACCCGGATGAACATAGCAGCCCACCAGGGAGATGAAGCACAGCATCAAGAACATCTCCCTAAAGAGAAAGGCATGTTCTTCCAGGCTGGGAGGACTCCATTACCCCTGCATGGACACCCACCGGGACACAAATGCTCATTCAGAGAAATATATCTTACCAAAGAAAATGATCATGATGTACTGCTTAGGGGGAATATATGAGGGCGAGAGACCCTCTCTCTATAGGGGCTTCGAAAATAGTACTGAAAGGTATTAGAAGCCCCAGGTAGGTATGATGTGATAGGATCTTCACTTAAAACCCAAACAACCCCCGTTCCCACCTGTCTAACTTACTATTTCAGATGTGCTCCATTAAAACCAAACTCAGGGACAATTCTCTCCCTGCTTGCCCCCTACCTCCAAAACAACGCAGTTACCACTAAGTAGATTTTATTTCATGGTGACCCTGTGCGGGCCAGTCATACTCGAACAATTTTATAGATTTTTTTTTAAACTATGGTCTGTATGAAAGAGGTTATCTGGCCTTTCTTCCACGGTGCCGTGGGGATGGCTCACACCGAATGGTCCCAGGAGCAGACAGCTTCATTTTCTTCTTGTGGAACAATTGATGGCTTTGGACTGTTGACCTTGTAGTTCAGTGCCCCAAAGCAATGGTCTCTGGAAAGCACCGCAGAACTTAAGGGCCTCTGGACTACAAGGCAGGGTGAAAGTGACCAAGTTTCAAACATATTTCGAAAAAAGTAAAATAAAACTAGAGCACAGCACACTTTTTTTCTCACCGGCCTCAGAAGGAATGCTTCCTGCGTAGTTTCTCATTCAGTACGAACGTGGCCGTGGGGTTAGAGCCACTGCAGATGTTTGCCATTTGAAAGAGGCGCCATGTAATCGTGGCTTTCAAAGGAGTTTATGCTAAAAAGGCTTTTGAATTCTGCACAAAGCCTTCTGGAGCTTTTCATTTCATTTTGTTTTTAGAGTTAGGTGTGTCTCGTCCAACCCATCCATGAAGTATGAACCCCCTGCTATCAAGTTCATTTGGATTCACAGTGAGATCCTAGGGAAGGTTTACCTGACCATCCATCTTTACTGGAGCAGCTGGCCTCAGCTTTTGGCTAAAGGGCAGCTAGTGAGTCTGAACCTCCAATCTTGGTGTTAGTAGTCAGGCACTTACTTGACAGCACCACCAAAAACAAATGAACCAAACACCAGACTCATGATCGGTCGTCGAATCGACTCTGACTCTGTGCGCACCCACAGGCCAGAGCAGTACTGATCCTGTGGGTCTCCTAGATGGTCACTCTTGACAGAGAGGAGAAAGCCTCGGCTTTCTTCCTCGGAGCGGCTGGTGGGTTTGAACTGCTGACCTTGTGGTTAGGAACTCAATGCCTAAACCACGATGCCAACAGGGATCCCTGCCAGTGACACCAGGACTCCTTCGTGAGATGACTTCACAGGAAATGCCCTAGCGTAGCTTGAGAAGTATGACTGGCCATGGGGAGGTCTTTGACGTGTTCAATCACTGATCTTTGGGACCTGGTCTGAATGCATTCACAAGCGTCAATCCTTCACGGATGGTTTTGGACACACGCGCACAAGCATCTTCGGGAGATGTGGACCAGGATGATAATGGTGAAAACAGAACACGAAAGTGCGTGGACTCAAGGCTGATGGGGGGAGGGGAGGGGCTATGAGTGAGAACTGAGTTTCTATTGGGGGATGGAAGTTTTGTGAATAGAACATAGATTCCCAAATTCATTTGGCTTACTGCTACCCTTTCAGAAAAAAATAACAAAGACTAAGTGCCCATACCCCCACACCCAAGCAATTAAAACATTTTCTAAAATCAAAGGTGTTACTTTGAGGACTAAGGTGCACCTGACACAGCCATAGTATTTCAAGTTGGAAAATCTGCAGTTCAAGACCACCAGTGGGAGAAAGACAGAGCTTTCTGTAACAGTTACAGCCTCGGAAACCCACTGGGACAGCTCTACCCTGGCCTATAGGGTTGATATGAGTCACTATTGACTCAATGATAGGAAGTTGGTTTTTTTGGGGGGGGCCACATGTAGCATTTAGCTCAGAATAGAGAAACTTCTGGGTTCTAGGTCTTCATATCTTTTTCCAGATCTATCCCTAGGTATAACCCAGTTTTTATGATATCATAAAAGGAAGGTTTTAAATTTATGAAAATGTTCTATTACTTATTAATATATATGTATATATATTTAAAACCCACAAATGCGTTTTTAAATATTGCATTTGTGTCTTGTGAGCTTCGAAGCACACTCATTAGTTCTAGTAGGAGACTTCTATCTTTCCCTTCAAGACCTTGGGCTGCTATCGCTTTATGTTTTGTTAGGTAGCTAGCTTAGGGACCGGGGTTGTCCGTCCCATGCCTGCAAAGGCCCCCATGGAGGTTGGAAAGAAATCAGGCAACCATTGAACACTTATGAAGAGCCCAAACTGAGCATGCTCACACTCAAGCCCCCGAGCCAGGTGGGGGGGTACACCTGGGTGCCCAAACTAGGTCCTGACTCATGACATCACACAGGTGGCCCTAACTCAGCCAATGGGGTCAACCAATACGGAAAGGCCTCACTCTCGCTTACCCGCTCCTGGCCTGCTCGGGGCCCACAGCCTCTTGGCCCAGTGCTCTTAGACTCCAGGGTTCTTGGCTTCTGGCTTCCTGGCACCCCCCCAGCCCCCCAGTTCCACACATGTGGGTGCTCTTTCACACGTGGTTGTTTGTGCCCAGTTGTGGACCCAGCACAACTTCCGCACTTCTGCGCAGCTTGGCATGCTTTCCAGAAATAGCATGTGCCCTTTGGATGTGGTAACCCTGGAAACTTGTCCTGTCCTGCATAAAAGCCCACTGGCATCACAAGACATGCTTCAGAGTGAACTCTTTCAGCCTGCTAAGCGAAGAACAGAGGCAGAGCCCACTCCAGAAACCTAGCAGTTTATTTTAAGAGGGCTTGTAATTAATCATAATAAAATCATCACAACTCTTAAGATTTTGGTGGTCAAGAGTCAATGACCTTTTAAAGATATTTGGATGACAAAGGGAAGAAATGCTTGAGCTGAGCTCCTGTCGGCTGCCTTTCCATAGCCTGTCATTGGCTTCGTTTTGATCTCCATTTGAACTTGGTCTGCTTTCCTCCCTGTGAAGCGGCTCTCTCCACCTGTCCTACACGGCACACCTGTCTTCGTGTAGCTTTTGTATGTCTCAAAGCAGGCTTGTTTTTGCCACCTCCATTCTTCCTGTGTGTGTGCACGTGTGGTGAAAGTAGACACGGGCTCCTATTCCAGCCTCTAAACCTAATGATCGGTGACAAGGGGCTATTCTTCAAGTTGTGTCCACATGCTTGTTATTCCTCCTCTGGGCATCTCACACCCATGGACTGGTATGCCCTGCCCACTGACCTCATCTGTGCTTCAGAATAGCTCTTGACCCTTTGGTCTAATGTAATTCCTCAAACAAACCAAGCCCATCAATCACCTTTGAGTCGATACCAATGCCTACCGACCCTGTGGAGGGCTTCCCAGGCTGTAGATCTTTATAGGAGCAGCCAGCCTCCCTTGTCTCCCATAGAGCGACTGGGGGGTTGAGACCACTGACTTTCTACCGGTTTAAAGGTGACCTCATTTCTCAGGGAAAAGTTTCAATTCAAGGTGAGAAGTGCTATTGGAGCTGTTGTCTTAGGGACTTCTCTAGACTAGGGGATCCAGTAAGTCCAGATTCTAGAAGGATTTAAAGTCTTGTTCCACATTCCCCCCCCCCCCGCCCCCTCCTTTCTTATCTGGATTCATGTATTGTGTTCCTGGTCTGAGCCTTCAGTATTGAAGTCGGGCTATCATCTGAATCTGGCATTTTGCTATCACTCTCAAACGAGATACTTTGTGCACATAGAATGCTAGGTGGATAGTTATCTTCTTTAGAGTTTGTCCTGCCTTATTCCCAACGGCAAATCTCCTGGTGTCCTTGCCTTCTTGGCTGTGGGTGGAATGTACCCTTTGCTTCCGCCTCCTTGGAAGAGTTCTGGTTATCAGGGCAACGCAATGAGGTTTAGGCAAGCTGCTGAATGGGACTCCGATGGCCGGCGCTGTAAGCCCTCACGCAGTGTCCAGTGAAAAGGTAAACGAACGAGACTTTCTGCTGATGGTGGTTGTTAGAGCAACGTGCCCGGCAGACGCTTTGGAGCTTCCTCCTAGTTCTTACGCTTGAAATGGATTTTGCGCAGCTTCGTGGGTGCGGCTGCTCATTTTTCTTCAAGTTTAGAGACGTTTCAGTCACCCGTCTCGTCTCAAAGGAGCCCTGGTGGTGCACTGGGTTCAGCATTGGACCTCAAGGTTGGCAGTTCAAATCCAGCAGCTGCTCCGTGGGAGAAAAACAGAGCTGTCTGTTTCTGTAAAGGCCCACAGTCTCTGAGCCCCAGCAACAGTGCCCTTCCTTCCCAGAGGTCACTGTGATTTGGAACTAATTCGATGGCAGTGAGTTTTTGTTCTTTCAGATTTTTTTTTCTTATCCCCCTCCCTCTCCTTCAGGGACTCCAATTATCCATGCAGTCGGTCTGTGGGGCTTGAATGCATTCTTTGTTCCCTACTCCTTCTCATCTTTTTGCTTCATTTTGATTAGTTTCTATTAGCGAGGTCCTCAAATGCACGAATCTTTTTTTATGCAATGTCTACTCTGCTGTTGTTTCATCCAGTATTTTTTCACCTCTGATATTGTAGTTTTTGTCCTTAGAAGTACAATTGAAAAAAATTCAGGTCACTACTTCATCGCTCCGTATTTCTAGGTCCTTTAAAACACACACATACACACACACACACACACACACACCAACAAAATCCTACTGCCACAGAGGTGATTTTGACTCAGACAGGGGTCCGAGGCTGGAAATTCTCTACAGAGGCAGGGCATTTCAGTTTTCTTCAGAGGAATGGCTGTTGAATTTGAACCAATGACCTTGGACTTGGTGGTCCAATAGGTTCTTATTGTTAGGTACCACAGAGTGAGTTCCAACTATTCGCAACTCTATGCACAACAGAATGAAACACTGCCTGGTCCCGTGCCCATGAGCTAGGCCCAGTTGATGAGAGAAACAGATCCACAGACACTCATCTGTGTGTAAGAAAGAGCTTTATATCAAGAAGGAATCATGCATCAATAAAACATCCCAGCCAGTCCAACTCCAGTCCATAGGTCTAATACCAGTCCTTACGCCCCTCTTTAGACTCACGCGGCCACATGCACTGATGCAGACTGCAGGAGCATCACAGCCGGAGGGTGCAGAGTGGTGTGGATCCAATGGCGGTGGCCGCGTCACAGGGCTCCCGAGGGTCTCAGCGTGGTTCATCAACAGGAAGGTGAAGGCAGAGATAGGGGGGCTGGCCTCCAGGGAGCCATTGATCTGGGTATCACTCCAAAGGAGGTCATGAAGCTTTGATTCGATTGACAGGCTAAACTCCGTCCATAATTTCTTACAGGTGCCACGTTGGCACACAAACCCCCCCCCCCCCGACTATCACAGCATCCTCACAATTGTTCTTATGTTTGAGCCCAGCAACTCACTGTTGTCAATCAATTGTGTCAAAGGTCTTCCTCTTTGTCTCTGCCCCTCTGCTTTACCAGCATGGTGTCCTTCTCCAGGGACTGCTCTCTCCTGACTGCATGGCCAAAGAATGGGAGATGAAGTCTTGCCATCCTTTCCTCTAAGCCAGTGGTTCTCAACCTTCCTCACGCCGTGGCCCTTTCATACAGTTCCTCATGTGGCGGTGACCCCCCCAGCCATAACTTTATTTTTGTTGCTACTTCATCACTGTCATTTTGCTACTGTTATGAATCGGGTGACCCCTGTGAAAGGGTCGTTCGACCCCCAAAGGGGTCTTGGCCCACAGGCTGAGAACTGCTGCTCTGACTGTTCTGGACGCATCGGTTTTTCTCCAGTCTCTCCTTATTTGGAGCACCGTTTTAACATACACAGGCCGCCATTGGAAATCCCACGGCTTGGGTCAGGCGAACCTTCCTCCTCCTTTGGCTGTGCTAACCCTGTGTCCTTGAGGTTATCTGTCAAAGCCTCTCCTTTGGGAACTCCCTAAAATAGTCGCCCTGCATTTGAGCTGCCCTCTGCCTTGCACTGAGCTGGTCCAGCAGGTCCCTTGGAAACTCACACCCTTCTTTAAAAAAAGAATTAAAAAGAAGTTTATTTAAACAGCAAAACTCCTGTCTTGAAAGGAAAACAACTTCATTTCCTTGAGAGTAACTTACCCCAACGTATGGACAGATTGCCCTACTTGTACCAGCTACATAGAGAAGCGTTATAACATTGTCCCGAGGTTTGCACGGATACATGAAACTCTAATTCAAGTTCTCTAATTGAGCAAGGTACGCAGGACTTTTTGTTTTTCAAACATCATTGATGTTTGCTGTTGTTATTAAACAGCAAGAACAAAATGACTCACGGGAGTCTAAAGAGAAGGGCTGAATGGGCAGCCGCGGAGGGAGAAGGGGGTGTTTGCACAGAAGCAGCATTTTCTCCATTGCATCGCCACTTGACGCGCATCGAAATGGACTGCTAGCCATTTGGGGGGAGGAGGGGAGGGGGAAAAAGAAAATGCGGCGCGCCTGTGCAGCGCATCAGGAACTTCCTGTACAAGTAAAGGAATTGGGCCAGGGGCATGAAGGAGCAGAGGCCATGGGACTGCAGGCTTGGATGTGGGAGAAGAAGATGTGGTTTTTCTATGAGAGGACGTCCTGCTTGGTAAAGTGGAGCGGCAGAGAACAAGAGGAAGGCCCCATCAAGGAAGGATGGACAGTGGCTGCAGCCACAGGCTCAACACGGGACCACCTGTGAGGAGGATGCAGTGCAGGACCGGCAGTGTTTCCTTCTGTTGTCCACGTGGGTCACTATCAACTCAATGGCGCCCAACGCCCGGGGATTCTCGGCCAGCAGGAACAGAGTTGTTGGGGCAGGAGCAGGCTCCCTGCGGGAGGAGCCCGTCGATTGCATCTTCATCCTGTGGGCCCACCGGTGCAGGTGTGTCTCGTCTGTCTCATTGACTGGCTGTCCTCAAATCAGAATCCGGTCTGCCTCATTGCCAGCCCCGCCATCCACAACAGGCTTTCAGTCGTTTACTAAGCGCCGTGTGACTTATCTTAAACTGCACCGCAGAACCAGAACCGCCCTGCCCCGCCACCTGCAAATGAACACGAGGCCTGTTCTCAGTCTTGACTTCTTTCTTGGGGTTCTCGGAGGGGGGGGGCTGTGCGACGCAGGGGTCTTCTCAGCTGCAGCATCACAAAAGCAGTCCCAGGCCCGCCCTGAAGGAGCACACAGGCAGCAGCAAAAATGCCAGAAGAAAGGGGACAGGGGCTTCTATTTGGAAGGCACCCTAGGGACTCTGGTAGGGCAGTGGTTACATGTTGGGCTATTAAACCTCAAGGTTACTCAGTCCTGCCATCCAGTCAATGCTGACGCAGTGAGCCCCTGTGGGTTTCCGCGACGGTCACTCTTTATAGGAGTAGAAAGCCCAGTCTGTCTCCCTTGGAGCTACTGCTGGTTTCAAATTGCCGACCATGCAGATCACAACTTACCTTGTAACCACCTCACCAGGACTAGCCATTCAAAACCACCAGCCGCTCCTTAGGGGAAAGATGAGGCTTTCTACTCCTGTGAAGACTTACAGTCTCAGAAACACACGGGGGCAGCTCTAGTCTGTCCTATAGGATTGCTAGAAGTTGGGGTTGACCCGATGGTAGTGAGTTTGGTGGCTCTGGGGAGGGGGGGGGCGAGAAACTAAGGCCAGGCCATCTTCCACCTGAAAAGATCGGTCACTGGAGACCCCACAGAGATGGTCACGGGGGCTCTCTGGTTGGTTTTTATGGGGTGTGCCTCTATCCTCACACAGGAAAGACTCCTGGTGCTGTGGGCTTCTACTCATCTTAAGAAAACTTGCTGTTTCCTTTTTATTTTTAATAGTTTCATTGACATATAACTCACATAACTTACAATTCCACAGTTCAGTCATATTAAATCATTACCCCCAATCAGTTCTAGAACATTCTCTTCCTTCTTGCACACATTATTAGCTCCCCATTTCCCTCCAGCCTCCCCTCCCATACCCCCCATAAACCATTAAGCCAGTTGCTGTCATTATAGAATTACCCAGCCTGGATTTCATATACTGGAAAGCATATTTTAAACAAAATAGGTCACCAACAATAGCAAAATAAACCGGAGCAACAAAAAACTTCATTAGAGAAAAAAAGGCAGGCAATATTAAAAACTGGAACAAATTTAAAATTGGTCAAAGGGGAGGTCAAATGATGAGGTATGACATTTTAACCTTATCACATGTGCCGTCATTGAGGCTGCAACTCTCTGACAGCAAGGCCAGTCCCTTCCCTCCACTCTGGTCAGAGGGGATTCCTGGAGGCTTAACCCCCGTGGTGACACTGCAAACAGATTCGGGGTTCCCGCTTTCATCCACAGCCCTCTGTAAACTGAGTAGACACTTGCTTTATGAAGTGCCAAGGCCAGAGTTGGGCTGAAGTAGGTATAAGTCAGTGGCGACGGGATCCACGTTTAAAGGGAAGTGCTGGCTTCCGACTCCCGGTCACTGCAGGTTTAGAGAGGAAGGGACAGAAGAAGTGCAGGTTGGCAGACTGCTGACAGCACCACTCCATGACGTTGCTGTCACCCACAACACTGGAGAGCTGCCACGTTCCCAACAGGCACACTCTCCGGCTCTGGGCGGGACATCTGGGGCCCTTCCTTCTCTCTGCGTTCTTTTAAAAGAACAAAGATGTTGCAATTTGATCTGCCCATGGCCAGCCGTGAGTTTCTCTAGATTGCATCAGTCCTGAGCGAGGCTGGGTTGATCCCAAATGCAGGGTTTAGTAACCGACGAGGAAAACAAAGATGGGGCTCGCAGTGGAGACGGGAGCCCCATGGTTCCCAAACGCATTTCGGCCCATGGACAAGATGCCGCCGGACAGAGGTCCCCAGCTCTGGATTCAAGCCTGCTGTTTCTCGCAGCAGCTCTGACAGCTCTGCTGACACGTTAGCGAGGCACCTCTTCCGCAGGTCACAAAGTGCCCTTGGGAAGGAGGCCCCGGCGCCATCTATCCATGGGATGCCAAGGGACCGGGGAAGGCCTTTCACTTGGCACAAGCGGGAATGATGTGGCGTGGTCAACATGGGTGGCACTGCTTCAAATATAACGCATGCCTTGTGACGATGCCAAAGGTGAACTTCCGGCCCCAGATGTAAACACCCAGGCCAACTCCTCTCCCGGAAGAGAACCTGCAGAACTGTGTGTGTAGCAGGCGCCTTTTATTTAAACAGCCCCGGGGAGAGAGGAAGCTTATGTTTAGAGAGCACACATCTGCCGGCCCAGCTGGCTCCTGGGAGGACTATGTATTGGATCACTGAGCCATCTTCTAGGTGGCAGAACTCTGAGTCACAGAGAGGCCAGGGCCCGTGCCTGCCGGAAGCCGACAGCAAGGGAGGGGCCAGCTGAAAGACCAAGCTGGAGAACCAGATGCTTGTCTTCCTGCCCAACTTCCGCCGAACTATGGACTCGCCTGATGTGTCACTCACAGACCCTGGGCCGAGCAAATGTCTTTGACTGGACCACGAATCTTCCCTGTTGGTGGTGAAACCCCCACCCCCACTCCCCCGGCCCCTGTGGACCATGGGAAAGCGATGAACAAAACATCCAACTCCATGCCGGCTCACAGTGACCCCATAGGACAGGGTGGAACTGCTCCTGTGGGTTTCTGAGACGAACTCTTTATGGGAGTAGAAAGCCCTGTCTCTCCTGAGGAGCTGCTGCTGGTTTTGAACTGCTGGCTTTGGGGTTGGCTAGCAGTTCAATGTTTGAACAATGGTACCACCAGCACTCCATGAAGGAAAGGCAGGGGGGATGCGCTTCAGGAGACCCCGGGGAGCCATGATGCTGTCTTTCCTAGAATAGGAGGGGTTAACACAGTTGGGTTTTGGAGATGACCCAGAGCAGACCTAGGTAATGGCTCTGGAGCTGGATAACTTGAGAATAAGCCCCCCAGCGTGATGATTGCTCCGAGAACGGCTGGCCGGGGCTTTGCCGCTTCAGTGAGACACTCACTGGGCCCGTGAACCGCTGTGTGGACTGGATCTCGGCAACCACAGCCCCTCAGGAGGAAACACTTCCCGTTCTGGGCGTCCTCACAGCTGTCCTCATTTGAGGGGGAAGGAGACCGTGGTCGCACCTGTGGGTGCACTGAGAGGTGGGAATCGGGCTTGGAGCCCACCGATGGCCTTTTGGAGGTTCAGGGCGGTCTCTGAGATTAAACACAAGGTGCTGTGTCCATTGTGTCTTTTCCTGGGAAGACCAGTTGACTTCCTCAGGCTTTTTATAGGAGAGCTCTGCTCCTTAAAGCTGTCTATTCCAGAGGACACGAATTCCACCCCCTCCAACAAGCCTCCCTGGTTATCTCAGCCCACAGAGGTGTCCCCTGCTGCCACTACCCCACCCCACTCCCACCCCACCTGCTGCAGCGGCTTGATGCTCACTGACCACAGTTTCACCGTGCTACTGAACCATTCTGCCTGCTATTGTTTTGTGAGCTGCCACTGAGTCGCCCTCTCCCCATCGGCCCCCAAACACACCTGGAACCCCGTGTACAAAGGAATGTTGTCTGAGCCTGCGCTACATCCACGCATATCCAATCATGGTGATTCATAAGGTTCTCCTTGGCTGATTCAAAAGTAGCTCTCCCGGCCTTCTTCCCAGCCCATCTGGATGTTCCCCTGAGCCCTCTTGAGCATCCTAGAGGCACACCAGCCTACACAGACTTTCAGGGGTGGCTATGCCTGAGGTGCGGTCACTGGGAATTGAACCTGGGTCTGCTGCATGGAAGGTAAGCCTCCTACCACGGATCAGCCATGCCTCCACATGGAGATGTGCAAGACTCCTGATCACAACCTGCTGCAGAAGCTGGCCGTGCATGCAGTTGATGCTCAATGAAGGATTTGTGGACTAACAGATTCTGTCGCTCGCGGCTGAGAGAGCCGGGATAAGAACCCACCAAGGCTTGTAGGCAACACCTCTTCTGCCGAACCTACCCCAAACTCACTGCCATTGAGTCAGTGCTGACTCCTAGTGATCCCTTGTAGGTTTCTGAGACTGTAACTGCTTATGGGTGTAGAAAGCCCAATTTTTTTCTCCCATGGAGCTGCTGGAGGGGTTTGAACTGCCAACCATGCAGATCGCAGCCCAACTCGTAAGCCCTACACCAGCCATGCCTAATGGAGGCACTTAGTTGACAAACCAGTGCTAAACTCAGACACGCCCAGAACTCCTCATTTCTCCCTGCGAAGTGACTGCTGTGGCTGTGGCATTGTGGGACCATGTTTGGAACAGTCCAATCAGCATATCGTTACCCAATGAAGCCAAGGGTGGCAGGCTGCTGACGACTCCTCGGACTGGCAGGCCACGTGGCAGATTACGCGTTCATTTCAGAGATGATGCCTTTGGTGCTAAGTGCGTTTTTTAAGCCTTCCTCATTGACACAGTCTCAGAGGAAAACAGACCCAAACACCCTGCCATGGACTTGAGAATGACTTAGAGTGACCCTGCGGGACCCTGTCGGGCCCAAGGAGAACTGTTCCTGGGGGTCCCGTGCCTGCATTTCTACGGGAGTAGGCCGCCTTGTCTTCCTCTGACAGAGTGACGAGTGAGTGGTGGGCTCCAACCTTGGGGCTAACATCCTTGAGCTTAATGCTCTGCACCACCTGAACTCTTGGGATGCTCTTGAGGGCTCTCCAGGGGCACTGCCCAGCACAGCATGTGGAACACTCCAGGATCCCTGCTCCTTCAAAATACCGACTCTGCCCTCAGGGACGAAAGGTCTGCTAAAGGTATGCATGCCAAAGACTGCTTCCCTGAACGCCCATCCGCCTGTCTGTGCGGGGCACTTCGGCATCACCATCGTTGTTGTCAGGTGTCGTGAGTTGGTTCTGACTCACAGCGGCCCCCTGCCAAATAGGACGGAACGCTGCCCAGTCCGGCACCAGCCTCACAATTGTCCCTACGCTTGAGCCCATTGGTGCAACCACTGTGCCAACCCATCTGAAGGGCCTTCCTCTGCGTCGCAGCCCCTACCCTTTACCAAGTGTGGGGTCCTCCAGGGACCGGTCTCTCCTGACCACCTGGCCAAAGTATGTGAGATGAAGTCTGGCCATCCTTGCCTCTGAGGAGCGCCCCGCCATACTGCTGCCAAGACAGCCTTGGTCGTCCTAGCGGTCAATGCTACTTTCAATATTCTTCTCCAGAACCACGTTCAAACACATCGGTTCTTCTTTGATCTTCCTTTTATTATTATTAAAAAGGAGCTGGGGCGGGTGGGGGTGGGTGGGACTGGTCATTGTAACGGGACAATTCTCCTGCTCTCTGCAGCCCACTGCTTCCCATGCCACTACAGTCTGCAGCTTCAGTGAGCCGCTCTCCCACAGCAGCAGAGACATGTCCTTCCCGGGGATCTTCCCAGCCCTGCTGCCAAGGCAAAAGAAGCTGCCTTGCGTGTCAATTCCAAGTATTCTTTCCCCAGATTCACTGGATTTGGGTGAGACCTTGAGGCGACCTCCAAGCCAGTGTGCCCGGCTGGTGGACAGGCACTGCTGGTGGGGCCCATTGCCATCTTATCTGACTGGTCTTAGAGACGGTTTCCAGACTGGGAACCCGGGAACACAGTGTCTCCACAGAGGAGGGACACGGGGAGAGTGGCACGTAGCCTCTCCCCTCAGCCGTGTCCTCCCTGGAGACACAGGAGTGGCTTGATGCCCGGCTTCTGTCCCCGGAGCAGTATGAAAGGGTCACGGCATTAGGTAGGATGAGACCACTATTCTAACTACCGAAACGCCCATGCTTCAGTCTTAGATCGTGGGGAACACTTGGGGCAGGGTCTCATGCCTGTGACCATCGTTTGAGTGAAGGCCACCGAGACTGGGCTACACTCAGGACCAGAAGGACACTGTTGATGGCGGTGTGTGGCAGTCATACATGCCTTGCACATCCTCAATGCCACAATAGTTATAAATGGCCACTCATGTTTATGACCACCATGCAACCCTCCCTGTCCTTCAGGAGAGTCCCGATCACCTCCCATTTAGAGGGGATTTCAAACTTGCCCACGTGACCACATCCCAAGCCTGATGCAGGGTCCATGAGGAGCCATTGTCACTGCCTCTAGGCAGAGCCACCTGGTCATCCACCTGAATTGGTCCTTCAGCAAAATATAAATTCTGTGTGTGTGTGTGTGTGTGTGTGTGTGTGTGTGTGTGTAACATACAGCTAACATGCAGATCCCAATCTCTCCATCCCCCAATGACCTTACAGCTGCCTTGGTGCCCCAAGAAGAGACGGAGCGGGGCTGGGAAGCCAGTTGTCTGATCCCCCTGGGCCTCAGATAAGCCAGACTCCAAAACCCCACACTTGGGAGATACCCGAGCGAGAACCCCACTGCCGTCGTGTTTGGTTCGCACACGCCCTATAGGACAGAGTAGGGCCGCTCCTTAGGGTTCGTGAGACTGTAACTCTTATGGGGACCAAACTCTCTCATCTTTCTCCCTCGGAGAAGCTGGTGGGCTTGAACTGCTGATGTCATGGTTAGCAGCCACTGTCTTTAATACATTACTTAACCCACCAGGGATCCTTATATATATAGAGAGGACACTGAATCAGGTTCTTAACAGTTGATCTGTGGGTCCCCAGGTCTCCCACCCAGGGAGGGGCCCACACGAGCATCAACTCCACCTGTCACGTGTGAGAGTAGACACGAATACACAGACACACCAGAGAAGACTTCCCCCCTTCCAGACGTCTTTGGAGTTGGACAGCCTCTATTTCATGCTTGGGATGGAAGATGTCCCCCAAAGGCTGTTTCATCTTCAGATTCCCCCGCCACCCCATATGTGGAACCAGACACCCTTGCCCCCTGCCCGCCACTCTATGCCTTCTCCGAGGTTTAGGCCCGTTGCACGGGAGGGCGTGGCTGTGCTAGTCTCAGCTTTCCTCGCAAGAGCCCGACTGACGCTTGGTTATGGAACCACGGCCTCAGGCGTGAGGACTAAAACCAAACCTGCGCCCGCTGGAAAGATTCCGAGTAAAACTTCGTCACTGGGTTCCCCAGGTGGTTATCTTTATGGGAGCAGGCTGCCTCCTCTTCCTCCCTCGGGGTTGCTGGTGGGCTTGAGCCACTGATCTTTGGGGGCAGCCGTTGAGTGCTCAAGCACTGTGCCGTCCAAAATTCATGGCCATCGAGTCGATTGCAAGTCACAGCGATCCTATAGGACAGGGTTGAACTGCCCCTCGTGGGTTTCTGAGACGGTCACTCTGTGAGAGTAGAAAGCCTCCTCTTTCTCCTGAGGAGCCGCTGTTGGTTTCGAACTGCCGACCTTTGGGGTGGCAGTGCCATGCATCAACACTACATCCCAGCAGGTTGGAGCCTTCAGTTTGGACCCAAGCTGTCACAGCAAAAGCAGATACACACGTTGCAATGTCCCCTACGCCAAGGAGGTCTATTATTTTTCAAAATAATAAAGGGATTATTGTTATTGCCATTCATGATTATTGTTAACTTATTTTATTAAAGTTATGTCTTTCAGAGTAATAAAGGGCTTTCCTGGGTGAGATCCTGCTGGAGAAGAAATCTGGGGGTCCCCTGATTCACGACAGAGGTGTAAGCCCCAGCACAGAGGGTCAGCTGCGGATGGTTGCTGTTGTCATTGGGTCGCTTTCAACTCATAGTGACCCCACCTGTGCTCCGTACTTGCCCAAAGACGTGACCTTTCAGAAGCCAATCCCTGGGCCTGACCTCAGAAGTACTTCTGGGTGGATTTGATTCTGCCAATCCTATGCCTACTAGCGGAGTGCTCAACCACTTAGGAGATCTCAGAGGTCACGGCAGCCGTCCTAGTCCCCCGGTGTAGCTGGAGGGTCCTCTGACTCGTGGCGGAGCAGGGTCCGTGGCGGTGCATTTGCTCTTGGTTTCGGTTGGATAGCTGGAGACCCTGGGTGGTGAAAATGTCTAACCCGCTCAGCTAAGTGCCCAAAGCAGAGGTTCAAGACCACTCGGAGGTGCTTTGGAATAAAAGCCTGGCCACTGGCTCCCAAGAAATCAGCCGCAGAGAACCCTACGGAGCTCAGCTGTGCTCAGACCCACAGCGGACGCCACCAGTTGGTGGAGATTCAACAGCGACCAGGTATTACTGTTTGGGGTTGATTTCTTTACCAGAGAGCAAGTGGAAAGTTCAGATGCAAGGCTGGGTGTTGCTGGATTTCGTCGCCAGAGTCAGGGATTCTTCGCTTCATTTGTCTGCAGGTCTGTGTAGCGGTCCCTAATGGAGGTGTCCCCTCCGGGTCACTGTCCGACAGGCTCAATCCATTCCAAATCCCCTCGTGTTTGACAAGCTGCCTACTTGGCCTCTTAATTGTTCGCATCGATCACATGCAGAGTGATCAGGAGATACAGTACTTCTCCTGAGGGGCTCTGGATATTCTCGTTTGGCTGCCCAAACCCGCAGCCCTGGTCCCTTCTGACCTGTCGGTTCACGCTGCACTGGCTAGCGGACTAGCCCGTCACCTTCTTTATTTCCGCAGAAAGAGCTGAGTCACTGTGGCTTCAGGTGAGTCTGCACTTCTCAGTCAGAATCTGTGTGCTGGTGTGGGGCCTTCCTGTGGAGGGGATGTGGCACGGGGCACCCGTCAGTGCCTTTGAGGCTTGGGAGTTGAAATCAGAGGCTGAAAGGAATGAGCTACCAAGAAAAAATGACCAATAAGACCGTTTTCTTTTATTCTGGAAATAAACGGCAGTGGTGGGCCTCACAGTTGAATCACTTAAAGCCAGGGCCCAAGATCTTGCCCCAGGCTGCCCCAACCAAGTGAACATCACAGTCAAGAGCCTTCTCTTTTGGGGGGTCTCTAGGGGTGTATCCAAGGACGCTAGTCGCACAGTGGGTCACACATAGGGCTGCTAATTGCAAGGTCAGCAGTTTGAAACCACCAGCTACTCCTTGGGAGAAAGAGGCGGCTTTCTACTCCTGTCAAGAGTTACAGTCTTGGAAACCCACAGGGGGCACCCTACCCTGTCCTACAGGGCCGCTGAGAGTCAGGATCGGCTCGATGGCAGCGAGTTTGCTTTTTGGGGGGTTGAGTGCGTGTCCAGGCTGTTTCCATGGCAGTGGAAAGGTGCCCAACAGCCTCCCCCCAACACACACACACACACACACACACACACACACACACACACACGGTCGATGCAGGTCTTCACAGACCTTCCACTTGTGTACACTGATGTCTCTGGGAGGCGTGATGGCACGTGGTCTGCCTGTGACTGATCCCCAGTAAGGGGTTGCATATCAGGATCTACGAGCGCCGTAGAAAGAGACTTCGTGTGACTCCAGTGAAAAGCATACTTCCTGGTCTTTGTAGAACAGAAGACAAACATCTCGAAGCGCTCCGGGAGGGAAAGTAACCCTCTTATGTCAGTGGTGTCCATCCATTGTGAAGGAAGGAAGGAGCGGGCGACAGCAGACAGGTGGCCCTTGTTGAGTACACCCTGCTCAGCCCTCCACCTCTCCCACAAGACGAGGTCCAGGCCAGTCCGCCCACTTTCGTCCATTTCACCAAGCCACAGCAGGCGTCCATTACAAAAGAACGCAAGAGAAGCAGCTTCACCGGCCTTTGGGATGGTCCGTCTCCCGCTCTGAGACCCATGCCAGAGGTCAGCTGCTTCATTCCATATGCAAATGGGATTCTGACGGGACCACCAAGTCATTTGGTTACCCCAACCAGATGCTCGCTGTCTTCTTCCACAGTGGACTCATCTTGCTGTGAATTTAGGGCCCGGCATCTCAAGAGTCATGTCAAGGAGATTCTCTGTGAAGCCAATGGAGACCCACCTGGAAACCCCGTGGAAACACAGGCCGCTGGGCCCCACCCCTTGAGTCCCTGATCCAGAGCTCTGAGAAGTTCCACTTCTAGAAAGTGCCCAGGTGATTCAGACCCTGCTGGACCTGGGACCCCAGGAGGACCAGACCCTCAGATGGTTCGAGAGTGTCACCACTCGTTACCTTACCCATCTTGGTGGTTAAGGTTAGACTTTTACAGGAAGAAAGTTCTTCCCGGGCTTTCAAACGTATTCTTCCCCTGCCTTTTGGAAGGGGCCTTCCCAAAGTGTGGGGGACAAATTCTCTTCTAATTCCATGTCCCCCTGGGCCTTTTGAAGTCCCCTTTATCTTGTGATAATACCAAATCACACTCTCTGCCACTGTGTCAATTCTGCCTCGCAGTGACCCTACAGGACAGGGTAATACTGCCCCTGTGAGTTTCCAAGATTGGAATTCTTCAGGGAAGCTGCCTGGTGGTTTCGAACTATTGACCTGCGTAACCATGATGTGACCAGGACTCCTATATCGATAGCACACAGAAAACAAACGACACTTAAATATGAAGCTGTGAGGGACCAACTGACATCGTAGCTCAAGCTTCGGGGTCAAGAAACAAATGAGCAAGAAGAGGAAACAATGTCCGGTGCGAGGGTGCGAGGGGTGGCAGGTACAGAGTACGCTCGCTACTTGTACAGAGTAAGAAATATTGAGGGGGCAAGCATCACATGGTCCTTTGCTTTTGGTTGTTAAGAACCATCAGCCCAAGTCAGGCCTTCTTACCACGTACAACAGCCATGTCAGGAGCTCACGCACGCTGTTAGAACTCGGGACCCTACTTGGACTCTTGACCCTAGACCACGAGGTACAGACCATGGTTCAGCTGCTCGGTTTAATTTTTTTTTTAGCATTTGGAAAAAAAATTGTACAGTAGTTGGATCACCCAGCCCCGGCAGTCCTCCCTGAAGGTCAAAGATTCCGTTCATACGTACAAAATTAGTTTTACAAATGTTGTTCTGTTTTGTTGTTGTTTTGGCAACGTCATCTTAGTAACCCGTTTTCTCCTATTGCCATTGCCCCAACCATTGAAAAACCAGTTTACAATAATTTACATAGAAATGATTTTCAAAGTGCTTAAGAATAGTGATTGTTGGGGGGATATTTACAGGTGGCCTATACAGTGATATGTACAGGTGTACACTATAGACAAGTTTCACTGCTGGACTATGGCTTTCTAAGGAAAGTGCATATTTGGCCAGACGTGGCAATACTGTCTAGGAATTCCAGGGTTACAGAGACTTGGTAACCACATCCAAAGCCGAAGTAGCATGTGGACAAGGACATTTACAAAAGCAGTGGTATAAAAAACGGTCAAGGACGCAAGCTTGATCCACGCCGAGGTGTCTTCATGACCTCCCAGACTGGAGGAAGGAGGACTCAGCTGCTGGCTTGGTTACCGGTCCCCAAGAGTAGCATTCGAGACGTCAGCCTCAGAAGTCCAGACTTGGCCCGAGGTCAGGCAAGGTCATCATCTGTGCTGACGACTGATATCTGCGGAGAAGAAGGAAGGTCCCGTGAGGTCGCGGACGCGTGCCCGGACCTGACTCCAGCCCCTGAAATAGACCTTGCCTCAGCGGCAGTCATTCAAAGGCCCACGGAGCATGAGAGAGACGGAAGGCCAGACATGAAGAGGGTGGTGTTACAGCACTCAGGTGCTTCACTTGACTGAGCACTGAGAATGGTGTGATTCTACCTGTTCTAGTCAAGGATCTCCCCGCCCCCCGCCTTTTGAAAGCATTTTATTGGGGGCTCGTACAACTCTTATCACAATCCATCCCTCCATCCATTGTGTCAAGCACATTTGTCCATTTGTTGCCATCATCATTCTCAAAACATTTGGTTTCTACTTGAGCCCTTGGATCAGCTCCTCACTCACAAACCCTTAGTAATTTATAAATTATTATTTTATCATGTATTCTACTGTCTGACGTGAAGAAAAATGGGGAAAAGACCAATGTCTACCAGGCACTGATACACTTTACATTTCACCAGAGAGCTTCGGAAGGAAGTGCTCCGCAATTGCCTTGTGCCAGTCCATCCCCGGACAAGGAGCCAGCACTGCACTTGGGCTTCCTTGGAAGGATCTGTGCTCGGCTCTAGGGCAGAAGGACAAGCTAGCTGTGCTAGGGTGGAGGGGATTCCTTCCTAACACTTGGGGAATCGTGGCTCAATGGATCTTGGCCACTCTGCAGACATTAAGCAACTCTTCTATGGTGCGCAGGCCTAATTCACTCTTACGTATCCTGTACACAGTTGTGGTAACCTGTCAGAGAGGGGCTACTTGGTTCATGCTATGGTTTAGGTGTCATTTCTATGGGGGGGGGGTGTCAAACATTTCATGGAAAAGTAGGGTGAAAGAGAATGGGGTTTCCCATGTACTTTTTGAAGTCCTTTCAGTAGAAGTAAAAGGAGCCCTGGAGGCACAGTGGTTATGCATTGGGCTGCCAACTGCAAGGTCAGCAGTTCAAAATCACCGCCCGCTCTGTGGGAGAAAAGTGAGACACTCTCCTCCCAGTGAAGAGAGACGGGCCGGGAAACCCACAGGGGTAGTTCTACCCTGTTCTATACGGTGGCTGTACGCTGGCATCCACTCGATGGCAATGAGCTCGGTTGGGCTGTGTCATTGAAATAATGAGCAGAGCGATGGCCTGGCATCAGCCTCGCTGTCATACTAAGTTGGGCCGGGACTTCCTTATGTCCCGGCAGGCTCAAACAAACTCCCTGCCATTGAGTCAGTACCGGCTCACAGCGACTCTATCAGAGAGGGTAAAACCACCCCTGTGAGTTTCTGAGAATATGGGACTAGGAAGCCCTGTCTTTCTCCCACGATGGAGCCGCTGGTGGTTTTGAACTACCAACGTCGCAGTTTGGAGCCCAACTTCTAACCGCTACGCCACCAGGGCTCCTCCCAGCAGGGCAAGGCTGTCTACCTTCTAAGTAAGTAGATGAGGTGTTCCATGGCTTTGTAAGCCTGGTGTGTCTGAACAGTCATACAGACATGGAGGTGACTTACAGCGGGGTACGTGTGTCCCACTGAGGCACTGTGTCTGCCGATATCTATGGAGAGGTCCTCCTCGGTGGTCTTCAAGTACACGGGATTGTCGAAGTTCATGCTCTTCATGTTCTTATGCTGCCAGTTTCGCCACATCAAGTAGCCGCCCACCGCCGCCATCGTGAGGAGCACTGACGAGAGAGAGCAGCCTGGGCTCAGACCTGAGCCTGGGGAGGGGGCGGGCAGAAATCTCCGCGACCCAGGTCTCCCTGTGCATGGGCAGTCACCACCTGCTCCTCCATGCAGGCTGGTGGGGGGACCATGATACTGAATCTGGAAGGTCAACAGAGCTTCCGGATTCAGACGGACTAGGAACAAAGGGCTGGCGATCCACTTCACAGAGCCAGCCAGAGAAAGCTCTGTGAACCCCAACAGTCCCATCGAACCTAGCGTGGGCAGCATCTTGCTGCTGTATGCAAGGTTGACACTAGGCAGGAGCAAAGGGGGTGGGGTGGCTGGACGTCAGAAGGTGGATGGGTCAAGAGACCGACGGCTAAGTGTTACAGACTGGTACCGAGCTAGCTGCTCCAGCTGCATTCTGCCAAGGGTGGGGTCCCCGGACCTACCAAAGGGGAGCTGCAGACGTTTCTGGGACTCCTTTCAGGGGGTCCTGGTGTCAGCTGAGCTTGGGACCCAGTAAATTCAGCCACAGAGGCTGCGATGGCAAATTGTCTGACAAAGCATCTGCCTGCTAATAGCCCTTACCGGTTCTTTCCCCTGGGTTTGGAAATTCTGACCTAACTCCAGGGGACTTTCTTCAAGAAAGCGCACCAGCATGTGTGCACCTTCTCTGGATAGAATCTTAAAAGATCAATTTCAAAGGTGAGTAAGACAGTATTCATCTGAAAGGGGCTGAGCCAGGTGAGCCACCTTGTACGCGCCAACATAGCCTGTGCAGGTGCCATCCCTGTGCCTCTGTCATGGATCCCTTATGGTAAAGTGGTTATGCACTGGGCTGCTAACCACAAGGCCAGCAGTTCAAAACCACCAGCTGCTTCGTGGGAGAAAGACGAGGCTTTCTACTCCTGTAAAGAGTTATAATCTCAGAACATCCCCACCCACCCCCGGGGTGGAGGAGGCATTCTTCCCCACCCTAGAGGGTCACCGTGAGTCGGGATCAACTCAGTGGCAGTGAGTTTAGTTTATCGTCTGGTCTCAGGCACTGTGGTTACACATGTGCTTTTTCATGTAGCTTAGGGTTTCTTTTCTCATGACATTCGACCCCCAGGACCGTAGTCTGTTCTGACTCATGGCAGGCACGGGGGTGTGAGAGTAGAACTGTGCTGCACAGAGTTTTAATGCCTGGTTTTTCTTTCCAGGATGGCCAGGCCTTTCTTCTGAGGCACTGCTGGACAGGCTCAAAGGCGAAGGTCTTGGTGAGTAGCTGGGGACCCTGAGCTGGCCCGTCCCTGCCCAGCAGAGCTTCCTGACTGAAGAGACAAGACGCAAGTGCGGAAGGGTGAGTGGTGATAGGGTGGGGAAGAGGACAGTAGGGTCCTGCATGAGCTGGGGATGGTCTCTGGGGCGGTCGACACTGGGGGTGACCTTGGAAGGCCAAGGCCAGATCCTGTGTGATTCCCAGCATGGGAAAGGGAGGCATCTGCCAATGCCTTTTGTTGTGTCCTGCACAATCAAAACTGGTGTGTGGAATTCCTGACCTTGGGTCTGTGGGTCTGGTCCTGTGAGGAAATACTGGGTGTAGAGGTTACCCCAGTTTTGGGTGGATCCTAAAGCTGGTCACTCTAGGGTTATGCAGACAGCCGCTCGCGAGTGCGTGCACGCACACACACACAGAGGGAAAGGTAGATGCGAGCTAACACACACACACATGCACACACAAGTAGATGCCATCTAGACAGTTGCTGGAGCTAAGGAATTCCAGGAACCAAGGACTGACTGCCCTTGGCTGTTGAAAGGAAGTGATCAGATGGCCGAAGCCCAGCTTTGGAATTCCAGCCTCCAGAAATGACAAAAATCAATGCTTGTTCTCAGAGCCACTGGTCTGCGGAAACTCTCAAACTGCAGCCCTGGACAACAAGGACAAGTTTCTTCCCGTGGCAGCCCACGCTGAGGGAGAAATGGACATGACCCAGTGTCCCTGGGCTATGACCATCTCTGGAGTCCGGAGGGCATGTTGCGGGAGAAAGAGACACGTTTGCCGGCTATCCCCGAAGTTCCCTGGAGCCAAGCACACAGCGGGCTCTACTTACGGAGTGGGAGGGTGGCCCAGGCAGCAGACGTGGCCCTGGGGGGGCTGCTGATCTCTGAGACCGCTGCGGTCACGTTGATCCCTGCGGGGGAAGCAAAGAAGTCAGGGGTCACCCATCCCTCAGGGCCGGGGCCTCGTGCTGGCGTCCCTCGGCAGCAGCTCTGCTCGCTGAGCATCAGGCTCCTGGCGTTTAAAGCCGGTCACCCGTCGGGCAGGACTAGTCGACCCAGGCGCACAGACTAGCTAAGCGGGATCTGCAGTTAGTGAGGGGCCCATATGCAGGGCTGTGCCCGATACCTTCAGGAGCTAGTCCACTCGTGGGTGAACTTTTGGGGGTGCTGGGGTCTTTTGTCTCGCTGGAGGTCACAACACTGGCAGGACCTGAATTGTAAGAACCAAGAGCCTGGTGAGTGGCAAGCCCCGTGTGGCGAGCTGCCGAAGCCAGAGAAGCTGAGCAGCCGACAGCGGCTTAACCTCCGGCATTTGAAATGAGTCCTTGCTGACCTATGTCGTGTGCCCAGTGCACCAAACCTGAGAGAAAGGACAGCTACCAGGGACACACAGACGCCAGGGTCCGTGAGCATTTGGGCAGGAGAGACAGTCTTGGGGGCACAATCAATGGGCCCAGCAGACTATGACCGCTGGGAGTCAGAGCAGGGCAGGACAGAACTGCCCCTGTGGGTTTCCCAGGCCTCGGTCTCTTGGGAGGGAAGCCCACAGCAGCATCTTTGTTCTGGGGAGCAGCTGGTGGATTAGAACTGCAGACCTTTGGTGCATGGTGGCCGAGTGCTCACCCATTGCTCCTGGGCAGTATTGCTGATCGCTGGAAGCTGCCAGACATGCGCAGGAGACATGTCTCCCAGGTCTGCCAGATTGTCTTGCGACTTAACTGGCTCAGTAAACACAACTAGTCTAGTCCCTGCATGGATCCAAAATTAAGCTGATCCAAACCCCGCCCTAAGATTTCCTCAATTGTAATCCTGAAAAGCCCAGCCCACTGTCATCGGGCCAATTGGGACTCATAGTGTGACCTCACAGAGGGTTCCTGAGACGTAAGTCTTCACGGGAGCTGACAGCCTCATCTTTCAGACCCGCTTGGTGGGTCTGAACTGTCAACCTTGCGGTTGGCAGCCCCACACCAGTTGAATCTGCCTCTTACTAAGCAGCCAGGACAGAAAACAGAAACACAAGGTTGGGTTAAGAGGGATCTAAGATTGTGCCACCCCGCAAGGCTTTGGGGGTTCCTTTAACATAAATTCTGTCCCCCTATTTTGGAGGTCAGTACTGAGACCCTCTTTAATGAGCTGTAGGCTGTCTAGCTTAGTGCCCTTCTGGCCTAACTGGTACTCACTAATGGATGGCTGGCTGACACTCCAGTCACCTGTGACCTCATCTCATGTCAAAACAAGTCCAGAGTCCGGTCTTAAGGGTGGCATGCACCCATAGCCAACAGGGTTCTCCGCTCTGGTCCAAGTGCTCATTGAAACGGGGCCGATCTTAGAACTCGCCTCTTGTCCTGCCAGCTACACGTCCTTGTCGGGGGGATAAGCAGAAGGACTTACTTTGGCACTCCCGGCCGTTCTCTTCTAAACGGTCCCCGTCGGGACAGGAGCAGGTGTACTTGGGAGAGTGATCGTTAATCTGCGGTGCTGGCAAGCAGAGGTAACCACAGCCGCCGTTTTCCAAGTCTTCCTCACACCAGTTTTTCCCTAGTCAGCAAAAAAGGGGGGGTGGAGGGGGGAGAGACCTTTCAAGTAAGTACCCCAGTGTCGACCCAAAGCCTTGTTCTAGAAGCTCACGAGAGTCCCCCAAAACCAAACCCACTACCATTGAGTCACAGCGACCTGACAGGACGGAGTTGGCCTGCCCCTGTGGGTTTCAGAGAGGATATCTCTTTACGGGAGCAGAAAGTCTCGGCTTTCTCCCTCAGAGCGGCTGGTGGTTTCGAACCACTGAACTTGCCGTTAGCAGCCCAATGCTAACCACCCAGGCTCCTCAGCTAGGTCACAGGAGGGCTGCATTCCTAGTGAGTGAGCTGGGGACACCCTGCAGCCACCCCATCACAATGCCCATAAGGTACCTGCGGGCTGGACCAGCTCATGGTAGATGATGATGTCCTGAGCATCATTGAGGTTGTTGACCAGGGTGGCCAGCTCGGACCCCGTGAACTTATTGGCGCCATAGATGGCTTCATTTTCCCCATCTATCCAGTAGATGCGGTCCTGAAATAGAACTCCAATCAGAGCAGACTCCCAAGAGGAACCTAGGCCCATGTCAAAGGTCACCATCATGGATGGTCCACTGAGTGGCCCAGGTGCAAAACAGCAAGGGGAGCAAGGCAGGGCTTTGAGGGTTGAGGAAGGGCATTGGGCCGGGTGTCCAGGGAGGGCGTACAGCCAGCTCCTCCAGTTCTCCCAGCCTCCCCCCCCCCCCCGAGCACTGCGGCCACTAGAACTGGACACACACGTCTCACCTCAAAGATGGTCAGCGCGAGAGGGTGAGCGAGGAATTCCAGGGACTTCAGCACTATCCGGCGGTCCTGGCCGTTCAGGTCCACGCTGGACAGCATGTGCAACTTGGAGTCCAGCCAATAGAGGCGGCCTTTTATCAGGTCTGGGAGGAGAAGGGATCGTCGTGGTAGGGAGGTGTTAGGGTGCTGGCTATGGACTACAGGGCTCCAAGAGCGGCTACTCTGCTCTCGAGGTCCGTCCTGCTCAAGGAATTCCTATCTGAAGCCCCGCCGACCTGGTCAGCCAGCCGAGCCTGACCCTTTGCTTACTTCCTTCTGACCACAAGGAGCTGCTGGGGGAGCCGTGGGTCACACAGTGGGCTGCTAACCGCAAAGTCAGCAGTTTGAAGCCAGTAGCTGCTCTGCCGGAGAAAGATGAGGTTTTCTGCTCCCATAGGGAGTTAGTCTCAGAAACCCACAGGGGCAGCTCTACCACATCCTATAGGGCTGCCAGGAGTTGCAACTGACTTGGGGCATCGAGAGGGAGGAGTCTCCCTGTAACTGACATTGGAAACATCAACAATAACACACTGTCTGCCGCAGCCTGAGCTGGACCGAGACTCATGCACAAAGGAATCACATGTAGTCCAGCCCTGGGTCATCTCTGGCAGGTTGTGGATCAGACCAGTGATCCCCTGTGTCTCCACTGGCTGAGGGTTAGAAGTAGATCACCAGGCCTTTCTTCCTAGTCTTAGTCCGGACACTCTGTCTGGACAATCTGGAAACAGGGCCTGTTCTGGAATCTGGCTCTCCTGCACGGAAGATGAGATGCCTATCCCTGCACCAATCACATTATAATAAGTATCAATACACAACTACTTAACAGATAGCTTTGGGTTGGCAGTCTCCTGTTTGGGGTTTCTTCCTTGGCCAGCAAGAAGAAAACGGACAGAAGTTTGCACCCAGGGAGGCTGTGCAGCTGTGCCAGGGGCACTTAGTCTGAGCGTCCCCAAGCGTGATGGGAGGCACGTCACATAGGAGGGAGACTCGTCACATAGTAGGGAGACTCGAACGATCAAATCAGGACTCGGGGAGTGTGCGATCTACCATGTCCACCCCCACCAGCTGCCATCTAGTTCAGTCCGACTCATGGTGCATGGTGACTCTGGGGAGGGTGTCAGGGAACTGTGCTCCCCAGGGATTTCAATGGGGACTTAGAGGAAGTTGGTCCTCAAACTCTTAGTGTGTAGCCGAGCACACGAACCCTTTCTGCAACCCCCAGGCACTCTCTTCTCAGACTCTGCTGGCGAAGGGGCTGTGAGTGACCTCCAGGCCCGCCCAGGGAGGTGAGTGACAGCACGGGAGGTCAGGGGGTCAGGGGCCGAGGAAGGAGATGCGTACATACCCAGGGTAATGCCATTGGGCCATTGGATGTCCACGGTCACCAGTGGCCGCCGGTCAAATCCGTTCATGCCCGCTTTCTCTATCTTGGCCGGCTCGCCCCAGTCTGACCAGTACACAAAGCTGGAAGGAAGCCCATTAGAGAAACCTCAGCGGGTTGCATGGAAGGTGACCGTCGCCTGCAGCTGAAGCCCAGGGGGCACCCAGAACTCTCTAGAGATGAAGAGGGAATACTTCAAGGTCCCCACAACTTGCAAATCTTAACCCGCAGGTCGGGGAACCACCTTCATCTGCATACGGTGGACCCTCAGGGCACAGCCCCAAACCCCAAGGTTATGACATGGGCTGACTACTCCCTAGGGAGTGCAGGCTGCTGGCTCTTTTCAAGTGACAGTACAAGCTGGCTGCCTCCTAGGGATGCTCTGCAGGAACACCTGTGAGTCCGAGGGGTGCAGTGGATGGGCACTCAGCCTGGCAGATCAAATCTCCCAGTGGCCTGGTGGCTCTCCCCACCTCAAGACAGCAGCCTCGAAACCCCACAGGGCAGTGCTCCTGTGGGACCCAGGGCCACCCCGAGTCAAAAGCAACTAACGAGGAGGCACTCTGTGGTAGCTGCCAACTTCCAGAGCTGCCCGTTAGCCAGGAGGCTGGCGGTCCAGTCAAGAACAGCACCCCCTTCCACAAAAGTTCCGTTGTTTCAAGGAGTCTTCCAGACAACTTGCACTTGTGGCCGTAAGCCTAGAAGCGACCAGAGTCCAATGGTCATGCTAGCATTTAAGGGTGGACATTCACAGGGAACCCGGCCAAATGTTCAGACCAAAATGAAAATCACTTCTGGGGCAGCAGGATAGCACCGAGTGGTGGAGACGGATGAAAGCTGCTGGCTGCTAAGGGAAGGGTTGGAACCCACCCAAAGGAGCCTCAGAGGAAAGGCCTGGTGGTCTACTCCTGAAAGAGCTTAGCTGCTGGACAGCTGACAGCACACAGAGCTACCCTGACACACAGGTGGGGCGGCCGCACACCTGCACCGACTCGGTGCCCACAGGTTTTTGCTGAAACCTCGTCCAAGTGTTGGAAAGCGAAGCTGTGTCTTTGAAGACTAAGGTGCGCCTGACCCAGGCTGTGGAATTTTCTATCGCTTCCTGTGCGTGTGAAAGTGGGACGTTGAACAAGCAGCTCAAAGAAGAATCAGTGCTTTGAGTGTGGTGCTGGAGAACATAGAAAGGACCATGGACTGCCAACAGGACAAATAAATCCGCCTTGGAAGAAGCACAGCCAGAGTGCTCCTTAGAGGGGGGCCAGACTTGGCCCTACATTGTCCAGAGAGATCAGTCCCCGGAGAAGGACATCGTGCTTGGTAGAGGGGCGGCAAAACAGGGAGAAGGAAGCCGCTCAAGGAGACGGGTGGGCACAGGGGCTGCAACCAGGGGCTCACACATCAGGACAGTTGTGCAGACGGCGCAGGACCGAGTGGTGCTTTGTGCTGTTGTTCACGAGGCCACGAGGGAGCAGAGCCAAGTTGGTAGCACCGAGCAACAACATACTGGCCTGGCAGAGGGATATGGGCATAGTGGGGTTTCCCAACCATGGAACCGGTGACATTGTGGGCTGGGCAAGTCTTGGTCATAGAGGGCTGCCCCATCTGGGGACGACAGCACCCATCTGGGCATGCGTCAAGATCCCGGCCTAAGGAGCCAGCATGCGAAGGCGACAGGGGCGGACAGCACGGGATACCAACCCAGACAGTGGATCCACAGCTATGGAGGCCGGCTCTCGCAAGTCGGAATTAAACAGGAACTTCCTCTTGCTTCCATCTAAGGTAGCTACTGAAATAGTCTTAGAAGCTGCATCAGTCCAGTAGATGGTCTTGTACACCCAATCCACAGCGATGGCTGCAGGATTATAGACATTGTCGATCATTTTAACATGTCTACCAACCTTGTCATCAACTGAGGCACTGCAACAGAACAGGTCACGAGAAATCAAAGAGTTTGAGACGGTCCAAGCCTGCAGAGCGGACTTCCTGCTACACTTCCTGCCTGGACAACCATCGCCCGCGCTGTGCAGAATCCGTGCTAGCTGACCACCGTCCCCTGCTCCGAGGATGGGGCCATCTAGTCACTGCTGCTGTGGCTCCTCCATGACATTCCTAGGGACACCTGTCCTTTAGCAGCTATGAGCCGACCGGCTAGAGTCCCTTCTCTGGGACAGCGGCTGGCACCCTCTCTACTTGTAACTGCAATGGGAAGTTGGTTCTCAATTAGCTAGGGGAGGAAATATGAGAAACAAAGGCGCCATCGTGAGCAAGGTCAGGGACACCTTTGACTTCCTAGACGGTGACTAGTGTTCCCAGGTCACCCAGAGGCACCGCAGAAGAAAGGCCTGGTGATCCAGTTTCAAAAGAAACCAGCCACTGAAAACCCCAAGGGGCAGTTTTACTCTGGCCCGCAGGCCACCCCGCAGGGGCCACCCTGAAGCAAGTTGGCAGCAACTGGCAAGGGTTAGTTAAGAATGGAGAGTCATGTGGCAAAGGAGCCCTGGTGGCGTGGCGGGTTACACACCGTGTTGCTGACCCACAGGGTCGGCAGTTTGAAACCGCCAATCGCTCTGTGGGAGAAAGATGAGGCTTTCTGCTCCCAGAATGATCCCAGCCTCAGGAACCCACAGGAGCCATTGTACCCTGTCCTGTCGGTTCTCTGGGAGTCCGAATCGACTCAGTGGTAGTGAGTGTGGCTTGATTTGAGCCCTATCTCAAGGTACCTGGACCAGGTAGCTGCTGATGAGAGCTGGGGGTGAGAGCCTGCTGTGCTAAGCCGCCTCCTTCCCAACCTTCCCACAGGCCAAGGTGTGTGCCAAACCTTGGGCCAAGGCGGCTAGCAGGGAGCCAACAGTTACCTGAAGATGGCCTTTTGGCTCAGATCCGCCCAGTAGAGTTTCTGGGCAGCTATGTCGGCATCGAGAGCCACCGTGTTTCTTAGCTGCTCCACCAGCTGGATATACTCCCTCCTTTCTAAGCCTATCTTCCGGATGTCTCTCCTGTTTGTGAAGATTAGACTGGGCTCCGTGCCTGAAAGACAGAAGGAGAATCGGTTGCGTTTTGCCGTTAGAAGGCAAGGTTCCTTTAAGTCTCCACAGAGGACCTCCTGAGACCCAGGCCCAGCGGAACCCCTTGGGGGTGCCTGGCCTTCTAGCCCCTGGGACCCCACGGCCCTCCCACTGTGGGGGAAGGTGCAGCTGGGCTGCACGTGTTCAAAAGCCAGGGCGGTGGGTGCGTAACTGCCTCGCTCAGGCAAACTGCACTCACATTGCAGGTTTCTTCAAGGCCTGAGGAAGGCGTCTGATAAGAAGGACCCTAGTGCCGTAGTGGTTACGTGTTGGGCTGCTAACCGCAAGGTTAGGAGTGTGAATCCACCAGCCGCTCCTCGGGAGAAAGATGAGGCTTTCTACTCCCATAGAGGGTTATAGTCTCAGAAACCCACAGGGGCGGTTCTACTTTGTGCTATAGGGACTCTAAGAGCCAGAATCGACTTGACATCCGTGAGTGTGGATGGAGAAGGACAGAGCTTTGTACTTCGATAAAGAGTTGCAGCCTGGGAAACCCGCAGGGGAAGTTCTACCCTGTCCTATGGGCTTGCTAGGAGTCAGAAGGACTTGATGGCAGGGAGTTTGAGTTTTAGATGCAAAAAGGATGCCTGGGTGGGGGTGGGGGGGGTGGGGTGTGTTTGTGTGTGTGTGTCTGAGGCTAGTGGGGGCAACTGCTATTTTACCTATGGCCTTGCACTGTGGGTGTCCCCAGCGAAGTGTGAATGGCTAACACAGCTGCTACCAGGAAGGCTGGGGAGGGTGGGGGTGGGGGATGGGGATGGGGATGGGGTTTCAGTCCACCCAGAGGTGTTTTGGAAGAAGGCTGGGGACCCACTTCTCAAAACTGACAGCCACCAAAAAGCCCCGGTGAGCACAGCCCTGCTCCGACAGAAATGACCTGGCAGCAGCTGGTTGGTGGGGCTGCTCTCAAAGATCGCTTCGATCAAGGCTGCCTGCCATGGTGTCAACCACACCTCTCGGAGCAGTAGCAGAGCGACCCCAGCCCAAGGCCATTACCTACTGCCTTGCACACGCCGGTGGCAAGATCCATCTGGTAGCCACGGCTGCATTCACACTTGTAACCGCCCTTCAAATTGATACAGATCTGGCTGCAGATTCCTGGGTTTTGGCATTCATCAATATCTAGGAGGGAAACGAAAAACAGTCTGGCTGTGCGCCTGTCTGTAAGGAGCCCTGGAAGTGCAGCAGTTGTGCATTGGGTTGCTAACCACAAGGTTCATAGTTTGAAACCACCAGCCTCTCTGAGGGTGAAAGATGAGGATCTCTACGCCCACCCAGAGTTAGTCTCGGAAACCCACAGGGGCAGTTCCATCTTGCCCTGTGGGGTCACTATGAGTCAGAGTCAACTTGATGGCAGTTGAGAGTGGCTTTTAGAGTTTGGTACCTGTCTGTGCCCTAGAGCCTGCCCCCCGCCCCCCAACAAACCCTCGGAGCTCGGGCCGCCCCTGAGACTCACCTCCACAGGTCTTCTTATCGATGAGCTCAAACCCAGCGGCACAGTCACACTCATAGCCCACGGCGAGGTCCCTGCACATGTGCGAGCAGCCACCGTTGTTGACCGCGCACTCGTTCACATCTGGAACGAAGATGGGCATGGTGGGTCACCTGAACTGCTCGTGGCCGGCCCGCCACTCATCTCAGGAATGGCTCGAATCCTGGCTGCCCGCCACCACCAGTCCCTGAGTCTGGTGACACCATGCTCGCTCCCAGGCCGGATCGGTTTGGTTTATAGCTTTGCTTTTCGGGACGGGCGAGGGGAAGGAGAAGCCTGGCTCCAAGGAGGCCTGGTGGCGCAGTGGTTAAAGTGCTCGGCTGCTGACCCAAAGGCCGGCAGATGGAGAGAAAGGGTGTGTGTGTGTGTGTGTGTGTGTGTGTTTGTTTTTGGGGGTGGGGGGGCTGTCCTCTTGTGTCCTGTGGGGTCTTGATGAGTCAGAATGGCTTCGTGGTCATAGGCTTGGTTTCTGGATTCTCCTCCTCACGCCGACGGCCCCTGGAAAGCTACCAGACTGCAGCGATCGATCTGTGTGGGGCTTCAGTTATGCACTAGTGGGGTACGGCTTGGCCTGTGCTGTCTTAGTTTGGCGGCAGAAGCCCCACAATTGACCAGAGCTGGGGAGAGGCAGCGTGGCTGAGGCCCAAGCGCCCCGCTTTACTCACGGCACTCCTTCAGGGGCTCGTCACTCCAGTCCCTGCAGTCCTGTTCCTGGTCACACACTTTGGTGGCCTCGATGCATTCTCCACTCTGGCACTTGAACTTCCCGGGGCCGGAGCACTGGTTGGCTACGGGGAAGAAGGCACAGAGAGATGATGCCTGACTGGTGACCCGCCCCACCCGGGCCTCCAGTCCAGATAAGAGAGCCCTCACCGTTTTTTTGTTTTGTTTTTTTATGTATAAGGAAGAGCTTTATATCAAAGAGAAATTGCATTGAGAAAACATCCCAGCTCAGTCCAGATGAAGTCCATGAGTCCAACATGCCCCTCACCGTTCTTGCAGTTGACTTCATCGGAGCCGTCCACGCAGTCCCGGATGCCGTTACACTGCCGGCTGCCGTGGATGCAGCTGCCGTCCTCACATCCAAACTGGTCCGGCCTGCAGGTCCGGGAAGCTGCGGAGAGGGCAATGGCTGTGGTATGAGCAGCCACGGGCACCCGGGGGGTGAGAGTGGGGAGGAGACCTGTGGGCCAGACCCAGGTGCCCTGGCACTCGGGTGGGGGGGGCGGGTTAGGCTACTCACGACAGTTGACCTCGTCACTGCCGTCCCTGCAGTCGGGGTCCCCGTCACAGCGCCACCTCTTGTGGATGCACTCGCCGGAGCCGCACTGGACCTCGCTGGCCGGGCAGCGGGCGTGCGTGGCCGGCTGGCGGCCGCACTGCTCCAGAGACTCGTCGGACTGGTCGGAGCAGTCGGCGTCCTCATCACACACCCAGCCCAGGGGGATGCAGGAGGCCGTGCCACACTGGAACTCGTGGGGGCCGCACGTGGGGGGCACGCAGTCCAGCTCGTCGCTGCCGTCCCCGCAGTCATCCTGCCCATTGCACACGAAGTTCTTGGAGATGCAGCGGCCGCCCGAGCAGGTGAACTCCTGCGCGCTGCACGTCACGTTGCCTGCGGGCAGACAGGGGCCCCCCGGAGGGCTGTCAGGCATCTGAAGACATGGCTCTCCGAGGCCCAGCCTAGTGCTCTGGGTTAAAACTCACACACACAAAAATCCCTGCCATCAAGTCCATTCTGACTCGCAGCGACCCTACAGGGCAGCGTAGAACTGTCCCTGTGGGTTTCTGAAACAGAAACTTCACAGGAGGAGAAATCCCCTTTCTCCTGTGGAACGGCTGGTGGATTCGAACTGCTGGCCTGGTGGTTAGCAGCTCAAAGCATAACCAATCCACTGTGATGCCAGGGTTCATCTTTGGCTTCAAGTTAGAGCTGGAGGTGATGCCCCAGAGCGCTGGGTTGGAGCGTCCGTGTGTCAAACCTGCAGCAACCCCGTGGAGTGCAACCGTCGTGGCAGGGTGGACGGCGTAAATGACTGACGCCTCGACGCCTGCGCGGGATGAGCTTCCAAAGGACTCTAACCCCACGCCAGAGCAGAACCGTGTCACCCAAGGTGTTGTGGCTTTCATCTGTATGGCGGCGGGCAGATCGCCAGGGCCTTGCTTCCACAGCGCCCCTGGGCGAGCCCCACTGGCCAACCTTCGGATCAGCAGTGGGGTGCACCCAGGAGCCCACTTTTGGGCCGTGGTGTCTGCGTTCACCTCAGCAGAACCTACTGTTTGTCGCCCATGTCGGTGGATAACTCAGGTGGGACAGGTAATGATCAAGTTGCGGTTGCCAGAGAGACCCCTGAATGTGCGTGACACCGTTACACGTGGGCCTTCCTGCTTGGGTCCCCTGAACCATTCTTGGTGCTCAAAAAGCCACGCACGGCCACGGGGTGTAACTGCCCAGCTGAGCACCAATCATCTCCTCGCACTAGTGGGGGTGGGTGGAGGGGTGGTGGGCTTTGATCCTCCTCCCTGCCAAGCCCCTCCAGGCCACAGTGTGGTGGAGCTTGGGGCGGAGACAATGACTCTCTTGGGAAGGAAAGTGTTGTTTTCAGAAGGGGGCATTTCACGGCCTCCGGACTCACCAACGCATCCATCCCTGATTGAAGACTAAGCCCTCTCCAGGCAGGGCCGGTGTCCTGGTCCCCACCAGAGCGCCCTCCCTCACCTGCCCCTGGGGTCAGGAGGCCCTGAGGCCTGGCAGATGTGGGAGCGGAGGGCCCCGTGGGGCCCTGTCTGTCAAAGTGCACACGCTTGAAAGTGCACTAGCTGTTTGTTCAGCCCGGCACTTTCCCAGGCCCTCCCTTACTTTGGGCAGGTCGCCTCCCAAGAACGGAGAGATGAAAGAGGAGGAAACAGCTGGCTTTCACAGGTTGGGACTCTGACAGGTGCCAAAGATCGCAGGGCTTGGGGAGGAGGGGGTTCCCGTTGGGGATCGGCTGGGAAGGAGCTAATGCATGCTCCAGGCCCGGCCCACTTTCTGGCAGGGCAATTGCAGGCTCTAGCTTGCAGGGGTAAGGCAGGCCTCATCCGACACTCAAGGAATGGCCCCTGATGAGCAAATTTAGCTTAGGCCTCTCCTGGGGTGGGTCGCCCGACTTCCCTTATGTGAGCTTCAGGACATGGCTTGTCAGGTCTCACTTCTGAGGTGCCTTTGGGGAGAGACTCGAACCACCAACCTTCCAGTCAGTTGCCCAACAAAAGCAAGAGCGGGCAGAGTAGCTACATCACTGAGCTCCTTCAGGTGGAAGGCGCCTCACCTAGCTTACCTGGCTCCTATTCATCTGTTGTCGAGAGACCCTTCCCTGGAGAAGGGCATATGTTGGTACAGCTGAGGTGCAGGAAAAGGAAGGCCCTGCACCAGATGGACGGACACTGCAGCTGCAACCACGGGCTCCAACCTAAGAGTGGTGGTGAGGAGAGTCCTGCCCTGCCGCTGTCCTGTCATGCATGGGGTCACTGTGAGTTGAACTGACTTGAACGCCCCCTAGCACAGCAGTCTGCCATCTCTGTTCCCTGTCCCAGCGGCAGCTTTAGGAAGGACCGTCTGGCACATCGTCTTGCTTCTGCATTGTGGTGCTGGGGAAGAATACTCAAGGTAGCACGGATGGCTAAAAGGACAAACTGGGCAGCCTTGCAAGAAGTACAGCCACGGTGTGCCGCAGCGGCAAGGGTGCAGCCCCGTCTCTTCTTCTCCGGACATGGTATTGGGAGAGACGGTGCTTGGAGAAGGGCATGATGCTCACTGAGACAGGCTCAGAGGAGAAGACCCTGAACAAGGCGATGGACACAGTGGCTGCAGCCCTGGGCTTGGACAGGACAGTCACGTTGAGGACGGCGCAGGGCTGGCGTTGTTTTGCTCCATCCATTGTGTACGAGGTTGCAATAGGTTGGAACCAACTCAGTGGCACCCAACAACAAAGAGGAGACACCAGCACCAGCAATGGTCAGCGGGCGCCTTCCCACGTCCAGCCCTCTCGCGGCACTGAGCAGACAGCAATGTTGCTGAGGGCTGAGTCCGTCCAGATGCGCCTGCGGGTGACCGACCCCCCAACCCCACAGGCCTTCTTACCACAGTTTTCTTCGTCCTCCCCATTGTCACAGTCACTTTCGCCGTCACACCTCCAGGACACTGGCACACACTGAGTGGATCGGGACCCACAGCTGATCTCATGCACGTGACACGTCCGCAGATCTGTTGGAGACACACCGTCTCAGGAGCCTGGGGACAGGCCGGCATAGAACTGCCACTCCTGAGCTTCCCCGAGCCATCATGGACCCAGGATGCCCGAGAGGGCTACCTGAGGAGCCCTGCCCACCTATGCTACCTGCAGTACACCTGGGAGCCTGGCTGCCCCACTCCTCCAAGCGCCCGTGGCCTTTCCCAGTTCTGGCTTTGGCTTTTTGGGTGGCGGTTATGAGTCAATTCAGACTCACGGCACTGGAGGGCAGAGAACGGTGCCCACCCCCTCCACACACCCCCGCCCCTCGGGTTTCCTGGACTGTCATCTTTGCAGGAGCAGATTGCCAGGTCTCTTCTTCCACAGAGCCATGGCTCGGCTTGGGCCCCGGCCTTTTGGACAGCAGGAGAGTGCCAACTGCCATCTCTATGAGGTGCCTTCCATTAGGCAAGGGACAAGTGTGCTGGCTAGCCTGCTCTGTCCGGTCCTGCACGGATTCTGGCTCATGGTGACCCCGTGCATGTCAGACAATTGCACTCCATGGGGTTTTCAATGGCTAGGACATTTGACCTTTCTTCCGTGGTGCTTCTGGGCAGGCTGGAACCACCAACCTTTGGTTTAGTAAGTGAATGCTTAGTCACTGGTACCACCCGGGGACTCCTGCGTCCTTATTTATCTGAAGGCTGTCAGGTATTAACCCCTATTCCCAATTTCCCCGGGGCCAGCGGCGGAAGACCCAGGAAGTCTCCCTTTGTGTTGGTCCCTGCGCTGTCCTCTCCAGAAGTCCCTCTGGACCGTGTGTCCTGCAAAGCAGGAAGATGCTTTCCTTCCGGACCTGAACTCACACACCCCTACTTCCCCCACCCCACCCACTAACACCGAGGCTGGGGTTCTTCCGGAGCCTCTCTCTGCCTGGGATGGCACACCTGCCTTGGCTGACCCCTTCCTGGCCCCTCACTTCTGGTGAGAAAAGCTGAGATAAACACACCTGGCTGCTCTCGACTTCATTGCATTTTCTGATCAAATTCAGGCCTAAGCTTTCTTTAAGCGAATCCTTCACTCAAGAGGGTTTCAAATGACCCCTAACCCCTCCCCACACCCACACCCACACCCACACCCACACCCACCCGCCAAACCAAGCCCACCGCCACCGAATCAATTCCGACTCACATTCACGGAAACCCTCGGGACCCCTACAGGGACCCTATAGGACAGAGGGGAACGGCTCCCTAGGGGTTCTGAGACTGTACATCTTCATGAGAGCAGACAGCCTCATCTTTCCCTTGAGAAGCGGCTGGTGGGTTTGAACCGCCGAGCTTGGGTGAGCAGTCACAGAGTGTACTCTTAAGACCTTCACCTAGATATGTCAAACTCCTCAAAGGAGCTCAGCTACACAAGGGCACCTGCGAAGTCTCTCACTGAAGGAAGAACCAGCTGGAAGGTCCCTGGTGCCACCTCTTGTTTCCATGGTTGTTAAAAGCCAGCACTGGGCCTGTCATCAGCCACCTCACCCTTCCAGGAATAGGTTTCTGGTATCTTGAGAAGCTTGACATCTCTGACCTGACACTTGGCCCAGGAGGGACCGCTCTACCTCGACTTACCTTCCAGGACTAGCATGCCATCAGCTCCAAGTCACTGTCAAACATGGAGAGCTAGTCCAGGAGTACCTGCTGGCTCCGGGGTCGGGGAGTTGGGAAGGTCAGTGTGGAGAGACCAAGGCAGAGGGGTGAGCACTCTGGGAAGGGGACTTGTCAAGGGTGTGACTAACTTTGGAATCTAACAGCCTTGCCCAGGTGGTGGACAAAACCCACCACCAAACCCACCAACGTGGAGTCGATTCCGACTCGCAGCGACCCTGCATAGGGTTTCCAAGGCTGTAAGGCAGCAGGCAGCCTCGCCTTTCTCCCACAGAGAGACCAGTGGGCTTGAACCATTGACCCTGCTGTTAGCAGTCCAACGTGTCCCCGACAGCTCCAGGTGGACACGGGAGCGCGAACACCAAGGGTCAAGTGAAACCTTGGGGGCAGTCCGAGCCCAAAGCCAAAGCACACTCACGACACTGCTCCGGGCTCTCGTCAGAGCCGTCCTCACAGTCAGGGTCCCCGTCACACTGCCACCTGTTGGGGACACACTGGCCGTTGTTGCACACGAAGTCTGACTCGGAACACGTCTTCTTCACTACAAGAGAGAGCGTTTATTGGTGGGGTGCAAGTCGAAGTCCCCCACGCAAGAGCCCAGTTTTCACTCGCAAGGCAAAAGCCTCTATCCGTGGTACACGTGGTTAGCGTGCTGGGTTGCCGATCCGAAGGTTGGTAGTTGGAGTCCACTCAGGGGAGCCTCGGAGGAATGGCCTGGTAGTCTACTTCCATGGGGGATGGGGGGACTATTTCCCCCACAGAATCCCCAGGGAGCACAGTTGCAGGCTGACCCACATGGGGCGTCGAGAGTGGGAACCGGCTTGACCAGGGCTGTTTATATGTCTGGCTTTGTTTCATTCTGACTCTGCAGCAGAATTCCCCAGCATGCCGCTGTCCATCTCCAGGGGAGCTGGAGGGCCTTGGAGAGGCTTGGAGGAGGTGGAAGTTGAAGCCACCTAGGCCGTCCATTCCTGAAGTTAAGCAACGGCTCCAATCTCTTCCTGCAGGCCCTTCCAGCCCTGGGAGGACTTTATAAGTTCTACAGCCCTTCAGTCCACCACCCTGGGACTGGCCTCTAAGGTCATGGGGGCCGGGGGCCTTTCCTAACCACAGCGATGGATTCGTGTAGAGACAGGAGGGCGCGCCCCAGAAATGAAGTGCATCCCCTCCACTGGCCTACTGCAGGAGTCTGGTGGTCTGGCGGTTTCAGCACTGGGCTCGGACTGAAAGGTCGCCCTTGGAACCCACCCAGCTGGCCCTTGGGAGAAAGACGTGGCAGCCTGTCTCCTGGAAGATTTGCAGCCCTGGGGACCCCGCAGCAGCTCTGCTCGACCCTACAGGGTCGCTGTGAGTCAGGATGGGCTTGCCACGGAGAGGTGACTGCTCTACTGGGCACGGGGCCCTTCAGGCAGCGGGCTTCACACTGGGTTTTTGAGTCAGTGGGAACACGTGCACAGAGCTCGTCTTCAGCTTGACTTCAGCGAGAGAAACAGGCCCAGGAGGTTCAGAAGGGCCACACGCCGGCCAGCGGTTCAGATCCACGAGAGAACCACGTGGCCTTCAGGTCTGTCAAGAGAGCGTCTGGGAAACGCTCCGGGGCAGGCCCGCCTGCCCGAGGGTCACTCAGAGCCTGCCCTCACTTGACAGCCATGGAGTCTGGGCTCCACAGGCCTCGGTGACGGTGAGGAAGACGGATGCAGGAGGGGGCTGCTCCAGCCGCTTCCAAGTGGCGGAGGGGGGGGGGGGTGCACCCTGAGGGGATTTCTTGGCGTTGACTACCGTCTTTCTCTTCAGGGGTTAGAGCCATTGGGGGATTGAAAAACAACCAGCAACCAACTAAACAAACAAACTAAGGTCACTTTGGTCTGTCTGTTGGGACTGCTGGTCTTCGCCTCCCCTCCCAGGCATCTTACAGCTCCTCTTGGCCCAATGGGAGATAAGCCCAGTCATTTGAAAGGCCCGCCCGCCACTTATCTTCAACATTCCACATGCATGCTGATAACCGTCTGTGGACAAGCAGCTAATTATATTCCTCTAGACCAGGAAGGAGAGTCTCTTTGGACTCTGGTTTAGAGTGATTCTCAGGCATAGTTGATCATGTTCCTTGGGGGGGGGGGAGCGGGGTGTCAGGACACGGGGTGGAGGGGGAGCAGAGGAGGCATGGAGCTTTTAATTAGCGACTTCAGTGAACCAGTAGCCCTCTGGCCTTACGTACGTCGTTTGAAAGCCCACCGTTTCCATGAGATGGTCTCAGTCCTGGGGGCTCTGGCCAGCATCAGGCCCTGTAAGGATCCTTACTGTATCCTCCCCTAACATCGCTGTCCCCGCGCCCCTGCTTCACCTCACCCCCTAGGCCCTCCTCTCTACCCTGACAAGCACCGCTTGCCTGCTGATCTCTGGTTCATGATCTGCATCTGTGGACAGCCCTGGTGGCGAAGGGGGTTCAGTGCTGGCCCCACTGCAAACCGGCAGGTTGGCGGTTCTAACCCATCAGCCGTGTTGTGGGGGTGGAAGGAGTGGCAGTCTGCTTCTGGGCGGTTCACAGCCTTGGGGGTGGGGGTGGGGCCAGTTCTCCCACTGCCCTGTAGGGTCTCCACACATGCGTTTGGCACTCGTCAGCCCTCCTGGGTTAGAGATCCGCCCGCGTGTGCCGGGTGGGCTCCGTTCCCCGAATCCCGGGCCCGGAGGACTCACCGCAGTTCTTCTCGTCACTGCCGTCGGCACAGTCCTCGTCGCCGTCACACTTCCACAGCAGAGTGATGCAGCGCCCGCTGGTGCACTGGAACTGGGAGGGGTCGCACTTGGGTTTCCTCCCTGGAATCAGCAGGGAGAGAGTCGGCTCAGCACTGACAGGGGCCCCCAAACCCAGGGGGTGATGATGTTATGCCGGAGAAGCACCCCATGCTTGGGAAAGTGGAGGGCAGCGAGGAAGAGGGAGGCCCTCCGCCAGATGGGTTGACCCAGTGGCTACACAGTGGGCTCCAACACAAAGCACAATGGCCAGGAGGGCGCAGGACCCGGCGGTGCTGCGTTGTGCTGTACATCGGGGACTGTGACGTTGCAGCAGCCAGTCAGATGGGTCTCTTGGCAGTGAGTGATGCTATCCAGTGTCCCCTGGGCAGGTGGAGCCAGAGAATGGGAAAATAACAGGGAAACAGGATGAGGACCACATTCCCTAACTTGTAACAGAGGGAATCTGGAAGGCTGGTATTCCATGGAAGGAAAGCCTCCGTGGTAAGTCAGAGGTGAAGTCCTACTACATTATCCTGCTTTAAAAATCATTCCCACAGATTCTCCCCTTAACAGCAGTGCTGCCTTAAAGTGAGCGCATGGTTGATTCATCTCCCTGTAGAAGCAGACATGGTCCTTTAGCTCTCTTCCCACCGTGACACCCAGCACCGCCCCCCCATCTCCCTTCCCCCCAATGCGGGTATCAGATTTCCTCACCTGTGAGCTCAGGGACCTTACTGCAGATAACCACCCACCCTGTGGCGCATGTAACTACTGAATATGCATGTCTAATATAAATGTCCAAGATAGTAAAGGCTCACTTCTCCCAGTGCCACATGGTCCAGCAAGAGGGGCTGAGGTGAGCAGGCTACCCTACTCACCTTACTTTCTCTCCTATCTTTCTTATCCTCTATGACTTTACTATCATCTTTACACATTACTGCCTTACATTTGTGCCTTCTGGCCCTTTGGTTGTTGGAGGCTGGTTTCCTCCGACACAGAAGTGACTTAAGTGACGAGCTGTGTCATCCAGCCATGGAGGGCAGTCTCCAGCTTCTCTTGCAGCTAGGTGTAGTCTGGAGGATACAATGTAACCAGAGCCAGTTACACACAACTGTAAGGGAGCTGCTTTCAAGACAAAGAGGGCCCAGGCTCCTTCCCATGATCCCTTTCTGGTTCTGGAAAATGGGGCACGGTGGGTGGCCAGGAGAGCCAGTCCAAGACAGAAGGAGAAGGAGCCTAGTGGCCCAGATGCTCAGGACGTCTTAGAGAAGTCAAGTTCCTCTAAGTCCCGGGGCCAAATCCCAGCCCTTCAGAGGCCCCGCTTGCCCACCCTATGCTATCACTCAGGGTCAAGCTCAGTGGGATAGCTAGAAGGGGCACAAGGAGAAGGTGTAGCAGGCCTCGAGGTTGAACAGCTAGTGCCGTGGGTCCACAACCTGTGGGTCGCGACCCCTTTGGGGGGGGAAGTCAAACGACCCTTTCACGTGGGTCACCTGATTCATTACAGTGATGAAGTAGCCACGTAAATTATTTTATGGTCACCACCACATGAGGAACTGTATGAAAGGGTCGCGGCAAGAGGAAGGTTGAGAACCACTGCTCTAGTGCCTGCTCTTAGAATTCCGGGTGGAACGGGAGAGAGATGTGTCCCCCAATCCCTTCGGAACAGATAAAGAACCTCCAGAGGAAGGAACTAGGTGCAGCTCGGCGGCAAAGGAGGTGGCTAAGCCCTAACTTACTGGCGGGGAGGAAAGGCAAGGCCTGGCTTCTCTGTGCCAGGTGCCCCGCTTTCCTGAGGTTGTTCTAGGCTCCAAGAGAGACGCCAGTCTCCAATATCACTGCAGAGCACCTTTGCTAAGTCTTGGGAGGGCCAAGACACAGCCATGGCACCCGGATGACGGAGGCCGCAAGCAAGAGTCATAATGGCGTCGGGGACTCACAGTCAGGCCGCTACTTCAACAAGGCACAGACCACAGGACACCGTCACAACGGCGTGCTTGGGGGCAGGTCAGTGCATCTCAGTCACGGGGGGGGGGGGCTACAGGGGCGGGGCAGGACCATGATGGGGACACGCCCATTGTGTGAGACGAGAGCTTACGAGATTGGTCCAGGGCCTTCCGACCAAAGCAGTCAGAGCACAAATGGTAGGGCATGACCCATGACCAGGCCACCGGCCAGTACCGTCCCCAGTACAGGGTCTCCATCAAGGACACGCCCAGGCAAGCCCCTCAGAGACTGCCCTCCCTGGGCTGGCTGGAGAGGGTGGGGGTCATCCGCTTTCCAGTGCGCTCTACCTGACAGCTAGGGTATCAGCTACGTCTTTGGCTGGTGGTCAGAAGGACTTCAGTGGAGGCTCAGTCCATGCAGGGACCCTGCAAATGGATTGGGGGCTTCCACTGTCATCCATTGCTTTCTGCAAACAGGGTGCTCAGAATAAGCTCCATACAGGTACGGGTTTCCAGGCAGCCTGATCCTACTCTTGTTAACCCTGTGGCTGCCAGAGGAGAACTGGGCTCCACTGGGTTTCCAACAGCTGGCTTTCCAGAAGCAGATCAGCAGGAGTTTCTTCCCAGATGCTCCGGGGTGGTCCCAACCAAGGCCTCTTCAGCTTGAGGCCAGGGTGTGACATTCCCACTGCAGAAGGACTAATCCTAGTATGTGGGCCGCGGTGGCATGCTTGGCCTTGCGAAGGACTGCAGGCCTCCAGGGTTTCTGTCACTTGCAGCGCCATCCTCCAGAGGACGCGACTTCAGACAAAAGACACAGATCTGGCAGCTTAAAGCACACACGCTCTGAGCAAAAAATTCAATCCCTGCCATCCAGGCCATTCCGACTCCCAGCGATCCTAGAGGCCGGGCTAGAGCTGTCCCGGTGGGTTCCTGAGACTGTAGCTCTTTATGGGAGCAGAAAGCCTCGTCTTTCTCTATCACAGACACGTTACAGATGTTTCCAGCACAAAGCCAGTGGCCGCACACAACTCTTGTGGATCACTGGGGCCCATGGCTCACAGCCAGCTGTCAGCTTTTCAGCTGGTGACAGGAGCCACCCTACAGTGACAGGCACGGGCTGGGACTCTTGTGTGTGCACACAATCCTCCAGCCCGGCCCCTGGTGACATCAGTGACGCCCTGCTCTCTGGGAGCTCTCCAGGCTCCATGGGGAATGCTGGGGAGATTAGCATGTGGCCTGGCAGCTCTGCTCTATTGGGCCGGCGGCTTTGAAAACCCGCTCTGCTCTTCTGCTCAGAGTCCAGCGAGGGCCCAGCTACAAAGACAGAAAGGCGTGTGGACACAATGTGATGTGTGTATGTAAAAGACCAACCCGACCCACTGCCGTCAAGCACGGGCAGAGCAGAGAGATGGGGCAGAATCATCCCCAGGGCTTTCTGAGGGGGTACATCTTTCTTGTGTGGAGTGGGACAGAAACCCCCATCTTTCTTGTGGGGAGCGGCTGATGGTTTCAGACAGCTGTCTTTGTGGTTAGCAGCCCAACGTGTAACTCACTGTGTTGTCGGGGATGTGTGTGTGTGCGTGTGTATACAACACATATATATACCTATACTGAGATGTGTGTTATATACATGTAAAACACCATATAGGAGTCCAGGTGGCCTTCTGGGTTAGTCTATTTATATGTGTGTATTTCTGTGTGTGCGCATATATATGGTATATATATTGTACACGTGGTTATATAGTGTGTATATGTGTGTATACACACATACACATAAGAATTTCTAGAGAATTTGCATTGTGTTTTAATTCCATTTTCCATGAATTTCTGAAGATACCCCTATATGTGTGTATAATATAAACATACTATTTACGCACTATATAGACACACACACATATATACTAATACACACACTTATGGATATGTGCACCTACATATACACATACACATGGTGTAAAAAGTGGACATCAAAAAAAAATAAATTAAAAAAAAAAAAAGTGGACATCGTAGCAGTTAACAGATCTACCCCTTAAGGTTATCTTGACACAAGCTCAGGGCCACCTAACCAAGGACTCCCCTTTGCCTCCAGCCTCCCGCCCCTGTCTCACTGCCCTACCGTCAATGTAACTGTACAGGACAGAATACAATGGTCCCTCTGGGATTCCAAGGCTGCACATCTTTACAAGAGCAGAAAACCTCATCTTTCTCCCAGAGAGCAGCTGGTAGGTTTGAACCACTGACCTTGTGGCTAAGAGCCCACTTCGTAACCCACTAGGCGAGCCCTGCTAACCACTAATACAATCCAAAGCTGTACATCTTAAAGGCATTTCCTGCCTCCAGTTTCCACTACCCATCCATTCCCAGGCACTCTGTTCCACACCCAAGAAGAGGGCTTTCACAGGGATGGGGGGGGGCGGGGAGTAGTTCTCACACTGTGCAACCAGGAGGGGCCCTGGGGGCACAAAGGCGAGGCGGCTGGCTGCTACCAAACGGTGGGCAGGGGGAGCCCGCAGCGGTTCCGGGGAGACTCTGCCCAGCAGAGTTGCAGGGGGAATGCTCGAAAATGACTGTGGCGTGAATGCACAACTGCCGATGAACGCCATCACTGGCATCTAAGTTAACTGCTTGGTTTTGCTTTTAGGAAGCAGAGACCCTCTGGGGCAGCTCCGCCCCTTCCTCCACAGCTGAGTTGAAGTGGACTTGAAGACACCACCACCCCTTTGGAAATGGGCTTTGTCCTTTGAGTCAGGCAGGATTGGCCCGCAGAGCTTCTGGAGTTAACCTTGCACCAAACAGAAGAGTAGCACGTCCACAGGACAGGGCGAGGGGAGACCGGTCACAGGAGAAGTGCCCCTGGCAGGAACCAAGAGCTCAGAGACACAGGCCTCCCCCTGCCCGAGCCCACAGAGACCGCGCCTTCCCCGGAGAGCCTGCACCCTGCAGCCCCACTCCCAGCCTCCGAAGGCTGAGAAAATAAACTTCCGTGGGTGGAAGCTACCCCAAACTCAACCCCACCCAAGCTCACTGCCACGGACTAAGTGTGGACTCACAGCAACCGTACAGGACAGGGTCGGATGGTGGGTTTCCGAGACGGAATCTCTTTATGGGACTAGAAAGCTCTACTTTCCTCCAGCGGAGTGGCTGGTGGTTTTGAACTGCTGACCTTGTGGTTAGTAGCCCATTGCATAACTGCTAGGCCACCAGGACTCCCTATGCTCTACCAAGAACAACTAAAGCTCAGGACGCGTCAAAAAGAACTTAATAGTAAAATATAACCCTGGGCGGAGAGGCAATAGGTATCCCATCCAGACTAGTCTGCTCAGAAAGGGGAAATACAGGTGTGAACACATTGGGGAAATGGTTCCTCTGGGCCACCCTGTCTCACAGGCATGTCAGGGGGTCAGAGGGGGGTGGGTGACATGGAGGGAGAGACCATGGGTTCCCACCTATAACCGCCAGGCAGGCAAGCTTGGCCCAGCAGATTGCCTGTGGGCCAAGAGTTTGAGAAAGACACTTTTGCTTTCAGACAGGAAACAGTTGGATAAGAAGCAGGTCACCCCTGCCCTTGAAGTGTACTTGCTGGGCCGTGAGCCCACGCCGGCTCTGCTGTGGACCGTCTCAACCGACAACAGCATCGACAATAAAAATGGCACAGTGCGGGGAGATCAGGTTTCCTTCTGAGACTCAGAAAGATTGTCCTCGCCTTTGGGGGGGGTGTAGGGTATGGGTGGGGGCCGGCAGTCTCTCGTACCTAGTCACTTAGACAGGCATTTATATTCCAAGCAAATGCCACATGAATACACTGTCCCCTCCACAGAAGGTAGCAGACGGTGAGAACAGCTTCACTCAGAGCACCAGTCCCAGGAGCCCAGCTAACCTCAGCTGTGGTCAACACCGTGACCGAGACAGGTGGACGGCTCACAGGTTTGGGGAACTTCTGAGTTTTTCCGCAAACTGAAGACAGGTTGCAAGTGTCCCCCACAACCCCCTCCAAACAATGTGCTCGCAGACTGACATCATGGCAACCGAGGGAGGGGCACAACTTCTCTCTATGGTTTTCATGGCTGTAATCTCTATGCAAGCGGACCAGGTCTGTCTTCTGCCCTGCTGCTGGATGGGTCACAATTACCAACCATTGGATTAGTGGCTCAGAACTCTGCCACCCGGGGAACTTAATGAATAAGGACCCGTGGTCGGTGCTGTGGCTTAGGTTTTGAGATCCTAACCAAAGCTGCTCAAATCCACCAGCCGGTCCTCCGGACAAAGGTGAGGCTGCCTAGTCTCATGGCAGAGATGTTCGGCTTCAGAAACCCCACGGAGGGGCTACGTGTTGATTCCAACTCAGTGGCGATGGTTTGGGTGTGGGGTTTCAACTCTGCCATCGAGTCAATTCCAATCCACAGCGAGCCGATAGGACAGGGTGGAACCGTCCCTGTGGGTGTCCGAGGCTGTTACTATGTACAGGCACAGGGAGCCTCCTCTTTCTCCTATGGAAATGATGGTGGTTGTGAACTGCTGACCCTGTACTCAGCAGCCCAATGTGTAACCTACCACACCACTGTCAGGAGGTCCCTCCATATAGGTGCAAGCTTCAGGACCACCTACCTGACAGTAGACTCGGATGACCTGACCTGTCCCTGAAGGTCTCTTAGTAGCACTTCCCCAGAAGCTCTGGAATGTGCACACCTGGGACATAGATACTCTGAGGTGGGAGTGCCACACTCAACGAATGCCTGCAAGGTTGAGGGTTCAAGTCCCCTTGGGTGGGGGGGGGGCGCTTGGGAGCAAGGCCTGATCGCTGCCACCGACAACCCCACGGTGCTCTTTTCTGATGCACACATGCCGGGCCTGTGAGTCAGAGTCCACAGAGGGGAGTGGTCTCAGACACCTTGAGGTGGCCGGCCTGAGGCGCAGGCTGCCTCACTGCACAGGCCTGTGCCCAGCTCTCCCCGCCTGTCCCCCGCAGGTGTTGTTATCTGGTGTCATTCCTTCAGTCCATGTACTCTGGCACTTCTGGCTCCACCAAGGGCATTTATTTTTAGTCCTGATCGCCTCGTCTGCCTGCCACATTGACGCTAGTCTTTCTTCTGCTCACGGTGAAAGCTCGCCTTGGGACGTGCAGCTTCCCCAGTCAGCACATTAGTCTTCCGGTGGGGAGGGCGGTTAGCCAGAGGCAATGGTGCACACACAACAAGAGGAGGTGCGCAGCCAAGCCATTGCTCCTGCCACCCGGCCAACCCTAGTCCCTGGCCACCCGGCCAACCTGAGTCCCTGGCCACCTGGCCAACCCGAGTCTCTGGACGAGCCCAGTTCGGAGCACAGCTTGTCCGTGCCAATTCCCTGACCTAAGCGAGTTCAGCAGGTTGACGGAGCGGCATCTCCAAGCACAGCTGATGGGGGTGGGGGTCTATCTCTGACATTCTTGCAGGGTGCGACCTATTGCCAAAAAGACTCATGGCTGGAGTCCTCCCAGAGTGCCTTGGAAGAAAGGCCTGGCGATCTACTTCTGAAAGGGGGCACGGCTCTTGAACCGCCTTTCCAGCCTGTTCTACTCTGGTTCAAATGGGGGTGGCCAGGAGTCAGAATCCACTCCATGGGCCCATTCTGGTTGGGGGCGTGGTGGTGGTGGCTTCGCATCTGTGGGCCTCAAAGTTTCGCATGTGTCACTCACTGTCACCTGGAAGTCTGGTTACAACACAGACTGGAAGGCTCCGTGTGGAGGCTGGAGGCTACGCAGCCAGGATTGTAAACACGCCACGAGGGTCTCCCGTGCCTGGGGTGGGGGTGGGAGTGGGAGGTGCAGGCTTCAGTAGCATTCTTGGATGAAGACAGACTAGGAGAAAGGTCGAGCTGTCTCTGGGCAAAAATAAGCCGGTGGGAATGCTAAGGATCCCAGCAGCAGAGTGCTGGACGGGGCACTGGGAGATTAGCCCCCGGGGCTGCTGGCAGCCACTCCAAGCGGACAGTAGCCTCAACAGCAGCCTGGAGCTGCCCCCCACCTTGATGGCAGGAAGCAGCGTACTCAAAAGCAACAAGCAGGGGCAGGCAGGGGCGTGGGAAGCACGCTGCAGCAGCCAGCCCGCCGCCAAGGCTGCGGCATTATTTCCTGGGGGCAGATACAGCCTCTTAGCCCCATCACCTCAGTCACTGTCCTGTGACTAGTGGACAGATGTGGGTAAGACCCGAGGGCCTATGGCCGCTGGGTGTCATCAAGTCCATTCTGACTCATCGTGGGTCTATGACACAGTAGCGCCACCTCCACAGGGCTCCGTAGGCTGTCGCCTTAAAGGGAGCAGATGACCACTGCTGGGGCTCCCGTGGCTGTCATTGTTAAGTGACTCATGCATCATCCTCACAGTTGTCCCTAAGCCTGATCACAGGGTTGACGCAGCCAAACTACAGGGAGCATGAGGAAGAGGTGGGTCCTGAGTGCACTAGCAGAGGGAGGAATGTGAGCAGATGGGGAGGAGGGGTGAACTGGGAAAGGGACCCTACTTGATGGCACCTGTGTTAGTCTGGGCGCTTTAGAGAAACAAATCCACAGAAACTCATGTATAAGAGAGACTTTTATATAAAGGTTAAGTGCGCATCAAGGAAACATCCCAACCTAGTACTGCCCAAGCCCACAAGTCCAACATTAACCCATATGGCCAACACCAAGCCACAGAGTCCTCCTCCATCTCACAAAACACACCCTATGACACCTGACTGCAGGAAGAAAGCCGTATCAGTGAGCATGCAAGTATCTCAGCACTGGCAGGGGTCTCCACATGGCTTCTCCAGCATCCAGGGCTGCATTGGGGTAGATCCATGCGGCTTCTCCTTGGAGATGTCTTGCAGGGAGTGAGCCTTGCCAGTTGAAGCAGGGAACTGGCTAAGGCAGCTGCACCCTGGTCCGATCATCACAAAGCAAGAGACCCGAGAACTAGAAAGACAAGGCTCACCGAGCCATTTATCTCTCCACCCTTCAATTAACCCCATAGGTGTTTATCGGCCAGGTTGGCACAATAAACTTTAACTAACTCAGCACCTAACAACAACCAAAGGAGCCGGGTAGCACAGTCAGGCTGCGAGCTGAAAGGTCCAAAGTGTGAAACCACCAACTGCTCCAAGGGGGAAAGATGGGCTTTCTGCTCCCATCAAGAGTTACAGTCTCGGAAAGTCATAGGGGCAGCTCGACCCTGTCCTACAGAGTCACTAAGAGTTGGCATCGACCAGATGGCAGTCGGTGTATGTGGCTGAAAAGTGGGGCCCAAGCTGTCCCGCAGGGAACCTGAAGGGGAAGTTCTTTCCCATCCTGTGGGCTCACTGCACGTTGAAAATTGCGCCTGCAACCCCCAAGCAGCGCAGCAGCGGCAGCAGAAGCTGAGGCTGGAACTTCGCGGTCAGACCTGGATCTGACTTCTGGCCACACTGGGATGGCCATGTGGCAAGGCTTGGTAGCAGAATATCGCTGCTGAGATCCTGTTACTTCTCTGAGGTCACCTGTCTCATCTCCCAGCTTTTGTCAGTTGAGAGTCTACATTCTTGGTGGTGAGTTTAGGGACATTTCCCAGGGGAAATGGGAACGTAAAGGCTGGTGGTTGGGACCCCCACCCCTAACCAGTCACAAGAAAACATGAGACAGAGCACGCGTTCTATCTACCTGTAACAACGGGTGGTCGTCATTGGTCTGAAGTGAGCCCTGGGCGACCTGTTTGGTCTGGTTTTACGGCATCACACCTGAGATGCCTGCCACAGGTGGTCTCTTATCCAGGGGTTGACTCTGTATGTTGGCCGAACTGCCAGCCCCCTGCCACTGCCAATCCACGTCACTCTGCGGCTGGGCACATAAAGGCCTCAGCCAGCAGGGCCAGCCCAAGCTCCCCATGTTGGCGGTGCCCTCAACGACATTGGCCAGTGTCCGTAGCTTGGCTTTTCCTCCAACAGCCTCTCTCAACCTCGCGGCCATGCACACCCACCCGTGAGGCTCCTGCGGCATCTCTCAGATCCCACGTGGGCAAAGGATCGCTAAGCCAAGCGTATTCCCTTTTAAGCAGAATCTGCACAAAACACTCTCCCGACACCCAGCAGGAATGCTCTGGCTTTCCTTAGCCGCTCACAAGTAATCGGCAGACCCATGCCACCTGGGGAGGTGGCGCTTTGCAAGCTGGTACCTCATGCTGACCCTGCAGTGTACTCAGCACACCTAACTCAAAGTCACTGCCAGCCGATTCGGGCCCGTAGTGGTCCTGCAGGAGAGAGCAGAACTGCGCCTGCGGGTTTCCGAGATGGTACCTCTAGGAGAAGTAGAAACCTCCATCTTTCTCTCAAGGAGTGGCTGGTGGTGTCAAACTGCTGACCTTTCTGTTAGCAGCCCGACTTGTAACCCAGGATTCTTTGTTTCTTATGAGGTGTTAAGAGTCTGTCTATCAAAGTCGTAGTGGTCCGGGGGTGGACGTCTCCCCTTCTAGGAGGGATTCCGACTCATGGTGCCCTGGCAGGGCAGCGTAGAACGGTCCCTGTGGGTTTCTGAGACTGTCACTGTTTGCAGGAGTAGAAAGCCTCAACCTGCTCTGGAGGAGCGGATGGTGGTGTCAAACTGATGAACTTGCAGATGGCAGCCCGATGCATAGGAGACCCAGGCTCCGTTTCCAGTCAGTGCACCTCATGCACAGCTACCACCAGAGCCTGTGTGAACTTCTTGACTAAGACCGGCTAGGAAGAAAGGCCTGGTCATCCCTTTCTGAAAACCCGCTGGTGAACGCTCTGTGAACAACGGAACATTGTCCCATCTGTTACCTCTTGTGAAGATGGCACAGGACTGGGCAGCCGCTGATTCCATTGTGGGTGGGGTCCCATGGGTACTGTTGTCCACTGAGTTGTGTCCCTTCCTCCAAGCACACATGCGCTAACTTGGCTAGGCCATGATCCTCGGTCATGTGCAATCACCCCCCATCCTGAGATCTGATGGAATGAGCCTATCAATTCCAACCTCAGTGATATGAATGAGGCAGGAATAGCACTAGTACCGTTAATGAGGCCAAATGCAATCTATTGGATTTCGTTATATTCTGAGTCTATCTCTTTTGAGATATGAAAGAGGTTGGACAAGCTAGGAGAGAGAGACCGCCTGCCACCAAGAAAAACTAGCCAGGAGCAGAGCACGTCCTTTGGACCCAGGGACCCTGCACTGAGAACCTCCTAGACCCAGAGGAACATGGATGTCAAGTAACCTGCACATAGCCAAGTTCCACTGAATGCCACAGAGAAAGAGAGAGAGAGAGAGAGAGAGAGAGAGAGAGAGAGAGAGAGAGAGAGAGAGAGAGAGAGAGAGAGAGAGGCTTCCCCTAGAGCTTCCCCAGAATTTGGACTTCTAAATTGTGAACGAAATAAGTATGTCTCTTCACTCCACCATCTCCTTGTGGTACTTTATTATTATTAATCGTTTTATTGGGGGCTCTTACAAATATTATAACAATTCTATCAAGCAAACTTTTACAGATGCTGCCATCACCATTTTCAAAACATTTTCTTTCTACTTTGAGCCCTTTGATATCAGCTCCTCTTCATTTCCCCCACCCGCACGCTACCACCTTCATGGATCCTCCTTGTGGCACTTACGTTACAGCGGCGCTAGGTAACTAAGACAGCTACAAACAGCAGAGTGGCCAGGAGGGCCAAAGAAGGCTTCGGTTCCCACTGTCTCCACGCTGCGTCCAAGTTCCTTACCAGACTAATGTGGCTACGAGGAAAGGCTTGGAAAAATCACCTGTGAACCCATAAGGACCACAGTGGTCCCATTCTGAGTCACCGGGAGTTGAGGGTGGTGGAGTGGCTATGCATCAGGCTGCTAACTACAAGGTCAGGAGTTTAAAACTACCAGCTGCTCTGTGGATGAAAGATGGTTTTCTACTCCCCTAAAGAGTTACAGTCTCAGAAATATCCAGGGGCAGTTCTGCCCTGTCCTATAGGGATGCCATGGGTCAGAATGGACTCGATGGCAGTTGAGTTTGGTTTCTTGTTTGGTTCTGAAGTCAAGGGGACTAGCCCTGGGGCTGCTGTGAGCTCCCTCCCCTCTGCCCTGCAGGGCTGTAGGAGTTGGAATGGACTCAATGGCAGTGAGCCTTGCAGCATGTTGTACTTAGGTTGTGACTTTGGGCAACTCTGCTGAACTTGGTCTCTCAGCGTGTTTAGGTGTCTGAGGAATCGTGCCACACAGGCCAAGAGTCAGAGGGACACATGACAGGCACACTGGCAAAATGCCACCTGAAGTGGGCAAGAGGGCAAGGTGGACAGCCAACCTGCTCTCGAAATCAGGGCGCTGGAGCTGCCATCAGGGGCTCAGCTGGACCCTCCCGTGAGTCTCTGTTGGCTTGTTCATTGTTGCCCCACAGGAGGGCTCCTCTTGTCACACCTGCCCCTGGGGCTCTTCAGAGAAAACAAAGCACTTCTCCCTGTCCCTAAGGCACCAGGTCTGTTACCACTATCAGCTATCTCCAGTGCTTCCCTTGGTAAGCAAAGCTCCCTGCCTGCTCTCCTGGCCACTCTTCAAGGGGATTAGGAGCCCTGGTGGCATAGTGGTTACACACTGGGGCTGCTAACCTCAAGGTCAGCAGTTGGAAACCCCACAGGAGAAAGGGGCGGCTTTCTATCTGGTAAAGACTGACACTTTTACCCTGTCCTACAGGATCACTGTGAGTCAGAATTGACTCGGTGGCAGGGAGGTTTTTTGTTGTTGTAAGAATCAAGGTGACGAGCCATGCTGTTACCATGAGTCAGAATCTACCAGACAAACTTGATCAGAGGAGCCATGCGTGGCTAGCTCCCGTGTACTGTGCTTCTTCTAGGCCCTGGCTGGAAAGAACACAGGGGGCTCCAGACCCTAAGCAGGTCCCTTGCTGAAAGACATGCTCTGGAACGCCTCTGGGTTTGGCCATCAGCTAGGGCACATAGACCACCGAACTTAAACTTCTCGTAGTAGGTTCCCTGCCAGAGTTGTGGGGTACCCTTGTTCTGTCCCAGAGGTTTTAAAACCAGTGCCTGTGTGTGTGTGTGTGTGTGTGTGTGAGAGAGAGAGAGAGAGAGAGAGAGAGAGAGAGAGAGAGAGAGAGAGAGAGCGCGAATGCCACTGGAGATGATGTAGCCTTGGTGGTGTGATGGGTTGGTTATGCATTGTGCTGCTAATCACAAGGTCAGCAGTTCAAAACCACCAGCAGCTCCTTGGAAGGCATAAGGAGCTTTCTATTGATGTAAAGAGTGACAGTCTGGGAAACCCACGGGGCAGTTCTATTCTGTCCTACAGGTTCACGATGAGTTGGCATTGACTCCATGGCAGTGAGTGTTTGTTTTTTTTTAGGGGGGTGGTGGTTTGGTAGACCAGGATTAGGAAGGGAACCCATCTATCTGCCTTTGGGCTATGAAATTGAACCAGTGCTGGCCTGGTGGCTTAGGGTCAACACTGCTCAGCCAACTGCCAACTCCTACCAGTTTAGAAAGCTGTGCCCGCCTGCCTTCCCGTGAAGAGCTTTAAGTGCTCCGTGGGCTTCTCTCTGCCACTGTTGGTGGCATGTCACATACTCCAGTGTGACAAAGAACAGTGGTACTCTCACCTGGTTTAATGCAAAGTGAACATACGGCTTTGCCTAGCTTAATTTTTAAGGTGGAAAGTATCACACAATATAATTAGGATCACATGCAAATAAAATCTTGTTGAAGATCGTTCAAAAACAGTTGGAGCAGGGCATCAACAGGGAGCTCCCTGGGATTCAAGGTGGACTCCAAAGATGCAATGGAATGACTGAGATCACTGCTAGTGTCAGATGGCTCGTGGCTGAAGGCAGAAAAACCTGAAAGATGTTTAGCTGTGACTATGCTCTGGTGGCATAGCAGGGTACATTCCGGGCTGCTAACTACAGGTTTGAAGGTTCAAAACCCACCAGCTGCTCCTTAGGAGAAAGATGAGAATTTCTACTCCTGTACAGATTTGTGGAAGGAAGGCGAAAAGAGGAAGGCCCTTGAGGAGCTGGATTGACACAGTGGCTGCATTAAGGAGCTCAGGTGAAGGAACACGGTGAGGACCGAGCAGAACCATGCAGTGTTTCATTCTGTTGGGCCTAGGGTTGCTAGGGGTCAGAGCCGACTCGATGGCCCCTAACAACAACAATAAAAATCTGTAGCCTTAGGAACCTACAAGGGCAATTGGTTCTACTTTGCTCTATAAGGTTGCTATGAGTCGGAATCAACCTGAGGGCAGTGAGTGGGGTGGGGTTTCTTGGATACAAAGACTATGTGGATCATAACTAACCACGGAGCCCACTAGAATGAGGGTTCTAGAAACACCTGAAGGTGCTCCTGTGGACCTGTACATAGACCAAGAGCCAGTCACTGAAGCAGGGCCCGGGGATGCCGCACGGTTTAAAACTAGGAGAGGTGTGTATCAGGGTCGCGTCTCTTTACCACACTTCTTCCGTGCTGACCAGTGAGCCAAGGAGCTGGCCTGGGCAGATGACACCGCCTGCTTGCCGGCATTACAGAGGACTTGATGTGCTTACTGATAGCAATCCAAGGCCTTTAGTAGAAACTACTTCAAGAAAGAGAAGAAAATACAGACAACCACCTCACAAAAGTCCTTATACCTGGGCTGTTAAGCGAGCCCCTGGTCGAAGAAGATAAAAGTTGGCAAGGATTTGAGTTTACCTCGGTTCACCATCAGCACACATGGAAGCAGCAGCCAAAAGATGTCCCGCCTTGGGCAACCCTGTTGCCCAAAGACTTCTTTAAAGTGTTAAGGAGTAAGAGTGCCACATCGCCCCGAAGAAACACACCGCACTGCTCTGAAGTGCTGAGGAGCAAAGACGTCCCTCTGAGGACTAGGGTGCCGTGATCCCCCATTGCCCGCTCTGCATGGGAAAGTGGGGCTCTGGGGACGGACCACCAGAGAAGAACTGACGACGCCGTCAACGATGGCATTGGCAGAGGATACTGAAAGGACCACGGGCTGCCCAAAGATGGAACAGATCTAGCTTGGAAGCAGGACAGCCAAATGCTCCTTAGACGCATGGGTGGTGAGGCTTGGTCTTAAATACTTTAGTTGTGCTGTTAGGATGGGGGCTGGCTCCTGGAGAAGGAAGCCATGCTTGGTAAAGTCTAGAGTTCCCCCCACCCCCCTGAAAAGAACGAAATAGAAGGTTCTCCATGAGAGGGGCTAACACTTGGTGGGACCTTGTAGTCCTTCCTTACACTGGGTCTCTGAGAGATGGGACCCATAAGGACAACGAACAACCGAACCCAAGGCCAACTCACAGCCACCCAGTCCATGCCAGCTCACAGTGACCTTCTGCAGGGTTTCCCGGGCTACAGCTGCTGGGTTTGAGCTGGCCGGAGTGGGGCCAGTCAGCAGTCCAACTGCAAACTCAAAGCGCCCATGGAGACGACTTCAGCTCATCATGTCCTTGGAAGGCACCGTGTCCCAGGCTGCACATTTTTAAAGCAGTGGCCTGCTTCAGTGGCTGGGGGGTTTGACCCGTGGTTACCTCGTGGTTTACCGAGCACTGTCCAGTCAGCGCCACCAGGCCTCCTGAACTCAACATAACGTTTTTCTACATGGTTTCTTTGTGATGTGCAAAACGAAACCACATTGACTGCAGCCGAGTCGATTGACTCATAGCCACCCTTTAGTGTACCGTGGACAGAGCTGCCCCTGTGGGTTGCCGAGGCTGTAAATCGTCGGGGGCGCAGTCACCTGCATCTTTCTTCTGAGACTGAGCTGGTGACTTGAAACCGCCAATCTTAAGGTTGGCAGCTCTGCTTGGACCCCTGGGCCGTGCGCCGCCCACTGCTGTTTTCCAAAAGGTCTCAAACACCAAGTGCTCAACAGCCACGGGTCCCTAGCATCCTCCAGGTAAAGCGAACGCTGCTTGAAAGCACAGCTTCTCCATCTGAAGACGATGAAGAAGCGCACAGCACACACGAACCCGCCCCGCCCAGTTGGCCAGGTGTCCGTGTGTGGCAGCAACCCACAGCCTGGGGCTCTCACGTCATGGAATCTTGGCGTGGAAAGCAAGGGGCAGTCCTGTCCCGGGACGCTGTCTGGGAAGTTAGCTTTGTGGGTCCCGTAGTGACCAGATGTGGGGTCTGCAGGCAGGACGCAGGGCTTGATGACACGGGAGGCCATCTTCCCTGCCCACTGGCCTGGGCCTGGGCACACTCTTCCGAGCAGGGTCAGGTGGCTCCTGGCTCCCTTAAAGTAGCACTTATCCAGCTACAAAGTTCTGAGCCTGCGGTGCCATGTGACTACCCCAAACCTGATTGGGCAGACAGCCAATCCGAGAGGGGGCAGAAGGGCCCAGCCCAGCTCCCTGGGCTTGCTGGTGGTTGGGGGAACCCCGGTCAGCCTACCGACACAACCCCAACTAAGGCCGCTCCAAAGGGCTGAGCAGGCATTCAAGTTCTTGCTCCTTGAGAGGTGCATGTGACTGCGGGCAGCTGGCCCCCTGGGCGCCTGCGACCTGGGAGAATAGGTCCCAAGGGCCACTGCAGCTTTCTGCTGATTCCTGGGGGCTGCCACGCCAGCCAGCCTGTGGTCGCCAAGCTTGGGGTCCGCAGGGTTCTGACAGCGCCCCCTTGGAACCGCGCTTCCTGTCGCCGGCCCAGGAAAGTTGTTGTGTTCCCAAGACGGTCAGAGTGTGGCATACACAGGGTCTGGGGCGGCTGAACCCCGGGGACCCAACAGTGGGCCCCTTACCCTTAACAAGCCACCAACACACGCCAGCGCACCCAGCCCACGATCCTTCTCGGATCCATTGTTTAAAGGTGAAAGACAGGCATTAGAGGAGAGCTCTGTCCCAGGGAGGCAATCTCACCACCGGCATAGCCTACTAACCTGATTAAGTCCTGGTCCCCTCGGCCCCTCCCCCGCCGGCAACTCCAGGGACCCCAGGAAAGGTTCCCACAGGTCTTCGGGACCACCATCCGGAGGGCCTTCCATTTAAAACCTCACTCCTCCTCCCAGTCAGCTAGAGGGCCAGGCGCCCGGGGAGCGCAGGCCGGGTGCGCATGCTGCGCACTGCTCCTGGCTGTCGCCTGCCCCCGAACGAACGTGCGCCTGCTCACGGCTGCCGGGGACCCTTATCCCGGCCAGCGCCCCCGCTTCCTCAGGGTCACCTGTCCTGGTCACCCGAGGCCAAGAAGTACGCCGGGGAGCCATCACCGCCTGGGCCCTCTGCCTCCTTCCTTAGGTCCCGCTAGCACTGGCGGCAGGACCATTGTTCGCAGGGCAGCCCCAGCCTCTGCCCCCGCCGCGCCAGGGTGAGAAGGAGTCGCCTCGACGATTGGGGTGGGGGGTTGGGGGAAGGAATGAGGACTAGTTGAGGTGCAGCTGTAGGGTGCCCTGAATCTCAGGGTCTCCGCGGCCTGGGAGTCATAGCGCTGACAGCTCCGGGGTGCCCCCGGGCAGTGGAGGGGGGAGGAGGCAGGGGTGCAGAGGGGTGCCTCCCAGGAGATGGGCGCAACCGCCCCTGCCACCCAAGGCCCTATTTCGCCCTCGGGGGGCGCATCGGCACTCACCCGCTCCGGCGGTGCTGCTCCCGGGGGTCGCCCAGCTCAACGCCAACAGCAGCCAGAGCGCCCAGTGCGCGGACGTGCCCATGGTGCCCGCCGGGATGGTGCCGCCGCCGCCGCTCCGCACAACAAGTTAGCAGTGCTCGGAAGGAGGAAGGAGGTGGGGGCGGGGCGGGAGGAGGGGGAGGGCTTGCTGGGGAGCACCCCCTCCCCGCCAACTTGCACAATCCCCTCCTCGCCAGCCACCCGGTGCTCGGGGCTGCGGCCGCCGGCCTATGGGCAGCAGTGGTGCGGCGGAGCCAGGCGGCCCAGGGGCGGGGAAGAGCGGCCGGCGCCGAGCCCGGCTCGCACCCAGCCCGGCCCAAGTGCGGGGCGCAGCGGGGCGGGGTGCGGCGGGGGCGAGGGGCCGTGGCCGTGACCGCCGCCCGGACTGCTCCCGGCCGGGCTGCTGCGCGCCGCCGCCAGCGGCTCACGGGGGTCCGGGGCGGCCGCTGGTTGGCTCGCGCGCGCCGCCCTCGCCTCCAATCCCCGGGGCCGGCCCTAATTTCCTGATCCCAGGAACCTGCCGCCGCCGTGCGCTCCCTACAGCCCGCCCCGTTCTCTCCGGCAGCTGCCAGCAGCCGGGGCAGCGGCGGCAGCAGCAAGGACAGCAGTGCCTTAGCTCTGACGCAACTACCACTGTGATTGCCACCGCCTGCCTCCCCCCACTCACACCCGTGCAGCCCGGGGCGGGGGGCCTGCCGGTGTCCATGGGCCACCCCCTCGCCTGCGCCCCAGTCTCCCCAGAGGCCGGCAGGTAGCAGCTCCCTGGGACCACCTGGCTGCTCTCTCAGAGCGGTGAAGACAGGTGTCCGAAGGCCTGGACTGCTCCTCGGGTGCAGGCTGCTCCGCTGCACGCTGCATTGCCATTTTGCGTACAAAAAGAAAATAATATATATGCCTTTAAGTGTGTGTGTGTGTGTGAGAGAGAGAGTGTGTGTTCTTGTTCTCTGTAAGAGAAAGGAAGGGGGAGGGGGTAGAGGAAAAGGCTAAATATAACCCAGCCAGGGACAGGAGGGAAATTGCTCGCTTGGCTCTGCATTCTCTCATCAACGATTATAGTTAATTGCTAATTGCACAAAATGATAGTTTGAGGGCCTGCAATTAAAAGCTTAACCTTCTCTTGTTTGGGGAGGGGGCACGCGTAGGTCTGTTCTTGATAGACTTGCTAATATTCGATTACCAGGTTTAAGGAAAGAAGAGGAAGACAAGGTGAGCCTCCCAGAAAGAAACCATTCTGGTTTGGCTCTTGACTGGGCTGTGGTGGCCTATAATTTGCTTTTTGTGTGTTTAGGCTTTCTGGTGCGCTCTGGTCTGCTAAGGGCGTCTGGCCTGAGCCTCTAGCAGGGCTGGGAGGGCATGCCGAGTAAGTCAGTCTTCTCAAAGACAGGCTTTTTTATAATGTCTAAAGAAAAGTTAAGTTTCTGTCTTGAAAAACTCAAACTTGGCCAATTTCACTAAAACCCTGTCCCTGGTCCTCCCTCACTGGAGATCTGATAATCAGGCACTCTTGCTGACTCAACTCAGGCATCTGCCAGAGCTCACCTGGTTCACTTTTGGCAATTGTCAAGGATTATAGCCTGGTGGGTTATGAATTGGGCTGTGAACCACAAGGTCCGTGGTTCTAAGCCACCAGCTTTCCAGAGAGAGAAAGGCTTTTTACTCCTGTAAATAATTACAATCTTGGAAACCCAGGGGCAGTTGTTCCCTGTCCTATGTGGTCCCTAGGGCTAGGCATCAGAATCGACTTGATGACAATGCGTGAATGAATGAATGATGTGATGGGCTACGAGTTCGAACTATAAGGTCAGCGGTTTGAAACCACCAGCTGGTTTCCAAGATGAGGCCTCCAACTCTCCTAAAAAGTTAACCATCTTGGAAACTCGCAGGAACAGCTGGGCCCAAATCAACTCAATTGCAGTGAGACCATTGGATGCATGGCTTCTTAGCAACTTACTGTGCCCAAGAGTCAGGGAAGCTCCCAGCCAGGCTGCACTTCGCGGAGGACCGGCGCTGATAAACATGAAGGGGCTTGCCTAGTCCCATGCGGGGGTGGGGGGCATCCAGCGACTGCCCACCCTGTTTTCTATAGAAGGCACCAGCCACCTACTGGGTGCACATGAGACTGAATGCAAATTTGTTTGGGGTCAGTGGGTGGTGGAGATGCATGTCGGTGATATACAGGTGCGATGGAAGAAACTCAGGTAAATGGCCTCGGGCTGCAAGACCACCTGAGGATGAGTCTTGCCCTTTTATAGAAGAAGGAGGTGCTGGAAGTAGGAGGAACCCATAGGAAGAGGTATGGCAGCAGAGAACAGCTGTGGTTTTAATGGTTAATTTATTTGTAATGTTCTTCTGGGAGATACAGGGACTCCCGTGAGCCAAACACTGATACAGTATCCTGGGACTTAGCTTTGACTAACGTGTTACTCTTGCTCTCTCACTAAGAGATATAAATAAACACGGGGAAATTAGCAACTGCGCAAAGCAGTGCTCAGCCCTGTGTTCTACTTTCACACCAGTCAAATTAAAAGAAGGAAAAAAGCAGGGCTTTCGGGGCTCCACCTCAGCTTGGCTGTGTAACCTGGGAACATCGCAGGGCCTGCCTTCTAACCTGTCAACAGAAAACAAGCCAACCGGCGTCACAGCAGGCGCTTAGGGCCTCCAGGACAGGCTGTCTGAAAAGCCAGGCTGATGTGGCGCAGAAGTGTTCTCAGGGGGATGCGTGTGAAGAAGAGGTAAGCCAGAGGAGGACGTTGGTGTGGTGGTGGAACACAAGTGGGCACGGAGCATTCAGATAAATCCACAGGCAACCCCTTGGCACCCCGGCCCACCCCACCCCCCACAAGCCACCTCCCTCGTTTACCTGGGGAGACGCTGCACCTGGGAGGGGGAACCCAGGGGTACGTGGCCCTCTAGGCAGTCAGGCACTTTGAGGGAGAAATACGGTTTTTTATGCCAGTTAACAGTTAGTCTTGGAAGCCCACAGGGGGGCAGCTCGTCCTTGTCCTCCAAGATTGCTCCGAGTCAGAATGGACTAGCTGGCAGTGACTTTAGGAGCATCAGCCCCTGGGGATCCTGCGGTGCCCGCATGCCTGGGGTGGCTGGGAGGCAGCATGGGCCAAATGGCACTTGGCAAACAGAGAGGTTGCATCTGTGGTGAAGGGGCCTCAGCATAACCCAGCCTTCATTCCCGGCTGATATACTGGGTGATGGGGGAGGGAGAGAGTGGGGAGGGGAGGAACAGAGGAGGTTGTGTCCTCCACTCTGGGAAAGGCAGGGATTGTGGGTATGCCCTGGCCGGGTGGAGAGAGAACCAAAGTGGAGAATCTGGGAATGGGGGAGGCAGAGCCTGCGACAGATGGTGTGTCATACAAACGAACACTTTACATTGTGTCCCACAAGGCCCGGATGCAGGACAGCGTTCTGTTAATTGTTTTGTTTGTTTATTCCCTTTTATTAGGTCATGGTGAGTATATTTGTAGGCCCCCAATTTTTTTTTAATGGTAGGTGAAAATTTTTTCTTGCATGATTCTGTGGCAACATTAATTACCCACATTATGCAACCAACACAGCTGTTTCCAGAGTTTTCCATCAGCCTGCACAGGCACTCAATTCCCTGTCCCCTCCCCCCCCCCACATCATCATAGATGATCAGAAAGTTGCCATACCCAATTTGTCCTAGAAAGATCCCTCTGGTGGTGGTTTAAGGGCTCGTGGCGACCCTGTAAGACAGAATACAATTGTCCCTGTGGGTTTCTGAGGCTGCAAATCTTTATGGAAGCAGATAGCCTCTTCTTTCTCCTTTGGGGTGGCTAGGGGTTTTGAACTGTCGACCCTAGTAGTTAGCAGCCCAACTTGGAATCAACTGGAAGGCAGTGAGTTTGGGGCTTGGTTTGATCTTTAGGCAGGAAGTGGAGGAGGAGCAGACTCTTGGTGGGTGGTGTCAAGGGAATTCGGATTTATAGCAACCCTGTGTGACAGAGCAGAGCTGCCCTGTGGGGTTTCCGGGCCTGTTATCTTCATGGGAACGTATCTCCAGCTCTTTCTTCCTCAGAGCAGGTGGTAGTCTCCAACTGCTGACCTTTGGGTCTTCGCCAAGGTTCGTTAGGAGAAGATTGGAGGGACTTGTCATGAGGGAGGATGTAGAGAGAGGGGAGAAAAACTGTTATTTTCCTTGGAAGAGACACTCCTATCAGTCCACCATGAGATTTTCCTCCACAGCCCTTTGGCGATCTTTCTTAAAATGCAGTTGTTCAGTAAGAATCATTGGAAATGTCTATCAACATGAAGATTACCAGCCCCCACCCCACCCCACCCCACCCCTCACCCACCCCCTTGGCACTGTGCTTCTGTAGGTTTAGTGTCGAGCCCAAGAATCCATATCTTCAAACTCTACTCTGGGTGCCTCTTAAGCTCCATCCTTTTAAAACATGACTTCTCTTCTGTAGTTTGCATCGCTACATTGTTATTACTGTGTGTCTTAGCGACCCCATGTGATGGAGCAGAACTATCCTGCAGGGTTCCTTAGGCCATAGTGGTTACAGGTTGGGCTGCTAACTGCAACGTCAACAGTTCAAAACCTCCAGCTGCTCTGCAGTCAGGAGATGAGGTTTTCTGCACCCATAAAGAATTACAGTCTCCGAAATGCACGTCTTCCTTGCCCTGTAGGGTTGCTATGAGTTGGAAACGATTAGACGGCCTGTGAGTTCTTACTTTGGACAGAATAGCCAGAACCGTAAGGATCAGAACTCAAAATCATAAAAAAAGAACAGGCTTATTGTTTGCCTAGAGACTGGCAAGACCCCCAAACTATGGCCCTTAGCCACCCCTTGGGCCTGCATTGGAACTCACTCCCTGGGGCTCAATTTTCAGCCCAACAGCAGACAGGTCTCTACGGGGACAATAACCTTGGGGAGGCATGCACACTTATGAATCATCAGCCATTGAGATCTGGGGGCAGCATCTGAAGGACACAGTTCAGAAGGAGGAGTGGAGACAAGAAATAGGGGGGCGAGGGTGATAGAGGGGCTGTGTTGGAAGGATGACAATGGGAAGAAACAAAACGCATGTGAATTGTCAGATCTAAAACTGATGACCGGTTCTGTAAACCTTCACCTAATTCACAATAAGAAGTTGAAAAATGAAACCACAAAAAAGAATGTCAGTCTCAGTGCATTAACTCAAGATCAATGGCCTGGGGGGTTCGGGCAGTGGGGCCTAGACCTATACATTTGGAAATGGCCCAACCCCTGGGGTCTGTCTGCTTAGCAGCCTCATTGAGTCATGGGGTCCAGGGTGAAGCTCTGGATGAATTGGGAGAGGTGGGCAGAGGACGGGTCGGAGCGGGGGAGGCGGGCAGTGAGAGGGACAGCAGGAAAGCTAGAGGGGATATTTGAGAGAGAAATGGCCTTCCCCACACCTTGTTCCAGAACAGACTCCCCCTTCCTGGCCCTATTCCCCCCATGCCAAGTCAAGCTTCCAGTTGTAAGAGAATCCAGAAACCAGGCAGGTTGGAAGCACAGCTAGACTGCCAGGGATCCAGCTGGGTCTCCTTCCCAGGCCACGGATCTCATGTCCCCATGTCTTCTGTTAGGACAGAGCACCACTGAGGACTTGCTGAGCCCGTGTGGCGGCAGTGAGCCAGCCAAGGGACTGGAGCACAGGGACGGCTGCAGTGCAGGAGTGAGCGGCTGGGGCTTTGTTTGCATTTTAAGTGGTCGGTGAGGGTCCTTCTGCCTACGGACGTTTCTCTTGGGTTTGCTGCCAACGGGCCGGGCATTATTCCCACTTGCCTATGACATTCATCTGCCGAGTGAATTACCTCTTGATCACCAGCCTGCCTTCTGAAAGACGGAAGACCACTTAATGAGCCCTAGAGTCACAATCGGATAAAGGCTTCCACGGATCCAAGAGGCACAGGGCCCTGTTGGCATCCCTCGGGCAGACCCCTTCAGGAGACGCTGGTGCTTCCGCCCAGATCTGTGGGTGTCTGTTTGGAACGAGCATGGGGGTCACAGAAGACTTCACATCCGCTTCGTCGTTGTGTTCCCTCCTGGTGCAACCGCCCAGACCAGCGCTTAGGTCTGACGGGTCAGCAACCCGGAGGGGCTTTCAGGATGCGGCCCTTCTTTCATTTACTTAATTTTTCTTTCCATTTTTGTGATTATGGTTTTTCTCTTTTCAGTGTGGAATATACCACATGCAGTACAACCAACTATATGAAGCTGCGTAGCCCACCTCGCCCAGTGACGATATCCACGTTAACACATGCACGCACGCACGCACGCACGCACACACTCACCATAGGTGTGGCTTATTCATCTCCTCCTCTTCCTTTTCCGCCTACCCCCCTCACCAAAATATTAAAGGAACCTTTGAAATGAGTGATGTGGTGGAGAAAATATGTTTGGGGGAGATTCTTTTGCACATAAAGGCATTGTGATTTCAGTGGCTCATCAGGTAGAGAAATAAAGGACAGGCTGAGGCAGTGTTGCTAGACCAGGTGGGGATGGCTCAGGACCTGGCAGAAGGTGGAGTTCACTCTGGGGCCTCGTAAGTAGGATCCCCTACCCTTTCCCCCTACCTCTGGAGAGACCAAAACTCTCTGGGAAGGGGTGTGTGGGGGGGCTTCCCAAAGTCCCTATGAAAATGGAGGGAAAGGTGATCCTGTCTGTTCTGGAGCCTGATGGCTTGTCCCTGAGTGCACCATCTGCCTATGAGGGAGAGTTAGCTGGTTTTCTTTGGAGAAGAGGTGTCCTCTGGGCCTCAGAGGATGAAGGATGGAAAGAGGACAATGGGGAACCCAGACCTGAAACAGAGATGGAGTGCGAGGGCAGGGGACACAGACCTAAGGTGGTCCCTGGGTATGCTGCTTCCAGAAGGAGCCTGAGCAAAGAAGACCCTTTGTCTTCCTACCACCTTGCCCATGTCGTCAGCAGGAACCGTCCCGGAGAAGGACATCGTGCTTGGGGAAACAGAGGGGCAGCGAAAGAAGAGGGGTTCCCTCAAAGGCAGTACTGCTCTGTCCCGTAGGGGGACCATGAGTTAGCCTCAACTCAACAGCAATGGACGTTTATATTTCTGACCTAGCCAGGCAAGTAAGTAGCGAGTGGGGCCACACAGGACCCACATCCGGGGGTTCCACACAGGAGCCGCCTTCAAGAGGGAAAGGGGCCTAAGCTGCCCGTCACAGCGCATTCATTGATCGGACAATATACGAGGGCTCAAGTCAGGCATGCTCAGTGAAGCCCCAACGACCAGGAGGCCTTGCCAGTTAGAAGCACAGGGCACTGTGGGGGTAGGCAACCATTACGGCCGATTTTGTGAGACATTACAGAGAATTACAAAGCCCACTGGGGCACTGAGCCGGCAGTAGGGAGAGTGGTCCAGGGAAGCTGTTGTGTTGACTCAGTTCAGGCCTTCAATGAGGAAGGAGGGAGGACGTCCAGCTTGTAACCTCAGTAGAGGGGACAACAGAAATAGACACAGAGAGAGAGAGAGAGACAGAGAGAGAGAGTAACAGGAGCTGGTCTGCGTGAAGGACATCTACAGCTGCTTCCCAGGACTTGACCCCAAGTGGTCCCGGGGAGACATCAGCCGCTACAGACAGACTGGCCGGGCATGAGGTCTGTTCTAAGTCTGGTTGGTTGGGATCAGCAATAGGATTGCCATGGAAGGGCTGGACCATGAGGAGGGGGAGGTCTCGGGCCCCTTCCAGCTGAGCACTGGGTTCCTGCTGACGGTGACACATCGCTAGTGATGAAGGCAGAACTGGCCAGACTCCGTCTCAAATGCTTTGGACATGTTGTCTGGAGAGCCCAGTCCTGAGGAAAAGGGCATCGTGCTTGGTAAAGTAGAGGAACAGAGAAAAAGAGGAAGGCCTTTGAGGAGATGGAGTGGCTCAGTGTTTGCAACAGTGGGCTCAACCCTACGAACCATTGTGAGGATGGCACCGGGCCTGGTGCTGTTTGGTTCCACAGTTCATGAGGTCACAGTGCGTCAGAGGGAGCTGAGTCCAGAGCACTTACCAATAAAACCAGACGCCAACAACGCATCTATAGGTATGATTCTACAACAGCTCCTGGAGGAGGGATCTCTGCCATGGAGGTGATGCCAGCACATAGTGGTCCTACAGGCCAGGGCAGAATGCCCCTGTGGGCCCGAGACGGTCACTCTTTCAGGGAATAGAAAGCCCTGTCTTTCTCCCTCAGAGTGCCCAGTGGTTTCCAGCTGTTGGCATTGCGGATCAAACCCTACCTGTGAGCACTGCGTCACCAGTGGGGCTCAGGCCGATACCAACAGTAAAACCAACAAGCAGGCCAATGAGTGAAACGGCCACATTCAGAGCACATGCAAGATGCAACACGGGGGCAGACCAGACCCTGGGGTTTCAATCCGTGTAGGGCCCATGTTTGTGGAATGCAACTGGGCCTGGGGACACACCTGTCCATCAGGTTCTCTTGGCGAACCCCACAAGGACCCCTTTGAGGGACTCCATGATGAGAATGAGACGGGATCGGTGCTGAAGTCCCCCTGGGAATTCCTTTCTTCCTTCTCCCCTGGGTCAAGGACCGCCAGGAAAAACAGCGGGAAAAAGCGTGTTGGAGGGTCCCGAGCGAGCTCATTCGAAGCACTCACTGAGAAATCCAGGAGGATCAGGGAAGAGTCCTGGGTGGAGTGGGTAACAAATTGGGCTGCTGACTGGAAGGTCAGTGGTTCGAAACAACCAGCCACTCTGTAGGAGAAAGAGGAGGCTTTCTACTCCCATAAAGAGCTCCAGCCTCAGAAACCTGCAGCGTCGCTGTGAGTCGGCATCGATTTGACAGCAGTGCATTTGTCTCTGGGGAAGCAGATTGCTACATCTTCCATCTGAAGAGCCGCTGGTAGATTTCCTGAGCAGCAGCAGCAGCAGCAGCCAAGGGTTAGCCACGGCTCTTTCTCCATGAAGGCTGAGTGGGGAGGAAACGAAGTCTCGGTGCTATAAAAAGGCTCACTCTCAATTTCTAGAGTTTTCCCAAATAGCTGTGCTGAGAGCTGACATCCTTCGAGCATGCTCTCCCCCCCCACTCACCCCCACTCTCCTTTCTTTAGAGCAAGACAAAAATAACAAGACGGAATAAAATAAGAGACACCAAGCTATATTGGTGTCATCAACACTTGGCACCAAATTGGATCTCCTGGTGTAAAACCTGAACTTTTCCCTAGGAGCCCTGGGGGCCCAGGCCTGCTAACTGCAAGGCCAGCAGTTCAAAACCACACGTCGCTCCTCAGGAGAAAGAGGAGGCTGTCTGCTCCCATAAAGACTCACAGCCTCGGAAACGCACAGGGGCAGTTCTCCTCTGTCCTACAGGGTCACTGTGAGTTGAAATTCCCGGCAGCGAGTGGGAATGTTTTCTAGCAGATTCCTGGTTTTAGCTATCTCGTGCTGGTTATCAGGGAAATACCACACGCAGACATGCTATCTCAACCTATCACCCACAAATGTATCTCCACTAGACGCCGGGCTGTGGTGGATCTAGGACTGTGTGTGCTTTCTCTCTGTGTGCTGGGGCAGGGTCCTTGTCTCTTTTGTATTCTACCCCATTGCTCTTTGGCGATCTTCCCGTAGTGAGGTGGTGAGATATCTGTCTTCTCCAATCTCTTCTCTCTTAATGTGACCTTTTAGATCTCAAAAGAGATGGGCATACCCAACACTAATAATGTTCAACAGAACAGAGAATACCCATTTCCAAACAGGGTTCTAACCCACCGCCATCAAATCCAAGAAGCCATGGTGGTGGAATGGTTATGAGTTGGGCTCCTAATTTCAAAGTCAGCAGTTCAAAACCACCCATCACTCTGTGGGACTGCCTGCTCCCATAAAGATGTACAGTCTTGGAAATTGACAGCAGAAGTGCCAGGACAGGTTGCTATGAGTCAGTATTGACCCAATAGTGGATTTCGGTATCTGGCTTGGCCATTAAGTCAGGGTTAGGGTCAGGGTCATGGTTAGGACAGTAGACCTCTCCCTAAGGTTTCCAAATCTTCTATCTTTTCAGAAGCAAAATGCCTCATATTTCTCCCCTCTCTGGTTCAAACTCCCGACTTTTAGCTCAATATGTTAATCCCTATACCACCAGTAAGTGTGTCTCTGCCATCTAGTCATCACAACTCACAGGGCCCTAGAGGGCATCGCAGAACTGCTGCTGTGGGTTTCCATGACTCTACATCTTTAGTAGAGACGAAAGCTTCATGTTCCACCTCCAGAGCAGCTGGGGATTTTGAACTCCTGCCCTTGTGGTTAGCAGCCTGACCCCTTAACCCACTGAGCCACCAGGGCTCCTGGCTACAAGTAGAGGAGTTAGGATTTAAAACAAACATTTGGGGAAGATACGGTTCGATTCATGATGTCCCCCTGAGAGAAAAGTGAAACCACCCCCACTCCATGCGTGGCTTTGTTTAGGATCTTACAGCAAAGTGCAGGCTTCAAAAAATTGCAGTTCCTAACGCAGAGGAGAAGAAAGCAAAGAATCAGCCGTGGACATTTTAGTCATACCTGACCATGTTGCTTCTCTTCCGGATTTTTATGCTGCCCTCCCTCCACTCCCGCCCCACCCCTGCCCTGCCATCTCTCTGCCCTCATATGATCACCATCATTAATAACAATAATCAAACCCCAGGAGACTTTGCTTAAGGAAACAGTCTCAGGCTACAAAGAGAAATGGAACGGTGGCTGGGAAATGTCACATCGCTGCCTCTCATCAAGTCCTCCCCAGAGGAGGAGCTGCTGGAGGCCTTAGCAGCAGGGCTGCATCTGGATCTGGGGAAAGGGAATGTGGAGCAGGAGTCATGTCTCAGGCCCGGTGCCCTGTCCACTTCCTTTCACTGGGCTTCAGGTGGGTTCTAGCACTTTGGTCTGGTACCCTGCATAAGAGAGCAGAGCCCATAGGCCATCAGAATCCCTGGTCTCTTAATCAACAAACTATTTCTGGAAGGCCGGGCTGCTGGCCATGGAATCTTGCTCGGCGATAAACACCTGTCTTTACTGAGACTGGGCAGCTGACCAGTCGGGTTACAACCGAGGCAGTGAGTTGACTGCCTTTCCGGGTGGTTGTCGGGGCTGGGAGTGGGGAGTAAGGGGGTTCTTTGTGTTTTCCTCCCAAATGTTGCTGTTGCTCTCTGCCTGTGGGGTGATCCTGGAGCCCACAGGACGACATGCCACCTAGGGTCAGCTGCAGAGCGCACCTGGGGACCCACAGGGTTTTCCTTGGCTGATTCTCAGAAGCAAATCACCAGGCCTTTCTTCCTAGGTCCCTCTTAGTATGGAAGCTCTGCCGACAGACAGAGTGGGGGCTGCACATGAGGTACATGACCAACACTTGAAGCCTGGTCTCTTGCAGCGAAGAAGAGGAGTCGATCCCTGGGCTATTGGTGCCCCTTTCATCTGCTTGGTATTTCTGAGCCATGCGTGTCTTTCCTTGGTGTCTGTGTCTTCTCTGCTCTTTTTGCCACCTCTGACCTCCTCTGGCTTCCCTATCACCACAAGGCATGCCCCCATGCTCCACCCTTCTTTAGCTACCAGGACACCAACCAGTCCTCAGTCTCTCAGCCACGTGGTCCCTTGGCCTCACCTCCGTGGACCAGGAAACCTGCTTGTCATTCTGTCCCCCAGTCCCACTGTCGCAGCGCTGCTCCTCTTCCTCTGTCCCATCATCTCTGCGCCACCGTCTCTGGAGCCTCTGGCCTCCGCCTCGGCCACTGCACACAGAGATCTGGAGTGTGCTCTTCCCGTGGCCCTGGGCTTTCCACCGCTGCTGCGTCAAAGGTGTTACGGCAGTATAGGGGCAGATCTTTTGCAAGGAATGTAAGCAATGGCAGTGACTGCTGCTGTGGGAGACAGGCAACCCCGTGCAGTTACATCGCTAGTGGAAAGACTCATTGCCATCCACTTCCTTAAACAAACGCAAATACAAGAACCTACGATCCCGCCATCTCTCTGCTGGGCAATACTCCCTGAAGAAGTCAAGAATGCAATATGAACAGATACACGCACACCTATGTTTATGGCAGTGATTTCCGTCATAGCAGGGACATGGAAACAACCCCAAACGCCTACGATAGAGCACTGGTATGCCCGTACAAGGGGACATCATGCATCAGTAAGCAACCATGTTGACTCTAAGCACTGGAGGACATGAACATGCTTGGCAAACATAGTCAACATAGTCAATCTTACAAAGATAAAGACTTAACACCACTGTTGTATGGGAAAGCAAAGAAAAGAAACGTGCTTTTACACCCACAGATAAGCCTTGGATGGCTTGTGGGAGGCCAGGGCTGGGGGCAGGAGCAGGGGGAGGGAGGAAGGATTGGGGGTGGGAGGAGAAAGAGAACCACATTTGAGAAGGGGGGTTGATGGGATATTGCTGCTGATTTTATTTGCTGTGATGGGCTGTATCACTATAGACAGTGTGTGTCTTTTAAAATAAAAACAAACACACACGAAACAAGAGTAAAGGTTCAAAGACTAAAAAAAAAAACCACAATCCCTCCAGATTCTTTACCCCTGATTTCAATAATGGTCTGAGTGGCTAAAACTGAAAGAGGCAAAAGTAAAACCAAAGTGGGCTTGGAACCAAAGTGACATACAAAGTCATTTCAAACCGATTTTAAAAACTTGAAAGATAAGTCTACTGCCATCTAGTCACCTCTCACTCACAGGGAGCCTGCAGAGGACTCCTGAGACCGTCGTTCTTTCTAGGTACAGAAAGCCTCATCTTTCTACCTCAGAGCTGATGGTGGGTTGGAACTGCCAACCCTGAGGTTAGTTGCCCAATGCCTAACCAACACTGCCATCAGAGCTCCTGACTAGGACGGAAGAGTCTTCAATGCCCAGTGAAGGCCAAGTGTGCAAAGTGGCAAGTGTCCCCCTTCCAGACCCACCAACAGGCTGGATCACACGGACGCCCGGGACCCTCAGAAATGGAGGCCTACGGCAGTCCCAGAAGCGGCCTAGACAACTCTGAGGTCTGGGTAAGAACAATGGGGCTCTGGGTGACCCTGCCTGGGGCTGTGCCCATCTCCCAAACACTGAGCGTGGTTGGTCAGAGGGTCTGCTGGGACAAGACAGCCATGAGGACTGGTAGCAACTCTGCCGAGGTTAAAGGGGTGGACCTTTTTTGGAGAGGCAGACAGTGTGCACAGTGGTGTCCTGGAAGGGAGACGACGGCAAGCAGGTGGGGCGTGGGGGTGCTGCCTCTATGGTCCTGGTTGGACAAAGCAAGTTCCCAGCTGAGGCTTTGAATGTGAGATGTAAAAGCTGGGGAGACCTCGAGCAGCCACACCAGCTTGGCCTCCCCTGGAAAGTAAACCCACTGCAGACCTGGAAATGGGCTGGATTTGAACCCGCGCCCCTACCCACACATGGACCTGTCAGGAGTGAATGAAAACTTGGTCAGCATAAGGTGTCTGAACCTCTCTTCCGCCCAATCCCTGGCTAACTACTAAGCCACACAGACATAGAGGCAACCGGCGAGGGACTGGAGAGCTAGAGGTAAGACAGACGGAGCAGAGGCATCAGCAGACGCCACACTCGGCGGAGGAGACAGCTTGTGCAGAGTTTGCTCGGTTGAGTTAATAAACAAACAAACAAACAAGCAACTATAACCACAACCTTAAGGGTGCGGGGAATCAGAATTCAGGGTTGCTGCAAAACATCGTCTTAATGACCTCATTTCTTACACAAAATCATGAGGTTCGCAAAGTGACGAGAAAGGACCCCGAGCGAGCCGCGTTGCGATTGTATCGTCCTTAGTGAAAATGGATCGGATCAGAAAGGGATTGGGCTCAGTTAATACCATCATCCTTTCGTGAGCACAAGGACTTCACAACAATACAAAGTGACCAGTCTGAAAAATAATGCGGTGAACTGAAAATAATGCTGGAACTGAACTTGCCCCTGTGGCTCAGCTTTCGGCCCAACAAGACGGCCTGTACCACTGGGCTGACCATGCCGCCTGGAGGCCTGCTCGAGATGGAAAGGGCTGCACGTGGCCGTGGAAGAAGCTCAGAAGGCAGGGCTGGATCGGGAGGAGGGACACTCAGAAATGAGAAACCCGGGGAGGAAGTGGGAGAGAGTTGTCACGTTGTGGGGACTGCAGTCCTGTCCGGAAAGGGAATGAGCATGTTGTGGAATGAAAAATGAACCAGTTCTACACACTTTCACCCAAATCACAATAAAGAGTAGAAACACGAAACCAGTTAATAAGCCCAGGGAAGGATTGAAACGGACTCACCGGGAGAGTCGTCCTTCCAGAGGGAAAAGCCTTCTCGCTGTCATCCAACTTGTTCTTGATTTCCTTTAATGTTGTTTCTGAGCACGGGCCGCTGGCCCACCTGGCAGTGGCTGAGACACCCAGAGACGTGGCGGGCACTTCCTGTGTGCTTTGGGGGATCCCCAAGGCTCCAGTTTCCCCTGTAGATGTCCTGTGTGTGCTTCTGTCACAACCAGATGACAGTCAGAGGGCTTGACAGCTAGCTGCCGGTTGCAATTTGGAGCATATCTTACTACTTTTAAACAGCCGGGTGTTCAGTCCATCACGTTTAAAGTCATAGCTGATTGCAGGCACTCAGATCCTCATGGGATGCGGATATCACACATCTCGGGCCTCTCCTTTGTTGAGTAAAATGCGTCTTGAGGCTGAAGGATGAGTCAGGCCCTCCTCGCTGTCTCGCTCCTTGGGGCTTAGGAAGAGGTAGTGGAAATAGATGGATTGGGTAGAGCGATTGGTTCAGAGAAAGACTTTGGAAGCAAAACACCAAACCCGTCACCAACAGCCAATTCTGCATGACTCATAGGGACCCTGTGTGTGACGGTGCGGAGCTGAGCGCCACGGGCCTTTCGTGGCTGTCGTCGTTCCGGAAGCAGCTTCCCGGGCCTTTCTTCCATAACGCCACAGGGTGGGATGTGAATCCATCCAGTAGGTAGCTGAGGCCACTGGCTTCCCAGGCAAAGGGGAGCTGGAAGATTTTTAAGACAAGAGCTATGCAGGGCCCCGTCTTCAGACTGCTTGCCGAGGGGTGCTATGGTGTATAAATCCCACCCTGGCTTTGGGGTTTCTGCAGAGTGTGGTATACACATACACGCATGCAAACATGCATGCACACAGCCATGAGTCCATTCCAACTCATCTTGACCCTCGGCCCTTTCTGAGACTCCCAGTCTTCACCCAAGCAGACAGCCTCCTCTTTTTCCAGAGGAGATGCTGGTGGGTTTGAACCACTGACTTTGTGGTCTGCAGTCCAATGCTGACCCCACCTCGCTGTCAGGGCTCCTTCCTAATGCCGCGACCCTTTCATATAGTTTCTCATGCTGTGGTGACCCCCAACCATAGCACTATTTTCATTGCTACTTCATCGCTACCACTTTGCTACTGTTATGAATTGTAATGTAAATATCTGATATGCAGGGTTTATTTTCATTGTTGCAAATTGAACATAATTAAACATAATTAAAGCATAATGACTCATCACAAAACACCATGTAATTACATATTGTGAAATATGGATGTGTTTTCTGATAGTTAGGCAACCCCTGTGAAAGGGTTGGTCAACCCCAAAAGGGGTCGCGACCCAGAGGTTGAGAACCGCTGATCCAGACGATGGAATGTTACTCAGCCATAAAGAGAAATGAGGTCCGGGTGCTAACCACACCCTGGGTTGACCTTGGAACCAGTGTGGCCAGCGAAACATGTGAGCCACGAAACAAAGACAAATATTGAACCTAAAGGATCTAGAGTAAACAAATGTATGCAGACCTAAGGGAGCCCTGGTACAGCGATGGAAGCATCTGAAAGCGCACCAAAAGCTCAGTGGTTCAAAGCCACCAGCTGCTTGGCAGGAGAACACTGTGGTCTGTCTCCATGAAGGTTCACAGCCCGGGGAAGCCCATGGGGTCGTCCTAGCCTGTCCTATTGGGTCTTCTAGCTTCAGAAATGACTGGAAGGAAAAGGGTTTGGTTTGGTTTTACGTAGACTGGAGGAGCCCTGGTGACATTGTTGGGATAGCGGCTGACTGCCAAGTCGGCAGTTCAAAACCACCAGCTGCTCCATGGGAGAAAGAGGAGGCTGTCTGTCTGCTCCCATGGAAATTCACAGTCTCGGAAGCCCTCTCTAAGGTGCCTTTGAGTCAGCACCAACTCAATGGCTGTGAGTAGGTTTACTCCTCATGACCAGGGGTAGGAAACATAAGGGTTGCTTGTTGGGCTGCTAACCACAAGGTCAGCAGTTTGAAACCACCAGCTCCTCCACAGGGAAAGACAGGCTTTTCTACTCTCCCGTAAAGAGCTATGTAGCATTTACATAATCTGTCAATGTGTAAAGGGGTGGAGTCTAGCCTGTCAATCAGGTCATAGCCAGTGAGGCCTTCTCCTGAGGATTCTGGGAACTCCTATCTTCCTCCCAGGAGGCAGGAAGCACACACTCTCTGCTTGACTTTCCTGCTGACAAGCCACATGGAGCTATGCTGATGCAGCCAGAGCCTTGGAGCTGGGAGCCACGTGGAGAACCACACTAGTGCTGAGAAGCTTCCATTGCCGCTGGATCCACAAGACTTTCCACCCACTGGCCTGTGATCTTCCTTTCTGCATTCAGCGTCATTGCATGCGTTGCATGAGTCTGAAGAGAAATTTATAGACTGGTATCGGACATATGGGCTAATATTGGCCTTATGGATGTGGATTGGACTGGAGTGTTCTCTCAATATACAATTACTCTTTGATATAAAGTTCTTTCTTATACACATGTGTTTATGAATTTGTTTCTCTATTTTTTTTAATACGAGAACATTTATTGCACAACTAAATGTTGAAATCCTTAAGATGAACTTGACGCTGCAACCTCTGCTCTCTTGGGTTTAGGAGTTGTTCCTTCACGGAATCCATGTCTGAATCTGCGGTAGACAATTTTTAGGTGTCTCATTCGACCAGTACCGGTGGTATTTCGTCTTTTAGCCTTGGCACTCCAGTTATACTTTCTCTTGAGCTTGGCTGGGTAGCCACACTTGCCACAGGTCGACTTCTGGAGATGGTAGGCCTTGGAGCCACAGCAGCGGCACAAGGTGTGCGTCTTATTGCGACGCTTTCCGAAGGATGACGTTCCCTTCATCATCTCGCTTCTGCGGCCGAGACCAAAGAGACCAGAAGAGAAGGCACTTCCGCTCTTTTACTCTAAGAAGCTTCCGCCCAGGGGACTACTCGAATTTGTTTCTCTAGTCAACCCAGACGAACACAAGCTATACTCTCAGAGTCTCACAGGGGCAGTTCTACACTATCCTACCAGGTCGCTATGAGTTGGCATCGACCGGATGGTAGGGAGGTCTTTTGGGTGTTGAGTGATGGGAGGGAGGGAGGAGATAAGGGAGGGCTGAGAAGAGGAAAGCTGTCAATGACATGGATTGACACCATGGCTGTAGCAGCGGTCTCCAATGTAAGAACAACTGTGAGGAGGGTGTGTGACCGGGCGGTGTCTGTACATCAGGTCCCTATGAGTCAGAACTGACTCGGTGGCACCGAAGAACAAGCAGCAGCATTGCTTTGGGCACAGGGAACTTCTACTAAGGGTGACGGATGGATTTATCATCCATCATGAATGCAATAAATGTCACTGAATTGTCCATATGAAGAATGGCAAAGTGCCTGGTGTTTTATTACCTATCTATTACACACACACACACACACACACAGAGTTAGCGATTGATTATGTAGAGGGAGGCACCAGTGCACTAGTCCCACAAGTAACTACTTCCCAATCATCTCCTGTGCAATTTGTTAAATTGCATTCCTTCTGCCAAGAAAGAAAACATTCTGATGTTTAAGGAAATGCCCTCCAGTTTAGGATCCTGTTCTTTTGAAACCTTGCACAGAGGTAATTGCCTCCTTGTTCTATTGTTTTGTAATCTGCCACTTTTCTCCTGGCATCGTGGAATTCCTCTCTGTGACAGAGAGATGCCAACACAGGTTCTCTTCAACTGTGGTGACTTCCTGCTGCCAGCTGCTCCAGACACAGGCCACCCTCTCCCGAGACGGCGTGTGCTTTTCATCTGGATCATCGATGACTTCCAGAAATCAGTCTGAGGGTCCCTGCTTGCATTGTGCTCCGACAGCCTTCCCGAGCATGGGGGCTGGGGGGTGGGGGGCGGGGTCCCTACCTGTGCACTGGCTCCACCATCAACCCCTTGGTAGCCAGAGATGATTCCTTGTTAAGAAGCTGCACCATAGTGACTTTCACCACCCACAATCCTCCATTCCTCACAAACCAACAGAAGGATTGGAAAAGACACAATGGCAGTAGAGCCCTTCGATGCAGTTAATTAAGCAGCTGGGAGTAATGAGGGTATGTGCTCTGTCTCCGGTTCTGAAGACGTCTCCGCGGCCCAGGATTCTTTGTGAGATCGATGCACACTGGCATTTCGTCCTCCTCGCGCCAACGTTGCAAAGTGCAGTGGAGCTGTGAGGGTCACCGTCGGAGTTAATGTCTTACACAGAGGGGGGTCAAAAACCCCTGTTTCTCTTGCTGTCCAAATGGAAAGGGCTGACTTAAAGTTGTCTCAGCTTCTGAATATTTCCTTTCTCTTTGATTGGGGGTTCTCTGTGATTTGCCCCCTCGTTCTCGTTGGTTTGGCTGTATGCTTCGTACAACTGCGTTGTGTTTTACACGCTTTTCTGTACAAATCCCAAGATTCTCTGTGAAATCCAGGACAGGTGGATCTATAGCGACAGTAGGTGGATTAGGGGCATGGCAGGGGTGGATGGGGGAAGAGGGGGGCGCTAACAATAAGGATGCGGGGGAAATGTTCTGAAACCGATTGTGGCAATAAATGCACAAATCTTAATATGATTGAATGATGAAGTCATATGATATGCTGATTAAACAATATTTGTGAAAAATGGAAAGGGTGTTGCCTTTCTACTAGACCCAGGAGAGCTTCTCCAGGTGGGGAGTTGAGTTTGGTTTCAGAAACGGACATGCGGATTTGACCCTGGCTCCCTGGAGCTGACCCTGACTCATGGCCGCCCTAGGGGTGGCCCTAGGGTGTTTGAGGGCTGATTTTTGTGGGACGTGGGTCACCACATTTTTCTTCTGAGCCTGCCTCAGGGTAGAGTCAAACCTTCAATGTTTTGGCCAACAGCTGAGCTTGTTAACTGCTTACACCAACCAATGTCCCCAGAGATAAAATTAATCACCAGGGAGAGCCAATCCCATCCCCCAGCGAGCCTGCAGCACGGACCAGAACTGCCCATGGGGTTGCTGAGGCCGCCAGTCTCCAAGGAAGCAGAAGGCTTCATCTTCCTCCTGCAGCGCAATTGCCCTCAAATCATCCACCTCTTACTTGGTGGCCAAGGGTTTAATGCCCACTGTGTCATAATGGCCCCTTTCCCGTAAATCCACATGATGCATTGCAGGGAGCCCCTAGCTTTTCCTTGGAAGCTAGGGAAGGGCAGGCATTCCTTAGAACTTGCCCCGAGGAGCACTGGAGCTTCAGGGAAGAGGGGTTGTGGTGGGCAGGAGAGACCGAGCAGTCAGCTCATGACAACTTCACGCACAGAAGAAGGACGCATGGCTCCATCTTCACCATCACTAAGAGGCCCGAGTAAGTGTACCCGGTGATGGTTGTGTCAGTGCGTCTCGTTGAGGGCTTCCATAGATTTTTGTTGATCCTCTGTGTTCTTTTCTAGGGATTGGTCTTGTCTGGCGATGTGTCCAAAGTAGACAAGCCAAAGCCTCACGGTCCTCACCACCGAGGAGAAATTGGCCTGTAGTTCTTTCAAGGTGGATTTGTTTGTTCTTGTGGTCATTAGTGCACATGCTCTATCCAGTAGTCTCCTTTGGCAGTTACACCATCTCCTGTCAACTTGGGTGAAGGGGTGGAGCCTAGGCTGTCAATCAAGTTGCAGCTCCATGACCTTATTTGGAGGCACAACAGAAATAAATAACTCACTGGAGGCCTCCCTGTGAGACATTCTTGTTGACAACCTGTGTGGAGCTACACCAATGGAGCCAGAGCCCTGGAGCTGGAGGAGCCACGTGGAGACCCACATCCAGGCTGAGATGTTTCCACCACCACTGGATTCACAAGACCTCCCACCACTGGCCTATGATCTTCCTGCATTTGGCATCATTGCATGTGTTGCCTGAGTCTGAAGAAGAATTTATAGACTGGTATTGGAAATATGGGCTAATATCGGACTTATAGACTTGATCTGGACTGGGCTGGGATGTTTTCTCAATATACAGTTGCTCTTTGATATAAAGCGCTTTCTTATACACAGATGAGTGTCTCTGGATTTGCTTCTCTAGTCAACCCAGACTGACACATCTCCTGACACCACAGTTGAAAGGCATCCATTCTTCCCTTTTCCACCATCCAGCCTTGTTGTGCGTTCTGTGAGGCGATGGAGAAGACCACAGCCTGCGTTGTCGCTGTGAGGTGCCATCCAGGTGGTTCAGACTCGCAGTGACCACATGCGCGACAGAGCACAGCGCCGCCCATCCTGCACCATCCTCACCCCTGTGGTTCTGTGAGAGCTCATTGCTGCAGCCACAGCGTCCATCCACCTCGTCCAAGGCCTCCCTCTTTCTCACTACCTAGCAGGATGTCCATCGCCAGGGACTGGTCTCTCCTGACCACGTCTCCCAAGTACATGAGATGAGGGTCTTGCTGTACTTTCCTCACAGTTGATGTGTTTGTCCTTCTGCCTGTTCCCTGTACTTTTGAGATTCTTCACCAGCACCCAAATGCAAACGCATCAGTGGCTTGAGTTAAGGCATGCCTTAGTTCCCAAAGAGACACGTTTGCTTTGTAAAGATTTAAAGAGGTGCTTTATAGAAGCAGGTAGGGGCAGGCTGCCCACCTGGTGAAGAGTTGGCTCTGCCCCTGGATTGGGACAGCTTTGTCCCATGACTGCCAGCGATAAGGCCCTTGGGGGTCAGTAGGGACCAAAGAAGCAAAACATCCCCAGACTTAGCAGGACCAGGAAGCCCGAGACTGGGCTACCTACACCAGCTGCCTTAGGGAAACCTGAGAGGGAGCAGATGTTGAAACAGGCTGTGATTACAAGGATCTGCTCTGTGCCTCCTCTTGGTGAGGACTCTGGAACCCCCCAAAACTGCTTCTCTGGGCTCTAGCAGCCCTGGAGTTGGTGGTGGAAACACAGGGACCGAGGCTTACTCTGATGGGTGTGTGCAGGGGACCCCTCCATCACCCCAGCACCTTCAGAGCATCTGTGACAGATAAGCAATTCACCAGCATCTGTATGAACTTCTTGTTGTTTTGACTGCTGTGGCCCTTTATCTGGCTTCTTATCACTCATCTTTGCTCTAGGGTTTTGCCTAGCTTTCTGTCTCCGGCCACCTCTGGCTGCCCTGTCCTTCCGGCAGGTGAATGGCCATGGCCCCATCAATGGAGACATGGAAGAAATTGATCAGCCTGGCAGAAAGCCTGCCCAAATCTCCATTATCCCTTCTCTCTTTCATCAAATACCAAGGAGATAACGAGGTGTATCTTAAAACCGACCTACCTCTGAGACTTGGGGGGCTGTGGATTGAACTTGCTGTGGGGGGAAATCCATTTGGCAATGGTAAAAAGTGAACGTCACTGCAGCAGAAGAGCCTCATCTTTCGTTGTCCGCGTTCCATTCTCGGCTCTCCGTCATCTCTGAAGGCCCCCAGCGATGATCTCACGGTCCAAGGGGAAGTGTAATGGGTCTGCTCCGTGATGTTGAGCATTCTCTCTTTAGGTGAAGCTGTAGCATGTAAAGAGCCCTCTTGCCTGTCTCTTGCTCATGCATGCTGTGTAAAGAAAGCACCACAGATGAAATAGAACACGGCCAACATCCCACTGCCATCAAGGCAACCCTGACTCACAGCGACCCTGCAGGACAGAGTAGAACTGCTCCTGGGATGTCAGTCTTTCCTGGGAGCCACCAGCCTGGTCTCTCTGCCTCTAGGTGGCTGGGGTTGACGGTTTAGCCCACGGTGTCACCAGGTCAGAATAAAAACTTCCTGGAGGCAAGAACAGGTTCCAAAGCAGCAGCCATCTAGAATGTTGGGTCAGATGACAGTGGCATGGGAACTGTCCTGGTCTCCAGTGTCGTCTGCAGCCGTGGCCAGCTGCAGCATGTTAGGCAAATGACCCAACTCGCTGACCTGCTGCTTTCTCACGCCCGGGACAGGAAGGAACAAACTGCATGCGATGGGGGAAGTAGTGGGGGTGCTCAGCAGGTGTCTTTGATTCTCAACCAAAAAAGCCAAACTCACTGCCATCGAGTCAATGTCAACTCAGTGACCCTGTAGGACACGGGGCCCACTGTGCCACCGGGCACTCTTTCTTAGATTCCTAGAGTTGCTTGGAGAGAAGCTCCTTGCTCGGCGGCTTTCATGAACAGCAATTGATTTCCTCCCAGGCCAGGTTCGTAGTTCAAGCCCAGAACCAGGCTTTCTGTTCCTATAAAGAGTTACGGTTTCAGAAACCCACAGCGGCAGTCCTCCCCTGCCCCGGAGAGGTTGCTGTAAGCGGGAAGTGACTTGCTGGCAGTGAGTCTGGTTTGGTTTCTCCCTCCTTGTGGGGGCTAGCCAACCGGCCCCAGGTTTAGGAATTCCTGGGGATTTGCTGATGGCTGTTTGCAGGCTGAAAGAGGTCCGGGTGGATGCGGGCCGGCACAGAGAGCCATGGAGGCGGTGGGCCTGGGCCTGACAACTTTTTGCGCTCATCTGCTGCTCTGCAGAAACCCCTCAAGCTAATCAATCAGTGCCAGCAGCTGTGGTTCCAAACCTTGGGTGCTGCTGGGTGCCGCTGCGCCAGTTCCACGGCTTTGCCTCTCAGCTTGCGTTTGTCTGCTGGTGGTGGTTGAGGAGATCCTAGCGGCACGCACCCCAGGGTGGCAGTTCCTACTCATACACATCCATGGCCTTGACTTCCGGCTCTTTTCAAGAAGGTGACTGTGGGAGTTACATCATCTGGGGTCAACTTGAGACGATTAAGATTGAAGGGATGGAGTTTAGCCTGTCAATCAGGTCGCAGCTTGATGACCTCATTTGGAGGCGCTAAGGAGATAAATAGCTTGCTGGAGGAAGGACACACACATCTCCCTGCGAGATATTCCTGCTGACAAGACGCAGGGAGCTACACTAGAGTCCTGGAGCTAGAAGAGCCTTGTGCAGACCCTTACCAGCATTGAGATGCTTCCACTGCCACTGGATTCTCAAGACTTTCCACCCACTGACCCGTGATCTTTCCTCCTGCATTCGGCGTCATTGCATGTGCTGCATGAGTCTGAAGAAGACTTGTAGACTGATAATGGACATATGGGCTAATATTAGATTTATGGACTTAACCTGGACTGGGATGGCATGTTTTCTTAATGTACAACTACTCTTTGACATAAAGTTCTCTATTACACACGAGTCTCCCTAGATTTGTTTCTCTAGTCTACCTGGACTAAACAGTGACCTTACTACAGCAGATGGCCAGACCTTCTTGCTGAAGTGCCCCAGGGCAGGTTCGAACCACCAACTTCTCCATTCGTAGAGGAGCAGCTTAGCCTCCAGCAACCAAGAGATCACATGGCACATGGCATAGGGCAATCTGTGCACAAAGACCGCTGGGAAATGTCGAAGAGCAGGAATGTCCTTTTGAGGACTAGCGTGCGCCTGACCCAAGCCATGGTATGTTCGTTCGTGTCACGTGCCTGTGAAAGCTGGACATTGAATGAGGAAGACTGAAGAAGAGTCGCTGCATTTGAATTGTGGCGCTGGCAGAGAATTTTGAACGGACCACGGACTGCTAACAGGACAAACAAATCTGGGTTGGAAGAAGTAGCCAGAACGCTTCCTAGAGGCCAGGATGGCCAGACTCCATCTCACGTGCTTTGAACATGTCACCAGGAGAGACCAGTCCCTGGAGAAGGGCCTCATGCTTGGTAAAGCGGAGGGGCCGCAGAAAAAAGGAAGGTCCTTGATAAGATGGGTTGACACTGGCTGCAACAGTGGATCCCAACATAAGGACAGTTGTGCACATAGCATAGGACCAGGCAGGTTGTACACAGGGTCATATGAAGCAGAACTGACTCAATGACACCCCCCCCCCACCAACTGCAACAATAACAGGGACTCCTTGGGCCAGCCTAGACCACAAATCTGGACTCTAGCTACTGGGCTCCTTCCACGCACTAAATACATTGAACACAGGTCACACACAAGGAGCCCTGGTGTCTCTGTGGGTTAGATGCAAGATTGGTAGTTCCAACCCACTAGCTACTCCTTAGGAGAAAGAGGAGACAGTCTGTTTCCATCAAGAATTACATTGTAAATCTAGGTTGTAAATGTTACAACCTAGAGGCCCTGTGGGGGTCACCGTGGATCGTGATGGACTGGGCGGTCTAGTTTGGGGGGCTTGAGTCCAAGTGTGCCTTAATGCTCCCTGTGCATCTCAACATCAAGCTGCACATTTGCACGAGGCTGGCTCTCCGAACACTTCTGAGAAAGCACCCTTTCGTGTGTTGGGCTGAGAAGTCAACAGTGATCGCCACTGCCGGTGGCAGCCTGGGCCGTTCTCTGCCTTCGGAAGTCGCCTCTCTATCAGGGCTGCAAAGCGACTCGGGCTGGACTCCTGAGCCCTAGAGCATGTTCAGTGGGGGTGGTGCTGCTTATTACTCCAAACCATCATAATGCATGCCCCTGACGTCGGGCCAGCTGTTTCCTGGTGTGTGTGTGTGTGTGTGTGTAACGTTGGGCTCAGATAACGCAGTGCAGCTGAGTCAGCTGGCAATGCCCAGAAGGCGATGCCGGTGCAGGGCGTAGGCAAGGGATGGCTCTCCTTGGGGTGGGCAGATGATGGGGACAAAGGGAGGTTAGGTGCGCATGGGCAGGAGGGGATGGACGGATGGTGGAAACTCCACTTAGGCGTACCCACGTGAGTGTGCCCAAGTCCCTCTGCTGTTGACTGTCTCTTGTGCCTGTGGAGCCTGCCCAGAAGCGGGGGTCAATGTCGTGGACAACGGTACAGACACTGGGACTGGTCACACAGGACATCCACTCCAACCCAAAACCCACGGTCTGTGGCTGCCCTACAGGGCAGAGGGACACAGTGGAACTGCCTCACAGGGTCAGCAAGTCTACGGAAGCCAGTGGCCACAGCTTGGTCACTCGGATGGAGCAGCTGGTGGGACGGAACCACCAAGCACCACGAAACACCACATCCCTGGGTGGCCAGGGCTCCTTCCTGTCCATCATCCTGTTTCCACCCATCTCATCAGCAGCTTCTCCACGTGCCGTAACAAGACGAGAGGGTCCAACTCAAGCCAGCTTATCGAAACCTAGACTTGCGTCGGCTTTGGTTTGTTTTGCTAATTCATGATGTCTCCAGGAGCATCTCAGTGTCTCCAGCCTTGTCGCCACGCTCACTCGGCCTCGGGCATGTGGCCACCGGCACTTTCGTCAGCAAAGGGTCCCAAGCTTCACCCTGGGGTCTTGGAGCCCTCGGACATCTCCAGATCCTCACTGGTGCTGCCTTCTGACTCGATCCTTCTCGCCTCTGGCTCCATTCTGGATACAGCCTGGGAGACAACCCGATGCACAGACAGACTATCCGGCAGCCAGATTTCCAGACAACTTCAGCATGGGCTCTACCCCAAACCAAGGACGTGGGAACCTCTGAGATCGAGGGTGAGGCACCTGCCACCCCAAAGCACCCTCCCCACGGGCCTAACGGGTAAAGAAGTTTCTAGAATGGCTGGCTAATTGCACAGGTGGCAAGGATGGGCAGGTGGATGCTCGCAGCTGCAGTTGGGCTGACATTTTACACCTTCCCGTTTGATTTCCCTTTGATGCGTGTTAAACTTGTTCTCGTTTTTAATCCTTTCTGCTCTCTTTCCACTGAGATTTCCTCTGTCTTATTTTGTTGTTGTTGGTTTTTGTTTGTGTTTAATGTTTCTCCGTATACGATTCCAGGATGGGTCAATCTACAGAGACAGCAATTGATTAAAGGTTTCTCGAGGGCCTGGCGGGGGAAGGGGGGGACTGGACAGGAATAATGATGAGGACAGGACGAAGGAAATGTTACAAAATTGTGGTAATGATTTACAACTCTTTTTAATACGATTGGACTGCTGACTTGTACAAGCGTTGAATTATATGCCAATAAAACCGTTTTAAACAAAACCTTTCCTATTTGGGGACATTAGACTCTAAGTAGTATATATTTGTCTCACAGACTTGGGAGACATTGTTTCCTTGGTCCTCAGGAAATTGTTCTGCACCTAATTGGTGCTTAAATTCACCTCTTGTCTGTCAGTTTGTTGCACGTGTGTGTGTTGGGGGGTGTTTGTATGTGTATGTGTTGGGTGTGTGTGTGTGTTGGGGGTGTGTGTGTTGGGTATGTGTGTGTGGGGAGGGGTGGTGTTTGTGTGATGAGGATGTGTTTGTGAATGTGTGTATGTATGTGTTGGGGGGTGCTTGTGTGTGTGTTGGGTAGGTGTGTGAGGGGGAGGGGGTGGTGTTTGTGTGTGTGTGTGCGTTGGGTGTGTGTGTGTTGGGTGTGTGTGGGAGGGGAGGGGGTGGTGTTTGTGTGTGTGTGTTGAGGGGGTGTTTGTGTGTGTGTGTGTTGGGGGGTATTTGTGTGTGTATGTGTTGGGGGGTGTTTGTGTGTGTGTGTTGAGGGTGTTGTGTGTTGTGTGTGTATGTGTTGAGGGGGTGTTTGTGTGTGTGTATTGAGGGTGTGTGTGTTGTGTGTGTATGTGTTGGGGGGTGTTTGTGTGTGTGTTGGGGGGTGTTTGTGTGTGTGTTGGGGGTGTTTGTGTGTGTGTATTGAGGGTGTGTGTGTTGTGTGTGTATGTGTTGAGGGGGTGTTTGTGTGTGTGGGTGTGTTTGTGTGTTGCAGTGATGCACTTAATCTCCAACCCAAACCCAAATTCAGGGCCCCTGGGTCGATTCTGACTTTACGGAACAGGGCAGAACTGCCCCTATAACTTTCTCTGTGAATAGGAAGCCTCGTCTTTCTTCCACGGAGTGGCGGGTGGTTTTGAACTGCTGCCCTTGCAGTCAGCAGCCTGATGTGCAATCCACTGTGCCACCGTGGCTCCTGTGCGGGAACCGATGCCACTGGTGTTGCAAACATCGTTGTTGTTGTCGGGTACAACTGGGTCAGTGTGGACTCATGGTGACCCCATGCAAAGCTGAAGGAAACCCCCCCCACCCACCCCCCCCCCACTAGTGCTGTGCCAGCCTCGCCATTGTCTTAGGCTGGAGCCCCTCATATTTCACAGACCGACCTGGTTGAGGGGCGGTGAGTTCAGTTCCAGGCTCAGCGTGTCTAAGGGCCATAGTCTCGGTGGGGGGGGGGGGGGCTAGGTGTGCGCTGACTCCCCAGTCTCTGTCAGGCCAGAGACTCTGCCTGGTCTTTGTCAGGATTCTACGATTTGCTCTACAGTTTTCTCCTCTGCTATCTAGGGTCTTTATTTCTTTAAAAAAATGTTTTTATTCTATTAGTTGGGAATGAATACATAGATCACATCATTTCATATTTCAATCACGTCAAGTAAAATGTACAGTTGCCACCACAATCCATTTCCAAACCTTCTTTTCCTATACAGGCTCCTTGACATTGTCTCCCTCTTACCCCCCCCCCCCCCAACCGACTGTGCCCCTGAGCCAAGCCCCGTATGCTACTTGCTGTCCCTCTCGGCTCATGGATCCTTATCCAGGAACGTTTACTGCACGTCACCTGTGGTGGAGAGGTTTCAGCAGAGCTCCCAGACGGAGACCAAGCAGGGGAAAAGGCCTGGGGAGCTTCCTCTGAAAATGAGCCAGTCACGACCCTATGAACCAGAGAACACTGTCCCACTGAACTCCGACGTGTGGGCTAGTGTGCAGAGGGCGCGGGGCCAGGCAAGGCCTTGTTCTGTTACACACCAGGGGTCACAGCGAGTCCGAACCCACTCGGTGACAGTTAGCCACGACAGACCTTCACATCCTCGGGAAGCGTACAGGCCATTCCATCCTCATAATGGAACCCTCCCCTCCTGTCTTACCCATCTGCTTCGAGAATCGCTTTGCGTGGCCTCCCTGGTGGCCTACTGGTTCCGAGTTGGGCAGTTAACTGCAGGGTCAGTAGTTCCAAACCACCAGCCACTCCTCCAGAGAAAGGGGAGACTTTCAACTCCCAGAAAGAGGTTCGGTCTCGGATACCCCCAGGGGCCATTCTACACTGCCTTATAGGGTCACTATGAGTCGGCATCGACTCAACGGCTCTGAGTTTGAATGGTTTTGCCTGGCCTTGTCTGCAACTCCTCATTTTCCTGCCTTCGCTTTTTACACCTGGAGCTCCTTCAGAAGCAGTAGATTGTAATCCTCTTGTCTTTCAATAGCGTTGGATGGCCAAAGAGTAAATGGATCTTTGAATACCAGCCCTAGACCAGGGGTTCTCAACCTTCCTCATGCTGCGACCCTTTAATACAGTTCCTCATGTGGTGGTGACACCCCAACCGTAACCTTATTTTTGTTGCTACTTCACAACTGTAATTTTGCTACTGTTATGAATCCGGTGACCCCGTGAAAGGGTCGTTTGACCCCCAAAGGGGTCGCGACCCACAGGTTGAGAACTGCTGCCCTAGACTGTTGCTGAGAGGGTCTCTTCTCTGTGCTCATGTGCCCCCACTCACATCCTATTTGTGGGTTCCCCAGACCAAACTCACTGCCCCCGAGTCGACTTTTGCTCACAGTGGCCCTATAGGACAGGGTAGAAGGGCAGGCCCTGTGGGTTTCCCAGGCTATAACTCTTTACGGGAGTAGATTTCCCCATCTTTCTCCCGAGGAGACTGGTGGCTTTGAGCTGTTGACCTTACACTTCAGGTTAGCAGCTCGGAGTGTAGCCCACGGTGCCACAAAAGTGGTTGAGGAGGCTGGAGGCAGCCTGCAAGGCTGGTCTGAGGGGTTCGCTGGAGCCCTTTCTGCTCCCTCCTCAGTGTGAGCTGGGGGTGGGGGCACTCCGCGTCTCCAGGATGGCTCAGCCAGGGAAGCCAGGGTGAGGAATCCTTCCTTTTCGATGGTGAAGACACCACCTCAGAATCAGATGCCAAGTATTTCGCTACGAGAGAGGAGCAGTCACCGTCCACGTCCTCATGTCTGTCCGGCCCTTGACTACACTTGGGTGATGCACACAGTGCACGGGCTCAACTCCGCTGCTGCTCAACTCCGCTGCTCCGAGTCCGCCCAGAGCGGTCAGGGGGAAGATCTGACTCTCGGCTTCTAAAGGAGTCAGACCTTGGGAATCCTAGAGAGCAGAGTTCTAGGCCGACAGCCCAATCAACTCAACGGGCACTGACGTCAGCCTGCCTTGGCCCCTGCCCGGCTGGCTCTTGCCCAATAAGGAGGGCTATTTTCTTGCTAGCTTCCACAGTACTCACCTCTCCATACTGTCTCAAGGTCAATAGCAGCTACGGGCGGGGGGGGGGCGGGCAAGAAGGCGGGGTGTGGTTCACACCCAAGCTTGTGGCATTGATGTGGGGCTCCCAGCACACAGGGGGCAGCCCCATGGCTTCTGTCTGCCAGCATGTCTCGTGGGTTCCTGTTCCCTGCTGTTCGTTCCGGTAAGGCACTGGCGCCTCCTCTGCCATCTGACCACCATCCACAGCGCATCCCATTTCAATACCGTCTCCCTCATGATTGAAATGGCTTTGGAGATGAGCCTACGCGAGGTTCCGTCCATTTACTGTGTTCTCCAAATGTCACGCTGGCGTCTTCATTGTTTTTGGTAGAGTACACAGAACCCTTGATTCTAGGAAGCCATGGAAGCCTCTTGGCATTTTGCATGAATCATTGGGGCATCCTGATTGTCTGGTTGCCAGTGTAATGTGCATGCTGACGAAATGCAGTACACGGATGAGCTATGGGCACCCAGCAAGGGAGGGCCAGGAAAACGCAAACGCATCTGAGGCTGGAAAAACCTCACAGAGTCAGGTCTGGTGATGCTGGTTCAGGTGCCGAGTTGGATGGCAAAGTAAGAGCCAGGCTAACCTGTTCTCACGGCCATCAAGTCTACAGTGACCCTACAGGACAGGGAATAACTGCCACCAGGAATTTCCGAGACGGTAACTCCTTACGGGACTGGGAAGCTCCATCTTTCTCCCTGGGAGCTGCTGGTGGTTTCAAACTGCGGACCTTGCCGTTAGCAGCCCAATGCTTAACCACTATGCCGTCGGGGCTTCTTAGTGTAGCCGTCACCTGAGTAAAATCACAGCACACTTTCCTTGTTTTGCATCTGGAGCGGAAGGATTTTCAGGTCAGTTTGTGTTGCTTCCCAGTGGCTCGCTGTGTCTCTATTAAGACTCGTGGGCGCTGGCACAACTGGTCAGCAGTGGTCCGCGGCATACGGCCTGCATCCATCTTCAATCCGAGGACGTGTCCTAAGGAAATGTGTCCTCACGAGCCTGAGCCGGAGCGGAAAGGCTGAAATGGAGGCCCTGCTTGCTTGTCACTGTGAATCCCCACGTCGCCTGGTTTCCCAGGTGCAGCCTGTGCCGGCCATGAACAAAGGGAGGGAAGGGCATTCTTTAGCTCCCAGCTCACAGGTCTTGTTCCCAGCTCACAGGTCTTGTTCCCGAGGGAGCCCTTTCATTCAGCCTTGTCACCACGCCCCTAGCTCCATCTGGTCGCACACAGTGTGACCATGGGGAATGGGAACAGATGGGACATCATTTGCTACCAGAGTGCCCAGGTGCAAGCTGCAAGAAAACTCAGGTATGTCCAGGGCAGGCTGATGCGTGAGCTGACAGAGTGATCTTTTCTGGAGAAGGGTCTTTCTTGGGTTTTAATGGGATTGTTTGGGACCCCTACCTTTGTGTCCGCAAAGCTGGGGGCAGGCTTGAGCCTCTTCCCAAAGATGTTGAACTTCATGATGCTGCTGCTGTTGAGAAGAGTCACAGCTGAGCGTACACACCAACACAATCCAGTGACACCGTGACCTTTTCCAGGTGGGCAAACACATTCACCCTCCTTTTTGGAATCTTTCCAGCCCCCTTTCATATCACCCCATGCCCCCCCACCCCAAAGTCTTTCTTATCTTGTGGTTACTGTTGTCAGTTTGATCCCATGTAGAGAGATCTTAAGGAATGTCAAGGCCAGCACTGTTTGACTAGTTAAGCTAAGCTCTTATTTGGCTTAGGAGTCTTGGTGGTACCATAGTGGGCTATGTACATGGTGGGCTGTGAACTATAAGGTCGGCGGTTCAAACCACCAACCACTCTGCCAGAGAAAAAGGAGGCTTTCTATCCCTGTAAAGAGTGACAGTCTTAGAAACTGACAGGGGCAGTTCTACCCTGTCCTGCAGGGTCACCAGGATCAGCATGGCCTCGATGACAGGGAGTTTGGTGGTGGTTTGGGTTTTGATGATGGGGCGGGGAAATTGTTTAGTTTTAAGAGGACTTGCGCAGATAATTCTGGGTCAAGGTTTAAAGATGATCTCCAGGCATTGTTTCCGGGGTTCATCTGACCGGCACCATTCCCAAAAGTCTGGATTCCATGAGGGTTTGAAGCCATGCTCTGCATGCTTCCACTCTGATCAGGATTCTACTGCAGAATCTTTGATCCAAATACTCAGGCGTGCTCACCAGGCCCCATCCCGTTGGTCCAGCCTCCTGGCAAAGGAGTCGATAGTCAGCGGGGGCCATTCGCCTTACCAGCCACACTCTCCTGTTGCTGACTCGCCTTCCCTGTGTCCCAGATGAATGGAGGCCAGCTCTCAGGCTGTGCATGACTGCTGACAAGCTTTGAGACCCCAGGTTACTCCCTAACTAACCCAGAGGAGGAATGGAAGCACCAGGCCCATGACTAGGCCAGTTAACTGGGAAGGCCCATGTTTCTGTTCTCTCATCGTTCCGTTCCTCCACATGCTTTTCAAAGTCCCTGTCTATTACAGCAAGGAACCCTGGTAATGGAGAGATCCGAGCTGAGCTGGTAACCGCAAAGTCAGCAGGTCTAAACCACCAGTCGATCTGTGGGAGAAATATGAGGCTTTCTACTCCCATCAAGAGAGGCTCAGATACCCACAGCTTTCTCTCCTACAGGTTCACTGTGAGGTGGGATCAACTCAATGGCTGTGAGTTTACTCCCATCAAGAGAGGCTCAGATACCCACAGGTTTCTCTCCTACAGGTTCACTGTGAGGTGGGATCAACTCAATGGCTGTGAGTTCTTCACTCCTGCCTTACTGGCTTGTTCTGAGCATAGACTGGGCCAGGGTCTTAGGATACCAAAAATGTGGATGCAGGAGGATACCTTTTTTGGGTTTTTCCCCCTCAACAATTCACATCTTCTGCCTAGAGATGGTCGGCCTCTTTCTGGTCCCTCAGCGATAGAACCCCAAAGGGTCAGGGCCAGCCTTAGTGCTAGGACTCAGCCTCCCAGCCCTAAAGCCGCCCGACTTCTGCTGGGCAGCGGCCATCCTCAGCTACAGAAGCATCTCTTTCCTTGGCTGTTATGACTGTCAGGTACCCTGGATTCCAATCCTACTCTTGGCGACCTCCAGGCCTGTCCCCGCCACCACTGTGCTCACTGGCAGTCTTCTCTGGGCCTGAATGAAGAGTGGTTATCTTTACTCTTTTCCAAGAGGAGGAACTGGCAGGAGAGTTAACGTTCTCTGCGTCCCCAGCAGACATTTAACCCCAAACTGCGTTCTCGTGGGCAGGGGCCCTGGTGGAGCAGTGGTGATAAGCACTGGGCTGATTTGGCAAGGATGGTTTGACCCCGCCGCCACTGCACGGGGAGAAGGATGCAGCGAGCTCCGTCTGTACAGGTCACACATCGGAAACCCACTGGGAGGTGTTGCCCTGTCCCACAGGGTCGCTTGCTCTGAATGGGGATGGAGGTGATGGCATTGGGTTTGGGGTTCTCCTGTGGACTCCTGAAGAGCCCTGAAGGCGTAGTGGTTACAAGTTGGGTCGTGATCATCTGCAAAGTCAGCAGTTTGAAACCACCAGCTGTTCCTTGGGAGAAAGATGAGGCTTTCTACTCGCACGAAGAGTTACAGCCTCCGAAACAGTGGGGACCATTATGAAGATGGCGCAGGACCGGGCAGTGCTTCGTCCTGTGATGCATAGCGTCACCGTGGGTCGGGATGGCTCCACAATGGCACCGAGCAATACCAACATCATCAAGAACGAGCCACACTCCCAAAGACCCTTCAGAAATGCTTCTGAAGTGATGTCTGGAACGCGTTTTGCTCCAAATCCTAATCTACCTGCCATCTATCTCTGTGTGCACTGGCTGTCAGGGTTACTAGACAAAGACCCCAAACTGACCAAATGCACTGCCATCGAGTCACTGGCAACTCCCCGTGGCGATCGGAGGTGAGCTGCCCTGTGAGTTTCCGAGATTGTAGCTCTTGGCGGGAGTCGAAAGCCCCGTCTGTCTCCCGAGGAGGGTTTCTACCTGCTGACTGTGGACCGCAGCCCAACGAAGATGCAGCCAGAGTGAAGCAGCAGCGAACCACCATGCCTCTTGTACGTTGATTCCCAAATGCCATGAGAAGCGTCATTAACTGGGACTAGTTTAGACCATTCACTGACATCAAATATGGAGGCTAGCAAAAATCATAGGCCAATGGGAATGGATCCCTGCACTCATCCATCCTACTGGTGGGGAGGCCTGGCCCATGTCACTTGTCACACTCCCCAGAGGGTTGCTGAGGAGACATAAAGAGATGCTAATTACACATATTAAGAGTTTTAATTGAAGAGCACCCGGCCATTACAACAATTTCCCCCTCCCAGAAACAGCCCAGCTGACAGGGGCAGAGAAGAGTGTAGCTGAAAGGAATGGGACTAATTGGAGCAATTAAGTTAAAACACATAATTAGCCGCTGCCGTAGCAGAGAGCTCTCCTTCTCGTCCTCAATGCTCGGGGCCTGTGCGTGCTTTATGGGGTCTCACCGCTCAAGGGACCCTCGACGCTGATGGCTAATGCCGGGAGACTCAGCCACCTCCCTCTGTGCCATCATCACAGGGTCCCTCTGTGCTTGAGGCCGTGGGGCAGCCTCTGTATCAACCATCTCTGCGAAAACCTTCCTCTCTTTGGCGGCCTCCCCACTCCACGGAACAAGAGACCCCTCTCCAGGGGACTTGGAGGAGGCAGGTCCTCCTCAGTCACTTTCCTAGTGTCCTCCGACCGAGGGGCCCACCCCGACAAGGTTCACTGGACCTTCGGTGTGTGACAATGTTGGCAAGTTCTTCTGCGTGAGCGGTCAGCCGCCACTCCCTCTGTGGGTAGGTGCCATCCAATCGGTTCCAACGTGTAAGGACCCTTATTTATAACAGTCGTAATCGCTTCCCAGCCTGCGCCCCCCTCACCATCGTTCCCAAGTCGAAGGCCATTGTTGCAGCCATGGGGTCAATCAGTCGTATTGAGGGGCTTCCTGCGGTTCCTCCCCCGTTCCAGACACGATGTCCTTCCCCACGGCTTGGTTCCTCTCAACAATAGGTCCGAAGTCTCGCCACCGCACTTCCAGGGAGCACTCTGGACGGACTTCTTCCAAGAGATTGCTTCCTTAGGCAGTCCACAGCACAGACACCGTGTGTGGCCGGCACCGCGGGTCCCGAGACGTCAGTGCTTCTTCTGTCTTCCTTCTGGGTTGTCCAGCTTCAGGCTACAGAAGCAGCGGTTGAAGATGCTCTGACTTGGCTCAGGAGCGCCTTCATCCTCCAAGGAACTCTGGACCACGCTGAAGAGGTCCTCCTGCAGCAGGGTTGCCCGACGTCCATCGTGTGCCATTTGGCTTCTGGGCGGCTCGTACGTATCATGAGTGTCGGTGGGAGACCCAAGTAGAGTAACATCCTTGACAACTTCAATCTTTTCTCCAGTTGTCTGGATATTGCGTCTTGGTCTGACTGTGAGGATTTTTGTTTTCTTGATGCAAAGAGGCCCAGCAGACTGTGAATCCCAGGGTCAGGGTTTCAAACCCGCCAGCCGCTCGGAGGGAGAGAGATGAGTCTGTCTATTTCTGGAAAGACAGGTGGTCTCCGAAACCCTTAAGGAGCAGTTCTAGTCTACCGGAGAGGGGCCCTAGGAGGTGGGTTCTGTTGGTTTGCTGGGGTGAATGTGGGTGTCAACCCAGACAGGCTGGGTTCCCTTTACACTGTTGATCTGCATCGCTTTCAGCAGGCCAGGCCCGGTCATCCCCCGCCCCCAACTCTGATGCTGCATTCTCCCTGAGAAAGTCCAGCTGCTTGGCATGCTTTTTCCTGAAGCCTCTTTAGCATATTATGAATAAACACATTTGCGACGAGCATATTTAGCTAGTCATTGCAGCCAGGCCTTTGAGGGCAGCCAATAGGAAAGATGAGGCTCCTTACTCTCTGTGACGCCCCCGGGACTCATCAAACGCTCTCATTTCATAAATATTTAGCTTTTTCCATCGAGAACCTAAGATTTCATTGTTCAGCGGAGTTCCCTTTCAACTAGCGCTCATTCGGAATCACACTTACTGTAGGATTAGGGAATGAATGAGATAAAATATTTCATGCCGCAATCTACTATTGAAATTAGTGTGAGCGACTGGTATAGCGTTACACATCAGGCTGTTAACTTCAAGATCGCAGTTTGAAACCACCAAATGCTCCGAGGGCTAAAGAAGAGGCTGTCTACTCCTGTAAAGAGCTACAGTCCCGGAAACCCACAGGGGCAGCTCTACCCTGCCCTAGAGGACTGCAGCAGGTTTGATTTGGGTTCGTTACACACGTGCACACCAGTCCACCAAACACAGAGACACCAGCTAAAGGAATGATCAGAGTGGACCTCCATGCAGTGTTGACTAGCAGTATCCCAGATGTGCGAGCTGTTTCAAGACTATTTGTTGCATGCTGGGCTCTGTCTAGAGGAGCCCTGGTGGCACTGTGGGTTAGACATTGAGCTGCTCACTGCAAGGTCAGAGGTTCAAACCCACCAGCCTCTCCGAGGGAGGAAAATGAGGCTCTCTGCTCCCACGATGAGTTACAATCCTGGAAACACTATAGAGCAGGGATAGGGAGCCAGTGTTGCTGCCAATTGCCCTTTGGAGACGTACAACATCGTTCTCAGGCCATACTGGTCAAATGTTCCACTGACTCGCCCCTGACTCAATGGCTGGAACGGCTTCTCTTTGTTGAGACGTGGGATCTTAGCTAGTATGGATGATTTTGCTTGTCTTACATGGCCCGCGGACCGGACGCTCCTACCCCTGCTATAGAGGGTCTCTCTGAGTAGGATTCAACTCCATGGCAGAGCATTTGGGGGTCTGGCTCAGCTCTGGCTCAGCTCTCTGCTTGGCCAGGTTGAACACTGGCCGAGGGAGGAGTGGGAGTGGGGGGAGGTTAGAGCGCCAGGAGACACCTTGCAGAGTTGACTGTAGGATTTTGGACTCTTAGGACAGACTCAATAGAGTCAGGCCATGTTGTGCTTGGTTGTTTTAAAACTGCCCCCCTCATCCTTCCCCATCATTTCCATTTTCCAATGGCCTCTCCTAAGCTCTTGGCATCGGGCCCCTGGAATATTTGTATTCATTATACATTTTACCTCCACGAAGCACTTGGCTCTGCTCCCACGGTAGACGTTGAAATCAGTCAATGGGCTCTTTATTTGCCTCATAGCCAAGCTTCATTTCCTGTCCCCTGTTCCAGCCTGGAGCCCTCGTAATATGGACACAGCAGGAAAAAAAGCATGTGAAATAGCAAGCTGTTATTCAAAAGCCCCCCACCCAGTTCCACCTTCCTTGGGGCCTTATTAGCAATTGATAATCTTAAGAATTTCATCTTGCAAGCAGGCATCTCATTAGGCATTCCTTGGCCTCCTTCTGTTACACTTCCTGGCCGCTCAATGTTAAGCCATGTGCAAAAAAAAAAAACTACCCAAAAAACCTAGAAAAATCCTCTGGAGAGCCAGGGTGCTGGTGGAGGTGGATGTGGAAGTGGAGGTGGTGGAGGTGATGGAGGTGCTAGAGGTGATGGAGGTGGTGGAGGTGGTGGCGGCAGCTGCCGCATCAGGCTTACCTTGCCAAGAACAAACACCAAACTGGCCCGAAGTGCCAGTATTTGCCCTCAGAATAATCATCATTGGCTGCGTAGGTTTCTCTGGTCACCCAACCTTCGGTCACCCAACCTTCGCTGTGCTGCTCTTGCCGTCTAGCCCATGCTGATGACTTTCCATCTTCCAGAGAGTCCTTCAGCAGCCCCTGACCCGCCAGACATCCCAACCCAGAGAAAAAGGTAACATCTACAAATGCCATCTTATCATGGCCCTGAAGCTGAAACAAATTCGGACCGACCGTGTGTCTCTCTGTTCCCCCAACGCCAACCTTCCAACCATTCTCACCAGAAATGCTAACCCCCGGAATAGCCTCATGGCTTCTCCCAGGGGACCCTGGAGACCTTGCCTTTAAGAGGGCTTCCAGAATCTTCCCGGAAAACTCTGACAGGGGGGGACTACAGGATGGAGTTTCCCCCTTTCCTTAAATTGATAAGAAAAGTTACCATCCACGTTGTTCATTTTGTCCAACCGTGTGTAGCCTTTAGCGATCTGATGGTGTATAAACTCAAATACAAACCTTCTGAAGGTCGATGTTTTCCTGGGGGTTTGAAAGGAGTCATGACGACATCGGAGCAGGTGAAATCAATGGAACAGGACCCACGGTCACATAGCAGTGTTTATTTTGAGCACAAAGAGATCCAACAGCCGAAGCATTTCACAAGCAGTGACTCTGAAGTGGGGATATGACTGCCCTACTAAACTAGATCCGTCAGCAAAGAGAAAGCAGTCCGCTGGGGACGGGGCCAGGGTTTTTTTGAGGGCCTCCTGGTAAGTGCTGCTCCTATCCCTGATGTTGGGTCACCAGGAAAAGGGGGAGCTCCCTGCCCTGTGGCCAGTTGAAGTGGGCAGTGGATTCTAGAATCATTTTTTAAAATTTTTGTTTTGTTTTTTTTAATCATTTTATTAGGGGCTCATACAACTGTTATTACAATCCATACATACATCAATTGTGTAAAGTACAATTGTACATTCATTGCCCTCATCATTCTCAAAACATTTGCTCTCCACTTAAGCCCCTGGCATCAGCTCCTCATATTTTCCGCTCCCTCCATGCTCCCATCTCCCTCATGAACCCTTGATCATTTATAAATTATTATTTCATCATATCTTATACTGTCCAACGTCTCCCTTCACCCACTTTTCTGTTGTTCATCCCCCAGGGAGGAGGTTATATGTAGCGCCTTTCCCCCCAACCCTCCCTCCACCCTCGCAGTATCGCCACTCTCACCACTGGTCCTGAAGGAATCATCTGCCCTGGATTCCCTGTGTTTCTAGTTCCCATCTGTACCAGTGTACATCCTCTGGTCTAGCCAGATGTGTAAGGTAGAATTGGGATCATGATAGTGGGGGGTGGGGAGCTAGCCAGATTTGTAAGGTAGAATTGGGATCATGATAGTGGAGGCGGGGAGGAGCATTTAGGAACTAGAGGAAAGTTGTATGTTTAATCATTGCTACACTACAACGTGACTGGCTCATCTCCTCCCCATGACCCTTCCGTAGTGGGATGTACAGTTGCCTACAGATGGGCTTTGGGTTTCCACCCTGCACTCTCCCTCATTCACAATGATATTATTTTTTTGTTCTGATGATGCCTGATCCCTTCAACACCTCATGATTGCACAGGCTGGTGTGCTTCTTCCATGTGGGCTTTGTTGCTTCCTAGCTAAATGGTCAATTGTTTACCTTCAAGCCTTTAAGACCCTAGACATTATATCTTTTGATAGCTGGGCACCATCAGCTTTCTTCATCACATTTGCTTATGCACCTGCTTTGTCTTCAGTAAGCATATTAGGGAGTTGAGCACACAAAGAAACGATGTTTTGTTCTGATGATGCCTGATACCTGATGTCTTCGGCACCTCGTGATCACACAGGCTGTGCTTCCTCCATGTGGGCTTGCTTGCTTCTGAGCTAGATGGCCGCTTGTTTACCTTCAAGCCTTTAAGACCCCAGATGCTATATCTTTTGATAGCCAGGCACCATCAGCTTTCTTCACTACATTTGCATATGCACCCGCTTTGTCTTCAGCGATTGTGTAGGGAAGGTGAGCATCACAGAATGCCAGTTTTATAGAACCAAGTATTCTTGCATCGAGGGAGTACTTGTCTATCTTCTACCTTAATACTAAACCTATAAATATATGCACATAGATCTATTTCCACAACCTCATATGTAAATATATATACATATGGACGTGCCTGTATTTAGATCTCTATAAATCCCCTTTACCTCCTAGCTCTTTCCTCTATTTCATTTTACTTTCCTCTAGTCCCACTGTCATGCTCAGCCTTCATTTGGGTTTCAGTAATCTAGAATCTAGAATCATTTTTATCAGTGCATCTCTAGGGCAGGCAGGGTGAATCAAATGGCTAAGTGCTCAGTCACTAGGCCAAAGGTTGGTGGTTTGAATCCACTCAGATTTGCTTCTGAGGACAAGTCCGGGGGTGGGGTGTCTGCTTTTGAAAGGTCCCAGCCTTAAAAGCCCACTTGAAGCCAGTTACCCGTCATACAGCTGGGGCACCGTGATCAGCTGTCATGGCAGAACCTACAATTAAGCAAGAGTGGTGCTGTAGGTGGCTGTTGATAAGCAGAAGTATCCATTTAGGGACATGGTGTCTGCGTGAGGCCGGGTTGACTGGAGAAACAAATCCAGTGACACTCATATATGTGTAAGAGAGAACTTTACATCCACAAGCTTTGTTGATCAGGAAAACATCCCATTCCAATCCAACTCAAGTCCATACATCCCTCTTCAGATTCACGCAGCCATATGCAATGATGCAGAATGCAGGAAAATCACAGGCTGGTGGGTGCAAAGCCTTGTTGACCCAATGGCGGTGGAAGTATCACAGGGCTTGGGTGGGTTTCAGAGTGGCTTGTCAACATGAAGGTGAAGATAAAGAGAAAGAGAGAGAGAGAGAGAGAAGGTTCCCAGGATCCTCTTTATGAGAAAGGAGGTACCATCAGGCTGTGACCTGATTAACAAGCTAGACTCCACCCCTACACTTCTAAAGCTTCAAGTTGACATGGAATTATGTAACTACCACAGCATCTTTTCTGTAACTTCACGTATGAACAAGCACATAATACATCCGATCCCAGGCATGAGCAAGCATGTAAGGATTGAAAACGAGGGGACCCTCAATGTGATGGGCTATTCCATATCCAGCCACCACACTGGAGTCCCCTTTACTAACTCTCACGGACACCGCCCAGGACCGGTCACGTTTTGTCCTCTATACAGCAGGGTGCCATGGGTCAGAGCTAAGAAGAACCAGGGTCATTCTAAAGGAGGAACATGTTTTCTTTTAGACAGAGTTCAGAAGGAGCTAACATAATCTAGTGTTGGTAACTTAGTAACAGCTAAGTTACTTTGAGGACTAAGACGTGCCTGACCCCCAAGCCATGGTCATTTCAATCGCCTCTTATGCGTGTGAAAGTTGGACCTTGAATGAGGCAGACTGAAGAGGAATCGATGCCTTTCAGTTATGGCGCAAGGGAAGAATATTGAAAATACCGCGGAGTGCCAAAAGAACCAATAGATCTGTCTTGGAAAAAGTACAGCCAGAATGCTCCTTAGAAGCAAGGAGGCTAAGACTGTCTCACGTGCTTTGGACAGAGAGCAGTCCCTGGAGAAGGACGTCCTGCTTGGTAAAGTGGAGGAGCCATGCCGAAGAGGAAGGCCCTGATTGAGACAGACTGACACCGTGGCTGCAACAATGGGCTCAGGCATGGGGACAAGTGTGAGGCTGGCACAGGACCGGGCAGTGCTACCTTCGGTTGTGCGCAGGGGCCCTGGGAGTTGGAACCCACTCGATAGCATGGAGCATGAAATGTGATCAAAGCAACCCAATAGATTCCTCACCAACAGCTGAAAGAAAATCATTCCCGTGATTTCTTATCCAGGCATGCCCATGGACAACAAGTCTTCCAAACTCAAACTCACGGCCTTTGAGTCCATGCCAACTCATAGTGATGCTACAGGACAGGATAGACGTGCCTCTGTGGGTTTCCAAGACTGTAACTCTTTCTGGGAGTAGAAAGCCTCATCTTTCTTCAGTGGGGCAGCTAGTGGATTTGAACTGCTGATCTTGTGGTTAGCAGCCCATCAAGTAATGCCCTATGCCACCAGGGCTCCTGAAATGTAAAGGCTCGAGCAGGGTTCGAGTGAAAGAGAAGACCCCTCTTTGATCACAACTCTTTCCCGAGGGCCAAGGAGCCACGGCTTCCTGACCTGTGTGTTCTTTTGTTCCTCAGGCCTGTTCTGTTAATAGCCATTGGCCGGGCTCCTGTCATTCCAACCACTGGTGTGCCGCCATGCTTTCCAAGTTGTCAGTATCCATCTCCAGAGCAGGGCAGATCTTGCCAAAGACCCAGGAGACTCAAAGTCTGTTGGCTGAGGTTTCCCATTTCAATACCTTACAATATGTTGGCCCTGCCAATGGGGCGGAAGTAATGGAAATCACTTGGCAACCGCTCCCCGTGCTTTGGATGGTGTTTGGAAAGGGACATCAGCTCCTGCCTTTGTGATTCTTCGGTGATCCATGCTCGTGTGTCCAAAGAACTCTGTTTGGCTGACACGTCCTTTATTAAAACCCTTGGAAGCTGGTCTCATCTTGCTGGCCTGGGCTGGGTTGTCTTGCTAAGTTAGAAAGGTGACATTGAACATTTTGGTCATGAGCCGTGTGGTTCTGATGGGTGAGTTGGTGCCAGGGAGTCATCTCAGTTGTTTAGATCTGGGTTCTTGAGGAGAAGACCTCTCTTTAGTACTCCCACATCAAGGGGTAGCGCTCTACAAGAGTCGGTCAAAAAGTATTGTCATACAATCACATTGTTGCTGTGTTGTTCCAACTCATAACCACGTATGGACAACGGAAGGATATCCCTCCAGGCCTGCCTTATCCTCACCACTGTGGTCAGGCTTGAGCTTGCTCGTTGCAGCTCCTGTGTTGATCCATCTCGCCAAGCGTCTTCCTCTTTGCCCGCCCACTTCTCACCACCAGTTCTCAGGTTTGACTCACCTAGACGCTGCCGTGCTGTCTCCTGAACAGGCTCTTGCTTCCAGTCTTGTCTCTTGGTCTTTGGTCCACACAGCAGCCTGAACCAAACCCCTAAACCCACGGTCATCGAGTCAGTTCCAGCTCAAGCAAACCCCTAAGACAGAGTAAAACTGCCCCCTTGGGGTTCCCAAGGCTGTGAATCTGTGCAGAGGCAGACTGCCACATCTTTTTCCCTCGGAGTGGCTCCTGGGTTTGAACCAATGACCTTCCCATTACCAGCTGAACATTTTTAACACCTGCAACACCAGGGCTTCTCTGTGTTCCTGAGTCTCCTGGTGGTGATTCATGTTAAGCACAGGGCTTCTAATGCAAAGGCCTGAGGTTCAAACCCATCGACTGCTCCTCGGAAGGAAGACGAGGTTGCTCCCATGAAGATTTACAGTCTCAGGCCCTGGAAAGGGTAATTACAGATCTGAATAGACTCAAGTCAATGGATTGTGGTTTGGGGTGCCCTGGGAACACAGGGGGTGAAGCAATGAGCTGCCAACCGAAACACAGTCTGCTCAAACCCCTCTAGTTGCTTCTCCCAAAAGATAAGGCCGTGGGCGCCCTTGAACATGCACAGCCTTGACCAACCCCTGCAGGCAGTTGTACTCTGCCCAATGGGGTCGCTGGGAGAACCGACTTGATGGCAGTGGGGGCTTTTGTTCTGTTTTGTTTGCTTGTTTGATCAACTAGGCAGACTCAAGGTGGTGCAATCAGTTAAGATTCTTCTCTGCCGACTCAAAGTCCACTGAGAGGCACCGTGGAGGAAAGGCCTGGCTATCTACTTCCAAAAATGGCAGTTACAGAAGTCCCTATTGGACTGCCATTGCACTCTGACTGCATGGGTGGTTGTGAGTCCAAGGCAGCTCGGGGACCAGGGGAGTGGAACCTAGCTAGGTACAGGGATCAGGGGCAGAGCCTGGGGTCTTCACCTGAATCATGAGTGGAGGGAGCAGATGGTTAGCCTTCATCTTGGCAGGCTTTTCAGCACCAGGGTCTCCTCAATGGCTCACTGGCCTGTCATGGGGATGATGGGCTGAAGGTGGGCAGAGGGGCAATCATGACTGGCTGGGCATGGACAGAGGGGTCCATCATGGTGTTGTCAGGTGAGGGATGGACAGAGGGGTCCGTCGTGGGGCTGGCTGGCTGGCGGTGGACAGAGGGGTCCATTGTGGGGCTCTCTGATTAGAGCTGGACAGAGAGGTCCATTGTGGGGTTGTCTGATAGGGGATGGACAGAGAGGTCCATCATGGGGCTGTCTGGCTGGGGATGGACCGAGGGGCTCATCATGGGACTCTCTGGTTGGGGATAGACAGAGGGGTCATCGTGGGGCTGGCTGACTGGCGGTGGACAGAGGGGTCCATCGTGGGGCTGGCTGGCAGGGGATGGACAGAGGAGCCACTGAAGACTCACCTAGCATCCACTCTAGGCCTCCAGATGCTGCCCTAGGCCAGGCTGCCCCTGCAGGCCTATGCCTTCCCAGTGATAGGCTGGTGGTCTGGACCCCCAAGTGGGAGCCAGTGCATGCCCCCAGGAACTCCCTCCTCAAATGGACACTGTGTCGTGGGCTGATGCCATGTGGCTTTCTGCACGTGGCACTGCCAATATTCTGTAGCCCTTCAGGTCCTGAGGTAACACTGACAAGGGAACACCCGGGGAAGTCACCTGCTTCACCATCAATCCATTTTTAAGAGTGTCGGGGTGGGATGCAGCCTGTGTTGACAATACCATGCGGTTGCTAAGGGGCCAGAGAGAATTCTGGGACATGAAAATGGGAAGCCAGCACAAGGCCTGCTGTTCCCACACATGTTCTAACAGCGCATGTTTCCAGCATCTATTGGGCATTCCACTGAAGCTATGCAGGATCCAAGACCCAGCTGGGTTCTCAAGGAGCAGTGGGGTCGAGCGACTTCTCTGCTAACCACATCTAGACATTCATGCTCCTAATTTCTTCCCAATTTTCAGCAATTGTACCAGAGGGAAATACAAATGTGAGCTAAACGAAAAAAGAGAAATGGATGAATGGGTCGGAAGACAATTTAATGATTGATCAGGGAAAAGTACATCTGGTCCTCCATCTCCCTTTGCACTTAATGAAATGTGCAAAGACCTAGAGTTAGAAAACCAGGAAGGCGGAATATGCTCGGCATATCTGAAGCGGAGAGAATGGAAACGGCACTGAAGCCTTGAGTTGCAACATGGAAAGATCCTCGGAGCAAGAGCATCAAAAGAAGATGTAGAGTCACTGGGAACAACGAGTCAACTTCCGCCATTTCAGAGTTGATGCGATGCCAACGGAAAGGTTCCAACAAACGAGGAACCACCGGAAGCATTCAGTCATCGAAGCCAGGAAGTGTGGAAGAGAGCTACTGGGTCAGCAGACTGGAAGAGGTCTGGATTTGTATTCATTGCAAAGAAAGGTGACCCAACACATCACTCGCATGCAAGTAAAATGTTGTCCAAGGTCGCCCAAAGGAAGTCGCAGCAGTACATGCACAGGGAGCTGCCCGAAGGCCAGGCCGGATTCAGGAGAGGACACGAGTCAAAGGACGTCATTGCTGATGTCGGTGAGGCTTGGCTCGAAGCAGAAGATACCAGAAAGATGTTTACTTGTGTTTCACTGACTATTGCCAAGGCGTTTGGCAGGGCGGATCATAACAAACGATGGATCACCTTGAGAAGCATGGGAATTCCAGAACACTCCATTGTGCTCATGGGGACCATGTGCACGGATCAAGAGGGAGCTGTGTGAACACAGCAAGGACACGCTGCAGGGTTGAACGTCAGGAAAAGTGTGTGTCAGGGTTGCATCCTCTCATCAGACTGGTTCAGCCTGTGCGCCGAGCAAATCCGCAGAGAAGTTGGCTTACATGAAGAAGAATGTGCCCGCGGGACTGGTGGGAGCCTAATTAACAATCTTCAATATGCAGATGACACAGCCTTGCTGGCTAAAAATGAGGAAGACTTTTGCAAAGGAAGATCACGGATCGCAGCCTTCAGTCTAGATCACAACTGAACGTAAAGAATACTCAAAATCCTCACAGCTGGACCAGCAAGGGCCATAGTGACAAACAGAGAAAAGGGCTGAGGTTGTCAAGGGCTTTGTCTTGCACCATCAATGCTCATGCGAGCAGCAGGGATGTCACTTTGAGGACTCGGGTGTGCCTGACCCAGGCCATGCCATGGTCTTTTCAATGGCTTCATATACATGTGAAAGTTGGACATTGAATAAGAATGACTAAAGACTGGGTGCACTTGAAGGACGGTGCTGGAGAAGAATACTGAAAGTCCCATGGACAGCCAGAAGACCCAACAGATCTGTCTTGGAAGCAGGGCAGCCAGAATACCACGATGTACAAGCATCTATTGCATATTCTTTATCAATAGAAACCAGAGATTTCTGAAGTTGTGATTCTGTACGGAAGCAGACAGCCTCATCTTTCTCGCTCCCTGCAGCTGGTTCAAACCCACCTTTCCGTTAATAATCTGAATGTTTAATTCACAGCACCACCAGGGCTTCTTTCATCTATGACCCACTGCTATGTAGTAGATCCTGATTCATAGCAATGCTATTAATCAATATACCCGTTCATCAGTAGGGGCATGGGTAATTAACATTGAATGGCAGTGCCTTTTTGTCTCAATAGAACCAAAGGCTAAGCCCATTGTCACCGACTCCCACCTGATTTAAGTGTTGATGTTGTTGTTAGGTGCCCTTTAATCAGTTCCATGTGTAAAAAACCAAAGCACTGTCATCGAGTTCATTCCAACTCATAGCGACCATCATCTGTTGTCAATTTGAGAGGATTAAGAGTGAAGGCATGGAGTCTAGCCTGTCAATCAGACTGTAGCTTGATGACCTCATTTGGAGGCTCTAAGGAGATAAATAGCTCACTGGAGGAGGGGCACACGCTCACTTCCCTGGAGACTCTCTACTGACAAGTCTCAGTCCCTGGGAGACATTCTTGTTGACAAGCCACATGGAGACAGGCTGATGCCAGCCAGAGCCTTGGAGCTGAGGAAGCCACGTGGAGACCTCTGTCACTTCTGATGCTTAAACCACCACTGAATCCACAAGACTTTCCACCCACTGCCCTGAGATCATCCTGCATCTGGCATCGTTGCATGTGTTTCTTGAGTCTGAAGAGGACTTTATAGATTGGTATTGAACATGTGGGCTATTAATCAGACTTATGGGCTTGAGCTGGACTGGGCTGGGATGTTTTCTCAATATATAACTGCTCTTGTATAGAAAGCTCTTTCTTATACATGTATGAGTGTCTATGAATTTGTTTCTCTAGTCAATCCAGACTAACACAGTGATCTTATAGGACAGAGTAGAACTGCCTCTGTGGATGCCCAAGACTGCAACTCTTTGTGGGAGCAAACAGCCTCATCTTTCTCTCATGGTACAGCTGGTGGGTTTGAACTGCTCACCTTGAGGCCAACAGTACAATGCTCCTCGATAGCACAACTAGGGGTCAGTCTAGCTACTGGAAAACCTTAGCCTCTGTGTTAGATTGGGTTCTGCAAAGAATGAAAACCACTGACGCTTACATCTGTTGTAGAGAGAAAGAGGTTTGTGTGTGTTTTTAAATGGCTTACACAGTTGTAGAAATAGGCAAGTCCAGTCTAGTTCAAGTCGGGCTTTTCCTGATTTGTGGAAGTTGATGAACAGAGAGCAGGATGATGGAGCTGAGACAGCGCAGGGCACAGGCTGGTGGATGCAGAGGTCTAAAGCTGGCTGAATACATCCACCACCCATCACCAGTCCACTGTTGGCTCCTGGGATCAACTGTCAATGCCACAGGAGATGGAGGAACCAGATGTAAGATCCTGCTCAGGCAGAAGATGAAGGGCCAAGGAAGCTGACCCTGCTCGGTCTCTCTCTCTTATACAAAAAGGCTTTTTTTTTCTTTCGATTTTCAGGCTCCAACCTGGTTGACAGATTGAGTTCTGTGCCCAGCCTTACCCAGGAGTGTCTGGCTGCTATAATCCCTAACCCTCAAAGCCTCCACACCTGCAGATCCAGCCTCTTGGGACGCTAAGAAATTAGATTCATTGTGGTTAAGAGTGAAGGGTCTAGAGGGGTCAGCAAACTATGGGCCCTGGGCCAACTCTCAGCCCCTGCCTGCTTGTATAAATAAAGCTTTATTGGAACAGCGCCGTGCCCATTTCCTTTCCTGTGATGTCTATGGCTACTTCTGGGTTCTAACAGCAAGGGCGAGTGCTTGCCACGAAGCTTGGGAGCCCTGCAAATACACACTAAAGCACGACCTCTGGCCCTTTGCAGACCCTGGTCCAGAAGAGAGCTCTTGGAGTTTGAACCCTGGCTCTGCAGTTCCCAGCTGTGTGACCTTAGGCAAGTGACTTAGCCCCTCTGTGCTTTTCCATACTTCCTTAACTGTAAAATGAAGGCGGTCCTGTTATCTGGCTGGAAGGACTGTCCGGAGCCATGGATGAGCTGGTGAAGCTCTCGGCCAATGTAAACACCTGGGCAGCCCATAGCACATGGCATGCAAACCCAAGACGCTGAACTAGGAAGCACTTTGTAATTAAAAAGGATAATTAGCAGTAATTAAAAAGCTGGACCAGCTCAAATAGATGGTGTGAGGCTCCTTCAAAAGTGTCCTTTCTAAAATTGTACAGGAGTTCTATTTTAATGTGGGTCACGCCCAGTGGGAGCCTTAGCAACTGGCAGGCGCTGTGTGGCACTCGGCAAACACGGGAGAACACAGACTGTATCCACAGTCATCGCTGGCGACATCCTAAGTTTAGTTCAATAATAACACATGCGAGTAGCCCAGATAAGTTCACTTCGCAAGCTAGCTGTCAATAGTCCCTAGCTGTTCATAAAAGTAGAAGCCGTTGGGATGAACATGCTGCCGGTTCTGTTCACAGAGTACACTCTGAAGATGCTTGACCCTAACCCAAAAGGAGCTGCGGGTTAGGCATTGGCAGCTAACTTCAAGGTCAAGAAGTTCAACCCCTCCAGCTGTTCCTCAGGACAAAGATGAGGCCGCCTGCTCCCAGAAAGCCACACCATCTGAGAAATCCCATAGGGGAGCGCTTCTTTGTTGTACAAAGTCCATATGAGTCTGAAAGGATGGACGGCTGTGGGCAAGCCTAGCCCTTTCCTGCATGGCTGGTGGGGAGAACTCCATTTGTGGATTCAGTGAAGTCAGTTTGTGGGTTCAGGTAACTCACGAGGGGCAGGGGCATAGACTCAGGAGTGGGACTGGCCTCCATAAGGCTTTCGCCATCTGAGTTTGGGGAGTAGATCTCCAGGCCTTTCTTCCAAGGTGCTTCCAAGTGAACTTGAAGGCCCAACCTTTCAGTTAGCAGCCGGGTACCACCCAGGAGTTCCCAGTGGTCTCCCTGGGTTCTCTCCAGTGCCCACTGGGAGGACCTCTCTTGAAAATTGACTCCTGGGAAAATTGAGTAGTCAAAAATCAATGCCAACACAGTGACCCTATAGGACAGGCTCGAGCTGCCCCTGTGAGTTTCCGAGGCTGTAACTCTTTATGGAAGGAGAGAGACTCATCTTCTCCTGAGGACTGGCTGGAGGTTTCAAATGGCTGACCTTTCCTTGGTTAGCAGTGCAGGACCTGCCCTCTGCTCCACGAGCCTGGCGCAGCAGGCAGAAAGCACTGGGTTATGCGAGAGGGGTTCGCAACTCTCAGAGAGGAGGGTGGCGGTGGGTTTCCATGAGCTCTCCTGGCAATTTTCTCCATGAAGAGGTCTCTGCACTTGTATGGGTGACCCCCTGCTGCTCCAGACTAGCAGGTGCCAGGCCAAAGACCCCTGTCTCATAAAGCATTGGCGGTGATTGAAAGCCCCTCTTTGTCAAGTTGGTAGGCTCCTTGGCACTATCAGAAGTCCCTTCAGGAATCTGACATGTGAACTCAAGCAATCATTGACCTGTGAGCGGGGCTGGAAAGGAGCCACGGAGCTGGAGCTGGGCGACTACCCCTCACGGCTTCTTTCAGAGTCAATAGGTAAGACATATGCAGAATGGTCCCAGGGCTGGCCCCCCAGGAAGCATCGCAGTGAACACCTGCTGTCCTCTCTGGTGTGATGCCCAGGGGGGTCAGGCAGCCTCCTGGCAGGTTGTGAGGGTCTCCGTCCCTGGTACGCTCAAGTTCACCCTCTTCATCTCTCCCCTCCCCCACCAAGTTTCATCACTTCCCAGGCCATTCCAGAAGACTCTTGAATTTCAGGAATTGGAAGCAAGCTGCCCACACCCACATCTTTTCTTGGGTCAGAAGTGACGAATCCATGTGACACTGGTTACCCCTTGATTTGCCATCAACACGCATGGTCAGACCTTCAAAAGCACCAGCCACTCCCCTGGAGAAAGAGGGGCCTTTCTACTCCCATAAAGAGGTAACTAAAACAAGCAGCCATCTAGCAGGGAAGCAACATGGAAGAGCGCTCCAGCCTGTGTGATCACAGGAGCAGATATGAAATCAGAAGACCCCAAACAAGCAGTCATACCGATGCCAACAATGGGGGTCGGAATGGAGACCCAAAGCCCATCTGTAGACAATTGGACATCCCCTAATAGAAGGGTCACAAGGAAGAGACGAGCCAGCCAGGGTGCAGTATAGATAGTACCGATGAAACACACAACATTCTAGTTCTTTAATGCTCACCCCCCAACCCCATGATCATGACCCCGGTTCTACCTTACAAATCCGGCTAGACCAGAACATGTGCACTGGTACAGATAAGAGTTCTCAACACACAGAACCCAGGACAGATAAACCCCCAAGAACAACGATGGGAGTAGCGATACCATGAGGGTAGGGGAAGGTGGGGAGAGAAGGGGGAGAAAGGGAAACTGATCTCAATGATTGATCTATAAGCCCCACCAAGGGCACCAACCACAGAAATGTGGATGAAGGGAGACAGTGGGCATTGTAAGATATGAAAATAATAATGTATAATTTATCAAGGGTTCATGAGGATGGAGGACGGAGGGAAAAAAGCTGATACCAAGAGATCAAGTAGAACAGACATGTTTTAAAAATGATAATGGCAACATACTATAAAAGTGCTCAATACAATGAAAGTATGGATTATTATAACAGCTGTAAGAGCTCCCAATAGAATGCTTTATAAATAATAATAATAATTAAAAAAGAGTTACAGTCTGGGAAACTCGGAAACAGGGGCTGTTCTACCCTGTCCTGTGGCGTCGCTGTGGGTCGGCGTGGATGGGGTGGCACTGAGAGAAGTCAGTGTGTGGTCACTTGCTCACCGTGGATCCAGGAACAGTGGCAGGTGGGAGGGGAGAGGAGAGGAAGGGAAGTGAGGGAGCGGGAGAGCAGGAGACCTCCAGGTGCGACAGTCAGGTGCTTATCTGTTAACCAAGCGATGTGGCCATTGGAGCTCACCTAACAGCGCCACGGGAGAAAGACCGGCGATCTAATTCTGTGAGGATGACAGACAAGAAACCCTATGGGACCACTCTAGACTGTCATATGGGGCCACTGTAAGCTGGCATCGAGTTGACATCCCTATTCAGTAACAGGTGCCCTGATGGCACACTGAGTTAGTTACAAGTTGACCTCCTAATTCCAGAGTCAGCAGTTGGCACCCACCAGCTGCTCTGGGGGAGAAAGATGAGGCTCTCTGCTCTCGCCAAGAGCTGCAGGCTCGGAAACCCATGGGACCAGTCCACTTTGTCCTTTGGGGTCTCCAGGATGGGATCCACTTCATGGCCATGGGTTTGGTTTTGTCACACAATAGCAAGGTGTCAGGTTATAGTTCTCAACTGCCTTGCTTCGTTGGTAAGACAGTGTGTATTTTCCAGTTGTAGAGGAAATACTAATCCAGTGTAAGAAGTTTGGGGAAATAGAATTCAGAAAGGGAAGTGGGGGGAAAGATGGGGCTGTCTGCTCCCCTGTTTACAGCCTTGGAAACTCTGAGTGGGCAGTTGTACTCCACCCTACTTAAGCCACGAACAAAAACGTCATGCTGCCATTGAATCTATGCCAACGCATAGGGACCCTAGAGGACGGGGCAGAACTGGCCCTGTGCGTTTCCAAGACTGTCACTCTTTGCAGGATTAAGAAGCCCCATCTTTGTCCTGTGGAGCGGCTGGTGGTTTAGAACTGCTGATCTTATGGATCTTGGGGTGACACGTCATCAATACACTACCGAGATTCCTTTTGCCCTAGAAGGTCACTATAAATTGGACTCTATTGATGGCAGTGGTTTCATTCTTTTGGCTACTCAAGGAAAATGTGCCAGCTGTCCAGGGGGTGGGGGGGGGTTGCCAAGGGCTTGGAGTCATCGACAGGAAGCACGTTTCTTGCTTTGTCATTCTGCCTCTCTTCGGTTTCCCTGATGCTATTAGCCAATTAGCCACGAGAAAGGCTGCTTGTCAAGAAACACTGGGGGGCGGGGAGGGGCACTGAAGAAGTTCCCAGCCTTCTTAGCAAAACCCCACAAAACAATCTCTGTCAGCGAGTCGATCCCGACGCATGGCAGCCCCATCGGGTACACAGTTGTTCTAAGGGAGCCCACTGTGTCAGTCCAGCTCTTGGGGGTTCCCCCTCTTTTCCCTGCCCCTCTGCTTTGCCAGGGTGATGTCCTTTTCCAGGGCCTGGTCCCTCCTGGACACATGTCCACAGCACATGACCCGAAGTCTTGTCATCCTCATTTCTAAGGAGCGTCTGGCTGTACTTCTTCCCAGACAGATGTGCTCTGTGTTCTTGTCTCTGTTTAGCACGGTGATGCTTATGCGGCCAGGTGTGAGGATTTGGGTTTTGTTTTCAGTTTGAGTTTTGTTGTTGTTTTAGGCTGAGGTATAATTTATATGGAAGGAAGGATTGTGTGCTATCTGGTCTAATGGCGGCGGCATTCGTTCAAGGTTGATCTAAAGCCCCTCCTCCCCTTGACCGGATGGACTGGCATCATGGCGGCAGCAGTGGGTTCAAGCTGGACGATGGTGAGGATGGGGCAGTGTGTCGTTCTGTTGTGTGCAGAATCCTTGTGAGTCACAACGAACTGAACAACAACATCAACAGCATTTGGTTTTGTGGATGAGAAAAATCCTACAAGCAGAGTCAGGTGCCTGTCATTAATGTTCCTCTTCCACGTCACTGATGTAAGAAACCCAGAACCACCTCCATAAAGTCTGCCCTGACTCCTAGTGACCCCCATAGACTTTTTCTGAGACTACTGATCTTTTCCAGAACAGAAAACCGCATCTTTCTCCTGGGGAGTAGCTGGTGGGCTCGAACCTGCTGACTTTGGGTTTAACAGCCCTAGCTGAGGTCGGAAATGGCCCCCACCATCCATCCTCATGCTCATGACCAGCCCCCTCTAGGCTGCTGTCCCATCAGGGTCTCGGTTTCTCCCGGCCTGGGTCCTCAGCGTTCTCTCTCTTCTGTGGATTTGTGGGTCGGGTCGGAAGTGGTTCCTGGCTCCTCCCCATGTCGCCTCTGAACCAGCCACATCCTGAACCTCCCTGTGAAGGATGCTGGGCCGTGTTATCCAGCTTCGTGTGTCTGGGAGAGAAGGCGACATTGCTTGGGTGGACTACTATCTCTGTTTCTCTCTCTTCTTACAGCACCCCAGAACACTGCCTTCCTGGCATGCCTGCACCCACTACAGCCGCTTCCCGCCCATCCTGGGCTGGGGGTCTGGGCCCCTGTGATCTAGCATGGACTGCATGGCAGTGACTAGCCGCCTTGGAAAAGCTTAGTGGCTCTTCACAAAGTTACACAATGACCCACCACACACAACAAAACAACCCCACAGGCGGCTAGGAGACATAGTGGCCCTTCAGGGCCGAGTGGAACTGCCCCCAGAGTGTTCCCAAGACTCTAAATCTTTACAGAAGGAGATGGCCACGCCTGTCTCCTGGGGAGTGGAGAGCGGGTTTGAACACTGACCTTTTGGGTAGCAGCCAAGGCTTAACCGCTATGGCCAGCAACCCCCAGGCGCGGCTTATGTCCAGAAGCGAAGGCAGCAGGGTGAGCAGGAAGCTGGGCACCCCTGTCAGCGCAGCGCCAGAGCCAAGAGGAAGCAGCAAGCCAAGTGGCCATCGCAGCGTGGACAGATACATGCGACCGGGTGCATCCACACAATGGAAGGTTACTCTGCCCTGAGCAGAAAGGAAGTCCTGGTGCCTGTGCCATTTGCCACCTCCCGGTGACTCCCACCTGGTGACGGCGGTGAACTGCTCCAGAAGGTTTCGGTTTTCAACCTTCGATTGTGTTTTAGGTGAAGGTGCCCCAGATCGAAACGGGAGTTGTGCATTCGCCAACTGACACTCTGTTTGCTTCGGCTCACTCATTTTCACTTCAATGAGCGAGACCGCCCTAGAATGAATGCATGTGAATTGTGGTGCTGGACATTATTGAAAGTACCGTAGACTGCTCCAAAGACAAACTGGTCTGTGTGGGAAGTACGGTCAGACTGGGCCTCGGAGGCCAGGGTGGAGAGACTCCATCTTACCCACTTGGACATCTTGCGAGGCGGGCAGGCCCTCGACGAGATGGCTGGCCACAGTGGCTGCAGCAAAGAGCTCAGGCACAGGAACCACTGTGAGGACGGCACAGGACCAGGCAGTATTCCGTCCTGTTGTTCGCAGCGTTACTATGGATCAGAGCCGGCTCAATGGCACCTCACAATGACAATATCCATTCAATCCCATCAATAAACCATCGCTTGCTCTTCTCCCGCCCAGTGATTCCTGATTCCCTTCCTCCTTCTGTCCTAGCCCCACCACCTTTGGGATCTTAATGGTCCATTCTCCCTCACACTGGGTGTGTTGAGTCCCACACCTGAAGGGGGACTCAAGAGCACCGTCTTGGGGCTCTAATGAGTCTCCGTCCCTCCAACAGACTCGGTCCCCCTTCACTTTAATATCTGTGTCACATTTTCCTCCCGGTCAAAGCAGGACCTTCCAATGGGAGCTGGGCACCATCTAGATCTTCTGGTCTCAGACTGGTGTTTGTGTGGTCCGTTGACCGCATGTGCCTCTCATTCTCATCGCTCAGCTTTCCTCCTGACAGGGAGAGTGGGCCGTTGCACCACATACAGTGGATCATGAGCTTTTTACACCTCAGTTGCTCCTCACCATGGTAGGATGCCAAACAATGTCTTTGTGACCTGTGGGCTGCCAATTGACTTTGGCTCCCTCCCGAGACTCTGGTCTTGAACCCAGAGACTCCTTCTCCAGGGTGTTTGGCGATGTCTAGGATGTATTTTTTTTTAATGGACGCCAATCACCAGGCCTTTCTTCCTTGACACCTGTGGGTGTGTTCAAACCACACACTGTTAGTTTAGCAATTGGCTGCACACGACCTGCACCAACCAGGAGCCTTTGGAGTATCGTATATACGTTGGTTGCCTACAGGGTAGAGATATACGAGGGGGCTTGCACAAGCTCATGGGAAAAATCGAATCGAAAGCAAATGGGATTTTCCCATGAGCCTTTGGGAGCCCCGTCCTATGTCCTAGGCCATTGGTGAGTGACCCTACAGAAGCAGAGTCCTGGGCATTGAGCGAGTGCTGGGCAGTACTCTTCTTGAAGGCAGAATCTGCTGCCCATGAGCTTGGCCTGGCCAGGCCACATGGTGATTGGCTGGACCTGGTTCCTGAAACAAAGAAGCTATTGTTTCTCTCCTTCTTGGTAGGGGGTGTCTGCCAATTTTGTAACAATTTTCTTTCCTCTGGGAACTCAGAACTGATGCTGGCCCACTCTTCCCTACACGCCTGTCCCCATCTGCCCCCGGCTGGAGCTAACTGACTGCAATGAACACTGGACTGTGGACAAAGTTCCCATTCCTTAGATTAGGAGTTGGGACATTGAGGGGCTAGGAGGGGTGGTAGGGAGGGGGAGTCGGTGCTGGGAGTGCAAACTAGTAGTCAGTTGCTGACCAGTTGGCTCCAGACAGACAGTGACATCATGCCCAACAGAGCCAAATGCTATAGTGCTGCTGGTGAAGGGCCGCCCCATAGCCAGTCGTTCCCAGGCTGTTGTGAGCTATAGAAGGAGACAGCCAGGCCTTTCTTCCTAGTGCCATGCAAACCTGCCCAGAATTCTGGCAGCAACAAGCTTCCGCTGACAGGCAGGCACTGGCTGTGCATGAGGTGGGCACCTTGGCTGGGACTTGACGTGGGCGGAGAGCGGCAGCCTTCCAAACCGCAGGCGTCATGGCCCACTCAAAGGAGCGGGCAGGATGTGACCAGAGTGAGATTCCCGCCTGTTCTAAGTCTTGCCTGCATCGCTGCCTTGGAAAGCGAGAGGTGCCCAGCCAGTCTCCCAGTGAGTGTGCCCTGCTCTTAGATGAAGAGCTCTGGGGGTGTAGTGCTTATGCGTTGGGCGGTGATCTGCAAGGTCAGCAGTTTGAAACCACTAGCTGTTCTGAGGGAGAAAGAAGAGGCTTTCTGATCTCTACAGAGTTACAACCTCAGAACCCACAGGAGCAGCTCTGCCCTGTCCTACAGGAAGGCTGTGAGCCGGCGTGGACTGGATGGCAGTGAGCTCAGTTTGCTTGGATGTTCAATGGGCTCAAGTTGAGGTTAGCTTCTGGTACCTGAATATCTTACATCACTGCTAAATTTCAAGTTTCCTAATTTTGAAGAAGATAATCTCATTAGGCAGGAAAAAATATCTATCTATCTATCTATCTATCTATCTATCTATCTATCTATCTATATCTATTCTCTATCTATCCATCTATCCTGAGTCTATCATCTATCATCCATCCATCCATCCATCCATCCATCCATCCATCCATCCATCCAATCTATCTAAAAACCAAAACCTCCATCCAGTTGATGTCATCTCATAGAGACCCTATAGGACAGGGCAGAACTGCCACTATGAGTTTCCGGGTCTGTCATTCCTTATGGGAGTAGAAAGCTCTTTCTTCCAAAGAGCAGCTGGTGGTTTTGAACTACTGGCCTTGCAGTTAGCAGCTGAATTCGTAACGTGTATGCCACCCAGACTTACATGAGCTAAAGGAGAAACCAAGCGAGTGTAAAAACCATGAACAGAAGTCCTTGTGGCATCTGATAGTGCTGCGACACGGAGCTACATGTCCAGTGTGCCTTTGCTGGTGGCATGGAGTCAAGCTGAACCAGAGAGCAGTGCAGGGGAGGTGGAGGAAAAGTGAACTCTCCTGGCTGATCAGCAATACCCAGAGCTGTGTGGAGGGAAGAAGCTGCCAGCAGCACCTTCTAGACTCTGCATTTCTGGCAGTGACCATGGGAGCTGGCAGAGTGGTGGGAATGGAGGGGCCCTCGGGAGCCATTAACAAAGGAACAAGTTGTTCATGAGCCTTCTACTTTATCAAGCATGATGTCCTTCTCCGGGGACTGGTCCTTCCTGATCACATCTCCGAAGTACGTCAGGCCAACTCTCACTCACGCTCCCTTGCCTGCACTTCCTCCTCCAAGCCGGCTTTGCTTCTTCTTCCGGTGGCCGTGGGAGCCAGCCTTCATCATCAATGTCCTCTGCAAACGTGTGAGCGTTTCTGGTGGCAGCTGCCCCGTTTCCTTTGGCTACAGTCTGAGTCCGGATGTTGCAGGCCCAAAGTATGGAAAGGGATGGAGGTTCCCAAGGCAGAAGGGTGGGTCCCCAAGGCCCCCGAGAGCAGGGCCGTGAGTGGACCTGAGGAAGTGCTGGCAGATGTGGGTGACCGTGAGAGGGTGGGTGGCACTCAGGGCTGAGCAGGAAGGGCGTGAGAACAGAGAGAGCCCAGGCTCTAGGGTGCGAGGCAGGGCCGAGGAAAAGTTAGCTCTTACGACGACCAGATGTTCTGACCAGCGATCCCGGAACAGGGCTCCCAGGGGAGGAGGCCAGTTGCCTCTGCAGAGAGCCTTCCTTGAGAGGATCCACTTGGTCTCAGCAAGCGCAGCCAGGCCAAGAAAACCCTACTAGTCTGCCGTGCCAAAGGGTAGTAGGTTGTTTTCAGGACACAAGTGAGCGTGCCTAGCTTGGCCACAGCTGGCCCGTTGGGCAGGAGGCCTGACTGGCAGGAGACCCCTGGCTCTTTCCAGAGCCCCCCTTGCCCTTCAGTCGGCTGCACAGGAATGCCTGGCGAGGGTACGATTTCTGAGACTCCGCCTCCACCTTGCCTTTCACTCTGGAGGGGGCCTCTTCTTGGGGGCTGCTGGGTGACGCAGTCAACCGCGGACGTGAACCAGTTCGCTGGTTTGATAAGAAGTGATTGATGAGAGGCTCTTGATTCTCATGGCATGACCAGACCCGGAAGATGCCTTTGTTTAACTCCACGTGTGGACAACGGCTCGGGGAGTCTCTTGGTTTTACTGGAGACTCTGCCTGATGGGAACGGTTTATGCACAACTATTAACCCAGAGGCCGATGATTCAAATCTGCCCTGCGTGCGGATACTTGGCAGCACGATCTGGTTGTCTGGAGGTGCAATGGTGTAGCTCCCCATTGCCGATGGAAAGGCCAGAGGTGCCAACCCGCCAGCTAAGGACTTTCCACTCCATTTTCCCCATGAGCTTTCTAAAATTCCTTCATGGGTAAACTCCACTGATTTTGCTTCATGAGCCTAAGGCAGGTGGTGACAGGGCATTTCCAAAGAAGCCAGATTGCCTAAGATCGGCTTTTGTAGACATTTCAGGCCAGCTCGCCCCTGTCCCGCAGGGTTGCTATGAGCTAGAACAGACTCAACAGCAGTCTCCTACTGAGCTTGAGGTCACACTTGTTGACACAGAGTCACATCTCCCCTGGCCTGTCCCTGTGCGGCTGGCTCCATGGACCAAGTCCCAACATGCTCAAAAGCTCCAAACTCACTGCCACCGAGTCGATTCTGACTCATAGCGACCCTCCACACAAGGACAGACAGGACAGGCTCTGTGAGTTCCAGAGACTGTCACTCTTGATGGGAGTAGAAAGGTCTGTCTTCCTGCCTCAGAGCAGCCAGGGGCTTTGAACTGCTGACTTTGTGGTCGGCAGCCCAATGTGTAACCCCCCACAGCCCCTGGGCTTCAGTGCCTGATGGATTTCACCATGCTGGGGTTTGACCCCTTGTCCAAAATGCTTCCTTCTGTCAGAACAATTACGTGCCTTTCTGTGTCAGGATCCATGTTTCCTGGGCTCCAGTATGACAGGCGGCCAAGTCGGGTGCTGCATTGAGGGAGGCCGCCTTCCAGTTGAGCTCCATTCACATCCGGCTCCATGGGGGCGGGATCTGGAATGGGGAGAACAGACAGCCCCATCCTTCCTCCTATCAAGGGACTTGACGCACACCTCCCTGACTCATCATGAAGCTGCCCGCATCCTCAGACCTGTCTTGGAGTGATGAGAGTGGCCTTGGGGGCCAGCTAACCCACCTTGGGTCATGGGTAGGTCCAGTAACACCACAAACTCACTTCACGGCAAAACCACTGAACACCACACGTGCTCTGAACCACTGCAGTTCCTCTTGAGCCACGGACACAGAACCCATGTCAGTCTGGGATGACTAGAGAAACACTCATATGTGTGTAAGAAAGAGCTTTCTATACAAGAGCAATTGAATGTTGAGAAAACACCCCAGCCCAGTCCAGATCAAGTCCATAAGTCCGGTATTAGCCCATGTGTCCAATTCCAATCTACAAAATCCTCTTCAGACTCATGAAACACATGCAATGATGCCAAATGCAGGAAGATCACAGGCCAGTGGGTGGGAAGTCTTGTGGATCCAGTGGCGTTGTGGGCATCTCAGCACTGTCAGGGGTCTCCACATGGCTTCTCTGGCTCCAGAGGCCTGGCTCCATCAGCCTCTCTCCATATGTCTTCTCCACGGGGATGTCTCACAGGAAGTGAGTGTGTATCCCACCTCCAATGAGCTATTTATCTCCCTAGTGCCTCCTGATGAAGTCATCAAGTTGCGACCTGATAGGCGAGACTCCACCCCTTCACTCAGAATCCTCAAACTGGCACCAGATGACGTAACGACCGCAGAGCTGCACACGGCCCAGCCCTTCCCCACCATCGCCACCTGAAGCCCATTGTTGGGCCGTGATGGCGAGCCATCTTGTCGACCGTCTTCCTGTCTATGCTGTCTCTCTACTTGACCGAGCACGACGCCCTCTCTGGGCACTGGTCCTCCCTGGTGGGAGGTGCACACCGCCTCATTGTCCTCACCTCTAAGGAGTGTGCTGGCCACATTTCTCCCCCAACCATCCGCTCGCTGGACCGTACGCGGCACTCTCAGCATCCTCCGTCAATGAAGCATCAGGTTCGCCACGTCCTTCCGCAGCGCACCGTCACGCGGGCCTCACGTGCGTGGCTTTGGGACGATGGTGTCTTAGGAGATTGAGGAGCCCTGGTGGCATAGTGGGGCCAAGATCCAAGAGGCTGGCAGTTCTAAACGTCCAACTGCTCCTAGGGAGAAAGATGGGACTGCTCTGCTCCCATAACCACAGTCTCAGAACCCCACAGGGGCACTGCTCCCTGTCCTAGAGGGTCACTGTGAGTTGGCAGCTCTACGGCAGTGAGTGTGGTTTGGATCTTGGGGGATGTTTGCAAATGTCCTCTGAAGTGTCAGATGTTCATCAGACAATGCCTTTCCTAGTCTATAAGTTTTCCCATCGAACGATCCTGCCCCCCGAACCCCCCAGAAGAAGGAAATAAAAATCACTCCAGTGGAAGCACTCCGTGGGGGCCCATGGGCCTTGGGGTGTCATTACTGGCCTTGAGAAGAGAGGGGCCCTCCATGAAGGCTTGTAGGTGCAAGTGTGATCCTCCATCGACAAACTAGAGAGCTCTCTCTCTCGGAGCCCCTGTGGCGAGAAGAGACGGGTCTCGTACACCTGTCAAGGACATCTGCTGTGAGCAGTGCCGTGAACAGCCCAGGTCCAGCCCGGAGCCCCGATGGACGATCTGCTAATCAGTAAATATTATTGCTGCAGCGAGGTGGATAGGGGCCGCAAGTGTGAAGGGAAGGAGGAAAGTGCTAGTTCTCTGATGTAAGCAATTAATTAGGGACCATCTTTGTGCTCGTGATAGGTCCCAGGGTGTTAATCAAATCAAATCCCACCAGCTGCTGAGAAAGCAGGTTCCTTCTCAGCACGGTCCTGGCAGTCCTGGCATAGGACGAGGAAAGACGTGGCTTTGGAATGGACTTCTGGAGGCAGCGGTAGTTAAGGACACCTGGCAGCCGGGGGTGGGGGGGTGGGGTCAAGGAGCCCTGATGTCCTAAGACTTAAGCACAGGGCTGCTAACTGCATGACCAGCAGTCTCTGCATTCAGTCTTGAAAACCACAGGGCAGTTCGACCCTGTCCTGTGGGGTCGCTGTGAGTCGGCATCGCCTGGAGGGCAGTGGGTTTGAGTGTGCTGGGAGGAGGGGCAGAGGCCACTGGGTCAGCGCCCCTATGGGAAGGGGAGGGGCTTGTAAATCAACCAGAGCTGGGCGCCCCTCTCAGCTCTCCTTTCTCCACCCCTGGGGACCCACTAGCTGTGGTTTCTTCAGCTATAAAGCAGGGAGGCCCCATTTTACACTGTGGGTGACATCCTCAGCATCACTGGCAGCTGGAGTCTGTTATTGGTCCAATCTCGTTGAGTTGTCCCTTGCCGTTGCTGACTCTCTGTGGGGAGAGGTCAAACGCTTACAGACATCCTCCCCAGGGCAATTAGTCACCAGACTACAGGGTAGGCCTCTAGAGCAGTTAGTCAACCAGACTATATGGCAGGTCTCACTCCCTGCTACTGGGGACAATAAACTATTCCTCCTTGAGGCCTGAGACCAAGCGTTCTCACCCTACCAATAATGATCTCTAGCAACTGAGTCAGGGAACAGGCCAAACTGACTGTGACATCCAAAGTTAAGTTATACGCCCATCTTATCACATGTATACCCCCAATTCCTCCTCTTACTGTTGCATGTATGTCCCTAGACCACCCCTTCTCATTACTGTATTACCTATGGCACAACCCCTCCCTGTGATGTATGAACTCACCTGTGATTAGGGGACTTACACGTCCCTAGAGAAGCTAAAAAGCGTGGGCTAACATTAAAGAAAGACTCTGTCCCTCCACGTGGACCATCGAGTAGCGCTGAGGTGAGCATGCTACCATGAAACTTGTCTGACTCCCATTTATTTCAATATTTCTATCTCTCATGCTCTCTATAACTTTACTATGATCTTTACTTATTATCGCTGTAAAATTGCGCCTACCGGACCTGTAATGATGTGTTAGGGGCTGGCTTCCCCTGACAGCCCTCAGCTCCGAGTGACCCAAGACAGGATTACTGGGAAGGACCTCTTTCCAGGAGCAGACAGCTGCACCTTTGCCCTGTGCAGCGGCACCGGAGGGGTTTGCGTTGCCGACCTCACTATTAGCACCCAGCGCTTACCCGGCAGCCCCACCAGGGTTCCTGCAGGCTACTGACACAACTGTCACGAATCAGACACATACCCACAGACAACATACACACACACGTACACACACATGCACCCACCTATACAACTCCCACAAATGGACACATACAGACACATGCATACACATATACACACCCATCCACAGATGCACGCATACACATATACACCCACACCCACAGACGCACACATACAAACATATGTACACATATACACATACACACAATACACATTTACACATATAAACACTCACATATACTTGCACACCCATATGTACACATATATACACGTACGCACATGTACACATGTACACACAAAGATACACATATACACATATACCCACAAACACACACATACATCCACATACACCCATGAATGCACAAACTCACGCACACATACACTTGTACACACATACATATGCATGCATACAGGCACATGCATACATCCACATATACACATACACACAAACATACACATACACACATATAAAAATACACATGCACATGCAGAATATGCACACATACACACATATACAAACATACATACACACGTAGATAATACACACAGACATACAGACACATACACACAGACATACACATGCACACACAGACATACACACATGCATACACATGTGCACACACTCCTGAACGAGGAAAGCAAAGCAGTCTCTCTGCTAGGAAAGATAGGGCACACGTGTCCTGGGTATTTTCTAGGGCGAGCTCTCAGATTGGCTGAGCTATCAGCTCCTGTCACCTGTGAGGGCCAGCCCTACATGCCACTGGAGGTTCTGGGGTGGGAGCTGCACTATCTCCCATCCCGGGGGCCTCACGCTGTCTCCCCGTCCCCGGGCCCCCTGAGGAGGGCACCAGGTGATGGACAGAAGAATGACCTGGAAAAGGAGTTTCTACAGCTCCCTCGACAGCCAGCTGAGTGCCGACACGCCAATGTACTCTCACAGGACACGGGGGCCTCGGATGCTGCGAAAGCCAGCTTTTGGAAGCAGTTCTGATTCCTTCTGGAATGATCATGTGTGTGTGTGTGTGTGTGTGCAAATAATCCTGTGCTCTCTACCTGCAAGGTCAGTAGAGGAGAGAGAGGAGGGAGAGGAGGAGGAGGAGAGCATGAACCAGGTATTCTGCAGAAGTCTCTGGCTTTGTCCCAGGACCTTTTGAAGCCCGCATTCAGAATCTGCTAGGGGCACTCCCCAGAACCTCTGCTGCTTATTCAGCATCCAGTGCCCGAGAAGGGCAGGGCTAAACAGGGGTCTTCATTCCTCTCCCCACACCCAGGCCCTGTGCATATACAGTAAAAACCTCACCCAGCGGGCTGCCCGCCAGGGGTTCCAGCTCCTGGCACCCCAGCTGTGTCACAGCGGAGTGGTGAACCCTGTGTACTGCCCTGGGGTGCCTCATTACCCTTCGCACCTGGACAGGCCGGTGCCTCATTTTGACCCATTGAGCATCATGGATCTGATGGTGCTCCGGACCTCAGTCAGGGTCTTGAAGGCCATGAGCGCTCACCACTCTGTCTGTCTCTCAGAAACCTGACCAGTCACCCCAGCACGCGCCAGGGCCAGCCTGCTCCCCAGGGAAACAACAGGCCCCTGTCCTCCAGTCGCTGTGGCTCACTGCCACACTAGACGACCCCAGGTCACCCAAGTGACTGCGGGGCCACCATAGACCACAACTGTGCGAGGCAGCCAGGGGACCCCACTGCATCTCACCCGAACTTAGAAGGGAGAGCGAACACACAAGGTTATGACACAAGGCTGCCCTCCGCTTCAGAGTGGTCTTTACCCAGCAGCCGCTGACCGATATAGGAGCTGGCCGCGACGTGAACATTCCATCCACGATGTAGAAGCACAGCATTCTGCCCACTGCCCAGACGGGCACCTTGGCATCCTGATCCGCATCTGGGGACCTTAGGCACCAGTTTGCATGGCCCAGACCCCGATCCACTCAGACACATGTGGACAAAATGGAATTCCTATACTTGCCAAGTGGAGGATCAGACCCTATGCAGGTGACTCGATCCAGATGACCCCCTGGCCCCCGCTGTCCCTGCAAGAGTATGGGGTGACCGTCATGTGGCTCCCTCCAACAGAATCTCTTAAGACTGACCAGTCACCACTGATCCTTCTCCTCTGTTTTTCCTGACTGAAGCCAGCTACGTGGAGTCAGCTCTGACTCAGGGCACCCCTCGGGGCCCGAGGGACACTGCGTCCACAGGGTCTTCGGTGGCTGGTTTCTCCAGAGCAGATTGCCAGCCCTTTCCTGCGTGGTGCCTCTGGGTGGACTCAAACGCCAACCTTTCCTTTAGTGGCTGACGCATCAGCTGTTTGTACCAGCTGGGGGCTCCACGAACCCTCCCACGGCTCCTCCCTTGGAGTCAATTCCAATGCACAGTGGCCCTCTACAGCAGCCGTCCTCAACCTGTGGGTCGCAACCCCTTTGGGGACCGAAAGACCCTTTCACAGGGGTCACCTGGTTCATAACAGTAGCAAAATGACAGTGATGAAGTAGCATCAAAGTCACTGTATGGTTGGGGTTCCCGCCACATGAGGACCTGCATGACAGGCTCGCGGCGTGAGGAAGGCTGAACATTGGTGCTCTGCAGGCTTCCTGACACGGTGAATCTTTATGGGAGCAGGCAGCCTTGTCTTACCTCCCGCGGAGCCACTGGTGGGTTTGAACTGCTGACTTTGTGGCTAGCAGCCATCTTTAATTACGCCTGGACACCTTCGCAGCCCCCAGGGTAGGCTGTCACAACTCCTCCCTTCGGGACACATCCTGTCCGCTCTCCTCCTCAGGCAGTGACGGGGAGCTGGGCACAAACTCGCTTGTCACCAGTAAGGCTGGGAAACGCAAGCTGCTAATTGGTCTCCTCCGAGGTTTCTCCCAGCAGCTCGGACCCCCGGGCGCTCTCGCTTGCTGGCACGCAGCTGTCAGGATGTCAGGGGAACTGGGGCTTCATGTCTGTGAAGGCACTGCCCTGTTTGGCCTCTCCTGCCCATGCCTGTCCCTTGCATCGGAGAGGGAGGCTGTGGCTGAGTCTCATGACAGCCATTGCTGCCACTTTGTTGGCCCACATTTGGGCTCTGGGTCCACTAATGAGTCCTGGAGAGATGCCACGCTGCAGGAGTCACGGTCTTGGGGACACCGTTGTGAGCACATGCCTGTCTGCGTCCTGTCCCCCGCGGGCAGACCGCAGGCCCGTTTCCGCACAGCAGAAGGACGCTGCCCCAGGATTCTCGAGATGACTGGGCATGGATGTAGGCAGGGCTTCCGATTCCATGTCCAAAAGCCCCAGCCGCTACAGGAGTGCTGACTCAGAAATGCTAACACTGTGGGGCTGGGGGGGGGGGGTTGGTTTGTGATATGGAAGCAAGTGCCCGGCTTGGGGGCACTCCTGGGAAGCATCCTGGCTCTGCCACCCTGTGCCCATAACCGTCTTACCTGAGGATGCCGGTCCTCATGACAGAGTGAGAATGATGATAGGTGTGGTACAAGGACTAAGTCACTTGATGGGGGCACCTGCTTCCCTCCGCTTTCCTCTCCTCCCCTCCCCGCCAGCCTCACCCAGATCCCGCCCCCACCGTGCCCCAACCTCAGAACCAAGATGGGATGAAGTCTCTAGGGAGGGACCTGGAACACATAGACACTCGGAAAACGCGGGGTTCTTCTATTTAGCCTCCTGTCCAGACACTGGGTTTCATTGCTGGGCTTTGCTATTGGCTGAAAGGCTGGCCAATCAAACCCACCAGGAGGCCCCTCCGAGGGGCTTGCTGGCAATCGGCCTCTGAAAGGCCACAGCTTTGAACCCTGATGGAGAGCAGGCCTGCTCTGTGCACCTGGGGTTCCCATGAGCCATCCAGCAAGTTTGCGAGGCAGTCCATCGACAGCTGTGTTGAGCCTTCATCCTCCTTAGCGAAAAGTCAGGGTAAAAGCCAGGGCAAGCAGGCACCGACCAGAGAGCAAAGGAAACTGCCCAAACCAATCTAAGCGCACCACCGTCGAGTCGAGTCCATGGAGACTCCTGGCGACCCCGTAGGACAGGGTAGAGCTGCCCCTGTGGGTGTCTGAGATCGTAACTCTCTAGGGGCGTAGAAAGCCTCATTCTGAGGAGTGGCTGGTGGTTAGCTTTCCCTTTGATTGTTTGATCCGCCAATTCATGGTTCTTCCAAAGCGTGACTTCTCCCAAAGGCTGCCGAGAGGGATGATAATTTTGCATGTCATGCCGGGCAAACAAAAGCCATTGTTTCCAGTAGTTTCCCTGCACCGCTACGCGCGGAGGGCTGCTTGACTTGAAAGCCAGCCCCTCACTTCTCTTCCCAGCAGCCTGGTCACAATGGGCTCTTGTCGCCACCAATGACATCTCTAACTCCTTTCTGAACCTTGAAACCATGTCCGTACCCGGCACGACACCAAGGAGAGCCCACTTGGAAGGCCCATGCTGCCCAGTGTCAAACCCCCCCAAAAGAAGGCTATCCTTAAACTTGAGTCAGACTGACCCCGGAGAGGACCCTCGAGTTGGGCCCTGCTCCCGCTCCCACTGGAGACTCCTTTTGGAAGGCAATCATCTGATCTTCCTGTGGAGGTGCTGGCAGGCTTCGAACCTCCAACATGCTGGTGGTCAGTCAGACGCTTTCGCCATCGTACCGGCTGGGCTGGTGCCATGCTGCGCAGTCAAGCCTCCTTCAAATAGCCCCATAGAGTGTCTCTCCTCTGACTCCTGGCGCCACCGTGTGTGCAGAGCGGAGCTGCTTCCTGCTGACTGCCAGGCCGGTCATCTGAGGTGCCAGTGGCTGGAATTGAACTGCCAGCCTTGTGTGAACACTTAAACACCGCACCTCAGGGCTCCTTACCCAATGTCTCAACTTGCTATGAAGCTGCAGTACTGCACGCAGCGAAGCATGGGTGATGAGCACATGGACCCACGGAACGCAGAAGGGCCAGCTAGAGACCCAGGAGAGATCGACGACTGATCTTGCGCAACGTTGCTGTGATTGTTGGTTGCCACTGAGCTGGCTCCGACTCAGGGCAGCCTGTGGACAGAAGGGAGCACTGCCCGGTCCTGCAGCGTCCTCAGAATTGCTGGGCTACAGTCCGTGGTGGCAGCCGCCGTGTCCACCCAGCTCAGGGAGGGCCTCCTTCCTTTTCGCTGACCTCCCACTTCACTCTGTGGGATGTGCCCGGAGCAAGTGAGGGGAGCATGTGGCCAGCTGTGCTGGCTTCTCGTGAGCACCCTGGCCGTCCCTCTGCCCAGGCGGGCTGATTGCTCTCTGGGAAGGACCGCGGCGCTCCCCTTCCTCACCAGCACCGTCATTCTGACGTCCAGTTCTTCTCCCGTCTTATTTCTTCACGGTCCCACCTCGCGGGCATGCGAGCCCATCGAGAAGACCAGGGCACATGTGAGGTGCACCCTCATCCTCCACGCTGACAGAGGAGCCGCGGTAATCTAAGGAATGAATGTGTACTGGACACGCACTTGGACAAAGAGGAAACCAAGCCAGGCTGACCTTACTCTTTCCACGACTCGAGTTGGGTCACAGGGCACCTACAAAACTAGCTGAGTGTCAGGGCTCCCTTGTTGGATTTTTTCTGCAAACCTAAAACAACTCCCAAATAGCAGGCTTCTTTAAAAAGACACAGGGAAGGCAGGATCCCACCCCCCAAGGTTCAGGTGGAATTGGGGTGTGGCCTGGTAAGCCAGGCTTTAGTTTTAAAGTTCTCCCCCAAACCCATTGCTCGTGAGTCAATGCTGAGACCAAGGGCCCCTGATAGAATTTCCTAAGGTGTAGCTCTTTACAGGAAAATGAGCCTTGTCTTTCTCCTGCGGAGCAGAGGGTGGGTTTGAACCTCCGGCCTCCCATCTAGCAGCTCAGCACCTTACGGACAGCACCATCAGGAAAAGCTCCACAGGTGAATTGAACACGCAGCTGGGGACCCGTTGTTCTGGGAGGCATGAGGGTTTCTACAGGCCGCCTGCTCTTCCTCCTTTGCTTGGGTTTGAAGATGAGAACCGGATGGCCAGGTCTCAATTGAATCGCAGTGCCGTGTCAGGGCTTTGGCGGTTTGAAGGCAGTCACTCTGTCCTTGGGCAGACTTCGCCGTGTGTGTGACACAGTGGCTCAGGGGCCTGGATGCTCACCAAAGGTTGGCAGTTCAAGCCCAACCCACCACCCGCTCTGCCAGAAAGGAGATGTAGCAGTCTCCTGTACAGAGATCAGCACGGCAGGGCTCCTTGGCCCGCTGGAGTCTCCAGGACCAGGAGTTGCCTGGACAGCAGGGGCTGGGTGGCTGTGGTCTGTGGTGAGGTTATTCTGTGTCCCCACGCTGTGCAGGTCCACGGTACCCAGCAGCACTGCATGCCCTGCATCTCGAGTGTGAAGGCGCTGGCTTTAATGAGATTGCCACTGTGTCCCCTGGGGCAGGACGGTGACAGACTGCACTGGAGCATCACAGGCTTGCAAGGACCGCTCTGAGGCCCAGGAGCTGTGAGCTGAGTGGAGCTGAGCGGAGGCCTGGCTTTGTCCTGTGTGGGGCAGGGGCTGCTAGAGGCTATATCTGCAGATGAAAGCCACTCAGGTGGGAGAAAACGGTCCTGGGACCTTATGCCCACAGGAAGTAGAGCCTGAGAGGCAGAGAGGACCGCTTCCTTGCTGGACAAAGCAGACATGCTGCTTTGAAAAAATAAGAATTCATTTCTTGCATGCATTATCTACACAACACCCCCCGGGCCTCCCCTAGGAAATGCCCAATGCCCTCACCCACATGAATGTGTGCCAACGCTACCATTTTCATCCTCGGAAATTGTCCTGCTTAGGAATCCCTGCTTCTCCTAAACCTGTAAGAACACTGATCATCAAGAAATGTGTGCTGATTGGGATGTATGCTCTCTCTGCCAGGCACTGGTGTAGTCTCCAAGTCTACAAACACACTGCCAACAAGTCCATTTGGGACCATAGCGACCCTCTAGGACAGAGCAGAACTGCCCCTATGGGGTTCCAAGGCTGTCACTCTTTACAGGGGTAGAAAGCCTCATCTTTCTCCAATGGAGCGCCCAGTGAGTTCAAACTGCTGACTGAGCAGTGAGCAGCCCACTCGTAAGCCACTAGGCCACCAGGAGGTAGAACCTGCCCCACCCCAAACCCTACTGTCTCTGAGTTGACTTCAAGATTGTAAATCTTTACATGAACAGACAGCCTCATCTTCCTCCTGCAGAGAGGCTGGTGGGGTTGAACCACTGACGTTTTGGGTCAGTAAACCAACACTTCCCCCAGCAGCACCACCAGAGTGCCTTGAGGTGGTAGGGAAGAAGTTACCACTGAAAGGGGGGCTTTTTATTCATTCATTCAGACAGACAGACAGACAGTATTTGCTATTGTTGCTCTTAGGTGCTGATCAGTCTATTCTCGCTCTCAGCGACCCCATGAGATGGAGTCCTTCTGCCCCTCTGGGTGTCCTGGTCTGCCATCTCTATAGGGACAGGCCACCAGCCCTTTCTCCCGTGGAGCTGCCGGGTAGGTGTGAAACACTGATATTGTGGTGAGCAGTTAACTGTGTGCCACCAGGGCAGATTGGTCCATCCCCCAGGTCCAGTGTCTGCTCCTGAGCAAGCCTGGGTCTCCTCTCTCACGGGGGCCACAGAAACCGAGCTGACTGTCCGAAGGCATGCATGCTCGTCCACCAGGGGTGGTTTTGCACCAGGAGCACGTAGTGGTGGCTGGGGACTTATTCAGCTGTCACTGCTGGGGTGCTGGAGTTATTGGGGTGCTGCTAACCCTGCCGGGCACAGGGCAGCGCCTCCACAAAGGCCTAGAAGCCCCCAGAAGTCCCTCGGCTACCGATGGAAAGTGGGTGATGGGTTCCTCCGGAGGCACAGCAGGAGCGAGGCCCAGCGAGCTCCTTGGGAAGAACCAGAACCCTCGCGAGCACAGGCCTACCCCGGCCCACCTGGGCTCCACGATGACAGGTGTGTCTGGAGTGCCTGTGCGCCCCACCCCCTGCATCCTTTGTGGAACAGACAACGGCCTGTGTCTCCCAGAGGCACCCAGGCAGGGTTGCCAGCCAGTCCTGGCCCTCCCCCGCCTGGGTCACGGCATGCAGGTTCCGGCTGCAGCAAGACCAGGGGCGTGTGCAGTGAGGCGGTGGGCAGCCCAGACAGAGGCCCTGAGCCTCCCCTTTTGATCAGGAGCGGCCAAGCATTTCCAGCGCGGACCAGATGCTCTTATGCCCTTTCCAGTAGGACGACCAGAAGCCAGTGGCCCCCTGTGACTTAAGCGTAATGTGTGTGGCGGGTGGGGGGTGGGGAAAGAAGTGGACTGAAACAGAGCCTGCTGTTAAAAAAAGGAAAGACACAATGCCATCTACACTGACGTGGAAGCTTCAGCCGTGAGTTTGCACGGCTAAAGTGCCCTGGCAAAGGTGCCCACTTAAATGTAATTGAGCTGGAGCCAAGAACTGATTTCAGCATATTTATTCCTCCGGGAGAAGCTACTGGGTTGCCTTTCGTTGGTTTCAACTCATAGCAACCGCGAATGACAGTAGGACCATCCTCCTGAAGCCGTCATCTTACCGGAAGCCGGTCTCCAGTCACTTAGCGCACAGACCTCTGGGTGGGTTCAAGCCCCTCATCCTGCGGGGAGCCGTTGGCACTTGTCCGTGGTGCCCCCCAGGTCCAGCCACCACAGGCACATGCACAGCGATCCTGAGGGGAGACTCTGGTTCCTGTGGATCTGTGCCCATGCTGGGTCCAGGGGGAAGGGGCAGTTGAAATGAGATGTCCCCTGGTGAGGGGCACTGATGCAGTCACTGCAGAGATGGACTGAAATAGCCCCAAACATGTGAAGATGGCACCAACCAGGCAGCCGTCTGTTACCATTGTGCGTGGGGTCACCACGTGGGAAAGCCGAGCCAGTGACCACCGACAGCCACACGTGACTGCGGTGACTGTGCTGGTGGGTTCTGCTCACGGTGACCCTGTCTGTACCAGAAGAAAGCACTGCCCACTCTGGTGCCATCCTCACGGTCATTGCTAGGTTGGTGCATGGTGACCGCTGCTTTTCACTGGCCAACTTTGGTTTCCGGGTCCTCTTCCTGGTCTATCTTAGTCTGTCCACCAAGGAGGACCCTGCTGGTGTTTGAAATACAGGTGACACAGCTCTGAGCAACACACACGCACCCCACTCAACAAACTGGCAGATGGCCAGTGGTCAGTGGCTGCCCTGTTGGAAAGAGCAGGTTCAGGAGCTCTGTGTCACTGCTCAGAGTTCTGTTGAACTATTCTGTCTCTAAGGGCCCTGACTATCCACCTTGACTGCGAAAATCGACAGCTGGGGCAGCGCTGCATTCCTCCCACCTGCATTGCCTGTCAGACGACTCCCCGAGTCTTTGCTGGAGGATTCAGGTCAGGGATATTGGGCGGTGCATCAGAACTATGATTTTTCCAGAACAAGCAACCATGCCATGCAAATAGACAACTCCCATAAGACGCTTCTGTTCTAAGTGAAGTGTGTATCATTAAGTATTAACCCCATTAAGGTATGTTAGTAGGGAATTGGAATTATGACCCAAATATATTTCTTTCTAGCAATTATGTGCAGTAGACAACCAACACTGTCACTCTCTGCCGGAGTGGGGGGCTGGGAAGGTGCCGGGAATCACTTGGGGCAATCCAGAATCTGGGCTGGCCCCTGGCAAGGTTTATCAGCACAGTGGGAGGGGCGATCCACGGTCCATACACATTGGAGAGTTTCTGGGGTCTTTCTGCTGCACCCCGTGCAAGGGAGTACGGCCTGGGGACATGGAGAAGGATTACCTTGCCCCTGATCTCAAATCCGGTTGGAGGATCTTGGGACTTGCCTGTTTGCTTTATAGGGGCTTGTGAGCTAGTTAAAGTTGATTGCCCCAACCTGGCCGATAAACACGTGGGGTTAATTGAAGGGTGGACAGATAAATGGCTCGGTGAGCCTTGCCTTTCTAGTTCTCAGGTCTCTTGTTTTGTGATGGTCGGACCAGGGTGCAGCTGCCTTAGCCAGTTCCCTGCTTCAGCTGGCAAGGCTCACTTCCTGCAAGACATCCCCAAGGAGAAGCCACATGGACCTACCCCGATGCAGCCCTGGGTGCTGGAGCATCCGTGTGGAGACTCCTGCCAGCACTGAGATGCTTACATGCTCACTGATTCGGCTTTCTGCCTGCAGTTAGCATCATTGTATGAGTTTTGTGAAATGGAGGACAACTTTATAGATTGGTGTCAGACATATGGGCCAATGTTGGACTTATGGGCTTAGACAGCACTGGGTTGGGATGCTTTCTTAATGTGCACTTAAACTTTTATATAAAACTCTCTCTTATATACATATGGATTTGTTTCTCTAATGTACTCAGACTAACAGAGCCTGGCTGGCTGGTGGGGGTGGGGGTAGACAGCTGGGCCTCATAACAAGACCTGGGGCCTCCATCCCTAGAACTTTTATCTCCCCAGCTCTCTCTCTCTTGTTAGGGGCCATCAAGCTGGTTCATGAGCAGAGCTGCCCCAGACACAACAGAAGGAAGCACTGCCCGACTGGACCCTGTGCAGCCTCACAATGGTCCTACTGGGTCTCATCACACAATCCATTCCCCTCGACCTGCTATTAGGCTCTACTGGGTCTCATCACACGATCCATTCCCCTCGACCTGCTATCTGTTTCTACTGGGTCTCATCACACGATCCATTCCCCTCGACCTGCCATTAGTCTCCCTGCAGATATGCCGGGGTCCTACCTTCCATACCTGTGGGTAAGCCCCCAGGCAGTGCCAATGGGTCACCACTCAAGGACTAATCAAAAGCCAGAGGGCCTTTGGGAGCTGGCCCTGGTGATATGTTTCTGAAAAGGTCACAGCCTCTTTAGGGCTATTCTGCTCCAGCGCCAGGGGCCACCATGGGTCAGCATTTGCGCTAAGGCAGTAACAAGGACAGCACTGTAGGCATGGGAGGTAGGGCTTGGGTGAGCTAAATGAGGCCATCACAGTGGAGGCCAGGTCCTAACCCTAATCACTTCTGAGATACAAAGAGCAATGCCAACCCAGCTGCAAGGAAGCACAGAAGGGGCGGGGGGCAGGGCAGGAGATGCCGAGAGTCTGGGGGCTGCAGGAGCCGAAGCAAGCTCCCCCAGATCGGCCCCACTCCAAGCCTCCTGCATGGTGAGAACAGACCCTTCTCCTCTCGAAAGTCACCCAGCTGTGGTGTTTGGTGATGGCAGCCCTAGAACCAAAGGGCCACTGGTGGTGTAGTGTTACTGGCGTGTTGAGCTGCTAACCGCCAGGTCTGCAGTTCGAAACCACCAACTGCTGTGAGGGAGGAAGGTGAGGCTTCCTATTCCCATAGAGTGTACAGTCTCAGAAGCCCACAGGGGCGATTCTACCCTGACCCTGTACAGGGTCAGAGCAGACGGGGCGGCAGTGCATTGGAGTCGGGTTTCTAATAATCATTGTACTGGGAGGGAGCTCTTACAGCTCGTAGAACAATCCCTCCATCGTGCCAAGCACGTTTGCATGTATGTTGTCATCATCCTTTTCCAAACATTTTCTTTCTGCTTGGGCCCTTGGTATCAGCATCTCATTTTTCCCCTCCCTCACGTCCTCCCCCAGCCTCCCACTCTCATGAACCCTTGATCAATGATACATTGTTATTGTTTTCCATATCTTACACTGCCCACGGTCTCCCTTCACCCATGGAGTTTGTTTTGAGGAGACCAAGACATGGCTCCTCCCCCCTTGGTCATCCCGGATGACCAGCGAGGTTGGAGGAACCAGCTTCGGCGTCTCTTTTCAAGGTCCATTGCGGTGGCACAGCCCCAAGGCAAGTCCGAGTTCACCCTCTGCTCACGCTACACGCTCCCCTTGGAGTGATGGGGCCCATGCTGCTCCCCAGAGGCTGATCACACGCATGGATGTCAGGGAGCCTCCCTTCCACAGAACGTGGGGCATGTGCGTGTGTGTGTGCAGGTGCGTGTGTGTGTGCATGTGCATGTGTGCATGCATGTGTCCGTCGAGCCTTAGGTAACCCTTCAGGCTGAGAATCCAGACTTCTGTCCTAGGCTTTGTCCATTTCCATTACCGTGGAAAATGAATTCCTAACCACAGAGAAGCCCAGCGGTCCTTCCGGATGGTCAGAACAGCTCAGCACCCACTCGGCCGTCCCTTTGTGTCCTTGTTTGTTGTTAGGAGCCACTGAGTGAGCTGTGACTGCTAGCAACCTCCATAGACAGCACCAGAGTAGCCCTTAAAGACGGCACCAGGAGGCCCTTATAGACAGCACCAGGGCAACCCCTATAGACAGCACCAGAGCAGCCCCTGTAGAGAGCACCAGGGCAGCCCCTGTAGACAGCACCAGGGCAACCCCTATAGACAGCACCAGAGCAGCCCCTGTAGACAGCACCAGGGCAGCCCCTATAGACAGCCACAGAGCAGCCCATGTAGACAACATCAGCCAGCCCCTGTAGACAGCACCAGGGCAGCCCCTATAGACAGCATCAGGCAGCCCTTAAAGATAGCACCAGAGCAGCCCCTATAGACAGCACCAGGGCAGCCCCTGTAGATAGCACCAGGGCAACCCCTATAGACGGCACCAGGAGGCCCTTATAGACAGCACCAGAGCAGCCCCTATAGACAGCACCAGGGCAGCCCCTGTAGACAGCACCAGGGCAGCCCCTGTAGACAGCACCAGAGCAGCCCCTGTAGATAGCACCAGAGCAGCCCCTATAGACAGCACCAGGGCAGCCCCTGTAGCCAGCACCAGGGCAACCCCTATATACAGCACCAGGGCAGCCCCTATAGACAGCACCAGGGCAACCCCTGTAGACAGAACCAGGGCAGCCCCTGTAGACAGCACCAGAGTAGCCCCTGTAGACAGCACCAGGGCAACCCCTGTAGACAGTACCAGAGTAGCCCCTATAGACAGCACCAGGGCAACCCCTATAGACAGCACCAGGGCAGCCCCTGTAGACAGCTCAGGGCAGCCCCTGTATACAGCACCAGAGCAGCCCCTGTAGACAGTACCAGGGAAGCCCTTATAGACAGGATCAGGGCAGCCCCTATAGACAACACCAGGGTACTCCCTCTCCCCCCACTCCGGAACCATCCTCACAGACTTGTGAGCCCATTGCTGCAGCTCCTGTGCCCACCCCTGGCCTTGGGGAAAAGTCTTCCTCTTTCCCAGCATGACATCCTTTCCCAGGGTCTGGTCTCTCCTGATCGCACATTCAAAGCATGTGAGACGACGTCTGCCCAACCTGAATTCCAAAGAGCACCCTGACTTTACTTCTTCCTGTCGTGCTGCCAGGCCCATATCATTCATATTGTGCCCAGCACCATGAGCCAAAGGCAGCTGTTCGCTGGGCTCCCTATTTTTTGCAGCCATATAGCTTTTTCTGGAGTCAGAATGCTGTTTGTAAACTACAGATAGAAAGATGGATGGAGAAAGGGAGGGGGAGAAGGAGAGAGAAGACAGGGACAGGGGGAAGAAAGGAGGGAGCGAGGGAGAGAATGGAGGAGAGAAAGGATGGAATGAGTCAAGGAAAGGGGGAGAGAGGAAGAGCATAGGGAAGGAAGGAAGGAAGGATGGGGGGGTTGGGAAGAGTATGCACTAACCAACCAACACTGTGCCCTGGTACGGCCTGGCTCCATGGTGCACCGTGCTGGGAGGAAGAGGTGACCATAGTGGACACATCCCTGCTCTCTTCTCTTCTGAGCTCAGAAGGGCTCATGCACTGTGCTGCCCTGGTGTCATTTAGGGCAAGGGCAAGCGTCCACCCATGGCACCTCAGCACAAAGGCCTGGCAATCTCCTTCCCACATAACCCACCACTAGGTGCATCAGAGAGCACATTCTACTCACGCACAGGGGGTCCCATGGATTAGGGAGCACGGCAGGTTGCACCTGGCGAGAAGCCTCCTCACACCTTCTTGGATTGAATCCTAGTCGCGCCTTCAGTCTTCTTGGGACCCAGACTGATCTCAGCACGGCCCCAATGCACTGCATCCAGTCAATGCGACTCCTAGTGACTCCATCGGACAGGGTAGAACGGCCCCTGTGGGCTTCCGAGACGGTGACTCAGTGCAGGAGGAGAAAGCCTTGTCTTTCTCCCTCGGAGTGGCTGGTGGCTTCGAACTGCTGACCTGGTTCAACACCACTATGCTACCAGGGCTCCTGTTCCAAGCAAGCCCTGTTGAAATGTTGGATTTCTGTTTGCCAAGAATGTAGGTTTTCTCCCCGTGGGCATAGCTCTGTGTATGCCACTGCTTCCCTGTGCCCAGGTTTGCTGTGATGATGTCATGACCCCACACAGAAGGCTTGCCATCAAGGCCCTGTGTCAGGAGAGCCAGGTGGGAGAATCTTGTTCTGACGGAGAGCACTGCCAGTGTGTCTGCTGGCCCACCACCAGTCGGCATGGGATCTGTATGCCAGACTCCAAAGACACATGACATCTCCAGGATTGCTGACGAGAGGCTGGGAAATGCGGCCCAAAGTCGTCTCTGTGGACTGTTTTATTCCTGAGGGGGAACGGGTTAGCAGGACTCATTCAGCAGGTGACCTGAAACATGTTTCCTTTTAGGGTAGAGCTCTGAGTTCAGAGGGGTGTGTTAGTCTGGGTCGACTAGAGAAACAAATCCATAGAAACTCATGTGTTTAGGAAAGAGCTTTATATGCAAGAGTCATTGGATATTAAGAAAACATCCCAGCCCAGTCCAGATCAAGTCCATTAGTCCAATCTTAGCCCACATGTCCAGTACCAGTCTGTAAATTCCTCTTCAGACTCACACAACACTTGCAATGATGCCGAATGCAGGAACATCACAGGCCAGTGGGTGGAGTCTTGTGGATCTAATTGGGAGCATCTCAGCACTGACATAGGTTTCCACGTGGCTCCTCCAGCTCCAGGGCTCTGTTTCCATCAGTGTAGCTCCATGTGGCTAGTCAACAGGAATGTCTTGCAGGAAGTGAGCCTGTGTCCCGCACCCAGGGAACGATTTCTCTCCTTAGCACCGCCAAATGACGCCATCAAGCTGCGACCTGATTGACAAGTTCAACTCCACCCCTTCACTCTGCATAATCTCAAATTGACGACAGATGATGGAACTACCGCAAGGAGGGGAGAAGGAAAGGCAGGGCTAGGTAAAGGAAGGAGAGGAGTGGGGATAAGATGGGAGGGGAGAGTGAGCGCCTAGCTTTCCTGACAAAGGACGTCAGCGATAAGTGTTCTATGTGACCGTGTGACTTTATCAGCAAACCTTGGAGAGCCCTCTGAAGACACAGAGGACCCATTGGCACAGCATCAACTATGCCAAAGGGGGAGGGGGTGGTGATCAACATTCTTGGCAAACAGCCATCCAACATTTCCACAGGCGGCACACCTGGGTCCCAAGAACACTGAAGAAGACTTGAGTTCGGATTCCTTCGCCTAGGGGACTCTTCCTATGCAGGTGTGACCAGCTGCTTGGAAGTGGGGGCGGGGGCGGGGAAGAAGAGACGGAGAGACTTGAAAGGGGGAAGACAAGACGGGTGCCCCCTGTGTATTCCACGAAGCTGTGCAGAGTTGATCTTCTGGACGGAGCCGCACTTTGCTCCCCACCTTGATGAGAGGGTGTGCCCAGCCAGTGTCCCCCAGAGGATGAGGTTTCTCATCCCGAGATGAGGGTCTTCTTCAGTCTGTGGTCCTCCTTAGGAATCCCTTGGAAGCTTCTTTCTCCTTGTTCGGCTCCTTCAAGCCATCACTGCAGTATTAATCAGGACAGCCAGGCGGGAGGTTCAAAGCTGCTTTCAGTCCGTCCGGAAGCCATTGATCTGCAGATAAGAGGCAGCGCTTTGCTCAGAAGCTGGTGCCGGATCACATCCCAGGGGCTCAGCCTGACACTACCTCCATCTTTCATCAAGGACACCCCCTGACAGTGGAAACATCTCCAGGAGGGGTGAGGGCTCACCTGCTGCCTAAGAGACCCAGAGGTGTCAAAAGACTTGCCCGGGAGCACAGCAGTCAGTCCAGAGACAGAGCAGAGCCTGGTCTCTCTGAAGAAAACTCTGTGTTTGTGTTTAAAGCCAAACTCACTGCCATCAAGTTCTACCCTAGCGGACAGGGTAGAAGTGCGCTTGTGGGTGTTCCAGGCCGTAGCACTGTGGGAGTGGAAGGCCTGACTTTCTCCTGAGCAAATAGAGCCCCCAGGCCTTCTTCCCAGGCCCTGCTGATGGAATTTGAACCGGGACACGCCGAGCATCAATAACTGTTAGTGCTGCCCACAGTGGACAGCTGGCACGTGTGTGTTTACATGTGTGTGCGTGCGCACACATGCATACGTCCTACATAATTAAGTGGCTTGGGAAGAGAGCCAGTGCTGGGCCCATGAGCAGAACGCCCAGGGGGTTTGGCCTTTTTCAGAGAGCTAGTTGAACCATCTCAGCACACCCATAGCTTTGCCGGTAGTGCAGGTGTTATCTCTCTCTCTCTCTCTCTCTCTCTCTCTCTCTCTCTCTCTCTCTCTCTCTCTCTCTCTCTCTCTCTCTCTCTCACACACACACACACACACACACACACATTCCTAACTGATGGGCAGGCCTTTCTGTGGGCTTCGGGACTCAGCAGATATGGTCTGAAGGTGACAAGGTGGAGCAGGGAGCTGTCCGACTGGTGACATAATGTCTGCAGGGCTGGCACCACCTTGGAAGGGGCAGTGTTGGGACAGAAGGTAGGCCTGTCCCTTGGGGGAGGGGAGATGAGCTGTTTGGTAACTACAGGAACCAACCACTGTGGGCCCCAGAGACCTTTGGGAAGAACGGGTAGAAACTACCCTGGGTTCGCTGAGGAGGAAGAGGAGAAGAAGGAGAAGGGAGAAACGCTACTGAGAAGACCCTTTGGCAGATGACAGAATGTAACGAACGTGAACAGGTCCCTCCTTAAGAAGGTTCAAGAGAAGGACCACTCCAGGCACCTGCCTCTGACCCCGCTCTGCACCTTCCGCTCTGATTCTCGGGGAGGAGCACTGTCAGACCGTCAGCCCCTTCTTGCCTTCGGGGTCCTCTCTAGTCCCTTAACTACGGCTCCTCCAACAGCCTGTCTCCTCCTTCCTTCCAGGGAGGGCCCTGCTTTGGTCTGAGCAGGGGCGGGGTGGGGGGTAATGACACTATCTCAGGGTGCACTAGGTCCCTTCTCAAGCTCCTGGGGTGCACGGTGCTGATCAGAATCTCGCCCTGAGTTGAACGGACTCAATGGCTGTGGTCAGTGTTATAGAGTGTGGGAGGGTGTGGGGATGAGCTGACCGGGGGAGCTGCTGCATGGTGACTCAGGAGGTCGCTCGTAGTAGCCGTGGGGTGGGGTGGGGGGACTCAGCTCAGTGGTGTCCTCACAGTTGTTCAGGCTGCTGGGCCGGCCCCCAGTAGCCAAGGTCTCTGTGGTGGACACTCTGCCTGGCGGAAAAGATGGCATTCTGCCGTCCTGGTGAGGAGGCTTTTCCTGACCAGTTGTGACTGTGGACCCTTGGGATTGCCCTCCCCAAGCTGCCAGGGTTGACTGACTTCCCTTGAAGTGGGCTCGGCCCACGCTGAGGGGGCTGGCAAAGCCATCGGCTGGCATCCCGCTACTCACGATCACATTCCGCTCATGCACTGGTTCTGGAGTGGTTTCCCCAGCCTGGCGCCAATGCCAGAGCAGGGGGTCTGGAGGCAGGAGCCCGCCATACCTGATCCCACCTGGGAGGGAAGCTTCTGTGTGAAGGAGTCACGGGAGAACACAGGGTTGGGGCTCCCCCAATGAGGATGTGCCAGGAGTCTAGCACCACCCTCACCCCCTACTTCCCACAGAATCCTAGACACTTTTCTCTAACTCTTGAACTTGGGGGCAACTGAGACCCGCAACTGAGACCCCATGACTAGACTCAGTATTGGCCTCCTTGGGTGGCTGTGTGTTGTCGGTGGGCCCCTCAGGGTGTGAGGGTGAATCTCAGGGAAGGAGGGCTGGCTGGGTACCCCGAGAAGACCAGTTACCCCGGGTTCATGCCAGGAGGCCCAGGACATCACAAGGCAGCCAAGCTGGCCGGGCCCTTGGAGACAGAGCCTCCCACTGCCCTTGAGAGAATGCTGGTGGAAACTGGGCCCCCTGGGGTGTTCGGTGGCTGATGTCTCAGAAGTTGCTCTCTAGACCTTTCTCCCAAGGTGCCTCTGGTGGGTGCAATCCTCCAGCCTCTTAGCCGGCAGCGAATCCATGTGAGTGGGTCACAGTAGAGTTTTCCATGACTTTTCTTTTTTCAGAAATCTATTGACAGACCTTTCTTCCAAGGCACCTTTGGTGGATGTGAACCTACAACCTTCTGGCTGGTGGCTGAGCATACTGTTTATGCCATGCCCCCCACTCCCCGCTCCCTGGTGCAAATGGATATCTTTCTTGGGTAGGTAGAGGGGCGTGAATAATGACATACTTCCACAGGGCACATCTACCCTGTCCTTCAGGGCCACTGGGAGTCAGGATCAACTTGGTGGTGCGAGCTTGGATCCTGAGAGCTGCCGTGGGGAGGCTCTGTCCCACATGTCTGCACATTTGGTGGCAATGTGCTCACGGAGCAAAGAGGAGCATCCATGGGTCCACCAGCTGGGTACTTACTCAGCCTACCTGTGCCAAGCCACCTCGATCCCAGAGCAGTTACGGGAGTCATTCCCTCGGTAAGTGGTAAGACTGGACCCACACGTGTGCCCCTGTCCTGCATCCAGTACCGAGTCCAGCCCTGCTCCTGTTCGCTGGGTTTGAGGAAGAGCAGCAGGCATCTGACCCTTCTGTGTGAGTCCAGGTTGACTAGACAAACAGATCCAGAGACACTCATATTTGTGCGAGAGAGAGCTTTTTATCAAGAAGTAATTATGCACCAATAAAACATCCCAGCCCAGTCCAGATCAAGTCCGTAATTCCCATATTAGCCCATATGTCCCATACTAGTCTACACATTTTTCTTTAGACTCACACAGTCACATGCAATGAAGCCAAATTCAGGAGGACCACACCCGGTGGGTGGAAAGCTCTGTGGGTCCAATGGTGGTGGACATATCTCCAGGGCTCTGGCTGCCATCATCCCTAGTTCCATGTGGCTTGTCAACAGGAAGGTGAAGCAGAGAGTGTCCTGCCTCCAGGTAGGAAGAGAGGAAGTCCCAGAAACCTCATGAGAAGGCCACGCCCACAAGGAGGGATTACCAGGCTGTGACCTGATTGACAGGCTAGACCACACCCTTCATTCTTATTTGTCAAGTTGACATAAAATTGCCTAAGGACCACACATTAGGACTCACAGTGACCCTATAGGACAGGGCAGAACTTCCCCTGTGAGTTTGCAAGACCGAGATTGCTTCTATAGGAGTCGAAAGTCCCTGGTGGCTTTGAACTGCTAACCTTAGGGATTATGCCACCAAGACTCCTCAGAATAAGGCGCTGAAAGGCTGCCATTGCAAGTTGCTCCCGACATCTAGAATACACCCCGCTTGCTTTCCAGGGTCCAGCCAGTCTTCTGACGTGATCTGGATGATCTCTGATGAAGTAGTTTGTTTGCTCGCTCGCCCCTCCTAAATTGCCTGCACATCCAGACCATCTCTCTGCTGCGCTCTCAGGGGCTCTCCTGTGTGCAGGTGATTGGGAGGCCAAGCCAAGTGACAATCATTGGAGGACAGCTCAGCCTTCTCATGGAGCACAGGCGCGGGTTATTTCTGGCCAGAGCAGATGTGGCCTTGGCAGACTGCTGAGAAAACCTCTCAGCTAAAAATAAACAGCTTCTCAGAGGAGGGCCAACAGAGCCTTCCATTGGCAAACAGATCAAGGACAGAGCCACTGGCAGGGCAACCGAGCCAGGATGCCTGGCTAGTCCGGGGTGCTCTGTGAGTCAGCGATGCCCATGACCTCTGACCTCTGAACGCTGACTCAAATCCACAAAGGGGTAAAGAGAAGGAAGGGGCGCCATCCCCGTGTGCTGGCCGTAGGTTGTCCTGACATGATGCTTGTTGGCTTCAGACAAGACTGAAATTCATTGTCTGGGACACGCCCCCTGGATCCTGTTTCTCTTCCTCGCGCTGCAGAAATCAGCACTGTCCTCGGTCTGCATGCGCTCTCCCAGTTCTACTTGCCCCTGCTTCTTGGGCTGGGTTCTCTAGAGGAGCAGTGTAAACATGAACACATCTGTAAAGATGCATTTCAGAGACACGGCTTCCTTATGCAAATGAGAAGTTGGCTACTCCCAAATCCATCTGTCAATCTGAGGAAGGGGTGGAGTCTAGCCTTTCAGTCAGGTCACAGCTTGATGACCTCATTTGGAGGCGCCACGGAGATAAGTAGCTCACTGGAGGGCAGATATACACAGACACTCTGCTTCCTCTTCCTGTTGACAACCAGAGTCCTGGGGCTGGAGGAGCCACATGGAGATGCCAATGCTGAGATGCTTCCACCACCACTGGATCCACAAGACTTTCCACCCACTGGCCTGTGATCTTTCTGCACTCAGCGTCATTGCATGTGTTGCATGAGTCCGAAGAGGAAATATAAACTGGTATCAGACATATGGACTAATATCAGACTTGTGCACTTGATCTGGACTGGGATGGGATGTTTTCTTAATATACAATTGCTCTTTGATGTAAAGTTCTCATATATATATATATATATATATATATATATATATATATATATATATATATATATCTCCCTGGATTTGTTTCTCTTGTCTACTGGACTAACACATATGTGGTTGTAGGTTGTAGGCATAAACCTGAAACCTTCACTTTAGGTGGCAGGCTGGTGGCCTACAGACCACAGGAGCTACCAGTTCCAAAATCTACAGGCCAGGCAACAGGCTGATAGCTTCTTGGGTCCCAAGGGTCAGAGGTCCGAGGTTCAGGAGACAAAAGCAGGATGGAGAGACAGCAAGCTTTGTCAGAACATCCTTTCATGGCATGGCTGCAGGCCACGCCCCCAGGAAGCTCCTCTTCGATCTTATTGACCACTCACATCAGATCACAAAATTAGAATCCGTCAACGGAGAGGTGGGTGAAAGGAGACATCGGACAGTGTAAAACATGAAAAAATAATAATTTATAAATTGTCAAGGGTTCATGAGGGAGGGACTGTAGGGGAGGGAGGGAGAAAAACGAGGAGCTGATACCAAGGGCTCAAGTAGAAAGAAAATATTTTGAGAATGATGAGGGCAACAAATGTACAAAGGCGCTTGACACAATGGATGGATGGATGGATTGTGATAAGAGTTGTACAAACCTCCAGTAAAATGATTATTAAAAAAAAGAATCAGTCAAACCACTGAAGTTTACAGCCAAGCAAAGTGATACAGGATGTTAACCATCACCTCGTGTATCTTTCAACAATGTAGCATTTTAAACAGTAGCTAACCGGAAGCACTCCCTTTTCTTGAGTTCAGAATTAGATTTCAGTAGTCGTTTGAGCTCATTCCATTCAATATCTTGAGAACAGATCTATTTCATATCATAAGAACAGACGACCACTTATCCACTCTCCTGCAGAAGAATACTTAGACCAGTGGTTCGCAACCTTCCTGATGCCGCCACCCTTTCACACAGCTCCTCATGTGGTGGTAACCTCCAACCATAACATTTTCGTTCCTACGTCATCACTGTCATTTTGCTACTATTATGACTCATCATGTAACTATCTGATATGCAGGATGTATTTTCATTGTTACAGATTGAACATAATTAAAGCATAGCAATGAATCACAAGACAATATGTCATTATATATTGTGAAATATTTATTTCTAATGACAAACGAAATGTTGTCTTGAAGTATGGTGTAGCATGGGTAACAGTCTTCACACCGGGTACTCGTATGTGGGTGTATCTACATGTGGGTGGACTCAGCTGGAGATAGAAGAGATAGATAGGTGACTCCTATGAAAGGGTCGTTCGACCCCCAAAGGGGACGCGATCCACAGGCTGAGAACCTCTGCTTTAGATGCTTTAGAATGCTGTAGCAGGAGGAAAATGCTTCAGGGGATGTCCTTGTCCATTTCTTTATGCCAGCACCAAAGCTCTTCTTGGACAATGTGTTTGTCGAAGCATTTTGTCCTGAACCCACGGTGAGCGAAACATTTTACCTGGAAATCCAGCACATGCATGTGCTGCAGACCACAGGCAAAACACACGTTTCTCCTAGTGGAACCTGCCTTAAGTTCCTATTCAGCCCTAGTCCAGTTTAGCCTCGTCTGCTTGCTGAGAAGTCATTGGTTGGAACACGACTCTGCGGGAGAAAGTGCTTGGTGACCTGCTCCCAGACAGAGGTCGGCCTAGGAAGCCCTTCAGAGCAGGTGCGTTCTGCCTACACCCAGAGCCTTCCTCACCGCCATCCATCAGCTTGTCATCCTGGGAAGCTCGTGGGCTGCTACGACACCCAAAGCTACGCTGCCGCTACTTCAAGGACCAGTGAGGTCACCCATGGTGGGCAGGTCTCAGCAGAGCTTTCAAACGCAGACAGACTAGGAAGAAAGGTCTGGCCACCTGCTCTTGAAAAACTAGCCCAGGGAGACCCTGTGGGTCCCCACAGCACGGTCTGCGACTGCACTGGAAGAGGAGGTTGGAGGGCACTCGTACAGAGCAGCCACACAGTGAGTGTGATGACGGTTCCCGAGTGCACAGCAAACAACTCCGTGGGTGGTGCACGGGGTCACCACACGTGAGAGACGGCATGGGGCGAGTCAAGAGCTGGAAAAACCACAGTCGGGGTAGACAAAGAGACGGGAGAGGAAAGGGTGATGTGCATGTATTCTTTAGGGTTTTTGTTTTGTTTTAGCATGATTTATTTTCTCAGGATCAGCTGACCGCTGGGAAACTGTGTGCCTACCAGTGAGCTGCATGCTTCTGTTCTATGTCCCAGGTTCTGGCGACCCCAGCGAACTCACTGACCGCCATTAAGCCAGCACTGACTCATCGGGGACGCCACGACGTCAACACAGGATGTCTAAACACAAAGGACCAGTCGTTGGGTGCATTTTAGGAGCATGCGCATGAGTAGCCCTGCAAGTTACACCCACCCTCGGTGTGCACCGACCGGAATGCCGGCCCAGCCTGGGACTAGAACAGCCATTTGTTCACTAAGCAACGTTTCTGGAGGACCGTGTGTGTGCGCACACGCGTTGTGGGACACCGCTGCAGGTATGAGGGATGTATTATCAAGTCAAGACAAACATGGCCCATGCTGGTCCCCGTTTCACAACTAGCCCAACCCAAACCAGAGCCCTGAATATTGCCGCTGGCCAATTTCTGTGGTGCCAGTACTCCCACGCTGGCCAGCTCCCTGCTCCCAACACGGGCACAGTCAACTCTTACGCGCCACGGTGAGTTGGCTCTGCCATGCCACTGCTCCTTCCTGCCCAAGAGCTTACAGCCAAGCTGTGGTGACATATATTTAAAAAAAGAAAAAGAATTGCTCTGATAAAATTGTGGCTTCAAACTGTGATAAGGACCACGAGGAAGGGGAGCGAGGCACTAGGGTGAATGTACTCAGTCCCCGTGAGCTGGAGGATGGAGTCATCATCGGACTGAGAGACGGAGGTTTCCACTGAGGACTGAAGGTGCGGAAGGAAGGGCGGCAGCGAGGATGCCCTGCGACGGCGGCGGTGACAGCGCTTGCACAAGGCCCTGCGGCTGTGGGGAGGGCCGGGCGGTCCTGCCATCGAACGAAAGCGGCCTTGTGGGAACGCAGGTTAGAGGACGGGAGTGTGAGAGGAATCTGAAGTGGCCGCGCACACCGACCACGACGGCGACCGACCGAGCTGTGAGAAGAACATAGATGATCCTCCTGAAGGCAGGCAGAGGCCTCCCTGGACGCGTTGCTTCTGAGCAGGGCAGGGGCGAGGTGAGGCAGCGAGCACTGGTCCTGTGGCTTGCAGGGAAGGATCCAGGTCTTACTGGCGCTCCAGTTCAGCCGTGCAGTCCATGTGCACTGTTTCCTGACATCCCTGCCATCTCAGTGTCACAGGGCTCTACGCCCCGCCTCCCATGTCCCTGCCTCCTCCTGGCCTGCCCCTTTGTCATCATCTTCATCATACCTTGGTCGCCATGCTCATGATCAATAAGCCTGACTAATAACAGATTGAAAAGACATTCACGCCTGTCGATCAACTTGTAGGCAAGCAACAGGCCGGCCTAGAGAGTGTATAACATCTGAGAAGAATGTTCTCAGAACCATCCAGCGTTTGCCCGAGACAATGAGCAGGAAGAGCAACATTTGCTCAAGACGAAGCTCAGAAGGTGGGAGGGGCGGAGAAGGATGGTCGGAAGTGGACACACAGTGCAGAAGTGGGAAGGCTGCCGCTCCTCTGAGGGGGTCGCCGTCAAAGTTAGGGAACAAGATGTGTTCAGGGTTGTACCGTTTTGCTTGTACACCTCAGGGGGTATCCCAGGAGCGGTGTGCCATCGGGAGGTCACCCTCTGGAAGTTACAATATATATTTTTGTTTTCTGGTGTATGAAAACCAGGACTGATGAACCTATAGAGTCAGCAAGTGGAATAAGGGTTTGGGGGAGCAGGTCACGGAGTGGGGGGTGGAAGGGGGAAGACGCCAAGGGGTGCATCTAGAAAATGGAACGTTTGGAGACTGGTTGTGGCAGCAAACGTACAACGCTGCTGGGTGTGATAGAACGATGGCATGATTTGAATATGCATTCATACCAATCATTGATTAGAAAGTGTGTAGACATTGCTGAGGGGCAATTAACATGCTCTGTGCACGTTCACTCAAAACACATGTTAGAGGCAGTCACTGATTCACAGTTCCTTGGGGGCATTGGCAGGCCGGCTGGGGGGACATGGGGTGCTAGAGACAATGAGGCCAACAAAGAAGACAACGGCCCAACACTGACTGCACGGTGATGGCTGCACAACTCCTCTTGACGCGAGTGAACCCGTGAATAGTGCGCCATGTGGAGTCTGTGTCAATGCGACTGTGTAAAATATTTTAAAATACATTTAAAAGAAAAGAACTTTGTGATCTACAGAAGAAAACATCTAAGGTACCAGGGGGCTTTAAGAAGTTTGGGCAAAATGGAATGATATCTGTCCATGATCTTTTTGAAGTGCCCACATACCCATTTATATGTAAATGTGTGTATACATAGGTTTGTGGCATGTAGGTGTGTGCACACGTGTGTGTGTGCTGTTGGGTGGTGTTGTGGAGCTAGCTAGAACTCAGAGCAGCCCCGCCGGATTCTCGGGTCCCTTTCTTCCTGGAGCCCCTGGTGGATGTCCAGCACCCACTGCTTGTGCGTGTCAGCCGAGTGCTCCAATGTCACTGTCCCACTCTCAGCAGCCCCATGGACAACCAGAGGAAACACTGCCACCCGCACAGTTGTGGTTGCAGCCACTGTGCCAGTGCACCTCATTGACGACGCTCTGCTTGGCCATGCATGGCGTCATTTTCCAGGGACCGGTCCTGTCTGATAATGCACCCGGAGTGCACAATCTCACCATCCTCCTTTCTGAGAAGCATCCTAGCCGCACTTCCTCCAGGAGCGATTTGTTTGTCCTCTGGGCAGTCCAGGGTACTTTCAGTGCTCTCTGCCAGCCCCCTCATGCAAAAGCACCCATTCTTCTTGGGCCTTCCTGATTCGTTATGCCGCTGTCCTACACAGAGGAGGTGATTGAAAACACCACAGCTTGGGGCAGGCGCACCTGAGTCCTCAAAGTGACCTCCTAGCGCTTCAACATTTAAGGAGGCCGTGTGCAGCAGATCTGCCCAGTGCGACATGCCGTGTGGTTTCTTGACTGCTGCTTCCATGAGCAGCGAGTGTGGATCCAAGCCAATGGAGATCTTTGACAAGATCGATCTTTTCTCCGTTTATCATAGTGTTGCCTATCAATCTATCCAAATTTTTTTGTTTTTACATGGAGTGGCAGCCCATACGGAAGATTATAGTCTTTGATGGTCACCACTAAGTGCTTCGAGTTCTCTTGGCTCAGATTAAGCAAGGTTGTGTCATCTGCTTATCACAGGTTGTTAATGTGCCTTCCTCCAATCCAATCATATATTCTAGTTTCTTGAATTATCTGCTCAGTCATTATAGAGATTAATTTGCATGGTGGAGGGATACAACTGTGTCGTACACCTTTCCTGGTTTTAAAGCACGTGGTATCTCCTTGTTGTGTTCAATTGATTGCCTCCTTGTCGATTGATAACTTCTGCAGGAGCACATGTTCTAGAATTCCATTCTTCTCAGTGCTACCCATCGTTTGTTATTGTGTGAGTCTGGGTACATTAGAGAAACAAGTCCACAGAAACTCATATGTATGAGAGAGTTTTATATAAAGGGTAAGTGCACATCAAGAAAGCATCCCAACCCAGTGCTATCTAAGCCCATAAGTCCAACATTGGTCCATATTCCTGACACCAATCCACCCTTCCATTAACCCCACCTGTGTTTATCAGCCAGGTTGGTGCAGTAAACTTTAACTATTTCAGTTATGATCACCACAGTTGGACACTTTCGCAAGTGAACATCTTCCTGGTATTCTGTCCTGCTTTCACAAAAGATCCAGCTGACATCAGCATTGATATCCCTCGTTTCCTGTCTCCCTGATCCTAACTTGAGTTTCTCATGCTCCCTGTAGAGGTTCTCCTGCAACCCTCGAATGATCTTCAACAGAATCTTACCTACTTGCTTACTTAATGCTCTTGTTGCATCATCTCTGCCTTCTCTTGGGTCATGTTACATTCTAAGAACAGACACAAGTATGGATCTCTTCCGGTCAGTTGGCCAGGCAGCTGTCTTCTAAATTTCGTGACATAGACCATGCTTCATCAGCTTGTGGCAGCCTTTCGATGGGTATGCTGTTGGTTTGGGGGGCCTTGTTTTTCACTCATGCCTCAGGGCAGCTTGGATTTCTTCCTTCAGTCCAAGTAAACATCTTTCTGGTGTTTTCTGCATTCAATCAACATCCATCTGCTATCCCTTGATTAAAAAGAAGGGTCTTTTACACAGAGGAGCCCTAGTGACATAGTGGGCTATGCGTTAGGCTACTAGCCTCAAGGTCGGCAGTTCGAAACCACCAGCCACTCTGAGGGAGAAACGTGAGGCTTTGTGCTCCTGTAAAGAGTCACAGTCTCAGAAACCCAAAGGGGCAATTCTACCCTGTCCTGTAGGGTGGTTAGGCGTCAGAATGGCATCGATGGCAGTGCATTTGGTGTTGCTAAAAAGGACCTTATTGTTTAGGTGTGACTGTCTCAGTAAGATGTAGAAGGGAGGGATTCTTCTTTTTCTGAAAACCTTCCAAGTTTGGATTTTTCACCAGGGTGTATTACTTCTATAATTTGTATAAAAATTGAACTCTGATTGCAGCTCAGGAGGGACGGACAGCTCGCACCCGGTGCTGGACCCGTCGCAAAGGGCATCCAAGGCAGTTGTTACAGGGGAGCCAGCCGCCGGACATGACTCGCTGGGAAGGAAGTGCTGCCAAGTGATGGCTACGTCATGTCCCTGGTTCAAAGTGATGCCACCTGTTGAACAGAAGAGCCCACCCCACCTACCCCAGAATGAAGACATTCAGTATGTATTCTCAATGCGGCAAAAGGAACCACCCCAAACAGTAACCTAACTTATAGCAACATCCACATTTATTTCGCTCACACGTTTGCTCTCTGGTGGGACACTGTGTCTGCTCAACTTGACATCGGCTGGGGAGATGGCAAGGACTCCATGCTCAGTGGCGCCTGTGCTGGTGGCTGGGGCCTCACTGGTTGGAGCTCCAAGTACATGTGGTCTTTCCACGGAGTTGCTTAGGATTTTATTGTTCTTATCTAATTTGAATAGCTTTATTGACATAGAATTCACCTACCAGACAATCCAGTGGTTTAAATACATGATAGAGAGCCTTGCAATCGTCACCACAATAAATTTCAGAACTTTTAATGTTCATTCACCCTTTATCCCCCCAACATCCCCCCTCCATCTTATAGCCCCAAGAAACTATTAATCCAGTTGCTGGGTTTCATAGAAAGAAAATCCTATAACCCCACCCCCCACCCCACCCCGCAACAACAAAGACAAAATAAAACCCAGAACAAACTCAATGCAAAAGAGAGCAGAAAGCGTTAAGAACTCGAACAGAGTCAACCTGACTTAAAGGGAGAGCACGTGACACCATGTTAGCTTCTAACCTGACCCGTGTGCACGGAGACAGCGCTCTCGGTCTGACTGCAAGGCGATTCACAGCCCTGCTCGGCCGTTGGAGGGACTCATCGAAAGCTGGATCCCCGCGGGGCCCTGGGATCGCACTCCAATTGGATGGGAGCTTTTCTTTTGCTGTGTGAAGGAGGCCATGGCCACCAGCCAAGGGTGGATGGATCCCAAACCAAATCTTTTCTGAGTTATAAAACGCGCAGACTGGACACGGGGACACACACACCATGGGGTATCAGCAGGGACTGGGAACAGTGGCCAACATGAGACACAGGAACAGACCAGGCGCCAGACTAGGATCAGCAGCAGACATGAGAAAGGAGGCAAGTGGGCCGCAGTGGGGGTCAATGGGACCAAGGCGTTGAGTGGAACCTTTCGCCTCCAGAGCTGTGGGGAAATAAGACCCCATTCTTTAAAGGTTCCCCACCCCCAGGAGTACTCACTAACAAAGACCAAGAGCCAGGGGAAGAAGCCAAACCAACTTTGAAAACCTGGCCTTAGACATCAGTGTCACTCCCCCCATGTTCTTTTGATGAAGGTCATGACACAGCAGCCCCTGGGCACTATTGCCAAGCCATCGTGACCCTCTAGGACAGGGTAGACCTGCCCCTGTGGGGTGCCAAGACTGTCGCTCTTTAGGGGAGTGGAAAGCCCCGTTTTCCTCCTGAGGAATGGCTAGTGGCTTTGCACTGCCGACCTTGCAGTTAGCACCTACCACAGAACCCTTAGGCCACCCAAACATCACACCGGTAGAAGGGAGAGAGAGTGGGCGGGTCTAGCTCTGGAGTGATGCATTCTGAAACAGCCAATTCCCGCCCACCATCAAGTCGATTCCAACCCATCATGCCCCTAGAGGACAAGTAGACCTGCCCCCTGGGGTTTCCCAAGCCAAGCATCTTCATGGGAACACAGAGCCTCGTCTACCCTCAGAGTGCCTGGTGGGTTCGAACTGCTGACCTTGAGGACGGCAGCCCACTATGTAAGGAACCACACCACCGGGGCTTCCTGGCAAAGCATGCAGTATCAGAAATATCAGTATCAGAAATTGCTGGGGCCATTTGTATACCATGCCACTGTCAGCCTTTCAGCTTCTGATGCCACCTGCCCTGCGTGTAGTGAGAATGGGGGGTGGGGTCTCAGGGGGATATAAGAACTAGATGTAAGAATTGCAGCATCACACCAGAAACACATTAAAACACTGTGCACTCTGTAGCAGGGTTCCACAAAGCCAAGTATTCCTGTCCCCGGGTTTAGCACAGTCCTGGCTTTGGGGTGAACTTTCCTAAGTGCTGTCAAATTCAACTTAATGCAAAAAGCAAGCTGACAAATTACAGGGCTGGCGAAATGCCCCTTTGAAGTGGTCTGACCTAGCTAGCTTTTAAAGCGGAAGGAATCTTTCCTGAGGAACCTGCACACGGGTCTAGAGGCAGCCCTCGGAGCAGAACAAGGGGTGCTGCGCGGTCTCAAATCCAGGAAGGTGGGAATTGGGGTGTGCCCTTTCATCATGCTATTCCATCTGTGTGCTGAGAAAATCATTAGAGAGGCGGGGTTATACGTAGAACGTTGCATGGGGATTAGAGGCAGGCTTATTAACCACCTCGATGTGCAGGTGACACACCTGGCTTGCTGGAAGTGAGGAGGACTTGAAGCACTGGCTGAAGAAGATCAAGGAGCGCAGCCTTCAGGGTGGATTAAGACTCGATGTAAAGAAGACCACAGTCCTCACAAATGGACCGCAGGGAACCGCATGATGCGTGGGTTGACGTTGTGGAGGGTTTCATCTTGCTTGAATCCACAATCCAGACTCATGGAAGGAGCAGGGCAGGAACAAAAAGGCACATTGCATGAGGTCAATCTGCTGCCAGACACAGCCGCTGGGGTTACTTACACTTAGGAACAGAGGAAACCCCAGGGACCGCAGGAGGTGGGCTTTGCAGTAACAAGAAGGCGTGGGGTCCCACGGGAGGGTGTTCTGGGCTTATCTGGATCATTGGAGAGTCTTATAGAAAACCGAAGCCTGCTCCCAGAGGAAGATGAGTGTGTTAGACTGAGTTGACTAGAGAAACAATTCCAGAGACATTCATATGTGTGTGAGAGAGCTTTATATCAAAGAACAATTATATATTGAGAAAGCACCCTAGCCCAGTCCAGAGCAAGTCCATAATTCCACTATTAGCTCATATGTCCAATACTAGTCCATACATTCTTCTTCAGACTCACGCAGAACATGCAGTGATGCTGAATGCAGGAAGATCACAGGCTGGTGGGGGGAAAGTCTTGTGGATCCAATGGCAGTGGGTGCATCTCCAGGGCTCTGACTGCCATCCGTGTGGCTCCATGTGGCTTGTCAGCAGGAAGGTGGATCAGAGAGAGTGTGTGTCCTACCTCCAGGGAGAAAGAGAGGAAGTTCCCAGAATCCTCATGAGAAGCGCACACCCACCAGGAGGCATGATCAGGCCATGACCTGGTTGACAGGCTAGACTCCACCCCTTCGCTCTGTGTGTCCAGTCGACATGAAACGATGTAACTACCACACTAAGGCTTTTAGACTCCTATAGATTCTTGGAAACCCAGGGGCAGTTCTACCCTGTCCTATAGGGTTGCTGTGAATCGTCATTGACTCGGTGGCAGTGAGTTAGGTTTGGGTGCCCTGGTGTCCTGGGTTCGGGGACTCTTCCGTGGGAGCAGAGGAGACAGGGGCCTTGCAGTTGGGCCACATGAAACCATCCCTATTGACTGGATTCCCAGACAGCATTGTTCAGTCTTCATGCCACACCCCTGCCCCCTACGATGTACCCATCTTCCACATAGTTGCTGAGCAGCCTCGAGTCAGTTTTGACTTACAGCCACCCCCAGGGACAGCATGTCCTAGGCAGCAATCTTGGTGGTGTAATGGGTTATATGTTGGGCTGCTAGCCCCAGGGTCAGCAGTTCGAACCCACTAGCTGACCTGAGCGAGAAAGATGAGACTGTCTGCTCTCGCAAAAAAAATGGCAGCTGCAGAAACCCAATCAGAATGGAGTCAGCAGCAGCAGGCAATCTTTGCAGAAAGGAGCTCTGCTCGTGCGGAGTTTAAGTGCTTGGCTGCAAACTGAACAGTCAGCGATCTAAACCCACCCGCTGCCCTGAGGGAGAGAGGCCCCTCCTCCCGTCAAGAGGGCAGCCTTGGAAATCCACAGGGGCAGTCCTGCTGTGTGCTGTGGGTCGCTGTGATTTGGAATCCACTCAGTGGCAATGGATCGCTCTCTGGTCATCTTCATAGAAGCAGGTGGACAGGACTTTCTTCCTCAGAGCACTGGTGGAGTGCTTAGCCGGCGTGCCACCGGGGCAGGAAGGTCAGAGACACCTGTCGTCCCTGCTGTCCTCGTAGGTGGATCCCGGCTTCATCAATCAGCGGCAGCCAGTCCAGCCTCTGAACCCGAGGCTGATACCATGGAGGAGGAGGCGATGCCTAGGATGGGTTTGGCTGGCAGGGGCAAGCCGAGACGAGTACTTGAACTGTGGCACGGGGCCTGGGGGCGGGCTCCCCACATTCAGCTCGGCCGCAGCATGGAAACAGTTCTGCTCCACATTCAGCTCGGCCGCAGCATGGAAACAGTTCTGCTCACGGCATGTGAGTGCTGCTCTTTCCCTCGTACCCTCTGTGCCGTTTGGCAATACATGGCACTTTCAAAATTCTTTGCCAGAGCATGTACACGGGTACAGGCAAGAGCTGGAAACACCGGGAACCCAGGACAGAGAGACCCCTCAGGACCAATAGTGAGAGTAGCTCTATCAGGAGGGTAGGGGAATGTGTGGGGTGGGGGAGGGGCAACCGATCACAATGATCTATCTACAACTCCCTCCCAGGGGGACGGACAACAGAAAAATGGGTGAAGGGAGACATCGGTCAGTGTAAGACATGAAAAAAAATGTATAAATTATCAAGGGTTCATGAGGGAGGGCGGGGGAGGGAGGGGAGGGGAAACGAGGGCAACACATGTACAAATATGCTTGGTACAATGGATGGCTGTGTGGATTGTGTTAAGAGTTGTACGAGCTCCCAATAAAATGATTTTAAAAACATTCTTTGCCAGCACCCAGATAATCTCTCCTGGAACAGCCACAGCCAGAAGGATCTTTAGAAGCAAGGAGGGTGACACTCGGTCCCACATGCTCTGGACATGTTGTCAGGAGCGACCAGTCCCTGGAGAAGGACTGGAGTGAATTCAGTTCCAGGCTGCGGTTCGCACAAGTGTCCGTGGCCAGGTTTTTCCTCCCACCCAGCAGCTGGCGGGTTCAATCTGCCAACCTTCCGGGGTGTGTGTGCTAAGGGCTTCCTTTCCCTTGAACCCCAGACTCCCCTGGTTCTCAGGAGGCTCACCCAGCTGAGAGCACCGGCACAGCTGTGAGGAGGGCAGAGCTTCCGGCTCTCGATGCCCCACGTAGCCCACAGCCACCCTCCCTCAACTTCCCTTCCTCTTTGTCGTTTATTTTTATTTTGCTTTTGAACCATTGCCACCCAGTCATTGCTGGCTCACGAGGACATAGTAGAACAAATGGGGTTTTCAAGGCGGGGGAGGGGGGCTGGGCGGGGGCGGGGGTGTGGGCTGGCGTCACCGCTGACCCTGTGACCACTGGCTTCTCAGTGACTGGTATTTTTCCAGATGTGCAAGGCCAGACCTTTCTTCCAAAGTGCCTCTGGGGGGACTCAGATCTCCAGGCTTCCAGGGAGCAGCCGACCACATGTGCCATTTGACCTCCCATGAACCCTTTCTTCTGGCCATAGATCTGCCCCAGCAAGAAAAATCCTGACATTCTAAGTCCACTCGGAAAGAAGCACACTGGCCGGTGTGATCCAAGGATTGCAAAGAATAGACCCCAAGGCCGGAAGAGGAAATGGCATCAGAGCTTGGATTCTGAGCCCTTGGTTTGCAGAAGGCTGTGGCTGACAGTGAAAGGCCCACATGTCATTTGCAGGGTGCACATGCGGGTCAAGAGCTCGGGTGAACCCCCTCTGACCACTGTCCAGGGACGTGACTAGCCTGGCTCTCAGCCGTAATAGGATGTGGACTAATGGGGATGAAGTTAGGTTCACATTTCACGCCTTATCGTTTGTTCTCCCCTTTGACCCACTCAAGATTTGTTCTAGTTTTTAATGATTTTCAGTGTGTTCTTTTTTACCGCTATTTGATATTTCCCCTCCGATTTATGCTGCTATTGTGGTTGGGGTATCACTGTTGCTGTTTTCTGTGCGCGTCTCCGTGTGAAGACCAGGACAGGCACATCTAGAGAGCAACTGGATCAGCAGTTTCGTGGGGTGAGTGGTGGCAGGAGGATGTGCCTCGGGACATGAGCGTGAGAATCAAGAGAGCGTTCTAAAATCGACCGTGGTGACGATGGTCCAACTCTTTTCAGTCTGTTCAGACCATTGGATTGTATGATACGTGAATGACACGTCCACGCGTGGGGCTGCGTTCCACTAGCTCCTCAGAAGAAAGACCAGGCTTTCTGCTTCCACCAACAGTCACAGTCTCGGACCCCCGCACGCTAAACTTAACTATTTTCTAGAGGAAAAGACCTGGGCTTGCCTACGTTGGCTTTCCGGAGGAAGACTTAGAGGAATTGGAACCCAGAGGCAGAGCCCTTGTCTTCTGCTGGAAGCACCCGAAGTGGTGGGGATTACACACCCTCGGCCATTACAGACAGGCAGAGAAAAAGCAGAGCCTCTTCCGTTGTTGTTTGGCCCCTGCCAGACCCCCTGCTTCCCTGGCTGTGAGACAACGGCTCTGCTGATATTGCAGGGAGTGGGGTTTCCCCCTGGACTAGTGTCTCGGTGTCCCTGAGCCCCAAGCAAGCTGTCCCTCTGGCCTGACAGCTGGCTACATTTGGACACAGCTGGACATGAGACTGCCCGGGCCTTTGTGCTGGGTCAGGGGCAGCAGCAGGAGCCCCACCGCCTCCCTCCTGGGACCCCTGGAGCATCTGCCTCCAGCTCAGTTGTTCACATTTCAGTTCCTTCATTGACATCCAAACACATCTGTCCCCCAAGCAGGAAAATGCCTCCCACACGGACTTCCTCCATGCTGCCCACGCTGCCGGATTAACTTTAACCCGTGATGACGATAGAGGGATGAAGCGGCCCAAAGGGGCCTTCTGAGGATGGAGTCAGCCCCACCGGTGGGACCCTGAGGGCCAGAACAACAGCCAGAGTTCACACCTGGGGCTTCCATCAGCATGGGCTCAGGTAGGTTTGGCTCTAAGAAGTATATCAACCAAACCAAACCATTGCCGCCAAGTTCAGTCCGGCTCACAGTGACCTCCCCAACCCTCTAGAATGTTTGAGGCTATAAAGCTTTATAGGAGCAGAGAGCCTCATCTTTCTTCCATCAGTTGGCTGGTGAGCTTGAACTGCTGAACTTGGGGTTAGCAGCCCAGCGTGTAAGCAGGACGCCACCAGGGCCCCGTCTTCACAGCCCCTGGGGTTTTCCATGGGTTTGTTTTCATGACGACAGCTGACCTGGGATCACGTTGACTGTGGGTCAGGCCTCGTTCTAAATTCCTCCACTCACCCTGGAGCTCACAGACCCTGTGGCTCAGGCAACCCTGGGGGCCCAGCTGGACAGGGGAGCAAATGGAGGCAAACAGAGATGGCCAGCTGTTTGCCTAACAACATACAGCTAAAAAAAAATACTCATTGCAGTGAGTTTGATTTCCATTTTTACTTATTTAAACTGCTAGTCGCTGCGGTGGCATAATGGGTTACACATTGAGCTGCTAATCTTGAGGTTAGCCGTCTCCAAACACCAGCTGCGCCAGGGAGGAAGAAGGGGCCTTCTGCACCCATAAAGATGGACAGATCCAGAAACCCACCGGGGCAGTTCTGCCCTGTCCTCTCGGGTCATTGTGAGTTAAATGGATTCCACGGCAGTGAGTTTACATTTGAAACTGAGGCGGATCTTTATCTTCTCAGATCCTTTTATTCTTAAAAATGAACTACCAGTAATATTTTAAAAAACCCAAAAACTCCTGAAAGGAGCCCTGGTGGTATTGTAAGTTAGATGTTAGACTGTTAACTGTAAGATCAACAGTTCAAAGCCACCCGCTGGGCTGTCTGCTCCCATAAAAAGTTAGAGTCTGGGATAGCCACAGGGGCAGTTTCTCCCTGTCCTCCGGGGTCCCTGGGAGTCGGTATGGCCTGGACAGCAGGGCGTGTGGTTGCTTGAGTCCATCTGAAAGTGAGGCTGATGCTGGGGTGTGGCCTGTGGAGAGTGCATTAGCGGGGCGAACACATTTGTGCTTCGTGACAATGACCGCCGAGGGGCGCAGAGACGGGAGTGAGCACAAACTGCAGGAAAGATGGCGCCCATGGCCTGGGGTCCCCATTGTCCTGCCACTGGTGGGGAACGCAGTCTCTGAGAAGAGCAATCAACTGAGCACCGTGGACGGAGGTCTGCCTGTATGGCCCATGTCTGGTGGACAGCAAGACATTTTCATCTGGTGTCTACAAATTCCAGAGACAAGGAGAGGACCTACGCTGTCCTTCTCCAGGGACTGGTCTCTCCTGACACCATGTCCCAAGTACACAAGATGAAGGCCCCCCGTCCTTGCCTCTAAGGAGCGCTCTGGGCACATGTCTTCCACAACAGCTCAGATTGTTCTTTGATCCATCCATGCTTCTCCAGCACCACCATTCAAATACGTGGATTCTTCTCAGGACCGCCTTCTTCAGTGTCCAACTTTCACAGGCATCGGAGGCGATGGAGATGCCATGGCTTGGGTCCGGGGTACTTTGGTCCTTGTTCTCACGGTCCTTTGCCAAGTGATTCTGCTACAATTGTTGTTAGGTGTCATGGGGTGGTTCCAGCTCACAGCAGCCTATCTGTGCACAGCAGAGTGAACCAGTGAACCTCCATCCAGCTGGGCCATCCTCACAGTCAGCGCTGTGTGGAGCGCGTGGCTGCAGCCTCTGTGTTGATCCCTCTCCAAGTGGCCTTCCTCCTTCTTTTGCTGCCCCTCCACTTTGCCAAGCACAGTGCCCTTCTCCAGCGATTGGGCCCTCCTGGTAATATATCCCAAGCCATCCTTGTTTCTAAGGAGCATCATGGCTCTTCTTACAAGGCAGATTGATGGATTCTTCTGGCCGTCCATAGAACCTTTGGTAGCCTCTGCCAACAGCGCCATGCAAGGAATGATGGCTTCATGTGCTGGGGCTGCCCGGTGCCCTGCATGTCGGGGAGAATTTTTGTCAGGCCTGCCTCCCCCAGGAGCTGCTCTGACAGATGTAGTGTCTCCTGGACAGTGACCCCAGCAGAACCTCTGACCCAGTAAGTGCGCTCACACTCTTTTGGTCTCCAAAGAGGAACGAGACAGGGGTCAGTGAGGAGGGAAAGCCCACAGGGAAGGCATTTCACCCCCACCTCATCCTTGCCAACTTCTTCAGAAGTGGAATCCGTCACTTTGCGTTCAATCGTTTGTCTTCTTACTTGTCCTGTTTTTTTTCCCTCTGTCCATCTGTCAGGAGGGAGGAAAGGAAAGGACAATATGCTCCCACCCCTGACTGTCCCATCCTATGTGCACTGATGTTGTCAGGGACGATCTTGAACGAGATGCCCGCTCGGCCTTCAAGAGGCTTGGCTCTCCCCATTCTGAGAGCGGGGCTTGGAACAAGGTCCAGAGGCATTTGCCAGGGAGCATTTAGATCAGCGAGGGAGGCTGTCGGCTGCTGCAGGGTTGATTCCAATGGTTATGGGTTGAACTGGGTCCTCCCCAAAGATCTGTCCACTTGGCGAGGGAAGCATGGCTGTCCTCCACTTTGCGGCTGTCTTCCATCTCCACCTTTAGCTGGTAATGAGGCCTGCTCAGGGGGAGGCGTGTCTTGAGTCACGTTCTCTCAAGCCCCACTCTTACCAAAGCCAAATGGTTTCTCCAGTCCCGTCTTCGCTGAATCCTAGTTTCACCTCCTAAGAGATCAAAAAGAAAGGGCGGGAACACACAGGAGGGGCCTCACTGCTATCAAGAAAGAAGAGCCAGGGCAGAGTGCGGCCTTTAGAGCTAGGGTCCATGTGCCAAGAACCTCCTAGACGCAGGGATGCACGAGGCAAAGACACGTGGAGAACAATGGGAATACAGGTATTGAAAGGAGACAATGACCTGCTAGAGCCAGTGCCCTGGACTCGGACTTTTAATCCCCTAGACCTTGAGAGAATCCATCTCCGTGTTAAAGACACTCGCTTGTGATGTTTCTGCTACAGCAGCATCAGAAAACTGAGCCCTTAACTGTCAAAGAGAAACACCAAGAACAGACATCTCAATGTTGATTGGGGCTTTTCTTACGCACAAAGCCAATTAGTCACTGTCCCAAAGTCTAATTATCTGCCTGCAGCCTTTCTTTCGCCCCAGCTGCAAATGTTTTCCTGTGAAAAACCAGACTTCCTAACCTGGAGTTGCCAAAGACGGGGCTGAGAGGAGGGGCAAAAAGCTATCTTGTGACCTGACATTCCTTGTCGGTGTCTGTAAAAGGGGGCGGGGCGGGCTTCAATTAATCGTATGGAGACTAGCCAATGGCTGAGCCTCTGTGTTTCTCCCTCCTCTTTGAAAGCCTCCTGTACCTTCCCCTGTGCTTCTGTAAACCCTGTGCTCTTCCAGACTCACGAGAGACCCTTTCGATGCACAAAGAATCACTGCTCGGAATGAACCTCAGCTTGAAATTCCATCGAGTCTTCCTCTTAACACAGTGGTTCTCAACCTGGGGGTGCAGCCCCTTTGGGGGTCGACTGACCCTTTCACGGGGTTGCCTAAAACCATGGAAAAGACTTATTTCCAATGGTCTTAGGAACCGAGACACCCCTCCTCTATCCGTCTCCAGGCGGGTCCGCCCACACGCAGATACGCCCACCTATGAGTACCCAGCGTGGAAGACTGTTACCCATGCTACACCATGCTTCAAGACAAAATTTCATTTATTTGTCATTAGAAATAAATATTTCACAATATAAGATTACATATTGTTTTGTGATTAATCACTATGCCTTAATGATGTTCAATTTGTGACAATGAAAATACATCCTGCATGTCAGATATTTACATGACAATGCATAACAGTAGCAAAATGACAGTGATGAAGTAGGAACGAAAATAATTGTATGGTTGGGGGGTCACCACCACATGAGGACCTGTATTAGGGTCACGGCATGAGGAAGGTTGAGAACCACTGGTCTAATGGGATCCTTTACAGAGCAGTTGGTGGTGGTATCCGGACGCCTTCTAGTTCTTCTGTCTCAGGGTCATGGGGATGGGTGTTCACATGGTGCGTTCATGAGTCCATCGGACTCATTGTTTCTACGCGTCTTCAATTTTCACCCTTTTTTCCTCCGGGCAGGGAGATACTACTAGCTGCTTCTTCTGGGGAGCTTTTAAGATGGCCGGGTTAGGTTTACACAGTTTAGATGTTTTCAGAGGCTGACTTCCTCACTTGAATTTCAATGAGCTCAAGTAACCCTGGTGGAAGCCGGGCTGCAAGTCAACATATAGCTGGCATTGTATCTCACCTTTGTCTTGGTAACGTCATCTTTCTGCCTCCGGTGGGTGTTGATGCCATTCTTGGTGTGCACACATCCATCAGCTCTCCCGCCCTCGGTCAATGCCTAGTTCACCTGAGCAGCACAGCACTGCACTGTGAGAGCAGGTGTCCTCCTGCTGGTACAAGACTCGGGCTTCACGACCTAAATGAATAACATCCACCTGACATCCCTCTGCCCTGTTTTTTTTTTTTTAATAAGTCTAGAAATAGCAGAAGACGATGCCTTAAAAGAAATTCCTCTGCTGAAACAGACAGAGAAATGACCAGGAGGAGCTCAGTACGGGGTGGAGGGACCCTGTCTTTGAGTTCCTTGGGCTGTTTTGGCTGCTGCCTGGCTGCTTTGTCCCGGAGCTGCCCAGGCAGCGATGAGGGCACCCTGGACCTGTGTCCACCTGTCTCCCTCCCAGGCTGTGGGGGAGGCCACTCCGTGTCTCTGCTGCCACCTTCTCAGGCTTCAACTTCATCGTTCCTGCAGTATTCTTCCTTGGCTCTTCAGCTGGCCCAAAAGGAGAAGCAGGGATTGTGTTGGGGTGTGGTTAGGTTTCTGCATCTGGGGGAGGGTGCAGAGTCCATTTTCAACTCCTAGCAACCCCAGAGGAGACCTGGTAATGCCGTGTCTTAAGCATTAGGCTGCTAGCCAAAAGGTTGGCGGTTCCAACCCACCAGGAAGAGCCACTGGAAAACCAGCTTGATAAGTAAGGTGAGAAGAGCCTAGTGGTAAAGATGCTTAAGCATTGGGCCACTGACGGGAAGGTCGCCAGTTCAAACCCACCAGCTGTCCCGCCATGGGACAAAGATGAGGCTGTCTAGACTGTGAAGACTGACCCCCCTCAGAAGCCCTGGGCAGCAGTTCTGCTCTATACAGGGTCACTGGGTTGGAATTGACTCCACAGCACTGGGCAGACCTCTTGGTTGCTGGCACAATGGTTGAGCTTTGGGCTGCTGGCTGAAAGGCAGGCGATGAACTTACCGGCAGCTCCCTGGAGACAAGGTCAGGTGATGTGCTTCTATACAGAGGGACAGCCTAGGGAACCCGCGGGGGCAGTTCTACTCTGTCCTATAGGGTTGCTCAGGGCGGGGATGGAATTTTCAGGGGAAGAAGTGAAATCTGGCTCATTTGCATGATTTATGATGTTTCTCATACGGTGACATCCACCTGCTTTTCTGGGTATAATTTATCACACTACCGTTCCTCCACCCCTCCTCCTTCCAGCCTCTCTCTGCTTCTTCCAGAGCAAACGACACGTCCACAAACTCACTCAGGGCTCTTCATGGTTGGGACCTCATCGAGGGTTCTGGAAAGCCCCCTCCCTCGACTGTCTCTGCCAGGAGGCTCACATTCTCTGAGTCCGTCCCTGCTTCCACCCAATCGAGCTAATCTTACCCTGTCCACAAACAACCCCACTGCCATCCCGTTGATGCCTCCTCACAGTGACCCTATAGGACAGGGGAGAGCTGCCCCTGTGGGTTTCTGAGACGGTCACTCTTGACGGGAGCAGACAGCTCCTCTCTCTCCCGCAGAGCAGCTGGTGGTTTCCAACTGCTGACCCTGTGGTGAGTTAGCAGGCACGTGTCTAACCACTATGCCACCAGGGTTCCCACAGCACCGGGCTCAGCTCACTTCTTCTCATCACCACCGGGTCTCAGGTCTCATTGGATCTTTCTTCTGTCCCCGCGTTGGGGACGCAGGCTGGCTGGCATTGACTTCTCCGCATCTTTATTGAGTGGTTTATCCAGTGAGCTCTGAGTGAAAGAGCTTGAGCGACGCTCCAGGTGACCTTGATGTCTCCACAATCCTCCATGATTCAAGATGGCTGGGTATAGAAAAGGCAGGCCCAGTAAGAAGGTTAGGTCAAACCACAGACAGAGTCTACACAAGTCTCTCTTCTGCTTCTGTGTCTGCACCTGCGTCTTCCTCTTCCTCCGCCTCCTCCTCCTGTCTCAGTTCCTTCCCCGATTAGAAAGTTCCAGTGGAGACCATGAGGAGCCCTGGTGGAGTGGTGGTTACACATTGGGCTGCTAACTGCAAAGTCAGTGGTTAGAAACCACCAGCCTCACCATGGGAGAGAGTGGAGGCTTGCTACACCCACGGATAGTTACCTTGGGAAACTCACAGGGGCAGTTCGACCCTGTTCAATGGGGTCGCTGTGAGTCGGCATCCATCCCATGGCAGTGAGTTTGAACTTGGGAGGGTGGGGACTACCCTTGCCAGCTGCCCTTTGTTGCAAGCGTCTGCCTCATGTGCAGGATCCCTCTGGGCCCGAGGAACCTTGCAGAACTCTCTTTGGCCCCTGGCAGCACCACCCGCTCCTCCGGTAGAACATCTGCCCGGAGCAAGCAGCCTGGCCGGGTCGTGCAGGAGAGCTCAGTGATTTTCACAGCAGAGAGAAAGGTGGGGTGAGCATGGGGGGCTCAGGAGGACAAACCACCGCCTGCTGCTCCTCGGGGCTTGACACCAAGGGGGTGCTCTCAATCCATAATGTGGGGTTGTGCTGACCCTGGAGGTCATGTCTGACCGGAGCTGCAGGAAGCCCTGTGCTGATATGCCTTCATCACTGGACTTTGGTAGGGTGCTTACTCACCTCCAGCAGGCCCCAAGTGTCGCATGATGTTGTTTAGCATGACCCCCCACCACCACTGGTGAATGTGTGCCCAGGTAGAAGAAACAGGTGGGTGAGAAGAGCCACCTCACTGGGACACCATAACCCATGTCCCCTATTGGTACATGCAGAAAGGGGGCAATCGGTGTATTCTCTCAGCAACAGTAAACCAGGCCCCTTGTTAACAGCATGGGGCTATCAATTCAGACTTGGGTTCACAGACGTGTTTCTTTAGAACTTGGAAAGAGCCCGGAGCCAAGCAGATCCGCCGTGTTCTCAGAGTCCCAGGGAGCCAGCAAGGAAGCAGATTCGGCAGCCCCACCTGGCCTCTCTTGCTCCGTCTTCACTCGTTGCTCCTTCAATATGTCTCACCCTGCTGGGAAGCATGCGGCTTCTCTCCTTGCCCACAGCCAGGGCTCCTGGAGGGCGGGGGTTGCTCATCAATTGGCTGGGCCACGACATACACTTTCTAACGGCTTCTGTCTCCTGTGCCTCTCAAGAACCCCTTCTCCACACTGTGCCCGAGTCCTCTTCAGTACGTGCAGGTCAGGTGACCGTGCTCAGGTCCTGGTTGAACATGTCATGACTTCCCGATGCCGGGACAGTCAAGTCTAACCCCCTTTGTCTGACACGCCAGGCCCTGCCTGACACAGCCTCAGTGTCAGCTCTTGCCCCTTGTCCTAAACGTTCTGCTTGGCCCTTCCCAAACTTCTCCGAGTCCCCTGGCTTTTCCTTGGCAGAGCATGTCCCAACGTCTTGACACATCCTTTCTCCATGCCTGAGCGCTCTCTCTCACAAGATGACGCCCATTCAGCTTGCCGCCGTCCGTTGCCACGGAGCCAATGCCAGCTCCAGATGACTGCATAGAAGGCGAAGCGTTGCCTGGGCAGCAGCATCTTCGTGATGGGTTCAGGGTGGGTCTCCCCATCTTCACTGGCCCTCCTCTTCACTGAGCACAATGTCCTTGCGGCAAGGCATCTGCAGCACTTACATAATCTGGTGTCAACTTGAGACTGTTCAGAGTGAAGGGGTGGAGTTCAGCGTGTCAATCGGGTCACAGCTTGATGACCTCATCTGGAGGTGCTAAAGAGATAAATAGCTCAATGGAGGCCAGACCCACATGCTCTGCTACACATTCCTGCTGACAAGCCACTTGGAGTTATGCTGATGGAGACAGAGCCTTGGAGCTGAGGAGCCACGTGGAAACCCACGTCAGCGCTGAAATGCTTCCACCACCACTGGATCCACAAGACTTTCCACCCACTGTGCTGTGATCTTCCTGCATTCAGCATCATTGCATGTGTTGCATGAGTCTGAAGAGGAATTTACAGACTGGTACTGGACATATGGGCTAATATCAGACTTACTTATGGACTTGATCTGGACTCTGCTGGGATGGTTTCTTAGTGTACAATTGCTCTTTGATCTAAAGTTCTCTCTTAGACACATATGAGTTTCCCTGGATTTGTTTCTCTAGTCTACACATAGGCAGTAAACGACACAGGAAAACTCAAAGTCAAGCTCATTGCCATCAAGTGGACTCTGACTTAGACCGCCCTACAGGTCAGAGTAGAAATACCCCCGTGGGGTTTTGTGGCTGTGAATCTTTGCAGGAGCAGAAAGCCTCATCTTTCTCCCATAGAGCAGCTGGTGGGTTTGAACTACAGACTTTGTGGTCAGCAGCCCAGCAAGTACACCACCAGGGCTCCTTACAATAAAGAAAGGAGCCCTATACCCTAGCCTAGGGCAGGTGGCACGGTGGTGAAGCACTCAAGTATTAACCAAAAAGATCAAGGGCTTGAACCAAAAACCAAACTCCCTGCCATCCATTCGGTGCCAACTCACAGCGACCCTACAGGACAGGGTAGAACTGCCCCTGTGGGTTTTAGAGGCTGTAACTCTCTACAGGAGTAGAAAGCCTCCTCTTTCTGCCTTGGAGAAGCTAGTGGTTTTGAACTGCTTCCCTTGTGGTCAGCAGAACAAGGCATACCTCACTGTAGTGCCAGGGCCCCCTCACATTGGCTACAGCACAGGAAAACTACGAGGCAGTTCTACCCTGTCTTGTACAGTTGTGATGCATCAGAATCAAATCAGAGGCAGTGAGTTTGGCTCGAGGTTTTCCCGTACGGCTTACTCTCCACGCAAACATGCCAGCAAGAGGATGGAGTATAGGTCCAGTCCTGCGGAGACCGGAGTCACACCCCCCCACACCCCCACCTCAACATCTTGTAGCTGTCGTTATGAAGGTTCTATTACTTCCCAAGTTAATGTTAATTTCTTCATTATCCTGCCTTAAACATTGTTGTTAAAAAAGAAAACAAAACAAAAAACCTTGTGGTTGGGGCATTTCTTGAACTCTGCCCCAAGAATGTTGTTTTAATATATGAGTTTCCAAGGTGGCCATACTGGACAGTTTCAAAATTGATATGGGGGCCACGGTGGGGTGCCGACTCCTGGGTCCATGAATCGAAGCCAGAAACTGTTCCTTGAAAGATGGGGCTTTCTGGGACTGTCAAGTTCAACAGCCTCGGAGACTCACTGGGTACTTCAGCTCTGCCCTCGAGGGTCCTTGCGAGTGGCACTGCACTGGAGGCCAGCGGGTGGGGACTGGCAGATGGGCTGTAGTGCCCCAGCTGGCATGGTCCGTAAGCCAGGACTTCAGGAACCTGGCTTCGAGCCTGAGGTATGGGTTGGGGGCTAGATCTGGGCACTGGGGTCAAGTGCACCTGAGCTGAGCCCCTCCCTGGGGCTTCCCAGTCCTGGGACCTTAGAAGCGCTCGCAGGCCTAACGCTGCTGAGGCCCTGAGCCCAGTGCCTGGACCATAATAGAACTCATCACATGGTAGCAGCGATGATCTACGTACGCCCCATTACCCGCAGAATTCACAGTAATGGCCTCATTCCCCGATGAGGCCCGCTGATGGCTTTGTACTGTGTGTGCCTCCAAAGTAACCAGAAAGAGGTCTTCGGGCGAGGTGCCCCGGGGAGAGTGGGGTTCCTGGGACAGGCGCCCGCCTCCAGGAGACCTGGTCCTAGTCACGTAGCCACAGGGACTCTGCAGCGCCTCACACCAGAACTCCCACTTCAAAGCCAGACTCTCTGCAGCTCACTCTGGGCCAGTTCCAGGGCCCAGCTGTGCTGAGATCAAACACCCCTGGGATTCTGCCTGTGCCCGCTGGGGCAGACTGGTCCCTTCTCTCCCTCCTGTGTGCCTGGGATGCCGGGCCCCGGGGGTACAGTGTCCGGACTTCCGCTGGCAGGAACGTGGTCCCTCTACTGAGGCTGCCCTCTCTGCCTAGGTGGCAGAGCGACTCCCTGAGACACCAGCTGGGGCAGCACCCATCTTCCTCCACACTGAGGTGGGGCTGTCCCCGACCCCCTTCCACAGCCAGGGACACCAGAACTCTCCCCCTCGGTTATTACAAACAGTCCACAACTGAGGCAGCTCTCCTTCTTCTAGGGTTTATTTCCTGCTTTCCGTTTTTTGCTATGATCTATGTGTGTTACGACCAATCTGGGTTTTTTTTTGTTTTTAATGAATACATTTTTATTTATTTCTCCTATCTCTTTCTGGCCCCCGCCCCCTTCAGGCCTCTCTATTACTGCCATCTGCTTTTTTTTTTTTTTTGGCATGAAAATGATTTTTCTTGATTTGTGTAGATTCATTTATCTATGTCTTGGTGTATATATAGCTCACTGCCATCAACTCAGTGCTGACTCACAGCAACCCCCTGTGGGTTTGAGAATGTTGATGGAATCAGAAAGCCCGGTCTCTCTCCTGGGGTTTTGAACTGACAGCCATGCAGCTTGAAGCCTAACACATAACCACCACACCAGGAGGGTTCCCTTGAAGTATTATATATTATAGACTAAGTTACAAAATAGTGAGATTATCTCTCCATGTATGTACATATGCATGTATGTATCTATAGTCTATCTATGTATCTATCTGTGTTAGTTCGGGTAGACTAGAGAAACAAATTCATAGACACTCATATGTATATAAGAAGAAGCTTTATATAAAAGAGCAATTGTATATTGAGAAAATGTGTATGGGGGCTCTTGTTAAACTCTCTAGCTAAGGGAAAATGCAAATTCTCAGCAGGGTGTCTACCCTGAAAGAGCTAGTTCAAAGCCCCACTAGCCATTCCCTAGCTTTCTGGTCCTCTTACAGTGGGGGGGCATCTGAGCCCATGGACCTCTAACAGTGGGGTACACCCCAGCCCCCTGACCACCTCACACTGAGGCCCCGTGACAGGGCTCCTCTCACTGGACAGGAAGGGCAAATTCTCAGCAGGGGCCCAGCTAGAATGACAGGTGCAAAGCCCTGTTGGAATCAACCCAATACTCCCGAGGGGAAAGTGGTAGCAGTCACAGGCTCGAAAACTCTAGGGGGCAGTTCTACCCATGGGGCCCCAGGGCAGGTGGCAGGGCTTGCTGACCAGGAGTCTACTCCAAGGGACATGCAAACAGCAATGGCGGGTTCATCCGTGTTCCTGTTCCCACCCCTCTCCCTGGTTTCCTCCCACCTCTCTTCTGCCCCCATCCGGGCCTGGGGACGGCCCCAGCAGTCCAGTAGCAGTCAGCAGTCTGGAGTCTGCAGTCAGAAGGCCGAATCTCAGGTCCCAGCCCTGCCAGGGGCACGGGGATTCGTAGGGGGTGTGCCTGTCTGACATGAGTAAGCACGGTGAAGAGCGATGCTGGGAGCACTCAGCTCCTACACTGTCCACGGAAGTGGAGTGTGCCTGTCTATTTCCCTGCGCCCCTGCTTGGGGTGCTGGCCAGGCACACAGCCCCTTGGCTGAGCAGCAGAGGGCTCCCTGAGGACTGTGTGGGAGTCGCTGGGAAGATCCTGCTCAGTAGTGACTGTTCAGTCCCAGGCAGCAAGGACCCAGAAACACCTTGCACCAATTAGCTTTTCACAGCCATTAGCAATTTGCAGTCATTAGCACTCCAGACACAGCTGCAAACAGAGCTCAGGAAGTAAACACCCAGTGAGCTGGCACCCTGCTCACAGCCCAGCCTGTGGGACCTGTCCCAGTTCTTGCCACGTCAGTGTGAGGGGCTCCCAGGCCGCTGGCCCTGCTTGTCACCGCCGCAAAGACAGCTGCCTGGGCCTGTCATGCGTTGCTGTGAAAGAAGTCTTTGGAAAGATGGTGTTTGGTGCCATTGAGTCCGTTCTAAGCCGCAGAGACCCCACGCACAACAGAACGAAACTCGGCCCGGTGCTGTGCCGTCCTCACGAGCCTCCCTGTGCCGGAGCCCGTCGCTGCAGCCTCTGTGGCCGTCCATTTCCTCGAGGGTCTTCCTCTCGCGTGCTGTCCTTCGATGGTATCAAAGACGATGTCCGTCTGCAGGGACTGGTCTCTCCGGACAACACGTTCAAAGTACGCGAGATGCAGTGTCTCCATCCTTGCCTCTGAGGAGCGCTCTGTCCACACGTCCTTTCAGCAGCCCGTGGCAGCTTCCGTGTTCTTCGCCAGCACCACCATTCAAACGCATCCATTCTACGGTCTTCCTGGTTCCATGTCCAACTTTCACGTGCACAGGAGGCGATCGGAAAGGCCACGGCTTGGGCCAGTTGTCCCTTAGTCTGCAAAGTAACATCTTTGCTTTTTTAATACTCCACAGAGGTCCGTGTGCAGCAGATTTACCCAATGCTGGGCGTCTTTTGAAAGATGGAGGTATAGATCAGAAATTCAATGAAAAATGGAAGCCCAGTTGGCACACCGGGTTAGAGAAACTGGGGTGAATGATAGAAAGAGGAATGAGTGGCCCCCCGGGGCAAGGCCACGACGGAGCCCAGTGCTGTCCACAGCAGCAGTGTGGGACAGGCAGTGGCTAGGTGCTTGGCAGCGTCTGAGAAGTGGTCCAACACTACCAGCTGCCCCCCAGGAGGAAGGTGTCAGAATCTGCCACACACAGGGGCAGCGTCAGTCAATCAGTCCCGTGGAGGCGAGAGGATGGCATGGGGTAGTCACCTCAATGGCACATCTGTATCTCCAACATAAACCATGACCTTTCGAAGGCAGGTCACCAGGCCTTCTTCCTCACGACTCTCTGGGTGCACTTGAACTGCCCACCTTTCTGTTGGTAGCCACCACGCAGGGACTCCTCCCTGCTCCCCAGGAGCTTGTTCACGAATAGGGTGGGGCCAAAACCAGGTGGTCAAACAGACAAGAAAATCCAACACTGAACTCACTGCCACTGAGTCAATTCTGACCTCGGATGACCCTACAGGACAGAGTAGATCCGCCCCTGTGGGTTTTCTGAGACTCTAACCCTCTACAGAAGGAGAGAGCTTTGTCCTTGTGTGTTGGAGCGGCTGGTTAGGGGCACCACACATGCGCCTGTGCCAGCAGGGCAATCGACGAGGCACCAAGGAAGTGTAAGGGGAACTATAGCCCACGAGCCCTGGACGGGGAACAAGTATCCAGCTAGCTAGACAAATAAAGGAAATGACAGCCAGGGGAAAACAACTCACACTATTTTAATTCTGTCCAAATGTTCAACGAGCAAAATAGTGAAAGGTTTCTTGTTCCGCACGCTCGGGGGAGTGAGGAGCAGACGGGGCAAGAGGAAGCGCTGCTATTGGTAGGGGGAGCTAAGCAGATGAGCTTCCTGCTGCTCCTTAACACAAAAAAGCAACGCACTGCCATCGAGTCTTTGGATTCACGGTGGCCCCACCGGGCAGGACAGAACTGTCGCTGCGAGTTTCCGAGGGAGGCTGTCAATCTGTACGGGAGTAGAAAGTTTCATCTTTCTCCCACGGAGTCGCTGGTGGTCTGGGGGTTGCAAGCAGGGTTTTGAACTGCTGACCTTGCAGTTAGCATCCCAGTGTATAAGCACTAGGTCACTGTGCTAGTCTGAATTGACTAGAGAAACAAATTCACAGACACTCATATGTGTATAAGAAAGAGTGTTACATAAAAAAGCAATTGTATATTAAGAAAACAGCTCAACCCAGCTCAAGTCCATAAGTCTGATATCAGCCCATATGTCCAATATCAGTCTATTAATTCCTCTTCAAACTCACACAACACATGCAATGGTGCTGAATGCAGGTAGATCACAGTCCAGTGGGTGGAATGTCTTGTGGATCCAGTGGTAGTGGAAGCATCTCAGCACTGGCGTGGGTCTCCACGTGGCTCCTCCAGCTCCAGGACTCTGTCTCCATCAGCGTAGCTCCATGTGGCTTGTCAGCAAGAATGTCTCGCCAGGAGAGTGTGTGTGTTCCACCCCCAGTGAGCTATTTATCTCCTTAGCACTTCCAAATGAGGTCATCGAGCTGCTGCCTGATTGACAGGCTAAACTCCACCCCTCTGTGAGTTCACAGGAGACTATGTAACTGCCACAGTCACCCAGCTCTTGGTCCATGCAAACCTGCAGATTCATCACTGAGGCCTGGCAGCTCCCTGGGGGTGTTACACAGTCACATCTGGCCTTTCGAGTTCTTTCCGGACTCCCTAGCTCCATGCTCCCCCCTTCCTCCCGTGCATTGGTTAACTTGTCCAGGGCCCGCTTGTCCCCTGTGTGCTGGGCACCAAGCAGGTAATGGGGCTTGGCAATGGAGGAGCCCTGTGGCCTGCCTGCAGTGGGGCAGGATTGAACACGTTTCATGGACACCTGCTTTGTTTCCATGGGATCGTTCTCAATGCACCGCGCTGCTTTGGCTGCCTCTGCCATGGCCACCCCTGTCTAGCCCCATCCCCTCCACCATACTCGAGGGCAAAGGTTCCCAAACTTAATATACCTACTGCCCCTTTAAGACAAAACAAGACAAAAAAGACTCAGTGCTCCTTCCGTTAAGCACTGTTGTTTTCTAGCCCATCACCCAGGAAACAGTGTAGGCAGCTGCTTTTTGCAGCCCACCCCACCCACTGCAGTCCTCCCAGCTCTCCCAAGGGGGCGGTATCACCCACTTGGAGAAACGCTGCTCTAGGAAGACTCTTGTCCCCAGTTTAAGACCGGGAGTTGGGGTGTGGAAGATGGGGGCGGGGTGGCACAGACTGTTCAGTATGGTCTCTGCCTGACTTCGGGGAGCAGCGGCTGGCTCGGGGATGCCTGGGGCCTTGAGTCAGCAGCTTTGGTGGGATTTTGTGAGGATCAGAGCCCCTAGTCCAACCTGCTGCCTTTCAGGTTTCCCACCTGCCCACAGAGGAGCCCCATGTGACAGGGGCCCTTGTACTTAACATGCTCAACTGCTCACCTAAAGGCTGGGGGCTCCAGTTTATGTAGCCGTGCCTTAGAGACTGGCCCGGTGATCTGTGTGTCACCGAAATCAGCTATAAAAAACCTTGTGGAGCCCAGATTCACTAGTGTGACATGGGGGCGCCAGGGGCGGGGGATGATCCGGGGACAGGTGGCAGTTTCGGGGTGAAGAGTGTGCCTTTGGCTATGTTCCCTCGACAGTCCCACTGTGGCTTCCCAGAGTCCCCAGTGTGTCCCTGCTCTCTAGCACGCTCCTCTGTCCCCTGTGGTGCTGGTGGGGAAGGTCAGTCTAGGGCAGCTCGGGACTCGCCACACCTCTTCCTGGCCTCCCTGCATGTTCCCACTCACATGGCCGTCAAGGTTGGAGTGGTCCTACCTAGGAGCTGACTGTCCCCATGGCCCTGTGAAGGTGCACGTCCTTCAAGGGTTTCTGCCTCTCCATCCTGACCCCCAGTCAGTGGTGCTCGAGGACGATGCAGGTCAACGTGATAAAAAATAAAGAGGGCAGAACAGGACTCAGGAGTGTGTCTCTCTCACACACACACACATACACACACACACACACACACACACACGAACGCCAGTTATTTGTTCCCACCCTTCCCGTGCCATTTCCCAGACAGATGCATGGCCCCTCCCCACATAGCCTGAAAGCCCAAGTGCGGGCACTCAGTAGTTTTCTCAATGGTCCTCTGGGACCCGCCTTTGCCTTGTGCCAGGAGAGGCTAGCGTAAGGATTTTGCCTTGCTTGGATCCTCCATCAGAGCTCCTGCGAGCAGCGGTCAAGAGGTCAAACAGTGCACTGCCTTGGGTAAATCGGCTGCACAAGACCTCTTCAGAGTATGGAAAAGTAAAGAGATTACTTTGAGGACTAAGGTGCGCCTGACCCAAGCCATCGTATGTTCAATCGCCTCCTAGGCATGTGAAAGTTGGACATTGAATAAGAAAGACTGAAGAAGAACGGATGCATCTGAATTATAGTCCTGGCAAAGAATATTGAAAGCACCATGGAATGCCAAAAGACCAAGTAAATCTCTCTTAGAAGTACGGCCAGAGTGACCCTTAAAAGCAAGCATGATGAGACCTCGCCTCATGTACTTTGGACATGTCTGGAGAGACCGGTCTCTGGAGAAGGACATCATGCTTCGTACAGTTACCCTTTGATAGATACGTTCTCTATTATGTGCTGCTCTGGGTTGACTAGAGAAATCCAGGATACTCATATATATGTAAGAGAGAGCTTTCTATCAAAGAGTAATTGTATATTAAAAAACATCCCAGCCCAGTCCAGATCAAGTTCATAAGTCCTATATTAACCCATATCTCCAATACCAGTCTATAAATTCTTCTTCAGACTCATGCAACACATGCAATGATGCCAAATCACAGGCCAGTGGTTAGAAAGTCTTGTGGATCTAGCAGTGGTGGAGGCATCTCAGCACTGGCCTGGGTCTCCATGTGGCTCCTCCAGCTCCAGGGCTCTGGCTCCATCAGTGTGTCTCCATGTGTTTTGTCAACAGGAATGCCTCAAAGGGAGTGAGTGTGTCCGGCCTCCAACAGGCTATGTCTCTCCTTGGTGCCTCCAAATGAGGTCATCAAGCTGAAACCTGAGAGACAGGCTAGACCCCACCCCTTCACTCTTAACACTCTCAGGCTGGCACCACATTGCGTGACTACCACAGTCAAGTCGAGGGGCAGTGAAAAGAGGGAAACCCTCAACCAGCCGGATGGACCCAGTGTCTAAAACATTGGACTCAAACATGGGAAGTTATGGATGGTGCTGGGCCGGGCAGTGTAGGGTCCCTCTGGGTCAGAACCAACTAGACAGCACCTGACAGCAACACGGGGAGAAGCTAACCCTGGAGGCCCTACCCCGGACTTCTGACTAGCAATCAGTGCACCTGCTTCCTGGAGGATGTGCTCACCACACAAGAACGCCCTGCGGTCTCACTACTGTGTGTTAGACTGTTATACAGAATACACCGATAGTGTGGCAGTTACATAATCTGTCAACTTGGGAGAGGGTGGAGTCTAGCCTGTCAATCAGGTTGCAGCTTGATGACCTCATTTGGAGGTGCCAAGGAGATAAACAGCTCACTGGAGGCCAGACACGTTCTCTCCGCTTGTCTCCCTGCAAGAGATTCCTGTTGATAAGCCACATGGAGCTACGATGATGGAGCCGATGCCCTGGGAGCTGAAGGAGCCCTGTGGAGACCCCTGCCAGTGCGGAGATGCTTTCACCATCCGCCACTGGACCCACAAGACCTTCCACCCCTGGCCTGTGTGTGATCTTCCTGCATTTGGCGTCATTGTATGTGTTACGTGAGTCTGTATATTGAGGACCATCTGGAGAACTGCTTACACTATGGAGTCACAGTGTTTCACAGTTGCACCCCAAAATCAAAACTCACTGCCATTGAGTCGCTTCCAACTCATACTGATCCCCAGGGCTCCTTCCCCTAGAGTAGGAAACAACAATATGAGAGGGGCTGGGAGCTAATATTTGATGGGGGTGGGAGTGGGAAGGCAGTAATGCGATCACACCTCATGGACCACCACTCACTGCCAAGCCCATGATCTGGGAACTGCGTTCATACCTCCCCGGTCCACATCTAGGTAAAACACCTGTGATCGTGATGTTTGCGTGAAAGGACTCCACACAAGCCCTTATGGGATGGCAATGGCACAGACCCAGACTCTGCCTTCGCCTCAGGTCTGCCTCATAGCAACCCTGCAGGGCAGAGAGAACTGCCCATGAGTGGGAATCTGAGGCTGTAGGTCTTTACGGGAGCGGACAGACAGCCTCCTCTTTCACCTTCTGAGAAGGTGGAGGGTTTCCACTGATGACCCTGCAGTGAACAGCCCATCCCTCTCTGCCACCAGGCGCTGGGAAATGCAGAATGTGCCCACGGGTGGCAGCTCCAGTGCAAGGGCTGCATTCTCTGTAGTAGTGGGGTGCCATTGAGTTGATTTCTCCCTGCAGCAACCCCCATGCAGCTGAGTAGAGCTACCCCATACATCTCCTTGGCTGTTATCTTTAAGGGACCGACAGCCAGGTGTTGTCTTGCACAGGTAGGTTTAGATTGCCCACCTTTTGGTTAGCAGCTGAGTGCTTACCCTTCATCACAGCATCACCGGGGGCCCTTGACCCATATTGCAGGGTTATTCCATGGATGCTGGTAGGCAGGACAGGTCATAAGTCCAAAAATGATGTTCTCCATCCTGCTCTGGTGACCAGCAACTGGGGTTGTAAAAGCTAGTGAGAGGCCAAGATGCAATTGCTGAACTCTACCCATGTGGTGGAAAAAAGATCATGAAAATCAAGGATGCAGGGAAACGAGGGGTCCAATGGACTCGTGGGCCCTTGAACATGAGTCTCCATGACCACCAGACCAGAACTAGATGGTACCCGGCTCCAACTACCAACTGCTCCAAAAGGGACCATGTTAGAAGATCCTGGATAGAGTGGGAAAAAAATGTAGAACCAAACTCAAAATCAGGAGGAGACCAGCTTGGTTGGTCAACTAGACACTGGAGGAACCCCTGGGATTGAACTCACCCCGGAATTCAATAACACCAGTGAGGTCCGCATGCCTTACAATTGTCACCCAGGTGAGATCCAAAGGGCAGCCTGGGCCCCAGCATGAAGCTCAGCAGGATCAGAAGAGAAGCGGGCAGGGAGGCAGTGGGGTCAGAGATGGTACACTGAGGGATGGAGATGGCAGAGAAGCAAAGCGTGTAGGATGAACTACTGCCAAACTGATGATTGGCTCTGTGGACCTTCGCCTAGTTCACAACAGAATGGTTTACACACACACACACACACACACACACACACACACACACACACACACACACTGCAAGTCTCTAAATGTGGCTGACGGCGGATCTACTTGCTGGGCTATCACACATGCAGGTACAAATGCTTCCTTGTTCTGCCTGGATGGCCTGCCTTCTGGGCTATTCACAACCACGCCCACTGCTGGTGAGTCCACTCATTGCCACCCTGCAGGGCAGAGTAGCGCTGCTCCACAGGGGTCCCAAGATTTATAAATCTTGACAGGAGCAAGCAGCCTCATCTTTCTCCTTGGGAGCAGCTAGTGGGTTCAAACCACGGATCTCTGTGACCCTAACAAGCTATCTGATGAAGCAAGCAAAGAAGGAAAAAAATAAAAAAACAGGCACAGAATTCAATATTTGGAATTCACAGTAGGGCAGGTTTTATAAACCTTCTTCCTACTTCTTTAGGGACTTATTAGAATTATTCAGTTGGAAGTTTAAAAAAATTATTTTTAAAAGTGCCCTTCAACACACATTTATTCCCCCTTTCCTTGGTGCTGTGACTGGTCAGGTCAGCAGTTTGAAACTACCAGCCCCTCCATGGGAGAAAGGCAGGGCTTTCTGCTCTTGTAGAGTTACAGTCTTGGGAAAGCAGGGCAGTCTACCCTGCCTGGTAGGTTGCTATGAGTTGGCCTTGACTTGATGGCCGTGAGTTGAAGGGCATTGTGCTTGGTAAAGTAGCGGGGCGGCGAGCAAGAGGGAAGCCCTCGATGAGACAGGTTGACACAGGGGCTGCAGCCATGGGCTCAGACACCAGGACAGCTGGTGGACGGCGCAGGACCAGCTCGTGTTTTGTGCTGTTGTGCGTGGAGTGGCTATGAGTCAGAACTGACTGCGGTGGGGGGAGGGGAGTGGTGGCCAGCAACGAGCATAGAGCATTTGCTGATCAGTGCTGGTCACTTCTCACACAAACCCCTGCCTCCATTTCTATGTTGAGACCAGTGGAAGTGGACAGAGGAGCCATCCCTGGAGCTGCAGGGCCAGCTGTTTGCCTGAGTGGACGCTACGCTCGCGGAGAACAGAGCTCGGAGGGGCCTGTCTTTCGGGAATGGCCTCCTGCTAACACAGATGATGGAAGGAAGCCCGATAGGGAAGCAATGTCGGGTCACTGATGCTGCGCTGCGGGATGGGTTGCCTGGGCAACTAGGAGCCCCCGGAGGCTGAGGGGCGGCCATTGCACTCTGCTTTTTCCTGCCTCATTAGCTTCACCAAGATAGCAGGTGTCGTTGTTGGTGAGACTGTTAACGGGGCGAGGAACGGGCATTAGAGTTAATGTTCAACTCTCCAGCAGCCCAGTTGATTCAATCATGAGGCCCGGCGGGAGGGGGAAAGCTAGTGACAGCAAAGAGGGACGCCAAGCCCACCCCGGGACGTGGCACGAGCTGATGGGGGCCATGGGGCGGTGCCTGGCAGTCACCCCGAGCAGATGATGGGGGCAGTGGGACAAGTGGAGGCACATTGTGCAACCTGAACATGGGGTGCCATCATAGAGGGCCCCTAAAATTGTGAGACACAGCCCCTTCTGATGCTAGCCAGTCTCTGTCCTGGTGAGACGGGGGCCGGCCCCATCATTCCGGTGTGCCCCCAAAGGCTGGAAAGAAATGAGGACAAGCTATGTCCAGTGTTGCTGTGGACACTGGCCAGCAGCTACCAGTCCCCAGCTGGAAAGAACAGGGCTGTCATGGGAGACAAGGCCATGGTGGCATGGTGGCATGGTGGCATAGGGGTAGGTTCCGCACCTTCCATACAGACGAACCAGGTTCCAGTCCCAGCCAAGGAAAGCATCTCATGCTCAGCTGTCACACCTGTCTGCCCATCAAGGCTTGTGTATTGCTATGATTCCAAACAGGTTTCAGCCGCTCAGGCTCAGAGGGGACCTAGATGCACTTGATCGAGTGGACAGTGCAGCCCTGGGCAGGGTTTCCTTCCATTGTGCACGGAGAAGGGATGAATTATCCAGTACACAAGGCACATGGGGGGCTTATATCAGCTTATTTGCTAATCTGTAGGGGACAACTGTTCAGCTGACACCCTGGTGAGATTGTTCCCTAGAGATTGGCCAGTAAGCACAATAAACCTGTGTGTACCTAGCTGACAGTTAAGCCAGTGCATGCTTTGCTGACTATACAGTGGCTTGTTCTGCACTGGCTGGTTAATCCGCCCCTCACTGAATCTGCCTCGGCTAATAAAAGGCACAGCATGGGAGACGGCACCTTTCCTGCTTCCCCTTGGGGATGCATGGTCTTCGGCAGCAGCTGAGCTTGTCAGTGGTTGCATCGTGCTCGGCTACTTCTGTCATTCTTCCTGGCTGAAGGTTGGGACATGTCCAATCACATCCACGATTCATTCCCATGACCCCCACACCACCCCTCACCTCTGCAGATGAGGACCACCCGTGGTGTGACCAATGGCAGTCTTCACCCCACATCTGTTCTCTGCTGGGATTTCCTGTCCAGGTGAGCGTCTCCATGCCCTGTCCATAATGAGGGAGAAGACAATGATGCTGGAAAGACGTGTACGAGCATCCTGGGCCTCTTGGTCCACGTACAGTTTCCCATGAGCATAATTATGGGTCTAGAATTCCCATTCTTTATGATGAAATTCATCCTTTGCTGTGACCCAAGCAGTCAATTGCCTTTGTGTAGTCAATAAAACACAATACACTGCTTTAAATCAATGGCCCATCTGTCGTCAATTTTGAGATCCCTTGTTCCATGTCCTCTTCTCTTTTTTTTTCTTATGGTAGTCTTGGGTTTTGCCATATCTTACACAATCCAATATATTAATTCCCGTGCAATTCTGTTGTTCAATCCCATCGAGTGGGGTTATACACGTATCAATGCCATCAGCTCCCCTTTACCACTCCCTCTCTTCCCATACCCTCAAGGAATCATTACTACTGTTACTGTTTCTGAAGGGTTATCTATCTTGACTTTTGTGTACTGAAAACAAATAAAAGCTATAATAGTAAGGGGAGGGAAAAGTAAAGAACTAGAGGATAGTTATGTGGTTCATCAGTGCCACGCTGCACCCTGGGTTTTTCATCCTGTCCATGTGGCCCTTCTGAGAGGGATTGTCCAATTCTCTTACAGGTGGTTTTGGGGTCTCCACTATATCCATGCTCCTTCACATCATTTGGTTCACATTGTTTTTGATCTTCTGATATCTCTTCCCATTGATATCTCATGATCACACAGGCTGGTGTGCTTCTTCCATGCGGGCTTTGTTGCTACCCTGCTAGATGATTGCTTGTTTAATTACAATCCTTTAAGACCCCAGGCACTTCATCTTTTAGTAGCCGGGCACCATCTGCTTTCTTCATGCACCCATTTTGTCTTCAGTAATCATGTCAGGAAGGTGAGTAGCATACAATGCCACATTATTGGGAAAAAAAAAACCATTTGTGTTAGACAGGGTTCTCTAGCAAAACAAAACCAGGACACTTATGATTAGACATATAGATGGTGGTAGATAGATACACCATAAGAAATAAACAGCTAATTAGTCTACAGAGAAGTACAAATGGCTCAGTGCCACTCACTTCGATGAAACAGTTAATATACTGGCAGTCCTTCAAGGCTGCTGGGTGCAAGTCAAGGAAGCAGACAGCTGAGTCTTCTGCAGTGCAATTCAGGTAATACTGCCACAGGTAGCAGGTCACCAACAGTCAGCAAGATGACAGAGTCCGACAGTCCCCATCTCAAGTGGTGTATATACCAGCAGTGTGGCAAAGGTCGTAAAGGAATCTCAAACTATAGTGCCACAGTCCACGGGTTGGGTGTCCCACAGGTAGTGTAGCTCACAAGTTGAGGCAGAGAACCAACTAAGGCAGCAGCACACAGGTCCAATCAACAAAGAGCAAGAGACAAGAAAGGTGAGGCTCGCCGAGCCATTTATCTCTCCACCCTTCAATTAAACTGCAACCTTATTAATCCTACATGTGTTTATTGGCCAGGTTGGCACAATAAACCTACCTATTACACCGTTCTTGGACTGAAGTAAGATTTAAGTAGAAGTTCAAAGTCTATCTGCTTCCTTGTTACATTTGCAAATATACACATATATAAACAAGTATACACACATATATTTTTCCTCTTTCTTCTTTTTTCCCCTCCCACCCCACTATTATGTTTACCCATAATTCACCTCAGTAATTCCCCTCAGATACAATTTGATTGATCAAACATGACCAGAAAATCTACACCCTCCTGGACATCAATTTTTAAACCCCTGTACCTGTCATTGTTGGCTCCCCGCTCTCCTCACCCACCCACCCCCATCCATCGCTGTCTCCACAAGACTGCCTATCCTGACTATCTTGTATGGATAAACATAAACCAAAAATATAGCTAGTCACAAGTGTAACAGAGATCCTGACAGAGAGCAGATGAGTAGCTCTCTGCTCCATGTCTTCTTAATTCAACCCAAATTTCTGGAAATCCCTTGTTGATATATTGCTGCCACCATCTCTTAATGATCTTCAGCAAAATTTTACTTGCATGGGATATTAATGTTGTTAGAGATCATTAATGTCTGCATTCTGTTGAGCCACTTTCCTTTGGAATAGACACAAATCTGGATCTCTCCCAGTTGGTTGTTCAGGTAGTTGACTTCCAAATTTCTTGGCCGAGACCCATGACCACCTCCATCATTGCATTCATTGTTGAAATATCTCAATCAGTAGTTAGTTCATCAATTGCTATTGCCTTGGTTTTCTTCCAGTGCTTTCAGAAGAGCATAGACCCCTTTCTTCTACCATCAATTCTTGATCATATGCCACCTGAAATGTTCTAACACTGATCAACTCTTCTTGGTACAGTGGCTCTGTGTAAGCTCCCACCTTGGTTGGATGCTTCCTGCACTGTTCAAGATTTTGCCTGTGGTTGTGATTAGTGAGTCACGTCAGTTCTGTCTCCTAGAGATTCTGTAGGCCACAGTCGGAAATACAGGCCAGTCCTGTGCCCCCTCACAGACACGGTCACATGTGCCCATTGCCGCAGCCATACCAGAGGGCCCTTCAACATTGCAACTTAATGCTTCTTCCCCCACCCCCCACTTTGGACATTTCATTATAATACTTTTGTCTCCGTGATTGGCCCAGTAACACATTCTGTCAATTCTTTTACGGCATCACTTTTCCTTTAGCTTTCGCTAGTCTACATTCAAGTGCAAGGTCTGGGTCTAGTCAGACAGACAAGTGATGAAACAGAAAATGGGAGAGAGACAATGATTAAAGAAATAAAACAAGACCATGAAGCTCTGCATGGAATGGGCCCAGGAGCTACTAGATGCATGAATAAAAACCATTCACAAGAAGATGAATTACCTTGAGGTTGGAGATAAAGTGAGAAGTCTAACAACTTCTTGGAGGTGGGGAGGAAATATCAATTGGAGAGATAAAAGAACACTCATAAAATATCAAGAATCAGAAAGGGCATCTACCTAAATCCCCACCCTGGAAGTCAGAAGTAATTGGGGAAAAGCCTTCAGAATTTTGAGGAAGCATTTTGTCCAGCCAAGGACCTGAGGACCTGCCAAACTGTCAATCCAATGACCTGCGAGCTAGAATAAAGGCTTCTTCAGACAGGCAAGGTCATCAAGAAGGCCAGCCGGAAATGCAGAAAGGGACCGCCCTGAGCCAAAGTAAACCAGCTGGGGGTAGGATTCTTGAGTGCGGTACAAATGTCAGGGTGGGTGGCTTTGCTGGACTTCTTTGGGATTTGTGTTCGATCCGCTGCTCGCGTTGCTTCCTGCTCCTCTAAGACCTCTCCCCCAGCCACTTTCTTTCCTGGTGAACCCTTACAGCGCCCAAGCACCATGACCTCAGGAACTCACTGCTGACCGTGGGGCTAGAACTGACCTTTCAGCCCTTTGTGCTCCGGCACGGACAGATGCAGAAGGCACGGAGCTTATTGTGACCATCCTTTTCCTCGGTGGTCTCCTCATTTAGACGGAGAGCTATGTGTACGTGTGCCTCGCACGCTTGTGATAGGAAGATACCAAGCAGCGGTGGCTCATCATAAACTGTCCAGTAAGTATTTGATGGAGGGATGGATGGGTGAATACGTGGGTGGGGGGGGGGAGTGACTGGATTACTTCAGAGAAAGAAATAATGTTACCCAAATTAGCAGCCACACACAAAAAAGGAAGACTCTTTATTTAGGATCTGGGTACCCAAAACAAAACTGAAAGTCTCATGCTGGCCATTGTCCCCATCCATTCACTCAGTGAGTCTTCACGAAGGATGGTGTCCCACGCTTTACTGGCTATTTGGGTGTATTCTCCAGACCTCGTGGGAGGAAGGACACATGATACAGGAGCTCTGCTCCTTCAGAACTTTAATTCCAGCTGGGGAGCAAAGTACGGGGAAAAGATTTTCCATGGCCGCATACAGGGTATCATAACAAAGCATAAAACCTAATGTCAAAGAGGACTTAGAGGCTTCACAGAGGAGGTGGGACTTTGGAAGATATGATTAAAACGTTGACGGAGAGAAGTAGAGCATTTCCGCCTGAGACATAGTAGACAATCCCAAGCATCACGCAACCTGGATGCACAGAGAGCTGGAGTTCTCGGCTGATGCTTCCAGAGAAAAGAAAACCGGAGACACTTACACATGTGTAAGAAAGAACTTGCTGCCAAGAAATAATTTGATCTCAAGAAAGCAGTCCAGTCCAGCTCGACTCAAGTACAAGGGTTCAGGGCTAGCTGGAGGACCCTCCCACTCACGTTGCTGTTGGCTGATGAAGGAAGAAGGTGGAGCAGGAAGTGGGAGGTCACAGGAGGCCGACGGGTGGAGCATCACATGGATCCAAGGTCTGCCGAGAGGGCAGGCCACACCAAACGCCCCAGATCCAGATGCAGAATGCCTTCCTGGGGCAGAGGATGAGAGACAACATCTACTGTCTCGTTTATTAAAAGGCCACTGGAGCCCCAAGGCTGTGACCTGACGGATAGGTTGGACTCCACGCCTCCCTTCGCCTAGGCAAATCAAGTGGACATAAAATCTAACCATCCCAGGGGGGTGAGTGGACCGGTGCTGGGGGTGGGGGGGCACATTGTGTAGGCCTGGGGATGCCTACCAAGGAGGCCACGTTTAACACTAAAAGACCATACGTGAGTGCATCCCCGACTCCAGCTCACAGTGCCCAAGTCCCTCCTCCCTGTGTCCATAGTCTGCCCAACACCGTTCCAATATCAATCGATCACACAAACACAAACCCTCTCTCTGTCCAGAAGATTCTCTCTCAAAGTGATCCAGGGCATTGCCAGGGCTGTCAATCTTTACGTAAGCAGACAGCCTCATCTTTCTCCCAGGAGGCAGCTGGTGGGTTTGAAGCACCGGCTGTTCGGTGAGCAGTCCAACACTTAACCCATGGCGTCACCAGGTTCCTGCAGAGTGAGTCATAGGGTTACCTTCTTCACGAGCCTCGGCATCTGGGGCACCAAGGCTGTCCCTTTACCATGAGCTCTGCACGGTGTGGTCCAGTACCCTGAGCTCAGCGCCAACCTTTTGGTTAACAGCTGGGCACATTAGCACTGCCACCCCACAGGCAATGCGGATGTTTTGAGAATGTCGCCCATGGTGGGAAACACTGGCTTAAGGGTCAGCCCAGAATCAGGACCCACAGGAAGCCCACGCCATCATTCGCAAACGCTGTTCCTCCTGGCTCCGGGGAGGACTGTGCTGTTCCGCCAGGGGCACCAATGAAACCGGTGCCTCAAGTCCTGTGAAACCACTCAGGGAGGTAAAAGCGTCCCCTTCCGGCGCTTCCCCTGGGCCCACGGGAGACGTTTTCATCCGCCGCACACTTCTGGTTGACTGCTTGGCAGCTCGTGCCTGAGCCTTAACTCCTGGCTTGGGAAATGCTGCTGCTGATTTAGCATCTGTCGATTCCCAGCTCCCCACCAAGACCAAGCAGCACTGGGAGCAGAGCATATGCCTCCTGCCCCAAAGCCAGGTGCTCTTGGGACCCAGCCACCTTAAGGGGGCTGGAAATGGTTCTGCTGGGCCGGACCATGCTGGGCTGGGAGGGGTGACCAGATGGCTTTGCTTCATCTACAGTTTCTGCCATCACCGCTGGGGTTGGGGGGTGGGATGGGGGTCTATGATCAGCATTCCGTTGCATTCCTAGGAGCTGTGCACAAGACCGTCTTGGGAAAAGGCCTTAAAGGTTGTGCTATGCCCTGGTGCTCCCTTCGGTCGGAAACAACACCGCTTGGAGCCTGGGGGCTTGGTGAGGAACATCGTGAACCGATGTCCCCGCCAGATGCAGTGAAAGGAGGTCACTGCTCTTTGTCCCTGCCTGCCCCTGCCTCAGAGTCACCTCACACCGCGTCCCCGGGACTCGGGAACAGCTGACCGGCCAGCCCTCCTTTGAGTCCTTCATCGCCTGCTAGAGCCCAAAGGGTCTGCCAAGCACCCTCTTTTCCTCCATCCATCACTTTCCCTGGCTTCATTCTTTCCACGTTTTACAGAGCAGTTGCTGAGTCCGCTTCTCCCGAGTGGGGCCCCGATTCATGCCGACCCCACGCACACCAGGAAGAAACGCGGTTCCCTCCCCAGGCCCTGCTATGCGATGGATCAGGTCCAGGGTCTTCTGCGGCTAATTTTCAGAAGTCAATCACCAGACCCTTCTGCCTTCTCCGACCCACTGGCACCTGCCCGCCAGCTTGCTGGGATTTGAAATACAGGAGCAGCCTGCAGGCCACATCAGCACGCAGACTGTCCGGAGAGTGGCGGCCTGTTAGGTGGCGGTTGTGTTGAGGGGGTGCTGAGCATATCTTGACTCATGCCAAGCCCCATGCAACAGAGCAAAAGGTGGCTTGTTCCTGCCCTGCTGGGCTGCCTGACCCTTTGTTTCAGCCATCGGGGCGGTGGGGTAACTGCCCTCAGCACTCACCCACTGCCACTGAGTTGATTCTGGTTCCTAGCAGCCCAGTCTAGAGGCCTCTTTCGCAGGAGCTGACAGTTGTCTCCTTTCTCCAGAGGAATTGTGGGTGGACTAGAACACCCACCTTGTGGTTAGCAGTCGAATGCTTATCCAATAGCACCATCGGGCCCCTTTCAAAGCGGGGCCACCCCACATGGTGATCCTCTGAATTTGACATGGGGCAAGAAGGATGCCCACCATTCACTCTCTAATCCAAGAGATGAGAACAAAAGTTGCCTTTGTACTTGGGGAGCAGAAAAAAAGGTATTGACTGTCATCACTGGCAAGCCCTTATGTGGATTTGCAGCACAAATTCATGTCACCTAGTGTGAGGGTTAGGTTCATTGTGCCAACCTGGCCAATAGGAACATGTGGGATTAATCAGGTGACACTTTGATTGAAGGGCAAAGAGATAAATGGCTCTGCAAGACCCGCCCCCTTTCTCTCTTGCTCTCTGGTGATTGGAGCATGCTGGAGCATAGCTAGTTCTCTGCGTCAACCTGTGAGCTACACTACGTGTGAGCCAGGCCAACCCGTGGGTCACATCCATAGAGCTTGAGGCTCCTTTGAGACCTGCTTCCCTATGCTGCTGGTGCGTACATCCCTTGAAGTTGAGGCTGGTGGATCCTGTCACCTTGCATTGCTTGCCTTTGATATCCCATCTGGCCCTGCTTTACTAAGTTCCCTAGCTACTGGCTGTTGGTGACCTGCCCTGTTGTTTGTTGCCTGTGGGCAGACTCTGCTTGCCTTACCCAAGGGAGGATTCCACTGTTTGCTTCCTTGACCTTGGACCTGGCAGCCCATGTGAGTCAAAGGACTTCCAATACATCAACTGTTCCAGGGAAGTGAGTTGAACTGAACCCTTTGCTGCTGTGTGGACTAATGAGCTGTTATAGTCCTTGTTGTACAAACCTATACAATATATATCCTCATAAGTGTCCTGGTTTTCTCTTCTCTAGAGAACCCTGCCAAACACACATAGGTAGTCAAGAGGAGCCCTGGTGGTGTAGTGGTTACACATTGGGCTACGATCAGCATGATTGGCAGTTCAAAACCACCAGCAGCTCTTCAGGAGAAAGACTGGGCTTTGTACCCCTGTAAACAGTTACAGTCTCAGAAACCCACATGAGGTCGCTGTGAGTCAGCATTGACGATGTCAATGAGTTTTGAGAGACAGTCAATGAATTTCCAGCTGATTCCCACTTCCCCGCCTTTTTTTAAGGATCCCCAGCTGGGAATTCTCATAGGTTTATGTCAGGGGAAAAACAAACTCTGTCTGGAGGAACACATCTTTATCACAAGCCTCAAAAGAGTCCCCGAAATCATTTTTCCAAGGAAACTAAGTAACGCACATGCACGAAAATTAAGCACACAGCAGCATGCGTTGAAGCAACAACACAGAGAGAGAGACCTGCAACTATTTGAGAAATACGCATGACCAGATATGGCATACAAATGTATATTTACTGTGCTCTGACTATAAAAATAAAGTTAAGTACATCTACAGGGACCAAGAAACGATAAAGAGTAACCAAGCAGGTATTTTTAAAGATCAAAAACAGATTCTAGGAATGAAAACAGAAAATACTTGATATTAAAAGTTCTGCCTGATTAGCAGTAAATAACTGAAGAGACAGCAACACGCTAGAAGGCAAATCATCAAAATTATGTGAAAGCTTATTATCAATAAAGCATAAGAAGAAAATGAATCGAAAGAGATTCAAAGACATGAGGGAAAAGGAATATGCTCTTTCTACTTGGATTTCATGGAGGAAAAGTAGGAAATAATTGATTGGTGGCAGCATACAATGGGATCATGATAACATACTTTCCACAAGAGATACAATTACCAATCAATAGAATTTTAATTCTTTTAAAGAGGTTCAATGAATCCCGAGCTGGGTACATAAAACAAAACTTACACTAACACACAGCCTGGAGAAGCGATAAGACACCAAAGACAAAGAGAAGATCTGAAAACACCCAGAGGAGAGAGAACATATGACCCTTAGGGGGTAACAGACCGACCGCTGACTTGGCAACAGCGAAGATGGAAGCTGGACTACATTGGAACGGTCTCTTCAAGGTGCAGCAAAATAAAGACCAACCTTCAATCCTATACCAACTCACAATGCCTTTCCAAGGGTGAAATGCAGTATCGACATTAACTCAAACCTGGAGAAGTTTGTATCCGAGCATATCTCTACTAAAGACCATGTTACAGGATGCCCATCAGGTTCAAAGAAGGTGAACCAGAGTGGAAATCTGACGCACAAGGAAGGAAGGCGGGACGGAAAGACAGTGAAACCTGTGAGAACCAGAACCAGATGGGGATACCTGTTTTTCCCCCCAGAAGGTTTTCCCCCTTTGACAGGGGTCAGCTTACCACTTCCCCATCATTCTGTTAGTGGGAAGTCTTTGCACTCTCCTTTCAAAGGCTCCTGCTTTACCTAAGTTCCAGTTCTTGCAGGTTTGACTATAGTGGCACGTGGAGACTCTGAACAACAATTTATGGGGTAAAACCAGATTGTCGAGGGATGCTGGTGGCAGAGAAAGAAGCTCTTGAGGCCTAGGAGGCTACACTAGAAGGGACAATGCTCGGCCCATTGACAGCATTTAGCATTTGGTCACTCAAACATGTGCTTGGCAATCTGTAGGTTAAACATCTGTAGGTTAAACAGTGGTCATTGTGTGAGCCGCCATTGAGTCGGTCCCCACCCATAGCGACCCCTGCACCACAGCATGAAACACTGCCCGCTCCTCCAGCGTCCTCACCCTTGTTCCTCTGCTTGAGCCCATTGCTGCACCCACAGTGTGACACACCCACCATCATGGGGTGTGTCTTCCTCTTTCCCACTGTCCCTGTGCTTTACCGACCATGCCATCCTTCTCCAGGGACTGATCTCTCCTGACATGTCCAAAGTAGGTGAGGTTCCTTGGCTCTAAGGAGCATTCTGGCCATCGTTCTTCCGAGGCAGGGTGGTTTGTTCTTTTCACAGTCCCTGGTCCTGTCAATGTTCAGAATTCAAAGACAACACATCCATTCTTCTTTGTCCTCTTGACAGTCCATGGGACTTCCAATATTCTTCACACACCTGAAGGCTTCTCCTGTCTTCCTTAATCAATGCCCAACTTTCACATGCATGTGAGGCCATTTAACATACAATGACTTGGCTCGGAGCACTTTAACCCTCAAAGTAGCCTCCTTGTTTTCAACACGTTAAAGAGGTCTTGTGGAGCAGATTCATCTAATGCAATGGGTCCTTTGAGCTCTTGACTGCTGCTTCCATGAGTAATCATTGTGGATCCAGGCAAGATGAAATCCTTGACAACGTCAACTTCTTCTCTGTTGAACAAGATGTCACAGTTGGGCCAGTTGCAAGGATGTTAGTCTTCTTTGTATTGAGTCAGAACCCTCACTGAAGGCTGCATTCTTTGATCCGCGTCCGCAGTGCTTCAAGCCCGCCTCGCTTTCGGCCGGCAAGGCTGTGTCGTGTGCAGGTTGTAGTTGTTAAGGAGCCTCCCTCCCATCCTGATAGCCGCTCCATTCTTCATTCTTCTTCTTGAAGGTGTTAGAAACTGTGTCTAACCTTCAGCCAAGTAGATGGAAAGAAACAGGGTGGGGGGGGGGGGGTGGGGGTATGCTTAATCAATGCCAAGAAACCCAGGAATGGAGAGAAAAATAAAATAAAATGCAAGAGAACACAAAGTTAATCCAGTTGCCGGAGAGCCAGTTCTGACTCAATGGTGACCCCGTGGGGATCAGCATAGAACTGTGTCTCAGGGCTGATTTCCAGCTGTAGATTGATTGACCTTTCATCTGTTATACCTCTGGGTGGACTTAAAGCAGCAACCTTGTGGCCAGAAACGGAACAAGTTCACCATTACCATTCCTCAGGCACCCCGTCACAAAGCGAGATCATAAATCCAAATATGTGAATCTTTACCTTCATGCCATGATCTAATTACTCTCCTTAAAAAGCAAAGATAAAATAATAATAAAATATACTAGATAATTTTAAAAATCAATCATATATTATTTAGAAAAGATCCGCTTAAAATATGTGTATGATACAGAAAGGTTGAAGACAAAAGAAATGAAACAAGATAGAGCCTCCAAAGAGCCGTCAGAAGAAAAGCGTCCAAGGACATCATTCTCCAACAGAGCAGGCTTGAAGGTGAGAAGCAGTCCTCCAGGTAGAAATCCCTTTCATAGGCTAAAGGTTTGATTGACCAGAGAGAGCTAGCATTTTAAAAATCTGTGCCTGAAATCTGTACTTAAAATCTGTGCATGATATCACTTCAAATTCCCTAAAGTGGGAAAAAAAAATCCCGCATTCCCTTGCTCTCATCCACAATCACATTGGGCGACCTTCACAAACCTCTGTCAGAACCTGCTGTGAGATCAAGACCAAACGGGAAAAAACAGCTCTAAGCATATAGAAGGCTTCAGCAGCATGATTAGTGTTGGCTTAATAAATAGATTATTGTGCTCCATAACTTTAAAATGCACACATTTTACAAACAAACTTGGCTCAGGTACAAACACTGACCCTATCCTGGACAGGTCTGCGCACACTTCAAAGCACTGAGACCATATTTCTCTGGCCGCAGTAAGTTAACACAAGAAATCAATACCAAAAATGTAATTGGGCCATTTTCTCTATATTTGGAGATTCTGAAGTTCCCTTCCCAATCGCCCAAGGGTCAGAGTATAAATTTTATTGGAAATAAGAAACAGTTGGAGCTTAACAATCACAAGACCACTTCCGACCACGTGGGATGCAATTTCAACTGTCCTTAAAATGCGTGGCCTGCCACACTGGTGGGAGAGAGGGACCAAGATTAAAACCGAATGGGTTAAGCCTCCACCTCAAGATGTTGGGGGGGCGGCAAAGAAGCATAAAATAAATGCAGAGAAAAAAGGGGAAATTGTAAAAAATAGAGAATTAAATGAAACCAGAAACACCATAGAATAGCGAGCATTAACCAAAGCCAAATGCCGGTTTATTGAAAAGCTAATAAAACACACAAACCTCTGCAAAATGGATCCAGAAAGAGAGAAACACAGATACCCAACATCAGGAATGAAAAAGAGGCCACAGACATCCAGCAGAGGAGTAATTCTGAACAACTCTGTGTGAATAATTTAGAAAGTTTGGATGGAATCCATAAAACATGTGATTTACTAAAACTGCTTTTGACCGGAGCCCATGTATGTCTCCGGCCCAATTCTAAACTCCCTGGAGAGAGAATTTAATTGGTCCCTCTTTGGTTCCAGGCCCCGGGAGATACACTCAATTAAGACAAGGGTATTGGATTAAATCATAAAAACTCATGTCGACAGGGGGCAGGTTGGAGGGTGAAGAAGGAAGGAGGCTCTCAGCCACACTCCACAAGCACTGTCTCAACACACCTCGTGTTTTCTTACGCAGAATATATTAGGGTCTCTGTTTCCCATCATTGGGCTTCCTCATGTTAGTTCTGAGCTGAGTGAAGCAGGCTGTTGTTGCCTGTCTATTGACCAACGGGTTTCATGAGAAAATGTAACCTCTTTGAAAACGATGTTTTTTTTCTCTAAAACGGAAGCAACAATGTTTCATGCTGGAAGGCACGGACTGGACCTAATATGACTGAGTTCTGTCACTTTGCACTGTGGTGACCGTGTTTCACACACTGGCAGGGCCACCCCTGGTCGACAACTGCCCACGATGCTTCCAAAGACAGCCTAGGAAGAAAGGCCTAGAGGTTTATTTCCCAAATAGTCTGTGAAAACCTGATAGATGGCCAGAGACTGAGGCCCAACTACCTTGCTTGGACTCATCCTGGGGAGGGAATGACGCGGAAGGAGGACATCGAGTTTGAGTGACACAGGTCAGGGCAACGCTTCATTCCGTACTATGTGAGCCTGCCTTCCCTAGGGGCAGCTAGCTGGTTAGCTATCATGTATCTACTATTTATGTATCTACCCATGTGTCCATGTATCTATCTATAATCTACCTACCTATCTATGTATATCCCTATGCATCTATCTACCTGTCTACCTATACATCATCTATCATATAGCTATCTATCTACCTGCCTATCTACGTGTATATCTGCCTGTTTACCTGTTTATCTATCTGTTATCTATCATTTATTATCTATCATCTGTCTACCTACCTACGGAACTATCATCTGTCATCTATGATTTCTCTATCATCTATCTACCTATCAGCCTATCTATCTATCATATATCTATCTATCTATCTATACTTTGGACCTGCTGTCAGGAGAGCGGTCCCTGGAGAAAGACAGCGTGCTTGGGGAAGTGGAGGGCAGTGGAAAAGAGGAGGGCCCTCAAGGAGATTGATTGACACATGTCTACAACGACAGGCTCAAGACAGGAACAATTGCGAGGACGGTGCAGGACTGTGCAGGGCTTCCTGCGGTTGTGCATGGGGTTGCTATGGGTCAGAGTCGACTCAATAGCGCCTAACAACACCAACCAACCTACGTACCTTCTTACCTATCATCTACTTAGCAGCTACCTGGTGAATGATCACCTGGGAGGCTTTTCTTTCTGCAGTTAAGGCCGGCTTGAGTTGGGCTGGCTGCCCTGATGAGGTCACTTCTGAGCAGTGTAGAGTGAGCCACGTCCTGGCCTTCCTCTCTGCTTCCTCAGCCCTGCAAAGCCTAGACAATGCTCTCCTTTCTTTCAGGAAGGGCTTGCCTTTGCAGAAGATAAACTCTCCCTGGTCCCTGGCCCCTTTAGGACAAGCTTCTGGAAAAATCTGATTCCCACCTGTAATCCTGCCCATGAGCACCAGCTGAACGTTCTCCCACAGGATCCTTCCACAACACAAGTCGGACCAGGCTGCTTTCCTGTATAAAACACTCGGGCACCAGCTTACAACGTTCCCGCCACAGACTCGAGTGTTCGAGAGTTAGCTATCGCATTGTCAAAGATCCAATTCTATCCAGCTCTAAACCTCTCTGTGCAGAGTCGGCAGGGAATTCAATTAGAGTGCTTACTGGAGGCCCTTCTCAGTCCCGAGAGAAATCCAGGTCACTTACATGGTGCCCAGAAAGAAGGAAAACGCCTGCTAGCCTTCATGGTGGCCACTGGCACCTTCATTTGCCAACCCTCCTTGACCCTTCAAGTGTGGGTCTCTACAGTGGTTGTACCCAGTGAGCCCAGGCTCTTTGCCTAGGGGCGAGCAGCTATGTCAGGGCCAGGGTTTCTATGATGTCGTGTGGCCCAGGCCACCGGGTTTCTGCCCTTGGCTCTCTGGCTACCCACCAACTATTTTCTTCCCAAACTCGAGCCCGTGGATTCCAGGGCATCATAGTGAGTGGCCCCACAGGACACAGTGATACTGAAGCATAGGGCTTCCGGGGCTGTTGATCCTTGTTTCCTGCGATAGTTAGGGGTTTTGTGTGCCAACATGGCACACGTAAGAAGATAAGGGCAGAATTTAGCCTGTCAATCAAGTCACAGCTCGATGACCTCCTCTGGACATGCGGCCAAGATAAATGGCTCTCTGGAAGTCCGCCCCCCCCCATCCCCACCCCGCCTTCTCCTTCCTGTTGCTGAGCCACGCTGAGACCCCCGGGAGCCCTGTGATGTGATGCAGCCACCGCCATTGGATCCACACCACTCTGCACCCTCCGGCTGTGATGCTCCGGCAGTCTGCATCAGTGCATGTGGCCGCGTGAGTCTAAAGAGGGGCGTAAGGACTGGTATCGAACTGATGGACTTCAGTTTGATTGGGCTGGGATGTTTCACTGATGTCTGATGTAAAGGTCTCATACCTATATGAGTGTCTCTGCACCCCGGCCTAACACGTGTCCTTTGCTAATTCCATGCGTGTATCCATGGACACGCTCCCGCTCTCCCACACGCACCCGTTCAGCCTGCGGGTTTACTCGTAGAGGGCCACTAAGGCAGGGTGGGGTCCACTGTCCTTAGCGCTCACCAACCTGCCAGCGACTTCCCCAGCCTCCATCCTTGTCTCCCTTGCCACCCAGGTGAGCGCTTGTCTAGCGGCTACCCTGCGGCTTCTCTCCCCTCCTGTCCCCTCACAGTCCTTGCAGCCATCAAAGGACGCTCCTTCTGCGTGAAACCATCTCTTGGCTTTTCACGGTGGTGGGCTCCTTCAGCGTTTGTCCTTCAGGGATGGCTTTCACTTGGCCTCACGCTCTCCAGTTCATCCACGTCATGTGGATGGCTCGACGCTTCACTGTAATTCGTTACTGCTGTCCTATAGTCCGCTCTGAAGCCCTGGTGGCAGACTGGATGCACATTGGGCTGCTAACTGCCAGGTCAGTCGTTTGAAACCACCCACCGCTTCTCGGGAGAAAGATAAGGCTTTCTGTTCCCGTTAAGAGGGACAGCCTTGGAAACGCACAGGAGGGGTCTCTACCCTGTCCCACAGGGCCACGTGTTTGGTTTGGGGGTTGCTGTCTTCTGCTGTGAGCAGGTCCCCAAGTTCATGGATCTGGGCATTATTCGGGTTGCCGCCCACCCTGTTGCTGTGGTAAACGGTGCTGCCCACGCTGGGAATCCTTACGATTCTCCTGCAGGGCAGCTGGTGGTCTGACCTTTGGGTGCTGCCACCAGGTCTTTCCTCCCACAGTCTGTTTACACTGCTGACCCTTCCGCTAGCAGGTCGAGTTTCACCTCCCTCATTTTTCACTTCACCTCTTCTGTGTCATCAAATTGCTGTCCTTCCATGTCCCATTCACGGACCAAAAAAAAAGTCACATGGAGTGAGGTCAGGTGAGTCAGGTGTGTGGGGCAAGAGAGGCATGCTTTTTTATTTTTCGCCCTAAACTGGCCCACTGAGACAGCTGCTGTTACACAGTCTTTTCAGAACCTCTAAATAGTAAGTTTGATGAACAGTCTGACCTGGTGTGAAGAACTCCAAATGCACTGAGTTGACATTTGCATCCATTCAGGAAGTTGACGAACGTCCAGAATGAGGTTTGTCATCAATCAACATGTCACCTATTTTGAAACGAGAAAACCACTCGTCACGTACACCTGTGTTTCTCCCATCGCGCTGTCCTTGTGAGCTGTGTTCAACATCACAACAGTTTCTGCGGCATTTTTCCCGAGCAAGAAATAAAATTTCACGGTGACATGCTGTTCTCTTTACATCACAATAAAACGAGGTTCAAACGAAACTGCTTTCACGAAAAATTCACTGTGACTTGAGAGAACCTTCGCAAGTGACACCACTGGGTGCACTGACTCAGAGCGAGCCGCTCGATGCTCACCTAGCGGAAAAGCGCATACTAAGCAAGCCGGTTTTGTGGAGTGTTACCCCTCATTTATGTTCATGAGTAAAAGAAGAAACACAGCTGAGGCTGCATGTGGTTGGACCTGCAAACAGGTAGTCTGGAGATCCTCGCGTCTCTGTCTGTGAGTGTGTGCTGAGTAGACAACGGGACAGGGCGAGGTGGCAGCAGACGGGAAGAGCTGTCAGTCCTGTTTCCACACCACCCCGTCTCCCTTGATTCTGGGGCAGACTTGCACCGTATGAATGGATACTGACCCAGCATCTGGAGAGCTTTCATGTGTGTTCTCAACCCAAATTCAAACTCACTCCCAGCCATTGAGTCGACACAGTAGGACAGAGCAGAATTGCCCTGCGGGTCTTGGGGACTACACAGGAGCAGACAGCCTCATCTTTCTCCTGCAGAGCAGCTGGTGATTTCGAACCATTGACCTTGTGGTCCACAGCTCAATGTGCAGCCCTCTGTGCCACCAGGGCTCCTTCCGTTCAACTGAACTTGGAGTTATATTGAGGGAGTGGTGTGTCGGGCCACCTCAGTGATGCTGACAGGACCCTTGCCCTTGGGGGGCAAACAGCATAGGGAGACAGATGTGTGGATGGCAAGACAGAACCACAGAAAGACCGAGTGAGCCTGCAGAGAGGTGACTGGCCCTGCATGGAGCCCTAGGTTGACTCTAGAGTCTGCACCAGCCGAAGAAAACAGCCAGCCAGGCCTGCGGGAAGGTGGTGGTGGTTGCCTGGGAGATAAAGCTGCAGAGCAGATTATGCGGAATGTGACATGCCAGGAATATAAACCCTAATCCAAGGCCGGGGGTGATGCTTCAAAGATGTGTAAGGAGAGAAGCCAAGTCATTAAAATTTGACTTTGAGAGGTTAGTCTGATTCTCTAAGTAGTTAGCTCACTGCAGTGGAACTCAGGGATTTTATAATAAATGCAAGATGAAAGTGTGTGTGTATGGATGTGTGTGTGTGTGTGTGTGTGTATGTGGTGGGCGGGGGGGCGGAGTGTGGGGGAGCTGGTCTGTGTGCAAGCTCATCTGTCTGTACTTGGTGGATATGCATAGGGGTTTGTCTGTCTGTAGAAAAATCTCAATCTTCTTTTTCTTCCACGATTCTGTTTCCTTGCCCCAGCTGATGCGTGGAGGCCATGGGGAATACAAGGTGACAGGTGACAAAGACAGTATATGAGCGGCTTCAAAAAAGAAAAGAAACCAAAGATACCCAAGTTCCCCATGGGCGAGACGGTAAATCCCGGAGAGGCTCAGAAAATCCTGCCGGAAATGTGTTCTACCTGGCTCTTTGTGTCTTCTTCATTCTCATGCCAACTCAGCTCCAGATGAAAGAGAGGGAGGGGCCAGGAGGGAAGAGAGAAGGGGAGGGAAAGGGAGAAGGCAGGGGAGAGGAGAGGAGGGGAGAAAAAAATTGGAGTGAGAGATTGAGAGAGGGAGGGAAAGAGCGACAGCGAGGAGACTGCAAAGAGGAGAGAGGTGTAGGGACGGAGAGAGACAGAGAGAAGAGGAGAGACAGAGAGATTTAGGTCTGTCGTTTGTGTGGGTGTTTGCCACTGCAGTAAGTGCATCCTTGTACATTTTTAAATGATGCCAGCGCTCGAAAATTGATTCCGCATCTGTTTTCCATTAAAGTCTACATGAGTAATTAACCAATGGGGCCTCGGTGGAGAAGATCCGCAGGCTGATTTACTAGGATGGCGCTGGGCGCTTACCTCCAGGCGGCTCAGGCCCCCAGAGCTCATATTTCTGAGTCTGCTGACATTCCACATTCCGACTCTCGGCAAACCCAGATGCCCGCCAGGTGGCTAAAGGCTGCTTACAAGAAAGTGTCCCCCTGGACTGTTTTCGGTAAATCTGAAAGTAAGCCACAGAGCGACTGGCCAGGGTCCCCCTCTGCAGTGGGGATCCAGGCTCTGTCTTTGTCTCCGAGCTGCCCCAGGCTGGAGGTCTGTCTCCTCTAAGGTGACTCCTGGGGGGCCCTTGGACGCAGGAAGGAGTGTGAGCAGGGGGCAGTTGCAAAATCAACGGCGTTTGTCTTCAGACTCGTGTTCGAACCCCTCGTGTGGACTCCCGTAGAGAGATGGCTGCCACCGAGTTGACTCCTAGGAAAACACCCTCAGGACCACCACATGTGCCAGCCCACCCCGGGCAAGGGTGCCGGTGTGCCTCCCCTCCCACAGCCCCTCCTGGATCCTCTCCTCCACGGGACACGGTGGCCTCCACCGGTGATGCGTCCCAGCAGCGTCTCCACAGCAAGCCGCCGGACAGTGCTCTTTTGTGACCCCTCTCCCTGCCCCCTTGCTAGTTGTTGCAGGTGCCCTGCCAGTCCTTTCTTCCTGGTCTGCCTGAGGTTGAAAGTACCACTGAAAACTGTGTCCCCGTGGGTGACCCTGCTGGGATGTGAAAGACTGCTGACGTGGCTTCCAGTATCATTCACTCTCACCCTCATTTGGTCCCTGGGCACCTCAGACCTCTCCTCATGCTGACCTCCTGGTCCAAAGCAGACCTTCCCTCCTGTCCTTTTTTCCAGCCCAGCCTGGAGGTGAGCAGGCTGAACCACAGATTCCCCGTGAATCCATGTATGGCTGAGAAGACTCTCCTATGGCATCCCTTCCAGAGATCTCTGTGGTGTCACTTGGCTGCCTGGCCAACAAGAGAGGCCGCTGCCAAGATCGCAGCAAAGCAGATATCTTCTGGAGCAATTGGCTTTTCATTGCTCCATTTGGCAAATGGCCCCACTATTAAGTTAACGCTGTGACAGGGGCATTTTGCCGCGAGCTGAACTTGCTTTGAAGAGGTTGAGTGAGCACCAGGACCTTCCAGAAAGGACCATAGATCTCCTTGGGGTCTTACGTAGCGCCAAGGTCAAGCACACGGAGCAAAGCCGCTATTTCACGGTACGGTGGTGGCGGGCTCCTGGCCTCCCCACACATAGCAGGATGCAGTGGGGCCCAGTCCCGTGCCTTCCCCTTGACCAGTGCGGACCAGACCCACGGGGACACGGGTTTCTGCTGGCAGATTTGGGGAAGCACATCCCAGACTCGGCCCTGCTCAGTGTCACCAGCATGCTGCACGTGTCCACACACAGGTGAGCTACCTCAACTGGGGTGCCCACCTGGCGTCCCTCGTGGGAAACGGGCGCTAACCCTTCGCCACCTGGTTTCACTTCCTAGAGGCGCAGCAACACTGGTCACAGTACCCACGGAGCCGCTGGCGGTTCTGAACTGCTGGCCTTGCAGTTAGCAGCCCAACACGTAACCACTAGGCCACCAACCAGGGCTCCCTGATTAAGTAGGAGAGAGAGAGAGAGAGAGAGAGAGAGAGAGAGAGAGAGAGAGAGAGAGAGAGAGAGAGAGAGAGAGAGAGAGAGAGAGAGAGAGAGAAGCCAGGCTTCCTGCTGCAGTCTTGCAGAGAAAGAGGAGTCCCTTGGAGAACCGGATGCTGCATGCGAAGCTTGCTTTCTCTTCATCAGCCGATGCTGACCAGAAGCAGAACAACAACCACAACATTGAAGCCCACACTCATAGCTGGGAAGGAGAATTTCCAGGGCTCTCGGGAACCTACCTGGAAGCTCTAGGGTGTGGCCTACGAGCCAAGATAAGGCAGTTGAAAACCGAAAAACTGAACTCACTGTGCTGGAGTCCACTCTGATTCCTCTGGACCCTGGAAAACCGGGTAGGACTGACTGCGTTTCTGAGACCATAAGCCTGTCTTTCTCCCATGGAGTGGCTGGTCGATTGGAACTGCTGATTTGTGGTTAACCACCCAACGTGTATCCACTAAGCTCCCGGGGCTCCTAAGGCAGCTGAGGTTGATTGAATGAAGGTCATCAGGGTGGGGAGGACACCTGGTGGTGCAGAGGTTGAAAACGCTTGGCTGTTATCTAGGAGTTCGGCACTTCTGACCTGTCAGTCTCTCTGGGAGAAAGAAACGCCATCTGCTGATTGCTGCTGGGTGTCATGGAGCTGACTTCGACTCAGAGAGGCTCGTGAACAACACACTGCCTGGTCCTCCCCCAGCCTCAGAATCACCGCCGTATGTGAGCCTATGGTTGCAGCTGGTGTGTAAATCCATCTCTTTGAGGGTTTTCCTCTTTATCATTGGCCCTCTGTCATACCAAGCAGGATGGCCTCTCCAGGGACCAGTCCCTCCTGATAACACATCCAGAGTGGGAGTACAGGTTTCTGGCTATACTTCTTCCAAGCCAGGTGTAGTAATTAAATAATCTGGTGTCAATTTGAGACTATTAAGAGTGAAGGAGTGGAGGGAGGCTAGCCTGTCAATCAGGTCGCAGCTTGATGACCTTATTTGGAGGCACAAAGGAGGTAAATAGCTCACTGGAGGCCAGATACAGTCTCTGCTTCATCTCCCTGCAAGACTTTCCTGTTGTCAAGCCACATGGAGCTCCACTGATAGAGCCAGAGCCCTGGAGCTGTAGGAGCCACGAGGAGACCCACACCAACTCTGAGATGCTTCCACTGCCACTGGATCCACAGGACTCTCCACCCACTGGCCTGTGAGCTTCCTGCTCCCGACATCATTGCATGTGTTGCTTGAGTTTGAAGAGGGATTTATCAGACCTTTGGGCTAATATTAGACTTACAGACTTGATCTGGACTGGGCTGGGATATTTTCTTAATATACAGTTACTCCTAATATAAAGCTATTTCTTATACACATATACATGTCTATGGATTTATTTCTCTAGTCTACCTGGACTAACGCAGCAGATTTGTTTTTTTCCTTTTAAGTCCATGGTACTTTCAATATTCATTGCTAACACCAGAATGAAATCCATCATTCTCCCCCACCCCATTTTCCTTAATCATTGTTCAACTTTCATGTGTCTATGAGGTCACTGAAAATACTACGGCTTGGCTTAGTCACACCATAGTCTTTAAAGTGCCATCTTTCCTTTTTAACATTTAAAGAGGGCTTGTGCAGCAGATTTACCCAATGCAATAGTCCATTTTATTTTTTGACTGCTGCTTCCAGGGGGATTAATTATTATTGTTGTTGTTAGCTGCCACCGATATGGTCTGCACAACAGAATGAAACCCTGCCCGGTCCTGCGCCTCCCTCACAATGGCTCCTGTGCCCAAGCCCATTGTTGCAGCCACTGTGTCCGTCCATCTCATTGAGGGCCTGCCTCTTCTTCACTGCCCCTCCACTTCACCAAACATGATGTCCTCATCCCGGGTCTGGTCTCTCCTGGTTACATAAAATGTCCAGAGTCTGTCAGATGAAGCCTTGCCCTCCTCGCTGCGCAGGAATACTCTGGCTCCATGATGCCCGAAATAGACCAGTTTGTCCTGGGGCAGTCTTGGGTGCGCTCAAGATTCTTCTCAGAGCGACAATTCAAGTGCACCCATTCTTCTTTGTTCTTCCTGGTGCGGTGTCCCAGCTCGCACGTGCAGAGGAGGCCGTGGGAAACGCCACGACTGTAATCGTAGATCCAAGTGAAAGGGAATCTTTGATGATTCCAATCATTTCTGCTACATTTATCCTGCTATTGATTGTTGGCTGAGTTGTGAGATGTAACCCACACTGATGTCTTTGATCTTCGTCAGCAAAGACATCGATTCTTCTTCGGTGCTCTGTATTCAAGGTCCAACTTTCACCTGCATCGGAGGCGACTGAAAATACCATGCCTCATTCTCAAGGTCACACCCTTCTAAAAATTAGCCGTTACGTAATATTGCTTAAGCACTTCAGTGTGTGGGTGTATGTGTGTGTGTGTAATCATGTGCTTTTACTTGGGTGCTAGAAGAGGCTTGAGAAAGGATTTGCCTCTTAAATGTCTGTGAAAACCAACCCCTTGCTCTGGGTCCAGGAATTCCACTGCAGAGTGGAGGACCCCATGAGACACATTCTGCTTTGATCTGATTGAAGGTCAAACAAACAAACAAAAGTCCCCTAAACAACCACGAGAAGGTAAGACTGGACCACAAACCCCAGATTCTCTGAGAGGTTGAAGGAGACTGGATGAAGGGTGGAAAGATGGAAGCGAGAAGCGAATGCTCCCCAAACGCAGGCTATAAGATACAGTGCACTGCACCTTCAGTGGTGTTCTGTATCAAACTGTGACTTTATTTTGTTTTTTGGAGAGATGGATTAAGGAACCAGATACCGTTTCATAGGGGTCAGGGTGCCATTCCGCCTTTTTGCAACAAAGATGCGTGGGAGTTACTTCGCTGATCTATTTTCAAACGGTTTCATTGGCGCATGGTCCACACACACATCTGACAGTTCAACATTCCCTCACAACAAAGAGGGTTGTGCAGTCACCACCACCATTCATGCTAGAACATTCCCTTCTTTCTTGTTCTCCTTGTTAGGAGCTCCCCATTTCTCCCCAACCTCCCCTGCCACACCCCCAGGAATTAAGAGCGTGGGGCAAGGAGACTGACACCAGCCTAGGTGGGTCTCAGCTGGCTGCTGTGCACCATCTCACCTGCGGACTCTCTGGGACTTGGAAAGAAAGTCCTTCCCGTGACTCTCTCGCGCCCGCCTTGTCTTTCAGCATGGGCTTTCAGCATGGGCTCTCAGCTCCTTCACCCTGGTGAACAATTCTGAATCTACATGGATGATAAAGCCTGGTTTCCCTAAGGAACTCCCGCTGTCTCTGCAGTGCATGGATTTGAACAGCCGGGGCCGGGGAGACTGAGCTTGGAGTCCTGATGCTTCTTTAGTTTCCATGCAGGATGTTGGGCATGAAGTGAAATAGTGAAAAATTATCCGTTTGGCTGGAAAGCAAGGAGACAGATGGGTAGCTCCCACCGGCCCTCCCCTGTGCCAAGATGCCAAGCCGTCAACACCTGCAGAGGGCAGTCCTTTCAATTACCCAAGAGAAACCCAAACTAACCCCACTGCCATGAAGCCCATTCCGTGTCAGTCACCCCCAAATACAAAGCAGAGCTCTCTCTTAGGGGTTCTGAGACTGTATGTCTTTATGGGAGCACACAATCTCATCTGTTTCACTCGGAGCAGGTGGTGGTTTCGAACTGCAGACTTTGTGATTAGCAGCCCAACGCATAACCCCTACGCCACTAGGGCTCCTTAATCCAGGAAAACTCACTGCCATTGAGTCAATGTTGACTCATAACCACCTTATAGGACAGGATAGAGCTGCCCCTGTGGGTTTCTGAGACTCTCACCCTCTCTTTCTCCAGAGGAGCAGTTGGTGGTTTCAAACTTCTGACCCTGCAGTGAGAGGCCCAATGCATAACCACTCTGCCACCACGTCTCTGTAATAAGCCAGGAAAGACTAGCAGATGGTTCACGGTGCTTCCAGTTACTTTACCAGCTTTTCACAAATGAGAATTCTGCCCTTGAAGCAACCGGGGAAGCAGAGGCTGGGAAAGAGGTTTTGGAAGGCTGCCATGTTGTGTGGGGCAGGTTGGGCACTGCCCACAGGAGCCGTGGATCCTGAATGCACAGAAGGATCTGCAGACCCGTATGGCAGCAGCTGGCAAGGTCATGGATTCAAGTAGGTGGCCAGGACACAACCCTCCTGTCTCTCCGATTTATCTCTTCCTTATACCACCCAATTGTCTGCCTGTTTTAGACCCTTTCCCTTTTCCCTCAGCAGAGATGTCACTCGGAGGACTAACGGTAAACCTGGTCCAATCCTGTGACAGCTGGACAATGACTCGGAGACAGAACAAGAATTGATGCCTTTGAAGCACGGTGTTGGCAACCTTATTGGCTACGCTATGGAGCTCGGATGGTCTGGTGATTATGCCTTGGGTTGATAATCACAAGGTTGGGAGTTTGAGACAAACCGCCTCTCCAAGGGATGAAAGAGGGGGCTTTCTACTCCCTGAAAGAGTTGCTGTCTTGGAAGCCCCATGGGCAGTTCTCCTCTGCCCTAGAGGGTCACTGTGAGGTGGAATCAACTCCACGGCAGGGGAGTTGTTTTGTTTGTAGTGGGCTGCAGAAGAAAGAACCAGTCTGTCTCTGAAGAACCACAGTTGCTGAGAGGAGAGAGCGAGGCTTGGTCTCATGAACTTGGAACAGTCAGCATGAACTGAAGGGCCGATCCCTGGAGAAAAACATCACACCTGGCCAAACAGAGTGCCAGTGAAATGAAGGAAGGAAGGAAGGAAGAGGAAGAGTCTGGATGAGGCGGAGGGACACCGCGGCTGCAACATGGAGCTCAACAATCACACGGGCACCGCGGCTGGACGGATGGACACGGGCATAGGACCACGGTGACGATGGCGCAGGTGTCTTGTTCTCTTGTGTGTCAGGTCGCTGTGGGTCACTGGCACCTAACAACAATAACAACACCTTCACAGAACCGACACCCTCCTCTTCCCCCCGCCCCCCGGGAGCAGCTGGTGGGATGGAACCACTGACTTTGGGGTGAGCACCAGCCCAATTATGACATCTGAGAGAAGCTGGTCTTCTTGCCGGTGTCCACTTCCTGCCTGCCGTTGCCGGGCAGGGTCATGTTGAACTCTTCAAGTCCCTGCTCCGACTGACTCTCATCTCATGCACAGGAGCAGCCCCGGCCCCCCATAGCCACCGCCTCACAGCAGAGAGCTGAGCCAGGTAGGTGGGTGTGGGGAGCACCAGGGATTGCCAGAGGAGCTAATTAATGCATCTGTCTTGGGGGTGGGGGGTGGGGAATGACAGCCAGAACGCTCCCTAGAGGCAAGGCTGGGGAGACATGTCGTCTGGAGAGATCAGTCCCTGGAGAAGGACATCACGATTGGGAAAGTTGAGGGGCAATGAAAAAGAGGAAGGCCCTTGATGAGATGCTCTGGAACCTCCCAATTGTGAGACTTGCACAGCCCCGGGCAGGGTCTTGTCCTGCCCGACATCGGGTCACTGTGAGTCAGAACCAACTCCACTGCATGGCATCACATGACATTCACAGCCAGCTCTCCGGTGGCTGACATCCGAGAACGGTCCAGTTTTCATTCAAATCGCAGCTCCAGCGCTCAGTCTTGCTTTGTCCAAACCTGGACCCAATGCGCCCTGAGGGTGTTCAGTCGCTCTGACAACTTCATCTCTGTCATGATGCCATCATGACACCCCCCACCCCGCCCCACCCACCCACTGCAGGGCTGGGGCAGCATGGCCCGCTGCTGCAAAGCTTTCCGAGTCACCAGTCCCTTTTCTGCAGAGATTCCCAAGAGACCCCCACGCATGCCAGGGCCAGCAGCCTCCGGGGACTGCAGGCACCCCTCCCCTGGATGTGACCATGGGACCCCTGGACATTCAAAATGAGCAGTGAAGAATGGGACACCACCAGAGGAGGCCACAAGTGCTCCATGTCCCCACCCCAGAGCCCCCCTTGGGCGTGGGGCACCTCGGAACCCCTCTGAATTGGCCAGCACCTGACCATCTAGTTTCTCGCTAGGGTGACCTCATGGGGCTTGTCTGTAGCCACCTGGCTGCCCTAGTCATGCATCTGCTGCTGCAGACTAAGCCTCCCAGGGGGCCCTGGCCGGGGACAGGAACTAGCAGAGGTTGCCATATGGGCTCAAGAAGTCTGTGCAGCTTCTCCCGGGCCTGCTTCTCTAAGCCGAGTCCAAACAGACAGACCGCCCAGGATTCCCAGGGGAGAAACAGATTCTCCAGGAATGCTCCAAGTGGACCCTATCTTTGGGGTAGGGGGGGGGTCATTCCACTAGCCGGGTAGGATTCAAGAGTCCAGGACAGGCCCCCAGCCTGATGGCTGCAGGAACACACAAGCCACCTGGTGGGCCTGACTCCATGCTGCTGTGTGCAAGCTTGTCCCGGGCTGGCAGGTCAGTGGGCAAAGCCGAAGCCCCGGCCCAAGCTGCAGCGTGCAGAGCCTGCACTGGGATCAGACCGGCCAGGCCAGTGACACCGCCCGGTTTCAAACATGGAGAAAGAGGAGAAATGGCCCAGCCGCCCCTCAGCGGGCCTGCCTGGCCGTGTGCGCTGAGGCTCCCGAGCCTCTTCCTGAAGCTTTTGATAATTATCTAATTGGTCTCCAATCTCCATAGACGCTGTTTGATCTGCTTTTCGGAGTGCCTGGCTTGACAGCTCCCCTCCGATGAAAGGCCTGCCCTCTCTCCTGCCTCCTGATCACAGAGCACATGGCATCCCGGGATACACAGTGACGGGACGGGGAGACTGATGCCTGTGTGACTGGCCACGTGCGTGATTTTCCTTGGAAATCACCAGGCAGAGCTAGCTGAGGGTGCAATAGTGACCTTGAAAGTAACACCTGGCTACAGAGGGTTCGACCAGTAGTTGGAACTGTCGAATGCAGAGTGGGCGATCGGAAATGTACAAACAAAACCAAACGCACTGCCATCCCACACTGCACGGCACTGCTGACCCCCGGCGATCCGACAGGCCAGGGGAGAGCAGCCCCGGTGGGTTTCTGAGACGGTAATCCTTTATGGGAGCAGAGGGACTCCTCTTTCTCCAGAGGAGCAGCTGGTGGTTTCCAACAGCTAACCTCAAGGTTAGCCACTCACTGTGTAGCCCACTACGCCACCAGGACCCCTGTAAAAGGTAAACTCTCACCTCATTATAATTTTAAAAGATGTTCTATACAGTGATGTATATACCTACGCCTAGACCAAGTACTAGAAATAGGAGACCTTGACCTAGACCTAGATCTAGACCTAGAAACACTTAGACGTAGACATTGGAGAAAGAGGGGGGGGGGGTGTTTCAATCCTGTAAAGAGTTAATCTCAGAAACTCACAGGGGCAGTTCTACCCTGTCCTATAGGGTCATTGCGAGTCAACCTCAATTCGATGGTGGTGAGTTCGGTTTTGACTCGGTCCATCTGGAGGTAGGGGTGGAGTTCAGCCTACCCATCAAGCATCAGCCTGGTGATGCCGCCTTTTTATAAGAGACGCAGAGGAGAACTGAGCTCTGTCTGGCCCTTCGCCCTCCTGCTGGTCTGGGTCTTGTGGCTCCTGTCTGGTGGCTCACGGATCCCTGGAGCTGTGGTGCCCTGGCATGTCCCTGCAGACCTTGGATCCATGTGACTCTGCATCCACTGGCCTGTCGTCTCCCACCTCCCCACTTCACCTGAGGCATTGGCAGCTCCGTGGGGCTGAAGCAGCTTCGGGCTAGCATCAGACCTATGGCCTTGCGCTGGACTGGACGGAGCCATGTTCTTGATATAAAGTCCTTTCTAGTGCATGTGAGAGTTCCTGGTTTTGTTTCTCTAGCAAACTCAGCGCAACCACAAGCCCCAGGAGTAGTTTATAGAGGCCAGTGGTCTGGTTCGCAGTAAGTCTTGGGGCTGGCACAGCGCTGGGAGGCATTTTGGCCATTCAGGGCCGACTCAACGGTCACCACCAACAGCAGAGATGACAACCCACACTGGGTCCAGGGGGCCTGCCATGGGGACCACAGCATCTGGAAGCGTCTCTGGCTCACTCACCTGTCATCACGATAGTGGGCGCCCAGGCGGAGAAAGGGATGGCCAATTGACAGAGCGCTGGTGACAAGGGACTCAGAGTCTGCAGAGCCATTTCCAAAGCTCCGCACGCTGAGGTCCCCCCTTGACACCTCAGTCACTGGCCTTCGCCCTGAGTGAGTGGTGGATGGTGGGAGGTTGGGGAGGTGGACACCGCAGGGGCTGCCCTGACCCTGCTGTCTCCATATCCTATGTGTGCCTCTCACTCTCCTGACCCGTCCCTCCTCCCTGCCCGTCCCCTTTCCATCTCTCGCATCATTTTGGTTTACCAGTAACGTGACCATCGTGTGGTAGGATATAGTCTCCTCCATCATTGTTACCCTTCATGGTGATGCAGTGGCTACGCGTGTTGGGCTGTCATCGCAAGGCCAGCAGCTTGAAACCACCCCCAGCCCCCCACTCCACAGGAGAGAGAGGAGGCTCTCTATTCCTGTAAAGAGTTTCCGTCTCAGAAACCCACAGGAGCAGTCTACTCTATCCTCTAGGCTTGCTATAAGCCAGAATCAACTTCACGGCAATACGTTTGGACTTTGGGGCTTGGCTAGACTTAGCCCGCCCCATTCCATCCACCCTTCGGCAAAGGCCTTTTCTGAGCGTTTCTGCCGTCTTGGCTTTGAATGAGTGCATTATGGACCTGTCTCACGCAGTGTCTCCTGGGTTCCTTACCAAGTTGCTGACACTGACGTGCCCCTGGCTGGCCTCACGGGCATGCCTCGGTACCCCGCGCTTCACGGACGGGCGCCGAGGTCTCCACCCGTGGAAGGTCTGTGACCATCCTGCTTTGGTGCCATTTTCCCAACACCGTGTTCGCTCCATGGCTCTGTGGCCCATTTCGGCCTTTCCCACAGGACTTCGACATCGTCATCCTGCTCTTGCACGCTTCCCGGTCCAGTGCCAGCCGGGCTGGGAGAGCAGAAGACGTGCATCACTCCCATCACGGTCCTAGTTGCGTCCTCACGCTGGGCCGGCAACACGCAGGCCTGACCTCTGCAGGCTGCCTGTGTTTTCAAGAAGTTTGGAGCCTGGTAAGCACAGCCGCAAACCTGGGTGACCCCCCTCCCTCCTGTGTCTTGTTTCCAGGGGCAACTGCTCGATCGCCTATGGCATATTGAAATCTCTTCCATCCTAATAAAAAATAAAATCTGATCTCAACCACAATCCTCTCTAAGCATGCCGCCTAGCTCCCTTCTCCCAACCCCCACCCCCACCCCGCATGCCTTCAAATGTCTGAATGTAGGCATGTGGGCGGTGGACGGTGGAACAGGGAGGCCGCAGAAGGACAGATGCCTTCCAGCAACTGCGGTGTCGGTGACAGATCCTGACTGTATTGTGGGCCGCCAGAAAAAACAAAAACCCCAAACCAAGTTCGCTGTCACCGAGTCCGCGCTGATGCATGGCGACACACCGTGCGTTTCTGAGACCATCACTGTTGGCGGGAGTAGAAAGCAAACACCTCATGCTTAGAAGAAACGCAAGCAGAAGGCTCCTTAGAGACAAGATGGCAAGACCGCGTCTCCATTTTCTGCGGCGTTCCCCTCACTGTGACCAACCCCAAACTCAATGCCATCGGCTTGACTCCAACTCAGAGTGACCCAATAAGTGGTTTCGGAGACTGTGAATCCCTACAGGCACCAACAGCCTCATCTTGCTCCCATGGAGCGACTGGTGAGTTTGAACCAGCTGTGTCAGTCTGGGTAGACCAGAGAAACCAATTCTTAGACACTCATATGTGAATAAGAGAGAGTTTTACATCAAAGAGCAATTGTACATTAAGAAAACATTCCAGCCCAGTCCAGATTAAGTCCATAAGTCCGATATTAGCCCATATGTCGATACTGGTCCATAAATTCCTCTTTAGACTCACGCAGCCATACAATGACACTGAATGCAGGATGATAACAGGCCCATGGGTGGAGAGTCTTGTGGATCCAGTGGCGGTGGAAGCAGCTCAGTGCTGGCAGGGGTCTCCACGTGGCTCCTCCAGCTCCAGGGCTCTGGCTGCATCAGGGTAGCTCCATCAGGCTCATTGTCAGTAATGTCGTCGCACAGGGAGAGAGTGAGTGCCATCCCTCCAGGGAGCTATTTATCTCCTTTGCACCTCCAAATGAGGCATCAAGCTATGCCCTGATCGACAGGCTGGACTCCACCCCTCCACAAACGACACCACATCATGTAACTACCACACCACCTACCTTGGATTAGCAGTCCCATGTGCCTCGGCGCATCCGAACGAGTCGACTCTGAAACGGACAAGAATGACGCTGGAAACCCGTTGGCATGTTTGTGTGTAGACAAGTGTATCATGATCTTTATTGCGCGCTGGCGTGTAAATAAACCTAGTGTCTTTTGCATATTAAACTACTTGAATTTTTGCGGGAACAATACTCTTCTGTGTGAGACGAGGGGGGATATTTTTTAAATCTTGTAACCCGACATTTTTCAACTTGAGGTATAAAGTTCTTGGCAACATTGAAATGTCAAATTGCACAAAACTGCAGTTCATAGAGGAAGCTCCTTCCACGCCCGTGTTCCTGAGGGGAATGAAAAGAGCAATTTATAAAGTCCCACTTCCATCACAGGAGTGCTCTGACTCTCGCTCAGAGACTTTGGGGGGACCTGAGGCATAAACATGGCGGAACAGAATTGGTGCTGGCCCCTGAGTCCCAGGCCCTCCATCTGCCAACTCACTGCCACCGAGTCGATGCCAAGTCAGGGCGACCTTGTAGGACAGGGTAGACGTGCCCTGTGGGTTTCGGAGACTGTAACTCGTCACGGGAGTAGAAAGCTTCATCTTTCGCTCAAGGATCTGCCTACAGTGACACCAAAAGGTCCCAGCGAAGCCACCGCGCCCCCTGTGAGACAGTGCTGTGGCTCTCACTGCCCCATAGAAACTGGGCAGTTCTTGATCAAAAAGTGGGAGGAGGTTTTCAAACACATTGCCCCAGGTTGTCCAACAGAGATGGGGCTACCTGAGACCAATCAAGTCGGAGGACAGCAATTAGCGCGATGGCTGGGACTCTCCGCCGTCCGCCCACCCAGGCAAAGATGGGAAACCGGGACACCCGAGCCAGCTCTTGACGATGACTGGCTCCCTCTGCATTTCTAAAGACAGGGGGCCCTGGTGACACAGTGGTTACGTATTGGGCTGCTAGCAGCAAAGTCAACAGTTCGAAACCACCAGCTGCTCTGAGGGAGAAAGACAAGGCTTTCTACTCCTGTAAAGAGTGACAGTCTGAGAAAGGCACAGGGGCTGTTGCAGGACTGCTATGAGTGGGAATCAGCTCCATGCCGTGAGGGAGGGAAATTTTCAACGATGTTTCACCTGCAACTGTCTGGGTGGATTAAGTTTTTCATTTTATATCGTGGCTTTTAGTAACACTTGATTAATTTAGTACTAAGAAGTGATTTTACAGTATCAGTTAGTACTGTGCGTGGGCCATTAGGCTGCTCACCACAAGGTCGGGGGCTCAAACTCACCAGCTGCTCCACTGTAGAAAAATGAGACTGTCTGTTTGCTCCCAGGTTCGAGTCCCCGTGAGACAGACTGAAGAAGGCATTGGAATGACGGTGCTGCGAAAGAATACTGACGGTGACAAAAAGAACCGACGGATCGGTCGGGGAAGAAGCACGGCAAGAAGAATGCTCCTTAACGGCAAGGGTGGCGGGACTTTATCTCACGTCCTTTGGACGTGCTGTCAGGAGAGGTCAGTTCCTGGAGCACATGCTTGGTAGAGGGACCGTGAAGGGCAGAGCAAGACCCTCCACGCATAGATCGACACAGTGGCTGCATCGATGGGCTCAAACCCAGCAACGGTGGAGAGCATGGTGCAGGACCAGGCAGTGTTTCTTTATGTTGTATGCAGGGTCCCTGTGGGTCAAAACCAACTCCACAACCCCTGACAACAGCCACCTGACTCAGATGTGACTTGGTGGCAGTGAGACTTAATACGCAGACTGTGCTAGTTATATAATCATTTATCGATTTGAGAGGATTCAGAGTGAAGGGGTGGAGTCTAGTCTGTCAACCAGGTCATAGCCAATCAGGCCTCTGTGTGGGCATGGCCTTCTCCAGAGGATTCTGGGAACTCTGGTATTCCCCCCTGGAGGTGGGAGACACTGCAGTGTGAGCAAGACAAACGCATGGGTAAGAGGAACAGAAGTGACAAGCAGGGAGCAAGGCATTCTGGATGGAGCAGGAGCAATCAGACGCCACGTTAGCCCCGAGTGGCTACGTAAAGCTCAAGGCTCGGTACAAGGTGAACGCCTGGGCCCTTGGTTCAAAGGATGCAAAAAGCGGATCATGGTACGTCCTCACATGGGAAGGGTTTTCTTTTCTCTCTATCTCCCCCCCCCCAGACCCCACCCTCTTCTCAAAAGGCCCTGTAGTGTTTTAAATTTGCTATTTAATTGAAGAAAAAGGTTAAGAGTCAGCATGATTTTTACCATTCATGTTTATGTTGTGTGTGCCAGGTAAGGTTTCGCGTCAACTTGGCTGAGTCGGGATTTTCAATGGGTTGGTGGTTAAGAATTAGTAAACTCCACTCTGTACTCCATGATGGGGTCTCCTTGGGGGTGTGGAGGCTTGCTATGTTTGGAGTCCGTGTGTGTCTTCTCATCCTGCCTCCAGTTCTTTGGACTTGAGCCACCAGCCTGCCACATTGCCCAGTGATCCTGGGCGTCATCTACCACTTGCTGCCTTAGCTGCTGCCCTTGCATTCAGTCACCTCTGCACCCAGAAGTAGCCGTCTGGCCTGTCGATATTGGGGTTATCAGTCCCTGTAGCTCTAGGTGTCAGGGGAATCCTCCAGTCTGACATCTGGCCCAGGTACTTGGAACTTGCCCCCTTCTACAACTGTGTGAGTTACTTCCTTGATCTAGACCTCTCTGTGTATATACATAAATAAACTTCACTGATTTGCTTCTCTAGAGAACGGAGCCTAAGACATGGTGCAATGCCAGTTTTTGATGTAAATTACAGAGCATTGAGCTCATAGGCAGAAACACTCCCATTACCCACTTCCTATTTGGGGACTTGTATGTGTACACGTTTCAGTCTCCCCAGAGTAGGGAAAACACGACACACAAATAACACAACTGTTTTTATTCCACTTCTCAATACACACACTTGTACCAACACTCCCTGTCTTAGGCTTCTTGAAGAATAAGAAAAGATCCTGAGAGGGTGCAAATAGTTCACAAGCTCAGCTGCTCACCCAAAGATTGGACGTTCAAGTCTACCCAGAGGTGCCTTTGAAGAAAGGCCTGAGAATCTACTGATGGAAAAGCAGCCACAAGAACTCAGAGGAGCACAGTTCTACTCTGACACATATGGAGTGGCCGTGAGTCAGAGCCGACTCATCAACAACTGGCTCTGATCGTGTGGCTGCTCAGCACCGTGAAGCCAGCTCTGACCAGGACAGTTAGATGAAGCACCCACCATAAAATGCAGGTTATGAAGGACATTTCAGACTATAAAAATCCAAGGCCGGGAGGCACCGTAAACCCATGGTGCTGATCTTGGGTGCTATGGAATTAGCTCCGACTCACAGTCGTCCTGCGCACAACACAATGAAGCTCCGAGCCTGCCCATCCTCACGATCATTGCTGAGCTCCTTGTTGCGCCCACGGTGTCCACCCAGCTTACTGAGGGCCTTCACTTTCCCGAGCCTGGAGTCCTTCTCCAGGGACGGCTCCTTCCCTACAACACGTCCAAAGTTCACGCGACAAAGTCTTGCTGACCTTGCTTCTAAGGAGCATTCAGTTCTGTTTCTTCCGGGACAGATTTCCTTGTCCTTTTGGCAGTCCATATACGTTCCGCCTTCTTTGCAACAGCGGATCTCAAACGCATCCCTTCTGTGGTCTTCCTTCTTCGCTGGCCAGCTTTCACAAGCACAGGAGGTGACTGAAAGTACCATGCCTGGGGACAGGCTCACCTTAGTGCTCAGAGTGGTGACATTACTCTTGCACACTTGGAAGTCTTGCCCAGTGCAATGCATCATTTCATGTCTTGACTCTTGCTCCCATGAGGCTTTCCTCTAGTAAAATAAATAAATAAATAGGTAACTGAAACTCATACCTAAGAATCCTGCAGGTGTGAGACTATTTTTATATGTTCTAGCTCATCTCAAAAGCAAGACATCATCTGATAGACCATTGTGATAGAAGCATGAGAAGAATATTCCAAGTTCTCACTGGTCCAGAGTGCGTTCCAGGGTCCTGAGTCACATTATAAGGAAATAGTTCTCTTTGTTTGTTAGTTTTTATATGATCCTATGCTTATTAAATCATGTTGCTATGATTACCTTGCTCTGTACCCTGGGTCATTACTATGAAATACTGAGTCACCATGCCCAGCTTGTTGAGGATTACTTTGTAACGGAGCCAATATTTAATGAATGAATCACATCTCTTTGCTTTTCAAATCGCTGTCACATGAGCACCAGTAGTGAGACCCCTACCTACTCCTACTGGTGTTAACAAATTTGAATTTTAAACATCTTATTGAAGTACCATTATCAGACTTTATAGACAACACCATACTTTATTTATTTATTTAGTCCAGAGATTTGACCTTTTCAGTTGTGGATGAGAAGCCCTGGTGACACTGGAGTGGGTTATACATTGGGCAGCTAACCACAAGGTGGGCAGTTCAACACCACCAGGTGCTCCAAGTTAGAAAGATGAGGTTTTCTGTTCCTTTAAAGATTTACAGTCTCAGAAACCCTTGGGGGCAGTTCTACTCCGTCCTATAGGATCACGGTACCACGAACTCGAGGGCAGTGAATTCTTTTGCTTTAATATTGTAGATTAGCATGCTATTTAACTGCTTGGTTGTTTTCTTTTTGAATGTAAGTCTAAACCATGGTGAAAACGTTTGTCATGGTGTGCCTGTCCCTGGATATTGCGAATGGGTCTGTTAAGATCAAGTGCTATCATGAGGAGGACGAGACAGCCGATACATTTCTCATTTTTAATATGACATTTTACCCACACAAGTAATTTTTAGTATCTTGCTGTGCTTGTGAGGGGGTTTGGGGGGTTGAAGGACAAATAAATTAATTATTGATCCTCTTTGTTAATACCCCCTCCAGAAGTGGCAGAGGGCTGTGATGTGAAAGGTCAGCAGTTCAAAACCACCAGCAGCAGCTCTAGCGGAGAAAGACAGGACTTTCTACTCCCATGAGGAGTTAAAATCTGAGCACTCACTGGAGTCAGCACTGACTCTATGCCGATGAGTGAGGACTGGAATGATTTAAATGACTGTCTTTTCATTAGGTTATCTTTTTGAAGTACATATGGTATCATTTTGTATGTCCTCTGCAGCGTGGGTGTTAATAAAACTATCGGTACAAGTTGATGGTGTAAGCCCACGTGGAGAGATCTAACATAATCCTGTCTGCGGCCAGCATCATTTCGGAGTTGGCTGTTTCATTGTTCGACTCTTCCTCTCGTAAGCACACCTGGATTAGCTTCCAGTTTTCCCTTGCCATAGAACGCTGTGGTGACCATGGCAGGAGAAGTCTCTCTGCTTATCTGCACGCGAGAGGGAAGCCATTAGAAGTGCTAGGTGAAAAGGTTCATTTTTACAGGTGGCTTCTAGGTAGTCTCCAAAGAACTTTGGCAACAGATCTCGTCTCCCAATACCCACAGCAATATCCAGATCCTGACCAAAACAGCCCCACAGATAGGTGGACTCCATTAGGACGAGGTTCAGAAATTACAATGGATTGGAAAATCGCATCATTCTCATTGTGAATTTTAAAGAAACATTTAGAAATCACCTCCTTTACCTTATGAGGATTGACATGCTGGCCGGAAGAATGGACTCCAATCTGGGAACAATGGTGAGGGGGGGGGGCAGGACTGTGCAGTTTTCTGTTCGGCTGTACATCAGGTCACTATGAGTTCATTCCGAGTCCATAGCCTCTAACAACAAACAACACCCAGTGAGGATCCCTAGTGACACAGTGGCTATGAGGTGGGCTGCTAACCTCAAGGTCAGCAGTTACAAACCACCAGCTGCATGGGAAGAACTGGAGGAAATTATGCCAAGCAGAGGAACCAAGCACAAAGGGACAAGTACAACATGAGTCCACTGAGGATAGGGAGATAGCACCAGACTTCAACCCGGTGTGCCAAGACATGAATCCAACACACCAGCATGAAGCAGGGAACCAATAGAGAGGTCTTTGGGGCTGGCCCCAATCCCAACTATGTGGACTCCACCCCCTCCCCTAGCAGGAGAATGCACTACAAAGGACAGAGCTGAAGCTACAGCTCAAGGGGAGCTGGGGGGAGGGGGGAGAGGGCGTGTCTGATCAGAGCACACAGGAGCAAACGAAGAGGGAAGAGAGAGTGGAACACATCCTGGTCCACCAAGTCCTGAGGATGATATTCCTGCTCAGAGCAGCCAATGCACAAAGAGGACCATAGGGCCACCCCCACACCCCTATGAGATACAATGTCCCTTGCTGGCTGACCCATATCACTATGGGAGACAACACTGGAGGCACAGTTCAGGAATTGTGCCCGATCTGACCCCACCACACCAGGGCAAAATGCTAAAGGCATGCAACAGAGCAGCAAGGGGAACAAAGCAATGAAGTGCCTGGGGAATCCCAAAATAGACTGTGGGGCCAGGGTGTGGCACCCTATCAGACTTGACCAGAAAACACTCCTAAAGGTCAACAAACAGACCTGGAACTATTTATAGGCTTTTCTCCTTTTCTGTCATTGTTTGTTTTGTTTTCTTTTGTTGTTTTGCTCTGTCTTGTTTTGTGCTTATTATTGTCTCTGCATGTCTATCGAGATAAGACAGGTGGGATAAACAATCCAGGGGGGAAACAATGGACCGACCAGTCAGTGGGGACCTGGGAGAGGGGAGGCAGGGAAAGGACATGGGTATTAACAAATCCAGGGGCAAGGGAACAAGTGATCTAAAATCAATGGCGAGGTGAGCGTAGGATGCCTGGTAGGGCTTGATCAAGGGCAATGTAACAGAGAGGAATTACTGAAACCCGAATGAAGGCCGAACATGATAGTGGGACAAGGGGAAAAAGGAAAAAGAGGAAAAAACTAGGAGGAAATGGACATTTATAAAGGTCTAAATACAGGCATGCACATATTTAAATATATTTATATATAATGATAATGGAAACAAATCTAGGTACATATATTTATATGTTAAGTATCAAGGTAGCAGAGGAACATTGAACCTCCACTCAAGTACTCCCTCAAGGCAACAACACTTTGTTCTAATAGCCTGGCATTCCATGATGCTCACCTTCCTGACACAATCGCTAAAGGCAAAGCAGGTGCATAATCAAATGTGGTGAAGAAAGCTGATGGTTCCCAGCTATCAAAAGATATAGCATCTGGGGTCTTAAAGGTTTGATGATAAACAAGCGGCCATCTAGCTCAGAAGCAACAAAGTTCACATGGAAGAAGCACACCAGCCTGTGTGATCATGAGATGTCAATGGGATCAGATATCAGGCATCAAAGACCCAGAACAAAAAAATCATATCAATGTGAATGAGAGGGAGTGCAGAGTAGAGACCCAAAGCCCATCTGTTGACAATTGGACATCCCTTTACAGAAGGGTCATGGGGAAGGAGATGAGCCATTCAGGGTGCAGCATAGCATGGGTGAAACATACAACTTTCCTCTTGCTCTTTAATGCTTCCTCTGCACCACCACCCCCACTATCATGACTCCAATTCAACCTTAAAAATCTGGCTAGACCAGAGCATGTACATGGGTACAGATAAGAGCTGGAAACACATGGAATCCAGGACAGATAAACCCCTCAGGACTAATAATGAGAGTAGTGATACCAGGAGGGGAAGGGGAAAGTGTGAGTAAAAAGGGGGAACTGATCACAATGATCTACATATAACTCCCTCCCTGGGCGGGGGGTGGGGGGACAGAAAAGTCGGTGAAGTTAGACATCAGTCAGTGTAAGACATGAAAAAAATGTATAAATTATCAAGGGTGTGTGAGGGAGGGAGTGGGGGGAGGGGGGAGGAAATGAGGAGCTGATACCAAGGGCTCAAGTAGAAAGAAAATGTTTTGAAAATGATGATGGCAAGAAATATATAAATGTGCTCGACACAATGGATGTACGCGTGGATGGTGCTAAGAGCTGTATGAGCCCCAAATAAAATGATTTACAAAAAAGCAAAGAGGGGCACCTTGTATGTTAGCATCAGCATTACTTTGGCTCCTAAAGGTTCACTGAGTAGGGATTTTTGGTCCACAGAAGAACTCTGATACAGCTCTCCTTTCTTGCTGTAGTCATGTCCTGCTTCTGTTTTCCCAATTCTCTATAATGCTTTCAGAGACAAAAGGTTGTGGAGCCACACCTCAGGAAAAACCCCTTACCTTTATCTCAAAAAGATTATGAAGAAATAAAAGATATACTGCCACACCCTGGGGGGAAAAAAAAAGCAAAGAGAAGAAACCGCCAGACACTCCAGGGGAAAAAGGAGAAACTCTCAATTCCCACAAAGAGTTACAGCCTCAGAAAGCCACAGGGCCAGTTCTGCCCTGTCCTGTGGGGTGGCCGGGAGTCAGAATGGACCTGATGGCAGTGAGCTAACTGAGCTGCCTGAGAGAGAACTACATGGGGGCCGCCTACCACTCCCACCCCTTCGGATCAGTCGATGGGCCCTGATAGAGTGGGAGGAGAAGGTGGACTAGAAACAGGCCAGTGGAGCCGGCAGGGAAGGGCTCTGTGGGACGACTGCCCTGAGAGACGCTTCAAGCCCTGAGCCCAACTAACCCTGAGCCGCCTGGAGCTCAGTGGCCTACTTGGCTCAAAAGAAGGAGCACTGTCAGCCTGTGGGCACTGTGTTCTCTCTTTGTACGGCCATCCAGATGAGACTAACACACAGGAGGAGTGTCCTAGTTCCCTAGAGCTACCACGACAGACACACCACCAGGGAGGAGGATTGTAACAATCAGGAAGGTGTTCACTCCCCGTTCAGAGAGAGACACACGTGTGAATTCATGGAGCGGGCTCTCAGGGAAGGCTCTCTCTGGGTGTCGGCTCTGGAGGAAGGTCCTGGTCACTTCGGAGCTTCTGTCCCGGGCCGTGTTCATGTACCTTGGCATCTGTCTTCCCCCGGCTCTGCTGCTGGGTTTCGTCTCTTTCCCATCTCAAAGGAGAGCTGTCTAAGATGCGCCCTGTGCTAATTGTCTCACTGACAGAACAAAAACGAGCCATTCTTAAATAGGCGTGTATAGCCACCGGTAGCAGAGGGCAGGATTTACAGCAGCTCATTAGACAGGCCAGGAGGGACCAGCCCTGGAGAAGATCATCCTGCCTGGTTGAGAGTCGTGGAAAAGAGGAAGACCTTCAGTGCGATGGGTGGACACTTGGGCTGCAGGGATGGCCGTAAACATGGCACCAGCTGTGAAGGTGGCACAGGTCTGCTGGGCTGCGCCCTGCTACACCTGGGGTCTCTGTGAGCCAGAAGCTGCTTGGCCATACCTAACAGCAGCCACAGTAATTTGGGTAGGACACTTCTTTCCCCAAAGCGCCCAGGGGCAGGTGTACCCTGGCTTACAGGGAGGCTATGAGTCGGGTCAACTCGATGGCAGGGAGTTTGTTGTGTTGGTTCTCCATAACAAGAAGTGACAGGGGCAGAGACACTGCAGGGATGGAAACAGCAACCAGATGGGGAATCACGGGGACAGCTGCGCACGGTGAGGGATGTGCCCAATGTCTCTGGACAAATGATGTGGGGGGTGAATGGGAGCATACCCTGCAAGCCAACCTTCGCCTACAGCACAGTGAGCTCTGATTTCAACTTTCATTCCTGTGTGTGTCTAGAAGTCCAGTGGGCAACCACGGGCCCGGCATCTCTCGGAATGAATTCAAAGACCACCCTATTAATCACACGAAAGACATCAACAGAGGTGAAGGCGTACCAAAAATGCTTTTGATAAAATCCCATTTCCCTGCCCTAATCTAAAACCCAAAACAAGAGAGAACGGAAAAACAAAACACACTCTCACCTCATCCTTCATCCACTTGGCAGAGAGCACCTCTCAATGCTGGAGGAGCACCATCCTTCCCGAGGGCCTTCACGGCACGGGCACCTAGCTGAGCCCCAGTTGCCCGAATGGCCATCATTATTGACCACTGGACCACCGCCCCTGGGCCATGGGCTTTCTGAAAGGCGTAAGCAGCAGGCTGAGGAAGTAAAAACCAGGGTGTCTGCAGAGAGCATGATCGTCCCCTCCAAGATGATGGCAGATGACCCACTGGGGAGAACCCGTTCACGACGGACCAGGAGGTCCCTCCGGCCTTGACATTGCCTCTGGGTTGTCCTGCTGAGTGAGCACCTTCCACCCTCAGCCACCGAGGACCTTCTTGGGCCAGTGACCGTGGTTTCAGCCTGCTGGTCATTGGTTGGCATCGGTGCTCAGGAAGTTGGCTCCAATTCAAGGTGCCCTCATGCAGCACAGAACAAAAGGTAGTCGGTCCTGTGCCCGCCCGCCCGCCCACCTGCCCTCTCCACAATTCCTGGTGTGGTTGAGTGTGTGGCAGTGGTCTCTGTGTCAGTCCTTCTCAGGGAAGGTCTCCCTTGTTGGCCCCACCCTTTACCGACTACGACGTCCGTCCTAGAGATTGGTCCGCCTGATGGCGTGCCTAAAGTCAGGGAGCTAATGGTGGCTAAGGTGCCTCCTGGCTTTGGTTCTGCAGCGACTCTCTCTTTCTCTGGGCCGTCTCGTCAGAGAGCCCTGCTGCCTGTCTGGCCCTTCCCGGGGGGGGGGGGGGCAGCTCCCAGCTCTGCGTGTGGCCGTTCACAGACCCATAACTCTGGAGCTCACTTACAGATTCACTTGACAAAGGCCCCTGTCGGGAATGAGGGGTGGTCAGGTCAACCCTACTTCTTTATTACTAATGACGGGGGTTGAAAAGAGAAAGCATTAGACTAAGCACCCACACACTTAGCGAGGGAGAATCTAGTGCACTTTGCAAATGCCCGACGGGGTCACCAAGAACCCAAAACAGCACTGCCCTCAAGTCACCTCCGACTCCTGGCAACCGTACAGGATGGAGCAGAACTGCCCCCTGTGGGACCCTAAGACTGTGTTTCTTTGTGGGAGCAGAAAGTCTTATCGGCTGACCTTGGGGCTAGCAACCCAGCAACATAACCCACTACCCATCAGGGCTCCTTTAGCGACCCTATGGGACAGAGTCAAACTGATCTTGAGGGTTTGTCTCCAAGGCTCAATGTGTATGGGAGCACACAGTCCCATCTTTCTCCATCGAGTGGCGGGGGAATTTGAACTGCTGATCTTTGGGTTAGCCCACGGCACCCTGAGAGCTCCTGAAATCCAACATGGAAGAGCAAATAAAGAACTAACCCCTGGGTTTGTTAACACCACTACCTTTCCCCCCACCTTCCCCTGAACCATTGCCATACACACACACCACACAACCCACCCCAAACTGTGGGTTTTCTCCTCCAGATTGTTCTTACAGCGGGTGCATATGCAAATGTGGTGAAGAAAGCTGAAGGTGTCCAGCTATCAAAAGAGATAGCGTCTGGGGTCTTAAAGGCTTGAAGGTAAACAAGGGGCCATCTAGTTCAGAAGCAACAAAACCCACATGGAAGAAGCACACCAGCCTGTGTGATCATGAGGTGTCGAAGGGATCAAGTATCAGACATCATCAGAACATAAAATCATATCATTGTGAATTAGGGGGGGGGGTGCGGAGTGGAGACACAAAGCCCATTTGTAGGCCACTAGACATCCCCTTACAAAAGGGTCTCGGGAGGAGACGAGTCAGTCAGGGTGCAATGTAGCAACAAAATGCTTCCTCCTCTCCCACTATCATGATCCCAATTCTACCTTACAAATCTAGACCAGAGGATGTACACTGGTACAGATAGAAGCTGGAAACACAGGGAATCCAGGGCAGATGATCCCTTCAGGACCAGTGATGTGAGTGGTGATACTGGGAGGGCGGAGGGAGGGTGGGTTGGAAAGGGGGAACCAATTACAAGGATCTACATGTGACTTCTTCCCTGGGGGGCGGACAACAGAAAAGTGAGTGAAGGGAGACGTTGGACAGGGCAAGATATGACAAAATAATTTATAAATTATCAAGGGGTCATGAGGGAGGGGGAGCGGGGAGGGAGGGGGAAAAAGAGGACCTAATGCAAAGGGCTTAAGTGAAGAGCAAATGGTTTGAAAATGATGATGGCAAAGAATGTATAGATGTACTTTCCACAATTGATGTATGTATGCATTGTGATAAGAATTGTATGAGCCCCTAATAAAATGATTAAAAAATAAAGAAACAAACAGAAAGAAATAACCCCGGGGATCTCCACTTTAGGCCACTGCCCCGGTGGACTTCAGCATGACTTGGGAGCATGGCAGGGTCAGCCACCAACCCTGCCAGCGGAGGAGGGAAACAGGGACAGATCTGAAATCTGTCAAATCGTCCCTTCTAAGAGAAGGAAGTCACCATAAACCAGAGACAAGAGGGGGAGGGGGCACGGGAAACATGCATAACCAAGGAGGGATTTCTCCCAGAGCCAGACAAAGAGCTGCTTCCTTCTCCCACATGCTGATAAGAAAAAAAGATAAACAACCCAGAGAAGAAAGAGAATGGAGATCTGAATGGAAGTTCAGGGCCAAGCTAGAATCCAATAAGCATATGAAAAGACTCGCTTTACTCGTCTTTGGGGAAATGCAAATGAGAGCGCTTTGAAGCATTGTTGTCTCCTGGCTCATTCAAAGCAACTATAAACTGCGAGATCCTGAGAGCTCACCCGTGAAGGGTCTCAGGTCAGTTCATTCAGCTCACTTGGAGAGGTAGAAATTGGTAAAGCCTGCAGGGAAGGCCACGTGACCTTGTTGTTTGTTTGGGTTTGCACTCAGAACCTGTGGCCCATGAAGGCGCTGATGGTGAGACACTGGTGTTGGATGCCGGGGCGGTGCCCCCTGTGCGCAGCCATCACCGCCTGTCAGGGGCGGCCAGTGTGTTGCTGGGATGCTGAACAGGTTTCAGAGGAGCTCCAGGGCTCAGGTGCAGGGGGAAGAAAGGCCTGGACACTTGCTTCTAAAACGCTGGGGAGGCCAACGGTCAGGTTCACAAGTTCCCTCCATCTGGATCTCCATAAACCGGAGGTGGGGTCAGTAGCAGCGAACCCGGCATTCCAGCCTAGACTTTGGTTCTGCAGAAACACCTGTGCAAATGCACAGAGGGACACAGACCCAGAGAGCCCGGATGACTTATGGGTAGTGGGTTTTGCGTGGGACTGATCACTGCAAGGTCAGCGGTTGGAAACCGCCAGCTGCTCCTCAGGACAAAGAGGAGGCTTTCTTCTCCTAGGAAGAGTTGCCACCTTGGAAACCCACAGAGGCAATTCTGCTCCATCCTTCAGGGTCGCTATGAGTCAGGGCTGACCGCATGGCGCTGAGTGAGAAGTCTGGGTTTTCAAGGGAAAGGGACTCCTGGGGCAGATGCAGAAGGAGCTCCAACCACCGGGTCTGGAAAGAAAGCTGTCGGGGGGTCTGGGCATGTTTTTAAATGACTCTCTCCACCTGTGCGGGTCGCCCTTCACAAAAGTCCAGAGCAAGAGGCCAGGCACAGGCACTGAAATATTCGATGCGTTCTGACCTACAGAAGCGACCATGTCATAAGGGCCATGGGTGATGAACAAGGGCTACATGATGAACAAGGGGAAGGCGCTGTTAGGGAGGAGGCACTGGTGTGTCGGGATAGCTGCTTAATATTCGCCATCCGTGTGCACCGGGCTTTCATGAAATAACATGTCTAAAGTTTCGAGGCGAAAATCAGGCAGCAGGGTATCTGTTATGATCAATAAGCGTGTGCCCCAAGGTAGGCGCCACTGTGATTAACATGTATGTCAGTGGTGTGGAGGGAGAGAGACAGACAGACAGAGACAATCCTGCTGACTTCAGGACTGTAGACCTTATACTGTTCCAGGCACTCAGGTTCTCGGCTGAGTGCTTCCTGTTCACGAAGTCACTCACTTGCCACAAGGATCAGAAGCGGGATCAAACCCGCCTTGCAGATCAGAGAAAGACAGCCCTAAGATGGGGGGGCTCGGGTAGGTGCAGGGGCGGGCATACCCAGCTGCTTCCCCAAAGGTTGGCGGTGTGGGTCTACCTACAAGCGCCTCGGAAGAAAGGCCTGGTGATGGACGTGGAAAGGTCAACCATGGAAAACCCTGTGGAGCCCTGGTCTACTCCGCCACACATGGGGTCAGAGAGGGGCGCAGTTATTTCCAGAATGGCACCAAAGTGGTGGGCAGGGAGGGGTGGAGATGAGCAAGAAGTACCAGTGTTTTCCATCTCACCCCTAACGCACCCACCGCCACGTCTTAACCTGGTGCCAGGTGGAACAGTCTGCTGGAGTGAGTCTCTCAGGGTGAGGGCAGGCAGAGACCAGATGCTAGAACTCAGGGATGAGAGAAAGTGCATGCAACATGATAATTTTTCTCCAAAGAACTCATTTTCTTGGGAGGTAACGGATATGTACATGAGGAACTGCTCTCACTCATTAGCCATCAGGAACGGCAAGTCAATATCACCACGAGCTGACATCTAATGCCCATAACCGCAGCCCGTTCTCACCATCTGAGAACAACAAGGGCTGGAGAGGGTGTGGACAGCCTGGAACTCTTATTCACTGCTGGTGGACTTGCAAAGCCGTACGTACAGCCACTGTGGAAAGCGATGTGGTAATTCCTAAACCGATGGCCATGGAAATACCATCGGATCCAGCAATACCATTCATTACTGGGCATATGCCCCAAGGAAATAAGGAACAGATCACGAACAGACGTATGCTCCCCCGTGTTCGCTGCAGCACAGTTCACAATAGCAAGAACTCGGAAACAGGCTACGTTCCCATCAGTAGAAGAGTGGATTAAAAAAACCAAAACTGTGGATACATAGACACAATGGGATATTGCACATCCCTAGAAAGCAGTGATGAAACCATGATATATCTCATGATATGGATGTATCTGTAAACATTAATGATTGATTCCAATTTGCAATAGGGATCTATAACTACCAAACAAGTGGTCCCTGCATTTTGAAATCGGCTAAGCCCTGGCAGAGCTGTCAGGATAATAAGCAAACTGGCACCCGATTGTGCCCACTATCTGCTCTGGATTGAACTGCATCCCGCCCACCGACCCCACTCACCTAAGAAAAGCCATGTTGAAGTCCTGATCTCCAGTCCCTGGGCTGCACCTTGTTTGGAAATAAGGTCGGTGAGGATGGTGTCATGGAGCCTCGGTCAGGCCGGATTAGGGTGGGTGCCAGTCCAATGGGTAGGCGCTCCGGCAGGGTAGGGGTTACATGTTGGGACCCACCAGCAGGCCCAAAGGAGAAAGATGAGCTGTCTGCTCTCGTGTGGGTTTACAGTCTCAGATCCCTGAAGGGTGGGTCTCCTCTGTCCTGTACGGTTGATAAAAATCAAAAGCAGCTTGGTGGCAGTGGGACTGAGTGATGAAATAGGAGTGGTGACATTATAAAGTTCTAACGCCACAGAGGGGCTCTGAGCAGAGAGGGCCATGTGATGGCGGAGGCCCAGACAGGGAATCCTCCGAGGCAAGGGATGCTGGGAACTTCTGCTCTCATCAGGAAAAACGATGTGGGGCAGACTGGTCCCCAGAGCCCTCGGACACAGTCACTCAATCCACAAACTCACTGCATCGGCGCCCCTCTACTTACCAAGCCTGATGTCCTCCTCCAGGGACCGGCCCTTCCCAACAACACCTCCCGAGTGCACCAGGTCAAGTCTTGCCATGCTGGCTGTTAAGGAGAATTCTTACTGCTCTTCCCCCCAGGTAGAGCTGGTTAGTCTTGTGGGTCCCGTGGTAGAGTTCATGGTCTTTGCCAACACCCTAACTCAAAGGCATTGATTCTGCTTCCACTTGTCACGGGGATACGAGGACCTTGGAAAGCCATGGCTTGAGCCAGGGACCTCTGAGTCCTCAAAGCGACGTCTTCACTCTTCAACCCTTCAAGGGAGGTCCTTGGAAGCCACTGTGCTCGTCGCTGTGATGTGTCACTTAATCTCCTGCCTGTGCCGTCTGTGTCCTTACACGGCACCCGCCTTGAAGGTCTTTGGTATGGCGGCCCAGGAAAACAAACCCAACAGCCTTCTCCCGGCATCTGGGGTGTCGCCCATGTTAGACCCTACCTGAAAGCATGCTGTTCAGGCACAGCCGTGACCTGACCCCGGTCCCCATGACCCCACGATCCTGAGACACCCATCATTCCTGTCTCGCAAGTGTCTGTGAAGTCAGGAGGCCATCAGACCGCCGGTATGGATGGTACGTGAGTATCAAACACGCAGACACGGGCAGACATCACTGTATCAACTCAGGGTGAGCAGAACAGAATGTCATCCAGCCCTGCATCATCCTCACGGCCACCATGCTCCAGTCCAGCATTGTGGCTCCCCTTGCTGGGGGTCTCGCTGGCTCTCCCTGGCCCTCAATTTTACCAAACATGCTGCCCTCCCCTGGTGACATCCTTCCAGATGGCATGGCCCAAGCAAGCAGGCTGGACCAGGTTCTGTTATGATCTGTCGGGTTTTCAGTGGCTGGGATTCAGAAGCCGATCCCCGGGACCTTTCTTCCTAGTCTGCTTTCATCTGGAAGTTCCACTGAAGCCTGCCCACGGTTGGTGACCTGCTGCCCATGGTGGTGACCCTGCTGGTGTCTGGAATCCCCAGTGGCACAGCTTCCAGCATCAATGCTGAAGTCAATGCTCATGGAAGCAAAGGTCAAGAGATCAAAAGACGTGTTGCGCTGGGCCCACGTTGAAAGTGCTGAAAAGCCAGAGTGACACGGTGAGCACTAAGGCGTGCCTGACCCAAGCCACGCTATTCCTATCATCTCACGTGCATGTGAAAGTTGGCCACGGCGTGAGGAAGAATGAAGCAGAATCGTGCATCTGAACGATGGTGCCGGGGAAGCCTAGGCAGAGGACCACACACAGCCTGCCAGAGGAGCAAACAGCTCTCTCGGAAGAGGGACAGCCAGAATGCCCCTTAGAGGCGAGGATGGCGAGACTTCATCTCCTGTCCTTGGGCCATGGTGTCGGGAGAGATCAGTCCCCAGAGAAGGACATCGTGCTTGATAAAGTAGAGCGGCAGCGACAAACAGGAAGACCCTCGACCAGATGGACTGACAGATGCTTGATCATCCACTGGTCCCGCCTCTTCTCTTTCCAATCCGCTCCACTCTGGGTGTGCCCGCACACATGCTCACACACACGCCTGTGATCGTCCTGCATTCTGCATCGTTGCATGTGGCTGTGAGTGTGAAGAAGGACTTATGGACTAGCATTGGGCTTACAGACTTGACTGGGTCTGGGTGGGGACACGTTCTTACATATGATTACTTCTTAATATAAAGCTCTTTCTCAGACATACATGAGTGTCACTGGATTTGTTCCTCTAGTCAGCCCGGCCTGACACAGAAAGAAGGAGGGAGAGAAGGAGCGAGAGAGGGGAAGGAAAAGGAAGGGATCCCTTGCCATTGAATGGACTACAACTCCCGGAAACCTTTACCATGGAGTGGACTACAGTTCCCAGCTGCCCCACAGGACTCTGGTCACTGCCATCTTTATAAAGCAGAGTGCCAAGTCTTGCTTCCGCAGTGCTACTGGGTGGTTGGAACTGTCAACCTTTATATTGGCGATGATTGCAAACTACAGAGACTTTTCTACTCCTCCCTGCCCCTTGGATTCAGGGAGCCTTTAACCTCGAGGTAAGGAGCTTCCCCTAACACGCCAGACACGCAGCCAAATCTGTGGTTTTTCCCTGAAGGGCCCTTTCGGCCTGCCTCTGGGATTGCCAAGCCTTTTGTCTGTTTGCAGTGACGTCAGCCGCCCGCAGTCTGGGCTCGCAATCAGGGGAGGCGGCGATCGACAAGGGTGAAGGCAAGAATTGGGACTTGACGGCTGCTACTGTTCTGAAACACAGTGCCTCCGCAGCTGTTCTCTAGTTATGCTTGGGCAGGGAATTTCCGAGGTTTGGGCTCCCCTTCCAGGATCCTCTTCCCTCTGAGGATCTCTGGGGTGGAGTGGGGGATGGGGGATGGCTTGTTCCCCCACTGCTACCTGCCAGCAGTGCCACCCCGCTGGAGGCCCGCAAAGCCCCCGCAAAATCCACTGCTGTGGAGTCTCCCCAACTCAGTAGGACCACCCCTTCGGCTTTCCAGGGTGGTCATCTTTCAAGAAGCAGGCTGCCTGTCTTTCTCCCACAGTGACTAGTGAATTCTAGCCAGTGACCTTTCAGTTAGCAGCTCAATACTTAACTCACTGCACCATCATGGCTTCGCCAAGTCCCCAGGCCACTCCAAAAGCCTCCTGGGGACACACGTGTTGATTTTATCTCAGCGGATCAGGAGTGCCTGGCTGCACTCCACATGGTCTCTCGAGCCTTCTGGGAAGCAGCGTCTACTTATTGATCCTCTTTGGCCAGGAGGTTGTGGTCAGGTGCCGTTGAACCAGGTCCAACTCAGTGACCCCATGCACAACAGAACCAAACTCTGCCCAGTTGGTCCTGCACCGTCCTCACAATCCTTCCTATATCCGAGCCCACGGTCGCAGCCACTGTGTCCGTCCATCTTGTTGAGGCCCGTCCTCTTCATCACGGCCCCTCTGTTAGATCTCTCAGGGGAGAGCTATACCTCGGTCCTTGGCTCTGCATGAGAATGCATGCCGAAGCCTGGTTGGTGATCCAAGTGAGTTTTATGAGAGTTAGAAGAAGTTTCAGGTTTACACGGCACCCACAGGGCCCTGTGCAGCCTCCCTAGTGGCTGCTCGGAAAGTCACGTGGTCAGCTCCAGGCTCCAGGCTCCAGGCTCTGGGCTCCTGCCTTTTTAAATTATTCGTGGGAGGCATGGTGGATGACCCTGGTCGACCCATTGGTTGAATTGAATTTACCTGGCGTAGGTGGGCCAATCCAGGTACAGCGCCCACCCAGGTGTAGCTCCCCTTCCTGGCCGGAAGCTCAACCATCTGAGCATGCACAGCGCACCGCTTCTTCACAGGGCGGTAGCTCAGACCCCTGGGCATGTGTAATGGACGCCCAGTCCCTAAGCTAAACTACCTAATACCTCCACTTTACCAAGCAGGATGCCCTTCTCCAGGGACGGGTCTCTCAGAGCAGCAGGTCCAAAGTATGTGCGTACTTAGTACTTGTTTCTAAGGAGCGTTCTGGCTGTACTTTTCCAACGACAGATGTGTCGACTCTTTTGGCCGCTCGTAGTACTTTCCGTTTCGTCTCCTTGGACAACACCACATTCGAATGCATCCTTCTTCTGCCTTCCTCGTCCAGAGTCTGCCTTGAACAGGCATAGGAGGGGCGTGAACATACCATGGCTTGGGGCAGACCCGCCTGAGTCCTCAAAGGAACCTCCTTGCTTTCCAACACTTGACAGACGTCTTGGGCAGCAGGCTGACCCACAGCAATGCGTCCTTTGATCTCTTGGCTGCTGCTGCCAGGAGCATTGATTGCGGATCCAAGCCAGACAAAGTCCTTGCCGACTTCAGTCTTTTCTCTGTGTGTCCTGATGTCCCAGGCTGCTGCCGGAAGGGATCACTGTGCTCCTGCTGTGGGGCTGCCCTGTAGAGGAGGGTCCTGGGTGCTTGCTGCAAGCAGGGGGCCTCCAGTGAGCTGCCCCAGGCCCCTGTAACTCCGTTCGAATGTAGCCCGGGCAAGGCTGCAGTTACCAGGTAGAACTTTGCTCCATCGGGCTTTCGAGGCAGTAATCATGGTAACCCGCGGCACTCAATCACCTCAGATGCCGGCGCAAGCCGCCAACAAACACGGGAGAGAATTGCCGCCTTTGAATTGTGGTGCTGGGAGAGGATTCATCTTAAATATGCTCTGGACCACCAGTAGGAGAAACAATCTGTCTTGGAAGAAGTACAGCCAGACGGCTTCTTAGAAATGAGCATGGTGACAACTTGGTCTTGTGTACTTTGGGCAAGTGATCGAGAAAGACTCGTCTCTGAAAGGGGACGTTATTCTTGGTAGAGAGGGTTCCCAAAAGATAAAAAGAAGACCCTCAAAAAGACGGGTGGACAGTGTGGTTGCGACATTGGACCCAGACATGACACTTGGGAGGATGGCGCAGAACCGGGCGGTGTTTCGTTCTGTTCTGCAGTCACTGTGAGTTGACATTGACTCAAAGGCACTAACTGAAAACCTGGAGAACTCACTGCCATCCAGTCCATTCAACCCTATGGGACAGAGTAGAACTGCCCCCCTCCCCCTGGGGGTTTCCTCTACCACCACTCTACGGGAGTAGAAAGCCTCATCGTTCTCCCTCGGAGAGACTGGTGGTTTTGAACTGCTGACCTTGTGGTTAGCAGGCAAATGTTAGCCACCGGGGCTCCAGAGCAAACTCAATGGGGAGGGGGCTGGGGAGGGCTAAGATGAATGACATAAGGTGAGGGAGGGAGGTGATGAAGAAGGTGAGGGTGTGGGGGAGGGAAGGAGACGAGTGAGGGAGATGATTGAGGGGAGGTGAGGGAGGGAGGGAGGTCAGGGGTAGGATGTGAGTCTTTATTCTAGGGGAAAGAGCTCTGCCATGATGGGTTCCACCCTCTGAATGAGTTTTCACAGCTGACGATGTCTCTGCCGTGGTGACCAGCTCAGTGATGCCCTGTGGCTCGAGCCAGCCCCGTGGCACCCTGGGTCCCCCTCAGCATGTCGCTATGGGACTGCGTGAACAGCAGGAGATGAGCATGCTGGGTGAGCTGCCAAGGATATGACCCCACCGGGAGACGGGGGGAGGCGACTGTCTCCTTGTAGTTGGTGGGGTGGTAACCCTCGCCCCACGGGGAGGAGAGTTGCACCTAATGCCTAGACCATCTGGATCCTGCTGCCATGGCTGGCTGGCTTACTCAGGCACATTGCCCTCCTTCAAAAACTAGGGACCTCAACCGGCTCTTGAAAAAGCTCTTGCGGCCTCACTGAGCTGGCACTGTGAAATCACCCCCTCCCCGGAAGTGGTAGGACTTGCTATCCCACCAAAGTCTTTGCATGTGTAAGACACGTTTGTGAAAGCCAGCAGCGAGGCGTGGAGTGTGTACCCCATTCTAAGGCGTGTGCATTTGCGGCCCCTTTGGGGTGCTGCAGTCGCCTAGGGCTTTCTCGTAAGGAGCCGAGACCTCCTCGGCGCATTGGACTCTGTCTCTCAAGTCCCTTCCCTTCCCGCTCTGCCGTCCTATAACTCAGTGAGTCCTGGACAGCGCCATCCATTCTCCTATGGCAGGACGATGGGGCCACAAGCCCGGGGAAGAGGCTCCGGATGATCAGGATGAAGGATGATGGCTCGGGCCGTGGGCAGACTTCTGAATAAGCTGCTTTGTTCCTTTATCCGGCAGTCAATCGTTTGTTACCCAGAACATCCCGGCTGAATGCAGGCGGCGCGTGACCGGTGTTAGGAGTCAGTGTGACCGGGACACAGAGCTGTGGCGATGAAGAAGATGAGGGCCAGGTCCTCAGAGACTGGCCATCGCGTAGGGGGACACATCTGCCCTCGTCAATGACCCTGTGTCAGAGGCCTTGCTGCTCTGGGGTTCCCAATGAGGCCATCCCACAGATTCCAACGACCCACCCACTCATGGGAACGACATTCCCGCAGCGGGCTCTGCAGGAGCCTCACCTCTGTTCGCCACCGCTCTGGGCCTCCTGGCCCACGGGGAGCTGCTCAGCCCATCTGGGAAGGAGAACGTGGGGTGGCTGTACAACGGGAGGTAGACAGTGAAGAACACTGGTTCCATTCTTGGTTGTCTCTGCCAAAGGGAATCGATTGGCTCCTCGTTGGAGAAGACCTCATCCGTGGGCTTTAACTTCCGGGAGTCAGGGCAAAGAGGAAGTCTTGTGACCGCCTTCCTGGATGTTCAGCTTGGCAAGGGTGCTAGGCTGAGTTCTCCAGGGAAGCACAAACAAGTCAACGTGCATGTGTCTGTTGATAGGGAGATTGATATCAAGAAATGGCCTTCACAGGTGTAGAAGTGGGTAAGTCCTGCCTGGTTCAAGTCCGTGGGTCAGAGGTCAGCTGGAGGCTTCTCCTGCCTGCCCCCCGTCACTTCAGGGTCTGAGGAGCAGGAAGCAGGAAGAGGAAGCAGGAGGACCACAGGCTGGTGGATGCCAAGCTGAATGAATCCTTTTGTCCGTAGTAGCGCCTCTTCTCAGCCATGCCAGCACTTCTCTCGCATCCATGGTCTCTCAGCCACGTGGCTCCTTGGCCTCTGCCCTGGCCAGGCAGGTGTCACAAAGCTCCTTCAGCACTGCCTGCTTTACCTGCTCCCAGAGCCTGGAGTCCCACTGCTCTGTCTCACAGTCTTGGCAATGCTCCTCTGCTGCGTCTCCACGCATCCTGGATGCACATCACTCTGGGCTCTTCTTTCCTGGGGCCGTGGGGCTCGCTGGGCCTTCTTCTGAGATAGCCCACCTACACCCAGAGGAATGGCCAAAGGGACCAACCCCCTGAATTGTATTTGAGTGGGATCTGAAATACAGGGATTGGTCACTTTGACGGGAGTTACAGAGACTCTGGATAGAAGAGCCACACCAACTAGTTCCCTTCCCAACAGCTGTAACCATTCCATGCCTGACTATGCCACCGCGGAATTATCCAGGGTCACCACCATCAAGGCAAGGACCAACTGGACAGCCACAGTCTGAAACGTTGGTGATACGTGAGTTGTCTCGATTGTTTGGCCACTACCATGTTGCCCTTGTGGGCATTTCCGTATGTGTCTTCGACCCAGAGAGAGTCGCTATGGATCTGAACCATCTCAGTGGCAGTGGGGTTTCTGTTTGTTATGTGTTGTTTTTGAGTTTTGGTAAATGCGTATACACTTCTCCATTGGGTACATGCCTTGAAGTCCTGGTGGCCCAAGAGTTAAAGGAGTAAACTAATAACCAAAAGGTCAGTGGTTCACACCCACCAGCCACTCCTCAGGAGACAGATGAGGCACTGAGCTACTATGAAGATTACAGTCTTAAAAATCCTATATGGCGGTTCTACTCCGTCCTATAGGGTTGTTTTGAGTTGGAATAGATTCAGTGGTGGTGGGGGTGGGGTGGGGTGGGGGGCGTTGCTTTAAACTCTCAACTTGTTGCCATTGAATCGGTTCCAATTCATAGGCGCTTATAGGCCAGAGCAGAACTGCCCTGTGGGTTTCCGAGCGTGTAAGCCTTTATGGGGAGCAGAAAGCCCCTTCTTCCTCCCAAGGAGTGGCTGGTGAGTCCAACTGCTGATCTGGCGGTGAGCAGCCTAACATGGCACCCACTACACCGCCAGGGCTGGTGTAAATGCTTATGCAGGCTGACTTCAAGGAAAAAGAGGAGCTGATCCCAAGGGCTCAAATAGAAAGTAAACGTTTGGAAAATAACGATGGCAACATCGGTACAAATGTGCTGACACAATGGATGGGTGGCTTGTTAAAGAGCTGTAAGAGTCCCCAGTATTATAATATTAAAAAAAAAACCACTTTTGGAACAATGTGCATGATGTCCTGTTCTATTCTTAAATGGAAGGATTGCTTCTGGCCCAGTGATCAAGGCCCCACAGACTCAAGCTCTCGCCGTCTAGTCTTGCAAGGATCCCAGCCTAGGCAGCTCCTTGAGGTGCCTGGAGTTTGTCTCCAGGGGACTCTATGAGTCAGAAACAGACTGAATTGCACCTAACTGCAACAACGACGGCATTTGTACTTACTGCCATGACATCGACTCCAACCCATAACAACCCGAAAGAGTCCTGGTGGCCTAGGTGATGCATTCGGTAGCTTAACTGCAAGGTCAGCAGTTTGAAACCACCAGTCGGAGGCTCCACAGGAGAAAGCTGGGGCTGTCTACTCCTGTAGAGTCTTGGAATTCCCCCCCCCCCCCCGGGGCAGTTCTGCTCTGTCCTAGAAGGTTGCTATGACCACTGTCAGTGAGGAGGCAGTCTTTGCATCTGAGGGAGTCACGGTGGGATGAGGAGAAGGTTCCCGAGCCAAGAGGGCAAATAAAGCAAGGTCCTCGGGCGATATGACCGTGCCGTGAAAACACGGGCGTCCTCTTGGCCAATGCCTCCTGCAATTCTGATGACTTCACGCCCCCTTGGGCGCCCACGGTGCTCGGCCAAGACCTTTCGCGCAGCTGAAGTCGGACTTCCTCCCTGATTGGTTAGGATCGTGTCAAATGGTAACGCCATTATTCGGCCCCCTCCCTCTCCTCAGCAGCACTTGAAGTTCGGCCGCCTGGAATAATTCACAGCGCATCCTGAAGGGCCATTTGGCCTGACATTTCTCAACATGCAAATAGTGAGTACAGCATGCAAATAGCGAGCTAGATTCTAGGACAGCATTCGTCAAGCCTACTGTAATTTGCACTTGGCTTTTTCCTCATTGTCTGCTGATGTCTTTCTTGGCAGTAAACGTGCGGCTGCTTCTACCTGCGTTCCATATGATCAGATAAAAATCACCTTTCCTTTCCTAAGCTGGCATTTCAGCAAGGCCTAAGAACACATCGACAGGTGGCACTTAAATGCCATTACCTCTCTCAAGCTCTCTGACAACGCGCCCTCTCCACATACCGCTCCTCTCGGAATAGACCCCAACCTGGTGCTTTTCACCTCTGCCAATACAGGATCGGTTGTCATGGGTACAAGGGACATTGGGTTTTATGGGCCTCCACCCATGGAGATGTTCAAAGGGCTAAGATGCTGTGACCTGCTGTGGTGAGTTACCATCAAATTAGCACTGGCTGGTGGAAATCTCTTGGGGAAGATAGCTCAGGGCACCCAAAAATCTTAAAACATGATGGTTGGCTTCTTGACCTCCATTTAGACTGCTTTGAGAAGTGACCCGGACACTCCATGTCCTCTGCTAGCCATTCGTCTTTCCTGATGACATGTCCAAAGTAAGCAAGTCAAAGTCTCGACCATCTTGCTTCTTGGGAGCGTTCTGCTTATACCCCTCCCAAGACACAGATAGTCTACAGCAGGGGTCCCCAAACTACGGCCCCACGGGACACAGGCAGCCTGCCGAGGACACTTACCCGGCCAGCCGGGTGTTTTTGCCCCATTTGATTTTTTACTTCAAAATAAGACATGTGCAGTGTGCATAGGAATTTGTTCATAGGTTTATTTTAAACTATAGTCTGGCCCTCCAACGGGTTTGAGGGACAATGAACTGGCCCCCTGTTTAAAAAGCTTAAGGACCCCTGGTCTACAGTGTGTTCAATGTCCCTCATCAGCACCACAATTCTAATGCTTGAATTCTTCATCCATCTTCCTTTCTCATTATCCAGCTGCCATGTGCGTCCCAGGTAAGTGATGATCCAGTCGGGGGATTGCCCTCCAAGGTGTTACATCCCCCAAACTTGGACCTGTGTCCTCCTAGATTAGTTGTCCCACAGAACTTCGAGAGGGCCCCCTCCCCTGCCCCACCCCACTTATATAATAATGGGGGAGTCAGAGCTATGGAAACTTCAACAAAAGAAGCTTACAATCATAACAAGCTACTAGGCAAAGTCTCCAATGTATCCCAGAAAGAGAGAGAGAGAGAGAGAGAGAGAGAGAGAGAGAGAGAGAGAGAGAGAGAGAGAGAGAGAGAGAGATGCTCCAAGGGAAGAAAGGAGCCTCACCCACCACTGTCTATTCAGAGCATCCTCCTGTACCCAATGTGAAGGGAAGATTGGCTTGCCTATGGCATGAGTGGGCATTGCCCAAGATATGGTAGATAAACCACAGCTCAGTCATAACTTGGCAGAGAATGCAGAAGAAAGTAGAAGAAGGTAGTTCTAAATACCAGAGACAGTCTGATCTGCTGCAGACATGAGAACTACAGTCGTTAAGAGCGCTTCCTCCCGGTGCATACACCTTCGGTATTTTTGTCTGTTCGCTTAGAAAACAGGAAGTGCCAATGGGGTGAGTGTGTTTTCAGTTGTCTGAGTAAGAAGTATCACGTTAGGTGCAAGTGTGACCTCAGAGCGGTCTGGAGAGGATCTGGGTTTAAGAAAATGCCCACTATGGCAAGCGGACAAGAGATGGGCTGTGACGGTGGACTGGGATTGTTAAGGTCTTGTGTCACCTTGGCCGTGCCAGGCTGCCCAGTGCTTTGATACTTCCGACTCGTGAGTGGTCCTACGATGAGATCTCCTTGTGAGTGTGGCCCTGTGCCCGGAGGAGGATGCTATGGAAAAACTCTCCTCCTTTTAGCTGGAACGGGATCCTGCCACTGGCTCATCATAGGACCGCAGGTCTGTATTTTCTGCTGATCCCTGCAGTCTTTAGCAACCCGCCACCTCATCTGCCAACCGTGTGTTCATGTGATGTGGCAGTCCGACCCGCTGGTCTTGGTCCATCAACCCCAGGAGCAAATGAGGTAGGAGATGCCTCTAGCCCGATATCTGGCCCCCGGACCTAGGACTTGACCTGCTTCTACACTTGTGTCTAGAGTGCGTGTCACACTGCAGGGCTCTGGGTGCTGCTGCGATACCAGAAGCAATGTGAGGGGCGTTTTAAACACCAGCAAGCCTACCCAAGATAGACAGGTCTCAGCAAGCCTTGAGACCAAGAACATGCAATGAGGATGGGATCCGCTGTCCACTTCTGAGAGATTAGCCACGGACGGCCTCATGTCCAGCAACAGAACTTTGTCGGCGACAGTGCTGAGCCCCTCAGGTTGATGAGGGCACGTTGGTCCCCTCGGCTTGGAATTCACCCAAACACGCCTGGAGAAGGACTGACACTTCAAAGTAGAGTCAACCACACAAGGCGTATGGAGTAAAGCTTTAGGGACCTGAAATTTCTGACACGGCATGATCCCAAAGGAAGAAACAAATATCGATCAATAATCAGAATATGAACCGTATAAAGTGCGAATCTAGGAAAACTGTGGTCAAAAATGAAACAAAAGGTATGAAGAGCGATATCTGCAGCATGGGTGCGTTCTAACGGGTCCGATGGGTGACCATGGCAGGAATGGCACATTTCACCCATCGTCAAGGTCTGTCTTGAAGCGCAATGCTGCCGGGACAGGATAATATCTACCCGCTTCAAATTTACCCGCTAAAACTGGTGATGAAGAAAGTGAAGATTTCTACCAATTTCTTCATTCTGACACCGATCAAATACACAATCAAGACGCATGGGTAATTACTGGCGATTGGCATGTGAAAGTTGGAGACTAGAAGACGGGGCAAGTTGTTGGCTCATCCCCGTGGGTGAGGATGGCATGGGGTGGGCAGTGTTTCCTTCTCTTGTCCATGGGGGCCCTGAGGGTCAGAATCCACTGGACACCACCTGACAACAACAACGAGATCTGTGTGAGTCACTTCCTTGAGACCACCCTCTGTGTAGACTCATATGTAAGAGGCACTGGTTTTGCTTCTCCAGAGAACCCAGCCTCAGATACCTGCCGGGTCAAGACAAACACCTGCCTTCTAAGCCTCTCCATGAAGCAATTCTGAGCCTGCACCCATTCCTAGTGAAGCCCGATGAGGCCCCCTGAAGGTGGTCAGCTTCCAAGGAAGGGCAGAGGTGCAGGAACTCAGAGCCAAGTCCAAGCATGCTCCCTGCTGTGTGCACGTGTTCAGCACTGGGAGCTTCCGGTAGGAGCTGGAGGCAGGGTGTTGAAGTCCACCAGCACCCATGGACCCATGGCCCTCTCTGACTTCCTGTTCCTGATATCATCTGCACCTCCTCATCGTCCTCAGGCTTGCCTGCTCCTGGCCTTGCAAAACCTTATTGTGGCTGGCCATCTAGTGGTGGTCAGGGGTCAAGAACCTCACCCACCTCTTCACTCCCCACATTTGGGCATGCTCAAGGTCCAATGCCTCATGCTGGGCTGACCCCTATCCCCTGAGTCACCAAATCGCTCAGACCTGGGTGTCCTCCTTGGGCCTTGAACCTCTTCATTATGCATACCTGTAACCTCCTGGCCCTCCCCATCTGGTCTTTGGCCTCACCTGTGTCGCCTTCAAACCCCTCTTCCCTCCTGAATCCTAGGGCTCTGCCTTCACCTGCCCCACCTCTCCTTTGTCTCACACACAGGCACGTCCTGACCCTGCCCACCTAGTCCTTGGCTGTCTCTTGGCTCTTCCCATTGGCTCATTGCTCAGATCTGTGCCTTCTGCTGGCCCCTCCCACCTCTTCATAAGACATGGCAGTCACCTGAGCCCTCCCACCTCCTCAATTCCATTCTTGAGGAGCACTGGGACTCTTCAGACTTTCTCTCTTCACATCCTGGGGTTTCTGATCCTTCCCATGTTCTTAGTAAGCAGAATGTGGCTGCTTTGGGGGTCCTCCCAGCCCTCGGTGCCCACACCTCTGTGACAGCTTGCCCTGCCCGCATGCTGAGTCTTCACACCTGTGCCTTCCCTCCCCCAGCTCACCTCCAGTCCTAATGCTGGGCCTTCTGTGGCAATCTACCTTCCACTGACTCCACACTGGCCTTGAGGCCAGTACCACCTTCTCTCCCGCCCCCTCACCTCTCAGGTTGGGTTGCTTTCTGACTTGGCACCTTCTTGCTCAACACACCTGGCCTTTCATTTGGCTTCCATACTGCCTCACCTCCCATACAGGGACTTCCTCCTGTCCCCTCTTCGCATACCGTTACTCAGCCATCTCTGGGCCCCTCCACCTCCCTACCTGAGCACCTGCTGGTGCATTCCAGGCCCTTCCCACCCCCTCACTTCCCATATGATTGCTGACTCATCCGCCTCCTCACTGACCACACCAGTGCTGCCTCAGGGATCAGTCTGTCTCCTTGTGACCCTACCTGGGAATGTTCCCAGCCTTTTCCACCTCCTCAGCTCCCATTGCTTGTCTGCCTCCTGGTCCCTCCCAACTCCCATTCCCTCCACCTTCACTGTGCCCTCACCCCTCCCGGCTCCTCCTTACCCAGCGCAGAAATTTATCCTGGAGACAGATACCCACCCACACCATGGCCATGATATTCACAGAAGCACTACTCTCATCCACCCAATGCCCAGCAAGATGGATGGATGGATGGATGGATGGATGGACAGATGGACACATTGATGGATGGATGGATGGATGGATACATGACGGATACATGGATGGAAGGATAGATGGATACATGGATGGATGGATGGATGGATGGATGGATGGATAGACTATATGTGTGCCACCCACACAATGGGAGAGGTCTTGTGCAGCAGATTTGCCCAGTTCAATTGGTCATGTGATTGCTTTGATGCTACTTCCATGAGCATTGATGGTGGAGCCAAGCAAAATGAAATCCTGGGCAACTTCTCTTGTTTATCATGATGTTACCATTGAACCCACTGTGAGGATTTGGGTCTTCCTTACATTGATTTGTCATCCACACTGAAGGCCTCAGTCCTTGATCTTCATCAGCAAGTGCTTCAAGTCCTCCTCACTTTTGACAAGCAAGGTTGTGTCATCTGCAAGTTATTAATAATAATAATAATCTCTCCTCCAATCCTGCTGCCACATGGCAGGCACACATACATAGACACATAATAGCATGCATGCATATACACACCTCTACTCTTCCATGCTCTTCTGATTCCATTTGAACTACAGGAGACTGGTGGCTGGGTAAGTAAAGCTTTGGAAGGTGAGAGGTTCAAACCCTCCAGCTAATGAACAGGAGGAAAATGAGACAGCCTGCTTCCTTAACAATTTGGAGTCTCAGATGCCCTACGGAGCATGTTTTCTAGAATGAATGGACGGCGGTGGGCTGTATGCACATGTTTACCGGCGTGCATGCTAATGCCCTTGGTATGTTTTGCAAAATAGATGAGTGTGAGCAGACGGCCATACCTAACTGGAAGCACAAGAATGTCCATTGACCACAATGGACACAGGGTGTATGCGCGCCTCCCATGGCAGAGCCGCCACTTGCCCGTCACTTCGCTGTGCTGGGCGGGCTGGCCGGTCTCTGTGATGCTAGAAGCGATGCGACCAGGATTTCAGATACCAGAAGAGTCATCGGTGGTGGGCAGGATTCAAAAGAGCTTCCGGACTAAGACAGAGTAGGAACAAAGACCTGGCACTCTTCCAGGAAACTGGCGAGTGAACACCGTATCCACAGCAGTGGAGCATCGCTGGCTTTATATCAAGCCCTCCCCCTTCACCGTGCCTCTAAAGTGCCCACGTGGGCACCCAAGGTTTCTGATTCCATTCAAACTCCGGCTGGCAGGCAGCCCCAAGCGGGCCCACGGCCCGTGACAAAACCATTTTCTCCTCCTTGAAACTGCCAGGTGGCCCTCCTTCTCCTGTGTGGCTGGTTCCCACCGAAAAGGGAATCTCCAGTGTGAGAGTGTGCTTGGGCTTGTCTTAAGAAGTCTGCCATTGGGAATGCCCAGCGGCCGCCGAGACCCAAGGCTGTGGGTTAGCGCTAGAGACGAACAGGAACACAGCAAGAAGCTCGGTGAAGGTTCGGCTAGCAATCTCAAACGTAGACGCCATAGGCAGCCCCACCCTCTGCCACCGCTGCCTCCATGGTTCCTGTCCACCATGACAGCCAGTGTGTCTCCAAAGCCACGGTGGTTTGCAGAGTGCCAGCCAGTTGCTTCCAGTCAGGATCCCCCCCTCTGGCAGCTGCCGGGGCAGCCGGGCCTTGGTGTGTGAGCAGTGCTCTTTCGAGAGGATCGGGCCACCAAGGAGGCGACACCTGTCCATGGGCTCTGCAGGGAAACAGACCAGCAGAGGAGTGGAGGTTTGGAAGCGGGCAGGTTAGGTCTTCCAGGAGATGCAGTGAGCCTGCAGCGGGCTGTTGGGGGAGTGGCGTTGCTGAAGCCCATCTGGAGGACATCTGCTCCTTGGAAGGGGACTGATGGATCCCAGAAGGGACAGACACATGGGTGGAGATGTTAGTGTTCGTCTCTGTCAACCAACCAACAGAGTACAGGTTCTCTGTCACCCTCCTCACTTGGAATAGTCACCAGCTAAGTGAGAAAAGGAAGCAGGAAGCGCCTGATGGGGTAGTGGGCCTGCCCACTGAGCTGCAGACCACGAGGCAGCAGTTCGGACCCACCAGACTCTCCTTGAGAGAAAGAAGATGAGGCTGATCCCAAGGGCTTGAGTAGAAAGAAAATGTTTGGGAAATGTTGATGGCAACATACATACAAGTGTGCTGAATACAATCGAGTGATGGATTGTTATGAGAGGTGTAAAGCCTCGTGGGGAGTAGAAAGAAGCGCCGTGAAAGGACAGAAGCTGCGTGATCTCAGGGACGCGAACTCAGCAAACATGCAGGAAGACAAAAGATTCGCAGTGGTTTCCAGAGTGGAGGGGAGCCCCGGGGCACGATGGTAAAGCAGTTGGCGAGTAACTGAAAGACTGGTGGGTTTGGACCTACCTACCAGCTCTCTGCCAGAGATCAGGCAACCGGCTCCTTAGGCGAGCCACAGGGGCAGCTCGACTGTCCTGTGAGGTCACTGAATCCTCTCCACGGCACCTGCCAACACCATGAAAGGGAGCGATTTGGTTGGGGTCTCCACATGGCTCCTTCAGTTCTCAGGGAGTGAGCCAAGAGAGAGTCTCCTACCTCCAAGGAGGAAATACAGGAGTTCCCAGAATTCTCGGGAGAAGGCCATGCCCACACAGAGCAGTCATTGGCTAAGACCTGATTGACAGGCTAGACTCCACCCCTTCACTCTTAATCCTCTCAAGTCCCAGATTGACACCAGATTATGTAACTACCACATTCGTCAGTCTGATAATCACAAGCTCAGCCACTGGAAACCACCAGCCACTCCACCAGCTCTAGTCTGTCTGACAGGGTCACTGTGAGGCAGCATCCAGGGGGATCCAGTGCGTTTGGGTTTTGAATTTCTCCTAGGAGCCTGATGGCAAAGAAGGAGCCATGTGGAGACCCTGCTGAGTTGGAGGAGAGAGTGTGCCTCGGGGGCTGGGGTCCACAATACAGTGGTGGGAGGACTTGGAACTGGGTATTGGGAATGGTGCGGTGGCATGAAGACCGCAGCCAACACCATTGGACTCACTCACACCTGGCCACTGAGTCAACTGTGAGTCACAGTGGCCTTATAGGATGGGCACAATTTCCCCTGTGGGTTTGTTTCTAGGACTGTAACTCTTTATGGAAACAGAAAACCTCATCTTCCTCCCACAGAGTGGCTGATGGTTTCCAATTGCTGACCTTGTGGCTGGCAGCCAACACATAACCACGATGCCACCGGGCTCCCTATCTTCATCATCTCGTCTCTCACTGCCACATGGTCGATGCTGACTCATAGCCACACGGGCAAAGGGAGTGTGTGGTGTCACTGGGAAGATGCTTCCTTAGCCCACTGCTGTCAAGTTGGCTCTTATTCCTAGTGATGCTGAAGGGCCATTTGTCATGATGTTGCCTATTGGTGCAGTTGTGAAGATTTGGGTCTTTGTTACATTCAGTTGTGATCTATACTGAAGGCTGCAGTCCTCAATCATCATTAGTCAGCGCTTCAAGTCCTCCTCACTTTCAACAAGCAAGGTCGTGTCTTTTGCATAGCAAAGAGTAGTAATAAACCTTCCTCTAATCCTGATGCCCATTCTTCTTCATATAAGCCAGATTCTCTGATCTGATCTGCACACTGATTGAACAAGCATGGCGAGAAGACACACCCGCATGCGCACCGTTCCTGGTTTCAAGCCATGTGGTGTTTCCTTATTCTGTTCACGCAACTCCCTCTTGATCCAGGTGCAGGTTCTGTATGAGCACAGGAAGTGTTCTGGAATTCCCATTCCTCTCAATGTTTCCATAGTTTTTTATGGTCTGCTCAGTCGATGTCTTGGCATAGCCAATGAAACACAAGTAAACATCTTTCTGGTGTTCTCTGCGTTGAACCAAGATCCATCTGACATCAGCAACGATGTCCCTTGTTCCACGTCCTCTTCTGAATCCCACCTGAACCTCCCGGCAGCTCCCTGTCAATGTAGTGCTGCAACCATTGTTGAAGGATCTTCAGAACAATTTTACTTGCATGTGATATCAATGATACTGTTTTATAGTTTGAGCATTCTGTTGGGTCATCTTTCTTTGGAATGGGTACAAATATGGATCTCTTCCAGGTAGCTGTCTTCCAAACTCCCTGGCATAGACGAATAAATGCTTCCAGTGTTTCATCGGTTTGTTGAAATCATTTTGATCAATATTCCATCATTTCCTAAAGTCTTGTTTGTGACTGATGCTCTCAGTGCAGCTTAAATGTACCATTGGTCATGTCGTTCATTTGCTGCCTCCTGAATTGGTGGAATATCGACCACTTCATTTTGGTACAGTGACTCTATAGGCTTTCCATCTTCTTTGGATGTTTCCCGTTTCACTCAATCCTGTCAACTTGCGAAGGGGTGGAGTCTAGCCTGTCATCAGCTTGATGACCTCATTTGGAAGCACTATGGAAATAAATATCTCACTGGAGGTGAGACACACTCTCTCTCCCTACGAGACATTCCTGTTGACAAGCCACATGGAGCTATGCTGATGGCAGCCAGAGCCATGGAGACCCACATCAGGGCTAAGATGCTTCCACTGCCACTGGATCCACAAGACTTTCCACCCACTGGCCTGTGATCTTCCTGCACTCAGCATCATTGCTTGTGTTGCGTGAGTGTGAAGAGGAATTTACAGACTGGCATCGAACATATGGGGCTAATATCACATTTGTGGACTTGAGCTGGACTGGGCTGAGATGTTTTCTTAATATACAATTACTCTTGAATATAAAGCTCTTTCTTATACACATAGGAGTGTCTATGAATTTGTCTACCTAGGCTAACACAGAATCTTTCAACATTTCCATTGGAGGCTTGAATTTTTCTTGAGTTCTTTCAGTTTAAGATATGCTGAGCGTGTTCTTCCGTTTGGGTTTTCTAACTTTATAATGAACCTATCTCACTTATTGATTTAGTCAGTGCTGACTCCTAGCGACCCCCTGTGGGTTTCCCAGACTGTCACTGTTTATGGGAGCAGAAAGCCGAGTCTTTCTCCAGAGGAGCTGCTGGTGGTTTCAAACTGCCCACCTTGCAGATGGCAGCCCAGCATGTAACCACATCACCACCAGATCCTTCTCTGTAGGACAGGCTAAAGCTGGTCCCAAAAAGAGCTTGGTGGGTTCTAAGTGCTGGCCTTGGGGTGAGCACCCAACAGGTCATCAATTTCACACCAGGGATCCTTTATGTTAGTATTATGACTCTCTGTCTCTCCAGCTACTATGGCATCATCCCAGCTAGAACTGTGTTCCCGGCGGCTTCCTGTGGCTGATTCTCTGAAGGAGATCCACAGATCTTTCTTCCAAGGGAGCAGCTTCCAGTGAGATATTTCTCGGCAGTTTCTGTGGCTCACTGCTTTTCCTACTCGGAAAACAGCTGAAGCACTCAAGATAGAGAGGAATGTCAACTGCCCCCCTTGTTACTAATCCCTTGTCCCCGAGATTGACCGTGTGGGAGGCTGGGCGGCCCCTACGGGGGGTTGGTGTGAGCCCTGCAGGACAGAATTGCAGGCTGAAACCGGGTGACCAGGAGCCCACAGAAGCAGCCTGGTGGGTCTCCGAGGTGGCTGGCTCAGAAAAGAATACCAAGTGGAGGAGCCCTGGCAGGGTTAACTCTGGGTTAAGCTTGGAGCTGCTAACCACGACATCAGAGCAGGGGTTCTCAACCTTCCTCATGCTGCAGCCCTTTCACACCGTTCCTCATGTTGGGGTGACCCCAACCATAACATTATTTTCATTGCTAATTCACAACTGTCATTTTGCTACTGTTATGAATCAGGTGACCCCCCAAAGGGGTCGTGACACACAGGTTGAGAACCTCTGACATCAGTTTCAAACCCATCGACCCGCCCGTGGGAGAACCTTGAGAATGACAGCCACCTGCTGCCATCAAGACTGACAGCCGCTGACCTGCGAGAGGTCTCCTCTGTCCTGCAGGGGTCACTGTGAGTCAGAATTGAGTTCAGAGCAGTGGGCTTCCAGTGTCCGTATTGACATTATTCTCCCGCTCTTTGCCCCATCCGTGTTGGCGTCTCCTTCCTCTCTCAACTAAGCGGGTCTCCCAGTTGCTGTGTGAGGCAGTAGCCCTGCCTGCCCAAGTGCCCTTGCTGTCCCGGGTACGAAGAGGCTGGGAGAAGCAGCCGAAGGACATTTGTCAGTGGAGACTGCGTATTACCATGATGCTGAGCGGGTTTCCGCAGCGCTTCCAGGCTAAAAGTAGCTCTGGCAGTGGAGGCTGCGATCCGCAAGGTCAGCGGTTTGAAACCACCAGCTGCTCCTTGGGAAGAAAGATGAGGCTTTCTACTCCTGTAAAGAGTTTCAGTCTCAGAAACCCACAGGGGCAGTTCCACCCTGCCCTATCAATTCAATGGCAGGCTTTGGCTTGGTTTGGTTCCAGACGAAGATGGGTCGGGAAGAAAGGCCTGGCAATCTACTTCTTTCAGGAGGATATATGCAGGCTCCAGGTGGAAACACATTTCTGTCCACGGCAAAGAGAAGCAGGGTGTGGTAGTTATACAATCTGTTGTCAATTTGAGAGAATGACGAATGAATGGGGTGGAGTCTAGCCTGTCAATCATTGTATAGCCAATGAGGCCTTTCCATGAGGATTCTGGGAATTGCTGTATTTCCTTCTTAGAGGTAGAAAACACACACTCTCTCTGCTCACTCCCTGAGAGCTGCCCTACTGACAAGACACATGCCCTACGCTGCTAGATCCTGTGCCCTGGGAACTGGAGGAGCCACGTGGAGACCCCTGCCATCATTGAGATGCGTCTACCGCCACTGGATCCGCAAGACTTTGCACCCACTGACCTGTGATCTTCCTGCATTCAGTGTCATTGCATGTGTTGCATGAGTCTGAAAGAACTTTATCGATTGGTATTGGACATATGGGCTAATATCAGACTTATGAACTTGATCTGGACTGGGCTGGATGTTTTTTCAATAGTAAACTGCTCTTGTATATAAAGATCTTTCTTATACACATGAGCGTCCATGAATTTGTTTCTCTAGTCTACCCAGACTGACACACATGGTCAAAGGCCCAAACAAAGTAACAGGTCCTTGCCAGTGGGTGTTACCATGGCTCCCGCATCCCTCTCTGGGTGGACCCATCACAGTGTGAAAACAGTAATGACCCACCCACCCCCTCTCAGAGTGGCCACTGGTGAATCTGAGTGGGGTGGGGCCCCTGGGGCTCAGAGGTGGACAGCCACGCCTGGCTTGCTCAGAAAGCCAGATGCAGTGGTGCCAAGGCCAGGGACTACACTTCCACACGAAGGCAGCGTACTAAGAGCATGGTGGGGAATTCTGAACAAAGAAACAAACCATTGCTGAGTGGGTCCTGACTCTTGGCTACCGTATAGGGCAGAGCAGAACTGCCCCTGTGGCTTCCCAAAGGTGGCAATCTTCACAGACGTGGGGATTGTAACCAACAACCCATGACAAAATGTGCATACGTCGTGGGATGGTGTTTTCGGGGACAGAAGCCACCAAACCAACCTCACTGCCATTGGGTCCATTCTGAGTCAGAGTGATCCTACAGGACAGGGTAGAGCTGACCTTGTGAGTTTCCAAGACCATACCCTAGAAGGCCCTGCCTTTCTCCCCTGAGCAACTGGTGGTTTTGAACTGCTGACCTTTCAGTTAGCAGCCCAACAGGTAACTACTATGCCACTGTGAAAGAGAGTCCAACTCTCAGATACAATTTAAGGAGGATATTGATTATGTCATGACCAGTCTGTCTCATTCTGTCATTCATGGGGTCACTTGGGGGACGGACTGAATGGTCCTGAACAACAGGAAGCAGGACAAAGACAAGACGGAGATGAGGCACAAGGCCAATATGGTGTCCACAGAGTCACAGAAACTCGGCCATTGAAATGGGACAGGGAGAACAAAGGAAATTGTCACATCATGATTGGTGACAGATCAACTCATCACAGTTGCAGGAGAGACCACAGAAGCAACGAAGAAACCTTGATTAGTCTACGGACACAAGATGGACTCAGGGCCCTTTAACCCAGGCCGTCAGGTAGGACTCATGACTCTCTGGGCCCGAGTGCCCTCAACCCACCAAAGGAACCCCCAGCGAAGTTCCTGTTACACTCTGCCCCTCTTTAACAGTTCACGTTGAAACCCACACGCCCCAAGCTGTTCCCATTGCTGCTTTGTGGGCAGAAAGGACCCCAAGGAGGTTGAGCCTATGTCAGGGGCGGGAACCTTGTTTCTGTTAAGGATATTTACAACATCATTCAAGGGCCACACTGGTCAAACACTGAACAGACCCACCCCTATTGTGATGCTAGCAGAAGGCTCTGCCTCTGCCAAGAAGAGGCTGGTGGTTTCAAACTAGCGACCCTGAGGTTCCCAGTCCGTCATGTAATAACCGCTACGTGGACACAGCAGGTGGCCATGAGTCGGCATGGACTCGATGGCGGTAAGTTTGGAATGTGTTGACTGGAGCCTCCTCTCTTTGGTGGGGCGGGTGACGTTAGCTGGTGTGGATGATTTTGCGAGTCGGGCCGTCCCTACCCTGGTCTCCGTCAGGAGTTACTGTCTTGGAAACTCACAAGAGCAGTTCTACCCTGTCTTACAAGGTCATGGTAGAAGTCTGATCAGTGGCAGTGAGTTTTGAGTATCACATTGGGCTACTCTCGCAAAGATGTGCTGACTCAGAGCAGTTCTGCTCTGTTCTATGGGGCCACTCTGACTAGGCCTCGACTCAATGGCAGTGGCTTTAGGTTTTGAGTTTGAACTCCCTTTAATAGTGATCTCTTGGATAGAGGGAAGAACTAGGAGACAAAAGACATTTATAGAGGTCTACATACAGGCATGTGTATATGTAAATGTACTTATGTATAACGATAGGGAAATAGATATATGTACTTATATTTATATGTTCAGTATTAAGGCAGCAGAGGGACATTGGGCCTCAACTCAAGTACTCCCTCAACACATTCTGTGATGCTCACCTCACCGATAGGATCACTGAAGACAAAATGGATGTATAAGCAAATGTGATGAAGAAAGCTGATGGTACCCAGCTATCAAAAGATATAGCAGCTGGGGTCTTAAAGACTTGAAGTTAAACAAACAGCCATCTAGCAGGGAAGCAAATAAACTCACAAGGAAGAAGCACACCAGACTGTGTGATCACAAGGTGTCGATGGGATCATGTATCAGGCATCAAAGACCCAGGACAAAAATCCTATCAATGCGATGAGGTGGAGCACAGAGTAGAGACCCAAAGCCCATCTGTAGACAATTGGACATCCCTTTACAGAAGGGTCACAAGGAAGAAATGAGCCAGTCAGGGTGCAGTACAGCACCAATGACACATTGTAACTTTCCTCTAGCTCTTTAATGCTTCCTTCCCCCAACTATCGTGACCTCAATTCTACCTTACAAATCTGACTAGACCAGATCATATACACTGCTGCAGATAAGAGCTCACAACACAGGGAACCCAGGACAGATAAACCCCTCGGGACCAATAATGAGTAGCAATACCAGGAGGGGAAGGGGAATGTGGGGGGGAAAGGGGAAACTGATCACAAGGATCTACATATAACCGCTTCCTAGGGGGATAGACACAGAAAAGTGGGTGAAGGGAGACAGTAGTCTGTGTAAGACATGGTGGGGGGAGGGGGAAATTTATAAATGTCAAGGGTTCATGAGGGAGGGAGTGTGGAGAGGGAGGGGGAAATTAGGGACTGATATCAAAGGCTCAAGTAGAAAGAAAATATGTTGAGAATGATGATGGCAACATATCTACAGATGTGCTTGACACAATGGATGGATGGATGGATTGTGATAAGAGCCCCCAATAAAATGATTTAAAAAGAAAGAAAAATGACTTCCTATGGATGATTCTTATGTCAACTAGACACTCGTGGCTAGGTATGGTACCTGGAGATACCTCTGGCAGTGTAGCCTTTTGAATGAGAACAAGGGACTCGGGAACTGCCTCTTTCTGCCCCTTTGCCTTCCCGCTTACAGGGATTCTGCCCCTGCCCCTGAAAGCTGCTGGTGCCACCCCCCCCCCCATTTCCAATGACCACGGGCTCAGGGATTCATGCACCCACCAGCCTTTGATCTCCCACTCTGTGTTACCAGCACGTGACAACATGGGTCCGCGGAGGGGCTTCGGGCTTAGGGGAATGAGGTGGACTGGCTGGGCTGCCTTCTTGGTGTTTAATTGCTTGTTGCTAGAAGCTCTTCCTTAGACATAGATGGGTGTCACTGGATTTGTTTCTCTAGACAACCCAGCCTGACACACCTTCACAAGAATCATTCCCAAATTCCGGGGTTTCTGTCCCCCTCGTCCCTTTCCAGAGTCCCTGGTGGAGCAAACAGTCAGCAGGCTTGGCTGATAACCCAAAGGTTGGAGGTTTCCAGCCACCTAGAGATGACTCTGAAGAAAGGCCTGGCCATTTCCTTCTGGAAAACCAGCCACGGAAAGCCCCTCGGAGCGCGGTCCTCCCCTAATATACCAGCTTCACCGTGGACTGCGGCAACTGGTTTTCCTGGTTTTAAGGTCTTTTCTCTCTCCCCCAAGTCTCACCCATCTGGGTCTCAATCCCCCAGGGCACGTCCTCCTTTGAAGACCCAGCTTCCTTCTTTTCTAAGTTGGAGCCTGGTGGCCCCGGATTCCCAAAGGGAACAAGAGCTCATTCTTCAAAGTCTAGGAGAAAAACAATGGCTCTGAGCTGATTCCAACTCATGTGGATACCTCCAACCCCCCGCATGCCAGGTTTCGAGAGGAGTCCCACATGCTCCTGGACAAATTTGGTGTCCTCTCAATTCCACGTGTCCATGGCCATTCTGAAGTCCTGCCCTATAGCCGGCTCTACTCAGGGGCTTCCTCGGATCCTCTTTAGGACAGGCAAGAAAAGCAAAGCGGATTCCCTTCCGTATTCCGCTCCTGGATTCCCGGCCTTCCCCCCCCACCTCCAGGAATCTGCCATCAATTCGGGGGCTCCAGGGTCCCAGGCTTGGTCCTTGACATAAACCTAGCAGAGCCAAGCCACTCTGAGAACTGTAAGCACTGAATAATTAGGAAACACATTGTGCCCGAGTGGGCCTGGCTTAGAGGCAAGGATGAAGAGACTTTGTCTTACATATTTTGGACGTGTCGCAGGATAAGCCAGTCTGGAGAAGGGACATTCTCCTTGGGAAAGTAGAGGGAAACAGAAAAGAGGAAGGCCCTCAGGTGAGATGGATGGACACAGTGGCTGCAACCATGGGCTCAGACATAGGGAAAATGGTGAGGGTGACTCAGGACCGGGCAGAGTTTCGTTCTGTGGCGCAGAAGATCGCTATGGGTCAGAACGGAATGGACAACACCTAACAGCAACCAGGACCACACACAGTGTCCCATTCCACTGCCAGGAGTCAATGGGTTTCTTCAAAGTCTGTTCTTGTTTAATTTGATTCGAGGGCTCATTTACAAATGGCCAGCTCCTCTGGTACACACCCAAACCCCAAACCCAAAGCTGGTGCCATTGGGCCGACTCCTCCGCCAAAGGACCCACCCGGACAGAGAAGAGCCGCCAGAACGGTCGTCTCAATGAGAACACACCGCCTCCTTTTCCTCCATTGGCAAGTGCTTAATCTCTGCACCACCAGGGCTTCTTGGGTGTGTTCCACCAAACCACTGCCATTGAATGGGTTTTAACTCAAAGGCCCTATCTAGGTTTCCTAGATGGTCCGTTTTTATGGAAGAGAGCAGACAGCCTCATCTTTCCTCCTTGGAGTGGCTGGTAGGTTTGAATCTCTGACCTTGAGGTTAGCTGTTTAGCGCTAAACACCTCTCCCACAAACTCACTGCCATCAAGTGGATGCCGACTCATAGTGACCCTCTAGGACAGGGAAGACCAGGCCCGGTGGGTCTCTGAAACTATAATTCCTTACAGGAGCAGAAAGCCTCATCTTTCTCCTGAGTAGCTGGTGTATTTGAACCTCCAACCTCGAGGTCAGCAACCCAACGTTTACCCGACAGTGCCTCTGGGGTGTGTTTGTGATGTCAGGTGCCATTAGGTTGGTTCCAACCCATAGCAACCCTGTGCACAACAGAATGAAACACTGCCCAGTGCTACTCCATCCTATGCCTTCGTCTCTGTGCCTGAGCCCATTGATGCAGCCACGGTGCCCATCCATCTTCTTGAGGGCCTCCCTCTTGTTCGCTGCCCCCCTACTTTACCAAGCACAATGTCCTTCTCCAGAAGCCCTGATCATACAGTAATTATTCATTTGGCAGCTAAGCCCATGGCCAGCAGTTTGAAACCCCCAAACTGCTCCACAGGAGAAAGGTGGGGCTTTCTCCTCCTGTAAAGATGTACAGTCTGAGAAACCCACAGCCCTGCCCTCTGGGTCACTAGGCGTCGGAACTGAGTGGGTGGCAGTGAGTTTGGGGTGGGGGTGGATGTTTAGCAGCTGTTTGTGCCCAGCAATCTAGGCAGAGGAGTCAGAATCCCCAAGTTCTTTTCTCGCTCCAATCTGTACCGCACAGTGGGATCCGGTCATTGTATTTTCGGTTTGCTTTGATTTAGGGGCAAAAAGCTCAGAAGGATGCTCTGGAGCTGGGATTGAAATGGCTTCTTTGTGTGGCACCAGTCAACACCTGGCAGGAACGAGGCTAGTGTAGGAAGGGTGTCCGGTCAGGATGCCCCGTCAGAAGGAAACAGAGTGCAGCTGAGAGAGTGACCACAGCCCCTTTCTGGCCCATCTAGGTCGCCCTGGTTCCAACTTCAGAGCCCATCTGCAAGGCCACCTCTGGTCCTGTTATTCCCAGGGGGCTTCTCCAGGTGCAGCCTGGGCCACACCCAGCTTGGGCTCCATTCCCAGAGGCAATTTGGCTTTCCACTTCCTTGCTTGCAACCACAATTTCCTACCCCCACCAACACCCCTCCCCGGCCCCGATATTGCCAAAGACCTGCTCTTGTTGATTAAACCCCAAGACTTCGTTTAATATCTGAAATCAGAACGGGTACCCAGAAACCAAACCAAATCAATAAGACAGTTTATCACCTAGGAGACGGTTGCATTCCACTGTGCTGTTTGCAGAAAGTGGGAGTGGGGGTCTAGGGGTGGAGTGGGGGGTAGCAAAATAACCACAGTCTGCCAGCGAGAGGAAACCCAGGTGAAAGGAGAGAGGGAAAACATGGTAAAGAGACGGAGAAGAATTTTGCCGCCTATGAAATGCTTTCCCATTTTTTCTCCATTAAAAAGTGTTTCATCCTAATTTTCTTTATTAGACTTTTCAGCAATGCCTCTGCTTTCCAGGGTCTGTGCCGGAATGGCTTCTCCGCTGGGGAAATGCTGAGGAGAAACGACTTGATTGGAAACGGCGTGCTCCAGGTCTTTTGAGAGAAGATTTCTAAGAGTTTGGGCAAATCTGAATTGGTGGGGCTGGGGTGGGGTTTTGGTTTTGTATTGCTTTTACCCTCAGGGTTAAAATGAAGAAATTATGATACCACCAAGCTGTTAGCATCTGGGGTCTCACCACGGTCACACTGTTGTGAGTTTCTCCCCTGTTGCTTTTGATTAAGGAGCTCTGGTCACCTGGGGGTGGGTAGAGGTTGGGCTGCTAACCACAAAGTCATTCGTTCGAAAACCACCAGGCACTCTGAGGGAAAAAGACAAGGCTTTCTGCTTCCATAAAGAGTGACCATCTCAATTCAACCTTACAAATACAGCTAGACCAGAGGATGGACACTGGTACAGATAGGAACTGGAAACACAGGAATCCAGGATAGATGACCCCTTTAGGACCAGTGGCGATACCGGAGGGTGGAGGGAAGGTGGGGTAGAAAGTGGGAACCTATTACAAGGACCTCCATATACCCTCCTCCATAGGGGATAGACAACAGAAAAGGGGGTGTACGGAGACATCAGATGATATAAGACATGACAAAATAATAATAATATATAAATTATCACGGGTTCATGAGGTAGGGGGGGCGGGGATGGAGGAGACAAAAAGAGGAGCTGATACCAAGGGCTCAGGTAGAAAGCAAATGTTTTAAGGCTGTTGATTGCCACAAATGTAGAAATGTGTTTGACATGATGGATGGATGGATTGTGATAAGAGTTGTAGGAGACCCCAATAAAATGATTTAAAAGAAGAGAAGATAAGAAACACAAAAGAGTTATAAGACCCCCCAATAAAATGATTTTAAAAAAAAGAGTGACGATCTCAGAAACCACAGGGGTGATTCTCCCGTGTGATTCGGCATCAGCTCGATGGCAGGGGGTTTGGTTGGGGTTTGGTTTCTTGTATGAGCTGTCTGCTAGTCAAAGAAGACTGCACACAGCCGGAAGGCAGCCTCGGGCTTTAGTGGAATGCTCCGGTGTTGCGTTTTTCCTCTTTTCCTGAGTGTAGCGGGAACTAGGGGTGCCATTTAGACAGATGAGCTGGTTTCCCTGCGGTGAAGCACCTTCATGAGCACACAGGACGCTGGTGGATGAAAACGGTCCCTTCCCGAGACTCGAAACCTTGAGGGAGTGGACTCCCAGCACTGCAGGGCTCACTGAAGGGAATGCAGACGCCTGGTTCTTGCTAAAACCTTTAAAGAGTGACTTTGAAAAGGAAGCTGCCCAGGGAGCGGGTTCCGGCTAAGGGCGACTCTGTGCCAGGGCAGCACTGGGCTCTGAGGGGTGTGGCAGTGACATCATCTCCTGTCAACTTGCAAAGGGGTGGAGTGTGGCCTGTCAACTGGGTCGCAGCTTGATGAACTCTCTTGGAGATGTGAAGGAGATAAATAGCTCACTGGAGGCCAGAGATTCTCTCGGCTTGACACTCCCTGCAAGACTTTCCTGTTGACAAGCCACATGGAGCTGACAGAGCCAGAGCCCGGAGCTGGAGGAGCCACGTGGAGAGCCATGCCAGCGCTGAGATGAGATGCTGCCACTGCCACGGGAGCCACAAGACTTCCCCCCACCGGCCTGTGATCTCCCTGCATTCGGCGTCATTGCTTGTGTGTGTGTCATAAGAGGAATTTACAGACTGGTATCAGGCCTTTGGGCTAATATCGGACTTATGGACTTAATCTGAGCTGGGCTGGGCTGTTTTCTTAATGTACAATTGCTCTTTGATATAAAGTTCTCCCTTTTCACATGAGTGCCTATGAATTTCTTTCTCTAGTCCACCCAGACTAACCCAAGGGGCCTCTCAAGGGCTGAGGGATGAGACTCACAGCGACTCCTGCCGGACAGGGTGGACCGACCCCTGTGAGTCTCCGGGACTGTCACTCTTGACAGGAGGAGAGCCTGGTCTTTCTCCCGAGGAGCGGCTGGTGGTCTCAGAAATGCTGACTTGGGGGATGGAAGCCCAAGGCGTAACCACTCTGCTGCCCGGGCTCCAATGGTCCTATCGGGGTCGCTGTGAGTCAGCATTGACCTGACAAGAGTGAGGTGTTTGGTTTTTTGTCTTTGAGAGGGAAGGATCAGAAGTCCGTCAGCTGCTCCGTCTCCCAGGATGCCTCTGGGCGGACTCAACCCTCCAGCTTCCTGGTCAACAGCCCAGCAGAGCGCTAACCATTTGTACCACCCAGCGACTCCCTGGATGAGGTGGCAGAGGGGGCTGTCTGCTGCCATTGGTGGGCTGTGTGCAACAGAACGAGGCCCTGTCCAGGCCTGCGCCATCTTTACCACTGCGGGCATATCAGCGCCAGCCTTCCTGACTGCCATGTCCATTCATCTCCCTGGGGACTCTCAGACAAAGACACAAACCAAACTCACTGCCAGCGAGTCCCTGCCAGCTCAAGGTGAGCCTACCGGACGGAGCAGGACTGCTTTTGTGGGCGTCCAGGCCTGTCACTCTTTCCAGGAGCAGAGAGCCTCCTCTGTCGCCCAGCACGAGGTATGGCCCTAGAAATTCCTGGGGCTGCGCCAATCCCTCCTGAAGGGTCGCTGTCAGTCAGAACTAACTCCAGGGCGGTGGATTTGTTTGGGGCTCACCCCGGTAACAGACACCAGGCTTCACAGGGGAGAGTGGATTTATTCTGAGGGATGGAACCACGGCCAGGTGGAGAGACTGCCTCCTCCCAGCTATAGATGACAAGATGACAAACCCTGCCTCCCACCTCCCTCAGTGCCCTTGGGGACAGCCGCAGCCAGCCGGCCCGAGCACTTCACTCACCAAACAAGCCTGAGTACAAAGCCTCACCCCCACTTCAAGGGCCCGCCCCCAGATGATTATCAGCAGGCCCACCTCCAGCTCCAGTCCTACCACCTTCATGCCCCACCACCCCACCTCCACATACCGCCTCCTATACCCAGGCAGCCAGGGGAAACCCACACTAGCCTCCCATGCCGTGTTCAGATCTTGGGCATTTATCTTGGCTCAAGCCACCCTGGCCTTTTGTTCTGGAAGCATGCAAGGCTAGGGGAGGAGACCGGGCAGCCACCTGCCCAGGGATTCCGTCTTTGGACTCTTTACCCCATTCTTCCCAAGTGCCTCGGCTGACAGGCTGCCTCTGCCAGGGTCACAGCTCTTTGCCAGAGGGAAAGAGACCCGCCCCGGGGGAGGCAGAAGATGGCAGCTGTCTGCCCCTCTCTCACCGCCCTCCCTCCCCCTCGGCCAGCGGTGCGGACTGGCTGATGTATGATTAACAGGCTGTGCCTGTGCGGATTGAGCACATGAAATATCTTAGCAGCGAGTCTTCCAAACGCACACTGCCATCGAGTCTGTTCTGACTCATGGCAACCCTACAGGACAGGGTAGAACTGCCCCTGTGAGTTTCCAAGACCATAGCTCTGTATGGGAATAGAGTCTCGTCTTTCTCCCTTGGGGTGGCTGTTGGTTTTGAACTGCAGACCTTGTGGTTAGCAGTACAATACGTTACCCGCCAGGGCTCTGGCTAGCAGTGCACCCTCAAAAACCAAACTTACTGCCATTGAGTCCATGCTGATTCACAGACTGCTCTTGTTTTCAAGAGTAGAAAGCCCAGTCTTTCTCCCATGGAACTTTAGGTAGTTTTGAACTGCCTACCATTTGGATCACAACCCATTGCATAACCACTACACAACCAGGGTTCCTAGCAGCCTGCCTTTGTCACATCTTAGCTACTGCACAAAGCAATCAGGTATATGGCAATGAGCTCCCATCTGTGTAGGGAGTAGGCATGATGGATAAGCGGGTAACCTTGCTGGCTGGGAGGCAGCCGGGCATCAGAGAAACAGCTTCGATTTTAGAGTAACCTCCCTGCCTCTGCCCCCAACCTAAAACAATTGCCATCAAGTCAATCCTGACTCAGAGCGACTCTGTGGAACAGAGGAGGGCTGCTCCTTGAGGGTTCTGAGACTGCAGATCTATGGGCGCAGACAGCCTCACCTTGCCCAGTGGACCCCTGACCTGGTGTTGAGCAGCCCCCATGCCTGAGCCGTGGCATCATGTCGTTTTATCCATGAATTCCCAGGGGGGTGCAGTGGAGCGCTGCTCTCGGCTGCTGAGAATTGGAGGTTTCGTTCACTCTGAGGTGCCTCCAAAGAAAGGCCTGGTGATGGACAGCTGGAGCTGCAGCCATTGGAGACCCCACGGGCCCACTGGTTTAGCGGTGGTTCTCCTGAAGCTGCTCAGAGGTCATGGAGAAAACCAGACCCCTCAGGGGGCTGTGGTGTCCCCCAGGAGCCAGGAAGAAGAAAGGACCCTTGACTGGAGCTAAGGCCTGGGGGTGGGGAGGCAGAGGACATGAGGCTCTGGTCCTTGAGCAATGCGTACCTGTGATCCATGCACCACTCTGAGCCCTGAAGAGGACACTCTCCCACAGTCCCTGCACAGTCCCGGTCTTTTCCGGGGCATGCTGAGCAAGGGGGTCTCCAACGGCCCAGTTTTAGTGGCTACCCAGTGAAGAGGAGCTCTGATGGTGAAGTGGATTTTGCTTTGGGCTGCGAACAGGAAGGTCAGCCGTTCGAAACCACCAGATGATCCGCAGGAGAAAGATGAGACTGTCTACTCCTGTCTAGAGTGACCGTCTCAGAAACCCACAGGGCCGTTCCACCCTGTCCTCCAAGGTCGCTGTGAGTCAGAATGAGCTCAGTGGCAGAAGAGGCGGCGTTGTGGGAACAAAGGTGCCCACCGTGGAAACAGGGGAAGGCCCTGGACGAGATGGATGGACACAGGGGCTGCTGCCATGGGGCTGACTCGGGCCTGGGCAGTGTTTTGTGCTTTGTCCTGTCTGGCGGGGGGAACCAAAGTGATGACACCAAGCAGCAACTCAGAGGAAGGTCCCTGGGTTTGCTCTGTGCAAAGGCTGGCAGTTTGAAGCCTCCCAATGGTGCTGGCCGTGGTAGAACTGTCCAGTCAGCATTGGACAGCCAGGTGGGTGGTTCAAACCCACCAGCCGCTCCGAGGGAGAAAGCGGAAGCAGTGTGCTCCCAGGGAGTTAGAGCCTCAGAAACCTAACATAAGTCTACTGCATAGGAATTCACTTGACGGCAGTGGGTTTGGTTGGGGGCTTTGGTTGAATGGCAGTGACAGGGTGGGGGCGACCTGCCTCTGTGAGATGACAGAAAAGTGCGGCAGTTACATAAACTGTTGTCAATGTGAGACTATCCAGAGTGAAGGGGTGGAGGTTAGCCTGTCAGCCAGGTTGCTGCTTGATGACCTCATTTGGAGGTGCTAAATAGATCAAGACAGGACTCACACTCACTCCCTGGGAGACATTCCTGTTGAGAAGACAGATGGAGCTAAGCTAGACCCCTGGAGCTGGAGGAGCCACATAAAGACTCGCGCCAGTGCTGAGATGCTTCCACCCCCACAGGATTCACAAGACTTTCCACCCACTGGCATGTGAGCTTCCTGCATTCGGCATCATTGCACGTGCTGTGGGAGTCTGAAGGGGACTTTATAGACTGGTATCAGACATATGGACTAATAACGGACTTATGGACTTGATCTGAACTAGGCTGGGCTGATTTCTCAATATTCAATTGCTCTTGTATATCAAGCTCTTTCTTATATACCTATGAGTGTCTATGAATTTGTTTCTCTAGTCTACCCAGACTAATGCATAAAAACCTCCGGGGGCAGTCCTGCCTCTAACTCGTGGGACTGCCCCGAGTCGGGTTTGGTTCTCTGGCTTTGGCACCAAGAAGACAGGTGCATCCTGTACTCAGCACAGAGGCCAAGTCCCGCCATCTCTCCATCCACTACTTCTTACTCTAGCGGCATCCTGGAGCTGTGAGGCCATGGGAGTCTTTGAAGATGAAATGGCCATCTGATGCTGAACTCACTCCCGCTAGCCAGCGGGCATCAAAACCCTCCAGCCAGCCCTTTCTTCCTCCTTGAAAGGCCGACATCGAGCGCCCAGCCCTCCACAGATCTCGAGCCGCTGCCCGGCTCAGGCAACCTCTTGTTGGTACATGCCTGGAGCTGTTCAGATCTAGGTCACAACACGGCTTCCCTCTGATGTGGAAAACTCAGAGCCGGGCCCAGATCTGGAGAGGCCTTGAGTTCCTGCCCCCGGACACTGAATGACAACTCCTCTAGTTCCCCAAGAGGAACTGCCAGGCCCCTAGGAGCAAGACACAGCCTGTCCCCACAGGGCCCTGTCCCCCAGGCAGGAGCCCTCCCCAAAGGATGGCAAAAGCCCCTTTGTTCCGTGCCATTCGACGTGGTCTCAAACTGTGTCGCCATTTCTGATTGCCCCGATTTCCTGCCAAGGGACAACTGGGAGGGGAGGCGCTCAGTACAAGCCCTGCTACATTCCAGCGACAAAACTCAGCGGTGGTGGGCAGGCCCCAGTGGGGTGTGCTCGGTGCGGGGACGTGGAACATGAAACCGCATGGCATGCAGATGGAGGAGGGACAGCAGTGGAGGGACTCAGCTGGCCTTCAGCCATTCTCAGCGCCAGGGGAAAAAAGATGGAATCACACGCCCCAAAGCCGCCCAGGTTATACCCAGAGGCAGGCCACCCACGCTAGCCTTCTGGGAAGACCAGATGGGTCATGTTAGTCAATGACCGAGCAAATAGAAGGGCCAGTGGTGTCGTGCTTCAAGTGCTTGGCTACTGACCAACCGGCCGGTGGTTCAGAGCAACCAGCTGCTCTGCAGAAGGATGGGGCAGTCGGCTTCCCTCCGAGGCAGTTGTCTCTGTCCTCCAGGGTCGCCGTGAAGTGGTCACAGGCAGCTGTGGGTTTTGTTTAGGTGTGGTGGGATGAGTCGGCAGAGTGGCATGCATTACTACCTGTGTGGCCCGGTCAGCTAGCTGCCCCTCAGTCCTCAAAGTGACATCCTTACCTTGTGACACTTTCAATAGGCCTTTGCAGCAGATTGTCCTCTATGTGGCTCGTTGCTGGATTTCTGGGCTGTGGTTCTACGGGCGTTGCTTACGGATTCAAGTAAAATTGAATGGTGGACTTCAGTCCCTTCCGTGTGTGTCCGGATGCGGCGCGTATTGGCCTCGTGGGGAGCACTGGGTTTCTTTATGCCGAGCTGTCATCCACGCAGAAAGCTGAAGGCACGGATCTGCAGCAGGAAGGCCTCTGGGCTTACAGCAAGCAAGGGGTGTCACCCTCGTGGTCGCGTGTGGGTAATGAGGCTTCCTCCAATCCAGATGCCTCCCCCTTCCGTTATTCTGCCTTCTCGGATGATTTGGCCAGAATGCAGATCCAGTCAGCTTGGTGAGAGGACAGCGAGCTGAAGGCACCCCTTTCCTGACGTCAGCCCCTTTGTCTGTGTACAATTTCCACTTACGTACAATGAAGTGTTCTGGAATTCCCGTTCTTTGCGATGTCGTCCATTGTTTGCTAGGACACAGGCTGTCGACTACCTTCGCATTCTATAAGACACAGGCCAATGTCCTCCTGGCATTCTCTGCTTCCAGCCATGATCCAGCTGACAGCAGCAATTGATCATCCTCGCTGTAAGCCATCTTCTCAATTCAGCCAGAGTTTCTGGCACTTCCTGTCAACCGACTGCAATCATTTTCAAAGGCTCTTCAACATAATTTTAACTGCAAGTGATTGTAAGTGGTGTTGTTTGATAATTTCAACGTCCTGGTGGGGTCACCTTTCTTTGGGATGGGCACAAATGCAGACCTCTTCCAGCCGGTCGCCAAACGTCTTGACACCGACAGGAGGGAGCCTGGCGGGCGCCCTTCTGTTGAAACATCTCGTCTGGTATTCTCTCCGGTCCGGGAGCCTTGATCTTCTCCACTGCCTTCAGTACATCTTGGACGTCCTCCTTCTGCACCGTTGGCTCTTGGTCATATGCCACCCCCTGAAGTGAATGAACGCAAGCCAGTTCTTCTTGGTGCCCTGCCTTCGTGTCTTCCTCCCGTCCTCTTTGGATGCTTCCTGCCCCGCTCAGCGTTTGGCCCATCGAACCCTCCAAGACTGCACCCCAAGGCTTGAACATCCTTCCAAAGATCCAACTGTTGGGTTAGCAGCTGAGCGTGTTAACCATTTATTCTACCAGGGACTCCAGAGTCTTGTATGGCTCCTTGTGTCCTTCTTCTCCCCCCTCCCCAAGGGAAGGACAAGTGTGGGCGGCACAGAAGGGCCTGTCCCATGTCATCCTCTCCACTGTCCTAATTCTGCCCCTCCCTTGTGCTTGTGTCTATCTCAAAAGCCTTCCCTTCTCACTTCCCTGGAGACCACCATTCTCGCGGGGGTGAGTGGGTACCACCAGTGATCGCTCTCATTGCGGATGCTGACTCATAGCGATCCCTCCTGGGGTTTTTCTGCAACTGTTTCCAGGAATGGAAAGCCCAGTCCTTATCCCAGGGAGCTACTGGAGATTTCGAATTGCTGACCATGCAAATGGCAGCATGACTTGTAACCACGATGCCACCAGGGGTCCCACTAGGTCCAAAGGGTCATGCAATTCCGCTTCTGTAAAATTCCACTGCCAGCCAAGATAACAAAGATGGATATGGAGCTATTCCCTGGAAAGGGCTGACTGGTTTCTATTGCCCCACACTGCTCGGTGAGCAAGATCATGCACTTGGCAAAGCCGCCTGAAGCTGGCGTCAGACAGTTAGTCTTGGAAATATGCTGCATAGATGTTTGGGGTCCATAGAACCTAAACTAAAAAAACTCACTGCCAATTCATTCCAACTTACTGTGACCCTATAGGGTGGACTAGAACCGCTCCGTGCGCGCCTGAGCCTATAACTCCTTCTGATTTACAGGAACAGAAAAGGGCAGGACGAGTGGAAAGTGGAAAAATCTACAGGATGAATCTACAAAGACAGTACCTGGATTAGTGGATGGTTCATGGGGGTGTGGCCGAGGAGGTTGTGGGGCGGAGGAGCTAATAACGATGGGTACAATGTTTTAAAACTGATTGTACAACTCCTCTTGATGTGATTGAACTATTGAATTGTATGATATTTGGATTATGCCTCAATAAACTGTTTATATAAAAATGAATGCATGAGTTTTTCTTCACCTACAGGAGTAGAAAGCTTAATCTCCCCGCCCCCCTGCCCATGAGTGGCTGGTGGTTTTGAACTGCTAACCTTGTGGTTAGCAGCCCAGTGAATAATCCACTAGGCCGACAGGGCTCTTACATGGGACTAGGCTTAGTGATCTTCCTGGAGTTGACCCCAGCTTTGAGCTCTCACAGCCATTGAGTCGATGCCGCCTCATAGAAACCCTATCGCACAGGCGAGATCTGCCCCTCTGAGTTTCCCAGACTGTAACTGTATATGGGAGGAGAGGCCCTGTTTTTCTCTGGCCAGCTTTCTGCTAACATCCTGGAAATCATCGACCAGATCACTACTCTCATGTAAAGCTTTAAAATAACAACCCCTCAAAACTTGCTGCCATAGAGCTGATTCTGACTCTTAGTGGCCCTTATGGGTCAGAGTGGAACTGCCCCTGTGGGTTTCTGAAACTGCAACTCTTTATGGGAGTAGACAGCCTCATCTTGCGCCCTCAGAGCTACTGGCGGTTTCAAACTCCTGACCTTGCTGTTAGAAGCTCAACACATAACCCACCATCCCCCCAGAGCTCCCTAAAATAATAACTGGTGCAGGAGCCATGCTCCTATGATATTGGTTGGGAGAGGTAGACAAAGAGGGCAGCATAGCCAGGCTCGGAGTTGGAGCACAAAGGGGCTGGTGCCTCTCGGGTCAAAGACCGCAGTCTTCTCTGACTGGTACGAGAGGCTCTGGCTGCCAGGCCTTTGCTGGGCGTGATGGAAGCACAGGGACTGACCCGGATTCTCTCAGACACCCTGCTTTCTGGAGCCAGCAGTGGTTGCCATGGTTTCTACCTGGCAGCAGCTCCAAGGTCAATCCCTGGGCAATATTTTACTGCTGGTCTCAGCAGGATGAGTTCTCTGGGCTCTGCTCACACCCCCACCCCCGGACATGTTGCTCCCATAGCGCTCCAGGTCAGGGCAGCTGGAGAGAGAGAGAGATCAGAATAAACTGCAATTCGAGCCCACTGCTGGGGCAGCCAACCCACGTGGATGCCCAGGGGAGTCTGAGCTGGGAGAAGGGATCCTTAAGGAAGGGTGGCTTTAACCACGACAGAGGGACACAGCATTTGCTGGCAAGACCAGGGCTCTGAGCTCACTGGGGGCAGCGTGTGAGGATTGTTTTCCCTTCCCCGGGCCGGGAGCAAGGCCATGGCATGAGTCTGGCTGACTTCTGGCCGGAAGCCTAGTGCACAGGGATCCTTGGAAGGATGGGCCTCCTGTTGCTTCTAGAAGCTTCCCCACCTGCCCCCCTCTCAGGAAAAGGGACTATGATCAGGAGGACAATCTCCACGGACCGCAGGGCCCCTAAGCGTCTGCGTTCATCAAGGGCCTGGGGAGGAGTCACAGCATCACCAAATCTAACCAAGCCCACAGCCATCAAGTGGATTTCAGCGCACTGCGACCCTACCTGGGCGTCCCGAGGCAGTACATCTTTAAGCGAGCAGGTAGCACAATGGCTGCCCACTTCTCCCCCAGCGGGTCTGAAGCGCCGACGTTGCTGTGAGCAGGCCGCTGCGTATTCACCCGCACCACCAAGGCTCCTCGCACGTTGTCGCTGCTGTTGTGAGTTGCTGTCGGGTGGGTTCCAACTCACAGCGGCTGATGCACAATAGAAGGGCAACACTGCCGGCTCCTGCACCACCTTCACGGTGCTGCCCACAATGCCTGAGCCGTCGCTGAAGCCCCTGTGACCATCCATCTTGTTGTCAAAGACCTGCCTCTTTGTCACTGCCCTTTCTCCACTCTGGGGGCCCTGGTGGCATCGTGGTATCATGTCGGGCTGCGATCTTCGAGGTCCATGAACCGGCCAGGCTCTGCACTCCGGCAAACAGTCGCAGTCTGGGACTCTCACAGGACACTTCTCCCCTGTCCTCTAGGGTCGCTCACGGTGCATTCGGATTGGTGTCGTTTGCTTTTTCCTCCACTACAGCTCACACCACTGGGGTGAAACACCGAGGGCTATCCTGCCCCTATGAGCAGCGACTTGGGGCAGCCACCACAGACTGACCAAACCCCAAACCCCAACCCGACCCACTGCCATCAAGTCGACGCATCAGTGGCCCTGACAGTTGGGAAGTCTCTTGCTAATGTTGGAGCCCAGCCAGAGGCACTCGGAGGAAAGGCCTGGAGAGTGACTTTCACAAGGTCATAGCCCTGAGAAGCCCTTGGGGGGAGGGGGGCGCCACTCTGCACACAGGCCTCACCCTGGGTCTGCCTGGTGACTGACAAAGAGGAAGTGAAACCACTCTGGTTCCCACTAAAGGCTCCTTAAAAGGAGGGGCTTTCAAAAAGTTCCTAGGAAAGTTACATTTTCTCTTAGTTCCATTCCTCCCCCCCCCACTTCCATCCCTCCCCGTGTTGAAGCCCCTCATAGTCTGGCTTCTTTAGGGAGGCCAGGATCTAGCCACCTGTTTACAAGTTCAAACCCACTGCTATCAAGTTGGTTCTGACTCACAGCCACCCTATAGGGCTGACAGACGAACTGGAGCAGTACCTGCGGGCTTCTGAGAGAGACCATACTTTTTACAGGAGCAGACAGACTCACTTTCTCCCTGTCTGCTGACAAAGCTGCATTGAAGAGTAGTTTAAAACACGGTCTATCCACCCAGTGGTAAAGAGAAATGATGAAACTTGAAAACAGGAGATACTGAGTGCATGGACCAAAAAAACCCAAACCCATTGCCACCACGTTCATTCCGGCTCATAGCAACCCAATAGGGCAGGACAGAACTGAACCTGTAACTCTTCACAGGAGTGGCCAATCTCATCTTTTTCCCCAGGAGCGGCTGGTGGGTCTGAACTTCTGACCTTGGGGTTAGCAGCAGCTCAACGCCTAATTCAACGCCCCCGATTAATTAAGGCAGTCACAAAATGACCAGCATTGTAGGAGCTCAGTCATAAAGGATGGCTAGAATGGGCAACTGGATGGAGGGCTAAGACAGCTAGTGCCTCCATCGCAGGGCCGGGGGGGGGGGGGGGGGGTGAGGGGTCGGTAGCGGACGTGCAGAAAGCCTCGTTTCTGTTAACTGTGACAGGAAATTGGGCATCGGGTGTTAGTGTCACATGATGAATGTCATGGACTGCCGAAAATATCCAATCAATGAAGCACTCACACTAATGTATCTTTGAGGTCATATGCTCAGCATCGAGACATTATTTAGAAAATGAATAAACAGCCTGAATTATCCATGCCACAGTCAGACCCCACCCCCAGTCCCTGAGGGCAGTGTTTTGTTCTGTTGAGCAGAAAGTCTCTATGGGTCCAATCAACAACCTCCTCACTCACTTGTCCTAAATGCTTCCCTCAAAAGCAGGCATTTTAATTAAATTATACATCATAAAACTGCCCACATGTTTCTATTTCCTGGAAGTTCAGTCCCAGGTGGTGACTGGGGCAGTGGCTCTGTTCTGATCTTGGGCTTAGAGGTTCTGTGTAGGAGGGCGTGCAGGACAAGGCAGCATGTCCTTCACGGGTGCACAGGGGGCGATCAGGCGCTGGGGGCACTTGGCGGGGGATGTGAAACAAGATGCAACAGGGGGCCACTCTATCCCCCCCAATTCACCCGTGCCTGTGCTCGCTCTGCGCACGGGCTTCCTTTAAAAGGCTCCATTTCCCCTAAGGGAGGGCGGCTCTCAAATAAAGGGGGAAACGTTTTCTCAAATGGAGTCATTTCCAGAAAGCCTCTCCCGCTGGGTCAATCCATCAGTGTAGCTCCTCCGGGCACCATTCAGGCAGGGGGTTCCGATCTGAAGCCATTACTGTCAACCCTGCGGTGCCCGCCCCCTCCACAGGGGGCTGCCGTCCCCATCTGCAGCTGGGGTGCAACCACGGGAAAGAGGGTGCAGAGGCCTGGGCTGTTGGGCCCTCACACCAGGGCAGGGATCCACCCAGTGCCCACACCTAATGCTTAGTAATTCGCAGCTTTCTACCTGCCCCCTCCCCACCTTCCACCCCCGGTTCAGGATCAGGGTAAGGAAGTGGAGGGCGCCTCCGAAGAAGGGGTCTGGGCCCGGCAGGCTGAGTACGACTCCACAGGGAGCTGCACCAAGGCTAAAGGCAAGGCTGGGGGTGGGAAATGGGGGGTGTGCAGCCCCTTCCTCCTCGGCTCCCCTTCCTCTCCCACTGGCGGGCACATTCACATTTCAGAGTACAGCGGCCTACAATGCTAGGGCGGGCGTGGAGGGGGGAGGCACTGCTCCCACAGCCAAAGAAAGCCCCCACCCACCCCTCCATCCCTCCACCCCTCCACCCAGGGACAGGGTGCGGAGTGAGCACGAGTGAAGAGCGCCTGCGCAAGAGCTCAGTCCCGACGCCCGCGGGCTAACGACGGAAAGTCCAAATCCGAGGCTTGGAATTTCAGAACTGGAACAGACAGCCCGAGCAGCTCCAAAAAAAACCCGGACTGGATTTCCAAGAGCGAACAGGGCGCCGCTCCCAGCCCCCTGACCCCGGTCTGCCAGGTTTGGGGACAGACAGCAGCATGGGATTACCAAGTGAGCAAGGTAAACACTGGTTTTACTTGTGCTTACGCACTAATCTGCAGTCAACAACTTCACACAAACACACACACCCTCCGCCCCACCCCACCCCCACCCATGCATCAAAGATTCAGCTTTCAGGCAGGTCTGGCAGGCATGCCTCCACCAGGGGCCTGGCACCTTCCCCAGTGATCAAAGTCGCTTTGTAGACCTGCAATCCTGCAGGCACGGACAGCCTGGTGAGCAGGGAAGCAGGAGGTTTCTTGCACTTGCTTACTAACCCGCAGTGACCCTTTGGAGAGTTTTGCTCGCCTTTGAACTTGATGTAGGGAAGACCACGTGGGACTGACCACTCCGGATTAGCAAACAGGCGGCCCGTTGTTCTGTCTGCGCCCGGGCCCTGCACACGTGCAGTCGTGCACGCGTCCACACCCTAGGGCTCGGCGGTGGGAACCTGGGAGGGGCTGGACATGCGGGGCAGAACATCGAAGGCGGCAGAATATTCTCCTTGCTCGGCGGTGTGAAATCGCTTTCCCATTCAGACCAGGACCTGCACACAATTCCCTTTCTGAGCGGTGGAACTCATGAATGTTGATCTAGCAAGTCAGGCGAACACTGGCATCTTTTGTTCCCCGGCAGACAGCGGGGTCCGCCTCCTTCCCAGACAGCTCCCCCGCCTGGGAAGGCCAAGAGGCGCATCCTGCCCTGCGCCCCGGGGTCTCCTGCAACAATGCGGGGCTTGTCTGCTGGGAAGCCCGCCAGATGAGTGGCTCAGCCAGGGAAAGGGCGCCTCCGAATGGAGGGCCGAGGAGGGTTTACACCCAGGAGACCTCAGTGTGTGTCCTCAACCGGGCGACCCACTCTGAGAACCGGACCCTGGGCGCGGGGGACTGGGTGTGCGAACCTGAACAAATAGGATCTGCACAGGGAGAGCGCATGTCAACGCGGTTGTCCAGAGCCAGCAACAGCGGGCCCTTGGCTTGTGGCACTCACCCAGTCTGGTGGCAGGATAGGATGCTTTTTCATTCATGGGACCCAGCCTGGTCATAAAGGAGGTAGCAGAGCTACTGCAGGCCCAGTGTGGATGGGGGGGTTTGTGATGGGTGTGAAAGTTGAATGGGAAATGCCAACACACACACACACACACACACACACACACACACACACACACACACACACACCCCACCCCACCCACCCACTCCCCTCATACAAAAGAATGTCAGGCTCATGAATAAAGATAGCCAATGAGAATTTCCATTTTATCATGCCTCTGTGCTCTTCCGCTGCCACAGCTCCTCCAAGAAACAGACAAAACACCAAACTCACACTCACCAAACTCAAAGGTGACTCATAGTGACCCCCAGGTGGGTTTCCAAGACAGTAAGTTCCGGAGTAGAAAGCCCAGTGTTTCTCCTGCGGAGCTGCTGATGGTTTCAAACTGCTGACCATGAGGATTGCAGCCCAAGACGTAACCACCACACTGCCAGGCACCTCCCCCACAGCTCCTAGGACTTCCAACATGGAGCCAATGCGGAGAAGGAAGTGTTTCCAGAAGACTAATATTTGTGCTTTCTTTGGCTGCTTGATGTGGGTGGGTGGGGGGTGGTGGGGGTGGGGGTGGTGGTGGTGGGGGGGGTGGTGGTGGTGGTGGGGGGGGGAGGGTGGTGGTGGTGGTGGTGGTGGTGGTGGTGGTGGTGGTGGTGATGGAGGGGCTCAGGATTCTTAACAATTGCCTTGTGTGGACTCTGACCCATGGCGACCCCCTCCCTTGTTTGTGAGAAGAAAACCAGTCTCCATACTGTTTTCAAGGGCTGGTTTAGAGGAAGAGGAGTAGATCATCAGGCCTTTCTTCCGAGGAGCCCCTGGGTGGTCTGACACAACCAGTCTTTCACCTAACAGCCCAATACATGAGCATTCACACCACTCAGGCCCCCAGGATTTGCATGAATGAATTCATATTTCCTGCCTGCTCCCTTGGCTGGCACACCATGTACATCTCTGTGTCTCTCAGCCTGCGGCCATGGGAGCCCCAGCTGTCAGTAACACTGGCTCTTGTCATGCTGCCCTGGCCCCCACAGGACTTCCCAGAGAGGAGACCGGAAAAGATGGTTGAGCTGGGGGTGGGGCCTGGGGGTGTTTCTGACCAGGTGGGTGGGCCATTTCTCAGCGTGGGCTTCCTACATATGATGGTGGCCAGGCTCTCAGGAGATAGGGCCTCCGGAGCCATAGTGGGCCCCTTTCCCACCAGCTGTGCAGGCTAGTGAGGGGTGGGGGTTCCTGGGGCCAAGACAAGGAAGCAGACGACATGCATTCTTTCTGTGGAGCGAATTCTTCAGGAGCAAGTGATTCCTCCTCCAAGTCCATCGGCCTTGTCCTCCAGCTCTCTCAATTCCCGGGGCCCTGCATCTGGGTGCTGTTGGCTTGGATAGTTTCTGGGCTAGGCTGGGAGCCCTGGGGGTGCCGTGGTCAGGAGGCAGAGGTCAGTTATGCCTCCATGCTTTTTCATCCTGTCCAACACTAATCGTACTTCCCACAACATTCTAATTCTCTGCTGGGTTTGGGAATCTGTTGCAATGACCATGCAGAAAATACTCATGACCGTAGAGTTGATTGGGGAAGCGAAAAGATTCCAACATGTTAAGTATACAGTTCTTTTTTCCCACAATGCCTCTTTCCAGTCGTGCTGGCAGGCAGGTCTCTCTGTGGTGCTTGGTTCTCAGTCACATGGTCCTTTGGCTTGTGCCCCACCCCACCCCGCAAATCATAAAATAATCTAGGAATTAAGTTAACCAGAAACGTGAAAGACATAGACAAGAAAAACTACAAAGCACTTTAGCAAAGAAACCAAAAGAGACCTACATAAATGGAAACGCACATGTGCGCGGGTTCGAAAATAGAGCACTGCCCAATCATCCTAAAGCTATCATCTCCACCCAAATCTCAACACTCTTTAATGAAATGAAGGTGGGGGGGGAGAAAAATTAATCTTTATATGGAAAGAAAAGAGGCCTGTAGGTCCATTAGTGAAGAAAAAGGACACCGTAGGACACTTCACACACCCAGTCTTGGAATCAGTTGTACAGCAGGTATTTGAAACAACCTGCTAGTCCGCTGACAGCCGCACAGGCCAATAGAACAGGAGTGAGAATCCAGCCCCGGGAATTGCTTCAACATGGCCAAACACCTCTGCGATGGAGCTGGGGGCTTGCTGGCCAGGGACGGGTCTCAGGAGACACCTGAGTCACATGGCAGACCATGGGCCATAAAGACATGGTCTACATTCTAGTGTGGTGAGTAGCACTTGCTGGGGTCATAAAAGCTTTCGGGCAGCCCCCCTAGGTTCAACTATGGCGCTCTTCCTCTCTGGAGCCAAGGAGAGGGCAGAAAACCAAAGGTTCAAGGAAGAAATTTGTCCGAAGGAGTAATGGCCCACAGGAAGCACGGTCTCCTCCTGCCTGGGACCAGAGAACGAGATGGGAGCCAACTACCACGTGCTGACTTCTGTCCTCAGACACAACAGAAGATCCTGGTTAGAACAGGGGTGGTGGTGGTGTATGTGTGTTTGTGGGGCAGGGGTACGGATCAAAAGTCAGATTAATCAAAAAGAAACAAAAGATTTACTGGATTCACAGGGCCTGAGGGAACCCCAAAGGCTATCATCCTAAGAGCTTCTGAACGTGGGATGGAAACCACCCCTGAAAGTGACTTTTCAGACAACAGACCAACCTATAAAATAACCACTACTACCCTGAGTCCAGAGTCCTGGTGGCATAGTGGGTTATTCAGTAGACTGCTAACTGCAAGGCTGACCATTCAAAACCACCTGCCATTCGACAGAAGAGAGACAAGGCTTTCTACTCCCATAAAGAGTTATGGTCTCAGAAACCCACAGGGGCAGTTCTACCCTGTCCTATTGGGCCACTACTGATTGGAAATCGATGGGACAGCAGTGAGTTTGGGCGTTTTTTTGTTTTGTTTTTAACCCCCTGAGAATGCTCCCCTTAGAACAACCAAGTGTACCAGGCCCAATGGGTAGCACTTGTCCAAAGAATTTGGACAGGGAAGCTGGAGGAAGGGACCTGGGGGGACACAAACTCAGGAAGTGCTGATGCCCGTCCGAGACAGCGCCCACGTCATGGAACCAACTGAGAATGAATGGTTGAGTGGGACACTAACTGATTATGCAAACTTTTACCTAAAACACTAATAAAATGTTCTACTTTACAAACCTGGCTAGATCAGAGGATGTACATTGGTACAGATAGGAACTGGAAACACAGAGAATCCTGGACAGATGAACCCCTCAGGACCAGTGGTGAGAGTGGCAATACCAGGAGGGTGGGTTGGAAAGGGGAACCGATTATAAGGATCTACCTATAACCTCCTCCCTGGGTGATGGACAACAGAAAAGTGGGTGAAGGGAGATGTCGGACAGTGTAAGATATGACAAAATAATAATTTATAAATTAGCAAGGGTTCATGAGGGAGGGGGCAGCAAGGAGGGAGGGGGAAATGAGGAGCTGATGCTCAGGGCTTAAGTGGAGAGCAAATGTTGAGAACGATGAAGGCAACGAATGTACAAATGTGCTTTACACAATTGATGTATGTATGGAGTGTGATAAGAGTTGTATAAGCCCTCAATAAAATGATTAAAACAAAAAAACACATTGGCTGTCCAAACCCACCAAGTGGGCCTCAGAAAAAGGCCCGAAAATCTTGGGAATAAGCTACAGCCTCTGTAACCCCAAGGAGTGGGGCTCTGCTCCATAGCCGTCCTAACATCACCCCGAGTTATCCTGAGAGCAACTCTGCACTTTGTTTTGGCTTTTGGAGGCATCGTTCCCCGGGGGAGAAGGCCTGGCCCAGAGCCTCAGACCTGGGCAGGATGACAGCATGAGGCGTGGGCGACAGAGCCGGCCGCTTGAGATTTAGGGGTATTGATGACGACCGCGCAAGCAGAAACCATCACCGTCAGCTTCACAAGGAGGCTTTGCAATCCTGCTCGCTCTGCGGGCCTGGGAGGACTTGGTTCTGCAGGCCACAGTTTTCATAGATAATGAAGGGATGGTGCTAATTGAACAGGGCGCTCTCCCATGCCAGGAGCCACGAGCCACCCTCCCCTCCCCCCGACCGCTGCGAGATCAGGACTGGCAGTCCTCATCCACTGCAAGGAAAAGTGCAGGCGCTTATTTCCCCCCCAGGAGAGGAACGGCTGCAGCTGTCAATGATTCCTGGTGACCCCGCCGCCTTTCCTAGCTTCCAGTACTCACTGGGTTGATGAGCTTTCTGGCAATCAGGTGGCACCTGCTCTTAACGCTGCCGCATCCCTCTTCATCGGTCTCTGAGGGCGTCCGCAACCCAAACCTGCACAGAAACAACGGGGAGAAGACATCAAGTTGTCAGGAAGCTGTCCAGACTCTTGTTGTGTTTGGAACCATGATCAACGCTCCTGGAGGCCGCGGTCAGGAAAGCAATATTCCACGGCACCAGGAGAATCTGCTGCACTGGGCCCCTCCCCCGTGTGGAGCAGCCAAGGTGTCACTTTGCTGACTGAGTGTGCCTGGCACGAGCCTTGGTAGTTTTACGGAACAACACCCGATGGGTGGGAAAGCCCAGGGATGAATGAGGAAGATGGAGGAAGAAGGGACGCCTAGGATTTATCGTGTTGGTGGGAAACGGTTCACGAGTTGCCAGGAAAAAAAACAATGAAAGAATACAGCCGTGTTGGAAGAACAGCCGGAGAGCTCTTTAAAGAGAGGAAGATGGTGAGGCTTCATCTCAGGTGCTTTGGGCACGTCATCGGGACGGGCCCACCCCTGAGAAGGACTTCATGCTTGTGGAGCAGCAGAGAGAGGGCCAGCGACCCAGAGCAAGGCCCTCTGTGAGATGGAGTGGCACACCGGCTGCAACAGTGGGCCCCGAGACAGCAATTGTGAGGCTGGCGCTCCCTGTCCTCGCCGTAACGGCCCGGCTGTTGAACGCCGATCAAGAGGTCTCGTGCAGATGTACCCAGGACCGTGTGCCCTTTGATCTCGTCCATGAGCATGGACTGCGGATTCAAGCAAGGCAAAATCCTTGACAACTTCAATCTTTTCTCCTCCCACCACCAGTCCCATCCCAAGGTCCCTAAGCATTGGGGTTTGAGTATTTTTAGGAACTCTGAGGTTTCTCTCAGGTGGAAATTATTGCTCTTTGTGTTAGGCAGGGTTCTCTAGAGCAGTGGTTCTCAACCCTCCTAATGCTGCGACCCTTTCATACAGTTCTCATGTGGTGGTGACCCCCAACCATAACATGATTTTTGTTGCTACTTCATAACTGTCATTTTGCTATTATTATGAATCAGGTGGCCCCTGTGAAAGGGTCGTTCGACCCTCGAAGGGGTTGTGACCCACAGGTTGAGAACCGCTGCTCTAGAGAAACAAAACAAGTTAAAAAAATATATATATATATATATGGATAGGTTTATACAGCATGAAGAATACAACAGCAAATTCGTTCACACAGCGGTACAGAGGACTCAGTTCAACTCTCTTCTGTGGAACAGTTAATATTCTGGAAGTCCTTCAACTCACCTGGGCTGCCAGGTCCAAGGTCAAGGAAGCAGACAGCAGAGTCCTCCCTCAGGCAATACAGGCAGAATCCACCCAAAGGCAGCAAACAGCAGGGTGGGCCACCAACAGTCAGCAGCTCAGGAGCTTCGCAAAGAGGCCCCAATAGGATCTTGAACTCCAGCAATTCAAGACGACAGGATCCGCCAGCCTCAAGCTCGCGCGATGTACGCACCAGCAACGTGGCGGAGCAGGTCTCAAAGGAGCCTCAAGCTCTAGCGACACGATCCACAGGTTGGCTTGTCCACAGAGAGTGTGACTCACGTTGAGGTAGAGAGTTAGCTAGCTAAAGCAGCCACACACTGGCCTAGTCACCAGAGAGCAAGAAAGGACACCCATAGGGCCTTGCCAAGCCACTTATCTCTGCCCTCCAATCAAACGGCAACTTGATTAATCCCACATGTTCCTATTGACCAGGTTGGAGCAATAAACCTACCTTTCACATTGTTGGTTGAATCAGCTTCTGGTGAGGCGACCCGGGCGTGACAGAGGAAACGCTGCCAGACCCTTACACCACCCTCACAATCCTCGTCCCATTTGAGCCCATTGCTGCAGCCCCAGTGGCAGTCCCCTCTTTGTCGCTGCCCTCGACCTTACCAAGCAAGATGAGGTCCTTTCAGGAGACTGGCCTAAAGTTCCTGAGACAACTCGCCCTCCTTGCTTCTAAGGAGCACTCTGGACGCACTCCTCCCGGGACAGACCTGTTTCTTCCTCTGGGAGTTCGTTTAGCATGCTTCCCGACACCCCGTTCTTCTGGGGTCTTCTGTGCAGATTGTCGGGCATTTGCATGCAAGAGGGAAGGGAACGCACCCTGGATGTGTCTGGCGCATTTTAATCTTCAAAGCAACGGCACCTGTGCTTTTGTAAAACTTGAAAGCGATGACAAAGATGATGAATCTTCTAAGGAGCCTTCTGCCTCTACGTCTTCCAAGACGGAACCATCGGTTCATCTGGCGTCCGTGGCACAAAGAAGCACACGCTGTGCATTTCTGCACTTGGAAGGGGCCGGCCTCCCGAACCAAGCCTGCAGTGTGTGCTCAGGGGCCTTTGCAAGGCCTGTGCCAATGGGCTATGATGGGGGCCAGCTGGGTAGATGTGGAGCCCTGAGATGTGGGGGTAGGCAGAACCTACTGCAGGCTGGCTGCTGGCAGGAAGCCCGAGGTGTTTGACTTGTGAATAATGGGCACTTCCTCTTGGGCAGCCCGCTGCTCTGGGCCAGGGCTCTTCAGAGTCCAGCTGGTTTGAACTGGGGGAGAGCACCAGACCCAGGGCTGGGGGACAGGAAGCACGCGCTCCTGCTGTCCTGGCCATTTTAAGGTCATGGACTCTAGGTTCCTGAGTGTCTTCAGCGCCTCACTTAAAACTCTCCCTGCCATCGAGTGGATCCCTGCTCATAGCAACTGTGTGGGACAGGGCAGAATCACCCTGGGAGTGTCTGAGACTATAGCGGACCATGGGAGGAGAAATCCCTGGGGAGAGGGAGGAGGAGAGGGAGAGAGAGACATGCCCCAGCAAAACTCACAGGCAGGCCAACAGTCTACTGAGCCTTCTAAAACCTCGAGCCCCCCTCTGTGTCTGAGACCCTGGGACTGGAGGTGCTATTCCGGGAAAGGGCTGCTGCTGCTTCTGCCATCATCACCAGGTTCTAACCTATAGAGGCACCTGAAGGCACCGCAGCTTGCTCACGGCCAGGTCGGCGGTTCAAGCCCCCAGGAGAAAGGCGCACCTGTCACTCTGAATCAGAGTCCAGTTGCTGGCAGTGGGTGTGGGTCGTTAGGAGCTCTGGTGGAATAGTGCTTGGAAGTCCTCGGCGCAAAGCTAAAGTTGCTGATGGTGCAGAGCATCAGCTATGCTGAAGAAGGAAGATTGGGGCTTCCTGCCCCGCCCTACAGGGTGGCTGCCAATCTGCTTGACGGCAGTGGGCCCTCCTCTTTCCCATTTAGCTCCTTTTGATAAATCTGCTGTAAACTCTCACTGCACTTAAGTTTGGGCGGAGAAGCCTTGATAGCATAGTGGTTATGCATTGGGTAACTTCAAGGTCAGCAGTTCAAAACTACCAGCTGCTCTATAGGAAAAGGAGGAGCCTTTCTATTCCCATAAAAAGTTACATTGGGGGAGGGGGGAACGAATGAATAGCAATGATGGTGGAATAATCCCAGGGATGAATCCCAAGGATAGAATGGGTGGTGTAAGATATGTATAAGATAATAACAACAATACATAATATATTAAGGATCTGAGAGGGTGGCAGGGTGGGGGAGGGAGAGGGAAAAAGAGGAGCTGATGTTAAAGGGCTCAAGCAGAAAGACAATGTTTAGAAATTGTTAATGTCAATAATACGTACATTCCCACTTGAGATAATGGATGTATAGATTGCTATTACATATGTAAGAGCGCCCAATAAAATGATTTGTTAAAAAAAAAAAAGCGACGTTCTTGGAAACGCATAAGGGCAGTTCTGTCCTGTCCTGTGGGTGGCCGTGAGTCAGAATGCACTTGATGGCAGTGGGTTTTGTTGTTGTTGTTGGTCAGTAACAGGTGAAGGAGCCCTGATGGTGCACTGGGTAAGCACTCGGCTGCTAACCCAAAGGTGGGTGGTTCGAGCTCACATTGACTGACAGGAGAAAGAAGTGACAGCCTGCCTCTAGACCAGCGGTTCTCCACCTGTGGGCCGCGGCCCCGCCCCTACCTTCCCACCCACCCTTGATCGTTTATAAATTATTTTCATTTTCCTATTTCACACGGTCCGCTGTCTCCCTTCACCCACGTTTCTCTTGTTCATCCCCCTGGAGGGCTGGGGGTTGTATCTAGATCGTTGTGATTGGTTCCCTCTTCCTCCCCGTTCTCCTCCCACGTTCCCCCTACCCTCATGGTATCGCTGCTCTCATGGTTGGTGCTGAGGGTTTATCTGTCCTGGATTCTGTGTGTCCAGAGCGATTCTCTGCATCAGTGTACTGGGTTGAGCTTTTGATCTTGTTGGAGTGGACTGGAGCATAGCAGGTTTGTCTCTCTGTTGGCTCATTTGTTTGTTTCAGACAGGGTATGTCGATGCATGGGAATGGCAGTGCCGGGGAAGACCACTGACGTGCCTCAGTCAGCCAGATTACACGGGGCCAGGCAGCAGTCCCTTCCCTTGGCCGCACCGAGTTGGAGCTGCCTGCAGGGCAGTTAATGACTTTTGCTCGGACCAAACTCCCAGGGGCTGGAAGGCTAGCCCTGGGCCCTTATGCATGAGGTCAGTCAGTCCGTGCGTCCTTGATCTCCGATCAAACACGGGGTCAGACCCTAGGAGAGAATGAGAAGCAGCACCCACCAGGTCTGCCTGGCTCAGAGGCTAGAGGCCCTAGTGTCAATATCTGGAATCTGGCCTTGAAGGAGGGGCTGGGATGCTTCTGTGGGCCTGAGACCCTGGGCTGGAGGCTCACATGGCTTGGGGTGGACTAGACAAAAGTGGGGAGGCAAGTCTGTAAGAGAGAAGACCTCGTCAGAAGAACCCCACCCCTGGCCGCCACATCAATGCTGCTCACAGTGACCCCTGGGGGTTACAGAGTAGACCTGCTCCATCTGGTCTCTGGGCTGCAATCTCCTCCGAAGACTGCCAGGCCTTTCTTCCGAGGTGCATTGGGTAAGGGCAACCCCCTCGGAAACATTGGGCTCTGCACTCAGTTGTTCGTTTCTTTCTCAGAAGAGGTCTCCATTCGCTCTGCTGGATTCTGCGCAGTCTTGGCCAAATTCGTCACCACCCGTTGCATCGGGCAAAATGGATAAGGTGGGCGGCACACCTACCACCCCTCATGGCGTGTCTGGGGCTTGTAATCCTTGCAGCACACTGGGGTTTGCATTCACCCACAGGTGAGCAGTGGATCATGCACTCTCTGCCCCACCCACCCCGGCAAATCCATGCAGGACCTGTGGCCAGAGGCATGGCCAGCTTATACCCAGCTCTGCTGAGTGATGGTCACACGTGCCCAGCACAGAGCCATGCAGCCTCAGCCTCGGTCGTCTGCCATGACTCTGCCCACATTTCAATGCCATGAAATAAACTTCCTCTTCCCCCATCGACTTCGATCTGTCTGGATGTCTTATCGTCCAGAACCGACCCTGTGGTGTGTATCCCAGCTGTCTCTGTCTGGTCTGGCTTTGTAGTCAATCCTTTGGGGAGCCAGGCGACCGACTGTCACCAGCCTGTAAATAATTAATGAGGGGGGACATTAGCAGTATTGGGAGGGAGCTGCTGGGCCCACGAGATTTAAGTCTAACCTTGACTCCCTTTGCGTAACTTTTCAGTGGGATTAGTTTTAACCACATTGCATCAGCCCTTAGTAACACAACAAAGCGACATAATTCAGGCGGTCGGAGGGAGGGGGCTCGGCGGGAGGGTAGCCAGGGACAGTAGAGGCAGGCTAGGTTTTGCCGAGGGGAGACTTAGCCCTGTAAATCTCTGCCACCAATGAAATGCAGGTGGCGAAGTGGTTAAGAGTGGCCTCAATGCCCATTGGAAGGTCGCCGGTTTGAACCCACCAGCCGCCCGGTGGAAGAAGTGCCTTCGGTAAGGAGGGCAGCCTTTAGAGGTCCCTGGGGCAGTTGGACTTTGTCCTCTAGAGTGGCCATGGGCCCGTGGGCTTGGTTTGGGTTGACCCAAAGCTCTGCTGGAGGAAGTGTTGTAGGCAATCCACTGCTGCCTAGGGCAAAGACGGCCCACTCCTTCAAGGCGGTTTCAGTAAAGGTAGAGGTGGGTATGCCCCCCAGGGAGGGGGCCTGTCCTGGTGTCCTGAGATCCTCCTGATCCCAGCAGGTCTCCCTGGGGACTCAGCTGCTGGCCCACGTGGCCTTTTCTGGGAGGGCCGGACTGCTGGGAGGTGAGCCACCCTAGTGGCCAGGGCCAGTGAGCCTTCATCCTCAGATGGGACAATTCTGCGGCCTGTTCTGCAGAGCCCCCTAGAGGTCCCCCATGGGATCGCAGCCCCCAGTAGTCCCCAACCCTGACCTCCGCATCTGCTTTCATTAGGTGCCCACTGGGACACGGAGCAGTGACCCCACAGTGTTCCCACAGTGTTCCCAAGGCGCCATCTCCCTCGTGCAGAGGAGGCGGGTGGGTCACTCTGAGGTGGTTTTAGCAAGCAGCCAGCACTTCACCCCTGTGCCCCCATCAGGCACCTGGGCAAAAGAGCGACATTGATGTATTCTCTTATTTTCATTGGTTCAGAACAAAGCCACCATTGAGCCAACGCTGCCACATGTAACAGGAGGGGGCTTCACGAAGCCAGCGGCGGAACCCCACAGACTCTTTTTCCACGTGTCCATGGGCTTTCCCGGAGCCTGGACCTGTCTTCTTTCCCATGTGAGAAACATCTGTCATGACCACGTGCCAGCCCGTGGAGGCAGTGACCTCTGAGACAAGAACTCTTTACAGGTGCGAGGACCCTCGTCTATCACCCGAGGAATAGCTGTAAACCCAATGGGAGGTCAGCGGTTCAAACTCACCAGCCACTCGGAGGGAGAAAGATGAGGCTTTCTACACCCTTTACGATATGTTGCCCCAGAAACTCATTGGGGAAGTGCTACCCTGCTCTTTAGGGTCACCTTGGGTCATAATGGACTCCATGGCACTGAGTTTGGGAGGATGGCAGCAGCCAGGGCTCACCTGACAAGGCCTACAGGGAGGCACGCATGGATCCCAGTGCCGTTCCAGAAACAGGCCTCTAAACGGGCCTGAGGGGCAGGCAGCCCGGTGATGTCGGTTCATCCTGTGAGGACGCAGATGCCCGTCCAGGCTGCCCAGTGGGTGGCAGAGCCAGGTTGCAGCAGAAGGTGTGGTGCCCAGACCGCTCCCCGTTCTTAATACCTCTATAAGATTGTCTCTTACCACACGCCCAGTCTTCCTGGAGTCTAGAGAATCTAGAGCCAAGCCATTTCTAACCGGGCTAGAATCGACAGAGTCCCCAGACAGAGATGCTCCCTCCTCAGCATCATCTTCGTCCCCAGGAAAGACTACGGAAGAGCAATGCTATCGATAACCCTACCTGCTCAGTCTGCCGTGTGTCTGTCTGTGTGTCTGACGGTGGTGGGCTGGGGTGCTGGAAGAGATGCCACCGCTACTTCAAATGCCAGCAGGGTCCTCGGTGGTGGACAGGTGGTGGTGGGGCTTCCCAATTTGGAGAGACTAGGAAGAAAGGGCTGGCAGTTCCTTTATGAAACTGGAGAATATTGAGAAGAGCAGAGGCCTAGCGGCTGACCGGTGTTAGAGGCTGAGCCCCAGGGTAAGTCGTGGTCGTTGGGCCAGGCGGGGTTTCGTGCTGCTGTGCGTTGTGGGTCTATTAATTACACTTAACAACAGCAGTGAGAACAACCACACCACAAGGAACCATGGTAGCACCACCATTAGGCACTAGGCTGCTTACCCAAAGGCAGGCCGTTCAAACCCCACAGAGGCTCTGCAGAGAAAAGGCCTGGGAATCTGTCCCTACAGAAATGAGGACCTTGGAAGGAAGCCCGATGGGGCAGTTGTGCTTCGCAGTGACTTGGAATCAGCTGAGCACCACCCCACCACCACCCCTATCCCCCACCCCTAAAGGACCGGAATCACTACATAGCTTCTGGCTCTTACTCTAGATGCATCAGTAGTTTCGGAACTTCAGCCGTAAGAGAAGCTACATCCAAAATACCACACATCTCCTTCCATGCTGCCATCCGTCCATTCAACAAACTTTCCAATGGGAGTCTAGTATCGTAGACCACAAGCTAGCATTCTGTCAGCAAACGTTACTTGCTTGCACATGTGAGCCTAGTGTGGGGCCTCCTAAGCTCCATGAGCAGGGATAGGGAAACAGAAGAACCCGTGAGAACTAGTGCAGGCTGTGGCTAGTTGGCCTGGTAGAGAAAATCAAGCCCAAGATAACTGGCTGGCTACCACTTGAGGTTCAGTTCACCTCAGCAAACGTCTGCCAGGGAAGGGATTGAAGGGGGGAAGTTGTTCTATTTAAGAAAACACAATCCATCTCATTGTGCCTTCTGCCTTGGGGCGCTATGGGCTCATGGCACTGCGTCCTACCGGGATTAACTTCACACTGGTGGGGGTTTGTCTCTGCTCATTTGCTCTGGATCTGGACTGGTGTGCAGTCTGAAACCAGTAGCCAATCCTTGGAAGAAAGACAAGGCTTTCTACTTCCGCACAGAGTTACAGTCCTGGAAACCCACAGGGTTGTCATGAGTCCAGGTTGACTTGATGACAGTAATTTGGGGGTGGGGGGCTTGGTTATATTTTTGGGTTGGGGCTGCTGGGCAGGCTAATTTTCCCTCTCCCTTGTGTGGCCAGAGGAGTCAGGTAGGGCCCCCACCCCCCCTTACTCACCTGTGGAGCACACTTCACTTCTGACCCAGAAGGGGCTCCGGGAGTCACCATGAATCAGAGGCGAGCTGGTGGTCGCACCTGTATCCCTACCTGTCCATCTTTGTACAGGGGACCAAGTCACAGGTGTGCTCCCACCCCGGGTCTCTCATTGATGCAATGGCCTGGAGTAACCTTGCCAGTTCTGCACCTCACAGGTACCAGTGGGTCAGATAGGTATCCCTCCCTCCCCACCCCTTAGGATGGGACTGGGCATGAAACACGGCGAACAAGGAAAAGCACAGTCAGGATCCTAAAACAACACTGCCTCTCTGTCCTTCCTGGGGCGAAACGCATCTGAGCATCTCTTCCCTGTCCCTCAAACCCCGCTGTGCCCCTTCTCTGAGTCCCAGGCCCAATTGCTGCCAGGCCTCTTCCCTCTAGTCCGCGGCTGCTGGGACTACCCCTCCCAGGAAGCCAGTTGTCCTGATGGCTTCCGGCCCTCTCCCTGAAACTAGCTGTGTGTCAGCACGGGCTCAGCCCCACAGCTTTGCGCCCAATGCCTGGCTTTGGGAAGCAGACTGCCAGCGCTTTCCTCCAAGGCGCCTATGGGTGGACATGGCCCTGCAAACTTTGGGTGAGCAGTGGAGCACAGAAGCTCTTGTCACCCCCAGGGGCTGTGGCCACTCTGTCGGAGCCTGGGTGCGGCGAGGCCTGGGTGTCCCCTGGGTGGACGTCCTCCTGCCTTTGCTGCTTTCATGCCACAGATTAGAGAAAGGCTCACACTGTGACCGTTGGTTCAAAACATAAAAAATACCCCCCCTAACCCCCCAGGGCAGCTTGAATTGGCCCTCTCTTAGGGGGATCTCTCCCTTGTCCTCAGGTTTCCATTGGGCAGGGGACTTTTAAAAACACCACATCTGCCCGAGGTCCTTCGGAGTGTCGCGTGGATGTAAGTGGGCAGTCGCTCCGTCTCCATCTGTGCCGGTCGCTAAAAACCCAAACCAATCTCACTGCTGTCAGGTCTATTCTACGCCGGCTCTCAGCGACCCTCCAGGACACGGTAGAACTGCCCTGTGGGTTTCCACGACGGTCGCTCCTCAGCGGAGCAGAGCAACCACCAGGCGCTGCTGTGCTTCTCCAACTGGGTCTGATGGCTCCATTTCTCTCCAGGGCCTGAGGTCCCTGGGGGCCTTCATCACCACTTCGCTGGCCCTGGGCTCTTTCACTTCACCTGTGGGAGGACGCCAGCTGTCCTTGCTGTGGACAAAGGACGCCTCTGCCCTCCAGTCTGTTCTGGCTCTCGGGCGTGACAAGGTAGGATGGAGAGATGCAGTGTGTTCTGGCCTGTTCTTTCCCCCGCCCCCCCCGAGCAGATCACCAGGCCTTTACCTCACAGCACCTCCAGGTGGGACCCAAGTTGTCACCGGGGGTCCCGTAATGACAAGCAGGCATGAAGACAACAGGGGCGGAGGCACCTCCTGGCGAGGGGCCTTCTCAAAGGCTCCTTACGAGGATGGAGGACACAGTACCAACTCAGAGGGTTTCATACACCGAAGAAACACACCTCTGGCTCCTTCCTCTCTCCCTCCCCTCTCCCGGGGGTGGGGGTGGGGGTGGGTGGTGGTGGTGGTGGTGGTGTGTGTTTCTCGCCCGTTCCTACCGCATCTGGGAGGCTACCCCACCATCTCCCTGCTTCCACGGTCTGACTCCCAAGAACATGTCAGTCGCCTTTGCCCAACTGGCCGGAGCCGGCATGTCACTCTGGGATACTGGAGCTGCTCTTCCCTCCAGGCACATACGGCTAATCATCGTCCTTGGCATTGAGTTGACAATTCATTTGTGTCCTCCGCAGGCAGGCAGGCACACCGCCTGTGTGGTAGAATGAAGGAGTCCAGGGCCCAGATTCATCGTGAGGCAGACAGCTGTGCCGGTGGCAGTTAAACAACCCCGTCCAATCTAATAGCGCACGCTAATCAGCATTCAGAATTAGCGTCTAGACATTCATTGTGTGCCACGGCCAGTGGGCCTTGGGAGGTGTCTCACCATGATGGCGCCTAACAGCGACCACCACAGCTGGGTGTAGTTCCAAAGCGAAGTTTCCTCCAAGTGCACCCCTGAACACCCACTCACTTTCTCTTTCCAAAACACAGAATCGCCAAGGGCAGCGGGAGGGAAAAGCTTTCCTGGGAAGGAGACTCCAAAGGGCCAGCCTGTGCTCCCCAGCTCCCCGGGAGCGCAGCCTGGTCTTCAGAGGGAGCTCCGCTCAGTCCCCGGGCTTCACTGAGAATCCACTCGCCGGCTGGGGGTTTGGGTTTGCTGGTTCTTCTCGCAATGTCCTGTGTTCCCTCCTGCATTTAAGCGTATGATCCATTATTAATTCATCTTTTGGGGGTGGGGTGGTAAAATGAAAGCTCAGTTTTTTTGCCCGTTTCTGCCATCTTATAAAGTTAGGCCACCTCCCATATTTGGCCACATCCCCCCAAGAGAAATGAAGACATCGCCATCGTGGCTATTTTGGTAAGTGTCCGGAACTGGGGAACAAACAAAACCCAAGTGACCATCAACTGTCAATGGGTGAAACAGAAAATGGTGAAGGACAATTCGTACTCTCAAAAAACTCCAGCTCACTTCCAATGAGCCGCTTCTGCCCCATGACAAAGCCTTAGGGCAAGAGAGAACTCCCCCCGTGGGTTTCCAAGGCTGGTGGCGCAGTGGTTACGTGTTGGACTGTGAGCTGCATGGTCAGCAGTTCGAAACTACCAGCAGCTCCTTGGGAGACAGGCAGAGTCTTCTACCCTCCTTAACAGTTACAGTCTGGGAAACCCACAGAGGGTCACTAGTGAGTCTGCACTGACTCGATGGCCGTGAGTTTGGTTGGGTTATCTCTTTATGGGAGTAGAAACCATCCAAGAGAAAGCAGAACCCATCTGTGAAGCGCCTTGTGTGTGAATGATCACAGGGCCTCTACTTAGAATACTCAAGATCTAGGCGGGGGCGGGCCGAGCCGGGTACGCAAACCCCTATCCCCATCAGCTTATACGAGGAGACTGACTCTCAGGAACTCACACAAAGCGAAGTGAGTCCCACCCAGAAGGGTCACACACTACCTGGTGCTGCTGATAGGAGATTCTAGACCAGGCAGCCCTGCAGGGCACAGAGACAATCAGTCGTTGCCTGATGCTGGGGCCTGGGGGAGAGGCAGACAGCACAGGGGGCCTGAGCAAACCCTTGGTGAGGAAGTGGCTCTGCACAGTGCTGCTGGGGGTGTTACCTGTGGACACACGACGAGCCAAACTCGTATTGCTGACACGGTGAGGACGACCATTAGAGAAGCTATTGCAGGGGTGTTTACAGAGCAAATGGATGGTCTAGTCTGCACACACTTGGATCCGTGATGTGGGTGGCAGTCCCCACCATGTCGCAGCCCTCTCCCCACTTCTCCCTGGGTTTCCTGTTTCTGCTCTTCCTTCTAGCCCGAGCTTTGTCCCTGGACCAGCAGTGATCCTCGGGTCTCCCTGGTGGGTCTCAGGATGGCCTACCTCGCTGCCTTGATGTTAGGGCGGGGGGGTGGGGGGGTGGGGTGGGGGAAGGCGGGCAGTTGGACTGCGGCGGTGAGTTCTGCTCCAGGCTTGGGGATTCCACCAGTCTCAGTCAAACCAGCCAGTCATGTCTTCTTTTAAAAAATGATTTTAGAAGTTTTTCTTTTTTTTTCAGGATTCCTCAGGGACTTTTAAAATTTGCTCCCATTGTTGCCCTGTTGCCCTCCTTTTGCATTTCAGCACGGCTGTGCTTGGGGCAAACCGGGCACACTTTCTGCTCCTGAAAATAGACTTCTGCCTCGGGGGACAGGGTTTGGCACCTCAACAGACCCGATTGGAAAACACTCATAAGGGTCAGTAAAGAGACCTCAACTATCTATTGGTTTCTGTTTTGTTTTTTGTTCGCCCTATGCCTATCTGTATAAGATAGGCAGGACAAACCACCCCAGGAGAAAACAATGGGACGGCCTGTCAGGAGAGAGATGAGGCTTTAGACTCCCTTAACAAGGTACCGTCTCAGAGACCCACACCCTGTCCTACAGGCTTGCTATGCACCAGAGCCAACTCGGTGACAGTAAGATCGTCTGCTTTTCTGTTTGCGGGGTGGATTGATCGTTGGGTTGGAGACAGCTGGGGGATTGGCATCCCTGGGACTGTGCCCCGTGTGTTTGGACAAGCAAGGTGCAGGTAGTTCCACATCTGCCTGTTACAAAAGATTGCCAGTGGCCAGGCAATCGTGAAATCAATTTCCACAGCATCTAACTGGTTCCTTCTGGTCCCAGTCCCTGCTGAGAAGTCGCTTTTCCTTCCCAGCGAGAGGCTGAGTCCGGATCCTCATTGAATAAGCGCTGAGGGCGGAGGCGGTGTTCTTCCTACTGCAGTCTTCCCTCCCCGCCCCCCACAGCATTCCCTTTTCCCACCCCCTGAATAGAAAGTGCCTCTGGTGATGGTTGCAGTGAGTGAGGAGCTGGACTACTAACAGCAAGGTCATCAGTTCGAACCCACCACATGCTTCTCAGGAGAGAGGACGTGGCCTGTTCTCCTAAAGATGGATCGGCTCTGACTCATAGCTACCCTGTGTGCACCAGAACAAAACACCACCCAGCCCTGTACTGTCCTCCAATCATTGTTACGTCGGCGCCCATTGTCGCAGCCATTGTGTCCATCCATCTTGTCCAGGGCCTTCCTGCCCCTCTACTTTACCAAGCGTGATGTCCTGCTCCAGGGACTGGTCTCTCTTGACAACGTGCTCAACGTATGTGAGCTGGGAGACTTCCCATCCTCTCCTCAAAGGAGCGTTCTGGCCATACCTCTTCCAAGAGAGATGTGTTAGTCTGGGTAGACAAGAAAAACGAATCCATGGACACACATGTGTATAAGAAAGAGATTTACATACAGGAGCAATTGAACATTGAAAAAAACATCCCAGCCCAGTCCAGATCAAGTCCATGAGTTCGATATTAGCCCACATTTCTGATATCAATCTATAAAGTCCTCTTCAGACTCACAGAACACCTGCAATGACACCGAATGCAGAAGGTCATATGCCAGTGTGTAGAAAGCACTTGGATCCAGTGTCACTGGAAACATCTCAGCGCTGGCAGGGGCCTCTCTGTGGCTTCTCCGGCTTCTGAAGTCTGGTTGCATGTCCATGTGGCTTGTCTTCTGCAATGTCTCCCAGGGAGTAGGAGAGAGAGAGCGATAGATAGATAGATAGATAGATAGATAGATAGATAGATAGAGAGTTGTCTTCCGCCTCCAAGGAGGAAGTACCAGATTTCACAGAATTCTCAGGAGAAGGCCACGCCCACACAGAGGTCTCATGGGCTATCTCCAGATTGACAGCCTAGACTCCACCCCTACACTCTTTGTCCTTAAATTGACCCCAGATTAGGTGGCTGCCGCAGCGAGGAGCCTATTCTTTGGGCCGCCACTGTTAGTCTCCAGCACCACTATCCAAATGCACTGCCAAAATGTTGAGCCTTGTAACCCACAGGGGCAGTTCCACTCTGTCCGACAAGGTCCCTGTGAGTCGAATTGATTTGTCTGCAGTGAGCTTGCTTTCTGAATAAGAAGCCTCCCTGATGGCGCAGGGCGTCAAGCACTGGGCTACTATCAGAACGGACCCGTCCAGGCCTCCGCAGAAGAAAGAAGAGGCAATCGGCCCCCATTCCAGTCCACAGCCTCAGAAGCCCCCGGGGGCATCCCACTCAGTCCTACATGCTCACTCGGGGTCAGGATCGAGGGATTGCAGTGGGGTTGGCTTTGGGTTTTGCTGAGTATGCCTTCTCCCTACCAAAGTCTGGACTGTTTTTTTTCCTTGAACAAAACCCTCGTCTGCTGACTCTGATCTTAGGGCTGGCCAAGTCAATGCTTTCCACCTGCAGTGTTTCTCGGCTGAAGAATGAGACCCACAGGTAAACAGCCCCAGTCAGGAGATCACCCTTGGATGTTTCCATCCACCTGCTAACAGCGTACCCAGAATTCAGGTGGCGAGGGCTTACATGTTGAGCTGCTAACTGCAAGGTCAGCAGTTCAAAAGCACCAGCCGCTCCGAGGCAGAAAGATGGGGCTTTCTACTCCTGTAGAGTTAGAGCCACAGAAACCCACAGGGGCAGTTCTACCCTGACATATGGGGTCCCTGTGAGTCAGCAGAGAGTTGAACAAGGTCCCTGGGAGGGGGCAGGGGTGGCTCAGTGGTAGAAGGTTCTACTCCTGCCAGGTGAGAGGCCCAGGCTCCACACCCAGCTAGGGTACCTCATGGGCGATCCTACCTGGGTGGGCAGGCACCACCATGTACCTGGTTCCAATGCACCGTCCCAAACGTCAGGTGGTGCGGGGCAGCCAGGGCACACGCAGCATTGGCGAGCATGCTGAGCACACAGGCCAGAAGTCGGGCAGCCCCCTGCTCCAGGTGTGCCAAATCCACGGAGTGGATGAGCTGGGACCACACCAGGATTGGGTGCTTTCTTGGCTGGAGACCGGGTGGTGGAGGTGGTAGTAGTGTAGCCACCCATCCTGAAAGATGAGCTTTTTGGCGGCTTCCTTAAGGAGCCTGTCTGGTGGGCATGGGCCTGGAGGACTGGGCTTTAATCTGTCATTGGTAGCAAGCTCTTTGGGGTACTGACAGAGACCAGGGGGCCCAGCCAGCCCTCGGTGGCACCAATGAGGTGATGTCCAGCAAAACTGGATCTCAGTGGCCTCAGATCCTGACTTCAGGTGAGATATAAGGGAAAGGGCCTGGGACCCTGTGGAGTGAAAACTGAGTCTCCTAGGGACCATTCTTGAGTGGTGTGGTAGTCCTATCATTTCATGTCAACTTGAAGATAGATAAACGTGTAGGCGTGGTATTCAACTTGTCAATCAGGTCATGGCCTGCTGGTGACTCCTTGTGAGCATGGCCTTCCCCTAAGGAGGGTCCTGGGAACCTCTCTCTCTATGTCTTCCCCTTCCTGTTGGCGGGACACTCTGAGATCTGCCAGAGCCCCGGAGATGCGTCCAGCACCATCGGATCCACAGGGCTTTCACCTCCAGGCCTGTGATGGTCCTGCATTTGGCATCACTGCTTGTGACTCCGTGAGTCTGAAGAGGGACTTGAGGACCGGTATCTGACTTATGAACTTGAGTCAGCCTGGGATGGGATGTTTGCTTGAGCTAAGATTACGTCTTGATATAAAGCTCTTCCTTACCCAGATCTGAGTGTCACTGCGTTTGTTTCTCCAGTCAAGCCGTCTCACATCAGCAGAGGCTATGAGTGTACAGGAAACCATTCTTTCAGCCGAGTCTCTCTGAGATAAAAACATTCGTGTTCTTAGATGCTGCGGCACTGACCCTAATGCTTGAGGGCCCCTCATGGGGCAGAGTGGTGTCACCTTGCGGGGCTTGTCACCTCAGAGGTCTCAAGTTGAGGACTGAGCTGAGACCTGTCTTTAAGCCCAGGTGTCTGCATGGCTTGATCAGCAAGGTCAGTTCTGGGGGTTCCCCACTGGGGAGGTGGGGCACGGCACGGAGTCTTTGGATCCAACCAGATCTAACTCCCAGGTCCCGGCGTATCCTTACAGCGAGGTACCCTTGGGCTCACCTTCTTTGTAAAAGGATGATGAAGAACGAGCCTTGTCCACGGGTTCTTGTGATTACATAAAATGCCACTAAGGTCCGGTGCTTTTGAGGCAATTCTGACTCATGGCAGCCATGTGGGGCCGGACAGACTGCCCCTTAGCGGTCTCCCGGCTGCCACTTTGATGGGAGCGGATAGCCAAGCCTTCTATGCGTCCAGAACCACTGGTGGGTTGGAGCCACGCACTTTACAGGTAGCAGCCAGGTGCTGAACGGTGTGTGCCGTCGTGGCCCTTGAGAGAAGCCGGTAAATGGTTCCGTCCTAATATCAAGGGACACATCATTGCTGGCGCCAGGCAGATCGTGGCTGAAAGCAGAGACCACCAGAGCAGTGTTCACGTGTGCCGCCCAGACTCTACCAAGGCTAGAGAAGAACGGGCATTCCAGAAGGCTTCCTTGTGCTCCGTGGAACCTGTACACAGATCAAGAGGCAGCTGTGGGAACAGAACAAGGGTCTACTTACAGCATGTTTACAATCAGGACAGGTGTGGTCAGGGTGGTGTCCTCTCCCCATCCTTCCTCAATCTGTCTGCTGAGTCTGTCGTCAGAGAAGCTGGACCACGTGAGTGATTACATGATGATGTTGCAGATACCTGTGACTTTTACCCCCTTGATTTACTTGGTGAAAGCGAAAAGCAAGGTCCCCCAGTCCAGCCCACCATGGTTCAACTTTCAGCCAAATGACAGACAGGCCTCCCTCAAAAGGGAATAATCACACGGGGACATACCCCCTCCGTAGAAGAGGTCAGCAGACAGGCTCACACAGGCCGTATTGGCCCCAACATAAGGCTCAAAGGCAAGAAGCGTGAGGCCAGAGGATGAGTGGGGACAGGGAACCAGGTGGAAGGGAAAGAGTGCGTGTCTCATTGTGAGCAGTGCGGTCACGGCCACGGATCCAAGGGCGTGGGGCTGTTGAATGGGAAGCCTGTGAGCTCTATAAACCATCTGCTCCTGCTGGACCACAATGTCCACTCCCGAGCCGAGAGTCCATGAGTGTGTATGGAACCATTCTTTCTCTCCAAACTCCTTGAGATAAAAAGACTCATGTTCTTCGATGCTACTGAGCTGACTCCTACTCTCAGGGGCACAGAGCCGTGTCGTCTTGCAGGGTTTTCTGGACTGTCATCTTCAAGGAAGTCGAAGGCTCGATCCTCCCTCGAAGCCCCTGGATGGTTGGCACGCCTGACATGGTACGGCTAGCAGCTGAATGCTGAGCCACTGCACCACCAGAGACCGCAAAATAACGAGCTGGGTAGGATCCCTGTGACCAGGAAAAGCACAGCAGGTTGCTATGAGCCCAAATGATGAACAGTGAGGCGTCCGTCCATCTCCTTGTGAGAGTCTCCCTTTGTCGCACGCGCACGCCTCTGTCCACTGTGGCCCTCACACCCCAACAGAACAGGTACACGATGCGGTGCACTGCACACAGCGGGGTACCATGCAGCCACAAGGGCAGAGCGCTACATACCTTAATCCCATCCCAGGAGGGCAAAGTTGGCGTGAGTCGCCGGCCTTTGAAGGCAAGCCTACATGCAGACAGGCCCGTGCTCACTGGTGGTTCCTGGGGGAAGGCAGTAGGGGGTCACATTCCTGATGATTTGTGGCTAAGTGCCATCCAGCCAGGGATGACTGACTCAGAGTGACTCCAGGGGTAACAGGAGGACACCGGACGGTCCTCGCCATCCTCACCCTCACCGCCATGTTGGGGTCCACTGTGGGCGCCGCTGTGTCAATCATCTCGACAGGCTTCCTCTTTCTTCGCTGTCCCCTAAGCACAAAGCCCTTGTCAGGGCAGAGCCCTCCTGATAACACGTCTAAAGCACCGAGGTGAAGTCCTGCCCTTCTTGCGTCTAACAGGAGCATTCTGGCTGAGCACCTTACAGGCATGTCTGTGTTCTTCGAATCCTCCGTTTTTCAAGATCCATCACCAGTGTCTCATTCAAACGGCTCTCACTTTCTGTCGCTTCCCTGATCGCTTGTCCAACGTCCACATGCCTGCGAGCCGGCTGACAACGCCATGGCCTGGGTCCGGAGAGTGACCGCATCCTTGTGCTTCCACACTTCAGAACCCTATAGGGTGGACAGGAGTCAGAGATCGTATCCAGCAATTTTACCCAATGCAACCATCGTAGGCTCGCTTTTGACTGATGCTTCCAGCGAGCCCTGACGGTGGATCTAAGCAAAATGACATTCTGGGAAACTTCCCTCACTTTCCTGCTTATCACGGTGTTGTCTGTTCCCTGGAGTGTAGATTCTTGTTGTCTGGGGGTGGGGTGGGAACAGCCACACTGAACACAGGTGTAGTGAGCTGGACTCCCAGGTGAGCCGTGTCACTGAGAGGGGGTCAAGAGAAAAGGGTGCGGTACTCAAGAATTCAACATCCACCATGGGGCAACCTACCGACAGCGACCAAGACGGGAACGTGAGAACATATGAACAGACATGGGCACAGAGGTATATGGCAGGCACACATATATCCTGGTACCTATGTGTGGACAAGCACCTGCAAGTACACACAGGTAGAGAAATGTGTGTGCAGACACATATATTCGCAGAACACAAGGAACACCTGAAATAAAAAAAAAAAGACAAAGCAAATGCTGGCAAGTTGTGGAAAATGTAACTGAGGTCAGTGAAACCTTCCACATAGAAATGATCCAACTGGAACATAATTTACAGCGCAAACTTCCACTGCACACACGATAGAAGGTTAATACCGACAGATTATTCTGGCCAATAAGCAGAATTTAAGCCACTAGGCAAGTTGATCAGGGTCTTGGTGAGACTTGGTCTATGGTAGCATCTCCCAAATTGGCTAGCAGTTTCGTCACGGAGGAAAGGGATTAGCCCCACCCCACCCCACCCCTGCACCCCATCTCTCTCCTCACACCTGGCTCATATTTAGTGTTTTGATCAATCTTTTCCCACTTTGCCACTTGCTTTTTTAAAATCTTAAAAAGCCAAGAGAGCTGGAGGTTCTTAAACTGGGTTCTCCAGAGAAGCCAGCCCAGTGGAGTTCATGTCTGTGTTGGTGCAGCGAGGTTTCTATTAAGGAAATGGCTCACAGCGCCGTAGACACAGGCAGGTTCCAAGTCTGTGGTACACAGGTCAGACCGGTAGTTTTTTCCTGACTCGCACAGCTCTGAGAGCTGATAAACCCAAGACCGGGAGGCCAGACAGCAGGCAGGTGGCTGCAGAGGTAAAATGGCCTATAGGCAAGTTAGGATGGCAGGCCGCTGATGACTCTCCAGGTAGGCTAGCGATCTGGCAGGCCATTGGCTCAAATAATCCGAGGAAATGGAGGTTGACCAGCCAGGTGTCGGATCTAGATCCCGCAAAGAGCAAATGTTCCCACGACTTCTACTCACACCGGAAGCAGGCAGCCACCACAGGAGTCTTCATCACAGGGGAGTCTTGGTGGCCTAGTGGTTACGCACTGGGCCGTAAACTGCAGGATTAGCAGGTCAGAAGCACCAGCAGCTCCTTGGGAAGAATCAAGGCTTCAACTCCGATAAGGAGGTACATCCTCAGAAACCCACAAGGACCATTCTACCCCGTCCTACAAGGTCGATATGGGTCAGAATGGGCTCAATGGCAGGGAGGGCTTTTTGCTGTTTTGGACTAACTGCCAAACTGGCCCAGCCCAGTTGACACAAAATCTTTTTTAAAAAAATCATTTTATTAGGGGCTCAAACAACTCTTATCACAATCCATACATACATCAATTGGGTAAAGCACATTTGTACATTCATTGCCCTCATCATTCTCAAAACATCTACTCTCCACCCAAGCCCCTGGCATCAGCTCATTTTTCCCCTCCCTCATGAACCTTTGATAATTTACAAATTATTTTGTCATATCTTGCACTGTCCGACGTCTCACTTCACCGACACTTTTCTGTTGTCTATCTCCCAGAAAGGAGGCTTTATGTAGATCCTTGTAATTGGTTCCCCCTTTCCAACCCACCCTCCCTGTATTGCCACTCTCACCACTGGTCCTGAAGGAATCCTCGGTTCTGAATTCCCTGTTTCCAATTCCAGTGTACATGTCTGGTCTAGCCAGATTTGTAAGGTAGAATTGGGATCATGATAGTGGGGGAGGAGGAAGCATTTAGGAATTAATGGAAAGTTGTATGTTTCATCATTGCTACACTGCACCCTGACTGGCTGGTCTCTTCCCCATGAAGCTTCTGTAAGGGGATGTCTTAATTGCCTACAGCTGGGCTTTGGGTCTCCACTCCACACTCCCCTTATTCATATGATATGATTTTTGTTCTGATGATGCCCGATACCTGATCCCTTCGAGGCCTTGTAATAGCACAGGCTGGTGTGCTTCTTCCATGTGGGCTTTGTTGCTTCTGAGCTAGATGGATGCTTGTTCACCTTTAAGCCTTTAAGACCCCAGACGCTCTATCTTTTGATAGCCGGGCACCGTCAGCTTTCTCCACCACATTTCCTTATGCACCAACACAAAATCTGAACTATCACTGCCACACCTATGACTAAGGTGTACCTGACCCTCCCCGTGCATTTCCAATGGCTTCATACACACGTGAAAGCTGGAGACTGAAGAAAGACGACCACAAAAGAGGCGACGCCCTTGCGTTATGGCATTGCCAAGGAGAGAGAGTCGCATATACCAGGAACTGCCAGAAGACCAACACACGTGTCTTAGAGGAAGGTACAGTCAGTGAGTTCCTGAGACGTGGGGTGGGCGAGACTTCATCGTATGCACTTGGGACAGGTTCTCAGCAGGGGACATGCTGGCAAGTGGACGGTCAGCAAAGAGGAGGAAGATCTCCAACGCGGTGGACTGACACGGTGGCTGCATCCACGGGACTGAATCTAACAGCGGTGGCGAGGATGGTGCAGTGTTCCTTCTCTTGTGCATGGGGCCACTGGGCGTCAGAAGGGGCTTGAGGACTACCAGCACCACCTCCAGGTATTCTGAGTCCCAGAGTGGGGCCAGCCCTCTGCCGGAGACCACCCCTCCGGCAGCAGGCTGCCAGCCGGTCCTCAGACAACGCAAACACAGTAGGCGGCATTCTTTGAACTAAACTGTCTCTTTATTTGGAAAGCACCAGCACACCACAGCCTTGGAAATTTACTGGAATTTTATTTGCCTCAGGCTTATGACTTGCAACCAAAGACATTGTGCAAAGAAAGCAAAGATTAAGTACACTTTCAGGAGGGGACAAGACACCTTGATAACACAGGAGATCGGGGGCACAGGAAGCCATCCAATACACTATTAGTGATCGCAATATTCAATTGTGCTGTCAACAGAAACATTTTTATCCCCCATCCCCCAAATCAAGAGCCAAAAAGAAAAAAAAAGAAGAAAAAAAAGCCAAAGCAACGTCGACGTTGACAGGAGACATCAATCATATATAATTCCGAAAGCGCTTCTTTCTTAGATGGTTGGGCAGAACTGGAACGAAAGATAGGTGTGCAGCGGGAATCTAGCGAGTGTACGTGGGCTACCTATCCGAGTCACTCACACGTGCCACAGTGTAAAAACAAAAACAAAAGGCAAAACCAACTAAGACGACGAAAGGATTGGTACCGAACAAACAGAAGCCTCGAGAACTGCCTGATGGGAAATAAAATCACCAGCGGCAACGCCTGGCTTCGCCCGGTCATCTGTGCTGTAAAACCACACAGGCCCTCCTGCTCCGGGGCGCCTCAACCAGGCGCAAACAGTCCACGCCAACCAGACCCGGCCCGGAGAAACAGACGGCCGCCCACGTGTTTGCCATCGAAAGCGATTTTTTTCCGTCTGTCTGTTTTGTTTATTCTACTAATGGTTGAGGCCCGTTTGGTCACAACAAGGTACAAGTGTTTGTGTGTGTGCGCGCCCATACGCGTTTTCATCTCTCTCGCTCGCTCTCTTTCTCACGCCGTGATACCATGTCTGTCTGGCACTACCTAAAGCTAGTTTTAAAGAGGAGGATGGATGGGATCGAAGGGGTCCGGTGACCGTATGACAAGGTGGACTCACTGGGTCCCAGTGAAGAGGGGGAGGAGGGGTGGGAACAGGGGTTCGACGGAGGAAGCAATCATCCCGCCTGGCCGGCAGTCACTCGTCATCCGTCCCGCTGGCTTCCGACTGTTCCTGGAATCAGAAGGAGGAAGCGTCACGGTGGAGGAGGGGAACAGAAAGCAGAGGGCGAGCTGGTGTTTTGCAGACAGTTAAGCTGGGGAGACGGAAATACTTCAGAGAGACGCTGAAAGGGGAGTTGTGCATGGGGGCTTCCCAAGCAGCTGGCCCACTGCTGGTACAAGGGGTCTGCTCACTTTCATGTGGGCATCAACAGTTTGGGGGTCACTGGTACGTGTTGGGCTGGTTAGTCCACGTCTACGCACAGGGCCTCATCTGACAAAATGGCCCTGGCGTGCTTTCTACGAGCGGGTTGCCAGGCTCTGGTTTTGTCCATGGAGTTGCTGGGTGGGGTTGAACTGCCAGACTTTGGGTTACCAGCAGAACCGCCCATACGCCCAGGCCCCCTGGACTGAATTGTGTCCCCTCACAATATGAGCTGAGACCCGAGCCTCTGGACCTGCGCAGGCGCAGTGAACTCTTTAATGTGTTCTTCTAGCCAGAGTGTAACTCCCACCAAGTGACCCCCGCCCCCCCCCTACCCGCACAGGTCAGGGTCAGGTGAGGGGGGCTGCTGATAGGAGTCACCTGGGAGTAACTGTGCCAGGGCTGTGAGTGCCATCCTGTGTGTGTGAAAGGAGTCCTCTGAGAAGAAGAGGACAGGGGATCTCACTATCAGCAAGAGCCAGGAGTGGAGCTTGTCCTCTGGACCAGAGATCCCTGCCCAGGGAATCTCCTGGATCTAGCTGTCCCCTCAGAGCAGCAGGGCCAGGAGCCAGAACATGGAGCAGAGGAGCGCACTGCCCAGCTCACAAAAGCCAGTCCAACTCACTCACTGCCGCCGAGTCTGTGCCGTCACTGTGAGTTCCTGAGATTGGTAACTCTTTCAGGGAATAGAAAGCCCCACTTTTCTCCCATGAAAGCAAGTAAAACTGAGCGCTTTGGGGCCTGAGGCTGGCTTGTGGAGTGGGGTACCTCCGGGCACTAACTAGGGGGAGCTGGGCTTGCTGACCCTCGGAGGTACAGCCGAGTGGTTACTGGCATGAGGAGCCTCTGGGCACTTAATCCAGGGCGTTGGGTTTGCTGACTTGTGGAGCTTGAGAGGAATGCCCGTGGGTTGGGGCTTATGTGAAACTGCGTGCCTCTGGGCATGTGTTCCTGAACTCAACACCCAAGCTCACTGCCACGGATTAGATGCTGGCTCACAGCGACCCTGCGGGACAGGGAAGAACTGCCCCTGTGAGCTTCCTAGGCTGTGACTGGTCAGGAGCGTCGACAGCCTGGTCTCCCTCCCGCAGAGCGGCCTGTGGTTTCTGACTGCTGGCCTCGCAGTTAGCAGCCACATGCACCACCGCTAGGCCACCCAGGGTGCCTTCCCAATGGTTCCTGGGTGTCGACTAGGAACCGGCCACTGGGAAGCACGGAGTCCTGAGTGAGTGGGAGGGAAGATACGGCAGGAGACTTGACTGAGTACCCTTTCCTTTTCCAAACAAAATACATTAAAAACAAGACACAACACCACAGAAAGCAATCAAGGATGCCGCCCTGCAGGCTGGGCTCTAGGTCGCCCCGCCCGAGCAGATCCCTCCACCATGGGGACTTCCTAACCTGCAGGGCAGTTCCTCTCCTGGGTGGCCGGGAGGGGAGGAGACTCACATTCTCGTCCTGTTCCTCCTGGCTGTCGAAATCGCTCACGACAGGCTTGGCTTTGCCTCGGTTCGGCCTCTTCTTGCCCTTCCCCTTCTCCCTGCCTTTCTCATCTTTCTTGTTGAGCTTGATCTTCACCTTCACAGATTTGGCTGTTGGGGGACAGAGCAGACAGACAGACGCCCGCCCAGTGAGCAAACCACAGGGACAACCAGGAGAGCTGTGACGGGCTATTTCAGGGGCCGGGACAGGAGCCGGCATGCCAAGCGCTCACACTGCTGCCCAGGGACTCCGAGCTCAGCAGAAGGGGCAGGTGTGCATGGGGGTGAAAGCCTAGGTCGTCCCTGGGTGCCCCCGAGGCAATGTTCGGCTCATAGTAACCTCATTTGCCCAGTGCTATTGTGGCACGGTTTCAAACAGGTTTGAAAAAATGAGCAAATCAGAGATGACAGCCCCAGGGGCTGTCATGTGGGGGAGATGTCACACGGGGTAGCTGGGAGCTGGAAAAGACTCTCTGGTCACCAGCAGCAGCAGCAGTCACCGGTGAGGAAAGCAGCTGGGTCCAGGCCAGCAATGGCCAGGTCGTCAGCCAGGGAGGGGCGCAGCAGCAAGAGGAGCGGACACCTAGGCTCACCCTCAGACTCAGACTCCTCCTCGTCTTCCTCCTCCTCCTCCTCATTACTCTCATCCTCACTCTCCTCCTCTTTGGCGATTTTCTGCCGGGCGCTCTTAAATACTGACTGCAAGACAATGGAGTCTTCGTAGATCTGCAGGGTTGGAAAGAGAACAAACGGCATCTCTTGAGAAGCGGGAAGCCGGGGGCCAAGGCGGGTGAGCTGGACACGCGCTGGTCTGTGCACAGTGTACTGGCTGCTTGCGCGCACGGCCCTGGGGCCCTACTACTGCACTAGCCCATCCGACTTGCCCATTTAAGTCCTACAAGCCAGTGTGGGTGTGTTTTTAGAAACAACTATTTTATTTTGATTAAATATATATATATAATTCTGTATTATATGCTACATTATAGCAAATGTTTTTATCTATTATATCACATATATATTACATGGACTGTTGACATCTATAGTACCTTTCATCTACCTATCATAAAAGCACGTGCCAATCCTGAATCTTTCCACATGTCCCGTTCAGTGACATGCTGGCCATTCTTCGAGCCGCGAGGTTATTCTCACTCTCCTTGCCCGAGTTGTTCCCCGCTATTCACACTCACTCACTGCCCACCACAGCACTCACTGCCACCCGCCACGTCCACCGCCCGGCGAGAACCGCCCCTGTGGGTTTCCCAGACTGCAACTCTTCCCTGGATCGGAGATTCCCATCAAGCCTTTCGAGATCACATTGTCAAGTGATCCCAAACCCGCTGCCATCGAGTCGATGCCGACTCACAGGGGCACTGTGGGACACAGAGGGACTGCGCCCGGGGATCTCCCAGACGGTACATCTTTATGGGAGCAGGCGGCCTCATGTTTCTCCCGCAGAGTGGCTGGTGGGTTTGAACTAGCAGCTCTCTATGCCAACAGGGCTCCTTGTTCCGATGCAAGGCCAGCGCCACTGACCTTCAAGTCCCTCCCTCCACAGAGAACAGAGCCATTCCGTGCCACTCCGTTCCAGACCCTTAGACTTCTCCAGTGTGCGCAGAGGCGTACAAGGAGCTACTGGAGCCTCAGAGGAAGGGCTGTCCTTGCTTTTAAAACAACTAGAGGCAGTGGAGGAGGAGCCCTGGTGGTAAAGTACTTGGCTGCTAATGGGAAGGTAAGCCGTTTGAACCCACCGGCTACTGCATGGTAGAAAGACACGGCTGCCAGCCTCCTTATAGATCACAGTCCTGGAAGCCGTTACAGGGCCGTTCTGCCCTGTTTTGGAGACTGGTATGAGTTCGCATAGACTCGGTGGCAACGAACTTGGTTTACGGGCTCGGTTTAGTTAGAAGTGGTGTCTTTATTTATTTCTACTTTGTTTTAAATCACACTAGTTTCAAAGATGAGGCTTCATACTCCTATAAGGAGTTAGTCTCAGGAACCGACACGGGCAGCTCTCCCCTGTCCTGTAAGATCGCTAGAGAAGGACGTCACACTCGGCAAAGTGGAGGGGCAGTGAGAAAGAGGAAGGTCCACAGCGAGATGAATGGACACGGTGCCTGCAATGATGGGCCCAGGCCCTGGCACGATTGTGAAGATGGCGCAGGACCGGGCAGGGTGTTGTTGTTGTGCACAGGGGCGCTATGGGTCGGAATCGACAGGATAGCACCTAACAGCAATACAGGGCTACCCTACGTTGGAATGGGCTCAAGGGCAGTGCACCAGTTTCAAGTCCTAGCGGCAAGGCTGCACTCAACAAAGCAGTGAGTAGAATTAGATGCAGGACGCCTACCAAGGCCAAAAGTGGGGCGCTGACTTTTAAGGATGACTTTAAATGCTTTCATAGAAACCCTTCATCTAGCAAGAAGGCCAGGCCTGTGAGGGGTGCGAGCAGGAGCTAGCTGCAGCCCTGCAATAGAGGAGCTGATGCAAGCTGGAAAATACCAGGCCTCCATTCAGGTCCCTGGGCAGCGTGGGCTAGAAGCCTTGTGCCCCTTCTTCAGTCAGTGCAGGAGCAGTGCTTCCTGGGACAGAAAAGGAAACACTTTAAAGAGCACCCCCAAAAATAAAAGACGGAAAAAGCAGGCCCACTACTGTGGAGTTGCGCCTGGCTTCAGGGACCCCATGGCCCTGCAGGGTGTCGGGCTGAGTCCCTACAGGTGGGCACTGTTCAGACTAGGCCCCTCTGGCTGGTGTACGCGCACGGGTCTCGGACCTGGGAGCCCTCCAGGTTGAAGGTCTGAGCGTTGTGGCACAGCAGCATGACGTCCTTCTCCAGGTCCCCCAGACTGCGGTACTTGTGGTTCCGGATCCGCTCCTGAGGGACAAGGACGAGAGAACGCGCGGGTCACTGTGGGGGCACGCAGTGACAAGCCCATCCCTTCGGCCCAGGCTCCATGCGTGGGTTCCCAGACTGACCTGGTCTGCCATCCCCTTTACAGGGCAAAGAAAAGAACCTCCCCCACCCCCACCGCCAATCCCGGCGATGAAACACTTTTGCACTGTAGCTCATGATCGATCCATGGACGAGGGGAGAGGACCATCTTCAATAACATGGGCTCCAACACAGTAGTGGCCTCTTCCCCTCGCACCTGCAGAGGCGCAGGGCACTGGAGTCCTCCAGTGACAAACCCTGGGGCGGGTCCCAAGGCGAACCATTTCAGAGGGTGTGCCTGGCACCCCTTCCAACTATAGTTTGATTGATTTGTTTTGTTTTTCTCTAAATGCCTGTAAACAAAATGCCCACCTTAATTTTTTTGAAATCCACAGGCTTCCGAATCAACTCATAGTATTCTGGTAACTCCTTCCGGGAGGGAAGCTGGATGAAGACTTCGCTGAGCTGCCGCCCAGAGCTGTGAGGTGGGCGGAAGGAGGGGGGCAGAGAGAGAGGACGTGCTGTCCAGAACATGCCAACAAAGCTGCCGCCGCCACAGCCACTAAGGCCCCCCCTGTAACCCCCCCCCCACTACAGACAGACACGAACCCTGCCGGTGGCAGAGCTAGTGGCTCATTAGTTTGGAAGTTGGTTGCCAGATCTTGCTTTCTAGGTACCTCTGGGTAGACAGACTTGAGCTTTTAACCAGCCTTTAAGGTGGTTATCAACTGTTGGTACCCCCATGGGCTCCGCAGACAGACGGAAGCTCCTTTCAGGTCAAGGGAAACCCCCAACAATGATGCAGGCACTGTCTTCAGAATCTCATCGAAATGTCATTTAGGCTTTCCCACGTCTGCCACACGCACAGACCACGCCGGCTGTGCTGCCAGACACGTGACCTGCACCGTGGACTGGGCCTTTGTTCCTCCCCCAGAACAGACGAGAATCATTTAAGGTATACCCTCGGCGGGAATTTTAAAAAGGACATTCTTAAGGGAGTCATACTAGAATCCGGAAAAGGCAACATGGGAGGGAACTTGGCCCTCAATCACTGTACAACGGGTTAGGAGGGGGTCCAGGACAGTGGGCTAGTATAAAACAATCATTAAAAAAATGCTCGCTACCCAAGGCAATTCCAACGCACAGCGACCCTATAGGACAGGATAGGACCGCCCTGTGGGATTTTAGAGACTGTAATTCTTGATGGGAATAGAAAGCCTCCTATCGATCTCAAGTAGTGGATGGTGGTTTGGAAGGGCTGATTTTGCCATTAGCAGCCAATGGATAACCCAGTATGCAGCGAGGACACTGGTGCAGAAAGCCCCATCTTTGTCCTGCAGGTCAGCTGGTGGGCTCAAACTGCTGACCTTGTGAATCGACTCTGATAACAACCCTTGGGCAGATCTGGTCTGACTACAGGCCTTGCCTGTTTCCGGTTGAGTCCCTCCTGGAGAACTTTGCACATAGGGGGCCACGTAGGCAGCAGGCCCCGCTATGTCTCGGTGACTACCCACTGGGGGAAGGAGCCCACAGCCCCGCGCGCGCGTGTGTGTGTGTGTGTGTGTGTGGCGGGTGCCCTCTGGACCAGGGTTCGGCAGGGCTTGGGGGCTCAGCACAGGGACACTGTGGGGATGGGGCACCGGGCGGGGACTTTAGCAGTCACCCTGCCCTGGGGATGCAGGCATGCAGAAGCTGGCGCCATGGCTCCCATTAGGCAGACCACAGCTGGAGGGGTGGGGGTGGGGGTGCATTTTTTTCACACACCAACTCGCTCCCTAGAAGATGCCACACCTCCACTTCCTTTATCCAGTCAGCAGTGGCAAAAATAAAAATAAGAGAAATAAACCATCATTTTCCATCAGAAACCACGGCCAGGCACCTTGCAGAGGGGCGACTAGGGGTGGGGGGGGGAGGAGGGGCCAGGCAGCGGCTGTTGGAACCGCTGTCCCGGCTGTGTAATTAAAAAATAATCATGATGACAGGCATCATAACTGAAGCATGCGCACTGACTCGTGTGGTTTCCTAGCAACGAGGGGGCGGGGGCTCACTGAGGCGCCGAGGGCTGCATAAATTAGCCGGCAGCCCTCCGTGCAAGGGGTGGGTGGGCTTTTCTGCTACACTGGGTCACAGCTTCCTTTGATTTTATTTTTTCATACATACGCGGGTCTCATGAATACAAAAAATGGGGGGGGGGCGGGGGAAGTGTAGCCATGGAGGGGAGACACGGGAGGCGGGGGTTACCATTATTGTGAGAAGAACTGGGGTCTGAGCAGGCCTCACCGCCCCCACTCCCCGGCCCCCATCTCCACACTGGCCCCCTCCATAAATTATGCTCCACAGTACGTGACCGAAGCTATTGTGTTGGCTGTCATCTTGACGCAGGGTTGAAGCTTGGGGACCGGCCTTTCTCCACCCCCGTTCTTGTGCTCTTCGGGCGCAGAGGCGGCGGAGGATGAACAAGGAGGGGTGGGGGTTCTGATGTTTTGACTTGCTGACAACCCCAGTCCTTCAGAACCTGGCACCCAGCAGGGGCAGGGCCCTCCCTCTGAGAGAATAGGCAACACCTGAGCCTCAGTGACATCTTGACGGTGTCGTTTGGTACTGCCAACAGATGGTGGCATTTTTCTGCAAACAGGTCAGCAGCACATCTTGGCTCTGTCCATCTGTGCCGGGCAGACTGCCTCTGCTGCTGTGGATCCCTTCTGACGCAGCTGGACAACCCTGCTGGCGGACTGGGACTACCCCCCACCCCCACCCCAGGTCTTTGTGGGCTGCTGCCTCCGTGGTCCTTTTCCTGCAGAGCGGCCCGTGGGTGGGTCTGAACTGACCACCTTTCCATTAACAGCTGAGTGCTTAACTCCTTGGCCACCTGGGTGCCTCCAGACCGTGCTGCTGATGGCATAAGGATGTGTGTGGGACCATAAAGATGGGGACCGCCATCAGCTCCCTGCTTGCCCGGAGCTCAGCGGAGAAGGCTGAACCACCCACCACAGCCTCTTCTACCCAGAGACCAGACAGAACTATTTCCGACTTCCACAACCTGACCCTTCTCACCAGGGCTGCAGTAGCGGGGTTCCAGCAGAATGGGAGAAAGATGTGGACCAGAACTCATATTCTTAAAAAGTCCGCATTGCCTGGTCCGACGGAGACTATGGCCCGAGGGCCTCTTTTAAGCCTCAGACAGAAACGACCCCTTTCAGTGAGATAACCAATGGGCTTTTGGAATAATGACTATGACAATGAGTCATGAGGGTCCTAAAAGAGAAATACCAGAGGAGCCAAAAGGTCAGAATGCCTCTCTAGCAAAGCCAAGATGGTCCAGGGGCCAGGGAGACTGCGGGGCTTGCTGTTGGGTGTCACTGGGTCGTCCTGACCTGTAGCGACCCCATGCACAACAGACAGAAACACTGCCGGTCCTGCAGGCCATCCTCACGTTGGTTCCTGCCCCGAGCCCACGGCTGCAGCCATGGTGTCGATCCATCTCCGTGAGCATCTTCCTCTCTTTGGCTGCCCCTCTCCTCTACCAACCAGGATGTCCTTCTCCAGGGACTGGTGTCCCCCGACAACGTGTCCAAAGCACACGAGCCACAATCTAGCCATCCCTGCCTCTGCGGAGCCTTCTGGCTGTACTTCTTCCGAGACGATGGCTCTGTGCTTTTGGTGGTCCCTGTGCTTTCCGTGTGCTTTGCCAGCATAGGTCAAATGCCACCGAGTCTTCTCAGCTCCTCCTAGTCCATGTCCATTTTTTTTCACACAGATGCGAGGCGACTAGAAATGCCACGGCTTGGGTCAGGGCACCTTGGTCCTCAAAAGTGACATCCGTGCTTTTGACGCACGGTTCTCGAGGCTGGGACCCTTGGGGAAGTGGACAGCCAGGGCTTTCTTCCATGGCACTGCCAGGGGGTCTGAACCAGCAGTCTCCAGAGCCCGGAGTCAGTGTGGGTTCTGTGCTGGGCTGCTAACCTGCAGCCGTTGGAAACCACCAGCGGCCCTCAGATGAGAGAGGAGGCTTTCTCTGCCGTCACGGTGTCGTCAGAATCCCACGGGAATGCTTCTACCCTGTCCTATCAGGTCCGAGGAGTCGGAGCGGACTCGGGGGCAGTGGGTGTGGCTTCTGAGCTGAGCGCTTAACTCTCTGTGCAACCCGGGGCTCCTACAGCCATGCAACTCTCCTTCCTCTAGTCCTGGTTAGATCCTGCCTTAAAGAAGAAGGCTGCATAGCGAGTAATCTGTGAGAATACGGGCTACAGCCTCAGTCTCCAGCCTTAGCCCTGACCTTGGCCAAAGACTAGCTGGGCTCGGGGTTACCATCAACCTTCTGTTTGCACAACAACTAAAGGGCCAACTCCGAGGGGCGCAGGCCTGCCTGTAACCACCCTGAACCCCAGGAGGTTGTGCATGGCAGCCCCTGCTCAGCCCCCATCTGGCAGAGCCCAAAGTTCTGAGAGAGGGTGGCCGTGCCTTCTGTCCAAGCACACGGGAGGCTGGATAGGTGGGCTCAGGTGCCACATCCAGGAGATACCCTCCCCCCCATGTGTACCTTGTGCAGAGAGCCTGTGGGCACCTGCTCACTGCTCCCCACCCGCAAGGTGTGTCCAGCCCCAATGTGTCAGACCCAGCGAGGGCACCCCGGTGCCTGCACCTACTGCAGGGGTGCCAGGTCCCCCAGGTGTTTCTCATGAAGCTTCTGCACCACAATGACCCAGGTTGAGGTGGTGGCTGGCAGATGCCTGGCCCCGAGACCCCAAGCTGGGCCAGGCCTGGGTGCCAGTCAGACAAGGTTCTCAGAATTGCTGTCCGGCTCCAGGGTGGCTGGAGCCAAGTGTCCCCAGGGTTACCTGTGTTTAGAGACAGGCCCACATGAGACCGTTTCTGACCTGTTTCCTTCTATTTCCAACTGGGAGTTGCTGGGAACCTTCTCCACGTTACACCTGCGGGAGGAAGAACACATGTCAGAGGACCGAGCTCACGTCCTGCCCGCCCACTGCACCGTGGCCGGTGACCGTGGGAGGCTTCTTACTTGACAGCCCGGGGCCTCAGCCTCACCAGCCTGCATGCAGAGGAGGTAGCCAAGGGTAACGGGTGGCATCTGGGGATGGAATGACACATCCTGCTCCAGAAGCAATGGGCTCCGGAGCAGAAGGTCGCTGGGCCCACCCTCCTTTGCCCTTCTGCTGCACCCCCAGTCTCCTCTCCATCCACTTAGACTCCTCCTGGGCTCCAGGACCCTTGACTGTCATCTGGCTGTTGCAGGGGTGGTGGGGGATGGGCAGCCATTTGTTGGGGGGTGTGTGTGAGAGAGCGCCTAGTGGACTCACTCAGCTCTTCATTTATATCAGAAAGTTGGCGGGATGGGTCGATGGAGTGACGGGCTTTGTCCCAATGCCTGCTCAGAGGAAGTGCTGGCCTCGGCCACCAGATGCCTTCTGGGAACCCCATGGGAATAGCTGAGCCCTAGGGACTGCTCAGATGACAGACAGTTCTGTCATGGAAAAAGTACAGCCAGGATGCTCCTTAGAGGTGAGACTCTGTCTCATGTACGTTAGATGGGCTGTTAGGAGAGACATCACATTGGGTCAAGTAGAGGGACAGCGAGAAAGAGGAAGGCCCTTGAGGAGATGGATGGACACCGTGGCGGCAACAGTGGGCATAAGAATGGTGAGGAGGGCACAGGACTGGGTGGGCAGTGTTTGGTTCTGTTGTGCATTCAGGCTGAGGGACATCGAGGGGACAGCTGGGAGGGCAGTGTCGGATAGCCAAGTCCCTGAGGTCACGGGGTCAGGCAGGGAAAGACACTGAAAGGTCTGATCTCCTCAGAAGGCCCAAGGAAGCTCTAGAACGCTCTTCTGTCCTGGGATGTCGTGGTCAGAGTTGCACTGGGTATGGAGGCCTTGTGGTGGAGTGGGTGGGTCCCTAGTGGGACTGCTGCTAACCACAAGATCAACAGTTCAAAATCACCAGCTGCAGGAGGAAAACGAGGCCTTCCACTCCTGTAAAGAGTTACCGTCTTAGAAATGCACTGGGCAGTTCTACCGGGTCCTGCAGGCTCTCTGTGAGCTGGAATGGGGTCCATGATAGTGAATTTTATTTTTAATTTTTTTAAGGAGCTAACAGCCTGGAAGTATGGGGTGCCTGGAGGGGGTGAGTGAGCACTGTGGTTGGTCAGTGCCAACTCGGCGACTCTACAGGACTGGGCAGAACCGCCCCGGGGGGTTTCTGAGATGACAAGTCTTTGCAGGTGTAGAAAGCCTCATCTTTCTCTGGAGAAGCGACTGGTGGCTCTGAACTGCAGACTATGCGATTTTCAGCCCAGCAAGTCATAACTAAGTCACCCAAGCTTTCTCTAAATGACAGCGTGTTCACAAGCGGGCCTTCAAGGAAAGTAGTCCAGTCATAGCAGGGGTGGCAACTACCGGGAGTCCCTTTCACCGTGTGCCTGCACCCCCAAGTCCAGCTGCTGTTGGCTCAGACCTGTGTGTGGCAGCGTACAGCTTTGCCCTGCAAAGTTTCAGTCACTGATTTGGGGTGTGTGTGTATGTGTGTGTGGTGGGGTTTAGATCACCTAGATAGATTGCAACTTCCCATTTGCAGCCAAGAGTATTAGCCATCTGCTCTCACTGCCACAGAGCCCAGTCTGACTCACAGCGACCCTGTAGGACAGGGTAGAACTGCTCTGGTAGGTTTCTGAGACTGTAAATTTTTAACCAATTGACTGATTTGATTGCTTAATCAATCATTTTATTGGGGGGGCTCTTACAAATAGCTTAATAATCCATCATTCAATTGTATTAAACACCTTTGTACATATGTTGGCATCAATATTTCCAAAACATTTTCTTTCTACTAGAGCCCTTGGTATCAGCTCCTCATCAGACCCAACTGGGAAACACTCATAAGGGGCAGCAGACACACCTGGATTTTTTCCCCACCCTATGTCTGTCTATATAAGACAGGCAGGACGAACAATCCCGAGGAGAAAACAACTGTCACTCTTTATGGGAGTAGAAAGCCCCATTTTTCTCCCGAGGAGCGGCTCGTGGTTTTGAACTGCTGACCTTTCGGATTGCAGCCAAACACATAACTTCTGTGACCTTACCAGGGCTCCTCTAGCCATCTGCATTACACCTGCGAAAGCCAAGTCCATTGTCGTTTGGCAGATTCTGGCTCACAGACTCTGGAGGACATAGAACTGCCCCTCCCCCCCGGGGTTTCCAGCTGTCACTGTCTCAGAGGCAGACGGCACACTGTCCCCTGCAGAGAGGCTGGCGGGTCTGTACTGCCAACTTTTCACTTAGCAGCCAAGCTTAGTCAATGTGCCACAAGGACTTCTTCTGCCCTGCCCCTTTCTCCTGCACAAGTCAGTCCTCAGAGTGTGACGACCCACATCCTTAGAATGGAGGGGAGCCTAGAAATGCAAGCTTCCTCCAGATGGGGTAAGTGTTGTTACCTGGTGCGGGCGTTACATAATCTGGTGTCAACTTGAGACTTTTAAGAGTGAAGGGGTGGAATCTAGCCTGTCAGTCAGGTCGCAGCTGGAGGACCTCATTTGGAGGCCCCACAGAGATAAATACCTCCCTGGAGGTGGGACATAGGCACTCTCTGCTTTGTCTTCCTGAAGACAAGAGACATGGAGCTGGCTACCCTAGAGTCTTGGAGCTGGAGGAGTCATGTGGAGACCCCTCCCAGCGCTGAGGTCCTTCCACCACCACTGGATCTATAAGACTCTGCGCCCACTGGTCTGTGATCTTCCTGCATTTGGCATCATTGCATATTGCACGTCTGAAGAGGAATTTAAATATTGGTATCGGACATAGGGGCTAATATTGGTCTTATGGATTTGATCTGGACTGTGCTGGGATGTTTTCTCAATATACAATTGCTCTTGAATATAAAGCTCTTTCTTATACATATGAGTGTCTCTGGATTTGTTTCTCTAGTCTACCTAGACTAACACATTACAACCATAAACAAAATAATGTCCCTCATCGGAGGGTTCCCGGGATGGCAAATGATTCAGCGCTCAGCTCAGCTCTGCTCATCACCAAGAGGCTGAAGGTTGGAGCCCAACAAGGATGGTGGAAGAAAGGCCTGGCGATCTACTTCCACAAGGTCACTCACTGCCACTGAGCCCAGGCCAACTCACAGCAACCCTAGAGGATAGGGCAGGGCTGCCCCGTGGGTTTCTGAGACTGTTATTCTCTAACAGAGCACAAAGCCCCAGCTCTCTCCCGTGGACCAAGCTGCTGGTTTATTTAGAACGGTTGACCTTGCAGTCAGCAGCTCAAAGTGTAATCACTCTGCCACTAGGCTTCCTTAGCCCAACCCTGCGGCAATGCCTCATGTGTCCGACCTCACAGTGGACTCAAGAGTCCCAACCCTTTGCCAGAAACAGGGCTGGTCTTCCCAGACTCTCCTGCTATACCCAAACCCATAGCCATCGAGTCCATTTGGACTCTGGGCAGGGTTCCAGAGACCATATACCTTTACAGGGACAGACAGCCCGATCTTTCTTACTCCCTCGGGGCAGCTGGTGGGCTTGAACCGCTGACCACGAGGCTAACAGCCTGGCGCCTGACCCACAGTGCTGCTGTTGGTGCCTCCAAGCCTATGGCAGAGGACAGGCTATGCCGACACCCTGCTCCTATTGGGTTCCTAGCTCCTGAAGGAAAGAGAAGGACGCTAGAATGTGACCACCGAGACACGGCAAATGCTGCACAGAGCCCTCGGTCGGCGGGATGGTTGAAGGAGCATTAGCAAGCAGTTGCCCATGACTTCAGTGTCCAGCACCAGACTCATGACCTCCTGAATGAGCGAGGCTGCCCCTGGCAAGCTTGCTTTTCAGAAACGGAGCCAGGAGCCACAGCCAAGCCAAAGGAGACGGGAAACTTGAGGCCTCCAAGCTTGTCGTGGATCCTCGAAGGCTCTGTTACTCCAAGATAAGTGACATCACCACCCGCCAGTGGGCCTGCGGTGGATCAGACACTGGCTGCTAACCGAAAGGTTGACTGTTTGAACCCACCAGCTGCCTTGTGGGAGAAAAAGGAGGCAATAGGCTTCCCTATTCAGCTGTGCCAATTCAGGGGTGGGCAACTGATTGGAAGTTTTCTAGTTAATAAATTGATGCCAGGGGCACTGGATGAAGACCCTCAGCAATGATTTCTATTAGTTCTTAGTTTGACCAATAGACAGAAAAACATAGGAAGGGAAAAAAAAAGCCCAAATTTAGAGTTATGTCAACAGGCTGTTTGATAGGGCAATGACCAAGGAGACGGCACCGTATCAGAATAAATAGATGTTTAAGTTGAGAAGAGAGAAAAAAAGTCAAGTTCTTAGTGGAAGGCTAACCTCAGTCTGGCAGGGGGTGGTTTGGGGGGGTGTGTGTGGGTGTGGGTGTGTGTGTGTGTGTGTGTGTGTGTGTGACAGACAGCAAGGCGAGGTTGTTCAATGAGTCACAGAAAATACAAGGGCACCGTGTATCAGGGTTGCTCAGCAAAGTTAACGCAACACAAGCCTGAGTTCCTGAGGGACAGACTCAGCTTTCTACTCCCGTAACGAGGTGCGGTCTCTGAGACCCACAGGGGCAGCTCTACCCTGTCCCAGGCTGAGTCAGAATCAGCTGGAAGATAGGAAGTTTGGAGTTACCCTTGCCCAAAGCAAGGTTGACAATGGCCCTGCCACGGACGGGCCTCCTTCCCAATGCCCGCCCTGGAGAGCCTTGTAAAGCGCGTCCTGCAGAGGTGGAGGGAGCCTGCGGAAGGGCCCCGGCAGCACACGAGGGGGCTTCCGTCTGACCGAGAGGATCGTGAAGGGAATGTCCTTGTCTACAGATGTTTTGGAGGAAGTTTTCCTCTGGAATGAGGACAGGTTGACCCCGCTGAAGGTCCAACAAAGAGCAAGATGTCAGAGGGCTGACTCCATGTTCACCTAGGAAGTCAATACCCTGCTTAAGACAGGAGCCCTGGTGGCAGAGTGGTTATGCGTTGGGCTGTTAACCACAAGGTCAGCAAAACCACCAGCTCCTCTTTGGGGAGAAAGATGGGTCTTTCTACTCCTGGAAAGAGTGACAGTCTTGCAACCCACAGGGACAGTTCTGCCCTGTCCGACAGGGTCACTTTGGGTGGGCATGGACTGGACTGCAGTGAGTTTATCCTGCTTAGGAGAGCTGTCTTTCAGTGTTGGGAATGGCCTCCTCAGTGGGGTGCCCCGAGAGTGTCCTCGGGGACGTTCAATGGCCGACTGTCAGACTGTTTTGGAAGGTGGACACCCCAGTTGCCATGGAGAGCGCACGGTCTCTTGGTACCCCCATGGGGGGTCACAGTAGAACCGGGTTTTCAGTGGCTGACTTTCAGTGGTAGCTCATCAACATCCTCCTGAGGCATCCTGTGTGGACTCGAAGGTCCAACCTTTTGATGAGCAGCTGAACACTTAACCCTTTACACCACCTGGGAGACTCCTGGAAGCTGGGCCCTTAGGGCCCTACCCACCTGTAGGGCCTTTCTAGGAATCTCTCTGGCATCCATCCACAAAACAAGAAGACACTTCTCTAGCCTTGGAATAGTCCCAAGTGACCCAGCTCTCCGAAAACTCACATCATCGCCAGCTGACGCACGGGGACCTTGTAGGGCGGGTGGAACCGCCCTCTGGGGGTCCCAGACTGTAACTCTTGACAGGAGTAGAAAGTCTCGTCTTTCTCCCTCAAGCAACTCACAGCTGGGCTACGTTAACCTTTCAGCCACCCTGACACAGTTATCAGCGGGGGGTGGGTGGGGGGGTGGTGGTGTTTGTTAAGAGAGAGGAGACACACTCAGCACTTAACTGATTCCCGGGCTTCCAGGAAGCGCTGTTCGCTCGTCACAGAATGATTTGTGCTTATAGTTTCTCTCTGGGTCATGGAGACGCTGAGCCAAGCTCACTCTCCTGGGGGTGGGTGACCTGGGAGTGCTGTGGGGCTCTGGGGGAGGGAAGGCACCTTAGCACAAGGGGGGGGGGGGGAGCAGGCTGGTCCAGAGGGGCAAGACCCGTTCACACAAAACGCCTCTGATCTCCCCGCTCACCTTCTCTGCACACTTGTGACAGGCAATCTGGACTCTCTCGGAGAAAAACACAGACTAAAGCCACAACGAAAAACTGCAGTGACAACTTGATTGTGCCAGAACACTTGTGGGAGATTACCACACCAAACTCACCGCTATGGAGCGGGTGCCGACTCACAGCGAGCCTGTAGGACAGGGCAGACCTGCCCCCGGACGCTTCTGAGGCTGTGAACCCTTACGGGAAGCAGACAGCCTCTTCTTTCTCCCTTGTTGGGGTTGGTGGCTTCAAACTGCGGACCCTGTGGTGAGCAGCCTGGTGAGTAACTACTATGAAAGCCACCGGGTTTACCAATCAGGTTTAACCTCTGGGGCACCTGTGTCAATGAAGATGCGTAGTGCCCCTTGGTTGAGACAAGGAAATAAGAGCACGCGCATGTTGCACCTCAGGTAATGAATCATACAAACATAAGGATACACTTGTATTTCAAATTAAAAAATATTTTCTGTTAACAAACAGAAACAAACCGAGCTTCGTAAGTCCAAATCAAAACGAAAACCTCTTTGGACCACAGAGAAAAATCCCCCCCCACCCTTAAGGAAAATGAAACAGTTTGGACCCGTCGGGACAGGCTGATGTCCCCTGGAAAGGCCACCCCAGCCTTGCAGTTATGAACGGCACACAGGGATAGGCTCTCTGGGCCATGCTTCTCACCGGGTCCTCCTTTCAGAAACCGAGACCGGGCTCCGAACTCCCCAACTCAGGAAACAGACGCCGAAATCAGCCCTGCTCGACATACAAATACAAAGATGCTTCTGCCCCGCAATCATGCAAGAATTTAAAAAGAAAGTCTGTCTCATGAGAGCTAATTAATTCTACTTCCATAGCAGTTAAATATAGATGGCAGTTCTTATTGAATCCACTGGAAGCATGGCTCCTGTCACAGCTTTGCCATGGCTGGGTGGTGGCGGCGGGCACAGGTGGTGGCTCCCCGACAGGTAGACTGAGTCACCAAATTAGCCACTGTCTTACATGACTCAAAGGAAAAAACATAGACACAAATCTCAACACGGGGAGATGTACTTTTTGCAGTAGCGGGGTCCCCCCCACAGCCCCAACCGAATCCAACCAAAAATATGACATTGTAGCCAATTAAGACCTTCCTAATTTCAGAGCCTCCTACTGGCACTGCAAGTGGGTAAGAGAAATCTAGAATATAAATAGAAGCGGTTCTTTTTCCTCCAGGATTACGAACATAAGCTACACATGAAACATGCAATGTGTGGGTGGGGAGGGGAGAGGGAGGCTGAAATTCTCCCTTCTCCAGAAGCCCCCTAAACAGGCTACTAGTCAAGGAAGAGAACAGACATAAAATCAGAGAGGGGTGGGAGTGGGGAGTGACCACCTTCGTCTTGATGGAAAACCCACACATTTAAAACATCTTTTCCCTGAGGTGCAACGAGGGACGTGCCCATCAGACACCCCAGGTGGAAGAAGGTTTCTTGGTTTGGGGAAGAAAAATCTGGAAGCCAGCACCGGCCAGGGGCATTTCATTCTAGATTTGGCAGTCCAAACCTTCCCTGGTGGGTTATCTACGGAGGGTCTGAAACACTGTCCCCCACCCCCAGCCACTCAACGCCTCTGAGAGCGAGGCTTCTATTAACTCAGCTCGAGGCTTCTATTAACTCAGCGCACACCTGGGCTTGTATTCACTGGGCCTGTACCCACATTAGGGCACCAAGCTCAAGGTCAGTGTCCCAGTGCAGGATGGAGGTAGTGCTCTAAGCCACTGTGTTCGGTGACAACTCTCTAGTCCAGGGGTCCTCAGACTTTTTAAACAGGGGGTCAGTTCACTGTCCCTCAGACCTGTTGGAGGGCCGGACTGTAGTTAAAAAAAAAACACAAACTATGAACAAATTCCTATGCACACTGCACATCTTATTTTGAAGTAAAAAAACAAACGGGACAAAAAACATCTGGTGGGCTGGATAGATGTCCTTGGCGGGCCACATGTGGCCCGCGGGCCATAGTTTGAGGACCCCTGTCAGGGATCTGGGGGCCAGTTCACCCCAACAAAAGTGGCCCCACAAGGGGTGGGGTGTGTTCCTGAGACTAAAATCTTCGTGGGAGCTGATCGACGCGTGGTCTCTCCCACAGAGCGCAGCGTTTGGTTAGCAGCCGAGTGATTACTCACTGAAGCCTGGGCTTATCAAAAGCTCAGACTCCCTGCCATCGAGTTGATGCCAACTCACAGAGACCCTAGAGGACAGGGTAGGACTGCCCCTGTGAGTTTCCGAGACGGTCACTCTGTACAGGAGTAGAAAGCCTTATCTTTCTCCTGAGGAGTGGCTGGTGGTTCCGAACTGCTGAACTCATAGTTAGCAGCCCAATACTTAACTACTATGCCATGAGGGCTCCTTATGCTATGGTGAAACACACACACACACACACACACACACACACACACACACAGGGCAGAGCAGAACTGCCCCACAGGGTTTCCTGGGCTGAAACCGTCACGTGACCAGATGTCCCGTGGTTCAAAACCACCGACCTTTCCGTGGCAAGCCGAGTGCTTGACCACTGCGAAGACGCCAGGGCTTCCCGGGCTGTTTCTCCTTCCCTCAGCAGAGGGGCCACTGTGAACGCATGAGACAGGTATCACTGTGGCCTCACCCCACTGTCCATCTTGGGGTGGTTTCTACCAAAGTGGCCAGCCTGGGTCTGGGAAGACACAGACCGAACGCCTCTAGGAACACAGCCAGGTGGGGAGGGCCAGGTGTGCAGGTGGATGAGGGTAGGCCAGTGGCACTCCCGGATGCAGACAGCAAGGTCACAGAGTGCTGGGGCAGTGACAGCCCAGATAGCAGGGTTACCCTTGACCATGGGGGTGGCCATCTCTTCGCCCCTGGTTGTTTCCTGAGACAAGTGGACAGGGTGCCGCACGCTGCACTAGCCACACACAGAGGTTTCAAACAAAACACAACACAGATGGCTGGAGACTTCTCTCTGCCTCTCGGTCTTTTCTCTCAATCTTCACATGGTGGGACACCGGAGAAGGCACTCAGTGTGTGGTCCATGACCAGGTGGCCTCTTACATCCTCAGAGGAAGAACTAGCTTTTGGCCTGGGATCATAGCCAGGCCTTGCTGACACCCAACCTGGGCCCACTTGGCAGGTAGAGAGCAAACAGCCGAGCAGAGACCAGGGGGCAGGCACTGGCCTCCCCAAGACAGCAGCTCACTCTCCTGAGACCCTGAGAGTGGGTAGTTTTCTCTGCTGAGCACTGTCATTTCTTTACACAAGGGGCTGACCAAATAAGGCTTAACTCTTCAGCCTGCGCAATGTCCTGACCATGAGCCCGCCTGCCAGGAGGCTTGGGGGTGGGGGGTGGGGGTGCGGTTAAGAGAGACATGATACACTTAGAGTTAACTGATTCCCGGGCTTCAGGAAGCACTGTTCCCTCCAGGCACAGGATGGATTTGCACTTGGGAGTTTCTCTACTGGGTCATCGAGGAGCTGAGCCAAGCTCACTCTCCTGGGGGTGGGTGATCTGGGGGTGCTGCGGGGTTCTGGGGGAGGGAAGGCACCTTAGCACAAGGGGAGAGGGAGCGTGCTGGTCCAGAGGGGCAAGAACTTTGACCCATTCACACAAAACGCCTCCTACCTTCCCCACCTCCCCGGTCACCTTCTCTGCACACCTGTGACAGGCAATCTGGACTGCTCCAACACAAGGCCCCCAGGCGAGTTTCATGTGTTTTTTTCCCCCAACACTAGCTAGGCTTTAGAATGAGGCTTCCTTCAGAAAAAACACAAACAGCAGTCCCAAGGAAACACTAAAACAGAAACTTACTTGTGGTTAACACTCATTGCCATCGAGTTGTTCCCAACTCGTCGTGACCCAACAGGACAGGGCAGACCTGCCCCCAGGAGTTTCTGAGACTGTAACAACTGTTTAAGGGACCGGAAAGCCCAGTCTTTCTCCCACAGAGAGCTGGTGGTTTTGAACTGCTGACCTTTCAGATCACAGCCCAATGTGTAACACAGATGCCATCAGGGCTCCTTGTATTAAAACACTTGAGGGTCTATAACCGATCCAAACTCATGGTGGCCCTGTAAGACTGGGCAGAACTCTTCCCTGGGGTTTCCTAGGCTGTGAATCTTTATGGGGCACAAAGAGCCTCTTCCCTTTCTCTTGGCGCAGGGGGGTGGGGAGTTTGAACTGCTGACCTTGTGGTGAGTGAGCAGCATGGCTCATGACTCACCATGGTAGACAGGGCAACATCATCAACATCAAGCTTTTTTTTTTTTTTTGCGATCATACAATTAATTGCCTTCATAATCAATGCCATTATACAATTTAGAGAAATAAAATGCATAGGTTGGGTTTGGATGGGGAAATATATATATATACCAACTGAAACAGGTGGGAATGTTCAAATTAAATGAAACGAACACCAAGGTCCTCACAGGCTGATAAAGTGGGAACGAAGTGCCCTAACCCCAATCTTGTTAGGTGTCCCTACTGCAGCACAGCCTAGGGCTGTCTTTACTGGGGTTCGGATCTCTGCTGCGCTTTGTTTCTGTTTCTGGAGTCTAGCGGGCCTCTATCAGGTTCACATCCAAAGGACCCTTAAGCAAGAAGTGACAGCTCAGAAGAGCCACTGAGCTGACAATGACCAGTGGCAGCCCCAGCAGGCCGAGAAGGGCAGCCCCGCAGGGTGGCCCCCAGCCCGGGGATATTTATGGGAGCTGGTGGCTGGGTCTTCCACAGAGCCACTGGGTGGACTCAAGGCGCCGACCTTTCCGCTCAGCAGACAGGCGCTGCAGGCGGAAACTAAGCTTCATCTGCTGACCCGTCGGGATGAGCAGGCGTCTGACTATGCTGCTGGAAGGTGGCTCAGACGGAGCTCAGGAACTCAAGCGTTTGGGGGAAGAAGTAGGTCATCATATTTTCCGCGGGGCATCTGTGTGGTTATAAACAGAGCCTTCATGGGACCATATAAGGAGGGGCTTCCAGATACTTCTGGAAAAATTCCATTATCTTTCAAATTCCATTTTCCACACGCATTTTTTTTGCAAGCCCCCTCATATGGGTCCGAGCTGTGCTCTGAGACTCATTTTGCCACAACTCAGTTAAAAAAAAAAAAATGGAATAACATTTGTTTTGTTTTTGTCTCTGTTCCAAAGGATGGTAGTTCCCAAACAAATGTTGGGAGTTCAAGGGTCCCTAACAATTCTTCGGAGTTTAGATTTTTTTTTTGCATGTAAAAGAGAAGCCCCCATTTCCACATAGGAGGGGGGGGGTCTTCCCAAGGCCTGTGAGAAAATTCCCTTGCCTTTCAATTCCATTCTCCCACACGCTTTTTGAAGTCCCCTCATGTACTAAGCTAACCCTGGGTGCAGCAGTCCAGGGCAGTGGGGGCCATCTGGAATAGGCTCCCTGGGCGGTGGGGTGGTGGTGGTGGGGGAACAGTCACTTCACAGGATTTCAGGAGTCCTCAGAGCATGACAAGTGCTAAAACCCAGCCTGGCCAGCCCCGCTTGCTCTTCTCCCTTGTGGTGGCAGAGGGCAAGGCCTGGGGCAGGTGAAGGGCGCACTCACCTGTCTTTGTAGTTGATCACCGTGTCTATGATGGCATTCATCTGCTTGGTCAGTTTGGGGGGGTTGGGGGACAGTTTTTCCGCTGGAGGCCGGCCGCGCCGCTTCTTGGCCTTCTCCACATCTTCCTTCACAGTGGGGTCTTTCTCCGCCACGTTGCGTCGTCTTTTCCGCTTCTTCAGCCGCACTTCCTCCTCCATTTCTTCCAAATTGCCGTCTTCGATGGCCTGTTCAATGGGGCACAATGGGGGGGGGCACGTCAAGACAAACATCAATAAATAACCATGACAACCTCCTCACCACCCCTGAAAAAAAATACCAACTGAACACAGTTTACAAAACACACTGCACTCCCACGCACTCAAACTTCATAGTCATCAACTGGGAACGAGGAGGAGACTTGAATCTCCCCCTGCCGCCCCCAAGCCTGTTTGATCAGCAAACTCTCTGGAATGTCCCGAGACACGGACAGGGAGCACGAAGGCCCCACACCAGGACCTCAGGAGTCAAGTCTTTTAGGAGAACCGAATCCCCATGAAATTTTAGCTCAACCTTAAGAAAAAAGACCTTAATTGTCTCACAAATGTAGGAATGGGAAGAAAGGCAAATAATCAATGGAAAAAAGGGGAGCGGGTGGGGGGGGGGTGTTAGGAAAAAAACCCCAACAATGTCCTAAAGAAGAAGCGATCCTTAAAAATCCTACCAGCCTCCACCTTTTCTTCCTGGCGGTTTTGAATCTATTTCTTTATGATTCACAACATGAGCCAAAATGTCATCTATGTTTCATTAGGAAACAAAACAAAAAAACGCCGCCAAAGCCACAGACACATTCAGAGCCATGTTTCTTGGTCTAAGCCCTTCAACCTGAGATCAAAGACACACACACACAAACACACACACACACAAACACATTCCCCCCCCTCGCTCTCCCAATCACAATTACCTGCAAACGTTTGCTTTAAGCCAGAGCCCAGCACCCCTAATGCAGAGAAATAATCAAAGAACTATAAAGCAATCAGGTAGCAAAAACACCTGCTTCCAAAGGGCTACAAGGTCCACACCATCGATCCAGAAGTTTAAACTTCCCCCCCACTTCCTGGGTACATCTCAAAACTTCAGGAAAAAGAAAAAAAAAAGAGGAGGGGGAGGGGGGAGTCCAGAATACAAACACAAGAAATTCTGACCGTGGAAAAGAAATGAGAAGAAAAAAAAATTTCTTGCAATTAATCTCTGAAAATTGCTTTTTTTCCTCTTCCCTCTTCTTCCGCTTCACCCCTCCTTCCCTGCACCCCCCCTCAAATAACCAATGTTGTCATTTGCTTCTCTGCCTCTCAATATTGCCTCCAGTATGCAAATGCTAATCCATCCTTTCTGGAGCTGAAAAGCGTTCTAATCACAAGGCAATTACCTTCATTTCTCCACAGCACCAAACATGGCTAATATTTATGATCATGTGAGTATAACAATCAATATAGAGGGTGATTACGGCTCAGACAGAATTTCTTTCACTTGTGTACAGTGCTGCCTGCAAAGGGGCAGGCTGGCGACGAGAACCTGGTGCAGAAAGGAACCAACCTGGTGATTGCAAGATGCCAGTGGGATTACAGAAAGAGAGACAGGGTCTGTGTCCCCTGCAATCTGTACACCCGGAACGCAACCTGAACAGAGCTTCCCCCACTTGGGGCCAGCCTCAGCCTAGGCCTTAACAGTCCAAAGACAATTTCCATTCCCATTCCCCTTGTTCAGAGCAGCATTACAGAGGAAGAGGAGGAGGAGGAAGCTAAGGAGTTAGGGGGGGGAGGGTGTGCAAAGGAAAAATGCAAAATACAAGAAAAAATTCCACATTATTTCATTAATATTAATTTGCCTACAAGCATAAGACACCCTCTCTCTGTCTAAACCCACTGCAGCTAAGTGAAGATGAGAAGATGGTCCCCAGCAACCGCCCCCACCCCCATCCCCCCCACCTCCTCCTGCAAATCTGGAGGCTGAGCATGCTAATAACAAATCCAGCATGCAAGGCTGTCAATCGCAATGCTTGTGCTCCCCCTCCAGCACCCGGCTGCACACACAGAAACCCGGCCGGCCGAGCACCAACTTCCGACGTGTCCCACATCTGCACACGCCTGGGCGGTCCTTCTCCTGAATCTTCCCGACAGCAAGGACAAAAGATATTTACCTCACCACTCTCAGCAGGCCGCCTGCTATCGGGAATCACAGTTAGTGGGGATAAAATTAACAAGCCGGCAAAGCAGCGAGCTCCGAGTCTCTTCATCAGCTGATCAGGAAAAGAGAGAGAGCCGGGAAAGTGCTATGTTTTCGTATACAAGTAATTTTATTTTACTGAAAATTTAATACTGAAAGTGGGTGCTCAAAATCTGCTGTTTCATTCTCTCCACTACAAGGCCCAAAGCCTCCCTCCTCCAGCCTCTTTTAATATTGACAACTACTTATCATATTTTCCCCCCCTTATTATTGCAAGCAGCAGATTTAAGGCATCCCCCCCCTTTTTTAAAGCCCGGGTGGTGGCTGATAAATAATTAAGCCAATAAGAACATAAATTAATATTCCGATTTTGTTATTTCTTTTAAAAAATAGAAGAAAGGTATGCTTTCTTTTTACAATTGATTTAAACCTCCTTTTTCATGGCTTTCGGGACACACAGACTGCGTGGCTTGGGCGCAATCGAGGAAGGTTTTAAAAAATAAAAGACGAATCTCCCCCCCCTCCCCTCCCCCCCTAGGGTTGTAAATAAAAGCGCTGGGCTACGGAGGTCCCCATATTTTTGACTCGACATTTATGCCATCCTTTCTCTTTAAGGAAAAAAAATCCCGAACCACCGAGACTCTCCGCTTTCAGTTTCACGCTGTAAAAATTTTCATTGTTGTTCTTTTTTCTTTTCCCCGCGCCCCCCCCCCTGCTCCCCGCCCGCCCGCCCCGCAACCGCCCCCCCCCCGAGTGGAATAAATGAAGGTGGTGGTGGTGGGGGGGGAGTTGTGAAAAAGGGTTTTTCTACTCTCAGCTGCACGCCCCCTCCCCTTAATTTTACCAAAAGAGGGAAAAAAAGAAAAAGGAAAATAAACGAAGCATGCGTCCTTGCTATTTGGACTTCTCAGCGTGAAAATCGGGGGAGTCGCAGCTAGGCAGCGAGAAGCGGGCGGCACTGGGCGCCGGGCGCCCGTGTTTTATTACAATGGCTGGTGCGCGCAGATCCTGGGGAAATTTGGGGTTGGGAAGGAGAGAGGCTCGCGGAGGGCGGCCCCTCCTTCTCCCAAGGCTCCGATTTCACGCAGGAATGCAGCGCCACAAAGCCCCTGCCTTCCCTGCTGGCCTCCCCCTTCCCCTCCCCCCTAAGACCCCCCAAAGTCCTCCGCAGGCCGCCCCTCCCAGCCCTGGGACCCAGCGGGTCGGTTCCTAATGGAAATCAAGCCGCCAACACCGCCCGGGCGCCGAGTGCTTCCAGGGTAGAGCACCCTTACGCGCCCGCATGTAAGTAGAATAATTCATGGCGATTTTAAACTGCCCTTTTTCTTCTGTTTTTCCAACAACCACCAAAAAAAGTAAAAAAGAATTTTCTCTGTCTCTTTTTTTGTCTCCAACGGACTTTAACTCAATGCTAGGGGGGTCTAGGGGAGGGGCAGGGTGGGGGGGGCACATAATTGTTTTCTTTAAAGCAGCAAACTTGCTACGCACTGCTCAAAGTCCTACCCCGGCCAAGAGTTCCCTTCCAAACCTTGTTACCAGCACAAAAATGAAATAAAGACGCAAACCCCCCGATTTCCGACTGGTGACGGGTTGCCCCACAGTGCAGCCCTAATTCAACATACAGGCGGCTCCCCAGCCCCGAAGCCGCCAGATTTAATGAAATGAATAGGCAGGAAGTGGTGGTGGTGGGGGGGAAGTGTACAAATAAGAAATTAACACTTTCCTGCCCTATGGAGGCGGGGGGGGGGGGCTGAGAAGAAAAAAAAAACCAAAACCGATCCACACGCGCAAACTGCAAGGAACGTGGGGAGTAAAGTGGAGCGGGGTGGGGGTGGGGGGGCACCTCTTTCCTTAAAGGTACACGCGCCCGTCAGGTCCCCGGATGCCAGGTGGCAACCCAATTCTCAGCCAAGTTCAAAGAGTTAAACCATATTTCAGCTTGCATTTTTCCTGAATGGAGCAGGAATTACTCTTTCCTCCACTGGATGGCGACCTTCCCCCCCTTCCCCCTCTCTTTTTTTTCCCTTGAAAGAATGCATGTGACTGGGGCGAAAGGACGTCCTAGGGAAGGCAGCCTCGCCCATGAACTCTTAAGAAGGCAAACGCCAGTAACCACGGGGGACAGGACAGCGCACGGCCAACCCTGGGCCAGACGCACGTGGGTGCAAGCCCATCTTTTCCCCACCGCCCAGACCCCACACTGTCTCCTCCCCAAGCCCCGGGGGGACCCAGTAAGTTGGTGGCGTCAGGCCCTTGTTCTTCTCAGGTGGGGTGGGGTGGCCCGGAGGGGAAGGGGCGTGCTACACAGCCTAGCCAGCTCCTGACGACACAGGGGCGCCCATCCTGCCAGCTGCCAGAGCTGCATCACGCACAGGCCCCCCGCTGACACCGGGAGAATCCCCAGCCCCTCCCCCTGCCAGTGGCACCCACCATTTTAGGGACATTCTAAAGGAGCCACGTGGACGGTGCCGATGGGGGCGGGCAAAGGGTGGGGGTGTTAGCATTCCATATTTCAGTGGGATGTGAGAGTATCAGGTTTCTGCCCACAGACCAGCCACGCTCTGTTCCTGATCCCGCAGGGCAGCCCCCTCCCAGTGGTGGTCCAATGGGACCCGTGTGGGATTCCAGAAGAGCGCTCTAGGACGCTGCTGGCGGTGTGTGGATTAAGGAAAGTACAAATCAACACTGTCATTTTCGGGGAGGACAATTTGCCAACCACCAAATTTGATTCCAGTAGAGGCGTTCAGGCGGGGGATGAGGCTAACCCTCACGTTGGAGGTTCAAATCTATTTGGCGGTACCCAGGAAGAAAGGCCTGGTGAGCTTCGCTGAAAACCCCTGGCAGCCCAGCTCTTGCTCTGGGGCACACATGGAGGTCTTCCGGAGTCCCTCACTGCAGCCCTGTGGGATACTGGACTTTGGCCTGAAGGCTTTGGACAGCGATAAGGCTTTGATTTTTCTTTCCTTCCACAAGGCAGCCTGAGAGAGACACTTGCCCAATGCCAGATGCACTAAGGAGGAAGGCAGGAAACTCCAAGCAATGGCAGGCTGCCACATGCCCTGACCAGCCCGACCACAGCGTGGACAACAGGTAACGGAGAGATCCCGCCTGCTCTCCTTGGGACTCAAGCCTGCCAGGATCTCCCCAGAGAACTTGTTTGGTCTTGTCCTCACTGGGACTGGAAGCATTTTCTTCAAAACCCCCTCTTGTAGTTATTCAAGCACGATTCCCTAACGACTTCCCCCTGCAAGGCAATACCTGCATGCAAGACTGACACATCTGCCAGGTGCCTGTTTGTTTCTCTGCCTCTGGCTTGCATCTCTCCCCAGGAGCCCTGCTGGTGTGGCCCGTTATGGTTGGGCTGAGAAACCCAAGGTCAGAGGCACCTGGAGAGACAAGTCTGGAGATCTCCTTGGGAAAACCATCAGCCTCGAAGCCTCCCAGAGCACAGTGTGACATACCGTGGGGGCCACCACAACGCGCCGTGGGCACTACGGTGCAATGCTGGGCCCAGGGAACAGCTTTTCATTTAGTAGCTGGTGACCCCAACACAGAGCTCCTGCGAACTCCTCCAGAAGATGCGCCTAATGTAGTAACCACCTGGTGGCCCCTTGGTTTCCTATGGGAGACTTTGGGAGGGGTGAGGGGAGAGGGGGAGGCAGAGAAAAAGCAACACCGCTCTGAGTTCTTATCCCAAGGCCATTAATCAGTTACCACCACCGCCCATCCCCTCACACAGGGCGGGGGAGCAGGGAGGCCCAGGGACTGCCTGGACTTACAAAGTAGCTCTGGGGAGCAGGGGTGGGGGTGGGTAGGGCATAGGTTACCAGCTGGAATGCTGGTCCCAAGGTCAGCAGTTGGACTCCAGCGAGAAAGGGGCTGTCTGCTCCTGTAAGGATCTATAGCCTCGGAAACCTTTGGGAACCGTTCTCTGTCCTGCAGGGTCACAGTGAGTCAGACTCGCCTCAGTGGCAGTGGTCATCGATGAAAAAAAATCATATGATACTTTTTTTTTTGCAGGGGGGTGGGGGTGGGGGTGGGGCTGCCCGAGAGAGAACATGCAACTGCTGGGTGTTGCCTTGTTTGGAGATAATGACAGCTGTTGAAATGGACATGCCTCCGGAGAGCGAGGTCTGACTCAATTGAAGGACTCTCTCCCGGGCCTCTCTGTCGTTACAATAAGCATACACTGCGTTTCCTTTGTTGAGGCCCTGGAAAACATGCAGGGCCTGTCCAGTTACACACAGATGGCGTTCAGGGAATTGAGCACCTTTCCTCAATCTCCTTTTCCACGTGGCTTCCTCCTCCTCACGAGGGTCAACTCGGCCCCACCCCACGCCCACAGCACCTGTTTAACCTTCCCAGTCGCCACTGTCCCTTTGAGGCCACGAAGATGCACACGATGCGGTGCCTGTGGGTGGACGGGCGGGGGGGGGGCGCACTCTTTCCAAATTAAACCAAACAGCTCTTTGGTTCAAAGTCGCCTTCACGGGATGGATTATTTGGGTTAAAGGCTGAATGATAACCTTGAGGCACTAGTTACAGGGGCTTGTCCAGCCTCCTGTGATCCAGGAAGTCCAGATTCCGTGGGCATCTGCTGGGCAGGCATTTGGGAGGGAAGAAGGGTGCTTCTACCCCAGGCTTGCCGGCCACCACAGCACGCAGCGGTTGCGAAGCCTCAGCTGGTGGGAACAGACTCAGGCAGAGCCAGGGGAAGACAGGTCACAGCTTAATAAGGAGGGACCAGCACACAGCACGAATTTAAACGCAAGCTAATATGGGAAGGGCGCAGCACTACCTGTCAATGAATGCGCAGCACCACCCCACCATTACTGCCTCTGCCGTCCCTACAAGCAAAACCCACTCCCCTGCCGTCGTGGCGATGGCACCCACAGCGAGCTGGTAGAATGGCCCCCTTTATGGGCGTGGGAAGCCTCACGTTGCTCTCAGGGAGTGGTGGTGGGGTTCCAACTGCTGACCTTGTGGGGCCAACGGTTAAGGTTGGAGGTTCTCTTCCACTGACACCCCCATGGGGGCACGGCTCCCCTCAGATGGATGGGTGTCAGAGTTCGGAGGCGAGCGGGCGGTGTCCGGGACTAGCTTCCTCATCTCCATACCACAGCCTCCCCCGTGAGGGAGGCGCTGTCTGTTGCCACCTGGCAGCTCCGATGCACAGAGACCCCACTACGGCAGAAGTAGGCCCTTCCTGGTCCCACACCACCCTCAGAGTCCTTGCCTAACCGAGCGCATTGCCGCAGCCCCTGTGCCAGTCCATCTTGTTGACTGCCTCCTGCTGGCTCACTGCCCCTCTCTGCTTTACCAAGTGCTTTACCAAGTGTCTCCAGGGACTGGTCCCTCCTGATGGTATGGTCAAAGCAAGTGTGGTAATTTCACGTCAACCTGAAGATAGATCATAGTACACAGGTGGTATTCAACCTGCCAATCAGGTCACAGCCTGAGGATGACTCCTTGTGGGCGTGGCCTTCTCAGAAGGAGGGTCCTGGGACCCTCCCCCCACTCTCTACCTTCACCTTCCTGCTGGTGAGACCTGCCAGAGCCCCGGAGATGCCTCCACCACCATCGGATTCACAGGACTTTGGATCCACAAGACTTTGTACCCACCAGCCTGTGATGTTCCTGCATTTGGCATCATTGCTTGTGACTGTGAGAGTCCGAAGAGGGAATTCTGGACTTGGCTTAGACATTTTTGCGATATATAATTACTTCTTGATATAAGGCTATTTCTTACACATATGAGGGTCACTGGATTTGTTTCTTTATTTGACCAGGCCTAACAGTATGTCTCATCGCTCTGGCTTATGTCAGAACCCACTGTGGATGGCCATTATGTCAACCCTGATGATCTTCCTCCTTTGACCTTTCTACTGGACCAAGTACAGTGGCCTTTCTCAGGCCCTGGTCTCTCTGGATGGCTCCAAGGAAGGTCCTCGTATTAGCTCGCTTCTACAGACGAGGAAACCGAGGCACAGAGAGACACAGAAATAAGAGGCAGGGCCCATATGCGAACTCTGGAAATCTGTCTTCTAGACAAGGCCTGTGACTATGATGATCTACCCTACCCCACAGCACCAAGCAGTACCTGTGGTCGATGATGCAGGGAAGGCTGCCGCAGTCACAGGCAACCCTCCGAGTTGCCAGGACCACCTGGCTTAACTGACCCTGCCCTCAGCCAGCAGCACCACCACCAATCCCGCCATCCTGAGAGAAACCAGCCTTCAGGGCAGTCACTGTTTTTCTTTGGTGCCTGATTATTATGGTTTTCCAATGTGGCTGCTAATTTGGCCTGAATGCCTGGCAAATTGGATGTTTTTCAGGGGATTTTTATCTTGCTTGGATCCACAATCAGTGCTTGTGGTAGTTACATAATCTGATGTCACTTTGAGGATTAAGAGTACAGGGGTGGAGTTTAGCCTGTCACTCGGGATACAGCCAATGAGGCCTCTATGTGGGCATGCCCTTCTTCTGGGGGTTCTGGGAACTCCTGGAATCCCTCCTTGGAGGCGGAAATTTTGCTGTCTCTGTCCGCACTCCCTGCAAGACATCCCTGTCAAGAAGACACACGGAACTACATTATTCCCCTGAGCTGCAGGAGTCATATAGAGACCTCTGCCAGCGCTGAGATGCTTCCAATGCCACTGGATCCACAAGACTTCCCTCCCACTGGCCTGTGATCTTCCTGCATTCGCCGTCATTGCTTGAGTTACGGAGCCTGAGGAGGACTTTATAGATTGTTACTGGACATATGGGCTAATATCAGACCTAGGGACTTGATCTGGGCTGGGCTGGCATGTTTTCCCAATATTCAATTGCTGTTGCATATACAGCTCTTTCCTCCACACACATGTGTGTCTATAAATTTGTGTCTCTAGTCTACCCAGACTAACAGTACTCATGGAAGCAACAGTCAAGAGATCCAGCGACACAGTGCACTGGGCAAAGCTGCTGCACAAGAATATCTTTGAAGTGTTGCCAAGCAAGGGGGTTCCTTTGAGGACTTAGGCGCGCCTGACCCAAGCCGTGGTATTTTCCATCACTTGCTACGCGTGTGAGAGTTGGTCATTGAATAAAGACCACTGAAGGAGAAACTGGTGCGTTTGAAGGACGGTGCTGGTGAAGATGACTGAAACTCTCGTGGATGGCCAAAAAGAACCAACAGATCTGTCCGGAAGAGGCACAGCCAGAGTGCTCCTTAGACGCGCGGATGGCAAGACTTTGATCTCACAAGTCTCTGGACGTGTTGTCAGGAGAGACTCATCCCTGGAGAAGGACACTATGCTTATTAGTCTCACGGAGGGGCCGTGAACAGAGGAAGCCCCTCAAGGAGACGGATGGACACCGTGGCTGCAAGGATGAGCGCAAACCTGTGACCAGGTGTGAGGACGACACACGGCCAGGAGGTTTCGTTCTGCCGAGCGCAGGCTCACTCTGAGTCAGAACTGACTCGGCGGCAGCTAACAGCACCAATCTTTAGCTCAAAGTAGATGCAAACTTCTATTCCAGCCATTTACTGGTTTTCCGTTCCTGGTGCCATTTAAAACTCACTTCCATCAGGTCAACTCTTTCAGATAGAGTAGTGCGGCCCTTGGGGTTTCTGAGGCCGTAAATCCGCGCGGGAGTGGGAAGCCTCCTCTTTCTTCCACGGGGCAGCTGGTGGGCTCACGCTGGCAGTGCATGGGGCTGTTCACCACAAGGTCAATAGTTCTAAACCACCAGCCACTTGGAGGGAGAAAGGCGAGACTCGGGACAGAGTGACCATCCCGATCCATTCCGCCTTCACGGTGCTTCCTCCAGACTCTTCTTCGTTTTACTACAAATCAACAACAACAATCAAGCAACAGCGGCTGAAGGTGGTCACCCAAATCGCACCCGTGAAAAATGCTGAGTGGCTGACTGATGCTTTATATCTACATTTTACTCACCATCCAAACGAGACCCAAATGACAAGTCCTGACTAAAGGGTTATGGGTACCAGTGATCCCAGAAGGACTACCCAGCCTTCGAGCCAGCAGATCCACGGAGGCAACCTCAGCCGCACATCCAGACATGTGGCAGCCTATACGCACCTGTGCTCTGCGGGGGGAAATGCCGCCCACAGAGAGCTGATGCACAGCATTTCCCTACTTGCCCTCCATCCTCATGCACCACCGCACGTGAGGGGTACAGACCAGGGAGGGAAGAGCATGTGTGGACACATTCGGTGGGAGACCGTCACCTTCCTAGGCCATTTGGAGATGCGTTCTTGCCATGTCCTAAGTAATATTATTCCCCACGATGCCCCCCCCCCCCATAATATTGCCACTCAGGGTCCTTGCAAGCACTTGGTTGGCACTATAGACGCTTGAAGGTCAACTGTTCGAAGGCTACTCAACCTGCAGCTTGTCTGCCATGGAGAGAAATCAGACCCTATGGTCTGTCCCGACCTAAGTAGGGCCCACCCCTTCTGCTAAGGATCGGAGATTGTCCCCCTGGAGAAGAGCTCAGGGGCACGTAAGGTCAAGGCAGCTCCGAGATGACCACGGTTAGGCTGCCATCTTGACTCTAGACGCCACCCAACCTGTTACGTATGTGCCTTCCTGCCACATGGGCTTCTCATACCTCCCCATCCTATGGCAGGTTGACCCCTAGGTCGCACCCCTCATGTTTGCCTCCAACACAACCCCTTCCTGTTACGCATGTCCGAGATTATTCCAGTCTCTGAGAGAATACATCACTCCCTCATTCTGGTTCCGGTCTCTGTTGGAAAAGGGGGGGCCCTTGCATGCTTTGTCCTGTCTGATGGCTCTTTAATTTACCCCTCGATTACACAACTGCCCCTAAGGCCCATTCACCTGTGAAGAGGCTGGTCCCCACCACACAGGTTTGGGCTGTTTCTGTCAGGAGGGTGTCAGGTGTTCCTACTTTCCTTAATGGCAGTCCCAAGGGTGGTCTAATTTCCCTGCTTGTTCTCGTCTGTTCATCCCCCCACCCCCGGGCCCCCTGCAGTGGCTCGTCATAGCCCGGCTCTTGGTGGGATGCTTCTCTAAATAGCGATGGGCTACACTGCATCACCGCGCCTCCCTGTTTCATTGGCCGCAACCTCATTCGACTGCAGACCGTAAAGTGTGGCGTGGACAAGAATAGACATTGCGAAGAATAGGAATGCCAGGGCATTCTGTTGTGCTCATGGGGACGCTGTCCATAGACCGCGGGGCAGTCCTTCCAACAGTTGAGGACAGGCACGTGTCAGGGCTGCATCTTTTCCCCAGACTGATCTATCGGCCTGCCGTCGTGCAAAGAGCCCGGGAAGCTGGACTTTCTAAAGACTGCTTCACCGAGTGGCGGCACCGTCAACAGTCAGGGGATATGTCAATGGCACAACCTTGCTGGCTAGAAATGAAGAGGGCTTGAAGCAAAGAAAGCTGACTGTTCAGCAGACTGCCAGAAACACGGGCAGATCGTCTCGGAAGAAGTAGAGCCAGAGTGCTCCTGAGAAGTGAGAATGGCGACAGTTTGTCTCCTGTCCTGTGAACACGACATGAGAAGGGACCAGCTCTTACAAAGAAGAGGATTGACAACAAGAGGCAGACCTGCAATGAGATGATGGACGGGCCAAGTGGCTGCCCCATGAGCTCAAACTTAAAGATGCTTTGAGCATGGTGCAGGCCTGGGCAGTGTTTGTCCTGTTGCTTGTGGGCCTGCTTGCTCTGGGTCCAAACAGACTCCACAGTCCCTAGCAACAGCAGCATCCTGCTGGTCCTCTCCTACACATACCAAGGGGATCTACCATCAATGCTCCTGGAAGCCACAGTCAAGGGCTCAAACGGCGCATCGCGCAAGGCAAACCTGCCACACACGACCTCTTTGAAGAGTCGGAAAGCAAGGCTGGTACATTGAGGACGGAGGTGTGCATCTGACCCAAGCATGCTGTTTCCAATGGGCTCACGTGCCTGGGAAAGTTGGACACTGGGTAAAGGAGACCGCAGAAGACGAATCAATGCATTTGAGTTGTGGTGCTGGAGAAAACTATTGACAGTACTAGGCGCTGGCAAAAGAACCAACCCATCTGTCTAGGGAGAGGTCCCATCAGAATGCTCTTCAGCGGCAAGGATGGAAAGACCTGGTCTTGTGTACTTTGGACACGTGGTCAGGAGCGACCAGTCCCTGGAGAAGGACGTGCTGCTTGGTAAAGCAGCAGCATAGTGGAGACGAGGCAGGTCCTCGGGGAGATGGACGGACCCCACAGTGGCTGCAACTCTGGCCGCAAACATCAGCACATCTGCCAGGAGGCTGCAAGACTGGGAGGGTCTCCTGTTGGACACGGGCTGCTATGAGTGGGAACCAACTGGACAGTACCTCACACATCGCCGACACAGAGAGTGGCCGGCTCTGTGCCACGGGGCAAAGCTCCAAGTTATCCTCAGCCTGGCCTCCCTGCCCTGACCCACCCTGACGGACCTGCCACATTTCCCCAACATGAACATCTGGGACCAAGAACACACCTAGCACCTCACCATCACATGCCACACTCAGGGCTTCAAACCGGCTCATTTCCATTCTGCCACCACCGCCCCTTCCCCAGGAAAATTTCCATTTCCATCCAGACGGACCGGGAATCTTCAGCTGAGGAAGATGCTCCCAAGCTCATGCTATGAGATGTACCTGGGGATGTCGTGCACGTGGAGAGTCTGATTCACTCAGGAAGGAGGGGTGGTGAGTTCTCAACAGGACGTTGAACTGGAGCGAACTGGTTCCAAGTCCTGCTTCCCTCTCCCCCTGGTGTCCTTCTCCGCCCCTGAACTTGTGTAACTTGTATCCAGCCCTCAGCCACCCACTCCCCCTTCTCCCTCAAACTCCATCACAGCCATGCCAGATGCTCATGTGCCTTTCAATACCAAGCCCTGTTTTTCTGTTTCCACAATCCCTAGCACGGGGGCAGGCTCCAGTGGGCACCAAGGGTGACCCAGGACCGGGCGGTGTTTTGGTCTGTTGTACATCGGGCCTTTATGCGTCGGAACCAACCCGGTGGCACCTGCCACCACCACCAACCTAGCACAAGGAGAAACAGGTGGGTGGTTAAAATACGCCCATCACCTCTGGTGGAGTGTGTCCTGACCCGTGGTGGTGGGTCCGCCTGCCAGGCTTTTCTTGGGAGGAGCCTCTGGGGATCCCCGGTAGCCAACTTTTGGGTTAGCAGTCAAAAGTGACCCTTGTTCACACTCACCAGGCCCCCCCCACTTCAAATACACACCCCAAACCAAACCCACTGCCGCTGATACAAACTGACAATGTGGGGTGTCTAGGGCTGTAACTCTTTATGGGAGCAGACAGCCTTGTCTTGTCTTTCTTTCTCAAACAGCTGACCTTGCAGGCCAGGCTGCCTGTCAATACCCACTACGCCAAACCTGCCATCGAGTGGATTCCAACTCATCGTGACCCCCTATCGGGGTTGCAGATCTTTATGGTAGAAGAAGTTCTCATCGTTCTCTCCGGATCCGCAGGTGGGTTTGAACTTCCGACCTGAACACACCACCACCAGGGTCCCTATAAATACAGTGTCAACTCACGTTCAGACAGAGCTCCTGACTGTCCGTCCCAGGAGCGTGAGCGGGGAGGGCGTTCCTGCAATCTGCTCCCCTCTCCTAACCTCTGAGCCCATGACTTTATGGCGGGGAAGCGGACGTGTAGAATCGCGAGTCCTCTTTTCTGACCATTTCCGTCTTGGCGTCTTCATCGCTGCGGAGGCAGTTCGGTTACAGTCTGCCGCCCTCTCCTTTTCTCTCTCCTAGGATTCATTTACATTTGCTCTCACTTCTCATATTTTCTGTTTCCTTTTCCATTGAGGTTTTCATGTTTCACTTTGTTATTATTGTTAGAGTTAAAAAAAATTTTTTCCCCCTTAATAGTGAATGTTTTCCTGTAGATGGATTCCAGGACAGGCCAATCTCAGACAGTAAGTGGCTGAATGAAGCCTGCACTCCTGCAGGGAACTGAGGTACCACCTCTACGGGCTCCTGAGTTTGATCCTGAGCTCCTGGGCGCAGCTGACCCTGATAGGCATGGGTTACCATGCCGAGCCATCCCCAGCTGTGGGGGGAGGTCCCCCAGAGGAACCCAGGGCACCTTGACTTGATAACCTTGCTTTTTGAGATGACCTTGTTTGTCACAGAAAAACCCCACATCCATTTCAGTTTCCGCTCAGTTGTTTTTAAGCCACTCAGACTCCTCCTTAGGGTTGAGAGAGAACAATGTGGAGGGAGGTTTTTGTTGTTTGTTTTTAAGAAACACATTGTATATATTCACAAGGTGCAGCTCAAGAAACGAAATCAACAATCCCACCTGTTAAACCTTCCGGGCGTGTCCTGTCTCTCCTCCCTCCTCAGCTTCCTACCCCTCCCTCTCCCTGTCCCCATCCCTGGCCCTGGCCTCCTCTCTCATTAAAAGTCTTGTCTCTGGGTGTAGAAATGACGTTTCCTTTGGTTTCTCCTTATTAAAAGTGGCGTTATTAAATATTTATCTTTCTAGGACTAAGTTGGCTAAGCAGAATGGTCTCCAGCTTTGCTCAAGTCTTGTGGTGTTTGAGAGAGTTGTCCTTGGTTTTTATTGAGGCATGGTAAGTCCATTAACTCGATCATCTTGGACAACCCCAAACCAAACTCACTGCCGTCGAATCGATTTGGACTCCCAGAGACCCTATAGGACACGGTCCAGGTAGGACACGGTCCAGGCCCTCGTGGGTTTCCGCAGCTGCAGATCTCCCCAGGAGTAGACTGCTGGTTTCCCTCAACTTTTCCCTGCGGAGCAGCTGGTGACCTTGAACCCCAAGCCTTTCAGTTAGCTGCCCCGCAACTCTTCACTGCTCAGGAGTTACCTCAAAACTCAAACTCCCAGTCAATGAGTCGATTCCAACATGGCCCTAGGGACCTTGCAAGACAGGGCAGAGCTGCCCCTGAGGGTTTCCCAGATTGTAGCTCTTTACAGGAGTAGAACGTCTCATCTGTCTCCAGGTGGTTTCAAACTGCTGACCTTGTGGTTAGCCGACGGCCTTGTAACCCGCTACACTTTGGGGGCCGCTTACCCTTGAGCTCACTCTCAAACCAAGCCTTTGTTGTTTGTTGTCCCACCCCCACCCACCGCACCCCCGTGTTTTCACAGTGCTTACCCAACTCACACATCCCAACTGGGCACGACACAGGTTTACATTCCTACTGAGATAGTGCAAGCCAGCCGGCGAGTCAACACAAGCCAGGTATGTGGGGCAAAGGGACGATCCTGCCTTTTGTTTGCTGGGCTCCAGCCCCCCCCCTTTAACTAAGCCGCTCTTTATTTTCACTGGCAATTTACTCAGCCTTCTGCTGGCTCCAGCAGTAAAAGGACTTCTGGGAGAAACCCAGGGCTCATGGCGGAGGGGCTAGGAGGACTGAGGTTGCTGCTTCTGGAGCACCTGAAACCCCGGGGAAGTCGGGAAGTCGGGAAGTCGGGGAAGAGGGCACCCAGGGGGCCTGGCCCTTGGAGCAATGCTGGGGGCCGGGGAGAAGAGGGGAGCTAATCGACAGTCCTAGTAACTCCCAATCCTGCTGCTGGGCAGGAGACCACCCACCAGGAGCCTCCACCTGTAAGTGGCTAGGCTATCAGCCCACCTGAGTTATGTCTCTTAACCCTTTGGGGACAAGGGGCTTATCTTCTGCTTCCAGGGCCTCAGGAGACTCACCTGCTGCTGATCTGACAGCTCCACACCGTTCCAGGAAGCGACTAGAATCCACAGGCTGGGGTGTGGCGGGGGCTGTCACCTGTCTAGGGTTTCATGTCTTTTCTGAGTCCCCCAGCGTCCCGGGCCTGAGTTGACGTGTAGGCTGTGGCTCCACATGCCCTCCGCCACGATCCCTGCCACGAACCCCCAGACCCAGGCTCCACGCCGGCAAAGCTGGGAGAAGAAGGCTCACTGCCGGGGCCGGGTTTGGAGAGGACCTCAGTGTGAAGTGGAGCCCCAACCCCGCATGCTGAGCCAACAGGGACATGCACTGGCCCAAAGGCTGGACACGTGTGTCCACTTGAAGTGCCTTGGAAGAAAGGCCCGGTGATCTCCTTCTGAGAAGGCTCCCCTCCCCCCGGGGCACACTCAGTTCATGCTGACACTCAGTGGGCACAGCTGCACCTGGCCACGGTGGTAATGACAGGAGCCCTAGAGGTATAGTGCATTATGCATTGGGCTGCTAAACTCAGGTTGGCGGTTCAAACCCACTGGCCTCCCCAAGAGAGAACGACGAAGCTGTCTACTGTTGTGAAGATTTACAGTCTCAGAAACCCTTATCAAGGGTCGCTATGGGCTGGTGTCCGCTCAGTGGCTGTGGTAGGATCCTTGTTTTCCATGCAGGACTGCGCTCTAGTCCCAGCACAGGCACAGTATACTCCTGCAGCCATGACCTTTTTATCAGTGGAGGCGTGTGGGTTGCTGTGAGATGCTGAACACGTTTCAGTAGCGCTCCAGGCTAAGATGGGCTAGGAAGAAAGGCCTGGCTATCTACTGATTTCCAACTGAACCCAGGGAGCACGCACAGGGTCGCCGTGAGCCGGGGTCCCACGATGGGGGCTGCTTAAAGCGATGTGTTTTTGTAGCACCTAGCCTAGGAGGGAGGCTCTGCCACAGAGAAGGGGACCTAGCAACTGGGTGTTGGGAGGCAGGGTTGGCCCTGGCTCATGCAAACTCCTGAGAATTCCAAGGGAGTGACCTCGAAGGTCAGTCCTTCCCAACACACCTGCTGCTGTTGATGCACCTGCTGCCCTGTGCACGATGACCCTATGTGGCTCAGAGGACAGCTGCCCCACAGGGCTTTCTTGGCTGCAATCATTGTTAGACAGAGACAGCCAGGCCTTTCTTCTGCAGCACTGCTGGGTGGGTGCAAGTCACCAAAATGTTAATTTAGTAGTCAAGTACAAATGCTGTAGCCCAGAGGCCTTCAGGCCAGCGCTTAACCCAAGGTCCCAACAGGGTTCCTCTGGGCCTTGAGGGAGGGAGGAAGGCATCTTTGAAGGAGAAGGCATGACTGTTACCAAACATTCTAATCAGGATCCTGGTCAAAGTGGGGGATGGGTGTAGGGGGGGATATGGAACAGAACATCTAATTTTTCAAGAATCCAGACTTACTGGACCTACTGAGTCCCTGAGACCATGGCTCCGAACAGTTCTTCAAACCAGAGTTGAAATTCTCTCAAGTCTTGAGTTACTTAAAAAAAAAATCTAAACGTGGGGCTACCAAAATTTCATGGAAATATGGAATTCCCTCACAGACTTTTGGAAGCCCCTGGTATAAGACCAGGGCCCTGGCAGCGGTGTGGGTTACATGTTGGGCTGCTAACCCCAGGGTCAGCAGTTTGAAACCACCAGGCTCTCCCAGGGAGAAGGAGGCTCTCTACTCCTGTAGAGTTAAGATTCTTGGAAACCCACAGGGGCAGTTCTCTCCTGTCCTATACAGGTTGCTCTGCGTCAGAATCCACTCGATAGCAGTGAGACGGTGTAAGGCCAAAGGGGCACAGCGCCGTGAAAGCCTGAATGAGACTTGGTGGCATAGGGATAGTGGGTTGGGCTGGGATGGGAAAGACTGGTAGTTCGAAACCACCAGCCATCTCTCCTTGGGAGCAAGACAAGGCTTTGTACCCCTGTCAAGAGGTTCAGTTTTAGAAACCCACCAGAGCAGTTCTACCCTGTTCTGGAAGGTTGCTGTGAGGTGGTATCCACTGAAGAGACGGCTGGGATGGCGTGGGAGGGATGGGGTCAGGGCGGGAGGGGACTTGGTGGAGGGCAGCCTCCAGGGCAGAAATAAGGAGTGTTGGCAGGGTGTGAGCAATGGAGTCGCTCATCACGGTGTCTACAGGCATGGAGAGGAGGCGGGGTTGGTTGTCTGCTGACGCCAAAATAAAATGGAAAACAAAAACACAAGAGAAGGGCAAACAGCCACTGCAGCTCGGGCTGGAGGCCTGTTTCAGGAGTGCACATGGGAACTGGTCCTACAGGGGGGGAGGCAGCCCCACCCAGCTGCCCTGTTGCAACAGGGGGAAGCGAGCTCCAGGGTCGCAGTGGCCACTCCTGGCTCCGAGTGTCCAGCACTTGAAGGACGTGCAGTGTAGGCAGCGCCTTCCAAAATCAAAAATACTCCAGGGAGAGGCAGGCAACAAACTGGCCAAAGCAAGCCCCCACGGGCTAGGAGGGAGCAGGAGTGTAACTTACAGGGCATTTCACACTGTGCTGGTGGTGTAGTGGCTACACGTCCAGCTACTAACTGCAAGGTCAACAGTTCGAAACCTTGGGAAGCTCTGTGGGAGAAAAACAAGGCTTTCTACTCCCACAACCAGTAACAGTCTGGGAAACCCCAGGCCTACAGTGTCTCTGTGTGTCAGAATTGACTCAATGGGATCGGGGATTTGAGACGTGTTTGTCAGTAATTAAGAGATGATTTAAGGTGGTCTTTCCCAAAGTGGCACCATGGTTGGGGTGGGCGTGGGTGTGTCTGTAAAATCAGAAGCCTGGATAGATACACTTGACCCTGGATGGAGGGCAATAGCACAGAATGGTTAATTACAAGGGGGTTCTGAGATCTTTTTTTTTTTTTTTTCCGGAAAAGAGGACAGTGGGTCAAGTAGGTTTGGGAATCTATGGTCTAGGGCAGTGGTTCTGAACCTTCCTAATGCCGAGACCCCCTCCCAACCATCAAATTATTTTCATTTCTACTTCATAACTGTAATTTTGCTACTGTTATGAATCACCATGCAAATATCTGATATGCAGGATGTATTTTCATTGTTATAAATTGAACATAATTAAAGCATAGTGATTAATCACATGTAAATAATATTGTGAAATATTTATTTCTAATGACAAATAAATGAAATTTTGTCTTGAAGCATGGTGTAGCCTGGGTAACAGTCATCACACTGGGTACGCATATGTGGGCGTATCTGCATGTGGGCGGACCCGCCTGGAGACGGATAGAGGAGCCGTGTCTCGGTTCCCAAGACCATCGGAATATGTTTTCCAATGTTCTTAGATATCCCCTGTGAAAGGGTCGTTCAACCCCAAAGGGGCTACAACCCACAGGTTGAGAACCGTTGACTTCATGCCACCATTTCCACTGGTTAGATGTGTGTGTGTGTGTGTGTGTGTTGCTGTTGACAAGAAAAGCTGCCACTAGTGGAAGGGGCCCTGGTGGTACCTGGGTTAAACCGAAAGGTCATCAGTTTGAATCCACCAGCCGCTCCATGTGAGGGAGATGAAGCAGTCTGCTCCCTTACAGAAAGCCTAGGAAGCCGTACGGGGCAGTTTTACTCTGCCCTCTGAGTTAGAGGAGACTGGACACCAACAGGTGTGGACTTTCGATTTTAACACTAGTGAGTGGGCACTGGAGAGTGGCAAGTCCCACAAAGAGAACGAATAGTGGGGAGGGGGGCAAAGGTGGCCTGGGGATGGACTTCTCCCCTTCCATGTGGGGGGGCCTGGGTTTGACTCCTGGCCCAGGTGGTGTGTGTAGGGCTGCCTGTCCATGGAGGCCTACGTGTGGCTGTGGCACTGAACAGGTGGCAGCCAAGCTTCCAGACTAAGAGGAGGAAGAAAGGCCTGGAGGTCGACATCTTTAGTAGTTACATCATCTGGTGTCAATTTCCTCAAATTCAATCAATTTCCTCAAATTCAGAGTGAAGGGGTGGAGTCTAGCCTGTCAATCAGGATGCAGCTTGATGACCTCATTTGGAGGCACAAAGGAGATAATACAGTTAACTGGAGGCAGGACGCTGCCTTACTCCCTAGGGGACATTGCAGCTGACAAGAAACATGGAGCTACACTAGTGCTCTGAGCTGGAGAAGCCATGTGGAGACCCCTGCCAGTGTTGACATGCTTATAACACCACTGGATCCACAAGACTTCCCACTCACTGGCCTGTGATCTTCCTGCATTCAGCATCATTGCATGTGTTTTGTGAGTCTGAAGAGGACTTTATAAATTGTTATTGGATATATGGGCTAATATCAGACTTATGGACTTGATCTGGGCTGAGATGTTTTCTCAATATTCAATTGCTCTTGTATATAAAGCTCTCTCTTACACACGAGTGTCTCCCTGGATTTATTCCTCTCGTCAACCCAGCCTAACATGACTTCTGATAATCTTCCCTCTAGTGGTGGGGTGGACAGGGCAGCCTCTCGCTCCATGGTAAGTGGGGTCTCGAGTTGGGCTGGAAGGGTTATGATGTGACTTCAGTGAGGGTGGTCCCAGAGAGACCACGTGATGATGTGGGCCTGGGCCTGCCTGCCTGGAAGGATGAAGGCTCCTGGGAAATATATTCGAGGAGCAGAAGTGGCTGTCACAGCAGCTGCTCAGATCAAGGCCCCAGGTCGGCAGGTCGCTGGACTCCAGGGCCTGATTCCCGGTAACCTCCGTGGGCAGATGAGAGCTGCCCCAAGGGCTCACTGGGCTGAGCCCTTCGGAAGCAGAACCCCAGGTGGGGCTTCCAAGTCACTCCTGGGCGAGTTCAAACCAGCAGCCTCTGGCTTGTGGCCATGCAAGGCCTCCGGGACCTCCGCCTTCCAAAAAGCCACACTGCTGCCATTGAGTCATGCTGACTCACTGACTCTTGATGGGAGTAGAAAGCCCAGTCTTTCTCCCTCGGAGCCGAGGGTGGTTTCAAACTGCTGACCCCGCGGATTGCAGCGCAATGTGTAACTGCTACTTACAGACCATGTATTTGGGTTTCATCACATGGCCTGGGAGACTCTGGACGGCTCTAGGTGGGGCTCCCAGCTGACCTCAGCTTAGGAACGGTCCACTGACTTTCCAAGGAGCCAATGGAGCCCACAGAAAAACTCTCTGAAAGGCCAGGCCCCCAACGGCTGGAGCCCCTGCTCCTTAAATATTGTCACCCCAGCCTCTCCTCTAGTCCTTCGAGATGGGGGCAGGGTGTGTGTGTGTGTGTGTGTGTGTATGTATGTAATGTTCTGTGTATATGTATGCGTGCATATAGTGTGGTGTGTGTGGCACAGGAGCACAGGTTTGTGTGCATGAGTTGTGATGTATGGCATGTGTCCATGTGTATGATGTGTGTGCAGGTATGTGAGGCATGTGTGTGGTGTGTGTGTGTGTGTGCATGTGTGAGGCATGTGTGTGTGGTGTGTGTGTCTGAGTATGTGTGGTATGTGAGGCACTTTGTGTGTTCATGTGTAGTGTGGGGACACAGGTATGTTTGAAGCATGCATGCATGTGGTGTGTGTGTCTGTAGGAATGTGTGGTTTGTGAGGCACGTGTGTGCTGTATCCGTGTATAGCGTGGGGACACAGGTGTGCTGCTGGGCAGGGGGCAATGTCAAGTGCCCCAGGAGGAAGCAGAGGGGCAGGCTCCTCTCCTCCTGGGCCCGGGGGATCAAGAGGCAGCGGCCATCCCTCCACAGGAGTGTGGGGAGTGGGGACAGGGACAGGCCCTGCAAACAGCCCTCCGACAGGGAGGCCACTCTGTTCCTGCTGAGCTGGAGATGCTCTGCTGGCTTCCTGCTCGGTGGGGACACCTCCAGGGCATGCCTGCCATCTGTCTCTACCTGTCCACTCACACTGCTCTTGGCAAGTCCCTGTGGGTGGCCGGAGGCACCTGACACCTGCCTCCTCCTTTCAGGGAGAAGACAGGGAAAATGACCAATTAGCACCGTTTTCCCGAGGGGCCGGGAACCGTGTGTGGCTCATCATTGCGGGGGCTCACAGAATGTGTGTGCTATGGGGCTGGTCCTCACACAGCCTGCACACACAAACAGGGGATGGTGGTATGGAACCCACCTGCAGGGGGAGCGGCTGGCGGGGGCAGGGCGGGGGCTAGAGGAGGCGGTTGCCTTTCTCTGGGGTGGTGAGTACCCTGACCGACCAGAGACTGTGTACCTGAGCCCAGGAGGGGGAGAGGTCTGCCGGAGTCTGTTCCTGGCTGGACGCTGTGCTTGAGGCCCCTGCCTGCTGGCCCCAGACACGACCCCCTCTGCCAGGCTCTTCCTGTAGGAGTGGACGGCTCCTAGAGGACTGGAGTGAAGCACAGGTGATGTCAGTGTCCACAGACCCATGGCCCATAGCTTCCTCAGGCAGCAAACACTATCCCCCTGACCCCACGAGCCACCAGCGCCTGTCTGTCCTACAGTGGTGGCTTGTGTCTTGCTGGGATGCTGGAAGCTAAGCCACTGGCTTTCCAGAATCCAGCTTGGGTTTCAGTAAGAGTTTCCAGACTGCGAGGGACTTGGAGGAAAGGCCTGGTGATTGGCTTCTCAAAATTGGGCCATGAGAACCCTATGGATCACAGTGGGTGACTGTCTGTCTGTCTGGAAGAGAGGGAGTCCTGAAGGACAGCAGGCACTCAGAGCACACTGAGCTGCCGCCGTGGACTGGAGTGGTGGAGGGATGAGGAGGATGCAGGACCGGACTCTGCTGCTTTCTGTTGAGCATGGGGCCACCACGTGGTAGAGTCATCTGGATGGCAGATAACTAGAGGGGCCTTTCTCCTGCTCCCCTAAACATCGGCGTGGTTCTCACTTTACCAGGGGTGCTGCTGTCAATTATCATCCTACCTGGCTCAGACAGCCACCACAGTGCCCGATCGGCAGGGTACCAGCTCCTGGGGCCCTCCAGCTAGCAAGGTTCATACCATATGCTCCTTGTGGAGAAAGGAAGGGGCGCGTTCCAGTAGCCTGACCCATACACGTACCCCCATGACCCAACCCGACATGAACCATGCAAGGCAAACCAAGCTTGAGACAGGAAAGCGACAGGCATGGGCCTTGGCCGGAGCAGACTGCACCAAAGAGTTGGTGTAGTGGTTACGTGTTGGGTTGCTAACCTTAGGGTCCACAGTTTGAAACTGCCAGTCACTCCTTGGGAGCAAGATGGGCCTTTCTATCCCCATCAAGAGTTGCCCTGAGAAACCCACAGGTGGTCCCTCCTGTCCTGTAGGGTCGCTGTGAGTCTGGATCTCCTACACGACAGCGTGTTTGGTTTTGAGAATGCAGAGGAGGAATGGAAGGCACACGGCCCAGGAAATCCTCAGGACTGGCGAGCATCCCACACCTCCCCAAAGAGAAGCCAGTGCTGACATCACATTAAACTCTGCCATGGAGCCGATGCTGACTCAGGGAGACCTACCGTAGGAGCTTCTGAGATCATCACTCTTAACCGGCAGTGGGGAAACCCTGTCTTTCTCTCTCAGAGCGCCTGATGGTTTCAAACTGCTGCCCTTGGGCAGTTAGCAGCCAAACAAATAACCACTATGCCACCAGGGCCCCTGCCATCATATCAGAGGTGAGTTATTTCAGTGTTTGACCAATTACAGCAGGCTAATTTTTAAGGCGGTCATTTCTCATGGCCCGGGAGTGTTGGGCCACATGGCCTTCGGCAGACAAAAAGGTTCCTCTCCCCCCCAACACAGAGAAACTGCGGGCTTGTGATTCGGGCCTCATCAGAGCCAGCGCTTTCTCCAGGGGCTTTCAGCATGTTGAGTTCTGTTTGAGAGCGGGGTGTGGAAATCCAAAGGGTTAATGGTTGAGCCCCAAAGCCAAAGTGTCTCGAAGCATCTCTGCCCTGAATCTCGACCCAAACACGCGCCCTTCTTGTTTCTCCTCCTTTGCTGTCGCTTTCCTTGGCCCACTGAGGTCTCCCAGTTTTATGATGGCAATCTAACTGGAGAGGGACAGAAAGGCTCACGCCCAGATGCCACCAGAGCCACCCAGTTGGGATTCAAGAACAGAAGCAGATCAGGTCGGTAGATCCAAGAAAAAAACCAAAGTTGCCCACACCTGTAAACTCTTGTGAAAGCTTCCTCCGGCCAACTCCTGGCTCCTCCCTTCGCCAATTAGTCAATTAATCGGAGGAGCTTCCTTCTGGGGACTGCCTGCAATTTGGCAAAACCCGAAGCTCTATGCTGGGGCCTTAGCTCTCCCTTGTGTATAAAAACGGAAGTGCAGCTGCAGAGGAAATTCTGCCCCTTTGCCTCTGAGGCCCAGGTTTAAAAGTGAAGGTGCACCATCTGGGGAGAAGGGGGAAATGGTAAAAATAAATAAATAAACAAACTACCAGGAGCTGGGATGCGGTGGGCGAGGGTCATCAGAAGGCTGGAGGTGAGGGCAAAGACCCCAGAGAGTGAGCGGTGTGCACCCCAAAGCAAATGGCTTGAAAAGGCCAAACCCAACTCACTGCCTTTGAGTCAGTTCTGACTCTCAGGAATGGGCAGGCAGGGTCCCCGCCAAAGGAGGGGGTCTTGCCAGAACAAGAAAAGTTTTTTAAACTCAAAGAATATGTTAGAAGAAGCCCATCCCTACAAAAGATCCTTGCTGACCCCGTATGGGCAGAAAAACAACACTCACCAAGCATAAATAAGAGACCGCCACATAGAACAACCTCAAAGAGAGAACAGACCTCAAGATAGCATTGACTTAAAGATGGAAAGAATTCAAAGGCTGCTGAGGTAAGCTTTTAAAAAAATGCCAAAGGGACATAGGGAAAAAGCTACAGTATACAAACATTCCTGGGGTAAGGACCAGGTAATATGGCAGGGACCTGACCAAGTACAGGGATACACATGGTAGACAACTAAAAAGGAGGCGGGGAAAGGAAAAAAATAATCATAAAAGAAGAAAAGGGTAGCGGGGGCACAGGGCACTGACCCACCCAAGGGGAGGGTATCGTTTGTGTCTCCACAGGGAAAGAGGGACCAGACTTCATCCCAAGATGTGAATGCAACATGCCGGCGTGGAGTAGGGAACCAGTGGAGAGGTCTGAGGGACCAACCCCAACTGCTAAGTGGACACCTGCCCCTCCCCTCAGAAGAATTTATTTCAAAAGACGGCACTGAATCTACAGCTCCGGGAGAGGGACATATCTGATTGGAGCACGTGGGAGCAGATGAAGAGGGAGGAGGAGACAGTGGAGCACATCCTGGCCCACCAGGCCGTGAGGACGATGTTCCCAATTAGAGCAGCCAGTCGACAGAGAGGACCACATGGCCGGCCCCACTATGAGACATGCCCCTCACTGCCCTACAGGGGATAACACCAGAGACACAGTGTGGGAACTGCACCCGATCTGATCCCGCCAAACCGAGGCAAAACATTAAGGGGTGCAACAGAACAGCAATGGAATGGAGCGGTGAGGTCCCCAGGGAATGCTGAAGGTAGACTTTGGGGCCAGGGCATAGTGTCCCAACAGACTGGACTGGAAAACACTCCTAAAGGCCAGCAAACAATCCTTGGACTAACTACAAGCTTTTCTTTCTTGTTCTGTTTTGTTTTGGGTTTTTTTGTCATTGGTTTGTTGTTGCTGTTTAGTTGTATATTGTTGCTTGGTTTTGCTCTGTCTAATTTTTGTGCATGTTACTATCTCCGCAGGTCTGTCTAAATAACACAGGCTGGATGAACAATTGGAGGAGAAAACAACGGGACCGACAGTTCCTTAGGGACATGGGAGAAGGGGAGGTGGGGAGAAAGGTAGTGGTGTTCACAAACCCAGGGACAAGAGAACAACAAGTGATCCAAATCGGTGCTGAGGAGGGTGTGGGAGGCCTGGTTTGGCATGATCAAGGTTAATGTAACCAAGAGGAATTGCTGAAACCCTGGTGGGGACTCAGCATGATAGTGGGACAGGAGGGAAGTCAAAGGAAATAGAGGAAAGAGCTGGGAGGCAAAGGGCATTTATAGAGGTCTAGATAGACATGTACATATGCAAATATAGTCATATATGAGGATGGGAATATAGATCTATGTGCATATATTTATAGGTTTAGTATTAAGGTAGAAGAAGGACATTGGGCCTCCACTCATGTACTCCCTCAGTGCATGAATACTTCTATTAAATTGGCATTCTATGATGCTCACCTTCCCAACACAACTGCTGAAGACAAAGAGAGTGAATAACCAAATGTGGTGAAGAAAGCTGATGGTGCCCGTCTATCAAAAGATACAGCATCTGGAGTCTTAAAGGCTTGAAGATAAACAAGTGGCTATCTAGCTCAGAAGCAAGAAAGCCCACCAGCCTGTGTGATCACAAGGTGTCGAAGGGATCAGTTATCAGGAATCAAAGAACAAAAAAATCACATCATTGTGTGCTCACCTCCCTGATATGACCGCTGAAGATAAATGGGTGCATAAGAAAATGTGGTGAAGAAAGCTGATAGTGCCCGCTATCAAAAGATATAGCGTCTGGGGTCTTAAAGGCTTGAAGGTAAACAAGCGGCCATCTAGCTCAGAAGCAACAAAGTCCACATGGAAGAAGCACACCAGTCTGTGCGATCACGAGGTGTCGAAGGGATCAGGTATCAGGCATCATCAGAACAAAAAATATTACCATAGTGAATGAGGGGGGTGTGCGGAGTGGAGACCCAAGGCCCATTTGTAGGTCACTGGACATCCCCTTACAGAAGGGTCCTGGGGAGATGAACAAGTCAGGGTACGATGTAGCAACGATGAAAAAGACAAATTTCCTCTAGTTCCTAAGTGATTCCTCCCTCCCCCTCCCCCTACTGTCATGATCCGAATCCTACCTTGCAAGTCTGGCTAGACCAGAGAATGTACACTGGTACAGATGGGAACTGGAAACCCAGGGAACCCAGGGCGGATGATCCCTTCAGGACCAATGGTGTGAGTGGTGATACTGGGAGGGTAGAGGGAGAGTGGGTTGGAAAGGGGGAACTGATTTCAAGGATCTACATGTGACCTCCTCCCTGGGGGACAGATAACAGAAAAGTGGGTGAAGAGAGACGTGGGATAGAGCAAGATATGACAAAATAATAATTTATAAATTATCAAGGGTTCATGAGGAAGGGGGGAGTGGGGAGGGAGGGGAAAATGAGGACATGATGCCACGGGCTTAAGTGGAGAGCAACTGTTTTGAGAATGATGAGGGTAACGAATGTGCAAATGTGCTTTACACAATTGATGTATGTGTGGATTGTGATGAGTTGTATGAGCCCCTAATAAAATTATTTTTTAAAAGTTTTTTAAGGAGAAAAGCACATTTTACAGTATCACTGGGAGGTCCGATTTCAGGCTAGAATGGGGGTGGGGTGGGCGGAGACACATTCTCCTGGACCACAGGTGCCCCTGCGTGGGCCGCAGGGCTGTTCGTGGTTCGTTGGCCTGTGCATTTCAGCACTCGCATGCTACCCAGTGGGTTCTGACTCAGTCTAGTGAGGGACTCCAGGGGACAGGGCAGAGCCTTCCCTGAGGGTGCCCGAGACTGGAACTGTTTAGGGGAGAAAAATGCTCCTCTTTTCTCCGGCAGCGGGGTGCCTGATGGCTTCACCTGCTGACCTTGTGTTGATCAGCCCACCAGTGCGTCTCGTGCATTTGGACAGGACTTCAACTCTCCCGCAGACAGTCCACGGAGCTTCTCCTGCTTAGCCAGGTCCCCTGCTGGTGTCCTGAGGCTAGTTTCTCAGTGAGGCCGGGAGGGGAAGGAGAGGGGGCACTCGGCCATCTGTTCCCCTACATGCACCCAGGCCTGATGTGGCTCTTTAAGTCCCGAAGCACCATCCCAGTGAGGGGGTGTTGCCCTGGGGACATGACTGTGAGGGCTGTAGCTTCTGATTCAGAACAACGCTGGACCCACTCGGGGCTGAGTGAAAGCGGAACTCCTGACTCGGGCTCACCTGACATCTCTGCCAGGCTGGGGAGACGTAGTGCCTGCTCACATACCTAAAGCAATGGGTTCTTGCATGGCCGTTTCCACGGGGAGCTAGATTTTGTGGGTCACGCACCCACACACACAGGCATGTGAGCATAAAACCCTGCTTCCACGGAGTCGGCGGTGATGCGTGGTGGCCCCGTGTGGAACAGAGGGTAGCTTCTCTGTGGGGTTTCCTTAGCTCTCCCTTTCTTCTGCAGGACTGCTGGGTGGGACCAAAGGGCCAGCCTTTCGGGTTCCTCTCTGGAGGCACGGTGCTATAGCACCAGCATTAGCATCGCCGCTGGAGCATGTAGGCAAGCAATGCGCAGTGGCAGGACGATATCCTTCAACATCTGCTCTCTCTCTCTCTCTCTCTCTCTCTCTCTCTCTCTCTCTCTCTCTCTCTCTCTCTCTCTCTCTCTCTCTCTCTCTCTCTCTCTCTCTCTCTCTCTCTCGCCCCTGTGCGGGAAGCAATACTGCCTTCCCCACTGCAGCTGCTCTGATGCTTCCGGTGGCTGAATTTTCAGAAGCTAAAGGCTAGATCTTTTTCTGAGGGACCTCAGGGAAGACTCAAATCCCCGAGAGCTCCCGGTCACAGCAGCTGAACACGCTGGCCTTTTGCCCCACCCAGAGAGCAGGACCAGGATACTTCAAGTTGGCAGGCAAAGGCAAAAAAGACCAACGGAGCTGCCTGTACTGGCTGCTCAGCACGAGGTCAGCGTCTTGAACCCAGCCGCGGCTCCTTTGCAGAAAGATGAGGCAGCCCGCTCCTGTAAGATTTACAGCCGTGGGAAACCCCGGGGTGGGCGGGAGGGAGTGGGGAGTGTTCTACTCCGTCTGCAGGGCTACTCTGACTTGACGGCCACGAGAGAGAGAAGTTTTGCGCCCGTGTCAGACAAAGGCCTCAACTAGGCTTTGCAGATCAGCCAGGGGTTAGGGGGGAGGGGGAGGTTGGGCGGGGGGGGAGGCGCTCTCAGAAAAATCTCTGAACACCATGGGTTGAGCGGCACATCTGGGCCAGTGGTGTAGGGAAGTTGCTGTGTGACAAGGGAGAGAGAGGAAAGGAAAGAGGAGGACAGAGCTAAGGGCTCCCAGGAGGGTCCAAGCCAGTGGGTGGGGGTGAGGCAGAGGGAGTGGGCAAGCGAGGCCCTAAACACCCTCCGAGGTGGGTTTACTGATGCTACCCAAAAGGAGGGTGGATCCAGTCTACCGAGATGGTACGTGGGAAAAGGCCTGGTGATCCACTTGTGAAAAATGAGTTATTGGACATGCCAGGGAGAGCAGGTCCTCTCTGACACGTGTGCGGGGCCGCTAGGAGCCAGAGCTGGGGCCTGGCACCTGGTTTGCTGAGGCCCGAGTTACACGGACTATCACTTGCTAGGTGCTGGTCAGGCACGTGGACAAAAAGTACAGCAGGAGGCCTTTGGCAGTTCTGTATGCCAAACCCCAGCTTAGTACAGCAAGCAGCTCCAGGCTGCACAAGACCCTGAGGGGGATGCAGCAAACCTGGAGGAAGAGGGTGGTCTCAGTGCGCCCTGCAGGTTCTAGACCCTGGTGGGGACAGCAGAATCCCCTAGATGGGACCAAGAGGGCCCAGGCAAGCCATGAGCCAAAGAAGCTAGGAGTTTGATGGGACTTCAGCGTGCAGGGACAGTTCACCACTTGCCAGCAACGTCCCCCAAAAGGTTGAGCTAGACCCGCTCAGACACCTCATGGAAAGCCGAGAGGACACGGTGGAACTGCCCCTGTGGGTTTCTGAGGCTGTCAGTCTCTACCGGAGCAGACAGCTGCCTCGTTCGCCTGCAGAATGACTGGTTGGTTTCAACTCCTGAACTTACGGTTAGCAGCCCAAACCATACTCCACTATGCCACCAGGCTGAGTCAGTATTGACTTGGTGGTGGTGAAAAAGAGAGCTAAAACTCCATTGGGTGGCCTCTCTCTTGTGGCCACCCCCAAGGCCATGAGGACACATAATGCAAAGCACTATGCATAGCGTAATGTAACGTAGTATAATGTAGTGTGACGTAATGTAATGCAAAGGAACATAGAGTCATCTAATGTAATCATCTTCCATAAAGGAATGTAACAATGTAATCATCCGTCACAATGCGATACAATGTAATGCATACTGCAATGTAGCCTAGTGTAATGCAATAGAATGTAGTGTAATATAATATAATGTAACCTACTGCATTGCCTATAACATAATATAGTCACCTCTCATCATGTAGTGTAGCTCAATATACTACAGCCATCTTCCACAATGCAATGTAATGCAATGCAGGATAATATAACCCTGCACAACACAATGCAGCACGATGCCATCACCTTCCACAAGGCAGGCAACACACGGCATTGGAACCAACCAGTAGGTCTAGGTCACACCCGTGCAGGGGGTCCTAATCCTCATCACATACAAGCATGGGAAGAGACATGCTGTGCGAGGTCCCTCTGAAAGCCAAGCACACCGTGGACCTGGGAAATGCCCGGGGCTGGTGACAAGGACCTGAGTGCCACTACCAGTCAGGGCAGAGGCCGGAGACAGCAACGTTCATCAGCCAGGAAGGAGTGGGTCTGCCCAGGTCCCGCTGACAGGCTCCTGGCCTCCAGCACCGAGATGAGCCAAGGGTCCCTTCCTTAGAGGCGCTCAGCTGTGCGTCCCTGAACCACTGCTAGGTGGGACGTCCACCCAGGTTTTCTTTGGCACCAACAGAGGGGTGACATGTGAGTAGAGCCTTGCAGGGTGAGTTACAAACGAGCTGAGGGCAGGGGCAGGGGACTCCAGGGTGAACACCAGCCCTCTGTGACCTCAGCTGGGGGCTGTGGAGCTGAAAACAGAACAAGCAGAGGGCTACCACCCCACGACAAGGAGCAACAGCGAGGGGAAGGACCCCACTCTGCAGAGACCAGGTGGGAGATAAGGGGCATGGTCCCTCTCTGGAACCAGGCAGCCACTGGGCCAGAGTCCTGTCGGGCTGTAACTGCTGCTGCTGCTTCAAAGGGCCGCCCTCCAGGGGCACTCCAGAATCTGAGGCCCCAGCCAGGCACGTGGGTATATGGGCCAACGAGCCTCCCTGCTGGTCCCCCTGGGGCTTCTTTAGGCGCCGCCCCTGCTAGAGGCACACTGATGGCACTGTCCTTAAGCACTCGGCTGCTAACCACAAGATCAGGGGTTTGGAGCCACCACTGTCTCCCCAGGGGAACGATGAGGCCTTCGGCTCCTGTCAAGGTCTACAGCCTCGGAACCCCACGGGGCAGTTCTGTCTGGCTGTCCGACAGGGTCTCCCTGGGTCAGAATTGACTTCTGGGACGTGGGTTTGGTCTGAGCTTGCCTTCTGCCTAATGCCTTTCAGGGTTAATACCTCAAACTCAGCCATCAGCAGCCAGGGGCAGCCTGCGCCCCGCGGGCTGTGAGGAATCCCAGGCTACCATTTGACTGTGCAAAGAGCTCGCCCAAGGATCAGACAGATGGCAGCCGGTGAACAAGAAAAATAAATGGCCGCAGTTATGTATTTCTACTGCTCACGACCCAGGGCCTTCCCTGTTCATTAAACCGCAAGCTCGCTCCCGCTCATCCCGATACGGGCAGCCCGTCTTCCCATGACCAGATGGCCAACGCTGGGCTGCAGAGTCCCTGCCCTTCTTGGATGAGTTACTACGCTCCCGCAGGCCACCTCAGGGTGAAACCCACGAGTACTGAGACTCACAGTGCTGCTCGGCAGAGCACCCTTTGAGTTGAACATATGATTACATTGCTATTGCTGTTGCCGTGAGCCCTGGCGCGATCCCCGACTGTCAGTCACCCGTGGGACAGAGGAGAACTGACCAGGAGGATCTCCGAGACTGACACCTATACAGAAGCCCACTGCCCCCTCTTCCTCCTGCGGAGAACCCCTTCAGGGGGATTTGAACTACTGACCTCTCCTAACAGTTTAAACAAACCAACAAGCAAATCAAACTCACTGCAGTGAGTATCTTTTTTTTTCTTCAGCTGTGTGTTGTTAGGCAAACAGCTGGCCATCTCTGTTTGCCTCCCTGTCCAGCTGGGACCCCAGGGTTGCCTGAGCCACAGGGTCTGTGAGCTCCAGGGTGAGTGGAGGAATTTAGAACGAGGTCTGGTCCACAGTCAACGTGATCCCAGGTCAGCTGTCGTCATAAAAACAAACCCATGGAAAACCCCAGGGGCTGTGAAGACAGGGCCCTGGTGGTGTCCTGCTTACACGCTGGGCTGCTAACCCCAAGGTCAGCAGTTCGAAACCACCATCAGCTCTGTGGGAGACGGAGGAGGCTGTCTACTCGGAGACCCACAGGGGCAGGTCTGCCTCTCCTGTAGGGTTGCTACGAGCTGGCATCGACGCCTTGGTAGTGCGTGTGCTTTGGGTGATGGGGGATGGGAACGTGACACATGAGGGGTGCACTTGGGAGTCTGAGTCCAGGGGCCACATTGGATTTCCATTTTCTACCATGTGGGTTCATTGCATTATTCAGAAGTCAATGTTGCTGCTGCAGGGCAGCCCCGTCAGCCCCACTCATGGCGACAGAACACTGCCCAGTCCTGCGCCGTCCTCACCACTGTTCCTGCGTGGGAGCTAACTGCTCCTCTGAATGTTCACCCCCCCCCCCCACAGGGGTCCTCATGTGGAGGAGACCTTCCCGAGGCGGGACTGCAAATCCGTAACTCTCCCTGTGAGGCAGTTCCACTTTCCACTCGCACTCCTGTCATCTCCAGTAAGCACCAGGCACGGCCCTCCCTTTTAGACACGACACAACACGACACGACACGACACGACACGACATCACACACACACACACACACACACACACACACACACACACACACACACACGGTGCCTGAGCCTTCAACGCTTCTGCAGCTCTGTAGTCTGGCTTCTCTGAAGCCGCTTTCCCGAGGACCATAAACAAAGACTACGCTCAGCTTCGCTCCCGCCCCAGACACGGGGTTCCTGGCTTGTCTTCTCTGGAGAGGCCAGCGCGGGGTCACGATTGCCTGGGGATGCTGGTCTCCGTCACCGCATCGTGGCCTGTGAGAAGCCTCTGGTACTTAATCGACTGCTTAAATCATCGTAATAAAAACGCGAGGCCGCCGGGGAGAGGGTTTTCCTGAGCTCAGACACCAGCATGAAACAAACAAATAACGTGACACTTTATGGGGGTGGGGAGATCTGAACGACACCTCACAGCAGGGAGACCTGGGAGCTCCTGAACCCTAATATTCCGATGGGAGCCTGGGGGCCCCAGCGAACGGAGGACAGTGATATTCTGGACACGCTGCCCCCTCATACACGGGACCAAGGTGCTGTCACGTCAGCCTCTGTCTGTCTTCTGACTTGGAATGCCACTCATGACCCTCTCATCCTCCCCCTCTCCCCAGGAAAATCTCGTCTTGAGAGGGGCCCGGACAGGCCTTCCTTGGCAATTCCATCTCAGAAGGCACCCCTGCCCGACCTACCAGCTGATAGATAACCTGGGCCCCGACTGCCCGGATGAGGCAGCTAGGGGACTGTCGCCCCTCGTCACTCACAGGCAGCCACGGCCAGGGCGCCTCCCTGCTGCCATGTTCTGTGGTTCTATAACACCATGCATGACCGTGCCGTCCTGGGATTTCCCCTCTCTGAGCTGTGGCCTTGGAAGGGTCAAGGCCAAGACCGCCACATGACCCCCAGGCGATGACCCATCAGTGGGTACCAAGCCCTTGGCCAAGCTTTGCTTCCAGTGGCGAGAGGGGCACTGCTGGGGCAGGCCGTTCAAAAAAACCCAACACCAAACAGAGAGCCCCTCCACGCTGTCTTTGCCGAGGACGTGCTGGGCGACACACGGGACTGCTACTACCAGGTCAGCAGTCAGGACACACCAAAGGCCCCCAGGGTCAAAGAGGAGGCTGCCTGCTCCCGTCAAGAGGTGCAGCCTGGGATGCGAACAGGGGCTGCTCCCCTCTGCCTTGGGGGCCGGCACTGGCTCGGGCAGTGGGCTTTGCCCTGAGCAGCAGCCGCAGCTGCAGCAGGACTCTATTTCCATACCGCCTGCTCCTGGGCCGCTGACCGCCCAGGCCGTGCGCCCCGGCATGCTCTCTCTTACCCGCAGCCACTGCTTCTCCGTGAGGGTGTCACTGTAGTCCACGTCCCGGCGCTGGCGGGAGCCCCTGCCGAAGATTTTCTCCTCCTCTTCCTCACAGGTCAGCCGCTCCACCTCGGCATCGTCCTTGATGATCCACGAGGGCAGCTCGTCCTCCTCCAGGAGCCGGGGCTTGCGTTTCGGGTTCCGCGCATCCTCTCGGCGCCGGTCCATGTCCATGCGCTGCGGACAGTTACACACGTGTCACCGAAGAGAGGTGCAAACGCCAGGGAGGGAGCTGGGGGTGGGATTCCACTCACCAGCTCACAGTCATGGGGGGGGGAGGGGGAGGAGTATTCCCTGTGGGTTTCTGAGCCTGAGTCTTTCTGGAAGCAGGCAGCCTCATTTTCCTCCCAGGGAGCCAGGGAGGGGCTGGTGGGTTTGAAGCCCTGACCTGTGGGTCAGCAGTCTGGTGCCTAACCCATAGCATCACTGAAACTCACGAGTCACCCTGAATGGCTGCAGGGACCCTTTCATATTCTCCACCAACCAAGCGGGCAGTCACCCCCCAGTAGTTTCTGGGTCTCAGCCGACCCCACCAGAACCAGGGCGGAACTGTGCTCTGCTCCATGGGTCTTTCCTGGCCGGGTCTTCAGAAGCAGAACTTTCTTCTGAGGTGCCTTAATGTGTATTCAGAGAGCCAACTTTTCAGGTGGTAGTCAGGCACCACCCAGGGCAAGATCTTCTCTTTGAGAGCCCTCTCCCCCTGTGTGGAGTGTTCCAGCTCACCCCCAAAGCACTGTGTATGGGTGGAACAGCTGCCAGCCAAAATCCCTTCCTCGGAGCTTGCCTTTGGACAGTTAGGGATTCACTGAAAAATACTCTTTTTCAGAATGCCTCCTCTTTATGTTCCTGGGCGCAAAGCTCCTCTTTACAAGTGACCTATAAGAAGCCCTTGATATGGAGTCGATACTGATTCATATACTCATACAGGTCAGAGTAGAACTGCCCCCATAGTTTTCCAAGGCCCTGGTGGCACTGCTGTCAGGTAAGCGTTGGACTGGTAACCACGAGGTCGGTGGTTCAAACCCACCAGCTGCTCCGAGGGAGAAACATGAGGCTGTCAGCTTCTGTAAAGACTGGCAACCTCAGAAGCCATATACAAGGCTGCCACCAGTCAGAATCGACTGGACAGCAGGGGGGTTGGTTTGACTCTTCATGGGATGGAACCCTGGTGGTGTAGGGGGTTAAGTGCTGGGCTGTGAACAGCGACACAAGGTCAGCAGTTCAAATACACCAGCCAACAGTGATGCTGTTTGCTCCTATACAGAGCTACAGCCTTCAAAGTCTAGGCAACAGCTCCACCCTCTCCTGCAGGATCATGGGAGTCAGAGTGGACTCAGTGGTAAGGACCCAGGGGTGCTGGAATCCTTACCAGAGAACCCTGCCAGGGCTTTTCTCCAGTGGTTCTGAACCCCAACCTTTCCATTAAGAGGGGGTCACTTATCCACTGCGCCACCAGGGCACCTCCTGAGAATTCATGCACTGCTTCAAGCCCATCATGACTTGTGTCCACCCTAGATGATGGAGTAGACCTGCCCCTGACCTCTGTGTGCGGTTTATCTAAGGAGACTCACATGCCAAGTTTGTCTTCATTTTATATCAGACCGTGTTATTGCTATTGTTTCTAAGTCTGCACGGGTGAAGCTGGGCAGCTTTCCCGAATGATGCCAGCCTGGGCTTGGGAGATAGGAGTGGTAGCCAGCCTACCCTCTCCTCTAGAGAATCTAGCTCAGCTCATTTACTGTGTAAACACACACACACATACACACAGATACACACACATACAGATACACACATACAGTCACACAGATAGATACACATTCTCAACCACTGTCTAAGCATACATACATGCACTGACATACACACTCAGCCACTGTCTATAGCCCCCCCCACATACACAAAGAGATATACACACACATACAGATACAAACACAGATGCACACACCCAGCACTCTCTACATACAAAAATACATGCACAGATACACACATTCAGCCACCGTGTACACACACACACACACACACACACACACACACACACACACACACGGTTCTGCCCAAGTCACTTTCAAAGAGAGGCAAGCACTGCTAAGCAGAACGTGCCTGCAGGCTACCGCCAGCTCATCTGCAGCATCTAAGCTGGTGGGGAGAACGGGCATGGGCTTGAGGGCTGACCCTTGGCTGGGACTCACTGGCTCTGAACAGCTCACCTTCATCAGAGTAGGTGGGGGGGATGGGTAGGGGTGGGCAGAGGGCAGGGGAGGGGCGTTGTTCTGTGAGCCCCCTGGGCGTTACCATGAACAGGTCGAATTCTTCTTCACGGCGGGCAATCATCTGGTTCAATGTCTCATCGTCTGGGACCTCGTCTTCTTCCTGTGGCCAAGAACAGAAAGGTGCCCCAGGCTCAGAACAAAGGCTGGGCAACCAGAAGTAAGGGACCTCAGATTCCAGGGGCACAGGCTGCTCAGCCAGGAAGAGGCGAGGGACACCAGGGATCACACTTGCTGTTCAAACGGTCTCAGGTGAGCGGTGGGCGTGGACACCCTGGTTCTCCCAAGTGCCTCTTGGAATCCTCACTTCTTAAACAAGCTCCCCAGCAGCACCCCCACACACATCAACACCCCGCTCTGCTCCATTGTGGGGGTGCAGCATTTACAGGAAGAGGGGCCCCTGCCGGAGCAGTGGGTCAAACCCACCAGCCGCTGTGTGGGAGAAAGACAAGGCTGTCAGGTCCCATCAGGACTGACCATCTCCCAGACCCTCCGCAGCAGTTCCGCTCTGTCCTAGAGGGTGGCTGTGTGTCCATGGTCGACGGCAGTGAGTTTGGAGTCACAGGGGAAAGGAGCTTAATGTGGATTCTGCTGTTTCGTTAACGTTATCCCCCCAACAGATGCTTAGTTCCAAAAACTCGCCAGAAACCCACGTGCATACGCGGCAAACGCATAGCCACTGCCTGCTGGACCCCAATTCACGGCGCCCCGCTGTACGCCAGAGCAGAACCACACCCATGGCGTTCAGAGGCTGATTTTTCTGAAGCTCGTCACCAGGCCTTTCTTCCGTGGTACCTACTTGCGGCTAGCAGTGAATGCCTTAACCGTGTGTACTAGTGGGGTTGCCATACAACCCTTAGCATGCCTTGCTGAATGTCTTTCTGGCAGGGAGCAAGGGGCTTGATTGCTAGTGATTGGAGTTGTGGGTGGGACAGGATCCGTAACCAAGAACCCATCACACTACACTTGGTTAAAAAATCACTTACACGACGTAGAGGAGACCATTCCACCTGGACTGAAAGTCTGAATTCTGGATGGGGTTGGACAAAGCCATACTCACTCTAGGCAAAACGAAAGAGCCCAACACACACAACCATGTACACGCACACACACACACACACAATCATTTTCAAGTTCTCTATTCTGTTTGGTTTTTTTTAAAGAAATGTTATGCACTGCAGTCCACGCTTCGGCTGCAGAAGTGATTTCCCAGATTTATTCTCAGCACAGCCAGTGAGCGTGCCCAAACTCAGGTACGGGATGACCGTGCGTGAGCAGAGGGAGGGAAGAGGAAAGATAACGGTCCACGCACCCAACTCCTCTGTTCAAAAGCAGGCCCGTTCCAGAGTGACCCAAGCCATGGCTCTGCGCACCCAGAGCATCTCACAGAGGGACTGTGGGGCGTGGTCTGAGACCTCACATTCAGAGACCTGGCCAACGTCCTGGTGAAGACCAGTCTTCTTTTGCCTCATCTGCTCCCCACTCATCCTCTGTGTGTCTGCGTGGTGGGGGGCTTGGGCTTCCTTCCCAGTGGGGCCCAGGAGGGAAGATTCTCTTGCAGCAGGCTGGAGAGGAGCCTGACCTCAGACGCCCAGGGAAGCTCCTGGGCTCTGTGTCCCCTGGCACTTCCTGACGCCCTGTGGAGATAGCCACCTATCAAATCACAGCCGCGGAACTCGCAGCAGCCCCCTGTGAATCCACGTCGAGCTATGTCCCGCAGGCTCCTCAGTGGGTGGCTCTCTCGACAGCAGAGTGCCCGACCTTTCTCAGAGCTGCGGCTGGTGGACTTGAACCTCCAGCCTTGGATATCAGCTGAACTTGTGAACCTGCTGCCTGACCCAGTGGCAGTATGTTTAAGAGCTGTGGCCCCCAATCAGAAGCCAAAAGAGGAGAAGTGGTGGGGAGTGTGGGGAGGGGGGGGACTGGTGACTGCTTCCAGGCTTGTCTGTAATTTTGATCTTGCAAGAGACATATCTGCTGCTCTCCTTTGGTGAGCAGGCACCAGGGAAGTCCCTGAGCCCCAAGACCTGACCTTCCCCAGCCTGTCTTGGAAGCTCACCGGAATCAGTTCTCCCCTGTCCTCTCGGGTTGCCGTGAGTCAGACTGGATCTGAATGGAAGTGAGTTTGGTTTTCAGTTTCTTTGCTGTTTGTGGTTGCCTTGACTCACAGCGACCCCTGGGGTGTCAGCGTGGGACTGCACCGTGGGTTTTCTAGGTGGGGGTATGTGGTTCATCTTTCAGGAACAGATCGCCAGACCTTTCTGCATCAAACAGGCGGCGGGTTTGAACCACTGACCTTCTCGTTAGTGGCGGGGCACTTGAACCTCATGCTACCATGTTCAGTGGCTTTAAAGACGCCGTTTGCCTTTCCTCCCAGGGTTCATGTGTTTGGAGGAGGAGCCTGCCCACCCACCCAGGAAGTTCTTGGAAGAGCCAAGGGGTCCCTGCTGGCCCCTCAGGGGGCAGCGGTTAGGGGCGTACCCAGCCCTGCCCTCACCTCGTTTTCCTCCTCATGCTCCAGGATGGCCTGCAGGAAGGCCCGCCGCTCGTGGCTCGAGGACTTCTGGTCGAACATGCCGGCCTGAATCACCTTCTGGTCGACGTTGAGCTTGTACTTGGCGGCAGCCAGGATCTTCTCCTCCACGCTGTTGACCGTGCAGAGGCGGAGCACGCGCACCTCGTTCTGCTGCCCGATGCGGTGTGCACGGTCCTGCGCCTGCAGGTCCTGCAGGGAGGGCAGCAGGCGTGAGGGCCAGCCAGACTAGCCAGGCTCAGAAGATGCACGGGGGCCCTTAACTGTCTGTCATGCAGAAGAACCGGGACCAGAGGAAGGGCATCGTGTGAGATTAAATAGTTAAAAGAAAGACAGGTGCTGGCAAGAGTGACCTTCTCGGAACCTCACGGGGGCAGTTCTACCCTGTCCTCCGGGGTCGCTGTGAGTGGGCACGGACTCTAGGGCAGCGGTGATTTTGGCTTTGGAATGTGATGGCTGGTATCGACGGCTTCGTGGACCTCATTCGGTCACGGGATGGGCGTTCCCCACCCCTGCTGGGAACCTTTGTGGGAGCAGATGGCCCCCTCTTCCTCCCAGACAGTGCAGAGGCCACGGGCCACAGGAACACGAGTCACAGGGTGGATGGGACCATGGAGTGAGACACTCCGTACATGGAGAGGGGTCCCTGCGAGCTCTGACCGAAGTTCACTGTTGCTGCGGGGAGGTGTCCTGCTCACCCCGCTCCCATGTGGACTCTGTGGAACGGTCACCCCAGGAGATGGGGTGAAAACAAGGCATACGGGAGGCTTTTCTACCCAAAGCTTATGCACGTGGGCACGTCATCATCAACATGTCCAGGAGGGTGGGGGGGGGGGCGGAGAGCAGCCATGTCCACCAGCTGGTCTCCACGGGGCCACCTGCTGGCCTGCTCACTGACCGGTTGGTGGTTGGTTCTAACCACCAGATAAAGGTCCCGACTCCTGCTTGCTCATCAATGACAGCCAAGAAGAGCCCCTTTGGGGCGGTTCCACTGTCACTCAGGATTGTCCTGAGTTAGAATCCACCTGTTGTACACGCCCCCCCTCCCAACAACGATGACATCCCACCCCTGGGAGGAGACGCCCCCCAACCTCCCAGTTTGGAAATACCCTCTGCCTTGCAGAAAGGGGAGGCGCTGTGGGAGGGAGGTGCACGAACCTGGTGGGGGTTCCAGTCGCTGTCAAAGATGACCACCGTGTCGGCCGCCTGGAGGTTGAGGCCCAGGCCCCCGGCCCTGGTGCTCAGCAGGAAGATGAAGTACTGTGAGCCCGGCTCATTGAATTTCTTCAGCAGCGCCGCGCGGTCCTCGGACTTGGTGGTGCCTGTGGGGTAAAGGGGGGGATGGTTGGCAGGTCACTCCTGCCCGCCTGGGAAAGGCGCAGAGCTGTGCCTAAGCGCCGCACTCCTGGACAAAGCGTTCCAGAGACTTCTTCCCGGTACCCTGGGGCCGGCGCTTTGGAGAGAAGCATGGAGCATTGTGCAACGAGACAGACAGACAGACTGAAGCCAGGATGGAAGGAGAGACCTTCTTGTCTATGACCCGCTGTTCGTAAAGGAGTGACCACTTTACTGACCGGGCACCCATGCCACGTTTACACATGCTAGAGAATTCCTTCAAACACTCACTTCCCTGGACACACAGGGCATGGCCCCCAAGGCCATTAGCACACGAGCCTCAGTGACGAGAGGCGGGGGTGGGTGGGGGAGGACTGTCCACCAAGCTTCTCTGGCCAGGGACAGAGCCAAGGCGGCGAGATTTCTTGCACGGGAGAACCGCTTGCTCGCTGCCCTCCACAAGGCCCGCGATCACCTATCCATGCCCACACCCTTCCCCTTTCCTCCGCCCGCCCCCACGGTGTTCACACAGCGCCAGCTATTTTTTGCCGAAGCCAATGCGTCAAGTGTTGATTTGGGGTGGGGTGGGGGTGGGGGGTGGAAATTGCTCGATGAACGCTCAGCCAGTTTTCTCCCTGCAAAGATTCCAGCTGCGGGAGCAGATGCCGCCGCCGCCCAGAGACAGCTAATGTGCGCGTTGCCTGGGAATGGCTTGGGAGTGAGAAATGAGGGCCGCTCAGGATATGCCCACGCCCACCTCTGTGCTGACACATCTGTCTCCCTGTCCCCTTCACACCCCCTCCCCCGAAGCTGGGAGTTTGACCTGTTCTGCCCCCCAGCACCAGGACCCTGCAGGTACTCAATCCAACAGCCAACCTCCCGCTGTCAAGGTGATTCCACCCCACTGTGACCCCGTGGGACCGTGCATAATGGTTCCCCAGGGTACTGAGCCCCTCAGACTTTCATGTTCCTCCTGAAGAACCGCATGGTGGGTTGGAAACCCAGACCTCGGGCCTAGCTGCCCAACACCACACCCAGTCTATACTCTGTTAGCTGTGGTGCCTGGTCATTTTCAGTGATGATAAACGTCGTGCATGACGAGGCTCAACATCACTCTTCAGACGCTGCCACTGTAGAGCAGTCTGTCCTTGGGGTGACGGGACAGATTTCAGAGCATCTCCTAAACCAGCTGTCTTGCTGTCAGGGACCCAGGTCAGAGCCCGGCTCACTGCTCACCGAACGAGGGGGCTTGGGCAAGGTAAGCACTGCTGTCGTCAGGCACTGTCCAGTTGGCTCCGACTCATAGCAACCACACACACAAGGGAAGGAGACACTGCCCGCTCCTGCGCCAGCCTCTCAGTTGTTCCTGTGCTTAAGCCCATCCCGGCAGCCTCGGTGTCTGTCCATCTCATCGAGGACCCTCCTCTTTCTCACCGACCCCTCACTGGGCCACCCACGATGTCCTTTTCCAGGGACTGGGCTCCTGACAACATGTCCCAAGTACGTCACCCACGACGTCTTGCCATCCTCACTTCTGGGGAGTGTTCTGGCAAGTCTACTCCTCCCACTAGAACTCCGCTCTCATCTGTTGAATGGGCACCTGCTACGTTCCTCTAGGTCTGCTGAACGTCCTGACCCAGGATCTACAGGCACGACTCCATCAGGAGAGGGGGGTTTCCTTCAGCAAACGGGGTCGGGCTCTCACAGGGTCATTCTGACATCTGGTTACGTGTGAGTGGAGGCTTGTCATGGGAGAAGACATACACATGCACACTTACACACACACCCCAGGAGCAAGACGGACAACGGGAAGTATCCACCATGACCCACAGGAAGGTCTGTCCCTTGGAGCTACCGCCTGGATTTGAACTAAACTGTCTAACTTCTAAAACTGCAGGACAAGAAACTCCTGTGCTGTAAGCCTCCCACCTGTGGTGCTCTTTTTCCGGCAGCCCAGGACCAAGGTGAGGCCGGGCATAATGGGGAAATGAGACTAAATGCACGGGAAGTGCTTATCATGAACTCCACTGGGTTCTAGCATCCCATCAACGTTAGTATTGCTCCCAACCAAGCCAAACTGACCTCTATGAGTCTATGCGGACCCATAGCTACACCACTGGACAGGTTAGAATGACCCCTGTGGGGTTCTGAGACCGTAGCTCTTATGGGAGCAGAAAGCCTCGTTTTTCTCTTGGGGAGCAGCTGGTGGTTTCAAACTGCTGACTTTGTGGATCGCAGCCCAATGCATAACCTCTACGCCGCTCGGGCCCCTTTGTTGAGGGGGCAGCCCATGGCAGAGAGCCCCTCAGGCTGGAAGAGGCTGAAGAGGCTGGCTCCCAGGAGTCTTGCTAGCTGCAGAGACGGGGAGGTTCTGAGCCGAGTCCTCTGGTCGCTGAGGGAGGTTCGCCCTGAAGCCCCTCTGAGGAGTGGGCCACGCTTGTAGGAGGCGCCCAGGGGAGGCTGTGCAGCCAGGGAAGGTGCCGTCCCACCACCCCTCCGCCTGGCGATGCCAACCCTGAACACCTGCTGTGGCTGCCGACTGAGAGGCCGGCGGTTCAAGCCTGCCCAGTGCACCATGCTAGAAAGGCCTGTGCCCCAGGCGCTCAGGTGAGGCGGCACTGAGTGGGGTTGGTGGGATGGGGAGAGGCTTGGTTCCTGGGTCATCGTCTTTCGGTGAGCAGAGAGAAGGTCCGAATGTCGGCGAGGGAAGATTTCTTTGGAGGCTGAGGAGCAAGAAGAGAGGCTGGGACTTGCTGGGGGTGCCTGCGAATTCAGCACTGAGGCTGCTCAGTTCTTCCCCAGAGGATGGTGGGGGTGGGGGTGGGGTAAGGGTTTAAGATCAGCAAGTCTATCAAAGAGGACAGCGCCTTGGGGAGGTCAGCCAGAGAGCGAGCCCACCCAGGGACCCCGGGAGGAGACTCTGGGCCAGCCTGGGTGGCAGCAGGACCACTTAATGACTGTTTACCAGCCATAACTGAGCCTGGCATGAAAGCGGCCTCAGAGATGGTTCTCCCATCCCAGAAATTCTCAGAAAATAATGGCTATTTTGGGTTTAGTGAAGCTTGTGACAGGCAGGGGGGAAAAATCCCACCCCTGGTTTTACTGTGACTATAGACTATAAATACCTATTATATCTATTACAGGGAATTATAGGTAATTATATCTAATTATAGATAACGCGGAAGGAAGGCCTATCGGATCATACTTAATCAGCGGCAACAAAGACGCAAGGCGTCACGCTGAAAATAAGGCGAACCCTTTGAGCGAGGCCCGGCCTCTGAATCTCCCACAGAACCACTGTGTCTGGAGCCACTGCCCAGCCAATCCGTGGCGGATGTTTTCTCATCAGTTATCATCCAAGCTGCTGCCGCCAAGTGACATGGATGTCACAGATGGCAGAAGGGAACCATGCCAGTCTGCTGGTCAAGCTTGCGCCCACATCTGACCACCCCTCCCACCTCTAGCTTTGGTAGGGAGGATTGGGATCCAGGGCCTATTACCAGTTGGCAGGGGTCAGACAGGCCTCCACCCTCCATCCTCCTTTCCCGGGTTCTGGCCCACGTCCCTCCCACGGCACTCCACTTTCCGGCCAGGCTTGACAATGGCCTGAGCGAGCTTGCAGACAACACTTGCAGTTATGGGGCTGATTGAGGAGGTTACCAGGTTACATGCCAGGATCAGAAAACACTATGGGCACAATCATCGGTCCACAGCAGCGCCCTCCTCCGCCAGGTCTCCCTCTGCTCCTCAGCGGCTGGGCCACAGGTCTCTGACTTCTGTCTCCCTATGCCCACCAGCTGCTCTGCTTGCTTCTCATGGACTCGGGAGTGTAGCCCCTCAGTACTGGCTCAACCTGGCTTCTCTGCTCTGTCTCCAGGTCTCCTTGCCTCGGCCTCTGGTCCCTCCGGCCTCGGCCTCCACCACTTCAGACAGAGATCTTGAGCTGGCTGCCCTGCTGGCTCCTCTCCAGGCGGCCCTGGGACTTCTCCCTCCTCCTGCAGAGAGGGCTCGTACTTACAGCCAGGGGAGGGGTACCTAAACCGACTGACCCCCTGCGAGCATTCCAAACCCGAGGTGCAAGGTCCCACCTAATCATCTGGTCAGACGGCGTTCCGGAGACAAGGAAGTGATTGCGGGCAAGTACCACGGAGTCGGTTCCAACCCACAGCACCCCGTATTGCAACAAAGGGAAATGCTGCCTGGGCTGGGACCATCCTCACAGGTGTCCTTACGTTTGAGCCCACAGTTTCAGGCCCTCTTCTTGGGGGCCTCTGATAGGGGTGAGGTTTTCGGTGCCCACGTCCTCCGACACCCAAAGAGGAGAGTCATTTGGAGACATCTCCCTCCACCATCTCTTTATAGGCCTTTCCTCCCAGCATGGACACCCCCCTGAATCCTGCCCATCGTGTGCAGCCACCCCACCTGTATTTGAAATCCCGGTGGCCCTGCGTCCAGTGTCACAGCAACACGAGAGCCACAAATCCACAGATGGGCACTATTGCTCAGGCATCATTCAGGGCTGCCGAGTCGATGCCAACTCACAGCGACCCTGTAGGACAGGGCGGAACTGCCCCTGCGGGTGTCCGAGACGGTCACTGCGTGAGAGTGGAAATCATCCTCTTTCTCCTGCGGAGCAGCTGGCGGCTTCAGACTGCTGACCTCACAGCGGCCCAGCACGCAGCCACTACCCCGCCAGAGGTCCTGACTATTTATAGAGACCCTCTGGGAGATCTTGAACAGAACCCGGCCACAAACGCATATATGGATGGGGGAGACCCCCAGCATGGGGCCACACTGGAGTCTCGTAGCCGTGCCTCTTACCCAGTGACCAAACACATTCCGGGGAGTAAGTCTGGTCCCACTCCCTATCCACTGGCGTGCTGTGGGCTGCACACGGGGCTGCTAACCTCAAGGTGGGAGGTTCAAACCAACCAGCCACTCGCTGGGAGGAAGAAGGGGTAGTCTGCTCTTGGGAAGGTATATAGGCTCGGAAGCTGCACCGAGGGTTTGTTCTGAGTCAGAATGGGCTTGGCGGCAGTGGGTTTGGCCGTGTGCAGACACCAGTATCACTCCTCTCTGATATGTAATGGCTGGCCTCCAAATTAAAAAAGAAATAAAAAAAAACGACTCAGGAAGAAACCATCACCTTTTCCTACAAAAGCTTGGTGTTTATTGACTGAACACTAATTCAAAGCAGTTTAACTCTTTCCCCTTAAAAAACAGCCAGCATTTGGCATCGTTTGCAAAACTTGACAGTCTCATCTCTGAAGAATGGAACGTGTGGAAATGCGTCCTATTTAGGACCACGGAAGCGTCCGTGGTAATTAAACATAACCTTAAGTGAACGATCACACCGTGACTGGAGGCAGGGACACAACTGCCCCTGCCACACACACACAGTCAAAAAAAAGCCAGAGGGTTAGCTTGGACGAACAATCCCTACACAGCTGCCTTCAGAGCTGGCAGTGCATTTCGATTCTTATTTGAGTTTAGTTTTCGAGGCCAGCAGTTTGAAACCAGCAGTTGCTCCTTGGGAGAAAGAGGAGGCTACTTCTACTCTCGCGAAGAGTTACAGTTTTGGAAACCCAAAGGGGAAGTTCTATTCCGTCCTTGGGGGTGCGGTGGTCGGAACTGACTCGATGGCAGCGAGTTTGTTTCGTTTGCTTAGTTTTAGCATAGACAAGTCTGGGCCAGTGTGTGTTTGACGTTAGGTCAGCAAAATGAAAAAACAAAACACACCAAACCCGCAGCCTTTCGAGTTGATTCTGACTCACAGTGACTGGATGGGGCAGAAGAAAACTGCTCCCGGGGGTTCCCGAGGCTGTCAGAGGAGCCGTGGCAGAGTAGGTGGGACAGGTTGGGCTGCTAACTGCAAGGTCAGCAGTTCAAAATCGCCAGACACACCGCAGGAGAAAGATGAGGCTTTCTACTCTGCTACGGAATTGCAGCCTGGGAACTGCGCAGGGGCACTTCTACCCTGTCCTCGAGCCGGCAGTGCGTTTGCCGGCCATGGCATCTTCACAGGAGCACACAGCCTCTGCTTCACCCCGTGGAACGGCTGGTGGGTTCACACCCTGACCTGGCGGCTAGCAGCTCCGTGTTGAACCCCCTTGGCATCTGGGCTCCAATGTTAAACCGCTGGGCAGACCGCGGTCACGGATGATTACTGAAACTTTGAGCTGGATGTTGTCAGAGACATCGTTATCCAGGGGGTAAATGTACGTGCCCGCCCTGTAACTAGGAGCCCCAGTGGCTCACTGGCTAAGGCACTCAGCGGCCCAGCGAGAGCCTGGCATTGCACACTCATCAGCAGTGGCGTGGGAAGAAGGACCTGACCGTCCGCTCCTACAGACACCAGAGCCGGGGGAACCCTGTGGGCGGTTCTCTGTCACCTGAGGGTCACTGTGCGATTCAGTGCCGCAATCGTCCCCACCAACCCTGCTACTAACTCTTCACCAATCCCGCCCCCAGCCTGGGCAACAAGCCCTCCCCCTCCCCTTCAGCCACACACTCACCGTCGAGGCGCAGGTAGAGAAAGTTCCGGAAAGCGAAGTAGTCCTCCATGATGGTCATGAGGGACGTCATCTGGCAGAAGAGCAGCACCCGGTGGTTGGTCGCCCTCAGCTTGGGCAGAATGCGGTCCAGCAGCTCGAACTTCCCCGAGGCCCGGTACAGCTCCGCCCTGTGGGCACCGAGACAAAGCCAGACATCAGGGTCTCGAGAGTATCCGGGGTCGCCTTGCTGCCCACCTGGTGCCTTGCCCAGAGTCCACACTGAACAGACGACTGTGGGCCGAACCCAGGGAGGGGAGGGCGGGTATTCCTGTAAACAGAAGACCTGCTCATCTGAGACCAAGAAAGAACCCATTGCCCAGGCAAGACTGGGCCATGGACAGGAGAGAAGGACACAGAGAGACCTTGTCAGGACCCAGCTCTTACACACACACACACACACACACACACACACACACACACACACACAATACTTCTTTACATCCTTGGTAAATCCTTATCAATTTAGGGCCTTCCAGATGGTGCTGAGTGGGGCCCTCGGGGCTGCTAAGTGCAAGGTCAGCAGTTTGAAACCACCAGCCACTCTGAGGGAGAAAGATGAGGCTTTCTACTCTTGTAAAGAGCTACAGTTTTTGGAAAGCTCCATGGACAGTTACACCGTGTCCCCTAGGGTCGCTGTGCCCCGGAATGGACTTGATTGGCCCTGACCGCTCCGGTGGCAGCAACAGGAAGGGTCATAGATTCTTAGCCAGCTCTTAAAGGCAAGCACAATCCTAGACGTGTTACTTCCACAAAGGGGTCAGCGCAGAGGTGACCAGGGCTGAAAGGAAGGCCAACAACCACTAGATGAGCGGGAACATCAGGTGCGCTGTCTTGGATGAATGAGTGCAGTCCCGGGGCCAAAGAGGACTCACTTCCTGCTTTGTCAATTAAGGGTTAGTGGGATGGGCTTTTGGCACATTGACCATAGAGCTGAGCAGCTGAGGCTGAGAATGCGTGGCCCGAAAAACGCATTCTCTGGGCTTTTTCAGGAACCTCTATTTTTTTTTTCGTGCCTCTATTCTGAGGTACTGGGGGAGTTGAACCACTGACTTTCTGGTTAGTAACCACTGGAGCCACCTCGGCCCTAGGTTTTAGAGAAAAACAAACATGAAGACCTACCCGTTGATGACTCCGTTTGAATAGCCCAGGTGCTCAGCAAAGGATTCCTACACGGGAGAGGCGGAGGGACAGTGAGAAGCAGCGGAGCTCCATAAGGATGCTCCCATCCTACTTATTCACCTACATACTTATGAATTAAAGCGGCTTTATCCTGTGAGGGCCAGAACAAAACGAGAAAGAAGTCCACAAAATACTGGGCTCTAGAACGAACCCCAAACCAGCTCTCTGGTCTGTCTGCGTGTCCTGCTGTGGGGTTTGCATGCTCCCGTGATGCCGGAAGCGATGTCACTGGTATTTCAAATGCCAACAGGGTCTCCCAAAGTGGACAGCTGTCAGCGGAGCCTCCGGACTGAGAAGAGACGATGAACAAGGACTCCGCTCCCCACTCTGGAGGAAGGAGCCACTGCAAACCTTGTGCAGCGCTTCGAAGCATTGCCAGATTTTGATGGCCCAAAGAAGGGAAGCAGAACAGTGTTGGGGATACTGCCGGGGGTGCTGGGCCCCTCAGATCCGAGGACACTTGAACGGTGACGGGGAGGAGCCGATTTCTCAGAGTGGAAGCCACGCTGGTGATGTGAGTGGGGTAAAGCCTGGTGTAGTGAAGCCTCTGGGAGCTTCCCGGGACCCTCCTCACGGTAAGGAGAAATGGTACACAGGGGCAGCGAGGAGGAGGAAGGCCCTCGGCCTGACGGACTGGCCGTGGCTGCACCAGCACACGTGGGCACAGGGGCAGTTGTGTGGATGGCGCAGGGCTGGGCCGTGTTGCCCTCTGCTGGACACCGTCACTCGGCTCCCAGCCGACTCGGCGGCACCCACCAACAACTTTGCATTCAGACTCCGCCTTGTGAGACATGGACCCGTGAGCTGTGTGCAGTCTCTAGACCCTTGGCCTTGGTTGCTGGGTGGATTGGTGGATTAAAACATCCACGAGCAGCCGTGGGTCCCAAGGTCCCCAAGGCCCCAGCCTCACTGTGGACACAGTCGAAAGCTGAAGACAGTCTCACGGGTGGGAAAAAGGCTAACGAGGAGGCACTAGGAATTTTTTTTTAATCTCTTCTCTCCTGTGACCACGTACCTACTCATCCTTACAGGGCACGAGGCCTGGTCTACGAGGAGGTTGCTGGGAAACCTGACTCCATCTGCCTCTCACCCTGCTTCTGCCACCTAGGGCTTTCTTTGGCTTGCCACACTGGGGTGCATTTATAGGGGCCCAGGCTGAGTCCCCGGAGGCTGCCACAACTGCAGGAGTGTCACAGTAGGAGGGCAGATGCCTCCAGGTGGGGGAGATGCGAGCACCTCCTTCAGAGGTGCAAGGACCCAGATGGAGGCTATGCCCAGCCACAAGGGCTCCCGACCTGCTGTCGGTATTGAACCAGCGTTTCCGTGATTTTGTAGCAGTGTGCCTTGGCGTTGTGCCCTCTTGGACCTTACACGGCGGAATGGTACAGGGTCCGGGCAGTGGTGAGGAAGCTTCTCACGGAGCACTATTCCAACCTTTTTTTTTTTTTTTTAAACACACTGTGACCACTGGGAGTCCTGGGGGTGTCATGGTTACAAGTGGGGCTGCAATCCCAAAGGCCGGCAGTTTGAAACCCCCCGCCACTCCGTGGGAGAAAGATGAGGCTATCTATGCTATAGAGCAGTGGCTCGCCCCTTCCTTACACTGCGACCCTCTCACACAGGTCCCCAGGCTGTGGGGACCCCCAGCTATAACATTATTTTCGTTGCTACTTCATCACTGTTATTTTGCTACTGTTATGAATCGGGTGATCCCTGTGAAAGGGTCGCTCGACTCCCGAAGGGGTCGCGACTACAGGTGGAGAACTGGCTGCTGTAGAGAGTTACAGCCTTGGGAGGCCACAGGGGCAGGTCTGCCCTGTCCTGTAGGGTCACCGTGGGTCGGAATGGCCTGTAGGGCAGCCCTTGTTTCTAAGGAAGCTGCTGCTCATGTGTCTGTGTCTATCTTCACTGTGTGGGGGCCCTGCTGTCACCAGGCCATCCACCACTCTCCACGACGCCCCCACGATGTGCCACTCTGTGCAAGCTCCAGCGGGGAGCAGCGTGGACTATGGCAGGCCAGGACCCTGGACCAGGCAGCTTATACTGCCCCCTCCAGGTGTCAACTGGCTTTCCCCTAACCTTTGGCTCTGTGGTGGTGGCATTTCTTTGTTTATTGTTTTTAAATAACAAAAACTAATTCTTGGGGGAGGAGCCCCATTGACTTCCTGGTTGGCTACAATTTGGGCTGCTACCCCTGTGACAGCAGTGGACCACGTCTCCATTTGCTTCCATAGGATCCCTGATGACAGAGGGTGGGGCCTGGGGGGCGGGGGGGGGTCACACATGGCCCGGCCATTACATCTTCCCACGGCGGCCTTGCTCTGAACGTTCAGCTTTCTGGGCTTTGAGATTGTGAGACATGGGCATCCCTTGTCCCCAAGAGACCCGATGCCTGCTTGGTGGGCTACACGCCCACTGGAGAGGGGATCCTTGAAGGACAAGGCAGACCACGGGGCCCCCTCGGATGGGCCTCCCTGTTTGCAGGGCCAGGCCTGTCGGATGGCTCTCCCAGGCTGGCGTTGTCTCATGCGGATGGACCAGCTCTCCCAGGTGTGTCCTCACGTTCTAATCATGCAAATAAACACTCACCTCCTCCCCCCAAAAGGTGCCACTTCAGACACCCAGCGGGGTAGCCCGGACCGTCCTACAGGGTGGTGAGTGTGGGCGTCGACTGCCTGGTGGAGAGTTGGGGAGCATTGGGGACCAGGGCACAGCCTCACCTCGATGTGCTGGAACATGTAGGGGTGATTGCAGATCTTCCGCAGCTGCATGATGGTGTTCATGAGGGTCTTGGCGCCCCCTTTCCCCTGAGGACGAGAGACAGGGGAGCCCACAGGGTTACTCATGCTGGGGATGCACAGGACTGGTAGGGGCCCGGCCCTTCTGGCGGACACTCCCACCAGGGCCCCAAAGCTCGTGTTCTCAGCAGCAGGCTCCCGGGTTGACTCCGTCCCTCTCCAACCAAGGCCTAATGAGACCGTGTGCGGTGGACTACTCAGGGCCATAACTGCCCCTTCCTGCAGCTCAGGGGAACTCTGGACACTGCAGTGGACACCCAGGGAGTGAAAGGGGGTCTGGCGACATCGTTGGTGCCACCCAGCACCCTCTAGGTGGAAAACTATATTGGTGGATGAGAAGTAGTGCCTTGGGTCTCCCCGGGGCCTCTGGCCTGTGTGTGGGGAAGAGGCTCCTAGCTTGCACCAGTATTTTATGGATTTCCCAGACATCAGCAGGAGCACCTGGACCAGGGGACAGTCAGCCGGGTGGCCTTGAGGTGCAGCACCTGGCCCTTCCTTCCACCCCTTCCCTACCTTCTTATCTTTCTCAGACCCATCCGTGAGGAGGATGCCCTTGGCCTGCATGTGACGGTACAGGATCTTCTGCAGGGCTGACATGTCGCACTTGATCACGTACTCCACCTGTAAGAGAGAGGCCAGAGCACAGGTGAGGGCAGGGGAGAGGACCCACGCACCTTCCTCTGGTTTCTGGTTTTTGGCCGGAAGAAAGCAAGGGCGTTCCTGGAGCCTGGTTCCCCTTCCTGGGTCCACCCTGAACCCCAGGATTAAAGGGGTGCCACCCCGGTGGCAGAGTGGTTACTCATTGGGCTGCTCCCTCGGAGAAGACCTGACCAGTATTTCACATGCCAGGAGGGTCACGCATGGAGGACAGGCTTTAGGGGTGCTTCCAGACTAAGACCAGGAAGGAAGGTCTGGCCATGGACTCCGGGAGAATTTGCTGACTGAAATCGACAGGACATGAGGGACCATGGTGCCACCGGCCTTCTGGAGGGGACCCGTGCCTGCAGGAGGACATGGCCTTTGGTATGTGCACGGCCAGTGAGGGCCAGGAAGGCCCAGGCTGAGAGGAGACGGCACGCATTGGCTGCACACAGCGGCTCAACAAGCTAGTGACCATGGCTGGGCGGCCTTCCAGCCCCTGGTACGTGAGGTGGCTATGCCTCAGGCCGATCGAGGGCAGTTCTTTACCTACCTGGCAGAGGTGTGGTGACGCCAACCCCGGGACCTGTAGTGGGTTGTGTGTGACTGGGACTTGGGCCATGTTTCCAGAAACGCCCTGACTTGTTTGTGTTTGGGCGAGCGTGGCCTTCACGCAGTGGGAAGGAGGCCAGCTCAGGGCCTTTTGGGGGCTCCTTCTGCTTCCCACCCGAGCCCCCTTCTGCCAGAGGGGCGGAAGCAGGGGTGACCGGCTAATAGCCTGCAGTTTCTTGGTGATTTTTCCTGTTTCAGGAGCCCGAGTGGCGTAGCGACTATGCATTGGGCTGCTTATCCACAAGGTCAGCAGTTTGAAGTCAGCAGTGGCTCCACCAGAGAAAGAGGAGGCTTTCTGCTCCCGTAAAGAATGGGTTATCTTTCTCAGATCTGTCCGTGAGCACGATGCCCTTGGCCTCTTGGAAACCCACAGGGAGCTCCACCCTGTCCAGCAGGGTCGCGGTGAGTCGGAAACAACCTGAGGGCAATATCAGCCTTCAACTTTAAGAGTCCCAACAGCTCTCGATGTGACCATCCTTGGCCTCTGTGTGGGACGGTGACCTGCTCAAGATGATAGGCTGAGGGCAGAAAGGGACCCAGCACCGGGATGACTGCCCGCCCATCCTAAGGGGAACGGGCCTCAGGCAGCTCCCATTGCAATGCTGTGGAGATCGGGTGTAGACAGTGAGAGGTCCTCACCGGCCACTGCCTATCCCACTCCTGCCACTCTCACATGCACACCGGGCCACGACCAGCTACCGTGGCTGCCGTCCTTCATCAAAACGACGCCGAGACTCCCAGCATGCAGGGAGCAACACCCATGGTAGCCGGTGCCTCGGAGTCCAGCAAGGGGAGGAGCGCAAATCAGCAGGCAAATGCTTAATCAGCTGATGAAAAAACCTACCAGGTTCTTTTCAGCGCCGAGGGTCAGGGAGGGGGGTCACAGGGGAGGAGAAGCCCACCATTCATCCACATGGAGCTTTGAGTTGGAGGGTAGCTGCCAGGCCACCTGCGGCCACGACTAACCTACTCCTGCCCCTGGTCCTGAGGCCGCGGAGCAGAGGGAGAATGGTCTGCTCTTCTGCAGACCAGACCAGCGGGGCAGGGGACCCACCAGCAAGGTGTTTTAAGGTCCAGTACCCATTCGTGGCCAGGGAGGGACCGGAACACAATCTCCTGTGCTCAATCAAGAGGGGACTTCAGACAGGTTCCCTGCGTCACATCATCTGGTCAGGTGGCATTTTCAAAGCCCAGCTGCTTTTCCCTGAGCTGTGAACACTCCAGGGAATCTCACCGTGGGCAAGAGAAGCTGCTAAGAGCAAGGTCAGGTTTCGAGAAAGAGGGACACAACGGACAAGGTGATGTAGATCGTAAACGAGGCTCTTCAGGAAGTCCATGGGAGATGGGCACGATGGGGAAAAATCCAGACAGACAAACCTGCATGGCACTCAAAAACTTTTTTGTTGTTGTCGTACCCAAACAAACGGGCACAGTCTTATTACAACCACACGTCTGGGCAGGACCGGTTTGAGCTGGTAAACAGGCCCATCAGAGAAACCTGGATTCTGTCAAAATCGCGGCGAGAGAATGAGCATCCATCTCCTTGTGGTGAAGCGCGGGTGGGCGAATGGTGCCATCGCAAATGCCGTACGAAAAGTGGGGGGTGGGCAACACCCCCAAAGCAAGCAGCAGGGGGAAACCAGACAGCTGTTTGAAGAAGCCACAGGGTGAGGCTGAAGATGAAGCCCTCAGTCAGCAGTGCACACCCAGCAGCTGCTCCGTGGGAGCGAGACGTATCTTTGAACTCCAAGAAAGAGTCACAGGCTTGGAGACTCACCCCCACAAGGGGAAGTGCTGTCCTGTCTTGTAGGGCCACTGTGAGTCCCTAGGTGACAGGGAGCATATGTCAATCTCAGATGCAGGTTGCCTGGCCTTTCCTCCTGGTCTTCCCCGGGGAAGTTCCACTGACATCAACGCTCCGGTATAAGAAATACTGCATGCCCGGAATCAAGCCATCCCGGGGAGAGAATGGAAAGACGGCCATGGTGGGATATGTCAGTTGAAACCTAGGAAAGTGTGGCTTCTTATTTTTAAGAGCAGAGCCCATGGGAGTGGAAGCCTGATGGGTTGTTCCGTAGGCCAGGGGACTCTCGGGCCATGTGCGTGCCTGGCTGCCCTGCCCAGCGAGGTGGAGGCCTGGGCCGCCCCTTCTGATCCAAGCCCCAAGCCCTCTAGGCTTGTTTGGCGAGTTTTTCCTTGGACCTACAATGCACACAGTCCAGAAAGCGCGTGTTATAGGACTGAGCGAGCCTTCTGCAGATCCACTGCCATCAGGTTCATTCTGACTGGTCCTGATCTTGTAGGGCTGGACAGCTGCCCCTGCGGGTTTCCAAAGGTGCCCATCTTCGGGGAAGCGGGATGGGACACCTCAGCTCTCTCGCATGGTGGCTTCAAATGGCTGGACTTAAGGCTAGCTGCCCGACTGGCGACCGGCTAGGAGACTAGGGCTCCTTAATTTGCTGCCAGACCTCTTTCAAGTCTTCAAGGGCAGAGGATGTCCCACTGAGGACTCGGTGTAGCGACCAGGCCATGGGATTGTGCTCGCCTCCTGTGCGTGTGAAAGCCGGCCATCGGATGAGGAGGACCGAGGAAGAGTGGGTGCACTGCACTCATGGTGTCAAGCTGGAAGAACGTGGAGCCCCCCCATCTGTGTTGGAGAAAGGACGAGCAGAATTCTCCTTTGGAACACTGAACAGAACCAAACCAAAGCCTTAAGCCAGCAAGTTGTCCCAAGAACCGAGGGCCCAAATGAGCCACAGCCTCCGGAGACCAGAACTGGATGGGACCCGGCTACCAAGACCGACTGCTCTGAACGGAGACACGACAGAAGGTCCTGCTCAGACCGACTGAACAAAACGAAATCAAGCCATAACCAAGCACGAAGCGGAACAAAACAAGGCAAAAGGAAACAGAGAACAAAACTGGAAGGCAAGAGGCAGAAAAGGGCCGCGCTAGATCTGCTTGGTCCGAAAGAGCTGGAGGAACTTTCAGGAAAACCTTCCGGCTTGCACCTTTGCCACTGGCGACATGTCCAGAGGCCACCTCTCAGCCAAGCCCCGATGGGACTCCTGAAGGGACCCTGGAAGCACTCCTCAGACTCACCACCCCAATAATAGGGAGAGTGTGCCCTGAACCACAGACGAGAAGACAGGGCGGGGCAGCACCCTGCACCAAGTTGGGGAGCCCGGGAGGAAGCTGGGAGATGGCCGGCACACTGTGGGGGTCTCAATCTGTGATGCAGGGCCCTCAATGTATGAATCAGTGACGGAAGACCGCTCTGCTTGGGAAATGCTCACCAAACGCACAATATAAAACATGTCTTTAAAAGAGATAACGGAAAAGTCCACGTCAGCCACAGATTAAAGTATAAATACCTGCCCCCTCCCCCCAACCAAACAAAAACTCCCCTAGGAAGTGCAGTTCTACTCTGACCTGCCCGGGGTCACTATGAGCCCCCCCGCAGCAACAGGTGCTGCTTGGTCCTACCACCCTTCAAAGGGCCTGGGAAAGCTCGGGTGGAGAACACGGGGCGGGGGGGGGGTACAGTACATATTTGATCAAAGGCGTGAAGTCCTCTATAATGGGGCTAATGACCCCCACGACATCGAATCACAACGACCTCATAGGACAGAGTGGAACTGCCCCTGTGGGTTTCCGAGACTGTAACTCTTTATGGGGGCAGACAGTCTCTTCTTTCTCCTGAGGAGTGGCTGGTGGTTTAGAACTGCCAGCCTTGTGGTAACTAACTTGCTATGCTACCAGCGATGATAAGCAGACCATGAATTGTAACTGAAGCAGGCGGCCTCATCGTTCTCCCAAGGAGCAGCTGGTGGGCTTGAACTGCTGACCTTACCATTAGCCAAAAGCCTCATCTTTCTCCCGAGGAGCGGCTGGTGGGTTCGAACCTCTGACCTTGTGGTTAGCAGTCCACCTTGCAACCAGTACACCACCAGGGCTCCTTACAAAAATAAGTACAGGTACTCTGCCCAATCAGAGTGTATGCAAAACAACTCAACAGACCTCCCCACCTCCACCAGCCCAAAGGGGTGACGTACTTTTTCTGGAAGCTGGGACTCCACTTCCTTCTTCAGCCTCCTCAGTAAAAAGGGTCTCAGCACCTTGTGCAGACGCCTGATGATCAGAATCGTCTCCTCCTCGTTCAAGTCCACCTACAAGACAAGAGGGTCTAAGCTTCCCCTCAGGGGCCTCACCTCTGGATCCCCTGGCCACTCCCTAAACAGCTGAGAAGGAAACGGCCTCCCCCAATACTCCCACCCCAGATGCTCTGGTCTCAGGACCAAGTCCCAGAAGACACTCATTATGACTCCCAACTCCCTGCCATCGAGTGGATGACGACTCACATCGACCCTGTAGGGCAGGGCAGAATTATCCCTGGGGGTTCCGTGACTTGATGGCAGCAGAAAGCCTCATCTTTCCCTTGCTGAGTGGCTGGTGGCCTTGAACTGCTGACCTTGAGGAGAGCGCCCCAACGTGTAACCACTGTACTAGTTCAGGTCAATTGTTGCCACAGCCCAGAGGGTGTTGGGCAGGCAGTGTGTTAGCAGACAGCACTTTGTGGCAGATATATAATTGTTGGTCAACTTGAGGATTATGAGTGTATGGGTGGAGTCTAGCTTATCAATCAGGTCATAGCCTATGAGGCTTCTGTGTGGGCAAGGCCTTCTCCTGAGCATTCTGGGAAATCCGGTACTTCCTCCTTGGAGGTGGGTGACACTTCTCTTTGTCACTCCCTGAGAGATGTAGCCACTGACAAGACACATGGACCCACCCTGATGCAACCAGACCTCTGGAGCTGGAGAAGCCACAGAGAGACCCCTGCCAGTGCTGAGATGCTTATAACGCCATTGGACCCAAACACTTTCCACCCACTGGCCTGTGATCTCCATTCGGCATCATTGCATGTGTTTCGTGAGTCTGAGGAGGACTTTATGGATTGGTGTTGGACGTATGGGCTAATATCAGACTCATGGACTTGATCTGGACCGGGCTGGGGTGTTGTCTCAATGTTCAATTGCTCTTGTATAGAAAGCTCTCTCTTACACACGTTTGTCCATGGATTTGGTGCTCTAGTCTACCCAGACTAACAGTGCTGCAAGGAGCTAGGGCACTCGGCTGCCCACCAAGAGGCAGGAGGTCAAGCCCACCTGGAGGGGACGAGGGAGAAAGGCCTGGAAACTGCTGTCTTAGGAAAAATCCTAAAAAATAAAACATCGGCCACCGGAAACCCCATGGAGCCCAGTACTACCCAACCCCCATGGATGGGTCGCAGCGAGCTGGAGTTGATTGGTGGTGACGGATACCGCCATTGGTGGACTTAAAGTGGAGGCTTTCGAGGCGGCCCGTGATGCAGGCTGTCTTTTACAGAGAACCAAGACGGGGCCGGGGCTTGAACTGACAAAGAGCAAGTCCAAGAGTCCAGCCAGTGCTGCGGGGCCCAGGTGCCCTGCCCTCCATCCATCCCTTTCCTCTGTCAGGGAGGCGGGGCCTGTGTGGCTGTGTTCCTAAGAGTCGAGTCCCTAGTCATTCTTAAGGAGCCCTTAAGTGGTCTCACGTTGGAACCACAAGGTGGGCAGCTCGAGACCAGGAGCGGAGCTGCGGGAGGAAGGTAAGGTTTTCTTCTCCCAGAAAGAGTCACAGTCTTGGAAATCTCCAGAGGCAGCTGTACTCTGTCCCCGAGATATGCGGTGAGTGGTCATCGACCCAATGGCAGTGGACCCTAGTAGACCTTAGAGGGCAGAGTTGGCTGGCACAACTTTTGATAAGCAGGCCACGCAACGCACAGTGGACACAGGCTATACCTTAAACAACAGCAAAATCCAAGAGCTAAAAACGACCATACTCGCTGCCATCCCCCAGTAAGCCCCGTGGAATTCTGAGACTGTAACTCTTTACGGGATTAGAGAGCCACCTCTTTCTCCTGCAGGGCAGCTGGTGGGTTTGAACTGCGGAACTTCCACTTAGCAGTCCAACTGGTAACCCACTATGCCACCAGGGCTCTGCGTTCCTTGAGAGGACTCAACAATCAGAGGGGCAAAGAGCCCAAGGAGAACTCCCCCTCCACACTGTCCTGTGTCTGTCATCCTGCTGCTAGGAACCCAGCAGAGTGGACACAGGGGGGTGCATGAGGGCGCAGGCGTCACTAAGTGGTGGTGCCAGGATGTCAGGAGAATCTGGGCACAAACACGGGGCCCTGGTTGTGCAGTGGTCAGAGCACCTTGGGGCTTTGTCTTGCATACTTTGACCAGCCCCTGGAGAAGGGCATCATGCTTGGTAGATGGAGGGGCAGGCCCTCCAGGAGATGGGTTGACATGATGGCTGCAGCAGTGGGGCTGGGCATGGGCACAGTTGTGAGGCTGGCACAGGACTGGGTATTTCCTTCTGTTGTTCACAGGTTTGCTGAGGCTCGGAACAGACTTGATGGCGCCCACCACCACCACCACCAACAATGCTCACCCAGGGTCAGCAGCTCCAGCCCTCCACCCACTCATCAGGACAAAGAAGCCGTAGTCTTCCAGAAACCCCACCACATTCCATGCCATATCGACCCTAGAGGTCAGCATGGAGTAGAACCGTCTCTGCAGGTTTCCAAGACTGGAATATTTACCGGAGTGGGGAGTCTCCTCTATCTCTCATGGAGTGGCTGGTGGATTCGAACTGCTGACCCTGCAGTGAGCATCCCAACTCATAATGCACTAAGACACCAGGGCTTCTCCTCGTAAAGAGCTATGGGCCAGGGAACTCTCAGGACAGTCTGCTTCCTCTGACAGGGTCACACTGAGTCAGAACGGACGCAGGGCAGTGGATTTGGTTGGGGATTTGTACAAACAAGACTGAAGGGCACACCGCATCTAAAGAGGAGCGTGTGCCAGACATCTGGAGCAACGAGCCCTGCTTCAGACACAGGCGCTCTGTGGGAAGACCTTAAAGGCCAGGCACACGGGTACCAAGGATCCTTGCTCCCACTCTGCGGGGAGGAGGCTGAGCTAGTCGGTTGAATTAATTCAACAAACACCTCTGAGGTCACCTTCCCTGTGGCCCTCACCTGTCTGGAACATCCTTGGAGACCTGGAGAGAGCACAATGGTAAAAACACAGGGGGAGGGGCACTAACTCCCCTCCTCCCACTGCCAAACTCCCTGCGGTCAAGGTGAATCTGACTCAGAGACTGTGGAACAGAGGAGAAACTCACTCCCCTGATGGCGGAGGGGTGGGGGGAGAGGGGTGTTTCCAGGGTTGTCAAGATTAACCACTGCACCACCAGGCCTCCATCAGAAGTCCCCACACCAAAAAATAACCAAACTTGCTGGCATCAAGTTGAAGCGTCCCTATAGGGCAGGGTGGCAGAACTGTCCCGTGAGTTTCTGAGACTGTAGCTCTTTATGGGAGCAGAAAGCCCCGTCTCTCTCCCTCTGAGCAGCTGGTGATTTCGAACTGTGGACCTTGTGGATCTCAGCCTAACACCTACTCTCTGCGCCCCCAGGGCCCCATGGGAAGGCCCAGGCTTTGCACAGTCTGCTTTCCTGGGTGGGGACAACTACCCCCAAGGGCGAACATGCCTGTTCTGCGAGGGGCTCCTGTAGGAAGGGGCACTGTGAGCCCGTAAGGGCGGCCTCTGGGCTGCACTGTGAGCCCGTAAGGGCGGCCTCTGGGCTGCACACAGCGTTGCTAACTGCAAGGGAGCAGTTCGAGCTCCCGGGGAGAAAGAGAAGCTGTGTGCGCCCGTAAAATGTTAACAGTCTCGGAAACCCACGGGAACAGTTCTACCCTGTCCTCTGGGGTCGCTATGAGTCGGCATCAACCCGAGGGCAGACAGCTTGGTTTGGATATTTGGTTTCACCATCCCGTCCTTAGAATTCCCAGGTGGCAGGCACGCTTTGTGCTCAGCCCTGGCAGTGTAGTGGTTACTGGTTGTGGTGCGATCCGTGTGGTTATTGGGTCCAAGCCCCTAGAGACTGGGCTTTCTACTCCCGTAAGCAGTGACAGTCTCAGAAACCGACAGGGGGTGGCTGAGTAAGCATTGCCCCGATGGCAGTGAGTTTGGGGTTTGGTTAACCTACAGACTGATGAAGGGAAGCCGCTCATCCAGAAAGGCCCGGTGAGCTGCTCTGGTTAAGCCGACCCATTGCTCTCTGGCCCATTCCAGCTCACCAGAACCTTACAGGACAGAGGATGCCTGCCTCAGAGGCTGCCATCCTCATAGGAGTGGCCAGCGGATTCAGACAACTGACCTTCAGGACCTGGCCTAATGCTTTAGCCGCTGAGCAGCCAGGGATCCCCAGGTACAGTATTACTAAATCCCAAACTCCCCGCCACTGAGTCGATTCTGACTCATAGCAACCCAACAGGAGGACCGGGTAGACGTGCTCCCTAAGAATCTCTGAGACTGGCTTTTGACAGGAGTAGAAAGATTCGTCTTTTGCCCACAGGCTGGCTGGTGGTTCTGAGCTGATGACCTTGGCTCCAAACCACACTGGCTGCCCTGAGTCAGCTCTGACTCCTAGTGACCCTAGGGGGAGCCCTGTTGGGCAGCTCTACCCTGTCCTTCAGGGTCACTCGGAGTCGGCATCGACTCAAGGGCAGCGCATGCAGGGTTGGAGCCAAGATAACCCGTGGCATGCGCACCTCTTCCCTGGAATCGCCTCTAGGGCAGTGAGCCTGTTTGTTTTGCGGTTTGGGGGGAGGAGAGTCCGGTGCAGGGGTTGGGGCTATCCCATTTCACCGTAGGCCTGCGGCAGGAAGAAGAAAACCCCATGGGCGGACCAGTACCCGCTCTCCAGTCATGGCGAAGGGAGCGTTGAACCACTGCTCGAAGGTGCTGCAGCTCTTGAAAATCGTGGGGAGCAGGAAGTTGAGGAGGGCCCAGAGCTCGGGCAGCTTGTTCTGTAGCGGGGTCCCCGTCAGGAGGACCCTTCTCGGAGCCACGTAGTGGGTGTTGAGGACCTGGGTCAGCTTGCAGTGGTGATTCTTCATTCGGTGGCCCTCGTCCACGATCATGTACTTCCAGCGGATCTGTAAGGAAGATGGCGGCAAGAGCCAGTGAGCCCAGGTGCTCACTGCAGGTGAGTGGTGACGGGCCGTACATGGTGCACAGTGAGGCGCCATGTCATTACAAACCCTCCCTCCGCTCTGCCGGGTAACAAGAGAGAATACTTGGGTGGGTGCCCAATCTCTAGGCCCGAGAACATTTTTAACCAGATACACCAGAAGGGAATGTCACGCCACGGTGGAATCCTCTACCCTGAAACCAGAGGAACTAGAAGGTGCCCGGCTACTGCTACCCATGGCTCTGACTGGGGCTGCAGCAGGTCCTGGATGGAGGGGGAGAAAAATGTCGAGGGAAATTCAGAACCATGTGAAAGACTGGCTTGGTTGGACAGAGACTGATGGGAAAGCCAGGACTGTGGCTCCTGGCTACCCATCAGACCTGGGACTGCCTTTGCGTCCCCAGCGATCACCTTACAGCCAGTGGACACACAGGCTCATCCAGGGACCACCACCACCCTGGAAAAGTCAATCAAATGAAGCCACGAGGGCAGCATGAGACCCAAGCAAAGCCCAGAAGGCAGGACGGGACGGCAAAGAAGGACGCACAGACACAAGGAACCCGAGGGTGGAGGGGAAGAGAGCTCTACATCCAGGGGATTGGGACCAATAGAAACCGGTGCGTGGGAAACCGAGGGGCTCTGTAAATACCCAATCCACAGTCTGGGGTGGGGGAAGACAATAGAAATACGAAAGCAGTGGTGTTCTGTAGCGACCAGCTGACTCCACAGACCCTTCACCAGTCAGGACACTCGGTCTCAGAACGAATGCTCCTCTGTGCTCACTGGGAGGGCCAGGACTGGACCCCACCTCTCTCCGTCCAGTGGACCGACTGCTAATGGGACATCATGCTCCTTCCCCAGATCATACTGTGTGCCTTGTAAGGGCACGTTGTACAGAGGCCCCCACAGAAGCCAATGACTGGCTTTCCCAAGAAGGCGGGCACCAGCAGGTCCCTCCATAAATCGGAAGGGGCTCATTTCCCTTTCTGTGTCTAGCTCCCATTCTCTGTCCCATCCTCGGTTGGTACTGGAAACACCGATGATGGGCCAGCGTCCAGTGCTACAGCAACATGTCAAAGCAACTCACTGCAGTCCAGTCAGTGCCCACTCAGGGCCACAGGACGGAGTAGAACCGCCCCTGTGGGCTTTTCCGAGGCGGTGCCTGTGTACGGGAGCAGAAAGCCCCGTCTTTCTCCCAAGGAGCGGCTGGTGGTTTCGAACTGCCAAGCTTGCAGCTGCCAGCCCAACGTGTAACTCCTCCTCCACCAGTGCTCCCGCACCCAGCAAAGGTTGGGTGATCTACTTCTGAAAGATACTCCAGGGAAGCCCGGTGGATTCCAATGGGAAAGTGCCTGACATGGTGCTGGGACAGGAGGCCCCCTACCCAATGACTGCAAAAGTAGCCCCCAACGGGCCCGTGGTGGTGAAAACGGGGCAGGATCGGCCAGCGTTTCATTCTGTGACACTAGGAAGCCTCAAAGGGTTCGTATGTGGATGTATCTCAGAGGCCACCCTCTGGAAGTTGTGTTGTATGCTTTTCTGGTTTTCGGGATCTGAAACTCCGGGCTGATGAGCCCACAGGGACAGCAAGTAGAATAAGGGCTTCGGGGAGTAGGGGGTACAGTGGTGGTGGTGGAGGGGGTGCTGTACAAGGGAGACGATGTCCAGGAGTTCAGGAAGAAAACGAATGTTTGGAAATTGATTGCGGTAGCAATTGTACGATTCCGCGGGACACGACTAAACTACGGAATGAAAGGACATATGTATCAACTCCCAATTCATGTAAAACAGAAAAGTTCCCGGGGCCTCCGCGGGTCAGAGCTGGCATGATGGCAACCAGCACTGGCAACACGTCGAGGTCTCTGCCTCGTGCCCAGCGTTCTGCAGCGGAGCGTGGCTGAGCCTGGCCTTACGGCTCGGCGCAGTGCTCGGCTGCGTCCTCCTATTGACAGCTCGACTCATGTTAACACTTAAAAGTGGGACCGTTTCCCTCAGAAATCTGGGCCTCCAGCTTCGTCCCCCGAAGGAAAAGTTGCTAGAAGAACAGGCAGCCTGGGCTTGCAGCTCAGCTCAGCCCAGGTCACATGTGCCTCAGGAGCCTGGTTCAGGGGACCCCATTTTAAGACATCCAAAATGGAAGCGTGCTGGTGAGAGGGCCTTGCTGGACCATTATCCCCTCTGTCCCCTGGCCTTCCAGCCATCGCCAGAGACATTGTTCACAGCTCCTTACGGTGAGAGGAGGGAGGAGGGTCCCCGGGACCCAGCCAATGCCTACAGGACGGCGGGCCAGGGCCAGATGCCCATCTGGGCTCCCAGACCCCCAGAGGGGCCAGCCAGCAGCCTTCCCCTTCCTGTTCTACACGCCAGTGGAGCCAGGGGGAGGGCATCAGAGGACACAGGTCAAAGGACAGACACAAAGGTGACCCAGCCACTGCATTCTCTTCTAACTCAGTAACCCCGCAGTTCCTTACGTACAGAACTGAGAGCGGAGACCCGAAGAGATGGACGCACACCCACTGAGGGCCTGGGCTCCTTCTCGGGGACACAAGAACCAACCGAACCCTTGGCCGTCCAGTCAGTGCTGACTCTCTGGACCCTGCACGAGGGAGTCAAACTGCCCCAGAGGGTTCCCTAGGCTATCAATTCTTAAAGGGACCGGTGGGTTTGAACCACTGACCTCTATGCTTAACCCTTGCCACCCTGGGCTTAGGATTTGGGGATTGTGTTACCCTCCTGTAGGAGCCCTGGTGGCATCGTGGTTATGTGTTGGGCTGCGAGCCTCAAGGTTGGCAGTTCGAAACCACCAGCCCACTCCAAGGGAGAAAGACAGAACTTTCTACTCCCACAGGGGCAGTTCTACGCTGTCCTATAGGGTCACGATGAGTCGGCACGGACTTGATGGTAGTGAGTTTGGCTTTATACGCCTGTACGTTTGAAAAGCTAGTCAATCTCCCCAAGATGAATATACTGCAGGAAAAACATCAAGGAAATAGTGTTCGCTGCTAAAGAAGCTGACTCTGAAGGAGACAGGAGGTTGGAGGGTGTTGAAGAAACAGGAGAGGTGGGGCAGAAACAAAGAAAGGGCTACAGGTGTGGCAGGATCCCCAGGGAGGGCTTTCTGGGACACTCTCCGTGTTCTGGGGGGTAGTGACTGGGCAGCTACTTTCCAAACAGGAACTGAGCCACACAGCTGCGTCTCACACCCTGGTCCTTAAGGGTGTGCCGCCCACAGGAAGACGAGGAGCTTGTGGTTTGTCCACGTACCTTGGCGAGGATGTGCTTGTCTTTGATGATGTACTCGTACGTCGTCAGGAGCACGTTGAACTTGCCACTCCGCAGCTGGGGGACGAGGGAGCGGCGCATGGCGGGGGTGCCCTGATGGGGAGAGAGAGAGGATGCACACTGCCCAGGGGGGTCGGAGCGCAGGAGATGGGACCGCATCCCATCTGCACACATGTGCACACATTCACACCCACATACACACACAGTCACACAATACACACTCATGCACTCATACACACACTTACACGGACACACACATACTCATATATACACATACACACACACACACACTCACACACATACACTCAGGCACATACATATACTCGCATGTACTCACACATACATACATACACATATACACCCATATACACTCACACACATAACTCACACACATACACATTCATACACTCACACTCATACACACATACAACACACACTCTCTCTCTCTCTCTCTCTCTCTCTCTCTCTCACACACACACACACACACACACACACCCCTTCAGACACACATATACTCACACTCACAGCTGCTACCCCACTGAGCTCAGGGGGGCTTGCAAACTCAGGCATGTCTTGACACATCCCAGACCCTCCCAGAGTGGTCTTCCTGAGGAAGGGGAAGGGGAGAAGGAGGAACTGGGGGTATCCTTGAGTGGAGACCCCTCCTAGCTCTGCCCAAAGCCCCCTGAGGAGAGCAGATCAGCTGGCACCTGGGCCATCACTGTCTGGCTTCTGGGCACTGGGGGAGCCACGTGCGGCTAGCCAGCCAGGGTGGGGCAGGGTGCAGGTCCTTGTGATGTCTGACTCTCTTCAGAGACCCAGACAGTAAGGACGTTGGACTGCCACTGTCGTCCCCGGGTGACAGACACCAGCTGTTTAGCACAAGGCACACATGACAGAGCTCTGACACCGAACATGCCCAAGGGTGTGCAGGGCCTGGGAGGGGTGGGGAAGGGGGCCCCCTCACCCCACAAACACAGCTTCCCGCACCTTGTAAGAGATCTTCACCACGGAGGGAGCCCATTTGTCAAATTCGTACGTCCAGTTGGAGAGGGTCCTGCGGAGGGAGAACAGGTGTGTGTGCGGGGCCACCCCACAGGCTCGCAGGACACACGGTGCAGCCCTGCCACGGAGTGACGTGAAAGGCGTCGGAGTGGAAAGGCTGGCTCAGGATCAGGGCCGGAATGGCTTGTCGTCGTGCATGGGCCGTCGCAAACCCTCCTCAGCCACACTGCCACCAGGCGTGCTGCACACGGGCGTCGGACGCCCCCGGCCCCAGGCGGAGTGAGAAACAGCCGAGTCAGTTCAGAGAAGTGATGAGCCAGGAGAAAGAAAAGACCGTCCCACGTGGCGGCCTTCAATAAATCTGCCAGAGAGGGCAGGCGCCAGGGTGGGGGTGGCGGGGGTGGAGGGGATGGGGAAGGACTGAAGGAAAAAAGAAAGCCCTTTAAGGGTCCTTGTCAGGAACACGCTAGACTGTGTGCCAGATGCGGACCAGATGCAAAGTGTCGATCCAACATGGCGATCCAAGCAGGCGCCGTCTAAAAGAGCAGGGACTCCCATCACAGACATTAAAAACAGCCCTCAGATGGCCCCCCTCACGCAGACGCAACTGGGGGTCGGTCAAACAGAGGGAGCCCTGGTGGTCTAGTGATTACGCTTTGGGCTGCACAGTTCGAAACCGCCAGCCACTCTGCAGGAAAAAGACGGGGCTCTCTACTCCCACAGAGAGCTCCAGCCTCGGAAACCCACGGGGGCAGTTCTGCCTTGTCCCGGAGGGTGGCTGTGAGCCAGCATTGGCTCCAGGGCAGGGACTTTGAGGACCGCTCTTCTTCCTCGAGGTCTAAGCCGGACAGAACGCCGGCACCTGGGAGGAGCCTTCCACGAGTTGCACAGCCAGCAGGGAGCGGTCACGGCTTCTGTCGAGGCGATGTGCTGGGCTGCTAACCCACAGATCACTGGTTCGAATCCACGAGTGGCTCCACGAGTGGCCCCACAGGAGAAAAGGCCTGGTGATTGACCCCGGCCTCCATTCCAACCTGGGAAACCCTAATGGCCGGCTCTCCACTGTCACCTGGGCTGGAGATGTGTGCGGTTCACCTGGACGGCACATCACAACACCAATGGCAGGCCGCTCACTCTGGGATACCTGCAGTGCAGTGGTGATGCGCTCAGCAGCTCACCTGTAGGCTGAAAGTTCACCCCCACCTGCTGCTCCATGGGAGAGAGACCGGGCTACCTGCTCCAGTCTAGGAACCCCTTAGGGGCAGTTTTACTCTGGTGTTGGGGGTCACTGTGTGTCAGCATCAACCTGACCGCACCCCACAACAATGAGGCATCACGAGAAGAGAAAATGTAAAGGAATGGAGCCGCTGCTGAAGCCCACCCACAGCGAGCCTCTGGCACAGAACAGAACTGCCCCGACACCCACAGGTCCCAGGCTGTCGATCCTTAGGGTGGCAGGCGGCTTGCTTCGTCTTTCTCCCTCGGAATAGCTGGTGGGTGGAAACCGCCGGCCTCTTTGGACGAGCGGTTACACCACAGGAATGGGAGCATGCCTGTCTATGATCACACACCTTCTCTACGAGCATAAATAGGAGGGTGTGCTGAAAGTGCTATTTAAAAGAGATAAATAAATCAAAGACCTATTTAAAAATCTCCCCACCCGCCCCAGGCCACTAGGCCCGTGGTAGTGGACACCTCTATTGGCTATCTGGCTGGCAAGCTGTGAGATGCTTATGTGTTGCTGAAGGCGTAGTAGCCAGTGAAGGAGGCAGGGAAACGTAATCTGGGCCCAGCTGCCCGGGCAGCACCCCCCTCCCCCAAGGACAGGCTGCTTCCCAGGGCAGGTTCCCGGGAGGGCAGAGGCAGGGGGTCCGCTGGACGCAGGGCGGCACTTACGAGAGGGGTACGATGATGAGATAGGGCCCGTTGAGGCGCTTGTGCTCCATCAGATAGGTGATGAGGGCGATGGTCTGGATGGTCTTGCCCAAGCCCATCTCATCGGCCAGGATGCCATTCAGGTTGTTGTTGTACAGGGACACCATCCACTCCAGGCCCTGCAGCTGTACAACGGAGTGGGGCTTTGGTCACCCAGGGTCTGTGCAGGAAGCCCATGCCCACACCAGCTGCAAGAAGGCTGCTGCTTCTCCCATCTCAGCAGCTCCCACGTGGGCCGGGGGTGGCACCCACATGGAAGGGGCTGACCTTCTGAGCTGGCACTTGCGCCCACCTCTTGGTGGCTGCTGGGCGGTGCTCGGGTGGAGGGGTGGCAGCCGGCTGCAGGGAACTGCAGGGCTGTTACAGCCTGGCCGCTCGCTCGTCCAGCCCAGTGCTCCATTGTCGAAGGTGAGCGAGCATGATGATAAATGAAGAGGCGCCCGGCGACTGCCGTGCCCAACACCCAAGAACAAAAGAGCCAGGGACAGAGGATGAGAGGCAGATGGACAGACCTCAGGTGGGTTTGCTGGGAAGGTCGCAGGTGGTTAGGGACAGCCTTCTTGGTAATGGAAGCCCACCCTGAGGGGGAGGATCCGCTCTCCTCTTGGATAGGAACGGGATGGCGGAGGACTCAGAGGGTGCTTGGCCCTCACCCATCTGGTCCTGGGAGGAGAAAGCCACTTTGCAGTGTGGGTGCCCCCCAAGGGTAGCTACCTGCAGCTGACACCTGGACACAACATTGAGAAAGAGGACGGTCAGCTTTGGATTCCCATGCGAAGCACAAAATTCACAGCCTCTACCTGCATCCCAACTCACAGGGCCTTGTACCAAGGGGCAGAGTAGATCTGCCCCTGGGGATTTCTGAGACAGCACGTCTTTACAGAGCAGAAAGCCTCCTCTTTATAACTTGGAGCAACTGGTGGTGCTGAACTGCTGACCATACGGTTAGCAGCCAAACATGTATCCGACCGCGTCACGTGGGGCCTTCGTTGAAAGCCTTCATCTCTTTCTACATAAGGCTCCAAACCTCCGTATTTTAAAAGCGTGTGGCTGGGTTTTCTTGACTGTGAAGGGCCCTGCAGCACAATGGTTATAGGTGCTCAGTGGAGACATCCGAATTCTCTGCACAAAGTCTCTTGAACATGTTGAAGAGCAAGGGTGTCACTTCGGAGGACTAAGGTGAGCGCTTGGCCCAAACCATGGCATTTGCCTTGCCACGCCCTCCCGGGCGTGCAAGAGCTGAGCACTGACCAAGGGAGACCAGCAAAGAAGGGGTGCCCTTGAACAAAGGTGCAGGTGAAGAACGGGGAAAGCGCCATGGACTGCCTACAGAGCAAACAGATCTGTCTTGGAAGAAGTACAGCCAGAATGCTTCTTAGAAGTGAGGATAGATGGTGAGACTCCGTCTCATCTACTTTGAGTTTGTTGCCAGGAGAGACCAGTCCCCGGAGAAGGGCATCCTGCTTGGTAAAGCAGAGGGACAGTGGAAAAAGAGGAAGGCCCTTGACCAGATGGACCAACACGGTGACAGCAACCACGGGCTCAAACACAGGACCAATGGTGAGGAGGGGGCAGGGCCGGGCACTGTTTTCGGTCCATTTTACCTAAGGTCGCTGAGTTGGAACCAACTGGAGAGCACCCACCAACAACATAATCGATGACAAATCCATCCCAGAGCCAGACAGGAGAAAACAGAACCAAAACTCAAACCGAAACCATGGCCACCAGGTCACTGCTGACTTACAGCGAGCCTGCATGGGGTCTCCCAGGCCATAACTCTTTATGGAGCCATATAGTCTCGTCTTACTCCCTCAGACCGGCTGGTGGGTTAGAACCATCGACCTGGTAGTTGGGAGCCCCCTGTAGACTTGACAGCAGGACCAGAGCTCCCGAGGAGGAGGAAAGGCCCTGGGGAAGGAGCTGAGACAGAAGCGCTCTCAGAGTGCCCCAGGCTCTGTGGGGCGGGTGGAAACCCTGCAAGCCTACACTGTGCAGAGCAGGCAGGGCGGAGGGGACTCCCTGTCAGGTGGCGGGCGCAGGCCTCACCTGGTAGTGCTTCAGGGTGCCGTTGATGAGCAGGGCCGACTGTCTCTCCACACGCTCTGAGATGGCGTGGGCCACCGTGTAGTAGGACTGGGAGCCCCGCGCACTGTACTGCATGCTGTACTCATCGTCCACGTCCTGCTTGGCCGTCCTGGGGACCGGGGTGGGTGTGAGGGCGGGCAGCTGTGTGCGCGCTGTCCGCCACCCACATCTGGTGAATCAGCGCTGTTATTGGAAGCCACCCCCGGGGTGTGCTCGGAGATGATCCTCAGAACAGTTGGTGGTTCATCCCACCCCAGGGTGCCTCGGAAGAAAGTCCTGGTGATCTGCTCCCAGGAGCTCACCGCTGTGAACACCCCAAGGAGGGCAGCCCTGCTCTGCTCCGTCCACAGGGGCCGGAATCGACCTGACGGCCACAACACAAGCTTGCAGCTGGCTAACTGTAGCTATGAGCGTGAAGGCTGGCCAGCAGGGAGCCCCTGACGCACAGTGACCCCCACCCCGCACACATCCCCACAGTCAGGGGTGGATCAGCCCTGCGTGATCCACTGGGAGGCAGTCTTGCAGGCCTTTCTCCCTAGTCTTTTCATCTGGAAGCTTTCGCTGAAACGGGTTCAGCATCACAGCCACACACGAGCACCCAGGGATGGGTGGGTGGAGGCGTGAGGTGCCCTGAGCAGGGACTGAGCCCACTAGGAAGTGAGAGCTGTAACCCTATTCTGATCTTCCCCTAAACTGTGCAGTCAAAGCCAAACCCACTGCCACGGAGTCGATTCTGACCACAGAGAGCTGCCCCTGTGGGCTTCTAAGCCTATCCAGCTTTACGGAAACAGAAAGCCTTATCCTTCTCCCACAGAGCGGCTAGTGGGTTCGAACCATTGATGTTTGGATTAGTAGTCCTGCACTCAGCTACTGTGCCTGCAGAACTTCTTTCACAACTGTGTGAATTCACAACCATGGAGTTGATGTGAACTCACAGCGGCCCGATAGGCCAGGGTAGAACTGCCCCTGTGGGTTTCTGAGTCTGTCCATCTTTACAGGAGCAGAAAGCCTCGTCTTTCTCTGTTGGAGCAATTGATGAATTTGAACTGCTGACCTCCATATTAGCAGCTCAGTATGCAACCACTATGCCACCAGGGCTGAGCTGTATTCCTGGGGGTCATCCTTGATTTCCAACACCATCCTGGTGATTGTCAGATCCTTTCCTACACTCATGTGAACCTGGATTTAACCAACTGCCATTGAGTCAATTCTGACTCATATCAACTCTCAAAGACAGAGTAGAATGCCCCCCCCGTGGGTTATTAAGACAGTAAATGGTAGTAGATAGCCTCATCTTTCCCCCTCAGAGCAGCTAGTGGGTTTGAACTGCTGACTTTGCAGGTAGCAGCCCAACTCAAGACTGGAACTCACTGCCGTCAAGTCGATGCTGGCTCACCGCGACCCTACAGGACCGGGCAGAACTGCCCCTGTGGGTTTCTGAGACTGTCACTCTCTATGGGAGCAGAAAGCCCCATCTTTCTCCAACGGAGTGACTGGTGTGACTGCTGACCTTGCAGACTGCAGCTGACAGTAAAGGCCACTGTGGCACCAGGGTTCCTTGTGACCTGCTACGTCACCATTATGATCATGCCCACACGGTGCCTGTGGCAACCAGGAGGCTCACTGAGGCGATACCGCCTGCCCAGGGGCATGGGACAGAAAAAGCGGTCACCAGGATTTGAATGCAGGCCTGCTTGACCACACGTGACCAATAGGGGGCACTTTGTAAAAAACCAAAACCAAACTCCCTGTCACGGAGTTGGTTCTGACTCGTGGCGAGCCTATAGGACAGGGCAGGGTGAGCTCCTGAGACCGCTACTCTTGGCAGGAGGGGGTTTAGAATGCACAACCTCGTGGGTACAGTCCAACATGGAATCACTTGCTCAGCCTTCCCAAAACCTGCTCCTTCCCAGGAAGAAAATCCCGTACCCCAGAGGGACGGAGAGACAGAGAGACAGAGACACAGAGAGACAGAGACTGGGGGCAGGAGCAGGGGTGTGTGGGTGAGGGGACTCACTCAATGATCTGCTTGGCGTCCTTCTCAGAGACGTCTTCGCTGTTGGGGTCCAGAAGGATCTTCTCCTCTGTGTCCTGCCTCCCAGACTCTTCCTCCTCGTCCTGGGGAGGGGGGAAGAAAGAATGGGGTGGGTGGGGATGCATTTCCAGCCAGGGGCTCACTGGCTGCCACTGGCACTTTCTGAGAACCCGTGAGGACCTGAGGACACACTGGCCTTCCCAAGGGAAAGAAGAGGCCCGGCCTGAGGAAGGGGAGCGGAGGTAAAGTCGGCTGGAACAATCCTCAACAATCCCCTCGCCCTTTAACCTCTGCATCTGCATTCACGAAAAGGTCCCTCTTGGGGGACGTGGGGACCTGAGAACTGTTGGTCACCACCCACCCTCATGGCAGCCCCAGGTCCCAGCGGGGAGACGCTGTCTGGCCATGGTGCCATCCCTGTAAACTGACTGCAAACCAGACCTTTCTGATCCAGGCGGTGGGGAATTCATGGGCTGATTTTCAGAAGCAGACCGCCAGGCCTCTCCGCTCCGCCAAAACCTGCCCAGCGTCACGGCCACACACACGCCCCCACTGATGGGCAGGGGGCCGGGCACTGAGTAGGAACTGAACGTGGGCCTCCCGGGTGGGAGGGAAGGAGGCTACCCCTGGACCACAGAGGCCTGCTTCCCTTTTCCAGTGTGCCAAGCACATGTGGAATTCACCAAAGTTCCCGTGGGCCACGAGCCACCCAGCGACCAGGGCACCCCGAGCCGGCCCCATGAACACGTATCAGTCCTTAGCTCCAGTGGTCAGTGAGGCCCAAGGCTGGGAGGTGAGAAAGGAGAGAAGGGCGCAGGGGCTGGCCTGACCACTAGACATGAGCCCGGGGCCTCGGACTTACCTCCTCCTCGTAATCAGAGCTGCCCTCCTCGCTGTCGGACCGCGGGGCCACCTCGTAGCTACAGGAAAGGGAGAGTAAGGAAGCCCGGTTCTTCTTGTCCCCATGGCAAGTGGGGTCGCACCCTCAACCACTCCCCAACAGGTTTCAAGACGCCAGCCCTACCCCCACCCCCACGCCCCACGCCTCCTCCCACCAGCCCCTGCCCCACATGTCCTGTCCCCGCCTTACCCTGGGTTCATTTCCAGCCAGGCATCCAGCTGGCTGGCTTTGGGAGCTTCCGGTCCAAAGAGGACCTTCCCTGTTTCCGTGTGGGTCACCTTGACCGGCAGGTCACTCATTTGACTGCTCTCATCGATGGGCTGGAGGGCGGACACAGAACACTGGGTCACTCGGGTCAGGGACATTATCCTCAGATCTGGGCTGGGGGCTATGCTCAGCAGTCTCCTCCCAACCCAACGTGTCCTCCCCACACTCGCTGCCAGCTAGTAGATTCCGACTCATCGAGACCCTCTGGGCCAGACTAGAACTGCTCCCTTGGGTCTCCGAGGCTATAAATATCCATGGGAGCAGACAGCCTCGCCATGCGCCTGCAGAACAGAGGGTGGGTTTGAACTGCTAATCTTGCAGGTAGCAGCCCGGTGTGGAAGCCAAGACGTCACCCTGAGCTCTGATTTGTGGTGCCCCGGTGTGTTAGAATGCAGAACTGCACCCTTGAGGGGCTCCATGGGAAAAGGTGACCTGGATGCGCAGTGGTTAAAGTGCTCACCTGCATACCCAAAGATCAGCGGCTAGAAGTCCCCCGCCCCAGCTAGCCACTCCTCACAAGAAGGATGAAGCAGGAGGCCCCCATGAAGACTTGAAGCAGCCTTGCCGACCCACGGGGTAGTTCTACTCTGTCCTACAGGGTCGCTGAGAGTTGGCCTCGATTCAGTGGCCGGGGGTTTGAATTTGGTTTTCTTCACTAAAGCCCAGGAGAGGTGACTGCTACCATGGGTAGAGAACCCCTGATTAGATGCTACCACCTCCTCCGGGGAAACCAGCCCTCGCCGACTCTTTGCAAAGCCCCGGGTTCAAAGGGAACACGGCGAAAGGGAGGGTTGGGTCTGGAGTCTGCAGAGCCCAGGCCACCATGTGTGGGCCGAGGAGGACCGGGCTGCCCTGGGTTCTCAGTGGCTGATGTTGGGAGCCTTGGTGATATAGTGGCTATGAGTTGTGTAGCTAACCCCAAGGTGGGCAGTTTGAAACCACGGACCACCCTGAGGGAGAAAGACGGGGCTTGCTACTTTCTACTTCATGATTGACAGTCTCTGAAGCGCACAGTGGGTGGTTCTACCCTGTCCTTCAAGGTCGCTTTGAGTTGGAATTGATTCGGTGGCAGACTGGGTTTTTCTGGTTTAGGGAAGGAGACCGCCAACCCTTTCCTCTGCCCCACCTCTGGCTGAGCTCAAACTTCCAGCCATTTGCCTAGGCACCGAAGGCTGCCCCAGCACTGCCCCAGAAGCCACCTGAAAGCAAAGCATCCGGTGTCCAGCCCCCGCCACTGTGAAACGTGACCCCGGGAAGAGGAAGGACACACGCATGCTGATTTGGAGCGTGGGGAACCGGCCGAGGCTGGACTGTGTGAAAGGGCTGCTCTGGAAATGGAGCGAGCCGGTGGGATGGCCAGGCTGCTGTCTAACCCACTGGGGAGAACACACGGTTTTAAAGGGCCAGACAGGAATCCCCCTATGCGAATGAGCAGGCTGATTACAAGCTGGTCCTCCTGGAGCTGGCCCCAGGTTTGTGGGGGGCAAGGCTTGCTTTGTCTCAACCACCAGCCATCCAGGTCCATGGAGGTAAGAAATGGAGTGCGTAGGCAATTCCCCTAACTAATGAAGTCAGGCTGCTTCAGGGACAGAGCACCCGTTAGAAAGGCAAGCTAGGTCTGACCTGGGCTTACTGACCAGTCTGCTGTGAACAGTGCCACATGGGTCTCACCCCATCCTAAGCAGGGCATGCACAGGCTTACGTGTGCTCACTGACTCATCTGCATCCACTGATTCCACATGGAAGATGTAGGGAAACACATCTGGAACAGTTCACTACAGACGAGTCAGTCAGATGGCTACAGACCGGTGCTCTCCTTGGTCACCAGGTCCTGTCCCTGGCAGGTATGGGGACATTTGCAATGGGCTTTGGTTCTACAGGAAGGGACTGCAGGCTGGGAGAGAGGCAGGTGCTGGCCCGATTCTAAAAGCTGGGTCTTGGGTGCAGCGAAATTGTTCACTCGAAGAAGCAAGTAAGCACAAGGCAGCCCGTGCTTTCCCTTGCTTGTTGGGTCATCTGATGCGGGTGGCTCTTCTCGTCCTTATGGCAAAGGTAAAAAAATACGGAGCTCGTCCCCGGACCGGCAGGAAGGCAGGAAGGCAGGAAGGAAGGAAGAGACTGGAGAGAGGGGAGGGTGGAAGGGAAGGAGCCAAGCCCTTGTCCATCAAGTTGATTTCGACTCAGGGTGAGCGACTCCCTGGGAGAAGAGACCAGGGATGATAGGCCACAAAAACAGCTTTTTAAAAAATGTAACACGCCCTCCTGATTTCCCCTTTAGGCTTCATGTGCCCTAAAGCAGGGTTTCTGAAACCCCCTTATGGCGGCATTAAAAAGACCGGTCAGTATGCAGGAAGAAGGGAGCTGGCAGGTCACTGTCATGAAGTCCATTCCGATGCACAGCGACCCTGCAGGACAGGGCAGAGCCGCCCCTGTGGGTTTGTGAGACTGTCACTCTACAGGAGCAGAAAGCCTCATCTTTCTCCCGAGGAGCTGCTGGTGGCTTGGAACTGCTGACCTAGCAGCTAGCGGATGCAGAATTCCTTACCTCTCCATCCGGCCCCAGGGCGGGCTCCCCTCCTTCTGCGTTCTCCTCAGCCTTCTGCAAAACAACAATGGTAAATGCTGTAGATGGTATGGTTCGTGCCCACCCACCAAGAAGGCAGGTAGCCAGAGCACTTCCTGGCAACCCTTGGTTCACATCCTGACCTCACCCCTACCCATCACCACCGACCAAAATGTGAGCGCCTTTCTGTGGGTTCTCTCCAGTATTTGAGGCAAGGCGTGTATTTCATGGACAGCTCACAGAGCCGTGCCAAGCTGAGACCCAAAGCCGGCACAGGGGAGACGTGCGGATCGGACCCTTCAGATATGGCGGCCCCGAGGTGGTGCTCAGAGCCTGGATCGTGCTCCTCATGTTTGCCATTATGAGCACAAGCCCCGGCTTTGGGAGCCCAACCTTCGTGCCCCCACATCGGGTTTGGTTTTGTCTGGATGGCTGCGGGGTGTTTCTGTAACGAAGCGTGTGCCATTCCGATTCTCTTAGCATCTTTTAGGTCAATGACATGAATTCAAGGCCATTGTGTTCTGCCATCGCCATTGTCTGTACCTCTAATTTTCTATCAGTGTAACATAAGCACGTTGTCCTCTAAGCAATGGGTACCCCGTTTTTCCTTCCTCCCACCTGCCCGTCTGACCCATGGAGACCTTAGGCACAACAGGATACACTGCCCGGTCCTGTCCCATGTCCACACGGTTCCACTGCATGTGCCTGTTGTTCCAGCCGCTGTGTCCATCCACTTCCTGGAGGGCCTTCCTCTTTCTCATCGCCCCGCCACTTGACCCCTTTATTTATTTTGCCCGCTGTTAGGTGCCAGCCAGGTCGGTTCCTGACTTGTAGCGACACACCACGCACAACACAACAGGACGCTGCCTGCGCCGTCCTCACCATGGTTACTCTGCTGAGTTCACTGTCGCAGCCACTGTGGCCACCCAGCTCCTTGAAGGCCAGCCTCTTTCCCACGGCCCTCTACTGACCAATCACGATGTCCTTCTCCAGGGACTGGTCCCTCCGGATCAGGTGACCAAAGCACGTGAGATGATGTCTCTCCATCCTTCTTTCTTTCTTTTTAAAAGAGTTTACTATGAGTAATTTATTTACTCATTTAATCTTTTTTTTGTTTACAAATAGATTTTTAAAAACATTTTATTAGGGGCTCATACAACTCTTATCACAATCCATACATATACATACATCAATTGTATAAAGCACATCTGTACATTCCCTGCCCTAATCATTTTTGAAGCATTTGCTCTCCACTTAAGCCCTTTGTGTCAGGTCCTCTTTTTCCCCCCTCCCTCTCCATCCTTATTTCTAAAGCGCCGTCTGTCTGCACTTCTTCTAAGACAGAGGTGTTTGTCCTTCTGGAAGTCCACGGCACTTTCCATCTTCCTTGCCAGCACCCTCATTCAAAGGCAACCATCTGTCCGTCCTCACTGTCCAGAGAATGCCCTAGCCCAGGTCAGGCACACCTGAGGCCTCAACGTGACAGCCGTGTGTCCCAGCGCTTCCAGGAGGTCTTGGGCAGCAGACTGACCCAGCGCAATGATGTGCCCTTTGACTGCTTGGCTGCCGCTTCCAGGGCTGTTGATGGTGGATCCAAGGAAAAAGAAACGCTTGATGGCTTCAGTCATTTCTCTATCCTGATGTGACTGGAGCCCTGGTGGTGTAGTGGTTTTGTGCTGGGCTGCGATCCGCACGGTCGGCAGTTTGAAACCACTAGCAGCTCCTCGGGAGAAAGGCTGGGCTTTCTACTCCTGTCAACAGTTACAGTGTCAGGCTTTCTACGCCCATAAAGAGCTACAGTCTCAGGAACCCACCGGAGGTTGCTGTGAGTCAACGTTGAGTTTGGTTTCTGGTATCGTTATGTCATCCATCGGTCCGGTTGCTTTACGTGGAGCTGTCATTCAGACTGTCCGCCTGGATCTTCATCAGCAGGTGCGTCACGGCCTCTTGGCTCTCAGCAAGCAAGCTTGCATCGCCAGCCAGCTGCAGGTCATTCACAGCCTTTGTCCAGTCCCAAGGACACGTTCTCTTTCTTCTAGGCCAGCTTCTCCGAGGATTTGCTCGGCACATGACTGAGAAAGTGTGGCGAAGGATCCAACCCCTGGGGCACACCTTTCCCAGCCTGAAACCACACAGAGTCCCGCTGCTGTGTCGGACCTGCCTATGGGTTCCCTAGAACACCAACATGCAGAAGCCTTGCTTCTACGGCATCACTGGAAGGCTGCGCTGCTTCTTTACATTACAGTGAACACAAATAAATGACGAGTCACTTCTTTGATCAAGACATTTAAGGAAAGGACCTTTCCCCTCTGAGCCCTTTAATTAATATTGATATAGCGCTCTAATGGATATATCATATATATGATACAGAATCAATAATAGCAAACTTTATTTAAGACATTCACTGGTACGTTTTTGCTCAGCTGCCTTTTCACAAAACAGCGTTTACAGAAAACGCACTGTTTCACATCCCCAGGTTTTGCCCGCATGGGAGAGTCATCCGTGTTTGACGCCTTGCACAGCTCTCTGTAAGGATAATCCCGGGTTCTCACCAAGAGTGCATGTGTGCATGTGGACTGAGGCGCAAAGGATCACATGAGAACCCCCCCCCCCCCAAGCAGCAGCAGCAGCAGAGAAAATGCTCTCTTCTGGTTGTGACTTCTCCCGAATGTTCTGACGCATTCTGCTGACAGCCCTGCTCTCCACGCTGGACATTTCCCGGGTCCACGCGATGGGAGGAGCATCCCCAAGCCAAACCCGTGTCTAGGCTGAGGACAGGGCACATAGCGAGAAGCCCGCAGCACAGGACAGCCACGTCTGTCCCCCCCGTCATGGAAGCTTCCGTTTCTGCAATTCTCAGGCACTCTCCTCGTTAATTAATGGGAGAAAGTCAATTGCTCGCCCACCCTCCTCCCCATCTTTCCATTCCAACCAGAAAGGAGTTACCAACTTAGCCCACAAAGAAAGCCCACGCAGGCACAGGGAGGAGGCTGATTCCACATTTCTGGCAGATAGGAATGGATCACAGCTTCAATCGGTGCTCCACTGAAACACGTGGAGTCGCCGGAATGCACAGACGCAGGGCGATTCTGAAGGATGAGCTTAGAGGAAGGGGCTGCCACTGAGCAATAGGGCTGCCAGGAGCCATCCCCTCAAATACCTTCCACTCACTCGAGAGGCACTGCGCTCTGGAGCCGGACAAGCTGAGCTGAGCTCCCGCTCTGGAGCTGTGTGCGGGGGCTCTCCACTGGGTGACGGCCCCACATCTTCTCTGCCTGTCTGTGCACAGAGCCCACCTCCGAAGCCCGCGGTGGGGCGGGGTTGCTGTCTCAGTCAGCATAGTCCAAGATTGAGAGGTTCCCAGGTGGTCCAGGTAGCTCAGTCCAAAGGTTGTCAGTTCAAACCCACCCAGGCCCCTCCGAAGATAGGCTTGGGAGTCTGCCTTGAAAACTCAATGCAGTTCGTACTGAACGTACACAGACTCAGTATGAGTCAGAACAGACTCGATGGCAAATAGCAGCAATGATGAATGGATGACGCGTTGGTGGCATTGTAGTAGGTTACTTGTTGGGTTTCTCATTGCAAGGGTGGTGGTTCAAAACCACCAGTTGCTCCCTGGGAGAAAGACGAGGCTTTAGGCTGCCATAGAGTTACAGTCTCAGAGACCCACAGGGGCAGTTCTACCCTGTCCTATAGGGTTGCTATGAGTCAGGATCGAGTTGATAGCATTTGAGTTTTGCTTTGTTTGTCTTGAGCAACAATGCACTTCATGTTCGGAATCTTCTGCATAAGGCCTTTGTTTGGCTTACTTTATCTCCTGTCAACTTGTGAAGGGGTGGAGCTTAGCCTGTCAATCAGGTCACAGCTTGATGACCACATTCTGGAGGTGTTACAGAGACAAATTGCTCACTGGAGGCTAGATACACTTTCCCTGTGAGACATTCTTGTGGACAAGTCACATAGAGCTTTGCTGATAGAGCCAGAGCCCCAGAGCTGGAGGAGCCACGTGGAGACCCACACTTGCACTGAGATGCTTCCACTGCCACTGGATCCACAAGACTTTCCACCCACTGGCCTATGATCTTCTTGCATTCTGCGTCATTGCATGAGTCTGAAGAGAAATTTACAGACTGGTATTGGACATATGAGGTAGTATCAGATTTATGGACTTGATCTGGGATGTTTCCTTAATATATAATTACTCTTTGATATAAAGTTCTCTATTACACCCATATGAGTGTCTGAATTTGACCCATGCCAGGGTACTTTCAGTTACCTACCTCCCCTGTGTGCCAAAGTTGGACAACGAATAAGGAAGGTCAAAGAACTGATGCCTTCGAATCACGGTACTGACAGACACTGACAGGACCATGGACCACCAGAAGAACAAACAAATCTACATATCTTGGAGGAAGTACGGCCAGAAGGCTCCTTAGCAGCGAGGATGGCGAGAATTCATCTCAAATACCTTGCAACATGTTATCAGTAGGGGCCCGTCTGTGGAGAAGGGCATCATGCTTGGTAAAGCAGAGGGTCAGAGAAAAAGAGGAAGTCTCTCAAGGAGATGGATGGACACAGTGTCCCCCCCAATGGGCTCTGGGTGGCCATGAGGAACTGAACAGCTACACGTTTCAAGCATGGATGTCCACGAAATGAGAGACCAACGTGGTTAATCCTCTGTGTCAGAATCAAGCCAGGCTATGGCGTGGACAGAAACTGCCCCATCGATTACCAGCCAGGGATCTGTGTCTGTTTTTTTCCCAGACCCCCAAGAAGGGGGGCACTTAAAAAGCAAGGGACACAGCGGATAAAAGCAGGAAGGGCAGTATCGTCCACATAGCACATACTCAGGGCATTAGGATGATTGATGCTATCCGCTGCCCATAGACGAGCGGCTTTTCAAAGGGAATGGGGAAAATGGAATGGAAAGACATTGGAATGTGGCCATGAGAGCGTCCTATGCGCAAGCCATAATAGTTAAGAACACACACACACACACACACACACACACACACACACACACACACACACACACACACACACACTGCTGTGCTCTATGAGGCCTCTCGCACATGCCCTTATAAAAAATACCACCACCTCCCCTACTCATGCCCCTTTCTGCCATGCAGTGACACCAAGTGGTAGCCAGGGGGCAGTCTACTGCGCTGGGGAGAGGTGGGGAGGCGGATGCCTTCTACCATCATGCTTTGAGTTCTTCCGGTGCATGACGGGAGGGTGTGCTTGGATGAAGCCTTCCTCCCATTTGGTCTTTGTTTCAAATGAAGGCCACGTAGGGGGTGTCTGGTGCCTCGGTCGAGTGGGAGGAGGCTTAGCCTTTCAGCGCCTGGTGACATAACCCGAGCCCGCTGCTTGGAGGAGTGAAATTCAGGGTGAACTACAAATGCACGGGTCCCAACTGCCCGAGTTCACCTCTTGGCTTTCATCTCTCTCTCTCTCTCTCTCTCTATCTCTCTCTCTCTCTCTCTCTCTCTCTCTCTCTCTCTCTGCCTGTACTGGCTTTCCCCCTCCCTGACTACAAGGATAGAGTTGGTGTCAAACACTGTGTGAGGGCCCTGCTCTGTGGAAATGAACCCTGATTCATCCACCAGCACAGCCATGCACACCCAGGCCTGTGATGATGTTAAGCAGTCCCTGTGGGACATGCAACTACTGGTGACAAGTCGGACGCTCCCATCAGGCGCGTGAGCTTTCAATGGCACAGGCGGGCAGAGGACGACCTCCAGCACGGAAAACCCAACAGTGACCCTGGCACTTCCCTAACCGTCTGGTGCAGCAGTCACTGGTGGGTGGTCTCCAGACTGTCTCCTGACTCTCAGTGACCCCACGTGACCAGGGGGACACACCCCGTTGGGTTGACTCAGCCGTCATCTTTACGGGAGTTGGTGGCCGAGTCTTTTCTCCAGGAGCAGGGTAGGCAGGGGGCAGGGTTCCAATGGGCCCACCTTTGGGGTAGCAGCTGTGTGCTTAACCCCTGTGCCATCAAGACTCCTTAATCTGGATTGGGAGAGACCAGTACTGCTATTGAATGGGGGACACCTCCTGGAAGATCACGGGTCCCTTTTTCCCCCACCTGTCTGTCCCAAGGCAGGTCATGCCTGTCTCCTGATCTCGAAGTACATGTGTGTGAAACATCTCACTGCCCTGGAGTGATGCCGACTCACTGCGACTCCACAGGACAGGGCAGACAGCCCCGCTGTGCGGTCCAGACTGGACCTCCTTTCCAACTGCTGGCCTCATGGTCGGCAGCCCAACTTGTGAGTTGCTTTGCCACCGGGACCCCTGCATTTGGAAGCCAAGACGGGCCAGGGCTCCCTTGGTTTGGACAGCCTCTTCATTGTAGTGGTCTTCAACTGAACCGGCAATGGATCTGAGGGGCACTTACCAGATTCAGGGAACAAAACAGAACCAAGAAACTTCCACACGCGCTGCCACCCAGTCCGCTCCAAGGCACAGCAGTCCTCCGAGGAGCTGTCTGCACAGGAGTGGAGCCCTGGTGGCAGAGTGGGGCAGGCACTGGGATGCTAACTGCAAGGTCAGCAGTTTGAAACCACCCGTGGCTCCCTGGGAGAAAGACGAGGCTTTCTACTCCCGTAAGGAGGTGTGGTTGGTAGGTGCTGTTGGGTCCCTTCCCATCCGTAGCAGTAACAGAAAGAAGCACTGGCCGGGCCGGCACCGTTTGAGCCCACGGTTGTAGGCTGTGTCCATCCATCTGGTCGAAGGCCTTTTTCGCTGCCCCTCCACTTTACCAAGTATGACGTCCTTCTCCAGGGACTGGCCTCTCCAGACGACGTGTCTGAAGTCCTTGAGACGAAGTCTCACTGTCCTTGCCTTCTGGGTGCACTTTTTCTAAGACAGATCTGTTTGTTCTTTGTCTTGGAAACCCACAGGGGTTGGTTCTACACTGTGCCTCTGGGATAGTGGGGTGTGAGTTGGAATCGAGATTTGATGGCTATGAGTCTGGTTTTGGATAACAGGGATCAGATAGCCTCATTTTTTCCCCTTGGAGTGACTGGTGGGTTTGAACTGGCGGCCCGGCAGCCAGCAGCCACCAGTGTTTCAGAAGTAGCCCGCACCTGTCTCTGGCAACTTCCTGGGGCTGCTTTCCACCAGTGCCCAGCACTGCTACCGCTCTTTCTCTCCAGCTTCTTTGCTGCAGCCCAGCCGGCCACAGGGCCATCAGACCACAACCAGCCCCCTACAAGGGGCCCTGCTTTTCGTTTCTTGTTGATTCCTCTGTGTGTGTGTGTGTGTGTGTGTGTGTGTTTCTAGCTACCTCACAGCACATGATGTATCAAACAAGGAATGAGAACGCCCTCTGTGACTCTCTTCTGCCCACCACCCCTCTCCTCACTGCACCGGCCTAACTCCCCACTGCCCACCCTTTCCCACTCGCCCATTGGTTGTGGCTGCTAGGGGTCAGTAGTGGGCCCGCCCCGGGAGCCCCAGGTGATTCTCAGTGGCATTGTGTTGTCCAGGGTGTTCAGTGTTCTCAGAGGTGAATCACCAGACCTTTCTCCTGGGTCCTTCGGGGACTGCCTATATCCACGGACTTTGTGCGACCCAATTATTAAAGCTCTCCCCAAGCAGGGTCCCTGCGAATAGGGGGCTGGGGAGGAAAGGAGGGAGACCTCAAAACCCCTGTGGGAAAATGGAATTCAATGGAAAGAACTTGGAATTCCCCCCCCAGGGACTTCCTGAAGAGGGGGTGGGCCTGACCCACAGATTGGATGACTCACCCTCTTCCTCCTCCTCCTCTTCTTCTTCTCCTTGGCCGCCTGTGCCTGCTTGTGCTCCCACACCAGGCTGGTCAGGTTGGCCACGTACTCGTCTGTCTGCTGCAGGAGGTAGGCCAGGCGCCGGTCTTTCTTCTGGTCGATCAGCTTCCTGTAGCCCTCTTCATCTTCAGCCTGTTAAGGAAAGAGAAGCATCGTAAGCACACGGCCATCAGGGTGTGTCCCTGTCGCTGGCTTGCCACCAGGGCGGAAAGCCACACAGTGACCCAAGCAGGATGGGGCGCTCCCTGAGCCTGCGCCCTGCTGTGATCCATCTGCTGTGGGTCGGACACTCCTGGCTTTCCCTGGCTCATCGTTTAGAAGAAGTTAGCCAGGCCTTTTCTCCTCATCTGTCCGAAAAACTCCTGAAGGCGATTCAGCATCGTGGCACCACACGCGTCTCCACTGACCGGCAGCAGTGTGACTGCCCAAGAGGGATCGAGGCAGGGAACGGAGCCCTGGTTCCCCAATGGAAAGCTAGGGCTCATCAGTGAACCAAATACTCTCTCCACACAAGTGGGTAGGCGACCTGTTTCCCCCTGCACCCTGGCCTGAACTGAGTGAGGTCTGCCTGGCGGTGTCTGGAGCCCGCTGCACCAGTTGCCACATGCAGGTGGGTGCAGGCAGGTCCACGTGTGGTGGCCAGCTGAGTCCCAAGACAATGACATTAGCAGCACAGTGAAGCCACACCCCCACCCTATAGGCCAACCCCGAGGGAGATCGGGGTAGCTCAGCAACCTGGCACTGTCTTTTAAAATTTCTCGTAGGACAGCAGTTCTCAGCCTTCCTCATATGCTGCTCTTTCATACGGTTCCTCATGTTGTGGTGACCCCTCCCAAACATAAAATTATTTTCATTGCTACTTCATAGATGTCATTTTGCTACTGTTATGAATCGTCATATAAATAGCTGATATGTGGGATGTATTTTCATTGTTATAAATTGAACATTGTTAAAGCATAGTGATTAATCACAAAAGCAATATGTAATTATATTCATGAAATATTTATTTCTAATGACAGATGAAATTTTGTCTCGAAGCATGGTGTAGCCTGGGTAACAGTCTTAATGTAACAACAGTAAACTACATTGCTACATTTTGTGACAGTCTGCATAAAAAGCCAACATCAGTGTTAAGGTTGAGATAGCTTCTTTCTCACCAGATCAGTGTATCTGCATGCGGCAGACCTGCTGGAGATGGATAGAGGAGCAGTGTCTCGGTTTCTAAGACCATCAGAAATATGGTCTTAGGCGACCCCTGTGAAAGGATCATTTGACCTCCAAAGGGGTCTCGATCCACAGGTTGAGAACTGCTGTTCTAGGACCTATCATTTTACACACACATACACACACACACACACACATCCAAATTTGACCATTCACTGACCGAAGGCTATTCTGGATCATCTCAAATATAATCGAAAGCAGAGGGAGGGGCCAAAGGAGTATTCAGGTAGCCATCAGCAAGAAATGGAGAGTCAACCCACTGCCTAAAGAATGCAGAAGAGATTTTCATTCTGCCATGGAATCCAGCCTTTCT